>NC_084466.1:35200500-36473500 GCF_027409185.1 Cynocephalus volans | reverse complement strand
TAAAGGAGAAATAAAAACTTTGAGATGGACAAAAACTGAGAGAACTCATTACCAGCTTACCTGCACTGCAGGAAATGTAAAGGAATTTCTTCATGCCAAAGCCAGAAACATGGATCTACACAAAAAGAATTGTGAAGCATTGGAAATGGAACAAATGAAGGTAAATATAAAATAAATTTATTCTTATTTTTAATTGCTCTAAAAGACAACTGGCTTTCTAAATCAAAAATAGTAGCATATACTATAAATTTATAACATATATAAAGATAAGATTTATAACATTAGCACAAGGAATGGAAGGGAGAAAGTGGGATGATACTGCTATGAGATACACTACGTATGAAGTAGTATAATATTATTTGAAGGTACACTGTGACTAAAGATATATATCATAAGTCCAACTACTAAAAAAATTAGAAAGTAAACTGTAAGCCCGTAGCACAGATAAAATGGAATAATAAAAATAATCCAAAAAAGAAAAAGAATGAAGAACGGATGGAAAAAATAGAAAACTGGCAATATGGTAGATTTTAATCCAACCATATCAAAAATTACATGAAATTAATGAAATGGAAATGGCCTAAATGTAATCACACAGACTGAAAGAAAGGTTATTAGTCTGGGAAAAAAGCAAGACTAAATTATATGCTGTCTACAACAAAGTCACTTTAAATAAAAGACATGGGAAGATTACAGTGAAAAGAATGAGAAAATATATATAATGCAAACACTAATCAAAAGAAAGCTGGAGTAGCTATCTAACATTAGATGAAATAGACTTCAGAACCAGGAGTATTACCACTGATAAAGAAAGACATTATATAAGGATAAATTGGTTTTCTCACCAAGAAGACATAACATACAAATAACAGATGATATGTGTTTACAGCCAAAAATTAGAGCTTCCAAATATATGAGGCAAACACTGATAGGAGAAATAGATCTACACTTGTAGTTGGAGATTTCAATACTGTGATCAATAAAACAAGTAGACATATAAAATTAGTGAGTACATAGAAGATCTGAACAATGTTTTCAAACAACTTGACCCTTTTGATATTTTTGGAACATTCCATCCATCAACAGCTAAATGTACATTCTTTTCAAGTGCATTTGGGATATTTACCAGGATAAACCATTTTCCGGACCAGAAAGTAAATGTTAACCAATTTTTAAAAACTTAAATCATACAAGGAATGTTTTCTAACCACAATGGAATTAAATTAGAAATCAGTAACAAAAATGTTTGGAAAATCCCCAAATATTTAGAAATTAAACAGTACATTTCTATATAACTTATGGATCAATGAGGAATTCACAAGGGATTTTATAAAACATTTTTAATTGATTGAAAATTTTAAAAAATCAAAATTTACAGTATGTAGCTAAAGGAGGAGGGGTTAGAGAGAAACGTATAGCATTAAATGCTTTTAGTAGAAAAGAAAAAGCAGGGGTTAGAGAAACTAGAGTATTACATGCTTGTAGTAGAAAGGAAAGGCTTCAAGTAAACTGTGTAAGTTTTTACCTTAAGGTAGCAAAGGAAGAACAAATTAAATCCAAAGCAAACAGAGGAAGACATAACAGGTAAAAACAGAAACCAGTCAAGTTCATTATTGTTCTAGAGGTCCTAGCCAATGCATTAGTACAGGAAAAGGAAATAAAGGGCAAATGTGTTAGAAAGGAAGAGATGAAACATCTTTATTCGCAGAGAGCATAGAAACATTTTCACATAGAAAATGTTTTATTAAGTAATGGGTGAGGCGATGGTATATAAAATGTCATAAAGAAAAAGACTGTTGGAAATGTTCCAAGTTAAAGGATACTAAAGAGATAATAATGAATAAATTTAATATCGGTTCCTAGACTAGATTCTGGGGGAAAATGCTGTAAACTATATGACTACATCCACTGACAAAATTGAAATGTGGAATGGGAGATTAGACAAAGGTATTAAATCAGTATAAAATTTTGAGGGTGATAATTGCACGGTGTTAATGTAAGAGAATTCCCTGAGTCTTAGGAAATACTGAAGTGTTTAGGGTAAAGGACGATGATGTATATAACTTACCATCAAATGATTCAGGGAAAAAAAATTTATATGTAGAGAGGAGTGTAAGTGCAGATGATAAAGTAAATCTAGGTAAAATGTCATAGACAAATCTGGATGTTCCTTATATACTTTTTTGTTTTTGTAACACTGTAAATTTGAAATTATTTAAAAAAAAAAAAGATTTCAAAAAGGTTTTTCAGAAAATGGTAAAAGAAGAGGCCCATCATACTTGAAGTTGGAATTCACATTTCTTTAAATTGTGTTTGTAGTAAACGCAACCTTAAGGGGATGAAGTAATGTCTTTGCCTTCAGAAGGAAGAGCAGGTTTGCTTACTGCTTGCTGTAAAACAGTGATTTTCCCATACTCAATGCTCCTCTCCTGTAATGCAGCCCACTGCATTTGCAGCTATCCATCTGGATCTTCTGCATTGCTCTCATGTGAACTGACAGAGACATACCGATGATCATGCTCCTTGCTGTGCTATGAGTAATAAAGTTCTTTTTCTCTGACCCAGGACTCTCATGCCAGTACCCATGAAAAAGTAACAGGCTAGTTTATTAAATTGAAAGGGTAAAATCAAATCCCAGACCTGACAGTCTAGTCTTCTGAACATGTCCTACTTGTTCCTTTTCTGCTCTTTTTCTCACACCTTTCTCACACCTCATACCTTTTCATTTCACCTGTCCCAGCCTTACACATTTTTTCAGTGTACAACTCTGGTTTAGTGATTTCTCTCCCTCCCCAGATTCTTACAATTTTTTTCCCCCTCATTAATCACCTCTCTCCCCTCTCTTCCTTTACCTCATTTCTTTCTTCCTTTAATTCTTTTCTATTTTCTTCCCCCCCTATTCTCTCCTTCTGGCTTTCTTTTTCATTTAAATGTAATCAGATTGAATATGACCGATTTCTGATTAGACTGTGAGAGTGGACATTTCATTGTATACACCTTTGTTCCTTTATAGAGCCATGGATTCATTTATGTATTTCTGATTTATTCTTACTATCAGCAGTTGAAGTGTTCACAAACATATTTTTTAGACCCCCATCATAAAGATAGCTTTATTTTAGGTTAGTCTGTTGTTTACATAGAATGAAAGTACTGAGTAGGATCATAGAATTTTGGGGGTTGAAAGAGTTTTAGTAATCATTCAAAGCAAAACTCATTTTGCTAAAGAGAATAGCTCATGGTTAGTGAAATCTTATTATCACTAAGTAAGGACTGTTCTTTTCATTTCTTCCCACTGTGGTTATAGTGATTATAATTTTATCATACTTCTCTAAATTAAATTTTTTACTTTATGTTCTGGTGTTATTAATTAAAGGTAAGGATTATAAAATCATTTGGATTACCAATAATAAGTTATTGTACCCATGCATATTTTGTGGAAAACTTTTGGGGTAGATTTGGCTTTTGTGGTACAATAGTGCTCCAAAAGGTGATTCTCAAAATATCTAACCTTATGAGAATTATTCCTGTACTCAATAGAATCTGGTCTGATAAAGATAGCATTAAAATTTTTTTCTTGGTCACTTAGGCAATATAACATAGCAATAAAGATCACTGGACTCCAGAATCTGACTTACTGGGTTTCAATCCAAGCCCTGCCAGTTGCTGGCAGTGTGTGACCTTGGTTGTGTTACTTAACCCATTTGTGCACTGATCGCTCATTTGTAAAATGGTAATATTTGTACCTATCTCATGGGTTACTGGGAAATTAAATGAATTGATACACGTAAAGTGCTTAAAAGAGTACCTGGCATAAAATAAGTAATACTCATTTTAACTAATATTATTGTTCACTAAAAGATGGCTGATAGGCCATGATATTTTCCATGTAATTTGTCAGCCTAAGTATCTAGAGGATAGTTTATTTAGGTCATCAGCTTCAGAGTGGTTAATTTCACTCGTTTATGTTTTAAAGCTTTTTTTTTTTCCCCTCTTTAGAGCCCATTCCCTGTAAGGAATTCTTTTTACCAGTGCCTATCATACACTTTTCTTCTACCTGTTATTCTTTGTGTGCTTTGTATGTGTTACATGGTTTGTGTGTGTGTTACATTTTTTTAAACAATTTAATGTAACAGTTCCATTTAAGTGGCTTTTAAATATTAGGTTTCATGAGTCTGCACTACGCAAGTGAGGTGAGGATATGTAAATATTTAACATGTGCACTCATAGACGTTATGGCACATAGCCTGATACTTGGTTATATGTATCCACTTAATGTGCTTTCAGCCAATATTCACATATGATCCTTTACTAGATTATGGCTATTAAAAGTACCAGACCATATGAATACGAATATGACCATACGTTGCTTTTGAGAATAAATGATCACCCAGTAACGTGGTCTAAGTAAAATATTCTCTTTTTTAATTATGTAGTCCTCCTCGCCATCCTCATCACAGCCTCATTCTAGCCACTGCAGAACGAAGTCCTCATCATTGTGTCACCATGCATCCCTGCCCTGGGTCAAACGTAACCATGTAGGCCCTGCAAAGGCTACCAGTCCATCTCTCCGTCTTCGTCGCTGGCGACCCTTCTTACGCCTGCCATCTTTGGGTCTCCATTCTGTTGTAAGTTTAGTCAATCTTCCATCTCTTCTTCCAGTGAAAAGGGCAGTCCATTTTTTTTTCTTTCTTTCTTAAATGCCTTCAGTCTTCAAAGTGCTTTTCTCTTGGGTCATTCAACCATTAACTTTTTCTCCCCCCAAAAGATTGCAAACATACCTCTATGCTTTGCAGTCTAGCTTGACTTTCACCAGTGCCTTGGTGAACATCCATCTTTTCACTCCATATCCTGCCAGCATAAGGGCACCTGCCTTTTGATGAGTGCTGATCAACATTCGTGATAATGTTTAAGTTCTTGTCAGTTGTTAAAGTGAGTATGTGTTCTCTTACCTTTCAGCTTTCTGATTTCATTTAGTTGACTCAGGTCAACAAATGCTGTGTACCTTCTGAGTTCTTTGCCATCTAAAACTTTATTTTTTTCATGTTTCTGAGCATGACTTTAGTCTCTTGCCATGCTCTGGGGTCACTTTACTTACTCTGTCCTCAATTTAAACCCTTCATGGTGTAGGGTGTTTCATCTAAGCTATTTTATTCCCTGAGGTGGCTCAGGTACTTGGTTTAATCTTGATCCAATCTTCCCTGCCTATTTGACTTCTAAAGATCTTTTCTAAGTAGGAGGTGAAGATTTTTTCCTTGTGTATTAATGTAGGCTTTCCACAAAATTTATGATTTCTTTTTTGTAGGCAAATAATATCAGCAAACTTAAAAAGTACATTTGTTCTTGTAGTCTTGCTAATTGCCTTAAATGTTGAGGTTGACGATGGAATTCTAATAATTCTTATAACTGAAACTGCAGAATTAAGCAACTATAGCTCTTGTCATTCTGATATTTTAGACTATTAAAGGCAATGACTGGTCTGGCAAAGCCTACCTAGACATCCAGTCTTTGAAAGCTTTGGTGTGTGCCATACATTTATGGGAAACTTGACATTTCTATAAATCAGCAGGACTTTTGAAGCCAGTGGAAGTCTCATTACACATACATTTAATGTTTAAAAACAATTAAAAGCCATTGTCAAACATTCTTTTCTCCCCCTTAATTACCTTTCTAAAGCAATACTCAAACTATGAAGTCTTGACACTTTTTCTTAAACATTTGCTTCTACCAAATATTAGTATGGTCATCAAATAGCCTTCCATTTGTGCTTAGTATCAACAAACTGGTGTCACTCTCTCCTTCTCTTTCTCTATTTTGTTATCCTCATAGGGTCACAACATCATTTGTTATTTTTATTCATCCATTTGATATTTGTTGCTGCCTTACTGTGCCGTACACTGTTTTGCACAGTGAGAAATACAGTGAGTAGATGATCAGGGTAAAATCCTAAATTTGTAAATTTTGACCTGAGCACAATTGATTTAATTCTAAATATGAATAATTTCCTTTGTACTTAAAAAATATTCTAAATATAAATGAACATGTCATAAAATTTGGCATTTTCAATTTTTTATGTTTTTATGTAATGTCAGTCTTTATTCTATATTAATTCCATTGCCTTATAGGTTCATAAATATTTTCATAGCATAGTGGTTAAAAATCATGGATTCTGGAACCACACTACCTGGGTTCGAATCCAGATTTCATGACTTACTAACTGTGTGACCTAGGACATATTACTTAATGCCTCTGTGCCTCAGTTTTCTTGAGAGTAAGATGAATATAATCATATTGTCTGTCTTATTTGATTTATATGAAGATTAACTAGTCAATACATATAAAGCACTTAGAACAGTGCCCGGTATATATTAAGTGCCATATAATTATACATTAAACTATATTTTTTATTATGTGAAATTTATATTTAATATTTAATTTATAATTTGTTATATCACTTTTAAATTCTTTGACATAACTAAGAAGTGTTATATTTTAAATTACATATTAAGAAAACAGTATAAAAATGCAGGCAAAAATAATACAATCTATGGCCTCTGTTTTTTGCCTTTTGTGTACCTATTTTTTGACCATTTTTTCAAACAGAGAACTTGCTGGAATTTGCTTTTTATTTTTGTTTTTATTGGAATAATTCTCAAACAATTGGAATAATTGTAGATATTAGACTCACAGACTAATTGAAGTTAACCAAAGGAAAAGGCTCATAACTGGTACTGAGGTTTTGTGGAAGGCTTAGAAGTTTTAAGCTTTACTTACCTTTTATAATAGCTCTAAGGCTTTTCATACCCTCTTTAGAGTTTTGTGATTTTAGTATGCACTTTTGCATAAAAGGTATGACGCAAAATTTTGGATCACTAGAATTGGTAATTGCTTACATTTGTGATAATGTATTATTATTAATATAATAATACATGAGGTTTATATAGCACTTAACAGTTTACAAAGCACTTTCATGCATCCCCTTTAAACCTCAAAACTGACAAGAGCCCAAGGCTCACAGAGATTGGATGCATATTCAGTTCTCTGACTACAATTGTACTACTTTTACCTCTAGCACAGTTGTGTATACTGGCAAAATATGAAAAGTAGAAGCTATAAGATGTATAATTCTTAAGAAGAGATGATGTTAAAGTAATTAATATCTTATGAAAACATGACTCAAAAGATTTAAAATACTTAATATCTCATTGGAAAATTGTATTAAAATAAGTAAAACAAGACCCTTTTTTGGTTGAAAAAGGAATTCTTTCTAGCATTTTTGTTATAGAATTGAATTTACAGTTTGTAGAATTGCCTAGGTTTAGTCTTGAAAAATTGGACTCTCTAGTCATTGATAAAATGAGAGTATTGGATTAAGTGATCACTGTTATTTTTTGATTCCCCGACCGGGAAAGAAAGGGAACTCGTTATCACTGTCTTTAAGTATTTGAAAAAATACCATGTTCAAGAGGAATTAGACTTTTTTCTAAGATGATGGAAGATATAAGGAAACATACATATTTTAGCATCAGTATAAGGAATAATGGTAATGAAATTGTCTAACAGTGGAACAGACTGCCTTGAAACCTAGTGGAAGTCCTCTGCCATTGGAGGGGCTACCACAAGATGGGGCTGTGGTAGAAAGGAATCAAGAATTGGAGCAACAATAAAAAGAGATAACCTCGATTCCTGCCAACTGTGGATTTCTCTAGTTCTAGTTTAAACTTAGGAAGAGCTAGTTTGCCACATTAGTTATTGTTGGATTTCTTCCATTCATAATTTGAGGGAAGTAATCTCTGAAGAATGTGAGATTAGATGAGTCACAGTGAATGTTTTAGAAACATTCTGAAAATCCAAAATAGTAATGTTTATTTTGTATCTTTCAATTTCTGCATTAGGAAACTTTACATTACATCTGCTTGAAGATATATAATTACTTGGGGGTAAAAAAAGTACAATTTTTTGAGTTAAGATACTATCTATGTTACTTAAAGGATGTTAAGTAACATGATATATAATTTGATTTATGCCTCTTGAAAACTTTTACCTCTAAAATTTGTGTTCTACTTGCATTTAATGGTGATTGTATTTCATTTCAAACCATTTAGATTTCATATATAGCTAACACATATTAGTGTTGCTGAGTAGTTACTGCATATCATGGAAAATGACAGTTAATCAGTGTATTGACTTTGCAAAAATTATTTGAAAATTTGAGAAGTATAGATATTGCTCATACAAATTGAATTTGGTAAGCTAAGAAAACATAGGTATAGTTTTAATTTTAAACTGTCATTAAGAGTCAATGAAAGCAAGAGAAAAATCATAGACTACAGTTAATTATACTTTAATATGTTCTTCTCTTTCCCCCCCTTTTAATCTTCTGGGCTACTTTCCTGCATCTATTCATTTTTAAACTTTTTGAATCTAGAATGATTAAAGATACTTATTTTAGACTGTTTCCATTGCATTTTCCAAAACATGAGATTATCAAGTTCACGTCATTAAGGGAACAACTCTTTCTTGAAGTCTTAAAATTTAACTTGAAAAGAATTTCTTTAATTCTGTTTATGCATTATTAAAAATTTTTTAGCATTTTTATTTCAGATTTTGAAAATTACACAAATCAGTTCAAGCATTTATTTCATTCAACAAGTATGCATTGTGCTCGCATTAGGTACCAGGCATTGTGCTAGGTGCTGAGGCTTCCAAGGTGACTAAGACTTTTGGTATTTAGATCAGCTGAAACTAAGAAAGAGTTTTCCTTGTTGATGGACAAGCACATCTTCACAAACATGGGCATGGTCACTCTTTGTCCACAATATCAAAGATTAAACTTTGAATTATATTGCATAAATGTTCTCATGCTATTTGATGTTATTTGTATGTGTTTATATGTACTTGATTGATTTGACTACTAATTATATAATAAATATTGTTCCCTCCTATTCCAGGTACCAAATATAGATGAAAAAGTAGATCTTCATTTTATTGCATTAGTTCATGTAGATGGGCATCTCTATGAATTAGGTAAGAACTATTTTAATTTATGCTGGGGAGAGAAATGGTAAATGGGAAAGTCTCTGTGACAAATAGGACTGTTGTTATCCATTGTGTTCGCTTAAATTAATTGATTGCCCTATAAAATTGAGTTAATACAATGGAAGTTTTCCTTTTAAGATTTTTTACTACAAGAAATATGTTTTTCTGATGTTTAAGCAACTTATAATTTAAGAATGTTTGCATACCACCTTTGCATTTTAGTAAAATAAGAAAATAAAAACCATTACAGAAAACTTCTGTAAATCACTTTGGCAGTCTTTACAGATTTACTGAGTTAGTTATCATCAACATCTGGATGATATCAACATCTGAGTTAGATATCATCAACATCAGGGCATGTTGGAGGAAATCCACATAATTTTAACTGATTTATTCAGACAGAAGAAACTTCTTCATTTTTTTGTAATTGGTATACAGTACTTATTATGAGTCCTTCATATCTTTCTCCACAAGGATCTTATTGTGTTAAAAGGGCCAAATAAAGAAACAGTAAAAGAGAAGTCCTTTTCAGTAATTCTACATAGCATGATTTTTGGTTCTCTGAGTTCTCACTTGCTATCTATATATTAACTTGCCACTTTCATTTTTCTTAACTTATTAAAGGACTCAGATTGTGACTGTGATTCATAAAATTTAGGTGGATTTTTTTTTGTTTGGAATACAGCAACAGAATCATTTACTTTATTAAAAAGAAAGCTGTATTTAAGGGGAAAAGGAAAAGAACAAGGTACTTATAGAAATGTACAACCCTGAGAGTTGTCTACAGTGGTAGAGTGATTTGTGTAGGAATCAAACTAAAATGAAAAGAAGTCATCATTATGGGAGTATATAACAGATCTACGGAACAGTTTGGAAGATGTGCTTTGCTAATTCAGTCTACAAAATCTGCATAGAGATAAGGTATAACAGTGATTGGGGACTTCAGATGGCTGACTGATTGCTGGAAGCAGAGTTTCTACTCCGAATTTTGAATAATAAGGAATAACTAGTGGAAGAAGGAGTAAAGAGAGTGCTGAGACTGACCAGACACATTCTGTTGACTTCCATAAAGTAGATTTAGGAAAGGCCAAAGAAAAGATAAATGTGATCTGTAGCCGGACAGGATAGAAGTGATGATGACTTTCAGAATGAGAGACTTAAAGAGCAAACAATAACATCTAAAAGATATTTAGACTAAAAAAAAAAAAAAAAAAAAAAAAATCTCTGATAATCTTATCAGGAAGGAAAGAGTTATCTAAAAAACTCAGTTTGACTGTTTAGATAGCTCTCTGAGCCCAGAGGCTAAAAGGGCAGTTAAAAGGAAGGACAGGGCTGGCCAGTTTGCTCAGTTGGTTAGAGTGTGGTGCTGATAACACCAAGGTCTAGGGTTTGATACCTGTACCAAAAAAAATGGAAAGACAAGTATCACAGATACACTACATATGAAGAATGATGTTCTTTTGGAGCATGCCATCATCAACACAAAAGGATTTTAAAATTGGTTTGAAGTAAGAACTTCCGGAAAGAAAGGCAGAACTACTGAGGTCTTCTTTGGTTTAGGTGTTCTTTATCAAAGAAGAATGATCAATATGGTTGATAGAGAATTAGAGGAGCATTGGGATTAGACTCTTTACAGTAGTTAAAAGAATTTCAGAGTTGTAAAGAATAGCCATAATCTTTGAGATGTCATAGAGAACAGTTACTAGATGAATGAAGATGGTCAGTTGCTGATTCATTGCAAGAGAAACTGGCAGTAACCCTGATGTGGACCTAATAAAAAAGGAATATTGAGCAAGAAGAGTATTGAGTTAGTGAATACAAAACAGTGATTAAGAGAACAGTATACAGTTTTTAATAACAAAAAAACATTTCAAAGTAACCTTTTAAAAAAAATAAGGCTATATGATTATATACATGGTGCAAGATAATTTCTATAGGGTCATTCTTTAACAGGTGATGGTGGTCCACAGTCTTTACTATATTTATTCCCTTCTAAATTGTAAAGTTAACTGCTGAAAAGGACTGAGTTATTTCTTTTTGTTATCACCCCTTTCTTTTCCTTGTGGCATCATATAGTTCCTGGCATATTAGAGGGGAAGAAGTACTTATTTTAAAACAGATATAATGACTCCTTATGGATAAATTAGAGTATTTGGGGTTTAGAGGTAGAATTCAGAATTGACTGAACAATCAGGTTAAAAAACTGTTAATGAGCTATTGTCTACCTGAAGTAACAGGAGTACTTTGAAACATCTAAAAAATTTTCATTTTGAAATAATTTTAAGTTTTCATAGAAGTTATAGAAATAGCATACAGAGTTTTCATAGACCCTTTTCCCCAGATTACCCAGACAGAGGTAATATTTCTGAACCATTTGAAAATAAGCTGCAGACATGATGCCCTGTTATCCTTTAATATTTCTGTGTGTATTTCCTCAAAACAAGTGGATGCTCTCCTATGTAACTGCAGTATGACTATCAATATCAGGAAATTAGCATTGATCCAATATTACCATCTAATCCACAGATCCCATTCAGATTTTGCTGATTATCACAATAATGTCCTTTGCAGGTTCAGGAGCCAGTCCAGGGTCGTGTGTTAAATGTAGTTGTCGTGTTTCTTTGTCTCCTTTAATCCAAAACACTTCCTCAATCTTTTCTTGTTTTTCATGTCTTGATATTTATTTTTAGGAGTACAGGGCATTTACTTTGAGATCAACCTTCAATTTCAGTTGTCTGATATTTCCTCATGATTTATGCCTTTTTGGCAGGAATACCACAGAAGTGATGCTGTATTCTTCTCAGTGCATATATCAGGAGACACAGGATGTTAATTTGTCTCATTACTAGTGATGCTAACTTTTATTACTTGGTTTAGATGGTATCTGTATGATTTCTCCACTATAAAGTTAATAAGTAATGTAATACTTATTACTAAGTAATGAATAGATATTTTTCAGGAGATACTTTGAGACAATGTAAATATGCAGTTTCTCATCAAGCTTTTAATCACCAGATTTAGCATATATTGATAATTCTTGACTGAATCGATTATTGCTATGATGATTGCCATATTCATTTATGTCAGAATGAATTCATGGGTTTATATTTTACTTAAAAGGTTACAATCCATTATGTCACATATTTTGATTCTCAGATTATCCCAGACTTGGCCTTTCAAGGGAACCTCTTCATGCTGGCCCCTGTGTCCTTTTTATGTCCTTGTCATTCTTTGAATGATTTCTTTCAGGTGAAACAAGTTGTCAGGCTTATCTATAATTTTTTGTTTCCCAGCTCTATGTTCATCCACTTCTCCAAGGGGAAGTGTTTCTTTTGTTGTTCCTTTTAGCGGAAAATAGTATTTAGAACCAAGATCTGGGTGCTGGATGAGCTCATTGTTACTAAGATATCATTGCTTCTAGGCCCTCTCAGAGGACAGAGCTAGGAAATATTTTTATGTATTATACACACACACGTATGTGAATATCGGTATACATGTACACACAATTACATCTATTTCTCTGTCTCCGTATGTTAAAAAACATTCATTTACATCAATACTTCTAATTCTTATCTAATACCATCGATTTATTGTAATGTTCTTTCCAGTTGCATATTGAAAAAAAAAAGCTTTTATTGGTAATTTCATATTGATTCAGAAATTTTTATTATGCTTACAAACCATGGGATTATAGAAGGGGCTGTGTTTTACAGATTGAATTTGATGAAGTGCCACTTATAAAACATCTGAAATTACAGATTTGAATGTAGAGTATCAATTAGCTTTGGGTTAGCATGGGTTTATATAATTCTGGACGTTTTTGTTTTTTCATAATATTGAAAAAATACTAGATTATTTAAGGTGACTGTGAATTTGTTTAATTATTTTGGTGATCAGTAAAATAATCCTAAGTTATTTGAATTATTGCTCTATATGACTGCATTGGTGGTACACAGTTAATAGTAGTAATATATAAGCCATGAATGACAGTGTGGCTCCCTTTCATTGGCATAAATATGTCAGTCTTACTTAATATCTAATTTAGCTTATAAAGTAAAAAAATTTTTTTTAATTTCTAAGGGTAAAAACTGGGGTCATAACTTAAAAAAAAATTGACCATTATTAATTTTGCATATTCTTTTCAGGAAATTAAAGCTAATATTTATTTATAAATTCTGTTTATGAAGATAATTTAGGCTTTCAAGCTTGGAAGCAAAGTTCTAATAACCTTTAATGTTAAAAAATAGTCATAGGTTGCACATTTAAAATATTTCTTTCAGGGTATATTATTTAAAATATCTTTTAACTTTTCTTGCCTCACTATGGGAAAAGGAACATGGAAGTTGAAAGTACATTATCTTGTAAAAGCAGCTAAACATTTAACTCAACTGTTTGTTTTCACAGATGGGCGCAAACCATTTCCAATTAACCATGGAGAAACTAGTGATGAAACTTTATTAGAGGTAACAATAAAACCTGTTGGCTCATTTTAAGTGTTATTTATATTCTCATCTTTAAAACATTTTTAAAGATCACTTGCATAACATTTTTTCTATATTTGGATGCTTCTTTGCCTTTGCTCTCTTTAGAAAATCCAAAAGGAAAAATTTGAATTAGTGTTAAAAATCTATAACAAATAAAGAGGTTTCCAGAGCTCTTTGTGCGTACAAGTGTCAAGTTTGAAAAAGTATTGACAGACTTGCTCAGTATAGCCCATATTTCATTGAATCCAATATACCATCAATTGTATCCTATTCCTGATTTTAGAGATTTTAAAATAGGGACAAATGATGTGGCCTAGAATCAGTGAAATATGTAATTTTCAGGATAAAAGTTTCTTAAAAGCATTTTAAAAAAGAGTACTTACTATATCTTATGCTTTTGTACCAAGCAAAAACTGTTTACTCTTCTGGTCTTCTTTATTTTTCATTTGGAAAAGAAGTTTGCAATTTAAAATTAGTATGAATTAGAAAAATATGAAATGTTTATTGATCATTTGTAAGTAAAACGTATGTTTATAAACCAGAAAATTATACTTTTTTTCCTCCCATAGGATGCCATAGAAGTTTGCAAGAAGTTTATGGAACGTGATCCTGATGAATTAAGATTTAATGCGATTGCTCTTTCTGCAGCATAGCTTGTCAATAATGGAAACACCAAATACTGTATTATTTGCATCAAAATTTAAATTTCTGCTGCCATACGCATACTCAGAACTTTTGCTATTTTCATTAACTTGGCTGATTAAACTTTATGTGAATTAAACTTTGACTTAACCCGTGTTTTATATTATTTTTGCCCCAAGTTAAAGTCGCAATTCTTTTCCTTCTTTTCTTTTTTGTGAAGGATTTATCTTGTTTGATGACTAGTGATAGCTTTCCTATTCTTTTTAGATTTCATGAGATATCTTGTATTGGGACACCCGGTACAATTTCCATCTGCATAGTGTGGAATATATTATGCCATATTTTAACATATTTATTTAGAAAACATTTGTCGAGCATCTACTTGGAATGAGATGGACATTCTTCTGGGTTCAGAAGTTACAGCAGTTGAACACTGTTGACAAGCTTCATAGTCATGGACCTTATGTTCTTGTGAGAAGAGATAAACAAACACTTAAAGAAGATACATATTGTGAAAGTTGATGAAATCATTTTCTGTTTGACTCAGACAAAATAGAGCTGGGAAAGGTGCAAAGGAGGGGGGCTCATGTTTGCTTGTCTGAAATAAGAACTGTTTCCAAGGGCTTTCTAAAACCCATCAGAAATCCCTCATGTCTTTCACTTTCATCTCACATCTCCTGCTTTGTCTATATGCACGTTTCTGCGACAAAGGTTGTCATTAGATATTCTTTAGAACTACAGTAATTCAGATAAGATGCTCTGACAAGAAACTGCCCAGTAACATCATCTCAACCAATGAAATGATGACAAATCTAACTTTGAGCTTCCAAAACCAATGAACTCTGCTTCCAAGAGGCTTACATGAACCTCTGCCTTTTTGCCAATAAAAGCTTTCTGTTACCTTTTCCTCACAATGCGTTCATGGCTTGCCATGGTATGCATTCCAGATTATAATCCTATTTTATATTCCCGAGTAAACTCAACATACTTGGATATATTTTTCCCTAGTGTGTTTTTCCTAGGTTAACAATACCAATGATAGATGTTATTTAGAGAATTAATGTAGGATTTGTGTTAGAAGAGTGACTGAGTAGAGACTTCAGATTTTGTTCTCAGGGAAAGCTTCCGTGAAGAGGTGACTTTGAAGTTGAAATCTGAATGGCAGAATGTAGTCAGTTATATAAAGGTGGTAGAGAAGAGTAAGGGGAATAATTAATGCAGAGTCCCTAAGGTAGGAAAAATCTGCGTTATAGCACCAGGAAGAAGGTTTATATGACGAGTGCATAGAGTTATGGGGAAAGTAGCAAGAGACAGTGTTGGAGAAGGAGGGTCTTAGTGATATAGGAAAAAGCATTTGGATTTATTGCCAGTGTGGTGGTAAGCTATTAGAGGGCTTTAAACAGGACAGTGACCCGATTTGATTTATAATTTAAAAAGATCACTGATGACTCTGTGGATAATATATTGGGAAGGAAGAGGGGGCAAGAACAGAGGTGTGGAGACTTATGAGGAGCCCACTGTAGTAGTATAGTGAGAGATGGAGATAGCTGGGTCTTAAAAGTGGCAGCCTTTTAGACAGAGGTATGTGAATGAATTTGTGGTGTGCTTTGGAGAAGGAAAGGTGTCAGCTGAGTCTTTTAAGACTGGAAAGGTGGAAGAGCACTTACAGAGTTGGGTTAAAACAGGGTTGGAGTGTTGATAATGTTGTGTATCTTTCTGGGGGGTAGTAGTTACTTGGGTGTATACACTTATCAAAAGTTATTGAATTGTACTTTTGAAATCTGTGCTTCACTGTATATATATTTTTACCACAAAAACAAAACAAAACAACAACAAAAAAAACCCCAAAACAAGACAAAAAACAGGGCTGGATTGAAACAAGTGTAGTAATTAGAAGAAAGACCAGATTGGTCCAGACTGAAGTTCTGGATGGATATTTGAGTGTAGATGTTTAGACGTGATTCTCTGAATTAACATGATTCCTGAGGCAGTAACACAGGAGAAGTGGTTTTTAGGAAGAGTAATGTGATAGTGGCTTGCAGAATGTATTAGGTCTTTGTTATCCAATGTGAGTTCCATCAGTGTTACCTAGGAGCTTGTTAGAAATGAAAAAATTTGAACCCCACCCCTAGAACCAGCATTTTGAACAATATCCCTGGATAATGCATATGCATATTAAGTTTGGGAAGCATTAGATTAGAAAAAGACTATCACAAGGAAGGTCACTTTAGAAGATATTTAAATTTACCACCACTCTGGTGAAGAGGGCCTGGATGAAGGGATGGCAAAAAGGCTGAAGAAAAGATCTGAAAAAATTCAGTAGGCTGTCTGTATATGTCGATGATGCTTTTGTCATACCAGTAATAACCATGTGTTCTATTCTTGTTACACTGTTTACATTTTATACTCATGTCTATTTTGTATATTAAATATTCCTAAGCAGTTTCTGCGTGTTACTCTGCTGGATTTCTCCTACTTAGATAATTTCCTAGTAGATCCTAAATCAATGGCATGTTACATAGAATTTACATAGTATCTCAAAATTTGCTATAAGGGACACTAATTTTGCAGACTACTAATAGGCAAGAAGGGTCATGGAGTCAAGTATCTTTTGAAAATATTGGGTTAAAGCTAAACAATTTTTTAAAAAGTTATAGATATATTGGGTGGGGGCAATTGCAGAATGCCTGTTTTTTTTCAAGGAAAACTTATTCTACGTATTATGAATACATTTCCCAAACATTTTATGGAGCAACACTTAGGAATAGCATTCTTTGGCACACACTTTAGGGTGATAATCCCTTGGGGAACATACAGCTAGAAAAATTTCTCTTGCTTCTCCCTTGCTAGATTTATGTCTAGAATTTTAGTTTTTAACTCTGTGTACTTGTATTTCCTACAATACCTTGTTTAGTTACTTTCTTAAAACTTGCACTTGTAGAAGAGATTAATAGTTTATTTTGTATGGAAACTTGTAGAGACACTGAGGCTGATCAAGTTGTGGGTCATTTGTGTATACTGCTGTTAATGACCGTAACAGATTTGGTGGAAATGGAACTAAAATGAGAACTAAAACTAAATTTTGCTTAGTGGACTTTTGGGAATTGACTAAACATCATCTTTCACTGGATATATTGGTTTGCTTTAAATTATTGAAACATAAAGGAGCTTTTATGAACTCCATAATATTTCACCCTTAATATTTTCCTTGTTCATTTGTGAGTAAAACAAAAGTTATCTGTATTCTGTGGTAAATCAAACTTTAAGATATCTGTAAAGAAAACCATCTTTAATTTCTTATAAAAAATATTTAAACATCTGATTTAAATTTATTTTCATCTTAGATTTGTGTGCAGTACCTACTGGGTAAACTTTATTATTTGGCTGTGTATAACATACAATGTGCTTATTGTTATGAAAATAACATAGCTTAAAAGGTATTTTTAGCCATTAATATTTATCTAATACGATAGCTTTCAAAAGAAGCATCTATAGGCTTAAGATCCCTCTATTGGTGTTTGTAAGAATTGCAGAGACATATTTACATCATTTTAAAAAAACTTTTCTATTTATAGAAATTTATTCCTTTTAGGTAAATCATGTGTGTGTATATATGTACACTCATATATACATGTTTGTGTGTATATATGTATGTGTGCATATATTCACACATACCTTGAAAAGGCAAATAACTTTGATTTAAATTCTCTATTATTTAAATTCTAGACTGAAGTTAAGTAAAACCACTTTGAAAAGAGTGTACAAGTTGTTTAGAGATAATTTAGAGGGATTTATATACACATACATAATAGATAATGCTTTTGTCTTGTAAGATTATCTGGTAAGATCATAAAAAAAATTTCTTGTGCTCTCAATTAAATTACTACTAAAAGCCAAGTGTGGAATATACCGTTTTCAGATAGCAGAAAGTGTTTTGTCTTTGCTTCTTTTGATTTCAAGATTTGACCTTAAAGAGCATACACCATTGTGATGTAGAAGATGCAGCATCATGAAGGGTATTATTTTCTCGGTGACAGTAGTGCCAGTGGATGTGACCAGTCCACCATGACTTAGTTTCATGCACACTCTCACTTGTTTTGCTTTTGAATAAAAGTTATTCTAAATCTTTCTCTTGACTTCTTTGTTTAGTATAGTGGTCCTGAACCTGTCTGTTGATTCTACCTACTTGATAGGTGAAGGTTCTCATTATGACTTTCCATAGTCCACAGCTAGATATTCTATGGGAGGCTATAAAAACAATAAAGGCTGTATTAGACTTCAAAAAGTTTGTGGAAAAATGGAATTAAGAGATAAGAATTAAAAATATAAACTTTATTTCTCAACATAAGCACCATCAAGTTCAAGACACTTTTGTAAGTAATTGTACCAGCCATTTAGTCCTCTTTAAAGAACTAAGGATCGTGGAATTTCAACCATGCCAATGCAGTCTTTTTTACATTATTAACTAAAAGAAAATGGGTGCCCTTTAAAGATTTTTTAAGATTAGGAAATAAAAAGTCAGAAGGAGCCAAATCAGGGCTGTAAGGGGGATGCCTAATGATCTCCCATTGAAACTCTCACAAAATTGCCCTTTTTCAATGAGAGGAATGAGCAGGAGCATTGTTACGGTGGAGGATTCTCTGGTGAAGTTTCGTTTCCCTGGGCATTTTTCTGCTACAACATTAGCTAACTTTCTCCACTCTCATAATAAACAGAGGTTATCATTCTTTGGCCCTCCAGAAAGTCAACAAGAAATGCCTGGAGATCCCAAAAATCTCTTGTCATGACCTTTGCTCTTGACTGGTCCACTTTTGCTTTGACTGGACCACTTCCACCTCTTTGTAGCCATTGCTTTGACTGTGCTTTGTCTTCAGGATCATACTGGTAAAGCTATGTTGTATCTCCTGTTACAATTCTTCAAAGAAAAGATCTTGATCCCATTTGTTTAAAATTTCCATTGATAGCTCTGCTCTTGTCTATGGCACATCTGTGTGCAAGTTTTGGCACCCATTGAGCAGAAAGTTTGCTCAACTGTGATTTTTCAGTCAAAATTGTGGAAGCTGAATGAATGGAGATGTCTATGGTGTTGGCTATTGTTTCTGCTGTTAATCGTTGGTGCTCTTTAATTAGTACACAAACAAGATTAATTTTTTCCTCAGAAATTGATGTGGATGGTCTGCTCCTGCAGGCTTCATTTCCAACATCGTCTCGTCCCTTCTTAAAACGAGTTATTCATTTGTAAACTGCTGATTTCTTTGGGTCATTGTCCTCATAAACTTCTCATAAAGCATTAGTGATTTCACCATTCCATCCAAGCTTCATTGTAAATTTGATGATTGCTCTTTCTTCAATGTTATGAAAATTCATGTTGCTCTGATAGGGGTTCTTTTCAAACAGGTCTTATCCTTCTTAGTACCTCAAACTCGATACTTAGTATGAGTTTATTTTAGTGCAAAAATATTTTAAATCCATGCATAGTTTTTCTATAATATGCTTTTCCCACAGAGTTTCTGAGCTTTGTATAGTATGGACAATTCCTTATTGTTTAATTTATAAGGTGGTTGGGAACCCCTGATTTAGGGTCACTAAATGTACATAACCTATACCAAAACTGTTTTGCAAAATGAATTAAAATTGCTTAGAAATATATAATGTAATTCTTCCAATCTACAAAGTAGATGTGTACAAATTGAGTTATTTAAAATAAGAATCCAAGTGGTCAAGAATAAGTCCTAAATGATACGAATGACATTTTAATTGTTTTGTTAAAAACTGTGCTCTTTTTCAACATGTAAACATAGTTGGTATTAAAATAAATGTTTAATAGTGTTTTAAGAACTAAAGCATGAGATCTCTGTGTTCTGTGCCTGTTTTGTGAGTACAAGATGAAAACAAGTTGCTTGAGGCTTTATTTGTATCCTAAACATGAAAGACTTGAAGCACATGCAAAGGTTGTAAATTAGACTGTTCTTAAAAAAATGTAGTAAAACCTGTCTGATGAAAAGTTGCTTTGATTACTGAGAGTTTAACTACCTTTGGTAGAAGGTGACAAACTTGAGTCTGAATTTTTTCTATGGGACTAAGAAGTAGAAAGTAATTTTTCAAGACAGGTGCTTTTCTTATTCTAACTGGTTCCTTAGTATTTGAAGCCAGCAGTCCCTCTTTCTGTTCCACCACCACTATGGAAGTATACACATTGGATCACAGTGTACATGGTTAATGGGAATGTTACACTGTCCATATTTTTTTACCATCTAGACCAAAACATGGTATTTCATAGTTTGGGTATAATTTAAAAGGTGCTTTCTTATAACAAATTGATTTCTTTAATAAATAAAATGCATATGCCCTAAATATTTATATTTATTTTAATATAATAAAGATATTTGCTCTTATAGCCATATTTTGGTATGGCTTGACAATCAGGTACATGTAAAGTATTCAAGACAAGAGCACAACAATACTGATTTTATTTTAAAAACTTAAGAAAATATGGCTTGTGGGCAAAATAAACTTACAGAAAGAATGTTTAAGTCAACTATTCACCTAATTGGTTTGGGTTATGTCTTGCTGTTTCCATTTTCAGACTTAAGTATGTACCTCAGTTGCTACAAGTATTCCTGTGAAGTCTTTTAGTTTATCAGGACTAGTAGCCATGTCCTGTTTTCTTACTGTGCATGGAATGCCTAGGAAAGTGACTTCTTTAGCTAAATTTATAAAACAGGAACAAATATGCTTAGGCCAATTTTTTCATATCTGTCCAATATTAATTTTGTAGTTGAAAGCAATGTAGATATTGGGGGTTTGTTGAGCAGATAACCTGGTTTTAAAAAGAAATCCAGTTGTTCTCAAACCTTTTGGTCTCAGAAACACCTTACACTCTTAAAAATTATTGAGGAGCCCAGAGAGCTGTTGACCTATAAGTATTAGAGATTAAAACAAATTTTAAAAATTATATTCATCTAAAAATAAAAATAAGCCCATCACATGTAAAATAAGTATTTTCTTTAAAAGGTGAGACAAGTAGCATTGTTTTATATTTTTTGCAAAATCTCCTTAATATCTTACTCATGAAAGACAGCTGAATTCTATCTGATAATGAATGAGAAGTGCTTACTGGAATTGGCAATTTAGGAAGTCAGTGGTGATCTATGTCAAAACAATTTCAGAGATAGTAATTTGAGGACAAGGACCTTGTGTCTTTTATATTCCACTTTATCTTGAGAGTCTAGTAGTTCAGTGCTTGGCATATAGTAGCAGCCAGATAATATTTGGCAGGTGACTAAACTGTACTGCAGCAGTTTGAAAAGTGAATGGGAGGAGAAGATATGGATTCAGGGGTTACAGAAACCTTCAAGGCACTTGGTTGAGAAAAGAAGAGAAATGAGGTCACTGCTGGGGTGGGGTCGGGGATTAGGGATCAGGAGAGGGCTTTTAAAAAGAATGTTTCTATGTGAGAAAAAAATGGAAATAAATTGAAAACAGAGGAAAGAAATGGAACAATGGAAGGACATATGTTGGGGGTAAGATATGTGTCATCTAGCAGAGCATTTCAAACTTTAATGAGCATATGAGATTCCAGATTTAGTTAAAATGCAAATTTGGATTCAACCAGTAGGTGGGTCCTGAGATTGTGCATTTCTAGCAAGCACTCAGATGATCCTAAGACTGGGTTCCAGGACCACACATTGAGTAGCAAATTTCTAGAACCCAGTTGAAGAGGTGAACCTTGGGCAGGAGAAATAGACACCTCTTCCATTGAGTGTGGAAATCTGGCTGATGGAACTTTTTAAGAGAGAAAATTATTTTTCCTAATATACAGTTAGTATCCTGTCCTACTGATTGGCCGTTACGAGAATTGTGTCACTAGGAAATTTCTGGTCTTGATAATATAGAACTTCACAGTTCTCACAGTGATTGATAGTATCATACCTAAGTTATGGCATAAAATATAGTGGTTCTACTCCCCAAAAAGAGACACTATTAGGATCTCTAACAATTATCTATGAGCTATGAACATAGCTCAGACCTTGGTGTGAGATCTGGTTTTATTCTTGGTTCTGACTCTGAGTGATCTTCGACAAATTATTAATGCCTTAAGAAAAAGTATTCCCATGTGAGTTTTGTATGGGAATTATTAATGAAGTACATAAAGGTCAACACTCACAAATGGTAGTTATTATTATTATTACCATCACCCCAACACTGCAATAAAGTATATTAAAAGTAGTTTCAAAGTTTGCTTTATGAATCACCAGATTTACCTAATTTTCAAAAGAATTTCAATAAGAAGATGGAATGAATAGATACCATTTCATTTTCATGTACAAGGGAACTGTGCATATTTCTTATGTGACTTGGAAATGGTTTAACTTAAAAAAGTCCCAAAATAGCTGAAGTTAGCAGACATGCAATTTAGCAAGGATGAATGGAATTTTGGTCTTTCCTGTAATAATACTATACCTAAGCACAAGGCTCATTAAGAAAACATTTTTATCTAAATCTTTTACTCATGGGGGCCAAGAATGCTGTTTTTCTTTTTGATAGCTATGTTTACAGACTCTAAATCAGCCTGAACAATTATTTCAAAATTTCAAGTCATTATTACTATTCATGCTTCATTTATAGCTATTTGAATTGTGATGAATTTCGGCATACTGCTAGAGTAACAGAACAAGGTCACGGAAAATCAATACTGTTATGGATATGGTATAAACCTACTTTAATTTTTTACTACAGCTGCTATGAAGAAAATTACAATATACAATATTTCCATGTTTTACAGTTGAACTTCCTATATGAGAACAGAGCTCTGAGCTCTGGAAACTTGGAGGCAACTGATCAGTGCCCATGTCTGCATCTGTGTGGGTTGGCTGCATCTCAGGGAGGGAGTATGCAGCAGAGAAGGTAATAGTTCTTTGAATACATCTATACTGTTGCTTTTAAAGAACTGAGGCAGACTGTCTCCATTTGGGTCTTCTTCAGGAACACATGTAGGTGGAAAATAGAAGGTCAGTAGGATGGCAAGAAGTAAATATTGCAACTGAGATAAAATTAAGTCAAATTTGCAGACTATCCAAGGCATTTTCTGCCTGAACTTTTATTGTCTGTAACCACAAGACTGCAAAATTTTAACTCTCTCTTTGCAGTTTTGCAGTTGTTGATCCTTTGCACTGGTAGAATATGCCTGGGTGGTAGAAGATACTAAGATCACATAAGACATGTTGTAGTCTGTAGCTGCTTTTACATACAAGATGGGAAGGGCTTGCAGAAATGTCAACCAAGCTACTCAAAGCCAGTTTGGGTTTAGGATTGTGTGTGCAATACTATTAAGATCCTGTTGGACTTTGCTTTGAAAAGTTTTTCTCATTCTTTTTCTAAATTTTGTAATTGTCTGTAAGTACTTCCTTCATAGTTAAAATGCTCCTACTCTAATCATGCTTTGAAGAGCTTCAAGAATTATAAGCCTGGAGCTCCTTTCAAGGGATCAAACCAACCAGAAATGGATGCTTAGGGCAGGTGTCATATTGATTTACAACCACTATCCTAACCTGATATTAGATCTATTTAACAGATCTGGCAATAAACATAGAAGATACTAATGTCTGATTTTAAATAATTTAGCTACGCATAAGAAGAGAGTTTATTTTTTTCTCACTGTGTTGGCTGAATATGTTAGGATACAAATTGAAAGTAGATCTTAAAATTAATAACTCCTGCTTTTTTTTTCTTTTTTCTCTCTGCTGGTAACTCCTGTTTTTTTTGATTTAGCATCCAATAAACTTCTCTCTGGCCACCATTATTGATTAATGAACAAAATACTCCTTTGACAAAGAATTTTGCTGGCATGAAATATTACTGTAAAAAGGATTCTTGTAGAAATTAAAAGGAAAGATTAATTTTACATTGCAATTTTTTTGGAAAATAGTATGAAATTTCTGCAGACCACTAGAAGGGTAAAAATAGTTTTAAGTGTCACTACAATTTGAATTAAACTTAAAATATTCTTAGCATTTTATTGGGTACATAACTGTGTTTGACTTTTTGGGGGACCAGCATTTATTCATCTTTGCATCCCTGCTAGCTAGTATGGTGCCTTGGAACCTCAGTAACGTATTTTTTGCTGCTCAATAAATATGTTGATTAGTTAATTTTCATTTTTCTCTGTGCTGGTGGTTTAGATTTTCCAGTCATGAATTTTTGCAGAAGTATAAATTAAGGGATTGAAAAAAATTCTGGAACAACTATTCCTATTAAGGTAAAAAAATTTTTTTGTAATTTCTAGGCAGAATCAGAAAATAATCAGAAAAGCACTTTTTATAATTAAATTGGTAATTTATTTTAGGTGTTGTCAACTAAAAATTTTCTTTCAAAATGATGAAGACCTTGACTACTGAAGCTTACCAATTTAGATTTGTTTTTATATATGTTATAGGGAAATAAAAATTACTGAAAATCTGACAATAGTGTAATTAGGAATGAAACTTTGGAAGGTGAACTGATGGGTGAATACTGTTCTTCCTACCCGTTCCATTACTAAGATAATAAAGTCAGTTCATAATGCAGATGATAACCAGATGTCTCTAGGGTATTTCTAATCTTTGACTTTTTGGAGTTATATCTCCTTTAATTTTCAAGCTAAATGCCTTGAATGACCATCTCAGACTTCCCCCAGTATCTACAGGGATTCTCAAGAGAGTACATCTCCAGCCATCTCTGGTTTGATTGTTTGCTTCTTCTGAATTTTCAATTTCTGTTTGTGTCATCATCTGTGACAGACAGTGACAATTCACAGGTAGTACTTTGCCTCATGCTGGCATTAGCATACCCTCCAAGATAACCCTAAGGTAAAGCTATGTCTCTACCTTTACTGAAGGTTTCTACACTTCAGAGGCAATTAGAATGCAGCAATGCCCACCACTACCTTAAACCTGTATTTTGAGTATAACTATTTCTAGAATCTAAGGCAAAAATGTTAGACCCTTTGCAAGTGAATCCAGATTCCTAGCCTTTTTGCTCTACATCAGGGTCCACTCTACTTTCATTTGTTGGAGAGAGCACCTTTCATGTATGTTTCATAGGGCCAATCTCCACCTTACTTTAAGAATATTCTACTTACTACCTACAGGAGTTGGTTTCACTCTAAGACACATTAGACACCCTCAGACACAAGGAGCCACACAGGAGTACATATTCCAAAGTCTGAGTTGTCGTGGAAGTGGTAGGAATGGTGGTAAATATGTATAGCAGAACAATGTAGGATAATAAGTTCATATTAAGGGAGGAAAACTTTCTCTAAAGCCAATATATCTAGCAAAGAATTTTTCCTGTTGACAATAAATGGCCTTTTATATTTATGCAGCATAGTTTCAGGGCTTTCCCCACATATTCTTCTGATTATCTAGACCATGCCCAGAGACCTATCTCCGCAAAAATAAAATGGAGCACATTATAGTACTTCTTGAAATAATAGAGTCATATAGACCTGATCACTACCTTTAACTGTGCAAAGATTCAGGAGAAGATGTGCGTGTAGCCTTGATTTATATCAAAGTCTTAGGCAGGGCTTCCTCCCCAATAAATTGTCTCAGTAGGCAGAAATGGAGCAGTAAATAGATGTCTTCTCTCTCTGCCCAGAGAAAGCCCCAGTGTTATGAATTATTTCAGTTATATAGGATTAGAATAGTTTGACCTGACTGGTCTGTTTCTGTCCACAGGGACCAAAGAGGTTTACCGTAGAATCATGGATAGACCATTCCTAGTCCAAGAGCTTGTGGGAGACTTTGATAGTTTACCTCAGAGACCATCTGGTTTTGTTCATGATCCTTGTGAGCATTCTAAACTGATCCCCACGTTTAGAGAAACCCTATTACCTTGTTTCACAGAGAATCTTCTGACCATGCTGGCTCCAAGACTGTCCTCTTCTGTGATTATTTCCAATACTTTAGGGAGTGCCAGACTTGTCTCTGAACCGACTGAGATTTCATGGCCATGCTATAACTCTGAAGAACAGCCAAGGACTTCATTTCATAGCTATCTGTAAGGTTTCTTCACACTATATAGCAGTGAGAATGAGGTTTACTTGAGATCACTGTTATCTTACAATGGAGGCCCAGACTAGCAGTAGTGGTAGATCTAGCAGTACAACTTGGGTCTCTCATCTCCCAGGCCAGTCCATTCTGCAGTCTCTAATCTGTGTCTTTAAAAAAAAATTATCTTTTATTTTTAATATTTTATTTTGGTAAACATGAGATATATCCTCATAACAGATTTTTAACTGTACAATACATTATTATTGACCATAGGTACTATCCTTTCCTTTTTGAAGCTATTATTATAAATATCCACCCATATTCACAGAATAGGGACAATGAAGGGGTTATTATAAAAACTGTGGTTTGAATTTTTACTTATTTCTTATAATAGATAAGCTGTTTCTTCTTTGGGCCCAATTTCAGAATGTAAACAAGAATTGCTATTATAATTCTGAAGTATTAATAATATAGTACATGCCATGCTTAAATATTTTTCTCTGCCTTTTTAGTAGAACAATTTGGATCGATAGGAAGATTATTTCTCTTATCAAATAAAGTTAGTAAGAGATCGGGTAGAATTCTCTACCAAAACATAAAAACACAGAGAAAAAAGTAATTACATTTTAGGGAAAACTAGACTTGACTATTTTAATCTTCGACTATTCTTACTAAAGATATCCTTCTAGGGAAAATACAGATTTTATTTTATTCATTTTACTGGACTTCAGGAAGAGAAGTTTAGTAAACACACATTGTTTCTGTTCTCTTTCCCAGAAGCCCCAATAGTTTATTTTAAAGCTAATTCTAGGGTAAGCCCTTTTGATCTCACTGCTGTTACTTAGGGAATTATAATGTGGTTTTGCAATTCTGGCTAGGATGCAGGACCTTAAAAAACAAAAAGCCTTAGACTTATGTTAAACAATTTGAGTTCAATGATAGGAAACTCCTCTACATATTAAAAAAAAAAAAGAAAAAAAAAGTAAGATCTTTATAGTAGGAAGACAATAATCAACTGCAGTTCAAATTAGGGGGTTGGTCCCATGTTTTAAAAGTTACCATCTCAGTTGATCTCTTAATGAGATGTCTGTGCACGCAGGGGGAAGGTCGATAAGAACTGAGGGCTTCTCATCTCCTTGTCTATCCCTTTTCAGCTAACCATCCAGCAGCTTCTGAAGGCAAACATAGGACCCCTGCCTTTGTCCATTCACCATCCTAAGGCTGGACTGAAAACTTCCCCAAGGCTTGTCTGCCTCGTGCAGGAATGATATAATATGGGATTCATCTTGTTATTTTTGTTTGTTTGTTTTTTCTCCTTTTGTCTGACACATACACATTTCCCTTCTTATGTTCATTACTTAATCATTACCTGTAACATTTTCATTTCTTTTTGTCTCTGGCTTCCATTTCCAAATATAGAATTGAACGTACCTGTCTGAATAGCATTATGTAAGTACTGACAACATCATAATTCTCTAATTACTACACTGAAGGATATATTTTTGTGGGTAGAGGTGGGATAAATATTATTATATTTAATATATTTTTTATCTACCTTGTAGGAATAGTTCTTCCTGTTAATTAAGTTGTGACATAAGTATGGGAAGTATACACATAATTCAGATGAATCCTAAGGGCAAACACTTTTTCAGATCATAACCAACCACAGTGCAAAATTCAGTTCTTTTGTCAGAAGAATTCCCATGTACCTGTTTCTTTCAATTCTTTCTAGCCATCAGGTCCCTCTTCTTTTATAATCTGTGTCCCTTCGTCATCCTGCCCTGTCCTTTCTTCCTTTATAACACAGAGTGGATTTTTCCCTCCAATTTACTCTAACTCCTCTCTACCCTAAGCCACCCATTTGCTGCAAGAAACTTCTGCCTAAGGTACACTTCTGTACCAAAGCACTTCCTAACAAAGCCAGTCTCTCCTGTAGAATAGTGGTCTTCCACAGGGAGTGATTTGGCCCCCTGGGGTATACTTGTCTATGTCGGGAGATATTTTTGGTAGTTGCATCTACAGGGCTATTACCAGCATCTAGTGGGTAGAGGCCAGGGATGATGCTAAGCATTTTACAGGGCATAGGAAAATCCTCTATAGCAAAGAATTATCCAACTCAAATTGTCAATAGTGTTTCTGTTGTGAAACCCTGCTATAAAGAAATTCTTGTATTAGTTGCAAGTTAGCTGCATTAGCTTTATCTTCTACTCTGCTACTATCAATGCATTGTTAATTCTGTTCATTACATTATAAGTTTTACACATACAGACACACACACTCACACATACACACTTCTGTTAATAAACAGTTGTTGAACACCAGATATTATGTGTCAGGCACTTCGCCAGCGTGAGCTAAAGTTGCTCATGGTTCAGTGAGAAAAACAGATAACATAATACATTGTGAAAGGAGCTATGATTGTGTTGTCAGAATGAAAGACTGGAGTGGAAAACTTTTAAGCATTAAATCCATTTACTAAGAGCCAAGTTTGAGGATACACTTGGGAAATACAACCAAACAGAGTTTGATGCATTCTGAAGGTCTGTAAAAAATCATGAGCTTATTTAGTGAAGCAGGAGGAGAAAAAGAGTGAGTGGGGACTGTCCCCTTCTCAGGAAATCTCATCAATCAGTGGCTATATAGCAGTGAAATAAAAATTTAACATTGATGCTGTCTCGGTGTGCAGCATTTATCTGGCACCAGAAACAGCAAATTTTAAGTAACAAAAGCAAACTTACAGTAAATCTTTGTGATATATTACCAGTCTGGGAACAGGATGTCCCAACTAAGTCACAAGACCAAACCCAAGGTCTGCCTGCTTACTTTGTTCAGATGTCAGTCAGCAAGATGGCTTCTCAGCTTCATTTTGAAAGCCCTGACTGCACTGATTCCATTTGCCATCCTCATTTACCCCTTTTGATGAAAATCTTCTATCAGAAATATTGATGAAGTTTGTCCATCAACCATACGAAATTATAAAGTTTGTCCCATGTAGATGTGAAGGCTCATTCCCAGGGAGTCCTGTCCCAAATAGTGGGGAAAGATGGAAGAAGGATGTATAGGACAGGATGAAAACTGAATTAGTCAACATGGGAGATCAGGCTTAGACTTAATGAGGACATTCTATTCTTCTAGATAATGAATCATTTCTAATCTTTGTACCATTATAGTTGTAGTTTGTGTCATTTCTTTTAAACATTGGTTAATACAAAGAAAAAAAGTTTGAATATGATAATTATGGTTAAAATAACAGCAAAAATCACAGCTAGAATTATAAGAGGATATTTCCACCAAGAACCTCAAGACCCAAATCAATTACTTAACAAAGTTCCAAGAGAGGGATACAGATCTGACATGGAATAAACTTCTTTGGTCATATCCTGTATGTCTGGAAGTGTTAGTGGACTCATCCAGTGTATAAACCCAACGTTAGCTTTTGAGGATGGCACAAGGTCCACCTTGAGATGCTATTATTATATCTAGTGCCATTTGATTTTGTAGGATTGCCTTTCTCATTAAAGTTACCTTTTAGTAAGGCTAATCCTTGGTGGCTATCATTAATTTTGTTGGGTAAAATTAGTCAGTGTTTTAATATGAAAAATTACATCTTTAATCCCAAGTTGGGGAATAAAGATGGCCACAAGATGATCATATAAAAAGACCAATGAAAGACTGATCTTAACCACCTATGTCTCAATATAGGCATATTTCCAGGACATTTTTCTTCTGGAGTAGATAAATCCATCCTTGGGCAAAAGCAAAACATATAGTACACCTCCCTATCCAACCAGGAAGTAACCAAAGCCAAAGGTTGGTTCTGCATGTCTATTTTGTCCCATTGGGAGCCAACCAATAAATTTCTGGTCTGTGGGACTAGTCATTAGCAAACTCATAATTTAAAGTCTGATTACATTGTTCTGAGGGGAGCCAGCCCATGGTTCTTGTACTATTAGGACAAGTATGATGAGTATGATTAGCTTATTCCCAATAAAGAGGAGAAATAGCATTTAATTGGCCATATGAATACATTAACCAACTAAATCCATCCCAAATTTGAGTATATCCATTACTCAACTTTATTGTATTAGTCTGTCTCCATTGCTTATTACAAAATATCTGAAACTGGGTAATTTGTAAAGAAATAATATTTATTGCTTACAATTTCAGAGGCAGGGAAGTCCAAAGTCCAGAGAACACATCTGGTGAGGGCCTTGATGGTGGGAGGTGACTCTTCACAGCAACATATGGTGTCACATGACAGATGTCTCGGCAGGAGAGAGAGACTAAGCTTCTCATTTGCTCTCCTTTTAAAGCCATCAGAAACATGCCCATTACTCCATGAATGGATCAATCCATTCATAAAGGTACAGTCCTCACAATCTAATCACCTCCCAAAGTCCCCACCTTTAAAATCTGTATTAGTCAGGGCTCTACAAGAGAGACAGAACCAATAAGATATTTATATAAATATATGGGAGGAGATTTATTAGGAGAATTGGCTCACGTGATTGTGAAGGCTGAGGAGTCCCACAATAGGCTGTCTGCAAACTGGATGCCAGTAGCATGGCTCAGTCCAAGTCCAAAGGCATCAGAACAAGGGAAGCCAGTGGTGCCACTGGTGTAAGTCCAGGAACTGAAAAGCTGAAGAGTCTCAAGTTCTGATGTCAACAGACAGGAGAGCAGAGCATATCCCAGCTCCAGCAGATAGAAAAGGTGATTCACCTTTTCCTCCATTTTTGTTCTTTCTTTGCCCCCAGCAGTTTGGATTGTTCCTGCTCATATTGAAGGCAGATCTTTCTCACCTAGTCCACTCAGGCCCACATGCTGATCTTTTCTGTATACACCCTTATGGTTTCTATGTATTCTATAATCTAATCGAGTTGACACTTAGAATTAACCATCACACTTAATGTTACCTTCTTGTTTGCTTTTGGTATATACAGCTGTGGCATTTTGTCCTGCAGTGTTTAAAGAAAAAGGGTGATGATGCCCAGACTGACTAAAAGTGTGTCATTAATACCCCATAAAAATACATTATCTCAGGTCAAATCAACATCTTGTTCATGGATTCATTCTTTTGCACAATTTTGAGTTTTTGTAATTGGATCCAATCATTACCCTAGAGTGGTAAAATCCACCAGAGATACTGGGAGTCCAGAGGTACTGGATAAAGGCATTTGTCCAAATATTCAGCAAGAAGACTTATTCAGAAGCTGAGCAAATGAATGAGTCCATTTTAAAAATAAATTGCTTTGAGAAGCACTTTTAGATACAATGAAAAGTAACAAGTAATAATAGAGAAAAAGATCCATTTTGATGTCCAGGCCAGTCCCAATTTCTTGGGAGAGCCATCTACTCAAATGTCATCTTCTCATCCTTGTTAAATGAGGGGAGAGGTTGATTATGGGTCAACTTCAGTTGAAAATTTCCAGTGATGGTGGAAATCTACTCAGGTGGATTTGCCTTTTTAAAATGAGAAACATGAATTCATGAGTCAGTACCTTTAAGTTTAGCTGGTCAACAATACCTGGTATGATCGCTTTCAACTTGGCTGGAGGGAATCTTTTATTTGATGTTGTTCCAATAAACAAAATCCCTGGGTTGTAAGTCACGATATCTTTGGTCTTCATCTCCCAGGAGCTGTGGAAAGATTCTCTGACCAAATTAGTATTCCTTTCAAGAAGTTTTATCAAACTTTGATAATAATATAAAATATCATCTTTTAGCACAGTGGAATCCCACCCTGCTTCTTCTAAATGCATGGGTCTTCCAGGGATAATTTCTAATAGGGATAATTAGTGTTTCCTGAATGGGGTAGAATGTAAGTTGAGCAATATCAAAGGAAGAGCTTTTGGTCAAGAAAGATTTAAAACTTCATTTAGCATTGCCAATTGCGTTTTAGGGTGTCATTTATGTATTCTACCTGTCCAGAAGACTGGGGGTAATATTCACAATGGAAATGTTGATAAATAGGCCAGATTTTACAAATAGACTGTATAATCTATCCAGTAAAATGAGTTCCATGATCACTGTGGAGTTCTAGTGGAATTCCCCAGGTGGGAATAATTTTTTTCTAAAAGTATTTTTTCTCCTGTTAAGGCCATGGCTCTTCTGCACAAGAAAGCTTCCACCCAGTGAGAAAACAAGCATATTAAAACAAGAATGTATTTATAACCTTGAGATGGTGGCAGTTGGATAAAGTTCATTTGCCATACCTGAAAGGGTCCCAGGAGTAGAGGAAGATGTCCCAGGTTTTCCACGGACTGGTTTTCCTGGGTTATGTTTAGGGCAAGAAATACATTGAGCAAAGACTTTTTGTGCTACTTTCAATGAATGTTTCCAATAATATTGTTTTTCCTAAGCCACCATTTTTTCTAGTCTCCAGTGTGTTAATTCATGGACGTATTGTAAAAATGGAAGCTGAAGTCCTGTGAGTAAAATAGGCTTATCATTACGTTCATACCATAATTGGGTTTCAGGGGAATATGTTCTCCTTTTGTTTTCCATAAGGCCTGTTCATTTTGAGTTGCTCCCCTCAGACCTTCCTCCAAATGTAAGGAGTTAATTTATAAACTTGAAGACTGTTCCTGTATGGTTGGTGACTTCTTTAAAGCAGCCCTTTTTGCCATAGTTTCTGTGAAACGATTGCCCCTACTTTCTGGAGAATCTAATTTAGAATGGGAATTTTTATGATAGCTAGTGTTTTAGGTTTTTGTACGCCTCTTGCAGGTCTGAGATTTGTTGTCCATTTTTTACAGATTATCCAGAGGAGGTTAGAAATCCTCTCTGCTTCCATAGCATGCCAAAGTTGCCAGCTACCCCAAAGGCAAATCTGCTCTCTGTATAGATGTTAGCATTTTGATTTTCAGATAATCGACAAGCTCTAGTTAGGGCAATCAATTCAGCTTGTTAGGCTGAAGTCACTCCCAGTGATGGATTATCCTCAATTATTTCAGTTAAATATACCATTGCATAATCTCCCACAATATTTTCCAGATTCATTCCTTAAGCATGAACCATGAGTGAACCAGACTAAATCAGCATTGCCCATCCATGTCTCTTGTAAATCTTGCCTAAGAGAAAGAAACTGATTAGTCAAGCTAATGCAGTCATGGGGTGTCTTGTCAGAAGGAAGAGGAGAGAGAGTGGCAGGGTGGAAATTATTACAGCAGGAGATACTGACATTAGGGTCAGACAGCAAAAATACTTCATAAGAGGTGAGATAACTGACAGAGTAATGTTGAATGTGGTGGGAACTTAATAGAGCTTCTATAGAATGTGGCATATATATAGTTAATGGAGAGCCCATTATGATTTCTTCAACGGCCTTAAAGAGTAGAGCAGTGGCCAAGAGTGCTCTCACACAAGGGGCTAAACATTTGGCTACTGGATGTAATTGGTGGCTGTAACATTCTACAGCCCTATTTTGACCTCCACACTTTTGATTATGACTCTCAAAGCATTTACTTTATCCTTGTGTACAAAGAGGGAAAAAGGCTAGTTGTAATTAGGATGTCCCAATGCTGGTACAGAGATAAGACTCTTTTATTACTTGTAAAGATGAAAATCCTTCTTCAGTCCAAACAAGGGGGTCTGGTTGGTCTCTTTTGAATAGTGCATACAATGGTTGAACTATCAATGAAAAATTTTGTATCCAACTTCTACAATAATATTTGGACAAATCTGTGAATCCCTGAAGTTATTTCCTTGTAGAGAGAAATGTAGGATGTCTTCAATTCTGTCTGGTTTAATTAATAGTTCATCTTTAAAAAAGAGATGCCCTACATATTTTACCCAATGTTCACAAAACTGAAGTTTTTCCTAGGAAGCTTCTTGACCATTAAAAGCTTACTGTTTCAGGAAATAAAGGCCATTGTTCTTAGAAGTTTGATGGGTTGAGTAACAAAGGAGAAGATTATTTATGTATTGAATAAGGGTGGATTCTCCCAGAAAATCCAAATCATCTAAATCAGATTTTAACATCTGAAAAAAATGGGCTGGACTTTCAGTATATCCTTGGGACATAATAGTCCAAGTGTATTGGTGACCATTCCAGGTAAAAGCGAACAAATATTGACTGTCAGAATATACAGGGATACTAGGGCCAACCTGTGGCTCACTCGGAAGAGTGCAGTGCTGATAACACTAAGGCCACGGGTTTGGATCCTATATAGGGATGGCCGGTTCGCTCACTGGCTGAGCGTGGTGCTGACAACACCAAGCCAAGGATTAAGATCCCCTTACTGGTCATCTTTAAAAAAAAAAAAAAAAAAAAAAAGAATATACAGGGATACTAAAGAATGCACTCCAAAAATTAACAACAGTAAAAAATTCACTTGCAGTGGGAATGGCTGATGATAAGAATGGGGGTTAGGCGCCACTGGGTGTCATGGTATCACAACATTATTTAAAACTTTTAAGTCCTGTTCAAAGTGCCAACCCTTTCCATGAAGCTTTTTAACTGAAAGGATCAGGGTATTACATGGGCTGGTACATGGAATAATTAGGCTCTTTAAAAATATATTCTTCTGTAATTGGTCTAATACGATTGAGGGCTTCCTATCTTAATTGGTACTGTTTAATATCAGGGAGAGATTTGGATCTATCAACTTCAACCTTAATAGGAGCAGCAGAGGCAATTCTTCCTATATCAGTGGAAGAAGTTGACCAAAGACAACTAGGCAAAGATTTAAGTAAATGAGAAAATTTGGGGAGGTCAATATTCTTACACTGATTGGTCATGCAAATCTGATATTGGACAAGACACTCAGCAAAATTTTTATCAGTAAAATTTTCATCATTAATATTATTAGTAGTCAGTTCTATATTCAAATACATTTCTCCCTTAGGAGAGAATATAATATGGGCATTACAAGCCTCAAGAAAGTCTCTCCCTAGGAGATGGATTGGTGCTGAAGGTACAAGTAAAAATGAGTGAAAACCTGTTAAAGTTAGAAAGTCAAAGGTAAAGATTTATATAGATTGATTTCTAATTCCACCATTTTTAGAAATTAAGTACTCTGAGGAGGGAACATTTTAAGGTGGTGGGGTTGGGCACCAAAAGAGTGACTCTAGTATGAATAAGGGCTTTAGTTTCCTCATCATTGATTAATAAGTGTATTTCTCCTGAAGTATTTGTGAGGTGGAAAGAGAATGTCCCCATAAAATCCTTGGAGCAACCCTATTCTGAAATATTAGTATTGAGCATTGAAGCCTTTTTCTTTAGTTGCAGTTAAATTTCCTACAATTTTTTTTAAGATGTCCTGTTTTTGCAACAAAAACAAATTCCTTTTTGGTCTTGTGAGTAAAGGGGTTTACATTTATATGAATCTTGAGATTAACTTGTCAATTTTTATAATTGAAGGTCATAATCTTGGCAGATTTAGATTTTTCCTTTTTTTGCAAAGTCTGAGATAACTGATCAGCCAATCAATATGATAATGTTTTACTAGCATTACTAGGTCTTCACCTCATGAAGGAAAGCCAAATTTAATTGACTCATTTTGCTGGTCCCTCATACTATAATCAGACATGCCAGAATATTGTTTAAAGGATTTTCCAAACTCATTAGGGCCCTGTCAGCATTGTTGAATTTTACTCCAATCAACCTGTTTTGGAAAAATAAGAAGAATAGCATCAGAAAGATGTTTAGCCAGTTCTCAAGCTCCCACTTGTCCAGCCTCATTAATTTTATTAAAGTACTCCAAAGGGTTTTACCAATTTGCCATTTTTATCCATTCAGTTGCCCTTCCTTCGGAAATCAGCATATGGATTTAATTCATATAAATTGGAATGTCTGGGATCATAAGTCTGAACATTTAGGTCAAATTCCTTAGCAAAGCCCAAAGGATCCATTAATGAGTCCTTACCATATTTTAAAATTCGGTCTTTTTCCGAGGATTGTAAATATGGCTAGGTTCACCTTGGGAAGTAGGTAACACTAAAAGGGGCCACCAATACAGAAGAAAAATCTTTAGGTAAAGGTTTAGAGATTTCAGGAAGAAGAGTCAAGAAGAGCTGGAAGTGGCAGAGGAGGAAGAGAAGGAAGCTCAGAACAAGGCAACTCAAAGAGAATAAAGAGGCACCAATGGGGGGAAGACTGGAGATGGTGAAGAGGGCTCCAGAGATTTCTTGGTTTCTGAAATAGTCTCAGAGAGTTTTTTTTGTTAGTTTCCTGTAGGGAAGAAATTTTATCATTAGAGCATTTGGATGCTTCTAAATATCATTGAAAATAAATTTCCTATTTTGAAATCATGCTTTTTCAAATTGTGCACTCAAATTAATTTTGAAATTTCAAATGAACTCCATTTTGGCCATTGCAATTTAAGTTCCTATGTTGTAAGTTTGGTCCATTTATCTAAACATTCACGAGTTCAGGATCTATAAGTATTATACATAAATCCAGCTGGAGTCTACAAATGAGGTGCACCTTCAGACTCAGAGGAAACATTCCCCATGTTTGAACAAGATTTTAAGGGGTATAAATGAGCTCAAATAAACCTGCCCTATAATTCAAAAGAATTTGAATTCATAAAAAGTAACTTTCATTCTGAGAGAGTCGTATTTTACTTTTAGTCCAACCAAGAGTAAAAGTAGTTCAAAATATACCTGAACCTTTACCATCTTGGGAGGTTTGGATTCAGAAGGGACTCTCCTGTGGCACCCAGACAGAATTCCAGGTTTAGGATCACAATGGGTTTGTAAATTGGTGCCTCATCTGAAGGTTGATAGGAACATCGGGTAGGTCAGGGAGAGTCTGCTCTGAATCCCATCCTCAATGCCAAAATGTCATCCCAAATTAAGTCTGGAGAGGGTAACATTTAAGAATAAATCAGTTTACTATGAGCCAAGTTTCAGGATCAACACTGGAAGCAAAACCAAACAGAGTTTGGTATGTTCCGAAGGTCTGTAAAAAATGAGCTTATGTAGTGAAGCAGGAGGAGGGAAAAGAGTGAGTGGGGCTGTTCCCTTCTTGGAAATCTCATCAACCAATAGTTACATAATAGTGAAACAAAGCAAAGTTTTAACATTGATTGTGTCTCAGAATGCAGCTTTTATCTTGAGCCACAAACATAGCAAATTTTAACTAACGAAAGCTAACTTATAACAAATCTTTGTGATAAATCATCATTTGGGGAACAGGATGTCTCAACCAAGTCACAAGCCCAAGATCCCAAGGCAAATATGTCACTTTGCATTCCTGCCTGCTTACTTTGGTCAGATGTAAAGCAAGATGGCAGCAAGATGGCTTCTCAGCTCTATTTTAAAAGCCTTGACTGAACCGATGACATTTTTGGTCATTAATTGCATAAAGAAGATATACCTAACCTAGCCCAGGATGATCTGCAAAGGTTTTTTAAAGGGATGTTCCCAACACAAAGAAATAATAAATGTCTGAGGTGATGGATTTGCTAATAACCCTGATTTGGTCATTACACTTATATATGTATTGAAATGTCACCCTGTACCCTATAAATATGTACAATTATTGCGTGTCCATTAAAAAAAAAGACACCTAGTTGGAGAAATGGGCAGGAGCAGATCTTGAAGGACAATACTTAAGGTGCTGGCAACCATCAGATGGTCCTTAAAAGGCCACTGGGAGTCCATTAAGGAGGGGTTAATGTGGGAGGGTGGGGAGTGTGGTGGCAGCATAAGACGTATTTCAGGAAGGTCATACTATTTTTGAAATTTCACTGAGAGCAATGAAGGCCTGAACTAACATAGAGGAAATGCGAGGGGGAAGGGCCAATTGGAGAGCGATTTAAGAGAAAAAATTGACAGAACTGAGAATGGGGTAGACATGTGGGGAGAGATGAATAAGTCTAGCATGACCCTTAAGTTTTACGTGTGGTACCATTTACCAAGTCAAGAGGAGGCTGAAGCTTGTGGGATGAAATAGAAAGTCAAATTTGGACCTATCATTGTCTCATACAAATTGTCTCATTTATAAAATTAATATGCATGTCTCTTACAAAAAAACATGTAAAAGAAAGAAAATCCAGTTGACCCTTGAACAATGCACTGGTTAGGGGTGCTGGCCTGCACACAAGTATAACTTTCCCCACATCAAGTAGTTAAGCAACTTGAGTAGTTAAGTACTTAAGTAGTTACTTACTTAAGTAATTTGCCCTGTGGAACCCATGCATACAAAACGTCAGCCATTCACTTAAGCAAGGTTCCCTATAAAACCGGAGTTGTTCAAGGATCAACTGTACAAAAATCTCCATTCAGAAATAGCTACTGTTAAGATTTCAGTGGAGTTCTTACCAACTTTTTTTTATGTGGCAAAATTATACATTTAAAAAATGCAACCCCAAATTAGGGTGCTTTATACACTGCTTTTTTTAACTTTGCAATATATTTTAAATCTCTCCCTGTGTCATTGAGTATCCTTTTATATTTTTCATGACTGCACAATATCTCACTCTGTGGAAAGAACCATAATTTACTCCACTGTCTCTATTGTTGGTGGTTTTGATTGCTTTGGGATTCTCATTTTTAACAAATCATACTTGATGCCATCATAGGTTGTGTCCTCCAGAAGCTGACAGAAATGGCGTTCGAGGTTGTTGGGAAAAATAGGAAAATGTCAGGGCCCCCCGGATGTTCAAAACCTTGCTGAGCTTTTGCTGTAAATATCCTTAGGTGTTCCTTGTTACTACTTAATGTAAGTTGCGTATGGGCACCCCAGTGTCCAGGGTTGTGGACTTAAGTATAAAAGACTAACAGTGCTGCTCCACAGTGCTGCTCAGAACTCTCAGAGAAGCCACTAGGATAGTTGCTCCTAGATCTGAATAAAACCCATTCATTTTTCTATACCTACGGCTCCCAGAACCTTTTTTTTTCCCTATTACCTAGCTCACAGACCTGCTTGTGGAGAGTTTGTAACCCAGTCTGTGCAACAGACTCGAGGGGTCTATAAGCCCTAGCTTTACAGAGGTGCAAGAGGGGACGGACCCCTGTGAAGGGAAGAACGAAGAAGCAGGCATGGACCACGGTGAAGCTGAACTGTGATCCCGGCATGCACCGTCTACACACCCCAGAGGCTACTGAAAAGGCCCATCAGCATTGTTGTCTGCATTGGGTGGAAATGGCTGTACTTTTATAATTTCAAGTTACTCACTCACCTGATGGGGGCTGTTCTAGGAGGCGCATGACCTCAGATAAGGCTGCACGGTGCTGTTGAGGCCAACCCTGTAGGTGGAGAGAGCTGGGGGTGTCTGCTGACCACAGTCTCCAATGTTGGGCAGTAAGTCCTTCTATGAAGGGAGGTTTGTGTGGGGCATCTCTGTGTTAGTCGCAGATGCTCATTTTTCGCATATTACCTTTGCTCATATTGGTAGGATAAATTCTCAGAAGTGGAATTGCTGGGATACAGCATGAGCATTTTAAACATTTTGATATTTATTGTTAAATGACCATCCAGAAAGATTGTATGCTTTTCTCCCACAAACAGTTAATTTCATTACTAATGCATAAAAACATGACAGTTGTACTGTTTTATGTTTTAAATATCGAAATGTACCTCAAATTCTTTCAAAAAGTAAATACAATTTTTTGAAGTTTTATTGTTGTGAATTTCATTTCAAACTGCTACAGCAGGCACCTTTCTCTAAAGAGCTGTATCTTCCCAGAAGGATAAAACTCTGACTGATTTTAGGAGGCAAAGAATTTTTTTTTTGGCATTCTGAGTTGTAAACCTGCAACATTAAAGAGACTGAGCAATGGCTGGTGTCTGAGCTGACTTGAAACAGAATTTGCAAAACCCTACAGTCCTTTCCATATAACTATTTGAACATATACATGATATCCCCATTTATTAGAAAAAATTTGACAAGCTACTGTTAAGAGAGCCCAAAGGGAAATAAGCATCATTTATTGAGTGCCCACTCCATGCAAATAAATGCCCTGGGATTTTACATCCACCATCACATTTATTCTCATGGTAATCCTTTGAAGTAGTTATCTCTAACATTTTTCAGATGAGGAAAGTGAAGCTCAGAGATTCTGGCAACTTGGCAGCCTAAAAATCGTTTAGATTCCAGGGCCAGTGCAATTCTTCACATCCTGGGCTGCTGCCCCCAAAGCTGAACGTCATCATTATATAGTGCCAGCTTTAAACACTGTATTTACCTATTAACTACAGTAACAACCTTCATGAAGTGTGCTGAATGTGTGTCCTCCTACTGGACTGGGAGTGCATAGGGTTCAGCGTCAAGAATGATTTTTTTTGTATCACTTATAACATCTAGCAGTTTACACATATAAGGTATTCACTATATACTTAATAAAACAGTTCTTGAATAGCCAGAGAGACAGAACTATCTTCCCATTATTTTTCATCATTCCATTCTCTTTTGGGGTTTGGCCTGATCAGAGTGTAGCCAGGAGACAAAGACATGGCCCAGTCAATGGCCTCCCATTTCAGCTGGAACAATTTTACTCCCGAAGCTACTCAGCTTTTCTAAGAAGACCCACTGATTACAGACAGTGCCAATAAAGAAAGGGTTGGGCGGAAATAAATCTAACAAAAACCATCACCTCAATATGGAAGAATGTGGGTAAAGTCTTTATTTAGAAGAATAAATGGATTCTAATCAAGCCTTCCTATCTAACTTCCAGGGGACAGGAAATACAGAGAAAAGAGAAATATGTTGGACACCACAAAGAAGCCATAACACATCCAGAAGACAGCCTGGTTTCCTCAACAAGACAGTGTCATTCCAAAAAAGTGGGGAGGGGAGAGAAAGAGGAGGCTCTACCAGATTAAAAAAAGAGGTAATCAAGTGCAATGTGTGGTCATTAATTGGATCCTGGTCTAAGTCAGCAGTCATTTCGGGGCCAGCTGGGGAGAATTTGAACCTGGATTAGGTATGGATTTGTAAGTAGCTTTAGCTTTAGTTAGATGTATAAATGGTATTACAGTTATATAGGAAAGTGTCCTTTTAAAAAAGAGATGTATATTGTTACATTTAAGAGTGAAATGTAATATCTATCTTTAAAACTCTCTAGCAGAAAAGGTGGTGAATAAATAAAGCAAAGTGTAAACAATTGTTAAGTACAGACGCAAGCTTTTAGGTATTCATTATAGTCGTCTCTCCGCTCTATGTTTGACTTTTTCACCACGAAAAGTAAACAACCAACCAGAAAAATGAATAAGAATAGGGGTTGCTTCCTTCTCAAGACTGTTAAGAACCGATCTTTATCTCCCTCCAAAGGTGAAGTCATCGCCTGAATAGGGAACATTGAGTGAGGTCCCAGGGAGCGTCGTCAGATGAGCGGGTACCTTTCCCGAAAACTCGATTTGGCCGCAGGTGTGTGCAAAGGGTGGACGCCCTAAACCTCCCCGGGCGCCTCCCGCCCTCTGGCGCTGCGCACGTACCGGGGCCGCTGCGGACACTGTCCCCTCGCTGCCCCGAGTGCACCCAAACCACGAAAGACAGGAGTTTTGACGCTCAGTGCGTGAGCGGCCAACTGGCCTGAACTGGGAGGCGGCAGAAAAGCAACGTTTCCCTCCGCTCGTTCAAACTCTTTTCGGCGAGCCGAGGGTTGAGGAGTAGGTACCTTCCGCCTCAGCCACCTGGAGGCCGGCTGGGGGAAGCCGGTTCCAAGGCCACTACCCTCACCTGCCGCCAGGAGGGGCGGAGAGCTTGGGGGTGGGGACGGCCGCGCCCCTAGCGACTGGGCCCGGCCGCAGGTGAGGGCGGCGGGCCGGGCCGGGCCGGGCGGCTGCGCGTCTCAGCGGGCCGCTCCCCCGCGGGAGAAGTTTCTTGGCCGGGAAAGGTGCAATTGTGTGCAGCTATTTCTGGTATGTCAGGCGGGCCGGGCGGCCGTGAGCCCAGAGGGCCGCGGGAGAGGGAAAGCAGCCAGCGGGCGGAGGCGGGAAGGATGCGGCGGCGGGGGCGCATGCCCTCGGGGCGGAGCCGAGGCCCGGGCGGGGGCGCGGCGCGGGAGCGGGAGCGTTGCCCGGGCCCAGGCCCCCTGCCGGACGGTGGCATCTCCCGGCCCAGACAGTCTGACTACAGAGGCGGCCGCGGCCGGGAGCCCCGGGGAGCCGGGGGAGAGCGGACGGAAGCGGAGACTCGGCGGGCCCGGGGTGGGCGGCGGGTGGGCCGGGGCGGGGCCCCCGAGGCGAGGGCGGCGGCGGCGCTGCGACTTTTGAAGTCCCAGCTGTCGTCCGGGACGGGTGCCGCGCGCTGCCTCTCGTCGCCGCCTTCACCTTCCGCGCCCTGCTCGGGCCCCCGCGTCCCTTGGGTCGCTTTCTGGAGTTTAGACAAAACAACGTCTTCAAGTTCTTGTAGGTCCGAAACCGTAACACGCTGCAGAGCACAACAAAGGGAAAGAGAGCGGGGCGTCTCGGCCCCGGAGCACAGGCGGCGGCCCGGGACGCGTGGGGACAGCCCGCCCCTCCGCGCACCCACTGAGTCCCTCTCTCCCTGTCTTGCCCTAGTCATGGAAGGGGTGGAGGCGGCAGAGGCCGACTGCTCCGTAGCGTTCGCCGAGGCTCGGAGATGGGTGGAGGTGAGTGCCCTTTTCTGCTCTCCTTTCCGCACAGTTGGCAGCCTCGGGGCGGGCGTCGCGAGGGGACGGCGGCCCCGGCCACCCCGCGCGTGAGCTGCCTCCCGTGACCACGCGGCGCGAAGCAGCCGGCTGGTTTGCACGGGCAGTTTGGGGAACGTGGCAAGTTTTGCTTCTCTTACTTCTTACTGTCCAGCTTAGCTTAGCGCGGCTCCCCAGAGCGCCTCTGCCAGGGCGGAGGGGAGCGCTCGCCCACCGGCTTCGGGAGTCGCGGAGCCCCGAGGACCAGCCCAGCGCGGCTGCCGCGCGCCCGCGACGTCTCTGCGCGGCGCTGAGCTGTGTCCTCGGGTGCGTTTCTTTGGGGTGCCTAGAAGTGGGGAAGCCCGACACACACCTGCACAGCCAGTGTCTGGGGCGGGGGGAGGTGGTAAGATGATTTCTCTAGGACGCCACCTGAGCCCAGGGGGTGAGGGTCTGGGCATGAATTTCTTAACCTTCGACATTGATGAGACTAAGATGTCTTGGGGTCACTCACTGAAAGGTTGTTAATTTCCCAGCTGTGCCTCCCAGACGAGATCTTCTGTTCCCTTCCTTTCTGTTGAATAGGGCATGGTCTGTTCATCCACGCCTTGAGGTTTATCTGTAGAAGGTTAACACCAGGACTTCTGGCCGTTATTCTACTGAAAGAAAAAGATGACTTTTAAAATGAGACAACCCCCCGCCAACCCCCCCCCCCAAAAAAAAGCCTTTTAAGCGAATGTGAATCACGGACAACTGCTTGTTAGAAAATTGTTGCCCGCACCAGCCTTGCAATCATTTAGGAGTTATTGATGCCGCGTGCTAGTTTATTACTGTAGTTAAAAGATCGAATTAGGTTTAAAGATTATTCCACGGAATACCCCAACATATTCACCAAAGCAAAGAGTATTTAAAAATAGTTCAGTTTTCTGTAAAGAAATACACGTTCGAGGGTACTTCAAAAAGTTTGTGAAAACAGAGTTGACAGATAATACAAATCTTTCTATGAACTTTTAAAAGTGCCCTCGTATATTTTTGGGAAAAAAATAAAGAGAATAAACATTAAATGTTACATTTCTTACACTAAATGAAGGAATGTGAAATGTGAGTAGCATTACCCACTAGACAGTAGGAGGTCTAAGAAAGGGGCTCTTGGTGTCCTTTTGGACTGAAACCTTGAGTTGATCTGAAGGTGACTTAGAAAGGTGTGAGGGGAGGGGTGGGAGGTTGGGAGCAGAATTAACACTGTATTTTAAATTGAAATGAGAGTGGAAGAATTCCAGCAATGTAGTTAAGAGAAATAACTTTCCTCATTCATAAACTTTGAAAAGCCAAGGCTTCCAACAGTAATTTTCCATTAGTAGTGTTCGTTCTGCATAATTTTAGAAATTAAATTTACCATCTTTTGTTTGAGTGGTGGGGATAAAGAGGGGGAGAAGGGAAGAAATATGGGGACTTTTTTTGGTCATACTTGGCTCCTATGTGGAGTTTGTATTTGCTTTTTATTTGCTTCAGGATATTCGTGAATATTAGATGACTTCACATCCTTTTCTTTTTTAGTATGTAGATCTTGGAAGACTAGTATGCAGATTTTGGGAAACTAAAAATTCCTTGTTTGTCATAGCTTGCTTATAATTGTGTAGGGTTTCTGTGAGAAATTTGTATATTATGAACTTGGGGAAAGTGTACTGTGATAAAAGGTATCACTGAGCGTGGTAAATGTGCTCATCTTCCCACTCCCATACCGCCTTATCTAAAGGTGTTTATCAGCAGTGATTTGGTAACTCGAATGTTTTGTTCATCATTAGCAGAAAGCCGAATCTTTCTAAAGGTATAGTCATATCCTTTTAATATAGTTATTAAAATTAAAATTAAGTGATTTTTTTTTCTCATGTCACTCAGAGCAAGGCAGTATGTTTGCATTCATTGAAGATAGGTGAATAATTTACATATTCACATACTTTCAGAATACTGTGGGCATTTGAAGTGACAGCAGTGTGTTCACTGTTAGGTTTGTTTTATTTCTGCAGCTTGTGTCCACATTTATCTTTCTTGTCACCAGAGCACATATTTGAAAATGCTGTTCTTGCCAGAAGAAGCAGAATGAATGACTCTCTCTTTGCCACAGTCTCTTAATTCTAAGAACCTCTAATTTGAAGAAAAAATATTGATTCCAAAGCATATTTTATAAAGTATTTAGGCAAGTGAGGAAGATTATAGTGTAAGTCTTTCTCCTGCTTGCTAGTATTCTTGGCCATTTTGCCCTTTCTATAACTTTCCTCCAAGTATTATTGAAGCATAAATGGATCATTCGTATAGGTATATGTATGTACATATGTACACATATATGTGTTATAACATATATTACATGTATATAATATACAATATATTCTGCCACCTTTATGCTCAGCTGCAGCTTTGAGAATTCTAAGGTCAAGAAACATTGTAAAACTTTGATCGATGACCAGATTCCTTGTCAGTATGTCCTTGCCATTTCAATTTTCCATCTGTTGTTTTGAATAGCTAATGTGTTATTTTCATAACCAAAGTTAATTAAATTTATTTTTTAATGTGGGGGACAACGAGTGAGGTGAGGGCTAATGGTTGTTCTGCCAATTATTATCTTTTTATGAATTTTCTTTTTATTCATTTCAAATTGTACTTAGATACTTAAGGGTATGCATATATTAAACTGGTTTGTCTACTCAGGGGCTAATTTTGCAATTCAGAACAAATGTAGGGATGCTACCCTTTAAGATAACTCAACATAATGATATTGGATTATTATCTGGTTAGAAATGCTGTTTGAAATATTAATAATGTAGCAGGGCTAGTTTATGATTAAACATTGATTTAAAACCAAGTAATGTAATAGTTTGAAGGCAAAGGTAAAGAAGAAGCTTGATTCTAGCAAGGTCATGGAATGGTAGAAAATACACCTTGTACCCTTTAATTTTAGTCCTCTTTTTCAACACCTTTTAATTTTCTGTACCTAATAGTTGCCTCTGTGTCTCTGTTCTAGGGCATTGAAAAGTCTGGTAGTAAACAGACTAAGTACCAATGAGATTGAAAACTGGGTATGTCGCTCACTGCATTGGCTGGATACCAGTTTCCAGTCTGAGTGAACGTTGCCATCTAAGTTGACTTTTAAATACAATAATAATTTATCTGGCTGCAGTAGAACAGACTGACTTAATTCACCACCTTCCTGCTCACCTGCCCTTCCTGTTATCTCTGGCTTTGATCCTTTCAGTATCACTGTCATCCTGTAAAAGGACCTAAGAGGTGCCAACTCAAACTCATTGCCAGCTCTGGCAGCAGAATGAGTCCTTCTCCGCTCACTTCTAGTTGGTCTGTTCCTCCACCTGCCCCCATTTTTATCCTCCAGGTTTGTGCTGGTCGCCACCTTTTGACTTCCTTTGTTTGCCTTTGGTGCTAAACATTTTAAAGAATTGTACTCTGTGGGTTCCCCATTGATACTAGCAAAATCCTTCTAAATGGTTTCCCCCATTCTCCAAAAACTGCTTTCTTTTCTGCTAGTGGTTGCCAACCTGTGTTCTGGTCTGACGGAGTTTGCCTGGGGTACTGAATCCTCAGTGCATACCAGCATTGTTTGTAGGTTAAATGAAGGTCTCATGGATTTGTACTACTGCTTTTCAAACGTATGTAGAGCAGCAAAAGCATTCATTTGAAAATGTTACTAAATTCCTATATGCATTTTTGGTGATTGTATATAGTTTCAATCAACAGATACTAAACATGAGAATACTATGATGGTAAAAATTTGTTAAAAAATTGTATATTAGAAAGCAATTCTTACGCTTGCTGGTATAGCCAAATTCACTTTTTCAAAACATAAACTGGATTTTCTTAGTTCCTTATTTTTTGGGGTGTCATGAAAATATTTAAAAATTCACAATCCTAAAGGTAGCATTCATTACCCTTTACAATCTGGTCACCGCCTATATATCTATCTTTATTTGTGGTTATTTTCTCCATAAATACTTGTGTAGTTGCCAGAGAGCATAGCGATTAAGAGCACAATTTTATAATCAAGTCATTGTTCAAATCCTGGCTCTGCTGCTTAAATCCTGGAGGCCTCAGTTTTCTCCTTTTAACCTTCAATGGTGGTGTGCCAGTTAAATAAAATGCTGACTGTAAGGCAATTAGTGCTCCCTAATTGTTGCTTGTGTTTCCCCATGTACAAGATGCGGTTTTCTCACCTCCCTTCTGTTGTGCATGGAATGCCCCTTATTCCTTGTTGACCTAATGAACTCCTCCTCCTCCTTCTATATTTGAGCTAAAATCAACCTTTATGTGAAGCCTTTTCTGAACCTCCAAACCTCCATCTCCACCTATTCTTTTCTGCCCTCTGTTGCTCATGTAGAACTCTTTTTGCACTCTGTGGTATGTCTGTTCATCTTTCCACCATATTAGACTGTGAGCTAAGTGAAGGCAGGAATAGTATCTTACCTTTTGCTGGAGTATTTGGTATGGTGCCTGATCAATGCTTGCTGAATGAAAGTACAATCTTAGGGCTATAGCTTTAACAAAATTAAAAAAGTAGAATTTTATTTTTTTTTCTTCCAAATTTTATTTTATTTTGTCAATATACAATGTGGTTGATTATTGTGGCCCATTACCGAAACCTCCCTCCCTCCTCCCTCTCCCCCCTCACTCCCAACAATGTCCTTTCTGTTTACTTGTCGTATCAGCTTCAAGGAATTGTAACTGTTGTGTCTTCTCCCCCCCGCCCCCCAATTGTTTGTGTATTTATTTATTTATTTTTAGCTCCCACAAATAAGTGAGAACATCTGATATTTCTCTTTCTGTGCCTGACTTGTTTCACTTACTGTAATTCTCTCTAGGTCTGTCCATGTCATTGCAAATGGCAGTATTTCATTCTTTTTTATAGCTGAGTAGTATTCCATTGTGTAGATGTACCACATTTTCCATATCCACTCATCTGATGATGGACATTTGGGCTGGTTCCAACTCTTAGCTATTGTAAAGAGTGCTGCGATGAACATTGGGGAACAGGTATACCTTCGACTTGATGATTTCCATTCCTCTGGGTATATTCCCAGCAGTGGGATAGCTGGGTCATATGGCAGATCTATCTGCAATTGTTTGAGGAACCTCCATACCATTTTCCATAGAGGCTGCACCATTTTGCAGTCCCACCAACAATGTATGACAGTTCCTTTTTCTACGCAATCTCGCCAGCATTTATCATTCACAGTCTTTTGGATATTAGGCATCCTAACTGGGGTGAGATGGTATCTCAGTGTGGTTTTGATTTGCATTTCCTGAATGCTGAGTGATGTTGAGCATTTTTTCATATGTCTGTTGGCCATTTGTATATCTTCCTTTGAGAAATGCCTACTTAGCTCTTTTGCCCATTTTTTAATTGGGTTGCTTGTTTTTTTCTTGTAAAGTTGTTTGAGTTCCTTGTATGTTCTGGATTTTAATCCTTTGTCAGATGTATATTTTGCATATATTTTCTCCCACTCTGTTGGTTGTCTTTTAACTCTGTTAATTGTTTCTGTTGCTGTGCAGAAGCTCTTTAGTTTGATATAATCCCATTTGTTTATTTTTCCTTTGGTTGCCCGTGCTTTTGGGGTAGTATTCATGAAGTCTGTGTCCAGTCCTATCTCCTGAAGTGTTTCTCCTATGTTTTCTTTAAGAAGTTTTATTGTTTCAGGGTGTATATTTAATTCTTTAATCCATTTTGAGTTGACTTTAGTATGTGGTGAAAGGTATGGATCTAGTTTCATTCTCCTGCATATGGATATCCAGTTCTCCCAGCACCATTTGCTAAAGAGGCAGTCTCTTCCCCAGTGTATAGGCTTGGTGCCTTTGTCAAAGATCAGATGGCTGTAGGTGTGTGGGTTGATTTCTGGATTCTCTATTCTATTCCATTGATCAGTGTGTCTGTTTTTATGCCAGTACCATACTGTTTTGGTTATTATAGCTTTGTAGTATAGTTTAAAGTCAGGTAGTATTATGCCTCCAGCTTTATTTTTTTGCTCAGCACTGCTTTGGCTATGCGTGGTCTTTTGTTATTCCATATAAATGTCTGGATAGTTCTTTCCATTTCTGAGAAAAATGTCATTGGAATTTTGATGGGGATTGCATTGAATTTGTATATCACTTTGGGTAGTATGGATATTTTCACTATGTTGATTCTTCCAATCCAAGAGCATGGGATATCTTTCCATCTTCTTGTATCCTCTCTAATTTCTCTCAGCAGTGGTTTGTAGTTCTCATTGTAGAGATTTTTCACATCCTTGGTTTACTGAATTCCTAAGTATTTTATTTTTTTGGTGGCTATTGTAAATGGGCAGGCTTTCTTGATTTCCCTTTCTGCATGTTCACTATTGGAGAATAGAAATGCTACTGATTTTTGTGTGTTGATTTTGTATCCTGCTACTTTGCTGAAATCTTTTATCAACTCGAAGAGTTTTTTTGTAGAGGCTTTAGGCTGTTCGATGTATAGGATCATGTCATCTGCAAACAGGGACGGTTTGACTTCATCTTTTCCAATCTGGATGCCCTTTATTTCCTTCTTTTCTCTGATTGCTCTGGCTAATACTTCCAACACTATGTTTAATAGGCGTGGTGAGAGTGGGCATCTTTATCTAGTTCCTGTTCTTAAAGGAAAAGCTTTCAGCTTTTCCCCATTCAGGATGATATTGGCAGTCGGTTTATCATTAAAAATAGAATTTTAAAGATTAGAACTCCCTTCTTATAGTGGGCACTAGCTTCAGTATCAAAAGCTGAGTTTGTTGTAATTGTTTTGTTTGGAAACGTTGCAGGATATGTCTTCACCTGGGTGACAATTTGATTTTGCCTATTTACTCAGTATTTCCTCTTATGCTCCAGTCCTGTTCCTGAGGCATGCCACTCTACTCCTGACTTCCATCTGATGGTTTCCCTCATAGGGACTTGCTTTTAGTCATCCAGAAAATAACTGCTGTGTGCCCACTCTCCACCAGGCACTTGCTGGGTTTATTGATTCAATTCCCAAATTCTTAGCCCCTTACCTGGACCTCCAGAGAGAGGCATACCCCATGAGTAGCAGACATGCAGACAAACCCAACTGTGCCATCAGATAATTGCTATACTAGAGTTTGCATCGTGTGTGGTGATGGCATCAAAGAGGCAGCCCGAGTCTTCCTAGTGGGTTGGGGTGAGCTCACAGAGCAGGCAGCATCTGAGCCAAGGCTGAAGTGGGACTAATGCATCTGCCCACTGGGCTGGGGCATTGTGGCTTTTATTTAACCTGTTATGAGATCTTGAAGTTGCTTAAGCATAACTTCCAGGAGTCGCTCAGAGTAATTTATTCTCACTGAGGTAACTTTTACATGCAGTGAAGTGCACAGATTTTAAGTGTACAATTGCAGGAGTTTTGTCCAATGCTGTAACCAGCACCCTAATCAAGATATAGAACATTTTTTTCACTTAAAGAAATTTCCTTCTAGAAAGGCACATCAGTCTCTGCCACTTCTATAAGCAACCACTCTTCTGCTTTCTAGCACTATAGATTTCTCAGGGTAGTTTTGAACAGCCAAGAAATGTCTTAATGCCTAGTCCTTTTCTCCTATTTTTTCTTTATGCAGCATTTTACTATTTATTGAATACGATATCTTTATTTGGCAAATATGAAAGGATCCTAGGAAAGTGAGGGTTGTCAAGATATGAAGGAGTTCATAAAATCATCTTGGGAAGGAACTGATTTACACAAATATGAACCAGGGCAGGGATACTGTTGGAACAGCCTGATCCAGGAAGTGTAAACAGCTATGTCAAGGTATTTCCTGAGGAACTGGGAGGGTTCCAGTGCAGTTCCAGTCATTCTGGATCCTTCTAATGTACTGGTACACTGAAAGCTAGAAATGGCCCTCTTTCATAAAGTGGGGGAAAATACAAAGAACTTGTACCTTTAATAAAACAGAGTGTCCTTGAACCAGTTAGGGAAGTGCACCCACTGGGTCAAAGGGAATGAATGATTTTATGGTTCTTGATGCACATCCTCATGTTACCCCCTAAAAGCTCTGTGCTTAGTTGCAACCATGAGCAGGGATTGAGGGCACTGGCTTCTTCATATTCTGGCCAGAATTGAACATCGTCATTTGTGTTTTCCCTTTAAATAAGTAGATGAAAGATGCATGTTCTGCTTTTTCTCAGATTGCTAATGATATTAAACATTTATATATCCTATGACTTATTAGGTTTCCTCCAATGAGGAAGGACAAAGCTGAGACAAGGAGGGTTCTGTCCCTCTAAATGAAGCCACAAAGGGCTCAATGAAGTCATAATTGACCATTTTGAGGGAGCAGAGCACTTTGGTGTTTCTTCAGACATTTGTAAAGCACAGAAATCCTTAAAGCTTCTCCCAGGCTTAGAGGAATAGTGTCCCAAGTGTGTGGCAGGGACTATGCTGATTTATTTGGTTTTCTTTGGTTCTTGTCCTTCTGTGCAGTGCTCTAACTCTTTCTCTGGATGCCAAGGGTGCTTTGTGCTATAAGGGAACACTGTTGAGACTAACTGGCTCCTTTTCACCTCCCCCCTTCCTTTTAAAACTGCTTCTCAACATTGCAGCAAAATCAGCCCAACCCTTCTAGTCTGGAGAAAATACACGTTGTAGGTGGACTATTTCTTCTAGTTATCATCTACAGATTGAATTGTTTATGTTGTTCCTGTGCCCTGCAGTTCCTGACAGAATATTCTCAAATGCTGGTTGACTGAATGAATGTTTTATGCCCAGTCAAAAGGCTGGCTTATTTAATTGATGCTTGCAGATCTCCTTAAGCCTAACTATTGAAAATGTGTTTAAGCCTGGGGAAATGATAAATTATGCGTACCTGTGCTTACTCTTTAGTTTCTGAAGGTAATTATTGGGTGTGTTTCTTTAAAAACATGTTTGATGTACTCAAACCTCTTAATAAGGATAATAGCTGTCATATGCACAACTTTGAAACAGAGGTTTAGCACACTCAGTCTGCTGTTTTGCTCTAAAGAGATGGGCATTAGCAACTCCTACAGATGAATCACAGTGCGGCCCCGTAAACAGGCTTTCTAAAGATTGTAAAATACCCCCTGATAAGATGCTCAAAGACTGGTTCTAATTCCTGGGTAGAGAATGCTCAATTTGGTGCTTAAGTGCATTTTGGTGTTGGTACACAGCACTAGAAATTATGTCTGTCTTCAAGGACAATGGAGATTGTCACACAGGAGAGAGGTTAGAAAACTTTTGGATGGGTTCAGAGGGCAAAACACAGAGATGCTTTTGACTCAGTATTTTGAAGACCCTTCTTAAATAAAGAAACTGTCCTACACAAGAAAGAGCTGGCTTGAATAGTGAGTCAATACTAGTGAAGGTTTTACAAGAGAAGGTGAATAATTGGCAATTCAAGCAGCTATGTTTTTGAGTTTCTACCATGTGCAAGACACATGGCAAGTATATTATACCCACATGTCCTGACAATGAACAACTATTATTACCTGAAGATGTTTTTTTCAGATGAGGAAAAAGAGGGATGAAGGATAAAATAACTTGCTCAAGGAAATACTAAAACCAACCAATTTGACTCCTCAGCCTGCCCTCTTAATCACTATACTCTACTGCCTGAGAGTGACACTGGCCAGTTGATCGAGGTAAAGGATTTTATAATCCAGAAGAAAATGGTCTCTCAGTCCTCATTCCGTCTAAAACTGTAAGATTAGCTATTTTTTGTATATGATAAGTCCTTTACAAGTTTTGTTTACCAGCACAGGTTCTATCTTGTGAGAGTAGTGCCTAGAAAGTACATGATGATCAAGTATTTTATGTTATAGAATTGCCTATAAACACTCTTGAGCAATTGCATATTTTAGAGTTACATGTTCAAATATATGTATGTAAGTGAATTGATTACTGCTTAATAAACCATTTCAAGTATTACAAAAGGGGGAACATTGTTTTATTATGATACTGAGTTATACTTTGGGCTAGAGTAGGAGATAGATTATATCTAACTAGTTTATTCTAAAAGACAACTTATAAAAGTATCAATTTCCTCTCTTACATGACCTATATTGTAGTAGTTCATGCATATCAAAAATTGAACAGGACAGTGCTTTGAAATATGTCATGTTTTTATTATTATTTTAACATGCACATTGTAATATATGTCATTTCTTTTGATGAAGATACTTTCTCATTAGTGTTATTTTTGTTTTGTTTTGTTTTTGTTTTTTGGTGGCTGGCCAGTATGGGGATCCGAACCCTTGGCCTTGGAGTTATGATAGCACCTTGCTGTCCCAAGTGAGTCTCATTAGTGTTTTAAACTTATAAGAACTGAAGTTGAGAACATGATCAAAGATTTTGCCTTCTTGACTAGATTGAAATTTGATCTAGATGTGTTAAGTGGGAAAGAAATATCTGAATTTTTTGTTATACCACCATTTGATAATATTCAGAGGAAGGGAGGTCATTGCCGACCTTATTATAAACTTTGATTCTGGAATTCTTTTTTCTCCTGAGTGTTTAAAGTCTTTCATTCTACCTGAAGAAGGGGAAAATAAGCAATCCTCTTGCCTTTACTTCTTGAGCAGTGTCTGTTCAATTTGGAATTTACCCTATTGTCTGAAGAAAATATCAGTCTATCAAAAGCATCAAAACATTCAATTCAATTGCCCTCTGGGTTTTTCTCCTATTTCACTTGATGTTTCCTTTGCTGAATCTTCCTAATTATTGTCAGCAGTAAATGTTAGAGTGTCCAGGGGCTCATCTTCCCATGTCTGCTCTTCTTTGTCTACAATCTCTCCCTAGCAGATGTTATCAAGTCCATAACTTTTTATATCTTTTCTATGCTGATGACTTCTATAATTATATTCCTGGTCTCGACCTTGTCCCTAAACTCCAGACTTGTGTATATATAACTACCTCCTCAAGATTTCCCACTGTTGGCCAGATAGGCCTGTCGCACTTACTGTGTTCAGAATAAAAGTTGTAGTTCCTCCTCCCCTCCGCCCACCTATGTGCTCATCCCCCCCACATTTTCCTCCTAGCAAATGGCACTACTGTTTACCCAGTTGCTCAGGTCCTCAAATTTAAAGTCATTATTGACTCTTGCTCTTTTTTCCAAAATCACACCACACATCCAGTCTGTGGAGAAATCCACCTGGCTGTGTCTTCAAATATATCCAGAATTTGACGACTTCTTGGCACTTCCACCATCACCTCTCACTTATGCTTTTGCAACAGCCTGGACTACCTGTTTCCAGAGTAGCCTGATTCTGCTTTAAAAATGTAAGTCCGAGACTATACATCTAACTCTGCCTTCCCCTCTCCTGACGATGGCTTTCCATTACATTTAGAATACAATCAATTTTTAAACCACCATCTGTAGGGCCTTCCATGATCTCATCCCCACTTGCCTCTCTAATCTGTGCCCCCCCCAATCTGGCTTCCCATTTTCCGTCATACTGACTTCCTGCCATTCCTCAAATGTGCAAAGAAGGTTTTTATTTTAGTGTCTTTGTGTTGCTATTCCTTCTGCATGAAATGGATCCCTAACTTATTTAGGTCTCAACTTAAATGATACCTCCTTGTGCCTCCCTCCTGTCTCCCCGTAAAAATAGCCTCCCTTGTCACTCCATACTCATATTTCTTACCACTGTCATATGTGTGTGTATATATATAGTTAATCTGTTTGGCTGTTACTTTCACTAGAATTTAAGTGCCTAATGTGCAAGGACTTACTTTGTTTTCAAGCCTTGAATAGTGCCAGGTATTTAGTTGGCACTCAGTACATATTTGTTGGATAAATACATGGGTGAATGAACAAGTGTCTTTTAATTTTTTATGCTTGAAATCTTTTTACCCTGAGACTTGACTATTTCCTGGCTATGCTTTACTCAACAAGAGAAGCTGGGTTTGTTGTATTAGGTTTTTTATTTTTTTCTGTTTTCTTCAAGTTCAGTTTCAGATTGAGCAAGTTCCAAGCATGCTCTTGAAAAAGCAAGTTTAAAACATGAGAAATTGACTTTGTTCAACCAATTCTAAAGATGCCTGAAAGTAAGCAACTATCATAAGATAAACACCCAAGAAAATTTGAAGATGAGCCTTCTTAGCTGAATATCCCATGCTGAGGACAAAACATCATCATGAAACTTTGGTATACTATTCATGAAAAAGATCTCACATCTTGCTGATTGAATTATGTCCTGCAGTTTGAGCATAGTCTGTACCCCGTCCTAACTGGAGGCACAGAAGCAGAAAATAGCTTTATCTTGTTTAGAAATAAAAGAAAATAATAAAAAAATTCATTATTTTTTAATTTTACTTTTTAAAATAGATTATTCTCACTTCTGCTCCAACTCCAACATCAGAGGCCCATCGCATGCTTTCAGAGTTCTGTACTTTATACTAGTTTTTTCAGGAATCATTCTGAAATGGTGCATAAAACTGAGGGTGGAAGCTTTCAAAAGAACTTTGTTCAGAAATGAGGGAAAAAGAAAAGCTGAAGCTCCTGGTCTCTTTCGAGACAAACTGACTTTCTCTTGTTCTTTTCTTTTTTTTAAAATTCTTCGTGGCTATCACGTGGATTAAGAGATATTGTTCTTTTTTATCTTTATAATTTTGTTTTTGTAAAGAGAGGTTCAGAGAAGTTAAGTGTCTTCCCCAGCACCACAGAGCTGATGCTGGTAGAACCAGTACTTGAGCTTTGATTTGTCTAACAAACTCAAGCTCTCAACCACTTTATTCATCTTCCTCTGTTTATTTTCCTTTCTTATAGCCCTGCCTGCTCTTTTGGCACCTACACACGAGGTTATGCTACAGGCTGTTCCATATATGTGCCTCAGTCTTCCTCATCTTTCTTATTTCTTATTTTCTTCATAATTTGAGCTAAGTTAAAAAGCGTAGAAAAGTGCTTAGACTTAATAGGGAATGTAGTGTACATACTCTCAAATAACTAGTTTCCTGATGTTGGGATGGAACAGGGGCTTAGAGATCATTCCATGTGTGTGTGGTGAGGAAGGGAATGGTGAGGATACTTGCTGTCCTGGCTCCTTGTGGGGTTGTCATAGGCAGCATAGGAATAAATGTGAACATGTAGGACAGCAAATCTGCAGGAAGTTTGAGGATGAGGAAGCTACTAGAAAAGGTCCTTCTTGACCTGAACCAGAAAGATGGTGGGTGGAAAGTAATGTGGAGGACATTTGAATTGGGTAGGGGTGGTGCTAGCATGAGCAAGGACCCATTGGATCGTCCTATTGGCAGGACAATAAAGCAAGTAGTGGTAACTTAGTGTGGAAGGTGCTGATTTGAAGATAATGAGAATTACAAGACCAAATCATGGATAAACATTTTGTATTTTTTTAAAATGCCATATCAAATGATGCTTGAACCCATGGAACAGGATGGACCAGTGGAGGGGAAAGACCATATTGTATAAGAGGACCGGGCCTTGGAAATGTGTTCTGTTAAGAAGACAGGAAGAAGGGGAGATGGTGGTCAAAAAGCTAGGCAGAAAACCAAGAATGTGTCAGGGGTGGTAAGAGAAGCACTGGTTTCATGAAAGATATGTAGAGAGGAAGAGATTTACCGACAGTGTTCAGGACTGGGTGAAGCGATCAAAGGAAAAGAAAATGGGAGCAAGATCGTTGAATCTGGCAAGAGAGTAGTCTCTCACTTGGTGAAAGATTGCTTTGGAGTGTTGGTGTTGGAGCCAAACCAAGCTTCAGAAAATCTTTCTGGAAAGTTAGGATACAGGTAGGCACTCCATTGAGAGAAGAGGTAGGAAGAGCTATCTGAGAAATAAACATTCTTTCAAACAAGCTATTTATTTCTATTAACGGAATCATCTCTACTACCCTCAACCTATCTTATTGGATATATTAGAAGTACAAACCCTTAATATTTAAGGGAATTATACTCTAAGACAGCTCTGAATGAATCATTGTGGTCTGCTGTATAAAGTACTGAGTTTCAAGTACACTTTTCTATTTTAGAAAACTGTGACCTTAATACACTGACGATTGTCTGGAAGTCACATTAATCTTCTTCTGACATTTTTCTTAAACAGGGAAAGATATCCCTCCTGTTCCTGGGGATTTTTAGCTTACAATAATTTGGTGAAGATATTTTGTTTTTAAGATTTAGAATGAATGTATATGAACGGGTTTAATTTAGTGCCTCTAAGGAGCTTAAAGTCATAGAAAGGAAATGAATCCTTTCTAGATTTTAAGTATAGATCTACATAGGTGCCATCTAACTGAAAGTGTACACATTCAGCATGTTGTTTCTTTGTTTCTTTTCTGTGTTCTAGCATGATGCAATGGCAAGAGTGGCAAGGTTTGGGATGATACTATGTAGGCATAGCTCCTACAGGACAGATCCCAGAATGAAATGTGTGAGCACAGACAAGTCATGTAGTGTCCCTAAGCCTAAATTCCTACAACTGTAAAATAAAGATTGCAAAGTAATGATAAGGTTTAGGAAGAAGGAAAAAAAAAAAAAAAAAGGATGTGAAGTGCATGTAGGTACTCAACAAATGGTAAGTGCCCATATTAGTATCATTATTCTACTTGACTATGTAATCAGAAGAGAGATTATTAAATGACTTTTTTCTTTTCTAGAATGGCTAATTTTCAAGGTTATTTGTGTGTGTGTGTGTGTGTGTGTGTGTGTGTGTGTGTGTGTCCGTGTCCCCCACAATGAATTTAGATAACTTGCTGTTTATTCTGACCTTTGATTTGTGAATATGGATTTTCATTAAGTACTTTCTATATTGTTCATAGGCTGTGATAAAAACTTTTTATCTATGAGAATTCGAGGTTGGAATGAACAAATGCCTTTTTGTTCATTTTGTTTCTAGACACTTCTGTCATCTTCTTCTCCTCAGAGAGCCTTGTGTTCATTTTAGCTTTTCTTTGCCATTGATTCTTTTACGTTGATGAACTTATAATTAAAACCTAAGGCTAGTTGACTTGCCTGAGACATTTTACATTGAAGGAAAAGAATTCCGTATTTATCACACTATCAAAAACACTGTTGGGCCGACCCTGTGGCGCACTCGGGAGAGTGCGGTGCTGGGAGCGCAGCGACGCTCCCGCCGCGGGTTTGGATCCTATATAGGCCAGTGCACTCACTGGCTGAGTGCCGGTCACGAAAAGGACAATAACAACAACAACAACAACAACAAAAAACAAAAAAAAAAAACACTGTCATATGTTCTTGTACTCAATACTACTATCTATTTGAAGTTTCTGGTTAGAGTTACGTATATAGATTCCATGTATTTAGTTTCTTTTTTCAAATAAATTGTTTTTTCCATGTCTTTATATGTTACTGCATAAAGACATATGTCTTTATCCAGCTATTCTTTGTTCTTCATGCATCTTTTTTCTTCTTTAAATTACTTTCCATATTTTCTGTGTGTGTGTCTTTGAGCCATCTTATTAATTTAGCTCTTCTGTATTCAACTTGGAAGAGGCAATTATAGCATCTTTCCAAGAAAGAGATTTAATTTTAATGATGTCTTACTAAAAATGAGACTAATGAGCTATATTAGAAAAGAGAAGCTTTTATAGTTTCCATGAAGGAAAGGAAATACATTTTTAGGTGTTTTATTCAAAGGATAAAGTTTGTACAACTGTCTGTTTTTAAGCCAATTTGCAAACATTTTAAGACTTGGAAAATGCTTGAAAGGTATAACTTGCCAAATTGCCGATATTTTTGAAATTTGGACTAAGTTCTGGTAAAAGAATGTGGTTGAAGCCACACTGCAATTTACAGTAATCCTTTCTGTGTAAGGAAATGATCTACTTGGCTTAATAAATGCCAGATGAGTTTCTGGCTCCTTGATTATTACCAAGTTATTTAAAATTCAGGTTTCATTATTCAATATAGTAACGGCACCCATCTCTCTGTGCTTGTGATGGCCAGTACTATGTTAAAATACTTTATAAAACTGAAACATTTTGGGAGAAAATTGCATTTTGGGCAGGCCATTTTGGGGCACAAGCTTATGATTTGGATAGTGCCTCAGCATTTGGCATGATCTGGGACTAAACAGTGTCAAGCATCCCCTGCTTGTGGCTGGTCTAAGCCTTAAAGGAGATCAAGTTGAAGATCCATAAGAAATTGTTAGTGCCACAAAGGAGAACTTTCTTGGAAGCCCACCTCAATATTTCTACATTTCTAATTGATTACTCCTATCTGTAAGAGAGTCTGAAAAATGTTTTTGGCTGGGTGTGTCACTACTTCCAACAATATGGGCTTTCGTTACTGAGGAAGAAGAGTTGGGTTGACAATGAAGTCTCTGCCATGCTTGTTTTCTGATTGTTCCTTTTCATAGCATTTTGCTTTGTTATGATTGCAATCTGTTGCCTTAGCTCTTTGAGAATATTATAATATTATAGATTTTTTTTGTCTTCCTACATTGTCTGTTTCTTTCAAATTTTCTTTTCTTTTTTTTCTCCCCCTTTTGGCATTGGTTTCTTAAGTTGGATGGGTCTTTTAAACTTCTGGTGATGCTTTCTGCATTCTCTGCTAATCTCTGTATATTCAGCCATGTTGCTCACTACCTCATCTCTGCTGAAGAACCTGTTGCTTCTATACTGAGTCTATTCTGGGAGAACTTTCATGCTTTGCTTCTGTAGTATTCCTTTGCAGGTCCTGAAGTTTAAACTTCATTCTGCTTGGTCAGGTATCACTCCTTCATCTATTTTCCATCTTCTGAAAGTTTATTGGGCACTTTCTTCTACAGTTTTTTTTCTTTTCTGAGTCTCTTTGTCCTTGTGGGTTAATTCCTATGCTGTCATTTTGGTGAGGTTTAGAGAGGCAATGAAGAGAAATGTGTAGCCAGTTCATTGTGTCTAACCAGAAGTCCAGTGCATGTGTGTGTGTGTGTATTTTATTTTATTTCATGTTTAGGTAGAAAATTATTTTCTCAACATAGAAATGAAGGAAAACATCACAAGTTAATTTTAAAGTCAATGGATAAGGAACATATTTAACACAAAGATTAACATCCTTAATGAGAAAAGAACTCAAATGAATTAGAAAAATCTAAGCAGAAATTCGGTGAAGGACATGAGCAGGTAAGTTATATACCCCATTGAAACACACGTGGCTAATAAGTACATTCTAAGATGTTGGGGGGTGGGGGGGGAGGAAGAAGGGGGCCCCCATCTCCGGACCCTCAGGAACTTCTGACTCTGCCTCTGTTGCCAGCCTGCTTGTTTTGGCAGTGGGCAGGGCCGAGGCCCATGGCCTGCTGTTGTCTTAGTACCTGGGTGGGTGGAGGGGACTTCTATTTTATTTATTTAATTAATTTATTTTTTGGCGGTTGGCCAGTACTTATTTTAGATGTACATAATTGGAGAGAAGAGTAGAAAAACATGGATTGAATAAGCGTTACGGTTATTGCTGAGCCATAAGTTCATAATTCTTGCCACCTTATTAAAACGAAAAAACAGTCCTACCTTATTATAAAATTGAGAGGGTTTATATAAATCTTAAATCTACACAATGTAATGAGGCAAAATTTACATCATGAGAAAGGGCTAGTGAATATGGGACAAGCAGAAAATGAACATAAGAAAGATAAACTGAAGCCATAGATGAGTTAGAATTCTTGCCATATATTCCAGTATCTGGACTAATGATAGGTCATAAACTTAATCTTTCTGGCAGTTGATTCAGACATAGTCACAGCCCCCTCCATGCCTCTCACAGCCTGGCTTTTACCCACACTCTACCATTCGCCTGCAGGGAAGAGTATAGGAGAAAATGAGCAGTGCCCATATAATATGTACTCAATAAATGAGATTTTCTTTTCCTTAAACTTCTGAAAAAACTTGCCCCTTCAAGGGAAAAAAGGAAGCTAACATATATTGCTTATATAAAATGTCTAAGTTTCAGTCACATCGTTTTGTTGTTTCTTTTTCTCCTCTTCATCTTCTATCTCAAAATCTCTGATACATGCTTAGTTATGCTTATTTCTCGAATATTTCCTTAGGCCCTTTTTTGGGTTAAAAAAAAAATCTGAATCTTTGCAAGTATCTGCTATCTGACAGGTGGATGATTTCTTAACTGACTGTAGAAGTTTTACTTTGCAGATTTTATCCCTCTGAAGTGTATAGAGTTTGTTCCACAGTCTTCTCATTTCCAACATTGTAGCTGCAAAGTCTGTAGTAACTGGTTCTTCTTATCTCTGAGCTTGTTATATTTTTTTCTTGTACTAATTTCCTTCATCAGAAAATGTCAGGTTTTATCTGACTCAGTGACATTTTATTCTTTTTGTCTAATTATAATCTCACTTTTTTTTTTTGCAGTTCCTTTTGTTTGCATTTAGATCTTCTGCAGCTCTCCCTGAAGTCTCCTCATGATTCCTGTCTCTTTGTAGTTTTACTCTGTGGTTGATGTTTCTTTGAGGCCTTTAATCTTGGTAGTGCTGATGCTTTAATTCATCTGCTGAGTGTTTTTGTTCATGGATTATATATAATTTTTTTGTTTTAAAAGATTTTTTTCTTTCAGTATTGACTTGAATTTCCTGAGCTTCTTGTTTTTGCTCAAGTTGTTACCAGAAGCTCTAATTCATTAGGAATTTTTCTTGTTTGTTCTTTCTTTGGCAGCCAGACCCCTAGGTATGTGATCATTTTTCCTTGTTTCATGATTGCAACTGAGGTTCAGCTTCTGAGCTACCTTGTATGGTGGAGGCTTGCTGGTTTTTATCCATGTGGCAGGCAGTGAATCTGCAGGCAAGTCCTTGTTCCATCTTTAGACACCAGCAGGACATTTCTCTGCTCTGAGGTTTCATTATGCTCTTCTCCCTTTGTGTGGAGGGGAAACACCCCTACCTGCTCTCATCCTGGAGGCTGTGGAAGCTGATATTTTTGTTCCATTAGAGATCCAGGTCTACCTGTGGGTCACTTATTTCCAGAAACCACCGTGGTCAGATCCTTACCCTGGAGCACTTCTACTCTTGGTTCCCTGGTTCTCTCTTGCTGTAGGGGAGATAGTCCTACAACAGCTCTCTTGTTTACTCTTTGGAAGCCTAATTCCTTGTCTGGAACTGTGGGACCAGGGGAGGTGTATGGCTTGTATTTGAAATTGGGAGAGGAAGGAAGACTGTATTTAATATGCTACCACCTCTCATTATGTTTAAAAAATGCTTTAGGCTTTCTATCAATATTATCATGTTTTTCACCATTTATCCAGCAATTCAGACTGGTTATTCACCTTTGAAATATGTTTTTAAAAATATTTTAACTTCAGCATTTTTCAGTGCATAAAGATGTTTTCACATTTTGAAATGTGACATTTTCTCTTAAATTATGACTCTGTAATAAATATATGCATATTTGGTGTACGAAAGGGTTGTCATAGTTACAGTTTCTGAGATGACATGATTAGCCTGTGGTTAGTAGACTGTAGAAGGTTTATAGTTAGAGCCAGTGGAGAGAAAGCCTAACCAACAAGTTTCATTTGGATGTGAAATGAGTGGCTCTTGGAAAGGTTACATCAATTCTGTTGGCTATGAAAAAGCTTAGTTCAGGACTGGCAGACTGGCAGCCTCTCTGAGGACACCATCCTGTGAAAAGGATTAGACTTCAGGATTCTTCTTCTCTCTTCTATTGTTGAGTCAACAATCCAAGCATGAGCTAGGCATTATTCTTTAATATTACACTGTTCTGTGTGCCGCTTCCACCCCCCACCCAAAGATATGTTGAAGTTTTAACCCCCAGGACCTCAGAATGTGACTTATTTGGAAATAGAGTATTTATAGTGGTAATGAAGTTAAAATGAGGTTATTAGAGTAGGCCCTATTACAGTATGATTTGTGCCCTTATAAAAAGAGTAAATTTGGACACATAGGCAGACATGCTTAGAGGGAAGATGGCCACATGAAGATGCAGAATTGGAGTGATGTATCCTCAAGCCAAGCAATGCCAAAGACTGCCAGCAATTCACCAGAAAGTAGGAAGAGGCAAGAAAGGATCCTTCCCCTACAGGTTTCAGGGATAGCATGGCCCTGCTGACACTTTGATTTCAGACTTCTAGATTTCAGAACTGTGAAATAATAAATTTCTAATGTTCTAAATCACTCAGTTTGTGGTACTTTGTTACAGCAGTCCTAGCAAATTAACACTCACCATCACTGACACTGTCTGATTTGGTAGTTTTTTCCAATCTCATGGGTGTAAAGTACCTCATGCATGGGTGTGTGTGTACATGTGTGTTTTATTGACACCAGCAGTCAATTTAATGGTGCAGCAAAAGAATACCTCAAACATAGTACTCAAAGTCCCAGACTATAGTCTTTGAGCAAAACAAGAACTCTCAGATTTTATCATCTAGATTCCTATTTGGTAGAAGAGAAGAAGAATCCTAACCCACACAGTGAATTAGATTCTCCTTAAGAGTGACACAGTATCCTTCAAGGATTATCTCATGTTGTTTTAATATGGGTTTCTCTAAATAAGTGAAGGGTGAGCATCTCTTCATATACCTCTTTGGGTTTCCCCTTCAATGAATGTCTTTCTCATATCCTTTTTTCCTTTGATTACTGCATTTCTTATCCATGTGTAGAAGTTGTTTGTATATTTTAAATGTAATCCCTTGTTATATTTAGATGTTCCAAATGTCTTCTCTAAGGCCTTCACCTACATATAGCTTTTGTTCTGTGATATCTCTTCTTGAACAGAAATTCTTTACTTTGATGTTACATTCATTCATTTTCATTTTATGGTTAAGAATTTTGTGGTTCCTTAATCATAAAGAGATTCTTCTGTATATCTTCTAACACCTTTATAATTTTACATTAATATTAGGTAGTTAAGTAATTTGGATTATGTTTGTATGTGGTATAAGGTAATAGTCAACCTTTCTCAGCACTGTTTTTTCTCTTTACTTTTCCTGGTATCATATACTGAATAATTCATTCTTTCCCTCTTTACTGCTTTTTTTAAAAATCAGGGTTTATGTATACATACATAGTCTGTTTTTGAGTTCTCTGTTATTTGTATATTTGTCTATTGCTACATCAGTATCACTGTTTTTATTGACTGCTGCTACTCTGTATGGTTTCTTATTCAGTTACATGTTCTAATGCTTTATATAGAAAAATGTTACTGGGCCGAGCCCGTGGCGCACTCGGGAGAGTGCTGCGTTGGGAGCGCGGCGAATATATAGGAATGGCCGGTGCACTCACCGGCTGAGTGCCGGTCACGAAAAAGACAAAAAAAAAAAAAAAAAAAAACGAAAAATGTTACTGAAGTTTATCTTCTATTCAGGAACTTCATTCTCTTATTAGTTCTAAGAATTGATTGATTTTTCTCTATAGATGATAAAATCATCTCTAAATAATCACAGTTTTATCTCTTCCAGTCTCATATTTTTTTCTTGTCTTACTACATTGGTCAAGATCTTCAACATTCTTTGTCATCTTTGGCTTGCTTCTATCTTAATAGGAATGCATGAAAGTTTTCTATTTTCAAATATTCTGTGCTATAGTTTTTTTGTATATATATTTCAAAGTATCAATTTAAGGGCACTTTCTTCTATTCCTGGTTTTGAGACTGTCAATCAGATGTTGAACTACATCACATGAATTTTTGGCATCTATTAATATTAGTGAGTTTTTTGGAATAAACTCTTTGTGATTACGAATTTTAAAAATATGCTTTTACTACTTGATATTTTCCTAAGATTTTTTTTTTCTCACTTATGTTCATAAATGAACTATTCCTATATTTTATTTTTGAGGCTTAGTTAGGTTTGGAATCAAGATTTTATTAGCCTCATGAAATAAATTGTTTCACTTTCTTATTCTGTCATGTGTAAAAACGTTCATGTCTGGGACATACTTCAGGGGAGTACTGATTAAAAATCTGTTTCTTCTTGCATTTATTTTAGCATTTCATATGTTTCTGGATATCCATTCTATTTAGATTCTTAATTTTAGTTAATATGTAGTTCTTAATGTTCTGTAAAACAACTTTGTGTGTTCATTTAAAAAATGCTCATTGAGTACTTACTATATTCTGACTATGTAGGTGCTGGGGACACATCAACAAACAAGTAGAGAATAGTCACTAGCCTTGTGGGAAATACTTGCATTATGGAGGGGGAGATTAAAAAAATAAACAAGCACCTTAGCTGACATTGTATTAGGTCTTTGTTTATGATCTTATTTTACTCTGTATTTTGCTCATTGTAGTTTATCTTTCAAAATAATTTTTTATTTTTATTTTTTTTAAAAGATGACTGGTAAGGGGATCTCACCCCTTCACTTGGTGTTGTCAGCACCACACTCGCCCAGTGAGCTAACTGGCCATCCTATATAGGATCCAAACCCGTGGCCTTGGTGTTATCAGCACTGCACTCTCCCAAGTGAGCCACGGGCCGGCCCGTCAAAATAATTTTTTAAAAATCGCATCAAGTTTCTATTTAGCGGTATGTTTATCTTATTGATCATTTCAAAGAGCCAATTTTGGTTTAATTTACTTCTTTTTTGGTATGTGTGCCTTTCTTTTTAATGTCAATCTTCTTTCTTGTTTCTTGGTTTTTACTATTGCATCTTCCAACTTCTCGATTGGCTAGCTGGCAGGGGCGCAGGGTTTCCAGTTACTGTACAGGAAAACTTGCTGCATCTTGTCCCTTCTCTCCTCTCAGGGTCTTTTCTTTATTCCTTTTGCTTTCCTTAGATCCCTCTGCTCACCAGTAGTAGGGGCATCTTGGTCTCAGGAGGTTATAGAATAGGTCATCTGCTGTACCATGAGTAGAAGGCACTTTTGTTCCTAAATGTCACTCCATTAGTTTGTCATGGTTGCTCTCCTTAGAAACCTTTTCTCTTGAGTCTTTGAGATTTTGTTTCTGAGTCCCCCTCCTGAGTAATAGGAGGAAGGGTGCTTTTTACCTTGTCAGGAGTTTTGGTGGGAGGTAGGGTTGACTGATAACAGGTACTTTGGCAATGGAATTTAGAATGTTGGTAAGGGAGTATGTAGTCATCAGGAGTGGAAATAGTAAGATAATGCAGGGCCACAGACATTTTTGCAAATGTATAATTTCACATTTAGTCTTCTCACTGTTTGCTTTAGGTCCCTTGTTCTAAGAAGTTCTGATAGTTCTTTCTAGTAGTAATTCTTGGGGCTGGCTTGTTACCTCAGCTGGTTAGAGTGTGGCCTTGAAACACTAAGGTAAAGGGTTCCCCAGACCTGCCAGCCACCAAAAAAAAAAAAAGAATATCTAGTAGTAATTCTTCCTTCTACATATTATCCTACTACTTTATTTTTACATCTATTGTACATATCCATCTCCTTTAAAATAGTGATTTTTGCATAGCTTTGTCTCCCATCCTAATGTGAAAACACTTAAAGGGCTGAGGCTGGTTTTTTCTTTTTTGTGTTTCCCATAGTACTGTGTACGTACAGCAGGTGCCAAAGGAAGGTTCAAGTGTGTTAAACGAAATATTGTCAAACATTACTTGTAGACAGAGAAAATAGCTTCCTGACATTGGAAAGCCAAGAATAAAATTCACATCTATGAAAGTGCTTTGTAAACTGCTGAATGTTGCTATGAGCAAGTTAGTAAACTTCTCTGTGCTTTAGCTTTCTTATTGCAAAGTGTTAGTAAAACCTGCTTCGTGGGGTTTGGAGGATGAAATGAGGCAAGTAAAAAGCTGTTTAAATTGGAGCAATAAAGAAATGTAAAATGTGGACATCCAGAGGAAAAGGGCCAAAATCCAGAAAAGGTAGCTAAGTCACTATTGAAATGCATGTAAGAATGAACAGTCACTGGTAGGTAACTAGACATGGCTTCCAACTAGTGCCACCGGTTTCTGGTTTCTCTTCCTTATCTCATTGGTTGAGTATAGGAGACATGAGAAATGTCCCCTGTTGCTTTCTGTTGCTTCGTCCCCCATGGATTTGTTACCCCACTTCCCCTGGGTGATGGAGACACAAAGGATTACTCAAAGCCCGTCTCTTCTGAGAAGTGACAAGCCCTGAAGCGGTTAACTTCCCTTGGAAATGCTCAAGTGAGAGGCATCCCTTCCTTGGGAAATTAACCCTGAATTGGTGTTCTCTTCCTGCATTTATTTTCCAGACCAGGAAGTTACAGGAAGAGAACATAGGTGGGGTTATAGTTTAACAATATAGGCTGGTAACTTTCAGTGAAACAAGCCAGATGACATTCCAGTAAGGCAATTAAGTGGTCCTATCAACAAAAGCTTGATCTTAGCAATCATTCCTTCTTACTGCAATTTCTCAGTATCCTTACATTTCAATCAGTAACTAGTCTGCCCTTGAGCCAGCAACCTTGCTATGCCACAAATCTTTATCTCACACCAGAGACTTTATAGCCTGAGGAAAATTTCCAGTCCTCCGCAAGGTCAGTATTTGAAACTGCAAGGCTTTGGAAAACCAAGCCCTGTGAAATACACTTGCTTTAAGAATCATCAGTCCTCACCTGAAGTAAATTAAAAGGACTTGCCATGCTAAATGATACTAACTTTGCTTTAACAAAATGCTTTTTGTCTTAACTGTGCCAACCTGATCTATAGCTTTTGCTTTTGCTTTTAAATAAATAAAATGGAGGGAGATGTAGAGGATTCTTAAAGCAAATGTACTTCACAGGGCCTGGTTTACCAAAGCCTTGCAGTTTCAAATATTGACCTTGCAGAGGACTGGAAATTTTCCTCAGGCTATAAGTCTCTGGTGTAAGATAAAAGATTTGTGGCACAGCAAGGTTGCTGGCTCAAGGACAGACTAGTGACTGATTGTTATGTAAAGATACTGAGAAAATACAGTAAGAAGGAATGTTTGCTAAGATCAAGCTTTTGTTAGCCTTACTGGAATGTCATCTGGCTAGTTTCACTGAAAGTTACCAGCCTATATTGTCAAACTATAACCCCACCTATGTTCTCTTCCTGTAACTTCCTGGTCTGGAAAATAAATGCAGGAAGAGAACCCCAATTTGGGGTTAATTTCCTGAGGAAAGAATGCCTCTCTCAGTTCCAGTGGGAGATTAACCACTTTGGGGTCTCTCACTGCTCAGAAGAGATGGATTTTGAGTAATCCTTTGCATCTCCATCACCCAGGGGAAGTGGGGTGACAAATCCTTGGGGGGCAAAGCAGCAGTCCCTTGCACCAGAACCCTGATGTTCGGAGGGCCTCTGCATGAGAAACTGGGGTTCTTGTCTCCTCCTGTGCTTTATTTTAATTTTATTCATATTCTGACAACTTTATTGAGGTATAATTTGCATGCCATAAAATCCTTTGCTTTATTAAAGATTCTTAAGTATTCCCCTGCACTGTCTTGATTTTTTTTGCATTTGAATGGTTCAACTAGTTTTATAGTTGAATGATATTAAATTGTAAATGTTTTATATAAGGAATTTATAACTTCAGATTCTTATTTACCTCCCATTTAAAATTTTTTCTTTTGCTTTTAAAACTTTCACTCGCTATTTTAATGTTAAGTAAAAAGTGACAGTTTAACTGAAATGCTACTCACCTTTGATGCTGACTCAGATTTACTCTGTTAAACTTTTACTTTTTATAGTTCAAAATTTTTAATTTTTTTTCTGACAATGGAGCTTTTGATTTTGTTCATTCTGTGGTATTCAAAATTCTCATGAAAGCTATTCTTTTCTCCAAAAAATGAACATAAGTACCCATTTTGCACATAATTTCCGTGGTTTCATGAAACCTATGAGTTTCATTTAGTGGGGTAAAAACTGTCTCTAGCACAGATGTCATGTCGTTTTCACTTTGAAACAGTTTCTCAAAGTGCCAAGAGTTTTTCTGTGTGGTACTCCTGGAATTTTTAGAAACTGGTCATTTAACCAGCAGTATAATTTTCAGCTGCTTTTTTGCTTTCTTATTTACCTTTACATTCTTGAAATATTAGACAGTTTTTACAAATACTCTGTGAAGGCCGTCAAGGAGATAATGATTAACCCGTGCAAGAGAACTGTGGGAGCAAAGATGCTGATTTAACTGTCCTAGGTTCATGTATCTCGTATTGGTGGTTTGGGCATATAAAGTACTTTCCTTTTTGTTCTCATATGATCCTTCCAGAACTATGGTGTGTTAGGAATGGCAAATAAGTTCTCATTTTACAGATGAGGAAACTGAAATCCACTTAAGGGATTTATATACAGCTTCTAAATGGTAGAGCTGAGAGCCTCAAATTTTTAATCCTATTTTATGGATTAAATATATATTCCCATGGGTTGGTCTAGTTGCTATAATTAAAAGTAAAAAGTTTTTTCATATTCAGTTTAATTCAGTGAGTATTTAGTGACTTTTCTGGCATGTGCCTAAGAGAAAGGAGAAAAATACATCCTTGTGAAGATACCGTCTGGCCGTGGAGAACAAAACCAAGCCCTGACTCTGTTTATATGAAGGGGAACTTTTATTAGTTCTTTTAATTATCCCACAACTATTTTTTCCTTCTGAAGTTTTCTGACTTTGATTAATGTTGAGAGTTTAAAAAACTTGTAGCATTTTTTAGCTAAATAATGTCTTTAAAGTGACCAATGTGCCAAGTTTTTATTTCTTTTGATGCTGATGGTGTTAGGAGAAATGTTGAAATAATATTCTCATAAGCCTGCTTTGTTCTTGAAGTAATACCTTGTCCTTGAAATTATGTTTGCTTGCTCCACTAGTCTGGCTATTAATCACTGCTTGTATTTTTGGCTTTTGTAACAAGAGCTCGCTTATCCGCACAGACTGCTAGCTTAGTGAATGCTGAGAAAAAGAAAAAAAATATGCAAAAGCCCAGGAAGTGTCTGCTTATAAGAACTGTGTGAGATCTGAGCTCAGGGTCCAGATTTTTCAGGCATTAGCCTGTCTGGACCCGCTAGCATAACAAACTCCTGACTCTCTAGCCTTCCACGTGATGGTTGCTTTCTTGCCGAGTCCATTTCCACAACAGTGGTAACTGAGATGACTAAAGTTATGTAGGGGACAGGAATATTGAAGATTACTAATGAGTTTTTGAAATGTTCTTCATAACTGTTTATGAGGGTACTTCAAAAGTTCATTGAAAAATAGAACCAAAAGATAGTGTGAATCTTTCCATGGACTTTTTGAAGTATCCATGTATATTGATTATGACAAATGTATTATGTTTGTTCAAATTGCTAAATATAAGACTTAGATATCTAAGAATTTTCACTGACATATCTATATTTTAAATTCAGATTTGTAAAATAGTCATATATTTTTTTCAAGTTCAGGCATGATTTTATCCCTTTTATATTACACGCTTCTTTAATCCAATTATAATTTTAAGTGTAGTTTTGGAATTTGAATGCATTTTAAACTATCATTTTAAGAAATCTGGAATTAAAATAGTGTACATAAGAATACTGAAGTTACTAAAATAAAGCCCTGATGTTTTTATTTACCTCTCTTGGTTAATATTTTGGTTGGGACTAGTCCTACCAGTCTTAGCATGGCTGGGGTCAAATGCTATCTGTAAGATAAAATGGGCTTAGATTTACTTTTAATTGTCTTTAAGCTAAGCAGTTACAAAATGTTATGCTGAGGGACACAGGATAATGACATTGCTTACTACTGAAAGTTAACAACAACAAAAGATTATTTTTTTCTGAGGGATAATTAAAAAAATGACATAAATTTGTTGTACTATAAATTTAATTGTTACCTGTTTTTTTCTTTAAGAATCCAAATAGTACCTCCAAATGTTGAAATAAAAACCTTGTAAGTTTCAAATTGTGTGAAGCATTAGTATTAATAGTGAATATTGGTATGTTTTAGTGTTGGGCCATTTCTGGTCTTTATGTCAAATGTTTCAGATACAAAACACCTCTGTACCATTTCTCATAGTATTGGAAAGATTTGCATGAATAAAATTTTTTATATAAAATAAATCAGTAACATAATGATTATGGGAAACATTAATATCTTTGTCCCCATGTATTCAAGTCTAGAACTTAACATTTGCCAAATGAAAATTTTTTTTTTTTTTTTTTTTTTGTGACCGCCACACGTCACTGCACCGGCCATCCTTATATGGGATCCGAACCCACGGTGGGAGCACTGCTGGGCTCTCAGCACCGCACTCTCCCGAGTGCGCCACGGGGTCGGCCCCCAAATGAAAATTTTGATTTTCTTTTTCCTAACTCTGCATGATTCATCTGGAATCAAATAACAAGGTTGATTTTAATTTAGATAGCTTCTGGTTCTTAAAGGGATATTTCTTTTTAAAATTGAAACATAATTGATTATACATATTTGTGGGGCACAGAGTTGGGTATCAATACCTCTGTACAATATGTGATGATCAAATCAGGATAATTAGCATACTCAACTTTACAAAATGTGATAATTCTTTGTGACCTTTAACCAATTTCTTGCTAACCTTCCTATCCCTTCCCCTTTCCCACCTCTAATAACCACAGTTCTGTTCTCTCATTTTGAAAGTTTAGTGTATTACATATGGTCAGGAATGGGGAAACTGTCTTTAAAATGATAAATTATCAAGAGAAAAGAGCTCTTTTCCTGTGCTTTCAAAAATTCAGTAATAAAATAAAATCTTCTTAAAAATCTTTAAAAAAAAAAAAGTTCAGTGCATTATTATGATTGTTTCTCTCTTTTTTTTCTTTCTCTTGAAAGGATATTTCCAAATATCCTTGTAAGACAACAGCAGATATATGTGTAGTCCCATGATTCTGCTCATAATTTTTTGGGAAAAATTTGTTTTGTAATTGAGGTTATTAGCTGCAAAAGTATTGTTTTCAATTAGAAAAATAATTTATGTGCCTATTTGTTTTCAGTTACTATGGAAATCTAAAAGTAATTTATGACTTTTAATTCTTATCAAATTTGACACATTGATAGAGAAGAATTAGTTCATTTACTTTACTTTGAAGATATATATCTATTCTTTAGGGATGACTGTTTTCTAGACTGTTAAAAACTAGTCTTCTTTCTAGAATTTTCCTTGATTCTCTTCCCTGTGCTAAGATTCTTTTTCCAGTGCTGCTTTGTGTGATACTTTCTCTCTGTTCTCCAATAGTGCCTCAGATTTTTTCTTTATTTTTATATTATGTAAATGGGATTTTGGGATAGAGAAAGGTGAATGAATGTTAAGAAGTATATCAGTGAATTCTTAAGTATAGTTTTTAATCTAAAAAGTTACCTTGATTTTAATTTTGTTTTTTCAGGTTGGCTAAGTGAACATAGAGATGTGGCCTCTTCTAAAGTTGGGCTCTTTGCTCACTATAAAACTACAAAGAAAAGTTTTCTAGTCTTTTAGGTCCACCTTATTATATTTGAGCATTTAGAAATATGTGGATTTTGTATTTATTGACTTCATTAATCCTCATGCTTTACACATTCTGCATTTGTTTGTGTAAGATCTGTGAAAGGTAATATTTCTGTAGCCAGCTTGCCAAGCCTTATTTATATGATCATCCTTGAGGGGCCCTAAAGCTGGTAAAAATGCACTTTCTATTATCTAGTTTAAATTATATAATGCTATGAGGGTCAGTATGTGTGCATGTGTATAGAATAAAATTGTTTTAGTACTGTTTATTTTTGAGAAAATAAAATGACTGCTATCAGTTATACTGAATGCTTCATAGTTAGTTTTAAGTTTGTTTTCATGCTCTTACTCTTGGTTGGAATATCCTATTAGATTTTTTGTTGGGGTGGGGGACAGCTGGCCAGTACAGGGATCTGAACTCTTGACTGTAGTGTTCTCAGCACCACACTCTCTCAAGTGAGCTAACAGGCTAGCTCCTATTAGATTTTTAAGTAATTTCTTTAGAAATTTAAATCATTCAGAAAATTTTCAAATATTTTTATTGAGGAAAAATTTTAGAAACAATTAATGTTCAGAAACAAATCTGTTCTGATAGTTTATTCTTTTCTTTCTTTTTTATTTTTAATTTTTTTTAATTAAAAAAAAATTTTTTTTTTGTGACCGGTAAGGGATCGCAACCCTCAGCACGGTGTCATCCGCACCACGCTCAGCCAGTGAGTGCACTGGCCATCCCTATATTGGATCTAAACCCGTGGCCTCGGCGCTACCAGCGCCGCACTCTCCCGAGTGAGCCACGGGGCCGGCCCTTTTCTTTCTTTTTTAAAGGCTTTTTAATATAATGAACTTTTGGAAGTAGTAATTTAGATTTTTTTTAAACTTTATATGAGAAAAGAACAGATTTACTTTTGGATTCTTATTTTGTAAATTATTAAAGTTTTAGTCTGAGTGAATTAATGAACTTGATTGTGTTCTAATTCAGAGGAAATTTCTGTCTCCTTGGTCTACATTTTATGTGTTCTATAACTGCTCAATATTGGAGTCTAGGGACAATGGGATAAATATATTAGGGATTTCTACAAGTGTTGGTACTTAAGTAAATATGTGTTTTCTATTTAAGATCCTATTTTCTAGGTTAGGAAAAGGAAAGTGTTAGAGGATATTCAGAAGAAAAATTACAAAGTATTAGGATTTCCCTTCTCTCCCAAGTAATGTTTGGCATTACTAATGTTTTCTGATTTCAGATGGAATCAAAGAAAACTTTTTAACATGGCAAATTTTTTTTGTTTTGTAATTGTGTTGATATAAACCATGATTTCAACTTACCCCAAGAAACATTTTAAAAATTAACAATAAACTGGTTTAATTTGGAAATTGGATGTTACTATGACTTTTGTAACTGTAATCTTTTTCTTGCAAGTGAGATTTCCCTGATGCCTTAATTCTTTATGTTAGGATTTAGCAATTTGAAAAAGTGGAAATCTTCCTAAAGTGTTCTCATTTCTTCTCTAGTCTACAATGAGAGGGATGGGGGATGATGAACTTTAATTTGGGCTTGTTGAATATGTAGCCAATGTGGAGATACCCACCAAGTGATAGGTTTTGGAAGTGTGAATCATAGAGGTGTGGCTTGGGCTGGAGATAAGGATTTAGGACTTCTAAGCAGTGAATAAGTAAGAGTGAATAAGTAAGGAGGAATGTTTTGAATGAGAGGAATGGCCTGAATTCATAGCTCTGGGGAACAGTTGTGATTAAGAGGTAGGCACAGAAAGAGGCACCCAGAAGGGTGTTTCAAGAGATAATTGGAATAATCTGTAAGAGAAAGTTGTTACCAAAACCAAGTGAGTGGTCAGCAGTTGTTAACCTGGAATCTATTGACCCATTTGGTCCAGGGGGGTTTCTGAACACTCTGCAGAGAGAGAGAGAGAGAGAGAGAGAGAGAGAGAGAGAGAGTGTGTGTGTGTGTGTGTGTGTGTGTGTGTGTGTGTGTGTGTGTGTGTGTGTAGGGGGGTTTCTGAACACTCTGCAGTGTGTGTGTGTGTGTGTGTGTGTGTGAGAGAGAGAGAGAGAGACAGAGGGTTCATAGCATTCATCAGATTTCCAAAAATGTTTGCGACCTGCAAATAGTTAAACGTTGAAATAGACAATATTAAATTAAGATTTTTCAGAAAAGTGAAAAAAATCTGTATTTAATGTGCACAGTAGGAGTTCATTAGTAGTTTAGAGCAATTACAGAGTGAAGATGGAAAAAAATTGGACTCACCGAGAAGTATATCGGAGATGCAGAGGTAAGGATAGAGAGTATAGAATTCTGTCTCAGGAAGCCTGGATGATAAGGTGAGGAGCGATCGCATGATAGAGGGGGGATAAGATTAAGAAAAGCACAGCAAGACCCTGCCTGGCCTCATCTGTCGCAGCCAGTTGCCATACTATCTGCTTTGTGCTTGAGTCTTTTAGTTTGCGAAAGCTGCTCTTGTAAACTCTATAGGCTGCCTGCGTGGGCTGGCATGATTGCCTCCATACCTTCTGCCTGCAAAAAGGTACTGAGCTCTGTGACTACAGGGACCTATTTTCCTCTTTTATTTTTGGTGGTCTTTCCCAATAGCACTTTTTGTTGTACTCTGCATGTAGTAAAGACTTAAGGTGGCTAAATGGCAGAGGTTTCAGGTTATGGGATAGGGACATGATCTGGTGGAAACAGTGGTCCCAGTGCCAAGGGTGTAGAGATCATCTCTGATCCTAGGTCTCCCTTACACTTGTGCCTGCATATTCTCATGTCCCGGGGGACATTGCAGGTTGCTGTGTGCTACAGGCTTGACTTGCTAACCTTGTCCTTTTATAGGCCTTAATAGGAGAGAAAGGCCTTAAAAATATGTCCAGGAGTAGTAGGGAAGTATGGAATATATATATATATACGTACATATATCTTCCCCTTTTTTGGGCCTCTTGATAGGAGGGAAGTTTGATTAGATGGGAAGACATTATGGGAATCAGAAAAGTAGACCGAAGCAGGGGAAGCTGAGATTTTGTAGCTTTTTAAACACATCCTGATGTCCTTAAATTAAAGTTGCAGAATATCTCTTGTGGCTTATTCCTATTGCTGCTTTTATTTTCTGACACTGTGAAGTACTTTCCTGCCTCTCTGTGTCCCCTCCTTACCCAAGCCAATTAATAGCAAAAATTTATTCTTGTTCCTTCTAGCCTTTATGAAGCTGCCAAGTGTCACTGTGCTACTAATATCAGGTAATGGTGAAAATATTTGATTAGAGACTAAGTGAGAGCTAATTTCCCACCAATTTTCACATCTTATAATAGAAACTTGTCGAAAAATGAATCTATAGTTTGTTAACTTTGTGGTAAAGACATTTTGGACCCTGCCCTTCTCCAGCTCTTTGCCAAGGAGTGAAATATATCAAATCAGCCTTGAGCTCAAGTTCCTTAACAGCTTACCTTCGTTACCTTCTTTCTGTAAAGGCTGTGTCATCTTGAGTTGTCACTGCTTGTTGATAAAGTATGTTTCAACTGTACACAGTAAAGGACAAAAATATCCAAATGGCTTTGAGAAATCTGAATACTTAGGACATTCTGCATATTCCATACATTGCTTAATTAAAAAAAATACAATAGAAACATAGTATATGCACTTTTCTGTGGTTTTCTTTCTTAATATTATATAGCTTGAGTGCCATTATATATTGCCACATAAAGGGTTTTGTTTTAAATTTTTTTTTTAGTTGCATTGTATGGATGAACTAGAATTTCTTTAACCCATAGTTAGATATTTTTGGTAGATATTTAAGTTTTTTCCCTAATATTTGTAATTATAAGCAATGCTTCAGTGAATAACATTAGGCTTAGGTTATTTTGCACGTGTGCAGTTATACTGTGGGATAATTCAGCTGAATTGCTGGTTTTCCTCTCTAGAGGCTCAACCAATTATACTCCCATCAGCTCCCCATGAAAAGATCTGTTACCCCTCTACTTGTTCTTTGTCAATTAGAAAGATGAAGATGGTATCTTGTAGTTTTGATTTTGTATTTTTCTGATAGTTGATCATCTCTTAAAATTTTTACGTGAAATTTGTGTCTTTTCTGTTAACTCTTTATATCCCTTCCTCCTCTTTTTTAGAAGCTCTTTATTATAGAAATCACCTCTTTCCCTAATATGTGAGTTGTATTTTATTTTATTTTTTTAGGTTTGTGTTGTGTTTTTTTTTTCTATGAAGAAACTTTAAAAATTTTTATCTAGTTGAGTTTATTAATCTTTTATGATTTCTAGGATTTGTATCACAAAGAACTTTCTCGTTCCTAGAGTATAAAAAATCTCCTAGTTTCTTGTGGATTTACTTTAAAATCATTGATCTACCTATAATTAACTTAAGGGTAAGGCATGGTCTATGGATCTAGCTTTATTTTTCCCTCAGATGGCTACTCAGTTGAATTCACCTTTTGGTTTTTTTTGCATGATCTACCTGTGGCAGATATAATTTGTCCACCTGATACCCATTTTCTTCTCTTCCCTATTTGAACCCTCGCATTTATGAGAATGTTAGTAAATTCTGATAAAACTATGTCTTCCCAGACACTCTTGCTACTGGGGGTAGCCATGTGTCACAGAGGATTACTGAGTCTAGCTTCCTAGAGAGCCATTACCTCACTGGCAAAGAGGGACAGACTACTGGCATAACTCTTTGGTCTTACCCTTTCCCTCTTTTCCCGCATAAATGAGGGTATAGGGTGAAGTGCAGCAACCACTTTGCAACCCTGAAATGACAAAGCATGATGATGAAGACCAGCAGGCTCAGAATGGAAAGAACCTGGGACATTGATGACATTTTTGGGCTGGCTTACAGCTGTGGATTTCCTGCTACTTGGAACAAAATCAATCATTATCTTTAAGTCACTTTTAACTAGGTTTTCTGTTGCTTGCTTCCCTTATGTGTCCATATATGATCTACCTACCACCTTTATTGTATAAGAAGTTCTTTTATAAGCTATAATATGAAAGGTAATTTTTTTCCTGATTATAAAGGAAATATATGCCTATTGAGGAAAATCCAGAAAACAATGAAAAGGAAATAGAGAATAATAACAACTTGTAATCTTGTAACTGTTATAACCAGTTCTGTGTGTATATTTTAATGCTTTGACATCTTTTTCTGTGATATCAATGTATTAAATATACTAAAGAACTCACTCGTAAGTCAAAGTAACAGGAATTTAAATGGTATTCCTAGTTTCCTCTTTGGTTCTTAGGCAATTTTAAACTTTCAATTGGATTTTTTTCAGAATTAGAAACTTTCCAGCAAAATGATCTATTCGTTATTGAATTGTAATTTCATAAATTTGAATGCATGACTTAATGTCTTAAAATTTGTTTGCAAATTTTAACAGAATAGAAGAAAATGACTTTAACAAAACTTATATTTTTGTTGTTTTTATATCATTTTGGGAATCTAAACCCTCAATCTTGGTGTTATAACACCGTGATCTAACCAACTGAGCTAACAGGCCAGCCTACATTTTTATTCTTAAAGAAAATAATATTTAAATTTGGAAATACTATTGTGGATCAGTGTTTCTGACTTCCAAAAGTATATTGATAGATCTCAATTTTAGAAACACCTACTCATTCTGTAAAATATCTTCCAATTTGAATGAACATTGCAAAAGTATTGCTTATGCCTTGATAATTTGTAAAAAGTTTAGAAGGATTATCATCAAATGAAAGTATGGTGTTAAGAAATTTCCTAGCATTTCCTAGCATCAAGGAAATTGTTTTGGATTACACTTTCAGGCCCATCGCAATGGATGCCATGAATTTGAAAGAAAAACTTAATTGAAGTAAAAACACTTGTGGAAAAAGTTCCAGTTTCTGGCAGCAGAGGTCAGAATGCTTCTGTGTGTATGTTTGTAGGCAAACTCAAAGCAAAAGGTGAAATAAAATGGAAGAATGCAACTTAATGGAAGGACTGAATTGTTAGTTTTATTCCTAATAAAAAGGTGTGTTGGCCTTCCCCAAATTGTACTTGAGGGTTGGAGTGTACACAAAATTCTGTTGAAATACGATGGCATCTCAAACCATATGTGTTGTTTTTCATACTTGAGTATTAGTAAGAAGGTTTTTGAAAAGCAGAGAAAACCTGATTGAAGGAAATAAAAAAAATATTCATTTGAACAAAATTCTACTTAGAGTAATGGAATAGTTTTATCCAATCTTTGAAAAATAGGAATAAAAATTAATTGTAAAGAAAACACAGGTGATAATTTATTGAAGTTACTGAATTAAATCTGCCAGCAACAGCAAGTAGTTTCAGTGAGTATATTGTTTCAGAGTTAGTTTCAACTGCCTATCTCTGTTGTTTATAATTTTATCTTCACATTCAATTATAACAAGAATCTTTAAACATATTTGTACTATGTATTTCCTTTCAAAAATCTTTTGTAAACCAAATTTAAGCTAGGTCCCATGATTATAGAATGGGTATTTTCACAAAATAATATTTAAAGAAACTTGTTTAAGGAATTGGGCTTTATTTTCACTTTTTATTTCTCCTCATCTTAGCATTCTTTTTAATTCCAAGAGAAAACTGGATACACTCTTTTGGAGTGTGGTATTAGTGGAATTCTGAGCCAATAAGACAAATCCTAAGACATCTTTGTTGCTACAGGCAAAGCTCTGAAGTGGTGGGTGAGCTTTCTGAGAGAGAGCTCTGTATCTAAATGTTACCCAATCGTTCATTGTTGGAATGCGATTTTTTGAACAAAGAATGGCAGTTATTAACTTAGTTGAAGAAATTGGTCAATTAGCCATGATGCTTGTAAAACATAAAATTGAAGAACATTTTATAAATTGACCTCCCTGTTTGTAAATTTTTCCTTCTTGTAAAACACACACACACACTTCATTTACACAGTGATTTTTAACTTAGCAGAAGCCAAATAATTAGAATACAAGGGGAAATTTTGTAAATGTTCTCTAGAACTGCACACATTTGTAAAATAGTTCATATGCAAATCAAGTTACTCATGAATATACTCATATATATGGAAGGAATCCTTCAAAAAGTTTGTGGAAAAATAGAATTAAAAGATAATCTTTTCACAAACTTTTTGAGGTACCCTTGTATGCATATGTGTGATGTTAAATGTAGTCAACATTCCTGTTGAAAGTATCCTCAGCATCCTGCCTGAAGCATAGTAGATGCTGAGTTAATGTTGGTTGAATAAAGTTATGTATAACATATTAATTTTATGTATGTGTCTTTCTCCAGAATGAATATTTGGCTGACTTGATAAATTAACAGTGCCCCTTCCTACTCATTAATCTTTATGGTTGTTAATATACTTACAGTAAACAAAGATTTTTTAGTGCTTGCCCTTCTGTATCTAAGTTATACACAAAGACACCAGGCACTCCAATGTGGCTTCTTTACATTGATATGAATACCACTGAGCGTCTTTCAGCATAAGGAAATGGACGTTCCCAGTGATTTAGCAGGTAATGTAACACCAAGGTGGGAAGCAAGCAAGAATTTGTTAGGTGTTGATTCTCTTTTGAATTCTGTGAATGTCTCTCTCTTTGTGTCAATCCACACCTGAAGATTAGGTTTGTTCTGCTCTGGATAAAACATTCCTTATTTAATGCATTCCACAGCAGTTACCAATTGAATGTGAAATTCAAACCTCCTTTCACTAGCTAACAAAGATGAGAAAGTATTGCATTATTAACAAAGCTTTTGGTCACTAAAAGGAGTGCTAGGTAAATGAGTTGACGACCCTCCCCCATTGTTTTTTAAACAAAAACAGTGACTCGGGGGTAGTACCTTTATGTAATAAGGTGGTAATTCTTTGATTGCACATAAGGCTCTCTATCAAATGTTTAAAACTGTAGCCTGGAATTACAACTTTATGTCTATAATTGAAGCTTTTAGTAGTATGAAAGCTCTGAAGTTTTACTTTTGGATCAAATCCTGGTAGTACAACTTTTATTTTTGTGCCTGAAATAAGAACAGCTTACCTTTCTTTCTTAGAAAATGCTTTTAAGACTTTATTTATGCTATGGAATGAGCTCAAGTAACCCCCCCAGCCCCCAATTCATTCTTCACAATTTTATTTAATTTGGAAGAGAAATAGCTAATTAAGCACTAACAAAGACTGGCATATTTGGAGTGATGGCATGGCTGCTGGCCAGAGACATGGACCATGGAAAGTCCTCTACAAAAATCTACTCTAATATTTGGACTAGTTAGAGTTTCGTATACTTAATGGTTTTTTAAAATTGCGATTATTCTCTGGGAAAGTTAACCTTCAATTTCTTACCAATATCTGTAGTCAGAATGTGAATGGACCAGAGATATGTTGTATATTGCTATTTATAAGCTACGTTATGTTCAGAATTTCATTCCTTCAACAAATATTTGAGGACCTACTATATGCCAGTGACTTTTCTAGGTGTTTGAGATATATTAGTGAAAAAAAATCACAAAAACATGCAGAATAGCTGTTAAATTTATTACATAATCCAGCCAAATTTACTGAATATGCTGAAAATCTTATAGTGGAAATAAGCAATATTTCTTTTATTTTTATTAAAAAAAATTTTTTTTTGCATTCAAAGATGTGGAGTAGTGGGAGGGGCAGGTGGGAGAGGGTAGGGAAGTAGAGGTGGAGGTGGGGGAGGGGCTGGCCCACAGCCAGCTCCTTCACTGGCCTGGTCGTGGAGGGCAGGGGGGGCATGGCTAAGGCCTGCAGGCTCCCCCGACTCTGGCTTGGGAGCCTGGGGGGCTTCTGGTGGCAGCGCTGTTGTCACCTGGAATAAGCCAGATTTCTTGTGTGTCCTATAGGAAGGCTTTGCATTTATTCCTGTAACCTTTTTATTATTTTTTTATTGAAGCATAATTGATTAAACATATTTTGGGTATTGACTATCATTATCTGTGTACAATATGAGATCATCAAATCAACATTATTAGCATATTCATTATTACAACTCGTAATTATTCTTTGTGCCCCTTACCCAATTTCTCCCTAACCTCCTTCTCCCTCCCCCTTTCCCAGCTCTAGTAACCACAGATTTGTTCTCTGTGTCTGAAAGTTCAGTGTATTATTGTGGCTGTCTATCCTTCCCTCCCTCCCTCCTTCCCTCCCTCCCTTCCTTCCACTTCTGAGTGAGGACATGCACTGTTTCTCTTTCTGTGTCTGGCTTATTTCACTTAACATAATTTTCTCCAAGCTCATCCATGTTGCTGGGAATGGCAGATTTCATTCTTTTTTATGGCTGAGTAGTATTCCTTTGCATATACACAACACATTTCCCTCTTCAATCATACATTGATGGACATTTAGATCAGTTCCACATCTTGGCTGTTGTAAATAGAGCTGCAGTGAACATGGGAGTACATGTATCCCTTCGACATGATGGTTTCCATTCCTTTGTGTCTATACCCAGAAGTGGGATTGCTGGATCATGTGGTAGTTCTATCTGTACTTGTTTAAGAAACCTCCATACTGTTTTCCATAGTGGCTGTACTAATTTACAGTCCCACCAACAGTGTAGAAGAGTTCCCCTTTCTCCACATCTTTGCCAGCATTTCGAAAAGACTATCTTCAGGACCTGAAATTCTTTCTTCTTTCTCTAATGTACTGCTTAAGCTCTCAGTTGTGTTTTTTATTTCATTGAATGAATCCACCAGTTCCAGGAGTTCTGCTACATTCTTTTTAAAGAAATTAATCTCGTAAGTTTCCTCTTTCATATCCTGGATATTTTTTCTTGTTTCATTGTGTTCTCTAATTGAGTCTTCTCTTATCTCTTTGTGTTTTCTTAAGATCATTGGTTGGAATTCCTTTTCAGTCATTTCAAGGGTTTCCTGCTGTGTGGGGTCTGGTATTTGAGAATTACTGTATTCCTTTGGTGGTGTCATATTTTCTTGTTTACTCATGTTTCTAGTATCTCTATGTCGATGTCTGGTTATCTGGTACAGCAGTTGTTTCTTCTGTTACTCTGGAGTGGTCTTTGAGGAGAGAGACTTCCTTCTCTATTTGCAGGCTCCACTGGTGACTCTCCTTGTGTCAGTGCAGCCGAGTGTACAGTGGGCTGCCCACAGGATGGTCCTGGCTGCTACTGTGGTGGTGAGCTGTCCTTGTGGCAGCAGTAGCTGCGGTGGTGGCTGTGGTGGACCACCTTAGCAGAAGTGGTGTCGGTGGTGTACTCTTGCCTTCTGTTTGGGTGTTTGGAGGGCTTCCCTGGGCTTCTGCCTGGGTTCCTGGTTGTGGGAGGCTGTCTCGCCTTCTTTTTAGGTGGTGGTGGGGCTGCCTGGGGCTGGTGGCGTATCCAGGCCCTCTTGTCAGTGCCCCTGTGACCTTATTTTTGAGGAAAGTATTCAAGTGGGGCTCCACAGAGCAGAGCTCTCCAGTGGTGACCTTGGGAGATGGTGGTGAGGATAGGATTTACAGAACAAGTGGCTTTTCAGCCATGCTCCAAATCTTCTGCCACCCCTCCCCCACCCTCACCCCCTTCAATTAGACCAGCTCTAGTCCTCTCAGTTTACACATGGGAATTTAGCATACTATTTCTTTACAAATAAATGTTCTAGTCTAGGTTACAAATGGGTTGAGGAGTGTTAGAAAACGAGGAATTACTTTTTCCTGTTTGAAATTTGCCTTAAACACAAGTGGTTTAGGTGTTCCATGATTGTTTGTTGTCAGATTGATCTGTGCTCATCTATGAATTTATTTCTTTTCTTTCCAGCTTTGTAAAACTGTTCATGATACTAAACAGATGATTATCTGAAATCTGTAGCTCTCTTAGAATTGGAAGTTTGGGAAAGAACTTAGACAGCATCTGGTATTTGATCTTATTTATTATGCCCAACGCTTCCAGTGATAAAGCCCTGTTTTCCACTGTTCACAGCTGTTTCATTCTTTGTAACATACTAGGTTCTGTCTTTTAGAGGCCAGCATTCATTTTTTTCTTTCATACAGATTCCCCATCCCCCCACAATTTCATTTAGAAAATGTGTGAGTACCTTTTATATAAGAAACATTGTGCTATATTGACAAAAAAACTAGACTAGATCCATATGTTGCTCAATTTTACAAATGCTTCCATTTTACAAATATTTACTGTCTACCATATCCTAGGTGCTTTGCTAGGTGTTGAGCCTATAATGATGTGTCAAAAACTGATGTGTTTCCTGTGTCTAACTCATCCAGAGGCAATAGGATGAGAATGGCAGTTCCAGAAGCTACTACAATCTATACAGCTAGAGTTGCTGAACCTTGGAAAGGAGTGAAATGATGCATGGGTGTTTTCATCATCTTTTGCCGTGATAATGCTGTATAACAACCCCAAAGTTTAGTCTTTGGACCACCTGCATCAGAATCAATTAAAGGGCTTATTAAACTGCAGATTTCCAGCTCCCACCCTGGACTCACTGACTCAGGAATAGAGGTGGGAACCTGAAACATTAACAATTGGTCCTGGTGATTAGTAATGCTCAGTAAAGTTTAGGAGTCATTATCCTAAACTTTTGTTAATATCAGTTCAGGTAATGGCAACTATCTGATGGCTGTTTCATACTATTGACTAATTTTTTTAACTGAGGTATAATTTACAGGAAAGTTTACCCTTTTTAGTGTATTGAGCTCTGACAAATGTGTACAGTTGTGTAACTGCCACCCCAATCAAGATATAGCACAGTTTCATCACCTCCCCTACACAATTTCCTTGTGTGCGCTTTTATAGTTGGCTCTTTCCTCTCCACCTCCACCTGATCTGGCCACCACTGATCTGTTTGGGGTCCTTATAGGTATTTGTAGTTTTGTCTTTTTAGGAATGTCATATAAATGAAAACATATTATTTGTAGCCTTTCAAGTCTGGCTTTTTTCACTTAGCAAAGTGAATTTGATGCTCATCCATGTTTTGTTTATATCAGCACTTTACATCTTTTTATAGCTGAGTAGTAGTAGTACTGATATGAATGTAGCACAGTTTATCCATTTTCACATGAAGGAGATTTGGGTTGTTTCCAGTTTGGGGCAGTTATGAAGCTACTGTGAACATCCATGCATAGGCTTTTTATTTTACTTGAGTAAATACTGAGAAGTGAGATTGATGGGTTTTGTTGTAAGTATATACTTAACTTTATAAGAAATAGGCAAACTGTTTTCCACATTGTACAATTTTGCATTCCTACCAGCAATGTATGAGAGCTCCAGTTCTTCTGCACCCTTGTCAGCACTTGCTATCGTGAGTTCTTAAAATTGTAGCCATTCCTAAACATAGCAGTAGTATGTAGTAGTAGTATGTTTGTTGGTATGCAGTAGTACCTCCTTTCCTGAAGGTTTCGATGTGCATTTTCCTAATGACTAATTGTTTTATTTGAACACCTACCATCTTCTGCTGGACATGAGGCAACGGTCTTCTTCTCCAGGAATTTCTGCATGTCAGGATGAGTGAACCACAGGTATCAATACTAAATGATTCACCAAAGAGAAGGGCTCAGGTTTTGTCTGGAGTGCAGAAGTGGGGAGGAGGATGGTAGTTTGGGATTTTTATTGTGATTGACGGATGCATCCTGGATGGGGTGCCCTTTTAGCCAGTCAGGCTGGGTGGTTTACAATTTCTGTGGGTTCCAAGGGATGGTACATGTGGGCTTTCTTATCAGGTTGTTCAGATGTGGGGAAAAAGGGGGATGGAGAGGGCAAGGGCTTTGAAAGTTGTCAGATTAACATAAAAAATTGAGTTTTTCTTTTTATTATGCTAATGATGTTGGGCACATTTCCACGTGCTTCTTTGCTGTCCATATGTCTTTGATGAAGTGTCTGTTCAGATTATTTGCCCATCTTTTTAAGTTGGGTTGTTTGTTTTTGAGAGTTCTGTATTCTAGATACAAGTTATTTATTAGATATGTTTTGCAAATGTTTCTCTCCAGTGGTTTGATCCCCGCCCCCATTTTCTCAGTGCCTTTCAAAGAGTAGAAGTTTTAATTTATGATTTTTCTTCTTTTTTCTTTTAGCGATCGTGCTTTTGTTTCATATCTATGAATTTTTGCCTAACCCAAAGTCACAAAAATTTTTCTCCAGTGTTTTCTTATGGAAGTTTCACAGACTTAAATTTTACAGTGAGGTCCAAGTTTCATTTTGATTTATATTTGTTTATGGTGCAAGGTATGGATTGAGGTTTATTTTTATTTTGTGTATAGATGTCCAGTTGTGTCCCAGCACTAATTATTGTCATTCTTATTTAGGACAATCTCATACTTAAATTTTCTTTAATAGATTCCTGTTTACCTATGCCATTCTTCTCCTGTACTTTTAAGCCCAAGGGCTGTGTCTTACATATATCCATTGGCAATATGAAGTAGTAGAAAAGAATATTTTCCATGTATCCCAATTTTGACACTTGGAAATTTCTTAGTCTTTTATTTTTACAGTTTTTACCATGGAATGCAGAAAGTCTTGTGGGAAGGGCACAGGAATTGGCCAACTTTCTTCTGTAAATTGGGTTAAAATGAAGCAAAAATAGGAGGCTTAGAAATTCTGTAACATAACTAGAGAGTGGCAGAGCTGGAATTAGATAGCAGGAGTGTCTGACCCAAACCTTGTGCTTGTTATTATACATTGTCTGCTCATCACTCCCTATTTTACTTTGCTTCATTTCTTTAAGTGAAGAGCCTTAATTTTTTCACTTTATATATAGTGATTTACACTTTACGAGGAGCTTTGAATGTCAGCTATTATAATCTTAGAGACTCCTTCAAGGTTTGATCTTCTATGACATTGTGATTTGTTGGGTTAATTCTGGTAGATTCTGCCTGTCTTCAGCTATTTGTAAATTATCATGTAAAAGCAGTAATACTGGAAACATTAAGCATGTTTTCATAACTTTACCGTCATCTATCATACTGGTAATTTCCCCAGCATTTGCTAGATAACAAGAAAAGGTTTTGCCTCTCTGAGTATCCTTGGTTTAGATTTTCCATGGAATTTGCCTTCATTTCATTTTGCGTAGCAGATATTCAGTAAACATCCTGTAAACGGCAGACATGAACTTGGAGTCAACCCAGGTTTGCAGTTTCTGTCAACCCCACTGGCCTCTGGGAATGAGGCTTCTATGCCACATAGTTGAGTGTTCTTTCCCCATTCTGGCTAGAGTTGATTCATGTTTGTGTAAAGTGGAAGGAAACTAAAGCCTCATCCCACACTATTGTCTTCCAGAAGAAGGCCAAAAGGAGACCAATTAAAAGATGAAAGGCTGGCAATGCATTTTAATCCTCTCATCTGCTTGTCCTGGGTGGCCTCCAGGCCTTGTCAACAAGGGGAGGCAGTTGATCCTGTGGAATATTCACTTGGATTTGCCCTATGGAAACTAACTTATTACTCTGCTGTTCACTGTTTGTACCAAAATGGTTCTTGAAGAAATGAAACCACCGTGTATTCATCTGTTTTCTGTGGCTTATAGCAAAATACCTGAAACTGGATAATGTATAAAGAAAAGAGGTTTATTTCTTATAGTTTTAGAGGCTGGGAAGTACAAGGTCCAGGGAGCATGTCTAGTGAGGGCCTTCTTCTGGGTGGGAACTCTGTGGGGTCTCATGACATTGCAGGCAATCACATGGAGAGAATGGCAAGAGTGCTCACTTGCTCTCCTTATAAAGCCACGAGTGTCTCTCCCATGACAGCCCACCAAACCATTAACCCATTTATTACTCCACAAGTGGATTAATCGATTTATGAGGACATGGTCTTCATGATCCAGTCACCTTTTAAAGGCCCCACCTTTCAACACTACTGTAGTCTGATCTCCCACCCTCTTAACACGGTTACAAAGGGGTCCAGCTTCAGTGAATGTTGGGGGGACGTTTAATTCACAGCACCATGCTTTCAGACTTACCCTTGAATGTGTAGCTTTCTGTGGCCTGTGATGATGGCTGACAGATCCAAAAATTGAAGAGAAGGAGAAGGTGGAAAAAGCTTTTAATAGCCAGGTATATAGGACGTATCTATGGGCCACAATTATGTGTATGTATAATAATTATGTATAGGAAATAAGGGGTAATAAATAGGGAGAAAAATGGCTACTCAGTTATATTAATTCAGTGGGAAATGAAGCCCAATCAAACTAAAAATTTCCCATCTTACCTTTTTTTTTACCCCCTGTAGGAAATAAAATATATTGGAGTTGGATTTGTTGAAGGAGATTTTAGATATGACGGACTAATGGAATGTGCACAGAGGATCTAGGAAATATATGGAAACAATATCTGAAAACTAATCCTTGCAGTGAAAGAACCAGAGGAACATTAAGGAAAAGGCATTGTGCAGTCAATCATTGTCTTAGTTTGGGCTGCTATAACAGAATATCATTGATTGGGTGCTTCAAACAAGTCATTTATTTCTCATGGTTCTGGAGGCTGGTTAGCCCAGGATAAGGCACCGGAAGATCTGGTGTCTGGGGAGGGCCTGCTGCCTGGTTCAGAGGTGGCAACTTCTAGCTGTGTCTTCCCATGGCAGAAAGAGAGCTTGAGAGCTCTCTGGGGTCTCTTATAAGAGCACTGTCTTGGTCCATTTCTATTGCCTATAACAGAAATACCTGAAACTGTGTGATTTATAAGATAATAATATTTATTGCTTACAGTTTTGGAGAATGGGAAGTCCAAAGTCCAGGGAACACATCTGGTGAGGGCCTTGGTGGTGGTGTCAGTGATGGCAGAGTATCACATTGTGAAAATGGTGGAGCAGAGAGAGACTAACCTTCTCATTCACTCTCCGTTTAAAGTCATCAGAACCACTCCCATGACTACCATTAAACCATTAATAGGTTAATCCATTCACTATGGCATGGTCCTTACAATCTAATCACCTCTTCAAGGCCCACCTTTCAATTACCATAATAGGATTTCTTACCCTTTTAACACTGTCACAGTGGGGGTTAAGTTTGTAATACATAAAGCTTTGGGGGACACAATTCAATCCATAGAAGGCAGTAATTCCATTCATCAGGTTTCCATACTTATGACTTAAATTACCTGCAAAGGCCCTACCTTCTCATACCATTACGTTGGGCTAGTTTGGATTTCAACATATGAATATTGGGGGGACACAGCATTCAGTCCATGAAGTTATCCCATGGAGAAATGAGGGATGCAGCACAGATTCTGCCTGCATGAATTTATTATTGGTGACTTTTTCCAGGATATGTTTCTATAAAGTGACCACTGATTTTACGGGAGGGTTAAAACTTGACTATTTTCATCTATTTTGTCACAAATATTAGGCTATCATGTCAGATCAGAGTCTTAGGTGACTGGGGTTAAGGATGGGTAAGTTTTGCATGGAAAAGACTTGGGAAAGGTTTGGAGCACAAAGTATAATTTGGGTAATTTGGGAGAAAATCCTGGGGGAGGGAGATGAATAGTGCTTCCTGGCCATCAGAGGGCAGTGTTCATTCAACAACTGGGTATCGAACTCCATGTTTCAGAGTACCACTGAGATCTGTGGGAAAGAACAGCCTCCAGAGTGATGACTCTTTGAACTGTTTTATACTCTACCTTTCTTCCCCCTTTTACTCTACCTGGTTAACTTCAATAAAATGTGGCTTTTTTCTTTCAAATTTTTTCTTTCTCTCCACACAGTTATTCTACAGCCCTGAGTACATACCTTTATCTAGCACTTGTTATATATTTTACTTTTTTATTGAAATACTTTATTTGAAGGTATATAAAAATTAATGGCTTTTACAGTGTGACTGTGAAATATTAACTTTACTGCCTCCCAATAAAGATCTAATAATTACTTTTATAACATTAAAGTAATTAAAGTTATTTGTAAAGACAATACTAATTGAGGCTTTCTTGGCATTTATGACCAATTCCTTATAAACAAATGGCAATCTTAAGCAAAATATCAGAATAAGTACCATTAAACCAAGTTAAGGTACAAGAAACTCGTTGGCTATGCTGTACCAAATGAAAACTAAAATGGCTTTTATATTCTAGGTCTATATCAGTGTAAAAAATCCTGTGATTTCCATCATGTCTGCTTACAAATCTTGTACAAATAACAGAAAGCTCCATTTCATTCTCCTCACGAGGATAAACTCCTTCAAAAAAGATTGAAAAGACTTGGTAATTAGCTCCCAAATTCTGTGTGCGTGTTGTTTCTCCTTCTATTGATATCCTGACATTTAACACAAGCAGGAAAACCTTTTCAGTAAATTGACACCTGGAGCCTGCAAATGTATTGAAGAAGACAATGTGCAATATGTGCTGACGATACATATATCTCATATTGTTTTGGTTTCTCATCCATTCTTTTGTCAAACCCCCATGCAAATTTCTTTTTTTGAACAATCTGTGAATTTTCAGCATCCTTTTTGGCTTCTACAAAGTTGTAGCAGGCAACAGCTTTGGCAATTTTTACACTGAGCTCTCTAGTAGCCAGCTGGTTGCTGAGTTCCACATCCTTCTCCATATCCCACTCATCCACAGCCTGGTCTGTGCTCTTTTGAAGGCCTGATTTATCAATACTGTTTTCTTTTTTCTTCATACCTATCACTGACTCCAAAATATTGAGTAAGCTCCTTCCACTGGGCTTAATTTAAAGATCGTTCCATACAAGCATTCTCTTCATTCTTCAATTTATCTTTTCTAGTGCTTTCTTCTTTCCCCTCAATCTTGAGGTTGAGGTTTTATGTTTGGAATGTTTTTTATACAATTCTTAAAATATTTATTTCACATATTTAAGGAAATTCTAGAAGGGTACTCTTGGTATGAATTGACATTTGCCTCTTTCAGATTTTGGCCCATCTATAGAGAAATGTGAGATTTATTTTTCTAATTATCTGATCTTTATCTTCCTGTAAGTTAAGGCTTCATCTTCAGAATTCAATACAATATCACTTCATTTAGGCCAGGAGGCAGCAGCCCGCTCCACATCTTTTCTTAAGAAAAGTCTGCAAGAAGGTAGCTCCAGAAGGATGCCCTTTTCCTGCCTGGCTGCACAACCAGAAGTCTGCAGGCTGTGGGATAGAGCTTTACTCCAGTCCTGGTGTGGGGAGAATTTCCCCCTGGACACAGGACGTTCAGGTCTTGGGTGGGATTTCTAGCCTGTTGATACTTCCATGAACTGTAGCTATTTTCCTGGATATAGCAATCATGAACATAGTCCATTTTCCCAGTGGAGAACATCCCCACCTCTCTCACTTTGGCTGAGGCGGGAAAGAGAAACCCTATCTCACTAAAGGGCTGAGAAGGTGCTGAACCACCCCTTCTGTGGAAAGTGTGCATTGGGCCGAGAGAGCTTCTCTGGTTCAATCTGCCTAGACTGGGCCTTCGCGCATGCCCTCTTAAATTGTCATTAGGAGCCCAAGTCCATATTTTGTTTTGTTTTGTCCTTTATTTGAAAGATCTTTCAAGGCATGCTGTATTTGATGTGTATTTGTATATATCTGAGAACCAGGTTTGGCACTAATGTATTTGAATGAATAAATGAAAGCACTTGATAATTTGTCAGTGATGGTGGTTGGCAAACTTTTTCTGTAAGGGACACAATAGTAAATATTTCAGGCTTTATGAGCCATAGGTCTCTGGTACTACTACTCAACTCTCTTGCACTGTAGTAAGAAATCTCATTGTAAATCATTGGAGGCTGAGTTCAAATAAAACTTTATTTATGAACAGGTGGCAGGCTAATAGCACATGTTCTCACTCATAACTGGCTGCTAGGATGGAAGGGGTGGGGAGGGAAGAGGGAAGGAATGAAGGAAAGAAAGAAAAGACCACAACAATATGTTGAACTTTCAGAAGGAGAGAACAAACCTAAGGATACTAGAGATGGGGGGAGGGAGGGAGGGGTCTGGAGAGTGATAGTTAGGGTAAAAAGCATAAAGAAATATCATGATTTGTAAGAGTGAATGTGCTAATAATAAAAAAAATTAAAATAATTAAAAAAAACCAACCAAACAAAAAACAGGTAGCTGGCTGGGTTTGGCCCACAGGTCCTAGTATGCCCACCCCTACGTTAAGATGTGATTTTTAATAAAATTAGGTTTATCAGTTCTTTTTCTCCTGCATTACTTATGGCATAGTACTGAGCAAATGCGTAAAGTACTCAGACACTTGGTGAGTGGAAGGATGGACAGTTGTTTCCATTGGCTGAATAATAATTACAACTACTTTTTCTGATAATGCTTCAAGGAAGTTTCAGAGAATATGTAAGGGATTGTCTATATTTTGTACTTTTATTTATTTTAAATTACAGTTAAAACTTGAGATTTAATTTTAGTAAATGAAAAGTTTTGATAATTCCATTGGGAGTGTACTCTTCAAGCAAAACTGGATGATTTCTCTAAGCCAAACTGTGACTGAGAAAAGTACTTTTTACAAAGTTTAAAAAAAAATTAGCTTTGCTTAAGGTATGTGGAAATAACCAAACTATCTCACTGTTTGTAGACCAGTGACCTCATGTTTGAAGTGTTATTCATCCTTCAGTCTTTGGGTGTGTGTTGGGTAGAGAATGTTTGTTCAGTTTAGTTTCAAAATGCAGACTGCTTTATCATAAGAAAATATGCAGAATTTGTATGGCCTTGGTGTGCCTCAGTGTTGCAAGTTATTTACTGTTAAACGTAGCATGGAAATGTTAGTATTGTGCTGAGCCATTCTTGCAGCCAGCTAACTCAGGTCAGCCCGGTCACTGGCGTCATGGAGGAGCTTCAGTAATACCGCTCAGCACTTTGGCTTCTTTGCCCAGTTCCCACATTTCCTCCCAGACCTTTCCACTTTGGCCTCTGGAATAATTGTTCTCCAATGTTTTCCTATTTCCTAAGCCTTCCCTTTACCTCTTTGCCTTAAGAGGAACCCAGCCCTCTATGTCTCCTGAACCTTCCTCAGTGGAATTTGCTGTATTCCCCACACCCTATGTTCCTCAGGACTGAAAGAAGTGGCCACTTCCAGGCAGTTAACCTGGAATACTCACATGGAAATATCTGTGCCTTCTATCATTTGGTTCAACTCTCCAATGTGCCTCCTCTTCATCATTGTACTGATCTCTCATTTACTCCTCTGTACTCAGGGAAGATTTGCACTCTGACTCCTTTCCTTCCCACCCTAATCCTGCCATCATCCTGGGTGAATCCAGTGTAGACCTGGAGGGCCTATCAGGTTCTCTAACCTCCTGACTTTATGACTTCCACTTCTATTCCAACTGTTTTCTTTGATGTCCTAATACTGGATTCCTGGAGAGGCTTTGCTTTTGCATTATTAAATCCCAACATCTTACTCTGCAGCTTGCCCACCATCTTACCTTGCAGTTTCGACTGTATCTACTTAGTCAATATCTCCTTACTTTTTTCCTTCTTACCAACCTGTCTTTACTTCCTTCCTCTGTGTAGTGCAGTCTGCACAGGCTAGTTCTAAGCTGCTTTCATGACAGTATCTTCAAATTTGTCTGTTGTCCTCTCACATCTACCTGGGAAAACCCAACTGTTGACAGTCTGCTCAAGGGTTTTTGTTTTTGTTTTTTTTCCTGAAAATGTTTTTAAAATTTATTTTTAATTGCACATATTTGTGCGGTACAGTGCATTTTTTTCAATACATGTATATGATGTACAGTGATTCACGTAGGGTAGATCTGCTCAACTGTTCTTGATCTGTACTAGCTCTGCAGTGCCCAGACCCTAGTTCCGTGGAGTGCATCACAAACCAACAGACACCAGCTATTTCAGGGACATTAGTCCATTTGGTGTCTCTTAACTGAGGGGGTTGTCCTTTGATATCCATGGGGGATTGGTCCCAGGACCCCTGCAGATACTAAAATCTGCAGAGGCTAAGTCCCTGATATAAAACGGTGTGGTATTTGCATATAACCTATGTATATCTTCCCATATACTTTAAGTCATCTCTAGACTACTTATAATATCTAATATAATGTAAATGCTATGTAAATAGTTGTTATACTGTATTGTTTTTATTTGTATTGTTTTTATTGTTGTATCATTATTTTTTATTGTTTACTTTTTACCGAATATGTTTGATCTGCAGTTGATTGAGTCTGTGGTTGGTTGAATCCACAGACACAGACATCCAGTTCCTCTGTATTTACACATGACCCGCAGGAATGCCACAATTCCCTAAATTATTTTGTAGTTACTTTAGGGTCCAGTGTGCTTGCTTACAACATGTTCCTTCAGGGTTATCTAGTCAAGTTTTAGCTCTTTCAAACTGGAGGTTTACTTCATTCCAGTTACCAAATGGCTGTGCATTCTCAACCAATGTCTTCCTGGAGAAGAACCTGTCTCAGAGACTTATTTAAAGGCTTTTATAGAAGTGATTATACTGGGGACCTTCGATCTTATTTTGCCTTTGGATGGAAAAAGAAGGCTTGTAGGCAGATGTGAAGCAATTCAGAAGCATCTTGTTTGCCTTAGACAAGGCAGAGGTCATACGGCACTATGCATACTCCCATGTAAATCAGTCTGCTCATTTGGGGATTTAGAGTATGTTGTTATAGAAACAGTAACTTTGCTAAGTTCCTCACGGTGAGATGCCGGGAAGTTGGCATGTATGGGTTTCACTTAATAACTATAACTGTAATTTTGGGTCAAGTGTGTGGGTAGTTGTATTATCTGGCCTTTATTCTGTAATACAATTAATACAATGGCCTGGAGTAACAGCTTAGGGTTCAAAAAAGTAACATTAGTATTCGTGATATAAACTATCATCATTCTCATCAGCAAAAGCACTTATTAAACAACCGCATTGAGAAATGTACAAATACAGGTGAGTAAATAATGAAGGCAATTTTAAGGCTTTTGTATAGCACTGACACTTGTTCTGTTATTAGCCTGCTTCTGGAATATGGCCTCTCATTGTGCATCCATTAAGGAATTCATCAAAATTTCATGTCGCCCATGTGGTCTCCATTGTCTGAGGCTGCCATCTGGCTCTGCTTCAGGCTGGGGTGATAATTATTTCATGTGGTACTCACGGTCCTCCTGCCTACCTTTACTGAATCTTTCCTCTAGGTCCTCTATCTTCTGACTCCGTCCTCTATTCCAGGATGTAGGGTAGCTGTCATTATTCTCTGTTGGGGAGGAAAATATTAGTTAATGCTGGTTTGAGGCCTTTCCTTCTCCCCTCCAGGCATTTGTTAGGTCTTTCATTTCCTGCCAGATCTCCGAGTGTTTTTCCACAGCCTCCATACCATCTGTCTGCTCGGGGACTCTTGTTTCTGAATCGTGGCCGAGGAGCATGGGTGGGCAGGCAGAGGGGCACCGAGGCTGGTGTGCTCTCCCACCTCCTCCTGCTTTCCACGGCTGTCTTCTGTGGATGGCAAGCAGCTCCTTGTTCCTTTTTTAAGTAAGGTCAAAATCTTTTTCCAGAATCGAGCTCTCTAACCTCTGAACCTGAATGAAAGCTTCTCTGTATTTCTTGAGCAGCAGTTTCTCTTTTCTCTTAACTGCTTTGCCTTTTAGTAGAATTTGAGATTAAAAAAAAATCAATCACAAATGCCTGTTGTATATGTTATATGGTGGGGGAAGGCAGGAAAAAATGTGTGAAAACTTTATGGAGATTCCTGACCTCAATAATGTTTCAATCGAGGACAGAAGAGATGACCAAATAATGGTGACATGAGGCAGAATGGTGTCACTAGTGACTTAGTTGCTTGGAAAATCAATGTCACCAAAGATGTGGAGGGAGAAGGGCTCTTTCTGAGACAGTAGTGTTTGGGGAAGACAGTGGAGAGATGTCATTTGAGTTGTTAAGATGGAGGAATGGAGTCTTGAGGATATTGAGTCTTGTGTGTCGGTGGATTTGTGTGTAAGAATTGAGGGGTGAAAGGTTGAAAGTAGGTAGGAAGGCCTTACAGTATAGGCTGCATGGACCTGTGGAAGGTTTGCAGCAGTGGCTTTTTTTGTGAGAAAGACTGTTTTGCTTTTGCTTTTTAAGGAATGATAGGCAGGCACTGAAGAGCAGAGTAGAGACGCGTGAGATGAAGGGAGAGCCATCAGTAGGAGGATATTGAAGGGTTACGTCTACCAGAGGAGACGCCTAGAACTGGGGTGGAGAAAATTACGTGGATTTGGAGGGACAAGGAAGGTTCATTCTGGTGTTTTGAGTCTGGGCAGCTGGGAGAATGTTGGTGTCTTGATTTCAGTAGAGAAGTGAGGTGTGGTAGTTCAGTCTTGGGTGAGAGGGACAGGTCTGTCCTACACGCTGGGCTGAGGCGAGGGGAGGGTGCTCAAGGTGAAATGCTCACCTGGAGCTGTGGCTGTGAGGCTGGAGTGCAGCCTTGGGGCAGGGCCAGAGCTGTGCATTTAGGACTGTCTGCCTAAATTTGTACCTGAATGAACAAAGTTTATAAGGCGGGAGGAAGAGCATCTAGCAGGTGAACTCAGGAGGAATTTGAAGAGGGAGTGGTTGGCGCATCAAACTTCATAGTTTCGAGGAGGGTGAAGTAATCATCTCTGAGGAGCTTCCAGACTAACCCATACCCTGCTGCTCCCACACGCTCTGCCACACCCAACTGCTCCCTGCTGTGGAGGCTTCTCATTTTGCATAAACATCCAGGCAGGGGTCTTCAATTTATTATGGTTGGTTGTCTACCTCTTTTAACTCCCTTCTGAACTGTACTTCTAGGCTTAGCAGAATCCAGGTATAACCTAAACTCAGAGAACCCATATTCACGAGCTCCCTGGTGCCCTATTCAATGAGAGAAATCATTGAGAGCATTGAGAGGAATCTTAGAAGCCTCGCTCCATCAAAGTGAATTTACATATTTGGTTTCTGAACATTTTCCATGTCAGGAATTTACTTTCTCTAAAAATACACATCATTCCATTTTGGAATTTTTTTAACCATACCATAGAAAGTTGTTCCATGTGGTGGGTCCAAAATCTATAGTTAAATCTATAGTTAAACACATTATATAATTTAATCTGTAAAATTTTCCACAAAAAGTCTCAATCAGAGTGTTCCAAAATCAGTTTTGTAGAAACTCTTGTAGATTTAGTAAAGATGACAGACTAGTGGTGTTATGTCAGAATCTTTTTCTTTTCACCAAATGTAACTTGATATCATGTTTTTGACTTTGAAAAGAGCTGTTTTCGTTGTATTTTTATTTGCCTAGATCTAGCCATTAAAAATAGGGGAGGACAGTTGTCCTGAAGCTAGTTTCGACCTCTGCAGTACCAAGAATACGCCAGCAGGTGGTAGCAGAGAACAGGAACTGATTTCAGGCTTGGTTTCCTTAGCCTTCCAATAAATAACCAAAGCGTTTAGAACTGTGAGATGAGGTGAGGATTTAGTACAAGTTCTTTTTCTTATAAGGAAATAGTTTCATAGGAACCCTAGATACCTGTTCAAAATTTTAAAAAAGCCCTGTTGGTTGAGTCAGGACTTAGTAGATTTCTCAAATTCTTTCCACTGAGACAGTGTTTATCAGAGACCATTCTTAGTAAGATAGTAAATGTACTTCTGGAAAAGGTGGACTTCTAGGTGTCAGTGTAGGCCATTTGAATCAGGATCTCTTAGAAAAAGGCCTAGAACCTGAATTTTTTTTTTAATAGTTCCGTAGGTGAGTCTTCAACACACTGCATTCCAAGTTGACAAGTGAGTTCTTTTCTACAGGGCAGGCATTAGGCTAGGCCTTGAAGATACAAAGGAAAAAGCCATGTGTTCTGAACTGATATGCCTGCTGGGGCCAGACAAGTGGTGTATATGAGACAGGGTGGGCGTAAGCCAAGGAAAAGCATAGGGACTGTCATTCTCCTGAGAGTGTGTTCTCTGCATAGCAGCCAGTCATTAACTCAGGGGCAGCCAGTTGTGGCTATGAGGTCACATATGCCCAGCATGGCCAGACTGTTTCTTTTTTAAAGCGAAGCTGGCAATCCACATCTTTGATATTTCCCAACTTCAACATACTGTGTGCGCCAAACCAAACCTGACTGCAGACTGGAATCAGCCTGTGAGCTGTTCTACCTCCCTTATGAATTTAGGTCAGTAGGGGAGCCAGGAATGCAAAGACACTTTTGCCATGTAGTGATATGAACGTCATGGACAGACGTGAGGAGATGGTGCAGTCGGGGCAGAGTGTGCCATCCACACTGTTGGACTTCCTGAAAGTGAGTTCACCAATATTTTTTGGAAAAAACAAACTCATTCATTTGTATGGGCAGTCTTCCTTCCTTTTGTCATCCTGCAAGGGAGCACGCTTATTGGTCTTTCATATGTCTCAATACACCAGAATAGTGTTTAAAACAATTATTCTCAGTGCTTCAACTTTTGTAACCTTTAAACAAATTCCAATAAATAAAAGTAGAATGATTACATGGTCAAGAACAATTGGTCAAGGATAAACTAATAAGTAGATGCATTGTGGAGCCATCAGCATATCCACTTTTTAGATAAATAAACCAGAAACTTTGTTGAGATCTATTAAGGCCCCAGAAAGAATTTAGTAGAAACTTTGTTCTTGCAAGTTCGTTGAGGAAAACTGATTTCTTCACAATTCTTTTGTTGGAAGTATAATTAACTCACAATAGGGAGTTAGTGGGAAGTTCTATAAGCCATTTACTATGGCCTTCTTTGTTACACTTGAAGTATGTTTTCTGCTTTGAAACCATATAATTAAAGTGAATTACAAAAAAAGACAATAAACTCACTTGAGAAAACCTAGTGCTGAGGAATTGTTTAGGTATAATGCGAAGATACTATACTTAAAAACAGAAAGATAGATGCAAATATATAAAATTATGATTGTATAATTTACAATAATAATTTAATATTAAATCATTATATATATTTTATCATTTTCAACATATTGACTTTTTTATTATCCTCAAACTAACATACTGTAATGAATTGATTTTACCACATGATGATAGTACTTGGACACTAAAGATCTGAATCACAAAAATCTAAAGTCAGTGAAAAAACAAGTTATTTGGGCTTATATAGGAACCAAACACAAACTCATAATTTATTTATTTAAATATTAAATATTAAAATATTTCTGGGTGTGAGGTAGAGGGACTGGGAATTCTGCTTTGCAAATTAAGGCCTATTCCAGTGAAAATATATGTCTTTTTTGTGTGGGGGACAGGCATTTAGAGTACAGGAATTATTTAAATAGAGTAACTTACATTGAACTTCTTTTGTATATGGGGTATGAGATGGTATGAAATGACATTCGTAACCATCTTTTTAACAGTTATCTTTATTGAATTTGAATAAAATGCACAACTTCTAAGTGTACAGTTCAATGACTTTTTAAATAACAGATTTATTGAGATGTAATTCACATACCAGACAATTCACATTTTAAGGTGACCAATTTATTGGTTTTTGGTATATTCACAGAATTGTTCAGACATTACCACTATCTAATTTTAGAACATTTTTATCACCGAAAGAAACCCTGTAACTTTTAGCACCCCCTCCTCATTCTCTCCTTTCACTATCCCCTGACAGCTACCTGTTTATTTACTTTGTTTTATTGGATTTGCCTATTCCGGGCATTTCATATAAATGGCACCATATAATATGTGGTCTTTTATGTCTGGTTTCTTTCACTTTGCATAATGTTTTCAAGGTTCATTCATGTTGTAGCATGTATCAATACTTTATTCTTTATTGCTCAGTAATATTCCATTGCATGGCTATACTATATTCTGTTTATTTTATTCATCAGTTGATGAACATTGGGTTTTTTTCTCTTTTTGGCTAGTATGAATAATGCTGTTATGAACCTATACAAGTTTTTGTGCGGAGGTATGTTTTCATTTAACTTGGGTATATCCTAGGAATAGAAGCATAGCTATCTCTTTGCTTTCTAGAAATTCATTGTTGGATTGAAGGAAGGTTGACAAATGGGTACCAAAACTACATTGTTGTTGGTTTACAGTAGGAATCCATCAAGAATCATTTTAGGAATTCCTCTGTAACAGAGTATCTCAACTCCATCCTGTAATACTAGACTTACACTGGATAGTAAACTATATCATAGGTACCAAGAGTGTAACTATCATTTTGAAGTTCATATAAAATAAGTAGTGACTCTCACCTGAAATATAGACACTCTATTTCTCAAAACGAAGGTTTCCCACAGTGATGACTCTCTCTGTAATTCACAGGCAGGTAGGCAGGTAATTGTTGAGACTTGCTCATGTGTGTGAAAGACATTTCTGCAAACAACATCATTTGACTCTTGAGAACCCATGATTATATTAAGCATTTGAACTATATTTAAAATATCCTGATAATGGATGTGAACATCTATTTGTGTCTTGTCTGCTAGTTATTTAAAAACTCCTTGATCTAGAGAAAAAAATAGTTTGGGCACTAGACTAAGCTTTTGCTAGACTTTTTTCTCTTGAGATATTTTCCTTAGTGTCTGCAACACATAAATTGGAGTATGAACCTATATTTATAGACAAAATGTAATTTACTCTTTAGAAGTAGTTTCTGTGATTGTTAATGGAATAAAGTATAGCTGTAAAATGAGCACATGTTTGGGCTGGCCTGTGGCTCACTTGGGAGAGTGTGGTGCTGATAACACCAAGGCCACGGGTTCGGATCCCTGTATAGGGATGGCCAGTAGGCTCACTTGGGAGAGCGTGGTGCTGACAACACCAAGTCAAAGGTTAAGATCCCCTTACCAGTCATCTTTATATAGGGATAGAAGGAAAAAAAAAAAAAAAAAAAAAAAGAGCACATGTTTGTGTGTGATGTTTTCAGTGAACTGAACTGGCTGCTAATAGTGCTCAGGTTGTCATGGATTTTGTTATCTTGATGAAACCTTGCACATAAATTGTCAGCCCTGGAGCAAAAATAATTTGAGACTGTAAACTAAAAGTTGGTTATGGAAGAGGGAAGTAAGTTGCTTCTCCTGGTCTTGAAATGATATTTAAACTTATTCTTGTTTTTTTTTTTTTTTTGCTCTCAAAATGTGATTGTAGCTGACATTTGGCTTAATGATGATTGAGTGAGAATTTTGAGTGTTTATAAAGATGGCTTTTAATTATCTGGAGATACAGCCTGGAGCTTTGCATCTTGCTTTCTGTTTTCCCTCTCTTCCCTCCTGGCGGTGTGAAGACTTGTTGGCCCTTTTTCAAGAGAAGGTGAAGTGGGAGGTGTAATTTACATGGCTCATTTTGAGATGAAGGTCTTAACGGGGGCAGAGGGGCAGGAAGAATGTTTAGATTTTTGACCACTGTCCGACTTTTGGATTCCGCTTAGAATTTATTGATCTGTGCAATTCTGATCACCACTATCTTAGAAGTCGGTGAGTTGGCTTTGGTTTTGCTACCAAATGATATTAGTATACTGCAGAATATTATGTAGTACAATGCCAAATCTTAATAGAGGCTAGTGACTTGAGCATTATGCCCCTTAAAGGAATGTAATTTGCTGAATATACAATATAAGTTAACCAAGAGCATGCTGTAATTCAGAGGGTTAACCACATTTTAGAGAGATGCCTAGGCTTAAAATACTATTTTGACCACACATTTCATAACAGGGTTAGACTTTTAAAGAGGAATTCCCAAGAATTGCTTCATCTTGACTTTACATATTTCTGGTGCCACACACCATGTCAGGTGTGTGTATTGTAGGTTGTCATTAAATGATTTTTTGAATGAATGAATAAATGAGTGCTTTCTTTGTATCTGAGTTAAAATTAAGACAAATTATTTAAACGGACAGTTAAATTCTAACATATTCTTTAACCTGGAAAAACTTTCATGTAGCAAGTCTATAGTGGTGACAATCTTTCAACTTTGAAGGTTTCATCCAACAATATTCCCTTTTATAAAGGTGTATATCACTAGTGTGACATGTTTCCATGGACTATATGGTTTTATTCTTGAGCTATTGACAAAACTAGGATGGGTTCTCTCCTGTGCAGTAGAAGGTTTCTTTAACATGAGGGTACTTCAAAAAGTTCATGGAAAGATTCAAATTATCTTTTTATTCTTCCATGAGCTTTTTGAAATACTCTCATAAAGTGATTTCAGGAACAGGGGCAAGTTCTTCCTTCAAAACACAACCAACCCCCCTTTCTCCCCAATATACACCTGAAATGTAACCATCAGTTTTGTCTTTCTTTGTCTTGTTCTTCCTTCCAAGTGCAATTATTTATAGAAAGAGTAGAAATTTGATTTAACTGAAGTGATGAGTACGTGTAAGCCGTATTCAGCTGGTGAGAGGTTGGGTAAGATAGTCCTGCCCTTGAGAGTATGCAGTGTAGACTGGGATAGCTAGGGCATAAGAGGTAGAAATTACATTTTAGAGTTTACTCATGACTTTCGCAGACACTCTCATTTGATGCTCAATGCTCTGTTACATAGGGAACTACTTACTGACCTAGGTCTCAGCTCAAGTAAGCTTACTGTGACTGTTTCCTCGTGTATAAACTGGAGGTAAGAGCTCCTGCCACATAGGGTTGCTGTGAGGATTAAGAGAGATTTTGCCCAAAGGAGACAGAGTAAGTGCTGGCTGTCATAATCTGGGTTCCTGTTTTACAGCTGAGGAAACTGAGGCCTTTAGAAGTCAGGAGACTTAATCTTCATTACCCAAGGAGTCTGGGACTCCCATCTCTGCTTCTCTGAATCCAAGTTCTTTTTTGAAGGGGGTCGTGGGGTAGCACACTATGAGAGTAGTTTAGAAAGGGCAGAGCCCATCCTTTTGTGAACAACTGGCTTCTCTAACATCATGAATGACCTTTTCAGTAATTTCACTCTGGGAAAGGAAAGAGGTAGGAGATAGACATTTGTTCTGTTTAAATTATGTTCAGTTTTTACCTAATGTGTTTACTGTGTGTCATCATCTTTGCATTTATGTTCTTGGCGTGTGTAGCCAATGAGATCTGTCAAAGTTATTGCATCATACATAATGATATAGACATCTCATGGAATTTATTATAAAAATTGGACCTGTTTTGTGGAGTCATGGGGATCATATAATGGTTACTTCAAAAATGAAGTTTAATGAAGGAAAGGAGAGAGGGGTGTTTTTAATTTATTGACAGCTTGAGAGACTGACAGAAAAGCCTTCCAGCTACTTGATGTGTACCTGCCTGGGGCTTCTCCCTGTGGAAACAATGCCCTATATATGCAATCTCATCTTAAAGTCATTATATGAGAACACTCAGTTATCTCCTTGAATGAAAAATTAAAGCAGACTTATCTTTTGTGAGTTGTTTCATGATGTGGTTCCTGTGTACCAACCACAGTGGCTTCTAATGTTTAATGTTCCTTCGTTTTGTTGTTTTTTGCATTACTTATGTCAGAATGATTGCACGAAAGCATGTGTCTTAAATATCGTGATCTGGTAGCTGATCAGTCAATTAGTATGTAACTTAATTTGGAAACAGCTGTAGCCCAGTTAAAGCTCACAGCCTAGTTTTTGTAGGAAAACATCGATTTCCACCCCCCCCCCCAAGCCCCTTTGAAAACAAGCTCAAACAGATACTGTTTTTGCATGGTGATTTTCACAAAAATATGATAGAGCGTGCTTTTGGGATTCTAGACGCCTGTTAAATGGCTGCTAAAAAGGAATTGAAAAATTTAAATGAGAAGAGTGCCTGCTGACTTGCATTAGTGGGTATTTTGCTGATAAACAGTCTGGTATGAAGTGGTCTTTGAGAAGTTCCCAGAATGTTTGGGATTTAAGTCACGTGGATTATGTGGTCAGAATTGGAACTGAGGGATGGAGCTTTGTGGAAACTCATCGCTTATGTTGGTGGGAAATCTTATTCAGCGAAAGGATTAAAATAAAACCATAAACAAAATAGTGAAGGGTGTGAAGATAATTCCCATTTGTTTATTAATACATTTCTTAGCAAAAGAAATGGTTTCTTTGAAATTTGTGAACTTGAAATTTATTGCTTATATACGTAGCTAATAGATATTGTCTTCCACAAAAGTCTGCCTTTTAACAATTTCTTATCAAGGGCTTCTCTGGAGGCTGCAGGTGGTAAGACAGGTTTGGCAGCCGTGTTTGTGTGGAGTGTGCCCTGGGCATGCTGCTCTGCCATTGATATGCACTGGTGGACTAATTACAACTTCACAGGGAGCGTCTTGCTCAAGATGCTCGGTCCTGTCACTTGGTAGCTTCCTTTCAACAGGGTGGCTGCTCAGCACACAGAGACACATGGCTGGAAGAAGCTCTAGCCTAGACTATAGTGTGCAGCCTTTTTTTCTAGAGGAGTCAAATATTTTTACACATCATTTATATATTGTGAGGAAGATAGGGCATATATTGCTTTCCCTTTAAAAATTAGGGGACTGTGTGGTGACTTAATCAGAGGTGTATAGTGTGAGATAGGCCCAGGATTAAACCCCAGTACTCCTGATCTAATTATTTCAGTCTCCTCTGATTATTTCGGGTGGCAATGATTTTATTTGCCTGCATTAGGAAAGTAGGGAAAAGAGCAAGCAAGAGGAAAAATAATTTTTATAGGATAGGTGTGGCTGTTCGACTACATAGTGATCACTCCTGTTTGTGTTGACTGATAACTTAAGTGGGAAACACTAGGTCTCTGGTTCCTATGAATCACAACCTCATTACCTAAAATATGTCACACCTTAAATAACTTGCTAATGAGTAAGGTTCAAAATTATTGAACAACTAAAGAGAAATGTGAGATTAGAACTACTAGATAAAGTTTTTCTCAAAATTCTGAAATTTCTTTCAGGATTCTGAATTCTTAACAAAGATTACATTCGTATTTTAAAATATGATTTTTTAAAAAACAAACTGCCTGCACTATGTTTTGAGGTCCTTGATAGATCTTTATAATTTTTGCAATGTTTTCAGGATATAGAAAATAATTTAATAGAGTTTTATGTGGTAACAGTTTCTTCCATTAAATAAAGGATGTTACATCTGGCAAAACATATTTGTTTGCTAAGATGAAACTTCTTTATTATACAGATGGACAGTAACAGCTAATAATTATAAGTAACGTTTGTGAATGATTCTGAGTCAGGCAAGTGCTAAGTGTGTCATATGCAGTATCTTATTTAATTCTCAGGGTAACCCTGTGAGATGGGTACTTTTAATCTGTAGTTCACAGATGCGAAAACTAAGAGGTTAATCTATTTGTCCAGAGTTACAGGTAGGAAGTGGCAGAACAGGGGTTCTCACACACGCATACTGGCCCCAGGGCCCCGACCTGGCCTCACCTGGTGGAAATGTAGAGGTCATGCAGTGACCTCAAGAAATGTAGCTGAGGTAGCCTATATAGACTGCAGATCCCTACTATAAATATATGGTTTTTTTTTTTTTTTTTTTTGGTGTAAAACTCTTAGGAATTATTTTTTTGTTTTAGTTCTTTTTTTAAAATTTTTTTATTTTTTAAAGTTTTTTCTTAATTTTATTTTGTCGATATACAATGTGGTTGATTATTGTGGCCCATTACCAAAACCCTCCTCCCTCCTCCCTCTCCCCCCTCCTTCCCAACAATGTCCTTTCTGTTTGCTTGTCCTATCAACTTCAAGGAATTGTAGTTGTTATGTCTTCTCCCCCCCCCACCCTGGTTTGTGTGTGTGTGTGTGTGTGTGTGTGTGTGTGTGTGTGTGTGTGTGTGTGAATTTATTTATTTATTTTTAGCTCCCACCAATAAGTGAGAACATGTGGTATTTCTCTTTCTGTGCCTGACTCGTTTCACTTAATATAATTCTCTCAAGGTCCATCCATGTTGTTGCAAATGGCAGTTTTCATTCGTTTTTATAGCTGAGTAGTATTCCATTGTGTAGATGTACCACATTTTCCATATCCACTCATCCGATGATGGACATTTGGGCTGGTTCCAACTCTTGGCTATTGTAGAGTGCTGCAATGAACATTGGGGAACAGGTATACCTTCGACTTGATGATTTCCATTCCTCTGGGTATATTCCCAGCAGTGGGATAGCTGGGTCATATGGTAGATCTATCTGCAATTGTTTGAGGAACCTCCATACCATTTTCCATAGAGGCTGCACCATTTTGCAGTCCCACCAACAATGTATGAGAGTTCCTTTTTCTCCGCAACCTCGCCAGCATTTATCGTTCAGAGTCTTTTGGATTTTAGCAATCCTAACTGGGGTGAGATGGTATCTCAGTGTAGTTTTGATTTGCATTTCCCAGATGCTGAGTGATGTTGAGCATTTTTTCATATGTCTGTTGGCCATTTGTATATCTTCCTTAGAGAAATGCCTACTTAGCTCTCTTGCCCATTTTTTAATTGGGTTGCTTGTTTTTTCCTTGTAAAGTTGTTTGAGTTCCTCGTATGTTCTGGATATGAATGCTTTGTCAGATGTATATTTTGCATATATTTTCTCCCACTCTGTTGGTTGTCTTTTAACTCTGTTAATTGTTTCTGTTGCTGTGCAGAAGCTCTTTAGTTTGATATAATCCCATTTATTTTTCCTTTGGTTGCCCGTGCTTTTGGGGTTGTATTCATGAAGTTTGTGTCCAGTCCTATTTCCTGAAGTGTCTCTCCTATGTTTTCTTTAAGAAGTTTAATTGTTTCTGGGTGTATATTTAATTCTTTAATCCATTTTGAGTTGAGTTTAGTGTATGGTGAAAGGTATGGGTCTAGTTTCATTCTCCTGCATATGGATATCCAGTTCTCCCAGCACCATTTGCTAAAGAGGCAGTCTCTTCCCCAGTGTATAGGCTTGGTGCCTTTGTCAAAGATCAGATGGCTGTAGGTGTGTGGGTTGATTTCTGGATTCTCTATTCTATTCCATTGATCAGTGTGTCTGTTTTTATGCCAGTACCATATTGTTTTGGGTATTATAGCTTTGTAGTATAGTTTAAAGTCAGGTAGTGTTATGCCTCCAGCTTTATTCTTTTTGCTCAGTGTTGCCTTGGCTCTGTGTGGTCTTTTGTTATTCCATATAAATGTCTGGATAGTTCTTTCCATTTCTGAGAAAAATGTCATTTGAATTTTGATGGGGATTGTGTTGAATTTGTATATCACTTTGGGTAGTATGGACATTTTCACTATGTTGATTCTTCCAATCCAGGAGCATGGGATATCTTTCCATCTTCTTGTATCCTCTCTAATTTCTCTCAGCAGTGGTTTGTAGTTCTCATTATAGAGATTTTTCACATCCTTGGTTAACTCAATTCCTAAGTATTTTATTTTTTTGGTGGCTATTGTAAATGGGCAGGCTTTCTTGATTTCCCTTTCTGCATGTTCATTATTGGTGAATAGAAATGCTACTGATTTTTGTGTGTTGATTTTTGTATCCTACTACTGTACTGAAATCATTTATCACCTCCAAGAGTTTTTTTGTAGAGGCTTTAGGCTGTTCGATATATAGGATCATGTCATCTGCAAACAGGGACAGTTTGACTTCATCTTTTCCAATCTGGATGCCCTTTATTTCCTTCTCTTCTCTGATTGCTCTGGCTAGTACTTCCAGCACTATGTTGAGTAGGAGTGGTGAGAGTGGGCATCCTTGTCTAGTTCCTGTTCTTAAAGGAAAAGCTTTCAGCTTTTCCCCATTCAGGATGATATTGGCAGTGAGTTTATCATATATGGCTTTGATTATGTTGAGATTCTTTCCTTCTATACCTAACTTATACAGGGTCTTTGTCATGAATGAGTGCTGTACTTTATCAAATGCTTTTTCAGCATCTATAGAGATGATCATATGGTCCTTGTGTTTGATTTTATTAATATGGTGTATCACATTTATTGATTTGTGTATGTTGAACCAACCTTGCATCCCTGGGATGAATCCCACTTGATCGTGGTGAATAATTTTACATATGTGTTGCTGTATTCTGTTTGCTAGTATTTTAGTGACGATTTTTGCATCTATATTCATTAAGGATATCGGCCTGTAGTTTTCTTTTTTGGTTATATCTTTACCTGGTTTTGGTATCATGATGATGTTTGCTTCATAGAATGAGTTTGGGAGATTTGCGTCCGTTTCAATCTTTTGGAATAGTTTGTAAAGAATCGGTGTCAATTCCTCTTTGAATGTTTGGTAAAATTCTGCTGTGAATCCATCTGGTCCTGGGCTTTTCTTTGTCGGGAGCTTTCTGATAACAGCTTCAATCTCCTTTATTGTTATTGGTCTGTTCAGATTTTCTACATCTTCGTGGCTCAGTTTTGGGAGCTTGTGTATGTCCAGAAATTTATCCATTTCCTCCAGATTTTCAAACTTGTTGGTGTATAGTTTTTTATAGTAGTCTTGAATGATTCCTTGTATTTCAGATGAATCAGTTGTAATATCACCTTTTTCATTTCTAATTTTTGTTATTTGAATCTTATCTCTTCTTTTTTGGGTTAGCCATGCTAATGGTTTGTCAATTTTATTTTTCTTTTCAAAAAACCAACTTTTTGATTCATTGATCTTTTGTATTGTTTTTTGGGTTTAATTTCGTTAAGTTCTGCTCTGATCTTAATGATTTCTTTCTGTCTGCTAACTTTAGGTTTGGATTGTTCTTGTTTTTCTAGATCTTTAAGGTGAAGTGTTAGTTTGTTCACTTGCCATCTTTCCATTCTTCTGAGGTGAGCATTTAATGCAATAAATTTCCCCCTTAATACTTGTTTTGCAGTATCCCACAGGTTCTGGTATGATGTATCATTATTTTCATTAGTTTCAATAAATTTTTTGATTTCCTGCTTGATTTCTTCTTGGACCCATATGTCATTTAGTAGAATGCTGTTTCATTTCCATTTGTTTGTATAGTTTCCAGAGTTTCGTTTGTTATTAATTTCTAGTTTTAATCCATTGTGGTCTGAGAAAATACATGGGATAATTCCAATTTTTTTGAATTTATTGAGACTTGATTTGTGACCTAATATGTGATCTATCCTGGAGAATGATCCATGTGCTGCTGAGAAGAATGAATATTCTGAGGTTGTTGGGTGGAATGTTCTGTAGATATCTGCCAATTCCAATTGGTCTAGAGTATTGTTTAGATCTTATGTTTCTCTGCTGATTCTTTGCCTAGATGATCTGTCCAATATTGACAGTGGGGTGTTCAGGTCCCCTGCTATTATGGTATTAGTGTCTATTTCCTTCTTTAGGTCTAATAGAGTCTGTTTTATAAATCTGGCTGCTCCAACATTGGGTGCATACATATTTATGATTGTTATGTCTTCTTGATGGATCAGTCCTTTTATCATTAAGTAGTGTCCCTCATTGTCTCTTTTTATGGTTTTTAGTTTAAAGTCTACTTTGTCAGATATAAGAATAGTTACTCCAGCTTGTTTTTCTTTTCTGTTTGCGTGGTCTATCCTTTTTCATCCTTTCACTCTTAGTCTAAGTGAGTCTTTATGGGTGAGGTGGGTCTTTTGAAGGTAGCATATTGTTGGGTCCTCCTTTTTAATCCAGTCAGCCAGTTTGTGTCTTTTGATTGGGGAATTTAAGCTTTTCACATTAAGAGTTGTTATTGAAAAGTGTTGATTTATTCCTAGCATTTTATTGATTATTGTTTGGTTGTGTAAGGTGTCTTTTGTTACTTGCTTTCTGATTTACTATTTGTTTTCTGTGTGTTGGTTCCTTAGGTTGTAGATAGCATTTTTGTTTGTTTTCTCTTCATGAATGCCATTTTTATTATACTAGTGGGTTTAGATTTTTCTTGGGTTTTTATGGCAGTGGTAGTTAGTTTTCAGGAACCAAACCCAGTACTCCCTTGAGAATTTCTTGCAAGGGTGGTCGTGTGGTGGTGAACTCCCGCAGTTTTTGTTTGTCTGAGAAATATACTATTTGCCCTTCATTTCGGAAGGATAGCCTTGCAGGGCAGAGTATTCTTGGCTGACAATCTCTGTCTTTTAGTATTTTGAATATATAATCCCATTCCTTTCTGGCTTTTAGGGTTTGTGATGAAAAGTCTGATGTTAGCCTGATTGGGGCTCCCATATAGGTGATTTGATGCTTCTCTCTTTCAGCTCTTAAGATTCTCTCTTTGTCTTTGAGTTTTGCCTATTTGACTATAACATGTCTTGGAGAAGGTCTTTTTGGGTTGAATACATTTGGAGATCGTTGAGCTTCCTGGATCTGAAGATCTGTGATTTTTCCTATACCTGGGAAGTTTTCTGCCACTATTTTGTTGAATATGTTTTCAATGGAATCTCCATTTTCCTCCCCTTCTGGAATACCCATGACTCGGATATTTGAGCACTTAAGGTTGTCTGATATCTCTCTCAGATTTTCTTCCATGCCTTTGATTCTTTTTTCTTTTCTTTTTTTGTCTGTTTGTGTTATTTCAAACAGCCCATCTTCAAGTTCAGAGGTTCTCTCTTCAACTTCGACAAGCCTGCTGGTTAAACTCTCTGTTGTGTTTTTTATTTCGCTGAATAACTTCTTCAGTTCAGCAAGTTCTGCTACATTTTTTTTCAGGGCATTGATTTCCTTGTACATTTCCTCTTTCAGGTCCTGTATACTTTTCCTCGTTTCATCGTGATATCTAGCTGAGTTTTCTTGTATCTCATTCAGTTTCCTTAGAATTATCACTCGAAATTCCTTGTCAGTCATTTCAAAGGCTTCTTGTTCTATATGATCTAGAGCTTGAGATTTATTGTCTTTGGGTGGTGTACTTTCTTGATTTTTCATATTTATGGTATCTTTTCTTTGATGTTTATTCATTGTGGCAGGGGGTTTCACAGTCCACAGGTTTGACACTATTGTCTGACTAAGATGTTGCTGGGGTTGCCAATTTGGTATGGCTACCTCAGTGACTACTCAGTTGGCCACTAGTCCCATGCGTGTGTGGTTACCTTGGGTCTTGGGCCTCTCTGGGGAGCCACCTGTCTGGTCAGCTTGGACTCTGCCGGGCTGCTGGGTGACGGGGCGGTACCTCAGGGTGTCGCTCCTGCCACTGCCGCTTCCCCCGCTGATGCTGCTGCCCATGCCGCTGCCCCCGGCTCCGTTGCTGCCGCTTCCCCCGCTCCCGCCGCTGCTGCCGCTTCCCCCACTGGTGCTGCTGGCACCGATACCGCCAGTGCCGCTTACGCCGCTGCCGGCTCCTCCGCTGCTGCCGCTGCTGCCGGTTCCTCTGCTGCTGCTGCTTAAAAGGTTATTTCTCTAGATTCTGGGACAGCTGCATCTGACATGGGCCTCAGGCTGCTTCTGGAACCGATGTTGACCACACTGAGGATCCAGGGCGAACATTGGAAATCTGTGCTGACAAGGCCTTCAGGCAGGAATACTCTATTTGCTCTTTTCTGAAGTAGGACTGCAGATTGTCTTTATTCCCAGTAGTGAGTTTGAGAGGCTTGGAAGTCTAAGATCCAGGGGCACAGCTGGTGAGGGCCTTCTTTCTGGTGGGAACTCTACAGAGTCCCATGGTGATGCACGTAATCACATAGCAAGAATAGCCTCTCCAGTGTTTTTATATTAGATAAGATACGGGCTTTTGTAGTCAAATATAGATTATTATTATCTATATATTAGCCATGCTGTCTGGGTCTAGTTTCTGAGGCTGGGAAGTCCAGTGTCCATCTGGTGGTGGTGACAGTGGCCCACAGGTCTGCCTGAAGCTCACCGCTTCTCCGGTGCGCTAAGCCCCCACCGAGAAAAATGGAGTCGTTGAACCGAGACTGGGAAAGGATAGTAGTCGAGAACTGGTTTAGTTCTACTTCTTTCACTTTAACTCTCATTGGTTAGAAACCTTTATTCAATGGCAGGCACTAGGTTCGTCCATTTTCTGTGGCTAGGAAATTCAAAGTGCATCTGGTGGTGGCAAAAGTGACCCAGCAGTCTTACATTGCAAGATGGTGGAAGCAGAGAGAGCAGAGAGAAAAAGGCACACTCTCCTCTTCTTTTAAAACCCTTGGAACCACATCTGTTTTAGTTCTTTAGGAGGGGTCTTAGGTGAATTTTTATGAATATAGAAATTGTTAATTAAAAATTTTACTTAGTCAAGATTTTTTGAGTTATTGAGGCTGGGGTAGTTAGTATATAAATTATGAATGTTTTATAATGCTCATGAGAATGACCAGAGAAACTGTTAAAACATTTAAAGAGAATTTTCATTATATGAAGTTTAGAATGGCATATTTTCATTCTGTCTCTGTTTGGCATGCACATGTGCACACACACACACAGAGAGAATCATTTGTTAATTCAACACATCTTTTTTTATCCAGGAAAATTAAAATTAATTGATCATTTTTATTTGCTGTTACCTTCTATACCCTTAGCAGTGTAGGATTATTTCTGAGGGCTATATCAGTCCATTTATGTTGCTTATAACAAAATACTTGGAACTGGGTAAGTTATAAAGAAAATGAAATTTATTGCTTACAGTTTCTGAGGCTGGAAAGTCCAAAGTCCATCTGGTGGTGGCAACAGTGACCCAGGGCGCTCACATTGCAAGATGGTGGAAGCAGAGAGAGCAGAGAGAACAAGAGAGACAGACTCTCCTCTTCTTTTAAAGCCCTCAGAACCACACCCCGACCACCATTTTTAACCCATTTACTACTGCACAGTCCTACAACTTAATTACCTCTTCAAGGCCCTACCTTTCAATTACCATAATAGGATTTCCCAGCCTCTTTACAGTTACAGTGGGTGCTAAGTTCCTAGTACCTAAAACTTGGGGGACATAACTCAAGCTTCAGGGAGTTTTGGGGGACATAATTCATTCCACTACAAAGGCATATTGCATGGTCAGATTCACTAATTTAGGTTAAAAAAAATCTAAGTAGATTGGATATAATTTAATTTTTTAGTTTAGAAACACTTCAGTGTCCCATGTAGTTGAGTTACTCTCTTACTGAATGATTACTTGTAAAATGCTTAGGTTTTGGTGTCTGTTGCATGTGGATGGTTCTGTAATTTTCTACAAAGTTGAACTTTTTGAGCCTCAAATTTCTTACTGGTGAAAAGGGAATAATAAGGATTATTAAATTTAAGAATTGTGTGGGTTGCATAGACACTGAGAAAAATTACCTAGCATAAAAACTGGTGTTTTTCTCTTCCTTTCTTCTTTAGATATAAGACATATAGGAAATTGAGCTACAACCTACGGATTCTGACTGCTTTTGACTGTTGCTCTTTTTATATTAATTAATTTATATATGCATTGTGCAAAATCCACCTGTGGTTATTAAAGAATATAGGCAGAAAATAGTATTAAAAATGGCTATAATTCCACCACTTAGAAATACTTACTATAAGTATTTTTATTCCATATTTATTTATATGATACATTCTCATAGAGTTGTAAAAACTGGGGTCATACGTCATGCAATGTGTCATAAATTGCTTTTTAAGTAAGTGTTCTTTATAAGCAATCATTTTTTCATGATATGAGTTTAAATTTCATTAGTTTTCTCTCTTGAGGCTGTGTCCTAATTTAACCAATTTCATATTGCTGGGCATTCAGGATTTTCATATTTGTTGCTGTTTATTATACAGAATGCTGTAAAACAAATCTATGTCTTTGTGTGTTTGTCCTTTTATCTTAGTATGAGACATATCACAAGTTGCCTTCTAGAATGGTGGCATTTTATATTACCTTTGATAGTCTGCAGAGCATCCCAGATTCCATGTCCTCAAAGTATAAACTATTATTAAAAACCTTTGTTTAGTTTTTATAATTGTCTTTTTTATAATTATAGTATATCATTATTTAGATTTTTGGAAAATATATAAATACAAGAATAAATTAATATTTTGACATGGGAGAGTGAAATCTACTGCATATTATGATCTTGCCTGTTTGGGGTGATGAACTATTCTGGATAGTTGGGTTTTCTGAATAGTTCTGTATATTGCATTATTTCTACTCTATTAAATGATATTCAGAATATAACTCAGTTTTGTCTATATGATGCAGTGATGTTTCTTTAATCATAGGTTAATTATTGGAGTGTTGTCAGAATAGAAACTTCAGGGTCAATGCATGTAATGAGGTTAAGCACATATTGCTTAGCTTCTGTCAGGTATTTGTACATCTCAAACATTACAAACTAATAAGTAGTGATATTTTCCCTGTTTCAGATGAGCAGACTGGGGTTCAGAGAGGTTACTTAACTTGCTTAAAGTCACACAGCTACTAGGTAGTAAAAGTGGGATGTGAATTTACTTTTGTCTGACTTGAACCCTTTCTCTTTTCATTTCGTCACTTGCTGCGCTCTGTCCTCTTGATTGACCCATTCACTGCTGTTGACTTTTGCTCTTCACTGCTATCCTTGTGTCTGCAGGACATAGGCCTTCCTCTAAATCACTGCTTCTAATCTATATTGATTTGGGAATGTAATCACCAGATTGTTTCAGTAGTGGATAATTAGGTATTGGTGGCTCTGAGGGGCTTTGCTGTGACTAGAGAGAGTGGACTTTGGCATCTGCTTTGTATGTTTCTGGGCCTTTTTAATGCTTATGGCTTTGGATAAGAGTTTCCTGATGAATGAGATGTTACTGTGTTTTTGGTAATTGAGAAGTGTGTTCACCTTGAGTTTGTTTTGGATCTTTTGGGGGAGACTTCAAAAGAGTTTGTGTTGTATAGATTATCTGTGATACACAAGGTTATTCTCAAAAGAATGTACCATTCTGTTTGGGTATGTATATTGTGCTTTTAAACATTGTGTGTTACTTGTGTGGCTCTGAGTTCCTGAGGGACAAGCTGCCTGCCTTTTTTGTTTGTTTTGTTTTTAATCTCCACTCAATATCCAGGTAGTGCTGTAACAGAGACACTCAGCACATGTTTAGTTCATGCAGCAATGCAGCCCTTGTATAGATTAATGCTGCGTATAGGGAAGGATCTTCCACTTCCTGCGTTTGAGTGTTTTACCTCCTGGCCTTGTTGGCTCCTGTCCATATTCATAGAACCTACTTATGAGAAACTAACTTCAACTCTAAAAGTTTATTTTGTCAGTTAACAGGTATCCTGTCTAGCTACAGCAGTGTTGGGCATTAAGACATCGAGGGATTCTAGGAATCCCTGGGAAGCTGGCTGCTGTGATTGAGGAGAGTAGGAATATAGTGACCATTATTTCATCAAGCCCTGTAGCTGACCTGGCTTTAAGATTAGTGACTTTCCAATTCAAGATTCTAGAAACACATGTCTCCCTGAAGTGGCAGGGGGAGCAAGAACTCCTGTGTCCAGGTAGTGGATACATCTCTAGGGTAGCTGGTGTCAGTGCTGTTGACCCCCTGCCCTCTCCCTAGCTGGGGACCTAGTCCAGGGAGTTGTTCTTGGAGCAGCCTTTTTTCCCACTCTAGCCTCCATTTGCTCTGCTATTCCTTTCCCTGTGGAATCCCTTTTCCTCTCTCAACCACCCCACCTTCTAGAGACAGAGTCTAGATATTTTTCTAGAGATTTCAATACAAGATCATTGGTGGTGGTAACCATATAAGCCTGCTCATACATAATAGCCTTTGGTTGGGGACAATTTGTTTAAAATATCTACCTTCTTACTGCTCTTTCATCTCTCTGTACTAGGCCCTTTACACAAATTAGGGCCATTTCATTAATAAATTTAAGGAGAGTCATATGCCCTGCTATTTAGCTTTGTCATGAAACTTGAGGAATTTAAAGATGAAATTGAAATCAATGATATGCATATATAGTTGGTATTTCAAGTTTATATCATATACCGTTTTTATTCATTCCTACCCATAGGTTTTCACTCCTAGGTTTTCTTTTTATGGAATATATGTTGGAAATTTAGTTTAGCTTTTAACTTTTGTTTATCATCCAATAAAATAGTTACATTATGGAAAATACTCATTGTGTTTTTCTGTGTATATTTGTTTATATTGAAATAGTTAACCTCTCTTTTTGTAACATAGAATAATACGTAATTTCCTCTAAGGAACAGCTTTTGGTGGTATATGAAAATCCTTCAAGTATAACATTAAATGCATGTTGGTTAATCTAATACTGAGTTTGACTTGTGTGGTATCCCTACTTAGGAGAAAATTAACACCCAAATCTGTCTTTCAGGCAATAACAGAGAAGAATTTTGAAACAAAGGATTTTCGAGCCTCTCTAGAAAACGGTGTTCTGTTGTGTGAGTAAGTATTTAAAGCATTTAAAAATAATTCAGAAGCAAAGGGGTGTGTGTGTATGTGTGTTATGAAGTGTCTTTACCTTCCCTCCTACATGGCCACCATAGTTCCAGATATGTGTTCTTGGTCATAGGTGAGATTTGATCCCTGAATATTGACACCCCCCACCATACGAGACAGTAGGAAGGGGTTATCAGTCTCTGTATCTACAGTATTTAAGGTATCTAAAGTCTCTATCTAAATATATTGGTGAAATATATTATTTTTAATTAGTAAACAAAGATTCCATTATTGCATGATGAGCCAGTTGGGGTGGGTGGTTGAGGAGGAAGCCTTATTACATTTCATCACCTGTCACTTATGCTGAATAGTCTAATGTGTGGAATTGCCTGGTTTCTTCGTCAGTAATTGTAATGATTACAGTAACAAATTTTTCTTTTAAGGCTTAAGTGGAATCATTACATTACCAAAATCAATTTGAGTCATGGACCACTCATTCAATTAATAGATATTATTGAGAACTGCATCCCAGGCTTTGGTTAAGTAAAATAGGCTGGTGCCATGACTGATGGTATAAGGCCTACATTATAAGTTTGGTGTAATGTTTTGCTCCCCAATGGGTACATAGTACAGCTGGCCAGGTACATGACCTCTGGGGAGAAGGGCAGGCAGGCCTATGGGGCATAAGTATGAAATCCTATGTAGGTTGCAGAAGTGAGCAGATAAATTATAAGAATGTACTTGAATGCTCATCCACATTTTTGAAAGCACTTAATTATTCCAATCTAGACACTTATCACTTAGGTATTTATGGAATCTGACCACATGTAAGCATTGAGAGTGTATGTACTAGTGCTTAGATGACTGATTATCCTTTGGAAGAAGTTTGTTTGCAGGAAAGATCTTGAAGTCAAGGGCTTAGGTTAGATTCCTTGCTCCATTGCTCTTGGACATTTGCAAAACTGACTTAACGTCTGTGTACATTTGAGCAAGTGACCTAACATTTGAGCCTTATTTTCTTAAAGTGAAGATCAGTATATCTGATCTACCTAATACACAGGGTTGCTGAGTTCAATAATACATATGTTAGGGTTTTTATAAACTATCAAACTTTGTGAAAATAGAGATTGTTGCTAGGAAGATGGTCATGTAAATAATAGTGTATCCCATCAGCTTTTTTGCATGTGTTCAAACTTCTTTATATTAGAGTGATATTAATTTGTTCTATATGAAGTTGCTGGCATTCAACCATTTGTGATCTACAGAAATGCCAGTTTCATGTGGTTTCATCTGATATATAGCAGGACAGACATATAAAGAAAGACCACGGATGAAGTTTAAAGGATGTTTCTTGTCCTCTTCCAATGTCACATTCAGAATAATTTTTGAATAGTGTTTAAACTAATTAAAATAGGCTACATGGTCAGCACAATTGTTCATGACAGAAAGTTAGTTTATCTTGGTTTGAAAACTATATGGTTTAAATGTGTTGTAATGTGTTTAGAAGATGGAGGGGAAGAAATGCCTGTTGGAAAGAGGTGTGTGACCTGCAAACTACCTTAGCTATGAGTATGGACTATTTAGGGATTTGTAGCAAAATGTCAATTCTGAGCCTCACAAGGAGTTAGGTGAGTTTATGTAGGAAGTGTGCCTAAGAAGCACGAGTTATTCTTAGGTACATAAGAGCATATAACCCAAATAGATGATCTTCACAAAAAAGTCACTTTGTAGGTTATATATTTCCAGGGATGAACTGTTGCTGCAAATATTTTAGGGGTTCCACTTTTTGAGATGTTGCCTCCATAAATAGGTCATTAAATATATTTGATAGTGATGCTTACTTTTTGGTTTATAATGCAATTTATGCACCAGCCTGGACTCTGAATGATTTGAAATGAGGATATTCAGAGTTGATGAAAAACTATTTTGACCACAAGTTAGAATAAATATATAATTTCTGCCTTAATGGTGACAGTGAATATTTGGATGCACGTTTAGAAATATATTAGTTTTTCTAAAAAGTTACTTTAATTCACAAACTTCTAAAAGCTCATTCTTAAATTGTTTCCTCATTGGAATAATACCACTTTGGGGTTTTGTGCATTACTATATAAGTCTGATCAATCTGTTTAGTACTGGGTTTTCTTTCTTTTTCTTTCCTTCCCTCCCTCCGTCCCTCCCTTCCTTCTACTGAAACATAATTGATTTTACATATCTGTGGGGTACAATGATGAATATCAATATCTGTGTGCAATATGTGATGCTGAAATCAGGATAATTAGTATATTCAACCTTACACATTGTAATCATTTCTCATGGCCCTTTACCAATTTTTCACTAACCTCTCTCCCCCTCCCTCTTTCCCACCTCTGTTGGCCTCAGTTCTGTTCCCTCCTTTTGAAAGTTCAATGAACTATTGTGATTGTTGTATCTTTACATATGGTAGGACATATGGTATTTTTCTTTCTGTGCTGGCTTATTTCACTTAACATAATTTTCTCCATACATGTTGCCATGAATGCAGAATTTCATTCTTTTCTATGGCAGAGTAGTATTCTATTTTGTATATATACCACATTTTCCTTATCCAGCCATCTGAAGATGGACATTTAGGTTAATTCCAACTCTTGGCTATTGTAAATAGAGCTGCGTTAAAGATGGGAGTGCAGGTATATCCCTTTAACATGATGATTTCCATTCCTATGGGTATATACCTGCAGTGGTATTGCTGGATTATGTGGCAGTTCTATCTGTAGTTGTTTGAGGGTCCTCCATGCTATTTTCCATAATGGCTATACTAACTTACAGTCCCACCAACAGTGTAGGAGGTTCCTCTGGATATTCTTTGAATGAATGTTTCCCAAAAGTAGATTAAGTGAATATTAAGCCATGCTAATTAGAAACTAGTTTACTGTGGGTCACCAAAGTACTGTATAATATTTGTATTAAAATTTTTTTTTTCAGGGCTGGCTGGTTAGCTTATTTGGTTGGAATACAGCCTTATAACACCAAGGTCAAAAGTTTGGCTCTCCATACTGGCCAGCCACCAAAAAAAAAAAAAATTTTTTTTTCCCCTTTACATCGTGAATCATGTTTATAGCCTCCAATTAATGAAGGTAAATTAATCTAAAAGGTGTAGTGTTGGGGGGAAAAAGTCTAGGTAACTCTATTCTGCATAAATCCATAACTGAAGAAAGCCTCGCTGGTTGGTCTATGAAGTAACTAGGCAGGTCCTTCCGTTTGTACCCACGTCCAACTGAGTTATGTATAATGTCTCAGAGGAAAACAAAGTCAGCTGTTCAGAGGCCTGGTACTATAAGCCCTGTCTTTTAAATTAATGGTAGATATAGTGTCTATCTTTGAGAATATTTTACCCATTAGGAATCTCAAATTTTAGCTGAAATATTATTAAGGTATTTTTAAAGCCTGAATCCGTTTTCTTACTGGAAAAGGCTTACTTCTATTTGGCTTAGTGCCAGAACAGTGTTTCTTGTGAAATATAGGGTATGTTTGTTGCCTATTAGAAATCTCTAGGCATCCTCATTCATTATCACCATTAAAGAGTTTTCTTAATGTTTCATCTAGTAATTTCAGCAGTTTTTTATCATTCAGTAGTACTTTTTCCTTTTTGAACTGGCATTCTGAAATATCAAAGTCAAGAGTTGGAGGAGCTTATTATAGCTTTCAACCAACTGGCAGCGTACTGACGTTTCAAATAATCTGTATTGGGTATAAACTCTGTGTTGAGGTTTCAGACAAGATACACATCTGAGTAACAAGGATAGTCATGTGCATTCATTGACTTTTAGTCTGATTGACTACTGAAGTTAGTATCTTCATATTAATGATTTTTATTGTCATTTAATTTGGTTGACTGTGGGATCTAGTGAGTTGAGGGCTAAATAATTCTCCTGGTAAAAGTCTATTATAGTAATTCTTCCACTGTTCACATTAGACACAATTGCTCTTGGCTTAACTAAGCAGTGAGATGGGAACAAAATCCAATTTGGGGGTTTCTAATTAACAAAAGAATTTACAAGAGTTTATAAGGTGATTTCAGCCCCTTGTTATAATTTTCTATGCATTTTATTAATGGTATTCATTAATCTGTTTCCTATTTTCAGTGTTTCTTAGTGTTCATGAGGACTGCCTTACTATATATTTTAAAAAATATAAAAGATTTGCCATTACATAAATATCCACAATTCTGTTTTGCTCTAAGTTCTGGCAGAGTTATTTCTTTTCTGTAAACATATTTGGTTGAGGCATTTTGATATCAATTAGTAATTTTCCAGTTGTTCATCTTATGATGGCAGTCTTGGAAGTATTCAAATGAAAGCATTATTTATTCCTCTTATGTAATAAAATGTATTTGAAGATAGTCTGATTGCACGTGACACTGGTTTGGCAGTCTGTATTTCCCATCCCTGGAATGATCCCAGTCTTTGTCCTGTCCCAGTTGGCAATGCATCAGAAGTTTATGTCTTTTTGAACATGTGGCTTAATTATTACTGAGAAAACTCTTCATACACTGTTACCAGATCTTTTTCTTTGCAGCTTGGAAAAAGTAGCACAAGAAATTCACCTATTGGTCTGAGAGATTCTGTTTCTATTTATATCTGCTATGTGACTGCTACACTATCTGCCTAAGAGAACCATAGTATTTTGTTAAAGATACATCCAATAGAAGAAGAAAAAAATTATTTTTACAAATACTACTGTTTACCGTGGGACACTCAGCTGATCATTCTAAGGCATTGGACAAGATAGAGAACTTTGTCACTTGTCATTCATGCCAAGAGAGCTGTATCTTTTTTGGGAGAATAGGTGACTTCCATACTAGAGTGACAGTGACATTAGTAGGCTGTTTGGGCTTCTGTGCAGTGCTCCATGTGAAGCCCAGAGGCTTTTGTGTATTGGTGAAGAATTTTTTCTTAGAGCTCTTTCTCGTTTTGAATTTCTGGTGGAAGGCAATTGCTTACATACAGCACTCTGGCCTGCCAAAACTATCTTTTGACCTCAATCCATTATTTTAGCCTTTTGAAATTTAAGTCATGAAAACTGTTTTTCTTCACTTCAGGTAATATAAATTTTGAGGTTTCCATGTTACTTGATAACCTAGCAATAGGAAAACAAAGATGCAAGGGTTCAAGTTCATAAAGATAATTAAAACATTTTAAACTACTTTTTCTTCATGTCAGTATTTTATGGTTGGCATCTGTATGCTGCCTTTTGAAAACGTCATAATCCATTTTACCTCTAATTTATTTTTAAATTAAATTTTACTTTTTAATCTTAACAGCTGTTTCTTCTTTTACTTTTTAAAAAAATTGTAACATAGTTGATTATACCATATCTGTGGGGTACAGAGTTGAATATCAGTACCTGTGTGCAATATGCGATGCTCAAATCAGGATAAATAGTATTCTCAACATTATACAATGTAATTGTTTTTTGTGTCCATTTACCAATTCTCCCTTACCACCCTCCTCTCTCTCCCTTTTCTATCTCTGCTAACCTCAGTTCTGTTCTCTCCTTTTGAAAGTTTGGTCAATTATTGTGATTGCCCTTCCTTCCTTCCTTCCTTCCTTCCTTCCTTCCTTCCTTCCTTCCTTCCTTCCTTCCTTCCTTCCTTCCTTCCTTCCTTCCTTCCTTCCTTCCTCCCTCCCTCCCTCCCTCCCTCCCTCCCTCCCTCCCTCCCTCCTTCCTTCCCTTTCCTTCCCTTTCCTTCCCTTTCCTTCCCTTTCCTTCCCTTTCCTTCCCTTTCCTTCCCTTTCCTTTCCTTTCCTTTCTCCCTCCCTCTCTCCCTCCCTCCCTCCCTTCCTTCCTTCCTTCCTTCCTTCCTTTCTCCCACTTATGAGTGAGGACATGTGGTATTTCTCTTTCTATGCCTGGCTTACTTCACTTAACATGATTTTCTCTAATTTCATCCATGTTGCTGCAAATGATAGTATTTCATTCTTTTTTATGGCAGAGTAATATTCCTTTTTGTATATATACATTTTCCTTATCCACTTGTCTGAAGATGGACATTTAGGTTGGTTCCAACTCTTGGCTGTTGCAGGTATCCCTTTGACATGATGATATCTATTCCTTTGGGTATATACCCAGCTGTGGAATTGCTGGGTCACATGGCAGTTCTATCTGTAGTTTTTTGTGGAACCTCCATACCATTTTCCATAATGGCTGCACTAATTTACAGTCCCACCAACAGGGTAGGAGGATTCTCCTTTCTCCTCATCCTCAGCAGCATTTGTTATTCTCTGTCTTTTTGATAATGGTCTAACTGGGGTTGAGATGATATCTGAATGTAGTTTTGATTTGCATATCTCTGATGCTTAGTGGTGAGCATTTTTTAATGTCTGAATGGTTCTGTTGGCCATTCATATCTTTTTCTTTGAGAAATGCCTATTCAGCTCGCTTGCCCATCTTTTAATCAGGCTATGTGTTTTCTACTGTTAAGTTGTTTGAGTTCTATATATTAATCCTTTGTCAGATGCATAGTTTGCAGATATTTCCTCCCACTTTGTAGGTTGTCTTTTTACTCTGTTAATTGTTTCTTTTTCTGTGCAGGAGCTTTTTAGTTTGATATAATCCCATTTGCTTATTTTCTCTTTTGATACCTGTGCTTTTGGTGTCATATTCATAAAGTCTTCGTCCAGTCCTACTTCCTGAAGTGTTTCCCCTGTTTTATTTTAGGAGTTTCATAATTTCAGGTCTTATATGTTTAAGTCTTTAATCCATTTTGATTTGATTTTGGTATATGGTGAGAGGTACTGGTCTAGTTTCATTCTTCTACATAAGGATGTCCAGTTTTCCCAACACCATTTATTGAAGAGGCAGTCGTTTCCCCAATGTATGTTCTTGGTGCCTTTTTCGAAGATCAGTTGGCTGTAAATTTGTGGGTTGATTTCTGGATTCTCTATTCTATTCCATTGTTTACCTATAATTAAATATCTACCTATAGCAAAAACATTTTTTTCTAAAGGACTATATATCAAGCTGAAGGTCAGCTTGGCAAGCATCAACTTAAAAACTAATTCTTGTTTTGATAGCCACACCTGACAGACTTATTTCAAGTGTTATAGATGCTTTTTAATATTGTGGCTTCAGACCTGAGGGTAGAAAGTATAATTCCGTATGCTGCACTGGCTTGTGTGTACCATTTATAGTATTTTCATATCCTAAATATAAATCACTAAGAGTAGAATATGTAACATTTCAGTCATGGGGCCTCTGAAAAGTAAATGAGAATAATAAATAGCCTACTAAAAATAGAAGGGATTAATGTATGTGGTAAATGTTGGTGATCTAAACAACTTATATTAAGGTTAATCAGCAAAAGCTATTACCAAAGAAGTATGCTTTAGATGTAATGGAGGCTCTCTTGTGAACACATGGAAAATATTATGTTGGCTACAGAATGGTAAAAATGTGGAAATTCTGATCAGACACTAAGTAAATTAAATAAGGCGAATAAATATTGTAAGAAAGACAAATAAATAATGGTATCACATAAATTGAAACAACAGAAAATGCCTTGAGACTGAATTTCTGGAATTTTTATATGCCAGCACTCATTAGTCAGAAAATTAGATGAGATCTCATGGGTAAACGTGGTAAGCTGTAAAACTTAAGAAATGGAGTGATGAGCAACATTTCTGTATAGGCTAATAGATATCAGTTAATTTATAGTTTTAATCTGATACACATATACAATCTAGCCAGATTTTTTTTTAAGACTAGGAATTATTTTAAGGTTGATTTGGAAGACTAAACAGGTGAGAATAGGAAAAATTCTATAACTGAACATTTCTGTGGAACATACCTGTTCCTATACTAGAACACATAACATGACAAAATACAGTATTTAAAAAGTATGGATTGATTTATAAATGTACATATTAATGGGATAGAGAGGTCCAGAAATTTATTCTTATGTATAAGAATTTATGATGAAAGGAGATAAGAGAAAATGGAGAGGAGATGAATCAGTCAATTCATGGTATCAGGATAAAGAGTTGGCTAAGAATTAGTTTAAGAACTCACCACATACCAGAATAGAGTCCTGATTAAAATAATAAAAAGCTGGAAAAATAGAATTGAAGAGTTAAAAATATCTTGGGAGGTAGTTTAAAATTCTAAACTTTGAAGGGCAGGGGGAAAAAACCCCATTAATTTTAATGTATACATATATATAAATAGATGTTCTGGCAAATAACATTCTGAGGAAGATATTTTAAGGAAAAATGACTTAAAGATGATCTAGGCTCAAACAAAGTGGTAAAATACACATTTTAAAATCTCAGTTGACAAATGAGCAAAGGATGTGACCAAATACTTTGCAAATGAGGAAATACTACTGACAAATAAGCAATAAAATCTTTACCTTCATTAGTAAGAAATAACTATGCTACAACTAGATACTATTTTTTTGTTGTCAAAACTACTAAATAATATAAAATCTGTTAAAAAGTGATGGCCATATTGTGGCAAAGTGCTACATAATAATCTAAAAATGGCCAGTTGAATATAACCTGGTACAACTTTCTGGAAGACAATTTGGCAAAACCTATCAAGTATATGCTATTTTACTCATTAATATGATAAATATATATATTTATTATATAAATTATAAGACTTTCCCCAGTTATCCTCCCTTTGGGGATTTATTCTAAGGAAAGACTAGAAAATGGGGAAAGAGATATGTTTAAAGTCTCTTCATATGGAAAATATTAAAAACAACTTACATACCCGAAATGTGATATGTATGTAAAGTAGGTGAAACTTTTCCATCCCTAAAGAGTTGTGGTTATAGAAGCTGCAGCCCTGCAGAAAAGCGTGCGGTGGGTGGCTGACCCACAGAGGGAAACAGTATTGCTGCGGTGACGGGGCGAGAGCCATGGGGCAGGCATAGACCGGAAGCTGCCTGCTGGTGGAAAGTAAATGGATCTATGTTGCCAAACTCCTTTCCAGACAAGCATCAGAGCTTAACACCGATGATTTTATTAAAGAGAATTTAAGAAACAATAAGGAAGAAGGAAAAAAATAGACATACAAGTATACATTGAAGCATTTTTACAGTGGCAAAAATTAGAGAGATCCTAAGTCCAACTATAAGAGAACGACATATCACTCTCACATGAAGTTACTGAGAAGAATTTAGTAACGTTACTTAATAGATAAATGACAGAACTGGGACAGGAACCCAGAGTCTCCCTGTTAGATGCTTTTTGCTTTTTTATTGTTGTTTGTTTTGTTTTAAAGACTTTATATTTTTAGAGCAATTTTGGGTTCACAGCAAAATTGAGAGGAAGGTACAGAGATATCCCATTTTTTCTTTGCCCCCACACAACAGCCTCCATCATTATCAACACTCCCCACCAGAGCAGTACATTTATCACAATTGATGAACCTACAGTGACACATCATCATAACCCAGAGTCCATAGTTTATATTAGGGGTCATTCTTGGTGGTGTACATTTTATGGATTGGGACAAATTTACAATGACATGTATCCACCAGTATAGTATCATACAGAATAGTTTCACTGCCCCCAAAGTCTTATGTGATCCATCTATTCATCTCTCTCTTACCTCTAACCCCTAGCAAGCTTTGATCCTTTTATTGTCTCCATAGTTTTGCCTTTTCCAGATTGTCATATAGTTGGAATAATACAGTATTTAGTCTTTTCAGATTGGCTTCTTTTACTTAGTAATAGCGTTTAGGTTTCTTCTATTTCTTTTCATGGCTTAATAGCTCGTTCTTTTTAGTGCTGAATAGTATTTCATTGTCTGAATGTACCATAGTTTGTTTATCCATTCCCTAATCATGGATTGTTTCCAAGTTTTGGCAATTATGAATAAAGCTGCTATAAACATTCATGTGCAAGTTTTTGTGTGGACATGAGTTTTCAACTTTTGGGTAAATACCAAGAAGCATGATTGCTTGATTGTGTGGTAAGTGTGTTTAGTTTAGCAAGAAACTGCTAAACTGTCTTCCAAATTTCCTGTACCGTTTTGCATTCCCACCAGCAATGAATGAGAATTCCTCTTGCTCCTCATCCTTGTCAACATTTGCTATTGTCAATGTTTGCATTTTGGCCATTCTAAGTGTGTAGTGCTATCTCATTGTTGCTTTAGTTTATATTTCCCTGATGACATATGATGTAGAACATTTTTTATATGCTTATTTGCTGTCTATATATCTTCTTTGGTGAGGTGTCAGGGTCTTTGGCCCATTTAAAAAATTAGGTTGCTTTCTTATTATTGAATTTTAAGTTCTTTGTATATTTTGGATAACAGTCTTTTATCAGGTATGTTTTTTGCAAGTATGTTCTCTCAGTCTGTGGCTTGTGTTTTCATTCTCTTAACACTGTCTTTTGCAGAGCAGACATTTTTAATTTTAATGAAATCCTGCATATCAATTCTTTCTTTCATGGATTGTGCCTTTGGTGTCATGAACAAAAAATCATCACCAAACCCAAGGTCATCTATGTTATCTTCTAGGACTTTTACAGTTTTTCATTTTACATTTAGGTCTGTGATTCATTTTGAGTTAATTGCTAAGGTGTAAGGTCTGTGTCTAAACACTTTTTGCATTTCATGTGGTACTGGCAAATCTGTTACTCAGTGAGATCCATTGGTGCTATAACTGTTGAGTTTCCTCAGAATAAGAAGAATTTGTTGTCAGACCACTCAAGCTTTGCTAGACTCACTTCAGGACTTCATGCACAAAAGTGAGGTTTAATGAGAAGCCTGTATCATAAGAAAATATCACTTCTGAGTTATATTTAAGGTCAGGTTATATTCACTGATGACAAGGCTTTTGAACAGAGCCAATGTTGTAGCATCTGTTGTGTAGTTCCACTTCTTTGGAATGGACAATATATTTGGGGCTGGGGAAAGGGAACGAGAAAAAAAAGGAAGTAAGCAACTCGAGGGGTGTCTTAGTCTCTTCAGGCTACTGTAACAAAATACCATAAACTGGGTAGCTTATAAACAACAGAAATTTGTTTGTGACAGTTTTGGAGGCTGGGAAATCCAAGATCAAGGCACCAGCAGATTTGGTGTCTGGTAAGGGCACACTTTTTTGTAGACAGACATCTCGCTGTAACCTCCCATGGTGGAAGGGGCAAGGCAGCTCTCTGGGGCCTTTTTTATAAGGGCACTAATCCCATTCATGAGGGCTCATCCTTCACCATCTGATCACCTCACGAAGGGCTCCACCTCCTAATAGTTGGGGTTTAGGATTTCACCATATGAATTTGGAGGGGACACAAACATTCATACCAAAGCATGGGATGAATTGAAGGAGAAGGAGAGGGGTTACAGGCCTAATTGTGACCATGGGAAGTGTCAAATTGCTAGGTGCTTTCTGTTCTGGTTTTAATTTTACCAAAAGAGCAAGACACTGGTGTGCTAACTGAGCACATAACCAGGTTTATGCCATGGTCTACGGGGAGGCTTGGAGAACCGAGATATAATTCAACCTAGGGTTGAAGGGATGGAACGTGGGGGTTCAGGCAGATAAAATGGTCCCTTGACTGATCCTAGATCCTAGTGCATAGAGGCATGTGGAAGGTCATCATGTTATCTGACTCTTGAGCAGAGCCTGTAACCTGAAGTTAGTGTTGCCTTTAGGAATTCCGCATGTGTACTTGAAGACCACTTATTATGCAAAGAAGTTCTATTTCTAAAAGAGAGTGCTTCCATAAATGGTACTTGTATTTGATTTGACATAGACTATGCCTCTATTCCTTCAGGTATACTTAAATTTCACAGTAGTTTAGATTTTATGAAACCTGTCTTTTCTCCCTAAAAGAAATATCCTAAAAGTTCTTCCTTTAATTGTATATGAAAATAATCATGATTCATAACTTGATTGGATGCTCAGTATTTGCCAAAACTATATGTGCATTCTCTCCATATTCTAGTGCTTAGTACTAATGACCATTGTAGCAATTGACAAAATAAAATGGCATTTTCCTTTAATGACTCAATTTTTTAGGTGGTAGTTTGTGTGTTATCCAGAGTACTGTTTTTCCTTGTGGTTATTTCCATGTCTGTCAAGTACTAGACAGTTTAGAAATGGAGATGGAATGCTAATCTACTGTGTTTATGTTGCTTCTAAGTAATACCTGTGGAACTTTCTGATGAGGGAGGAATCAATTAACTCATTATTCAGAGACATCATTTATCTATACTGTTTCCTTTACCTCTATCACTTGCTTCCCTTGGCTGACTTGAGAGTAGTCTGTGTTATTATTCATTCCAGAAACTGTACTTAAAAAAATGATCTTTATATTACTAACCCTGCAGTACAAAAATGATAAGTGATGTAAATGGTAAACTGAATGACCTGCCCCGAGTCACCAGTGACTCAAAGAGGTGGAGCAGGAATTTATGATGCTCTTCCTCTAAAAAGGACAACTGGTGCCAGACTTTCCTGACATTTTATTTTATATGTTGCCCCAGATCATACTGGCCTCTAATTTATATCATCGAAAGATTATATTTTAAAATACAAGTTACTGTAGGAAAGTCACTGTCAAGCCTAGTGGTCAACAACTGCAAATAATTTCTTAATTTATGGTATGTTATTATAAAGTAATACATCAGTTCCTAGTTGTTCTGTGCATTGCAAGAACGCTACCAGTTCTATTACTACCTAGTCAATAGGGAACACCTAGAAGAATTAATTTGGAATTGTTATTTCTTATAAACCTGCTCAATTCTTTTCTGGCTCCTCAGCTAGTGATTAAAGAAAAACAACATGGACATGAAGGGAGAAAGCCTTCCTTCCTACATAGTTTTCAGTATACAAGTTAGAAATTAGGAATCTTGCAGTAACAGTTCTAGAAAATGCCTAAAGTTGACAAAGTGGTTTTAGTGTCTGTTTAAATTATCTAAAGATCTTTGCGTGAAGAAACTATGAAAATAGAAAAACATCTATTGGCAGACTAAATCTTCATAAACCACTGTTTTGTAATTTTGAAATCCTGTTGAACAGCATTCTGAAGGTTATTAAATCAGGACTTTTGTCTTTTATTTTTAGCACACTCAAGTGTATATATAAATCTCTGGAATGTTGAAGGAGTGACATTCTGCAAACTTCAGAATTTTTTTCTGTTGCCCATTTGAAGAGGAGACCAGTAAATTAGGAATGTTTGATTCTTTTTCCTCTATTTGCTTTCCTTGTAGAGCTCTGTTATAGAATAAAGAATTGTTTTTTGTGGCTGGATTATTGAAAAGGAAAATCACTGTATCAAGATACTGTTTTCTGACGATGATTAATGATTAATTAACCAAGCTAGCGTTAATAGAAAGGCATTATTATAGTATTAAACTTCAATATGGCCTGGCACTGTTATGAGTGGACAACAACAAAAAGGAATTCATAATAATATAGATTTAGGACCAAAATTATACTCAGTTGCAGTTTCAAAGTTGAGTTTCTTTTTTAGTGTTTAGAAAATGAAGACACAGATATCATTGCAGTATCTGCCAAATTAACCTAAACTTGTTCAATATCAGATTCTGAGATAACTGTTAGCTACTTTTGGGGAGTTCTGGTATATTTAATTTTCACCCAGTCATTTTGCTGTGGTAACAAAGCAGTCACTCATGGGCTTGAATGAATTACCAATAAGAACTAGTTGACTATTTGGATGAGTTCCTCTGTACCCTTTAAATATGGCGAAATAATGTGGTTTTGAAGCAGTCTTTTAAAATAAGAATCAGCTTAAGGGGAAAAAAAAAATCAATGAAAACGATTAATAGAAAAAGTATTCTTAGGGCCAAGTGAACTAAATTAGGATGAAGGAAAGATTCTTAAACTGGCTATTGAAACAGATCTAAATGTTTGCTTTCTGATGGGCTATTGGATCTGAATAACACTTTGGGGGATGGAATAGTGATATATGATTTTTGAGAATGTTAAAAAGAACACTAACTTGATATTGGCATTCTTGTAATTGTGTATATTATTTCTTTATTTACTTTCAGTTTGATTAATAAGCTTAAACCCGGTGTCATTAAGAAGATCAATAGACTGTCCACACCAATAGCAGGTTTGGTAAGTAATAAATTATCTTCAAAACTAGATTTCTTTGTCTTTGAAATGTAAAAGTGTGGGTATAGGCAGATTCTCTCATTTGCAGTTACGGTAGAAATTAGGTTAGGGTTTTTTGCTCAAGAAAAGTGTTTTTAGTGATGTCTTCTTTATATCTTTAGTTCCTTTCTTTGTTTTCCTTCTGCTGGGATGCTTTCATTTTATTTATTTAGTTTTTGTCTGTTTTGATTTTTGTGCCTGCAAACTTCATATGTCCCCTTTCTTGACTTGTTTCTTCCCCAAATTGCATTTGTTTAAGGTCACATTGTTTTCTGAAGTCCAGCCCTGCATAGGTTGTTTGCTAGTGGGCCACAATGGCTCCCCGAGCTGTCAGGGATCACCAGTTGTTGTATTTCTGCTACTTCATGCTTATGTGTTACCCTCAGCACACAGATGTTAAGTGTATTTGCAAAATACTGAAGACCTGTCAGTTCTTTTGCTTTATAGAATAGGTTTCCTACCAATGTCCTGTGTAATGTTTTCACTGTCTTCCTCTTTGACATGGTAATGTTATCTATAAAATAACTGTGATGATTCTCTAGATTCCCTCTAGCTTTAAATTCAGGATTTTGTTCATGAAAAATACCCACACTGTGACTATGTAGCTATTCTGATGGGTCAAGACACTGGAGAGACCAATAATAACATAGAGCTGTGTCTTTAGAAATAATTTATAGTTAAATACAAATGATGGATAATTTCAAAATGTTAGAAATCCTTAAAAATCAATGCTGTTAGGAGTCAGCTAAAAAAAATTAACTTTACAAAACACTGAAGTTTAAGACAGCTAATAATTGGGATATAAGAGCAAACTATTATCTTTGGAATATTCACACTGTTTATAATACATTTAGGAAATTTCTGTTTGCCCATTCATGTATTTATAGGTGTTAAAGACATGAAGGTAGTAGTACCAACATTTCTGGGTTTTTAGGAGGCATGGACATCTCATTAAAATCTTGACAGGGAAAAAGTTGGTTCCAGAGTGTTTATAACTGGGGAAAATATCTATGAGAGAAGGGATGAAAAGTTTTTATAGTTTTCTTTTGAAATACTGTAGAATATATATAAAGTGCCTAGAGCAATTTTGCTCAAATATTACTTTCTTCCTTCTTACCAAGTTGCCTCTATTCTATATCTGTCATGAATAGGTAGCGGACCTGATTTTTTTAAAGATAATTTATTATACATACGTGTGGGGCACAACACTGATTTTCAGTAGCTGTGTACAATGTGTGATGGTTACATCAGGACAGTTAGCTTATTCATCATTATGATATGCAGTCATTCTTTGTGAATTGTGGTATATGGGCCTAATATTTTTATTGGCCTCAAATTTTGTTAGGTAAAATCTTCCACACACACACACACATGCACACATGCATGGATACTTAAAAAAGTTTGTGGAAAAATGGAATTAAAAGATAATATGACTGTTTCCATGAACTTTTAAAAGACCCCTTGTATACTTATATATACACACACATAAGATTACTATCTTCTAGTAATATAATAAGTCAGAAGATACGTAAGGAATAAAATTAAGGAAATTTGGTATTTGAAGTCTTGCTAGGAGGAAGCATTTAATTTAATAAAACAAATATGCTTTATATGAAAATGACTTTTATAAAATAACTACTTTGGAAACTTAAAGTTTGAATTGTATTTTCAAATGGCTTGAGTTATTCTTAAGTAGTTTAATGCCTTGATTTTAAATTGTCATTTTTTTGAACAATTACATGCATTTTAAATGAAATTAGCCTTTGTTCTTAAAAACCCTGCATATTTGGAATTCTTGGATTGTGGGTGTTTGTTGTTGTTGGCCACTTGAGATTTTATTCAATTTTCCGATTGTATGATTAGATGAAAGCACAAATATATTTTATTTTTAAATCCAAAGATCTTTCCAAGTATTTCTATTTCAAGCATCAGATATTCTATCTAGTTTAGATTTTATCTCTAGAAACTAAAATGAAATGTATTTCTGTTATATTAAATAGAATGATTTCCCAAATATAGGACACTGAACATTTTCAATTGGATGTAGGAGCATAAGAGTGACCACAGCTGCAGAACTGGGCTAACTAAGTCCAATTGGTTTGAAGTTATCATCATGATTCATTTAACTCCTTCTGATGCTAGTCAAGATGGTTATATCAAAACTTCTCAAGGCCTTAATTTCAAGTGTGAATTAGAGCTCCAGTATCTACCTGGAAGCATTGTTATGAGGATTCAAAGGGATAATGTGTACATAGTCTGATATACAGATATTCAGTGAATGTTCTTTCAACAAATAGAGTGCTTACTAGGTCAAGGATTTTTCTAGTTTATAGGGATGTATTGGAGGAACAAAGACAGATACAGACCTTGACCTTAAAGAGCTTACATTCTAGTGTGGGAGGGGACCAGGCAGATAAATGAGCAAATGATCAAGAAAGCACCACATAATAAATGTGCTACTGAGAATTACAGTAGACTTTGACATTTATTGAACACCCATGAGCAGTTGTGTGGAATTATGATGATTGACCTCTAAAAATTCCTCAGGAAGGAGTATGTCAGAAGCCTTAGTTTTTGACGTTTATTAGAAGAAAGATGAATCTGAGCTAGATTCTTAGGTGTTCACAGCACCTAACATAGTGACTGATGCATGTGGGAGATAAAAAAATTTTTTTAAATGAACAAGATTTCTATTGTGAAAAATAAGTTTCTAGAATTGGTTTTTGATGGGATCGTGTCATAGTTTGAATTGTGTCCCCTTCAAAAAGATACACTGAAGTCCTGAACCCCAGTACCTCAGAATGTGACCTTATTTTTGGAATTTTTTATGTTGCTGATAATGTAATTAGTTAAAATGAGCTCATACTGGGTAGGGTGGGCCCCTAATCTAATATGACTGGTGTCCTAAAAAGATGGCCATGTTAAGACAGACACAGAGGAAGAATACCAGGTGAAGAAGACAGGATTGTAGTGATGTATCTACAAGCCAAAGAAGACCAAAGATAGCTGGCAAAGCACTGGAAGCTAGGAAGAGGCCAGGAAAATTCCATTACAGATTTTGTAAGGAGCATAGCTTTGCCAATAGTTTGATTTTTGGACACTGGAACTATAAATTTCTTCTGATTTAAGCCACCCAGTTTTTGGCACTTTGTTATGGCAGCCCTAGGGAACTAATACACATAGGTAAATGTTTTAGTTAATTCTTGCTTTTTAAAAAACTCTTTATTTTGAAATTAATGTAGATTCACAGGAAGTTGCAAAAAACAGTACAAAGAGGTCCTCTGTACCCTTTACCTAGTATCGCCCAAGGTGCTATCTTCTGTAACTATAGTACAGTATTAAAACCAGGAAACTGACATTGGTACAATTCAAAGACCTTTATCATATTTTATTAGTTTTACATATAGTAAATACTTTTTTAGTAGCAAAGCACAGAGATGCTTTTCAGCTAAGTCAGGTGAAGAGTGTTTTATTTTAAGGGTTTACCAAAAGCCTCTCCTATTAAGTGTTAAACCATAAACATGGCAGCCGCATTTCACGATTCCTTTTTTTTTTCAAACAGGAGACTTTCTTTGGTGTCTATTAGGTGAGGTTCCCCAGAGAGGAATCTGAATGGATAAGGTTATCTTTTCTCTCTAGGCTGCAGATATCGTAGGTCACTGGCCAACCTGTGGATGAGCTCAAGAAGATAATCATTTGGGCCAAATGGGCTGTGGTCAGGAGTGTTGGTTTCCATTGGCTCATTGAGTTCAGGCGTAAGGGTTGAAGTGGGTTCTGTGAAGGAGATTTGTATGGGGTACATATGCTATGGTAGGTCAAATACAGTAGGAATTTTTACGTGAGGGTTCAGGCTGAGCAGTCGTGGTGTTCCACACTCCTCTTTCACTACTCCTTTCTTACTCTCTGTCCTGTGGCCATACCTTTTATCTGACTCACCTCAGCTATCATGTGTATTTAGCTTTGAAGCCAAGGCAATGGATTTACTCTTTGCAGACAGACCTGTGGGAAAACTCGGAGTATCCCCTGAGCAATGGCAGTATGGAAAAAGATGTTTAGGTGATTTAGAAATATATTGAACACTCTGCTTGAAACATTCATGTGATTAGTCGGGAGGGTAGTAACCTTGTTCTCCTAAATCTTTTCTTCTAAAGATATGGTGTTTCTCACTTGACCGAGATTTATTTTATAAAGAAATACGCTCTTCCTGTCTTTTCTATTCTTTCTATTCTTCACAAAGTTGTGTTAAGAAAAAAATTAGTTGGTGTGAAATGCTGGTACATTCAAATTATTGAAACTCAGAACTTAAATTTTATTTAGGAATAAAAAAGAACCTCAAAACAAAGCCCCGAGAAACAGGCAAGATATACTGATGGCGAAAAGAGCTGTTGAATCTGAGTAATGTTTACCATCTGATATAGGAGCGTTAGAGTGAGCGTAATACAATATGTGTCGAAATATCAAGGAATTTATTAATCCTAAGGCTTATAGTCATCTTGGACCCCTAATGATTTATTTGCATTTAGCTAAAGCAAGTTTTCTTAGCTTTGGCACTATTGACATTTTGGGCCAGATAATTCTTTGCTGTGGAGGTCTGTCTGTCCTGTACACTGTAGAATCTTTAGCAGCATCCCCGTCCTCTACTCACTGGAGGCCAGAAACACACTTCCCTTCTTTTGCCTTATTTGTGACAGCTAAAAATGTCTCCAGATATTGCCTGTGAGCCCCTAAAATTGTTCCTGGTTGAGAACCACTGAGCTAAAGAATCAAGAAGGTGAACACTACTCCTTTACAGGGGCTAGTTTGCTGACTGACTATAGATTGGATTGATCTACTCATGCTTTCCATTTCAGTTGTAATTTCCCTTTGAAAAGTAATGGTACTCCAGGAGATTTGGTTAGAATCATTCGCTTGAACATTCGCGTCTATCAGAGGGCTCAGTGGAGAAATCCTCAATTTACCCACATTTTTATCAATTACATGGGCTCAATTTGAACATCTTTGCTCTGAAGGATTATTCTTTTAGATAACTTTTGAGAGTGGAATGTGTAAGGTGTGACTGTAGTGCCTGGAAGGGTTGTGTTCTCAGTCAGGAAAGCTGCAGAAGGCAGGACATGGGCAAAGACGCCAGCTAGCCTAAGCTGTTGGCTGTGTCAGTCTCCCTGGCCTCCATCGTGGCTACTTCAAGAAGTAAGGCAAGTGTCTACGCATCCATTCTCACTGCCATTTTCCAACAGGTTATTAGTGGTTAACATTCCTGTACCTGTGTGAAAGTGCTTCTGGTTCTTTCCCTTTCACTCTCCCACACACTCAGGTAGTCAGCAAAGTAGTGTGACCTACTGCGCACAGAGGTTACTGCTGAAACATCTGGTTGTTCCCTTTGATCCAGTGGTGATGGAAAACTCACCTGAGGGACACTGTGGGACACTGAAGCTTGTAAGCACTTTTCACAAATAAAACAAAAATGTGAGAAATCAAGACAGAGTTTTTTTTTTCTTTATTGGGGGGGGGGAGTCTACTTCTGTTTCCTCTCCTTTATCATCTACATTGAAATAATATAAGAAATATGAATATAACTACAATTTTCATTCAAGGGTGGCACTTTTCTGGGTAGGAGGCAGGAAAGAATTTTGCATGATAAGAGAGAATACTCAAGGAATATTAGATTGTGACTTCGATGAGTTACAGGAATGAGCAGACAATTTACCCCTTGCTTGAGGGAGTGGTGATGCTGAGGGTTGCTCTGTGCTGGGTCAGACCCACTGTGTGTCTCAGAGGGAGTATTTCTCCATCGGTAATAAGCAAGATAGACATTTGTGAATGTATTTGGAGGTTAATGACCAGCGACTTCATGGGAAAAGATGGAAAGATGGTATTATAGAGCTAGTTTGAAATCATCGCTTAAAGGTAAAGTCAATGGTGTCTATTTCCTCTTCTGGAATTTTATTGCTGATTTTGTAGATTGGTTTGAGATCTTCCACCTAGAAAATTTGGAAAAGACTTCCACCAAGTAAGTTTTGTTTACTTCACTCATCCTTGCCTATGTGATTGCTTAGCCAATAAAAGCAGCATTCCTATCGAGCTGATTCTTGTTGCCATGATTTGATCCCCATCTTGAAAGAGATGTAAGTCAACATTTATAGGCTAAGGAGGGTGTTGGGAAAATAGAATAATTTAATCAGGCTGCCCTCGCCTCAGGGCTGGTTGGGGGTGGTTCAGTATACAAATTGTGTGTGGGTGGAGTTGGTGTGTGTGCATGGCACCACGGTTTGGCTGGTGACTTCCTCAGGTGGATGCTGCTCTGTGCAGCCATGCTTTCCAACCTAGGCTTCCAAGGACCTGTTTGCTGGTTACTTAGCTCACAGACCTGCGTGTGAGGAGTCTGGTGACCCAGCCTGGCATGTGAGGGTTCTGGAGACCCAGCCTGGCATGTGAAGGGTTTGTGACCCAGTCAGTGAATAGGCTTGAGGGGTCTTTGAGCTCCAGACCCAGCCCTAGCTGGACAATTGGCCCACTCGGCAGGATTACGGGCAGTTAAAAGAGTGTGACAAGTGGCGACGGCAGGATTCCCACATTAGCTGAGCTCTGCAGAGGGTGTGGAGGGGGCAGCTCTGAAGCCCCTCCTGTAACATGCATCTGGCACCACCTCTGCATCAACTCTGCTTTCCTTTTCATGTTTTTGATTTCCTCACGTTTGACAAATAATGAAGGGTATCTGTTTCTATAAATTACCATGCTCTTTAATTTTTCTTTATTTCTCATCTATCACTGTATTGGAACAATTTCATGCCTATTTCATCAGACTGTGGTGTTTCATTGAGTTATAAAGGATAGATTTTTTTTCCCCATTTCCTAATAGAGACAGTGAACGTTCAAGGATGTCAATAAACTTGATTGAAACTGTCAAATTGTGGTCTCATTATTAAAACTACACTGGAGAAATGTTTTTATTTCAAAGGGAGGGTGACCTGCTGTTGCAAGTTGTGAAACTATGTCTCAAATGCTAAAATTTAAACTATTTTTATTTTATTAGTTTGTCAATCTCATTATTTTCTTTAAAAACAAAACATAACAAAAACATGGAGTTCTTTTTCTTCTCAATAAAGATACAGTAGGGTACTGTAGTATTACCATTATTAATGCATTGTTACACTTGTATAAGAAATTATAGCATAAAAGCCATTTACTAAAAATAAGGCCACTTTACACATTGAAAATGACATTTTCCATGGTTTATGTTTATTTAAAAAATTTTTTTGTAATGTATATTTTACTGAAATTTCTGTGGATCACCATCTGTATTTTGAAATAGTTTGAATTTATCCAATATCAAGTTTGAGTGAATACACTGGGGATTGTGTGCTGGCTGTCTTCAAGGTAAGAAATACTAGATATTAAATATCTGAATACCTTAACATGTCCATGTAAATGGCGTATAAATAAGTTGATGATGGTTGAGTCATTTATAAAGTATTCTCATGAGACTTCCTTGAGTCTTCTTGTCTCTCTGCTTCTCTCACTCTCCCAATTAAAGATTAAGTGTCACTAAGAGTAGAAACTTAAAAACTCAGTGTCAACACTGAAGTTGTTTCCAGTACCCTCATAATGAGGTAGTGCTGCAAATCAGGAAACTCCTGTTTTATTTCTAGCCCTAATCTCTTAGTCATGATGTTGGCACAAGTTTAGGAGCACTTCCCGAGAGTTCTGAAACCTGCTTGCTTTTAAATCTAAGATGAACATTTATAAGCCAAGTTTCAGCCTTGAGGGCAACTTTTTTTTTTTTTTTTGAGCGTTAATGAATTAGAATTGCTAAAGCAACACTATAATTAACTTGTAGAGTTAAAAATAATTGATTCATGTATTTGAGTAGAATTATATCATACTTGTACAGGACAGTTTTATTCAAATAAAATTGGAATGTCTTTCCTTAGGAACCTTTTGTTATGTAGGAAATGAAAAGGGAAGAGTAAGTGAGGTTGATAAGAAATAGAATCCAAAGTGTAAAACTGGTATGAGGGCAGGAGTCACTTGATATGTCTTAGGCCCATGACTGCCCCACCTTCCTAAAAGTATTTATTGAACACATACTATGTGTCAGGCACTGTTCCAGGAACTTGAGACACAGCTGCAAACAAGATAGAGAAAGTTCCCTGTGGAGCTGACATTCAATGGAGTTGGAATCAGTAAATCAGTGTCCTGTTAGGTGCCAATAATTCCAGTGAAGAAAATATGGTACTTCATCAGTTGCCAGTAATTACACTGAGCAAGCAATGCAAATGGGTAAAGAATGAGTGTATGAGAAGCATTTCAGAGAAGGTGCTCCAGGGCATCTTATTTCTGAGTTGATATTTGATCAGGGACCTGATAAAGTGAGGGAAATTGAGCCCTGGGAAGATGTGGGGGAAGGAGAGAGTTTTCCATATAGAGGGACCAGAGGGAGGATCAGGATCAGCAAGGAGGACTGTGGGCCTGAATGAGTGAGAGGAAGAGGAGGCAGGTGAAGCTGTGGAAGGCTTCATGGACTTTGATGAGGAGACTACATCTTACTCAAGTGTGAGTAAGAGCAACTTAAGTTGTTATTAGAAGGTCATTGGTTGCCTGTGGTGATGGATGCACATATCTGTGAATATACTAAATATATACTTTAAGGAGGTGAATTTTGTATGGCATGTGAATTGTATCTTAAAATGGTTAAGAAAAAAATCTCTGGTTGCTGTGTGAAGAACAGACTGAAGGAAATCAAGGTGAGGAGGGGGAAAGCCAGGAAAAGAACAATTTCAGTAGCTGTGATGGTTAATTTTTTGTGTCAACTCGACTGTGCCATATGGTACCCAGATATTTGGTCAACCATTATTCTGGATCTGTTTGCAAGGATGTTTTGGATAAGATTAACATGGAGTTGGTAGACTGAGTAACAAAGATTGCTCTCCCTTATGTGGGTGGGCATCATATGACAGGTGAAAACCTGAATGGAACAGAAAAGGCTGGCCCTCCTGCTAGTTCCTACTAGGGAACTCTTCCTGCCTTACTGCTTGCGCTGGGATATTGTATTTTTCCTGCTTTGAGACTCAAACTGAAACATGAGCTCTTTTTGAGTCTGGAGCCTGCTGGCTTTCAGACTCAAATTGAAACATGGGCTCTTTTTGAGTCTGGAGCCTGCTGGCTTTCAGACTAGAACTCATAGCATTCCATTGGCTCTCCTAGTTCTCAGGCCTTCAGACTTAGAGTAGACTAGACCATCAGCTCTCCTGTGTCTCTAGCTTGCTGACTGCAGATCTTGGAACTCCCCAGCCTCTATAATTCCTTATAATAAATCTCTTCCTATATATGTCCTGTTGGTCCTGTTTCTCTGGAGAACCTGAGTTATATAGTAGTCCAGGCAAGAGATATGGGGGCAATTGGTGAGGTGGTAAGAAACGGTCGATTTTCCAAATGTTTTGATGGAAGAGTGTATAGGATTTGCTAATGGATTGAGAGAGGATTGAGGGTTTTTACATCAGTAGTTTAATGAGGTAATAGATATGGGGGCAGAGGATTAGTGGGGGAAGGGGAGAATCAAGAGAGAACCCGGGGAAGATGAGGCAATTTGCAAAAGATTGTAGATTGGCAAAATGTCCTAACAAAGTGAGTAATGCACATTTTAGATGGTGTTCCCTGGCAGCATCATGGAAAAGATGGTTAAAGGGGTAGCTTATGATTACTTATCAAGAAACAAGGTACTCTCTAGAAGCCAGCCTTGTCCATCAGAAGCAAAAGGCTCTAAAGTAGCAGATCACTAGACTGGTCCCCATGGGGAATGCAGGAGACCAGCCAGAGAAATGGCCTGCAGATGGGTTTTGTTTGGCTTACATTTTTGTTTTTAAAATTTGAGCCAACATTTATATACCCTGAGATTTTTGGTGGGTTTTCTTGATGAATCTGGCAACAATGAGTCTGCATGCCCCTAAATCAACCTTTATATGGTGTGTCCTGTAGATAGGATGGGAATCTCTGGTTTTCTTGGACTCTTGTTGTCTCCTTGACGTTGTGCTCTTTTTATTTGTTTATATTTTATTAGTTTATATTACCAGCCCTCACTTTTTAGGCATCTGTCTTAATTCCTGCAAGGTGTCTGTCATTAAGGCCTTGGTATTGGACCGAACAGTAGTGCCTGTAGGTAAAATCTTAAATAGTTGAGTAAAAATGATCAATTTTAAGGAGCCAAAATGTTTAAATCCATTGTAAACTTTGAGGTTTCTGGCTGTTTGCTTTAGGGTTTTGTTCTTGCCCTGTTCACACTTAAAAAAACAAAAAAGGGATGAAAAAATTAGTCTAATTTGTAAATATTGAAACAGTAAGGTATAGTGAATGTACAGGATATCAAAATCTGTAATTAAAAATGATCTAGATGGACCTGAGTCTCCAAAAGGATATTTGTCAGGAATAAAGTTCAACTGTATTTTAGTTTTTAAAAATCACAAGTCCAGGTGGTTTTATATTGTCTACAAATTCAGTCATGCATTTTACACCTTTATTGATGGCACCTCACTAATAGGATCCCATGGTTTTCAATTCAGATTTTCCTATATCCAACTTATTTTTCTTATAAGTTGGATATTATTTTTGACTAGTCTATAGTCCATTAAAACCCACAGGTCATCTTCCTATGAACTATGATATCAGGGTCACCTGGGTATTACTGCTGTGCATAATCTCACTCAGCTGACAGTGTAACATAGATGCCACAGTAAAAAGTACCCACTGCCTGTGGGTTATTTTTCTGACCACTTACTTATTTGTGAGAAACTGCCAATCACGCATTGTTTACTCATTAAGCCCTCACAATAACCCTGTTATCCTCATTTTATAAGATGAGCATTATTAGTAAGGCTTCGAGTGATAATTAACCATACCTGGAGTCCAGTATTAAGTTATAGATACTTCACTCTGAGAGGTCATAACCTGAAGGACCTTGTCTTTAAGGAGGTGTGGTAGTTGGAGTAGGTAGAATAATGATTTCCAAAGATGTTCATATTGTAATCCATGGAAACTGTGAATATGTTACCAGACAAGGGAGAATTAGGTTGCAGATGGAATTAATGTTGCTAATCAGTTGAACTTGAGCTGGACAGAGTATCTTGATGATCCAGGTGGGCCAAAGGTAATCACAAGTGTTCTTATATAAGAGGATGAGGGAGCAAGGAGAGAGAGAACCAGATAGATGGCAGTGTGAGAAAGACTGCCTGATGCTGCTGTTTTGAAGATGGAGAAATGGGGCCATGAGCCCCAGGGAATGCTGGGGGCCTCCAGAAGCGGGAAAAAGGCAAGGAAACGGATTCTCTCCTAGAACGTAGCAGAGAAAACATAACCTTCTCGACACCTTGATTTTGGACTTCTGGCCTCCAGAACTGTAAGATGATAAAATTGTGTTGTTTTCAGCTACTAAGTTGTGGCAACTTTTTATAGTATTAGTAAGAATCTAATACAGTGGTTAAGAGCACAGATTCAAGAGTCAAACTGTTGGATTTGAATCCCAGCTCTACAACTTGATGTATGAACTTGGGCAAGTCACATAAGTTCATTAAGTGTCAGTTTCCTCATGTGTAAAATGGAAACAAAAACACTTTATGAAGTTTTTTGGTGAGAATTCGAATAAGATAATTTGTATGAAGTCCCTGGCACATGATAAGAACATAATGAATATTAACCTGGAAAAATTAGCCATTCAGTGGAGGGCCAGTTGGGATAATACTAGAACTGAAAGATGTCACATGAGGCACAAGGGATGTTGGGAAACAAGGGCCATTTGAAGAGAGATGTGAGGTTGGGGAACATGTAGAGTATACGAGGCAGGAGAGCTAAGTAGCTAAGGGGTGCTCATATTGCAGAAAGATCATGTTTAGTTTGCATTATCAAATATGCAGATTCAGGATCGGTGTTTCACAATTACAGTGAGAGAGTCTAGACTTTCTTGACATAGGAGTGACTAAAAGTGAGCCAGCCTCATAAAGCAGTTAGTCCCTGGGGCTGGAAAAGTTTAACAAGGGCTGGTAATCCAGACACATTATCTGTAAAAGTGATTCCCAAAGGGGGAGGAGGCTGCATTATAGGCGCTCCGGTTTGCAGCTGGCTGCAGAGTTTTACCATGTAGTTTTCCTTCGCTGTATACGCTTTATTGCTTCATAAACTATGTGGGTTAGCATCATTATGATGTTTTTTTAAAAAAAGCAATTATGTGTTTTACTTTGGAACACAGAACATGGATAATTTGAGGACAGAACTTCATAAACATCTATTTCAGCACTTTAAAAAATAAAGTAGACAAGTTTTAGAATTATTTCATTTTTGCTGTAAGGTTTCATTAGATGAATAATATGCAAGACTGTCACTTAATTCATGCTTGCAGTTGGACAAAGCCTGCTATTGCTTCTCTGTAGTTAGTTAATTGTAACTGGAGTTGAGCATTTCGATAACCAGAGTCCCCTTCCCTTGACCTGCTGCTGCTGCTCTCACTTGCCAACTCTCAGCTTTGCCCCAATTGGTCTGGTTTTTCCTCCTGTTCTGCCAAGCGGTGCTGGCATAAAAGCAAATTGCCATGCTGCTGGCATTGTTATCGTGCATAATCTCCTGGGCCCTCAGTGTCATTTGGCAATTACAATCATGTGTTGCATAATGACATTTTGGTCAGCGATGGACTGCATATATGACAGTGGTCAGAGCAATAGTCTATACCATATAGTCTAGGTGTGTAGTAGGCTTTACTATCTAGGTTCATGTAAGTACACTCTATGATGTTCACACAATGACAAAATTGCCTGGTGACACATTTCTCATAGCATTGCCCTGTTAAGCGACACTATTATACTTTTAGCTTTCCTAGTTGGTCCCTGTTCCTGTTTTCATATATTACAAAACTTTATTGTTCTCCTTTGTCCTCAATTCCTTTGCTGTCAGCAAATGACCAAGACTTTTTCTTTGTAGAGAAATAGGTACTCAAGGAAAAATTTTTAAAAATGGATGAAACCAGCTGCTTATTTTCCTCACAGATAACTATTGAAGTAGGATCTCAGATGTCCATTTGGTAAAGAGCTAAGGCTTCTTGTCCACAACCAGTCTTGATTTTTTTTGTGAGTGAGCCACCTTGGAACCAGCTCCTCCAAGCCCCAGGAGAGCCTTCAGACAACTGCAGTCCTGGCTGACATCTCCACTATATCCTGATAAGAGACCTCCCAAGTCAGAACTATCCAGCTAAGGCCACTCCCAAATTCCTGACCTTGAGAAACTGTGAAATCATAAATATGTGTTGTTTTAAGTGACTAAGTTTTGGGATAATTTGTTTTGCAGCAATAGACAACTGATAAGAGGTACTACAGTGAACTAATACAAACCTGAGAATCCTTGTAAATTTTTATGTTTTTTCTCATCCTCCTCAAGTTGAAAGTGTGGTTCCTGATCATTAATCTCTCTAATTCACTCTAGTTCCCTCCACCCCACACCTGTGATGACTGCTTTATAATTGATTTCAAGGCTACAGGTGGAGAGGAGGTTGGTGAGGTTATGAAAATCTTAAGCCATCTACTTTTTCTGTTTATATAGTGTCTACCTTTATTCATAGTCATAGAAAAATTTAAAACTAAAAGGAGCTATTAGATACATTCAGGGTTCATCCCCCCCACCCCAAAGAAGCCACTTTTGGTCCTGAAAGTATGGGGACTGCTGATGTTTAGAGCAGGCTTTTGACATGAAGTATTGTATATAAGCTGGGATATGAGATACTTGTGTGATTGGTTGGGATTTTTGCTAGTTTCAAGTGAAAATGATTCCGAATGAAGACTAAATGCTTCCCTTTTAATATGTTGAGCTGGGTGTGGTTTCTTGATGTTTCAACAGACATGAACATTTTATTTTATGATTTTGTATATCTCCTCAGGCAACTCTCTGCCTGGGTCCTTTGAAATTGCAAAAAGTAAATTACCAGTGGCTCAAGTCCAATAAGCATAATTTTGGTTACAATTCTGATCTTAGTACAACCCGTTCCTGCTGCATAGGCCATATGTGACTTGTTTAAAAAGTTTTTCTGTTTTAAACGTAAGTGTTGTTGAACTATTAAAAAGATGTTCTGCTTCTTGGTTAAAATGAAGGCTTTATTTAAGACTAGAACTTTATCATATTGTATTTAATTATATATTTTTTTGAACTTTGTCTCCAATTAAATATAGTAACTTGAATTTTTAAGTGGTTTTTTCCTAACACTTAGGTGGGTTTTAAGGAGTATGTGGCTTTATCTATCTAAGCTTATCAACCTGTACATATTTGTCAACCAGATGAATGCCATTATAAAATATGTAAAGAATTGTTTTGGCTCCTAGTTCAATAAGTTTACTTTTTAGTTTAACTTTGTCGTAATATTTTATAATGCTTTAAACATTCAGAACCCAGTTGAATTGGTGGTGAGGGTCTAGGAAGGCCCGGTAGCTGGCTTTGACCCACCCTGTTCTCTAGAAGCTTCTTGACTCTGCCATAGAGAAGAATTCAAGGACAGAGTCACAGTACAAAGTGAAAACAGGTTTAACGTAATGGTTAAGAAGTGTAGGCTTCACAGAGAAAGTGTGGCCTAACTCCAGAGACTGAGCAGAGCCTGCACCAAGTTTGATACTAAAGTGAGAAATGCACACCTAATGTTTAGTACAATGTGTAGGCTGGCTCAAGAGAGTGAGCAGCAGACCCTTAGAAATAAGCTTAACATAAAGGTAAAGTATACACACCTCTCCCAGTGAGATGCAAGTGGGCTCCAGGAAAACCAGCAATAACTGCAGCAAGTTTTATACAAAAATAAATATGCATTGATAGACAAAGAGCAGGCTTGCCCCAGAGTGAACAGCAGCCTGCTAAAGGCAAGAATGATACAAAAAGAAAGAAATATACACCGCAGGTGAAGTATAGGCTGGCTGTAGAAAGAGTGAGCAGCCCTGCTTTCTACTGGGATTCAACGTTTATAGTTGTTCTATCTAATACATATTCATACTACCTAATGAATATTTAAGAATGTCATTCCCAGTTATGCAACAGTCTTGCACATGCTCAGTTGGTCTCTTTATAGAACCTGCTCATTGGTCGAATTCCAACATACCCACTGGAAAATACCTACAATATTCAGTACTCTCCAGCCCCTCCCGCAGAACTTCATTCAAAGGATAAACTCCCTTCTACTTAGCATGCTTAACTACTAGGGTTATATAACCCTTCTCTATTGAGTATGCCCAGCCACTGGATTTGCATAAGTCAACTTCCTGAGGCCTCAATTTCTATTCCTTGGTGCCAAAAGTAGGTTCAACTTGCAACAGTAACTCTTCTCTAGGGGAAGGCCTGAGACCCTGGGGTGTGGCCTGAAACCCAATGGTGTGTCCCCAAACCTGAACCCCTGCAAACTGAACACCTCCTATCTCAGTGATGGTTTACTTTTCCCTTTTTTGATATGAGATTTGCTTCCTGTAGAATTTAGGGTACTGGTACACCAAATCATTTGTTCTTGTCTGCTTCTCAGAGGGCCAGTTTTAGAACCAGTAATTTGTATTATTGGTAAGTATAGATAGCATACTTTCTAGAATTATGTGAGTTTAACAACAAAATTATCACTTTTTGCTACTCTTGGAATTTTGCCAACAAATTATTTCTCCTTTTTCTACATAAAATCAAACTAAACACCTTTCATTGAACTGCTAAACTTTTGATTTATAAATGTTTTTAATCTTTGACATATTCCTATTTAAAATGATTCATGGATTTCAGCTTTCAGCTAGGTAGTTCAAACTGCCTTTTACTGATAGTACATTGGAATAGCCTGCCACCTCTATAAATAGTGGTTTTTTAATGTTCCTTTTACTCTAGTGATCAGTGTTGCTTTTTTCTTACCACGCATTCTCTTGCACTTTCTCTAAATCCCCTCACAGTCCAAAACCCCAAGCTGTTGAATTTAGCCATATTATCTTCCTTTGTTTCCTTTAAAAATCATTTCTGCCCATTTTGCCACCTCACCCTGACTTCTCTTCCTGTGGAAATGAGCTTGTCAGTGTGGGAAAATTGTAATTGCCTTGCTCCATGTGGCAAGTTGTCTTTTGGTCTCTGAAGATCAGCTCTTAGGGAGGGAGCTGAAGTTTCAGGGAAGCTCTCGGAGGCTCACAACACAGAGGTGGTGTTGCCAGCATGCTTAAGTGGACAGATGTGTGTCGGCATGTGGGAGGCCATTCCTTTACCTGACAACCCTAACAAAGTGAAGGCAAAGAGTCCACATGGGATCCTCACAAGCTCAACCCCGTAAAGCATTTTCTTTTTTAAGAGTGGTAAAGATGAAGCCTAAGCTAATGCTGGAACCAAATGTGTGTGTCTGAAATGCAGCCGATGGTAAATAGGATATATTATAGTCCATGTTTGTGCAGCAGTTTGTATTAATGAAAATCATTGGTTGTGAATGGAGGACTTTGGTTTTGAAATTAGATATGAGGGCAACCTTGGAGTTGCGGGATAGATTTTCATTTTTTGGAGGCAGCTTTTGAGGCAGGTGCAGGGAGTGAGTAATGTGCCACACCTAAACTGTGTGAGTTAGCCAATGAACACTGGGTTTCTCCTTGATCCTATAGTATGGCTTCCCTGTCTGTCAACAGCCAGCTCAGCAACCAAACCCAGATTCCAGGTGTGGTATTCCACAGTCGTTCTGTAATTTGTAATCATAGAAACAGAATGTTCCTCCTCTTATTTCTTCCCTGCCAACAGTTTCTGGGTGGTGAATGTCAGTAGCTAGAGTTATTTTTAAAAAGAAGAGAGGTGAGGCTTGTCGTGCGAAGCTGGGAAGAGGGCGTTTGTTTGCAGAGCAGAGCTGACATCAAAGTGTAGATTACTGCTCAGTGGCCAGGCACTTGTCCTATAACAGGTAATGTTTAACGTGCCAGTCACAAAGATCACAGAAACAGCATATGCCCGGGCACAAGATAGCACTACCGTTTATGCTCTGGAAGACTGAAAGAATATACATGCCCATGTTTTTTTCAAGTATATGTGTGCATTGGTCTTGCTGCTGCCTCTTTTGCTGACTGTAATTGGACTTTGAAGCTTGGAAGTTATATTATAAAAATTTTTAACCTTTGACTGAGAGAGAGCTCGGCTAAGCAATCACTTTCCACTTCTTTTCACAGGATAATATAAACGTTTTTTTGAAAGCTTGTGAACAGATTGGATTGAAAGAAGCCCAGCTTTTCCATCCTGGGGATCTACAGGATTTATCAAATCGAGTCACTGTCAAGTAAGTTTCACTGGTTTGTTACATATATTTTTAAACTTAGGGCTTGTAGCCTAAGTGAAACAGAAATGCTGAGAGTTTATGATTACTGGAAAATCGTTCCTCTCTCTGTGTCTTTTTCTGTTCTAGTTCCAAAATAGACTATTAAAATAATGGCTTGGGGGCTGTGAATGTTAAGCTGTCTGTAATTGATAACCTATTATGGTCTTACTGTAAATCTCTTTATTGACTGAAATGGTAGTTTATATTTTAATGCTTGTCCAACATGGTAGTGTTTGGTTGCTAATGGTGAGGGTACTTATTATACTTACAAAGTGAATTTAGAGATTATATTATAGTTTACAGAGTAAAAAAAAAAAAAAAAAGATTTTAAATAGATTTTTAAGATATTTGAAATTAAGATAATTGTTAACATAAAAATTAGAATATGGTGATGATAAGAGACTTTCTTACTATTTAGGAGGCAGCAGTGTCTAAGACCAATGTATATCACCAAGGACCTTGTCACTTGTGGCTGATTTTTTAAAATGAACTGTTCTTTTTTACTCTTTTAATAGTGCATTAGATGAGAAAGTGAGTGGGGGTAAAAACGCGTGGATATATGGTGTAGGAGGAAAATGGTGTTCATGTGTGAGTATATGGTTTCAGGAAATCTGGTTTTAAGCTCTGGTGAGACTTTTTTTACCTATAAATCTAATTTGCTTCCAGGAAATCAGTAATAAACTTGTGTTACCAGATAAATGTGACCAGAAAATTATTTAATTTTATAGTAATGAGTACGTCCTTATCGCTTTTTATTGTCCTTATGGCTTTTAATCCTAATTAACATTTTTCCAAGGAAAAAAAATAAACACCTTATTCTATCTACAGAAATAATGGAAAAATCAGAGAAAGATTTTTCAGAGAAAGATTTAGTTTACATATTTAATATCCATATGTAATAGCTTTAATAATTGTTTAAAAATTGACCATAAGATATTAAATATGGCCACTTTATTTTTTAAAGAAAAGTAACTATATTTATCTTTCCTACTACACATGGTCTTCTAGCAGTACAATCCTAAAACCCAGGTAGAATTAGTTTTTGAATCTAACAGTATATATTAAATGAACAAACTGTTTTGAGCCAATATGCTTCTAGATCTGTTGAATAAGCTTTTAAAACTCCACAGCAATGATATTTACATGGCAGGGATGAGTCTGTCTGCATTTCTGGTTAATTGAAAGGTAGTTGAGAGATCGAAAATTTCATCGTCAAAATGAAATGTCTACTTCTGTAGTATATGAAGTCATGTTTAATTTCCATGAAAAATATATATTTGGATGAATTTGTTTTATTTCTCCTAAACAACATATTTTTAAGACATTTGATAGGCAAAGAAACTTTAGACTTTGAAAGTCTTCTTTTTCTTAAATTGTTGATGTCTATTAGAGTAAATGTGCTCCCCCTCCAAATCATACGGTTTTGAAACTGCACCCTGTACTTGAGTAGGCTACAGACTAGGCAGAACATGTTTGTTGGTTCCTAATTCCAGCCGTGCTATGCGCAAAGCTTGCTTGGATCCTGTTTTATGAGATGTTGGGTTTAAAATGTTTAAGAAAAATCAGTGTCCGGGCTTAGCCTTCAGTGAAATTAAATTACTGACAAACTGAAACTGTGAGGCATGCAGTTACCGCTGTAGTAAGAGGTATGCAGAACAACTTGTTTCAGTGGAAACCGCAAGTCCGTCAAAGCAAGGTGTGCCTAAGTCCCGGCGAGAGTGCTTGAGTGATTTGACTTTGCTTAAGAACGTTTCCCTTGATAATTCTGTGTTGTTGGTCCAAAGAATAAAGGGGTCGACCCTGGGTCTACCACAGTGGGAGCATTGCGGTCTCCAAGGTGAGCCGCAAGGAAGCTGGCAAATGACGACTTTAAAAATGTTTGGTCGCGCTCTGATGCACTGAGAGAGCATTTTTATTAAAGGAAGCAGGTTTGAAGGAAAGCAAAAAATTGCATACTAAATAGTAATGCATTTCTTAGTTTTTGTTCTTATGTAATGTGGAGACCTTCCTGTAGGTCAAAAATCTGGTCTTACCGTTATTGTAGGTTAAAAGTGTTGGTTCGATCAGCGGTTCTCAAGTGGGGCCACTTTTGCCCCCAGGGAACATTTGGCCATGTCTGGAGACAGTTTTGGTTGTCATATCTGGGGTGGGGCTGCTCCAGGCATCTAGTGAGTCAGGGGTGCTGCTAAATACCCTTTAATGCACAGGACAGCCCCCACAACAAAGAATTTTCCTACTCCAAATATAAATAGAGCTGGGGTTGAGAAACTCTGGCTTAGACTTAGAATTCCTTACTTAATCTCTCTCTGCTAGCAAAATAGTCATGTGGAAACAAAGGATACTGACACGTTTAATGCTTTGCCAAAAGATAACTTTTTATTTACTGACCTATAATTTATGCATTTTCGTGTTAGTATGTTTATTGCCTGTTTAAATGGAAAGACTCATTGTAATTTGTTTGAGTGCAGTAATGTGTGTTAGTACTTTGAGACTATTGTTCATCTGTATACATTAAATTTAGAAGAAATGTGGCAAACTTCTTGATTACTTTGTGTTTTATTATAACTCAACTGCTCAGACTGAATCTAACTGTGGATAGACCTGTCATTGGCCTTGTTGAAAGCACAGTCTAAGCGTGACTTATTGAGAGCACATAGGAAAGGACAGCTGATATACTGCATGTTGGTGAATGTGAAGTGCTTTTTGTTAATGGACAGCAGTAATAAATATATAGTTGGCATATGGAGCCTGGGAGAGTTGTGTTGAGAATGAAATGCTTCCACAGGAGCAGAAACTGTTAAAGAGCATTTGGTATTGAATAATTTCAATAATGTAGACCCTAACTATAGCTGTCTTTTAACTTTTTTCCAGTAATTTGAGATTTACAATTTAATTCGCATAACTTTTCTCTAGTCAAACTGAACTAGAGTACTCTTTATATTTCTGTAATTATACACATTAATATGTATTCTAATTTTCTAACTGAATTATTTTACTTTGCAAGAAGAAGTAGTTTGAATTTTTCCAAGTATGTTTGAATTATTTCATTTATTTGGAGAGTTCATATATTCAAGAGTCAGTTGATACTTTTGATACCTTTGACTTAATGGCTAGGATCCATCTTTACCTTTTTTCTTTCCAAAAGGCTTATAAGCAAACTGATGATTTAGTCTTTATGAATGGTAGATCGAGGTCTACATCAATCTGAGGCCATGAAACTTGCTTCTGTATCAATGAATAATTACATCATTATTATTAACCATTTACTAAATATTCATAGTGAGCTTAGAAATACATACAATCCACAGAGAGGAGGTGGTGTGACTCCTGCAGAGCTATGTGTGCAAGGCCTGCAGGAGAGCAAACACAGTGACCACACCCGCATGCCACAGCACACTGGAGAGCTCCTATGGCAAGTGTCATGGGCTTTGTGGTGGCCTCTGATCATTGAAGAGAGGCACAGAGCAATTGCTTGTAAAGCAACTCAACAGAGTAGCCCGGAGGTCCTGTATTGGAGAACTCGAATTGCAGAAGGTAGGGTTTAATGTTAAAGGTTTTAATTTTATATGTCTAGTAATTTGACTCAGAAACTAAGTTCTGTATTTAAATCTTTGCTGTAACCAACTTATATGTCAAAAATTTTAAGCTGAGAATTTGAACAGATTGTAAACATGTTTCTTCTTTCCTCCCCCTTACCATTGCAATCCAGTTTTTAGCACTTCTTCAGATACATTCTGTTCATAATATAATTACAGAATGCCAGTGCTTTTGAATACAATATTTCACAGTCATGAAAAGGAATTATTTTCTTTTATAGAATTACTCTATTGTTATTTATAGTATTAATATTTTAGGTATAAAATATGACTTAATAAACATCAATATTGACTGAGGTTTCTTTTATATGTTAAAGTGAAGGTACAGAAATCAAGAATCTGTTATTTTTACACATGTTAGTTGCCAAAGGAACAGTAGTTAGAAGCAAAATTAGTGTTAACATATTTCCATCATGAAAATAAAGAAGACTCAGAATGATATTTTGAGGATGTAACTGTTCTCTAAAACTTTAAAAGGGTGCTTGATTCTGTGGCAGTATCGGAAAGTCATTTCTTAGGAATCAAGTTCCCAGATGGCACCCTGTTTTAACAGTCTGCCAAGTTGTGCTTGATGTATGTATGTGTATGTGTGTATTTATTTAAGGCTTGTTCACGTAAGTAAAAACATACCTACTTTGAATTATTTAATTTCCACCTTTTTCTGATTTAAACCTGGTTTTATATCTTCTTTTTGTTGTTGTTGTTGCAAGCATGTGTCTTTCAAATGAATTTTCCTACATGTTAATCTTTAAAAAAAAAAAAAAAAAAAAGCAAGCTTAATGATATCTAAACTTGGATCTGCAACTTGAGCCTGGTGACTTTCACCTGTCAATTCATGTTACTATTTTAAAATGTTTCCTTTCTACCAATTTATTAGAAGAGAATAAAACAAAAAGGGAGTTTATTGGACCATGCACATCTCTATCCCATTGGATTCTCTGGTGTTAGGTCCTTACTGAAAGGGGGACATTAATTCTTCTAGGTTGCTGGGGCTGTGTTTAAGGCCAGCAGCAAAAATGTATGGCCAAGTTTGAATATCTAAGAGTCCTAGCTGCAGATACAGTTTGTGGGAGATGAGGCAGGTCTGATGCTGGGACATATCATAGAATAGTTGAAGTTTTATCTGTATCTGTTTCTCTCCATTTATAGTTCTTAATATATTTCTCAGATACACAAGTTTCTTGTGTCAACTCTCTTTCCTTAGCTCTTCACTCCCTCAAATTCACAAAAGCCATGTGGCCTGAATCTGTCTTTGCCTGCTGGGTGGGACTTGATCCTGTGGACTTTTCTGGCCAGGATCTTTATCTCCAAAAGTAACCTAGTCAGGTTATTATTCATTGCTCCAAAGAATTTCACTTGGTGCCTCATATGTTTAGCAGTTGACACAAGTCACTTCTTGGGAGGGTGACAGAGTGTGTGTCCCTTGACCAGATAGGATTTGTTTTATAACAAGGCCGTTCAAAGGGTGAAACCAAAGAGATGGATATTTTTGTTGAAGAGATTCTTCTGTCTTTCAAATTATTGTCTGTAGGGCTGCCTATGTTGAAAGAATCCATCTTTAAAAATCACATGCCCTGTAATATGTGTAGTTCCGTCAGCTATTTTTGAAAATGTGTGCTTCACCAGTAACTAGAAGTATTAGGGTTTGTTTTTCTCTGAGTTTCATGTTCTATTCCAGGCTGATTTAACTGATCATTTGTGTGAGGGTATAGATGTTGGGTGGGGGGGTAGTGTATGCTTAAATCTATTTCCAGAGTTATGGAGTAGAAAACAGCGCTTAATCCAGTAAGAGGAAAGTTTGGTTTTAGACAAATCCTTCACTTGTTTGCATATAACAAGCATTGATTCAGCTTCTTCTATGTGGTATGTACTTAAACAGACATAGAAAGATGGAGACCTGCCCTCAGTGGGGTTCACATTGTAATTGGGGAGATGTCCCCCTAAATCACAGCTAGAATACATGTGTAAAGATAACACGCAGGGTTCTCTGGGAATATAGAGATACATTGTTTCAACTTTTTAGTCAGGAAACTGCTCATTGGAAGTGACAAGGTTTCTCATTTAAAAGCACTTGTTTGATCTATGTCTAATTTTCCCCCAACACTTGAAACTATTTGAGGGCAGGGAGCATGTATTCTTCTTTTTATCTGCTTTGTTTCTGACACTGTAGGTTTTAAATGTTATTTAAGAATTGGATTTTAATTATGAAGACTTCCTGAATATTTTAAAACCAGGCTTTGAATATAGGGAGAAACTGATTTTTTTTTCCTTGCCAGTTCTTCCTGTTTTTATTCTTGTCATTTAAATGCAAAGCAGATCTCACAAAGCAGTCATCGAACTTTCGGTGTCAGATGCCGTTCACTTTTCATATTAGAATAATGATATGGCACATTACACTGTAATCTAACACTTGTACAGCTTAAAAGCAGTGTGTGTGTGTTTCCTCTCCATGTGTGAATAATAAACTAATATTGGAACTTTGGACCATGTGCCTTTCAAAGTAGTTGGTGGAAGTTTCAATAAATCCTTATGCTGTTGTGCAAATGATAAATACTAATAAAATTTAACTGACATTTGAAGGAGGTTTATATTTGCATGAAGTGTTAGAAACATTTTAATGTCTTCATATTACGATTACCCATCATTTTCATCCTGTGAAATAAATCTAAAATGTAAGCTTAAGACATTTGGGTGGAGAATGTGGTGGTTATATAGATAGACGGAGTATCTTGTAGAAGCTCAATGGTAAGGAATAACATTTTTAAAAGCAGGAACTCATAGTGGAGGCAATTTCTTAATGAGAAGTCATTAATATTACTTTAGTAAGAAATTTTACCAACAAGCTTACGGTAAACCTCACTCCTTTCAAAGTCAAGCTACTTACCTTGGTACCTCTTTCCCTGGTCTAGCATCAAACACCAAATCTTCCTCCTCCCCCCCAAAAAAAGTCACATTAACTTTGGCTTTGGCATAATTAAAAAACCATTTGAAAAATGTGAAAACAAAGGAACTTGAAGACTTTTTAATAGTTCATTTGAACTGCTTATACTAAACTCCAGGCTGAGTTTCAGTCACTTTCCCCCAGGATAGAATAAGAGCATTCAGTTGTTAATTGTGAACAGAAGCATCTTGGGTGAGAGCAGTGATTTTATTGTCCTCTGACATGGGATTAAGTACGTCACTTGGTGGCCAAATGACCTTAGGTTACTTTTCCTCCTCTAATGGATTTTCTTCTCTGTGAGTTTAATTTCATGGCAAATGATTATTGCTTGCTTGCTCTGTGTCAAGCACTGTGCTAAGCCCTGGAAATGTATTAGTATATGAGACATAGAATTGCTGTTCACTTGGAACTTAGCAAATAATACCATTTGGCTGATACCCCTACCTCACAAAGATGTGGTAATGATTAAATGAAGTCAGGTATATAAAGTGTTTCAGTAAATGGTATTGAGTTATCATGATGATCATCCTCATAATTTGGCCTTTCTTTTTTGACCCTATGAAGATATGTGTCCCCATAGGAAAACATGGAGGAAAAGTCTGGTCTCTGGTTACTTAAATTGTAATTATAAACAGTAGACTCTTTATTTTTGAGGGTTTAGGCCATTTTAGACTTAGCCCTTCTCTCTATTCGGAGCAGATATTAAAACATGTGTTTTTCTGATATTTATGTTTAGTCAACTTTTCATTATTAATTTTATTAGAATTAGCAAAGCTGGAAACTAGAAAATAGCCAAGTTACTTGCTTTTTCTCCTGTGTATATGGGACCAATATGATTTTATTGATTTTCTGAGATCCAATTTTTTCCCTGTATTTTCTTAAATACTGTAAATATTTTAACTTGGTTTGGATTTTTTTTTATTTTATTTTTATTTTTATTGAATCATAATTGATTCTACATATTTTTTGGATTCAATGTTGATATCTGCTGATCAAATCAATATTACTAGTATGTATCTTGTTACATATTGTACTTATTCTTTATGCCCCTTGTCCAGCTCTCCCTTTCCCCCCTCTCTCCCTCCACCCACCACTGATAACCCTAGATTTCTTCTCTCCTTCTGAAAGAATAATGGATATTCTGTTGATTTGTTGCCTAGATGATCTGTCCAATGCTGAGAGGTATGTTCAAGTCCCCCAATATTATCATAGAGCAGATGCTTCTTCTGTCACTCTGGAATGAGCTTTGTGGAGAGAGACATCCTCTTCTTTCTTTGGGCTCTGCTGGTGACTCTTGTGTCAATCCACTCCAGTGGCTGGTGGCCCGTCTGCATGGTGGTTGTGACGTCTAGCCACTTTCACGGCAGCCGTGGTTACTGTGGTGGGCCACCCACATGAAGGTGATGTTTTTGGCATGCTCCTTGGCACTGGTAGTGTGCCTGGTTGTGGGGGGTGTCTGGTCCCTGGCTCATTGCCTTGGGTCCCCAGGTTGGCCCCAAGGTGCTAGGGTGTGCCTGGTTGTGGGCAGGGGTTCTGTTCCCGGCTCCATGCCTTGCATCCTCTGGCGGGCCTGGAGGCACTGGTGGTGTGCCTGGGCTGGAACTAATTTTTTGTCCTTTGCTTACTCCTAAAACTGGAGAACTTCCTGTGGGACCAGCACTTGAGCTGTGTAACTGAGCTAAATTGCTGCTTTGCTGCTGTTCCCCTAGGGAAGGCTTTTTGTGCAGCTCAGGGTTTAATCGTTGACCTTATACTTAATGGTACTTCTGGCTCTCCAGAGACCCAGTGCACCTGGGTTATGTAGAAACTCTGATCCGGGCCTGAGTCTTTTCATCAAACTGCACCCCATGCAATTCTGCATTCCTGACTTGTCTCCTCTGTGTGGTCCTGCGCTGATTGAGGGGCAGATCAGCTGTTCTTGTTGTGTCCTATTGTTCTCCCAGTGGGCCTGTCTACCCAACTACCCATGCTCCAAACAGTTCCCATGGGATGGGCCCTGTGCCCATCCCTTGCAATGACTCACTGGCCTCTGAATGGCTCCCCTTTTTCAGCTGTTGTGGCTCCTTGCTCCTGCATGGGTCCATGGGAACCCTATTAGTGGTCGTGCTGTCTTGGGGCTACCAAGGCCCTCTTCTCCCCTGCCACCTCCAAGCAACTCCATACAAAGGGCATAGCTGCGGCTTTTGCCGACTCCTGCTCTGTGTGCTCAGCAGCTCCAGCCTTAAAGCAGCCATGGCCCAAAATGCTCCGAGCAGTTTTTTCTTTCTCTCATCGTGGCTTCTCCCCCTTCATGCACTCCGTAGGTCTCTCCTCCTCTTCCCCTGAGCTCCAGCAGCCCCAGCTTGACTGTTGTCACGTTTTTATAGTTGTAAATTCATTGATTTGTGGGAGAGAGCAAACCAGAAAAGCACTTTCATAAGTCCAATCTAGTTAGTCTACAATACAAATCCAAATTCATAGCTTTATGTTGTTTATTGGTTTATTTTTCTTGTTGCCCCATTTTCTCCTTCTTTTCCGTAAAAAGTGTCTTTTTTGTCACAATGACTTTATTCTTTAGGTAGACAAGATCAGAAGCTTTTATCTAAAAAGTTTTTGTGTGGCTTATGAATTTTTTCTTTTTGGGGACGGTGTTCATAATCTTATTGTTACTGAACTCGTATGTACACTGCAGCCATGTTTTCTGCTGAAAGAAAACTTAGCTGCTCCTTTTGGAAGTCTCCCATTTGTCTTGTCCACCAATAAACTACTATACTAACAACATAAAGTCTTGATTGTACTATTGGAAATATTTGTGTGTTTTACCCTAGGCATTAAGAAATTATTAATACGGATGTGAGGGTGATCTGGCTGCGACATCTGTCACCCCATTGATCGCCAGGGTTGATTCGGCTGATCTGGCTGGCTAGGCGGGTGTCCCCTTCCTCCCTCACCGCTCCATGTGCGTCCCTCCCGAAGCTGCACGCTCGGTTGAAGAGGACGACCTTCCCCGCTAGAGGAGAGGACCGTTCTTCGGTCAAGGGTATACGAGTAGCTGCGCTCCCCTGCTAGAACCTCCAAACAAGCTCTCAAGAAATTATTAATACAAAGGGCAACTTTTTGGCATTTATTAATTAGTTCCAGTTTTACTTGTATACAATTAAAAAGTCAAACTAGGAAGTATGAGGTACTTCAAAAAGTTCATGGAAAGATTTGCATTATCTTTCAGTTCTATTTTTCCATGAACTTATTGAAGTACCCTCATATACTGTTATGTTTTGACATAACATAACTTAATTTTTTTTCTTTTAAAAAGTAGAACCTGAATATGAGAAATGTTAAATAGAATAGGCATAAATATTGTTTATTGGCTGTTTATTGTTTCTTTTTAAGAGTTCAGGTTAAAGGAGCAGTTATGTTTTTGGGAGTAATTGCCCTGATATAATTTCTGTTATGCTGAGCAGAAATCCTAGGCGGAATTGGTTGCCGATCTGACTTATCCCTCACTTCTTAGAGACATGTGCCTGTTGGAGCACCTGTGCTAGACTGGGAGGCGGGGTTGTGTGTCGTCACTTTACTCCTGAAGAGCTTAGCACTATTGCTTCAGAAACCACTCATCAAATATGCATGGTAAACCTAAGAAAACATGTTCCAAAAGTGTTACTGAAAAACTTTTAATTTTAAGCATAGTATACTTGCTGTATAAAACTAAGTAACTTACATTAACATTCTTATATGTAAATGACAGATATAATTTTTATAGTGTAATAAGATGTCATTTAAAAAGTAGGCTAAAAACATACTTTGAATCTACATACTTCAAATAAGCCATTTTTTCTTAAGCTAAAGGAAAAGGTGGGAATCTAGTTGGGCTGGGAGAAGTACATGCTTTGAATTAAGCTGTGTCTGCATTAACCACTGTCAGTTTAACAAGGGTTTGCTCTGAGTGCTTTGAGCAATGTGGGGGAGAAAGCCCTACATAAATATCAAGTATGACTACTATTACTACATTTTACTATTTTGTTACATTATAGTAATATCGATAACTCCCAGACATTTTTGGAAATGCCTTTGTTCTGTATTTTTTCTTTTTTTTAATTTGCTGGGATTTGGGAATAATCTTCAAAGGAATCAGTGCATCTTGGTAAAAAAAAAAAATTTGTCTTGACATGTTATTAGACTTCTTTAGGCTCAATATGCAGAAGGAAATATCTCTAATAGGTTATCTCATGCTCGATTTTGTGTCATAGTGTGTTTTTACCTGTGAAATGCCCAAGAATAGAGCATGTGCACATTTATTAAATAAGAACATATATGAAAACTTCTGAGGTCTCAAAGAGTGAGGTGTCATATACTGAGAGTCCCTAGATCCTTGTTTGTTTTGATGATGAATTCATTTCCAAAGGGGCTTAATCTATGTCTTGGAGGAGAAATAGGAGTATATTTTCATTAAATATAGGTGTCCAGAGCATGCTGAGTCCCAGCTTATTAAGAAATAGAGCTCCATGTTCTTCATTTCTATATTTTCCATTTTCTTTTCCATACTATTTATAAGAAAGAGGCAAAAAAAATAAAAGCCTCTTTATTAAAACTCTGACATCCATTGATGGAAGCCATGGGCTGCTGGGGCTTAAGACTATCTCCAGGGGAGATAGAAGCAGCACAGTCCTGATGGGCTGACAGGGAGGCCGGAGAGTGGGTGAATCCTCCCATCTGTGGACCTTTTGTCTTGTGCCTTGTCAACAACATTCATAATATATTTAGTATTCAATGTGTACAGATCCTGAATCCTATGGGTACATAAGAGAGACGAGACCTACTCTTTTCCTGCCTTGATTTATTTTTATGTATTTTTTTTATTTTGCAGCTAGCCGGTTAAAGGATTGAGGCCTGGACCTTTGTGTTATCAGCACCATGTTCTAACCAACTGAGCTAACTGGCCAGTACTCCACCTTGATCTTAAAGAACCAAAAGTGGAGAAGAGGAAAAACATTCTTAAGTTTTAATTTTTGCTTTTTGTTCTTAAGGAGCATTGAAATGATTTACAGTTTATAGCTCTAAGGGAATGCTGGATTTGGAGTGATGATAGCCATGATGTTAGGAAATCACTCCATTAGACGGTCCAGCATATCTTAGAAATGTTATTCAGTTAGGTTCACACAAACTGGACAAGAGCTATTGGGCACTGTCAGGTGTTTTACCCAAGTTATTTCTGAACTAGTAACAGCCCAGCCAAGTATTTTCCTTTTGCTTCAGATGCCTGGAGTGAAATGAGGCAGAGAGCAACTTGTTTAGCCATATGACCTTGGGCAAGGAGTGAAGCTAGGATTTTAATTTGGGGGTATTTTTGTCTGCAAAGCTTGTGCTCCTTACACTGTGTTGTCTAAACAGACTTAAACAGCTTTTAAAAGTTTGTTGGTATTCTTTTTAGTGCTATGTGACTAAAATTGTCATAGGTTGCTTTTTAAAAACCAAGCCGGCTATACCCAAAGTAGATTTGTATACATGATTGATACTGCCTCATTTGATACACAGCAAGTATGTTTGCATTATGATTTAAAATTTTTTTCCTACTTTGTGAGCTGAGTGACTTCAAGAGGATATATTACAATATGCCATTAAGTCTGAGATCATTGATTTTAAGACCTCCTAATTTTAGGAATGTTAAATGAGAACATGTGTGTCTTAAAATAGAAGAAATAGGGTACAAATGTATCCTTTAATACTGGCTAGTTGAGAAATAATGGAGTACAGTATTTGGATTTTATTGATCCATTTGTGCCCATAAATGCCTTTATAGGATTTATGACTTTCATGCAGATATTTCTGAATGTTCAGTTTTGTTTGCCATGGTAATGGAACATTTCTTTTAAAGGTTGAGGATTGTAAAACCTTAGTAATCTAAATTGCTTGGGATCATACTATCATACATTGACCTTTATAGCACTGGCACAGGAATTGTCTTTAAAACTAGAACTGGTAAAAGCATTTAATTTAGAATAATATCTTGTTTACCAGTTTTTGATGCTCTATTTTACTTAATCTTGTTAAAACCAGAGTAAACTATGACTCCCTCCTCCAAACATTTTTGGCTAAGAATAAGTGGTCTTTAAAAAGGAAAACATAACATGGGATATTATTTTTGTTACAGCTTATTTCATTGTATGTTAAGTTTATATAAAGCCTTACTGATTAATAATTTGAAGTTCTGTTCTAAAGCCCAAACTGTAAGTAAAAAGGTAAATTATAGTCATGTTACCTGTTCTATTGGATTAAAGAAGAAAAATTACTACGGTACATTGTCCCAAGTCCTGCTATCAGTGTGGACACTGGAGGGTTTGAAATAGGTGATAAGCACAGAACATCAAGTGTAACAATAAATAGCACAGTCTAATTTCAGTAAGATGAAACTCCCCTCTGTTTGCAGAAAAAAGAGTGGGGGATCACATAGTGACTCAGAAAAGCAAAGTTCAAGAAATGACTCAAACACAGAAACACTTTAAGAATTCCTTTACTGGGATTTACAATAAATGGGGTGACCATTTCCTCTTTAACCAAACTTTAGAAATTATTTCTAAATGATATTCTTTAGTAGGAAGAAATATTTATTAAGCTTTCATATTGTGAATGTGATTTTAGATTACTGAAGACATGTGGAACTAAAGTAGGCATATAGCAGAAGAATACAAACAAGGACAATTCTCTTTTAAATAACTTGTGGATGGGTTAGATGTGATAATAAAAAACACTTGAATTTTTTTTTTTTTCTTTTTTCCGGGTACCAATCAAGAAAACACTTGAATTTTAAGCCTATTAAATATGTAAGGGAAGGAAAAATACTGCTTTTGAGAGTGAGTAGAGGAGAATGGAAAGAAAGCAAGGTTTAAATGCTTTGCTCAATGCCTCGTGTAATCTTATAACTGCTTTGTAAGATAGGGTGGTTGCCTGTGTTTACAGCCTGTGTTTATAGCAATGGAAATGGAGACTGAGAGGCTTGGTGACTTGCTCAAGGTCACATGCTTATTAAAAGGTACAAGTGGAAACCCTTCGTATATGACTCTAAACCCAGGGCTCTTTCTGTTGTAAAAGTTTAACTCTAAGTGTGTCTAAATGAAATATATGAAGATTGAATGAAGGAATTTTTAAAAATGTATTAATGTGTTTCTATCAGAAATGAGGTCCATGAAGCTGGTTGTTTAGAAAGGAAGTTCTAGAGATATGGAGGAGTGTGTAATAGTTAGAAGCTATGGGTGAGAAGTTACCCAGATGTTAATTGAGAGTTAGAGTACTTTAGACAAGTGCTTCTCAAACTTCAGTGTTCATCTAAAACAACTAGAGATCTTGTTCAAATGCAGACTCTGATTCTTCAGGTCTGAGGCAGAGTAGGTATTTTTATCAAATTCTCAGGTCTTGCCCATGAAGACCCCACTGTGAGTAACTGGGACATAGCCAATAAGTGATGTGGGTCACATACTGGAGTGAGGGTCTGATGAAGGTATTGGGAGTGTAAGACTTGAGTGTGGATCTAAAGGATGAGTAGGATTTGAGTGAGAAGTAGGAGAGTGCTGCAAGATTGGCACATCCAGAGGCACAGAAGCGAAAAGTCCAAATCAAATATCTTACAGAATCTTCTAGATGAAAAGCAATGAATAAAGATGAGTTAAATAAGGTCTCCACCCTTGAGGCTTACATTGAAGCTTAAGGCATGAGTCTCTAGCATGTTTGGAAGATTGCAGGCAAGATGACAGGTAGGTTGAGACAAGCTTGAGTGGCACCTCAAGTATCCTGGCTAGAGTGTTTAAACTTTATCTCATAGGTAGTGGGATTTTTACCAAAAGCTTTCAAGCAGAAGGTTAAAATGTTAAAATCAGAGACTTAGAAATGTGGGGCTGTAATAAACATGGGAGTACAGGTGTCCCGTTGACATGATGATTTCCATTCCTTTGGGTATATACCCAGAAGTGGAATAGCTGGGTCATATGGTAGATCTCTCTGTAGTTGTTTGAGGAGGCCTCATACCATTTTCCGTAATGTCTGTACCATTTTACAGTCCCACCAACAGTGTAGGAGGGTTCCCTTTCTCTGCATCCTTGCCACCATTTGTTGTTCTGTCTTTTTGATAATAGCCAGCCTAACTGGAGTGAGATGATATCTCAATGTGGTTTTGATTCACATTTCCTGGGTGCTGAGTGATGTTGAGCATTTTTTCATGTGTCTGTTGCTATTCTTATATCTTCCTTTGAGAAATGCAAATACCTATCATTGGATGAGCGGATAAGGAAAATGTTGTATATTTACACAATGGAATACTACTCTGCTATAAAAAAGAATGAAATTCTGCCATTTGCAGCAACATGGATGAACTTAGAGAAAATTAAGTTAAATGAAATAAACCAGATACAGAAAGAGAAATACTGCATATTCTCACTTATTATAGGTGGGAGCTAGTAAAAACAAATAAATAAATAAACCACCAACAGAAAAGATACAATAATCACAATGATTCATTGAACTTTTTAAGAGAAACAAACTGATGTTGCTGGGGGTGTAAAGGGAGAGAGGGAGAGAAGGAGGGGGAAAGGGCCTCGATTACTTTGTGTAATAATAAAAAAATAAAAAAATTCATATTAATGGAATCATAAAAAAAATTAAAAAAAAGAAATATGGGGTACTTATGTAGTACATAAAATTGATTAAAAGAGAACTAGCCTGGAGTCTGGGAGAGAGGTAAGGAAGTTGTTGCCATGGGTGTGTGTTGTGGTAAGAATGCCAACTGCTGAAAGCAGTGAAAATGTAAATGAAGAGACAGATACCAAAGATATTTGAAGTAAAACATAACAGGGATTGGTTAGCATGGAGGAGCAAGAAGAGTCAGCTTTTGAGTTCTGCAACCATTAGCAGAAACAAGAAAGGCAGCTGATTTGGAGGCAATTTGGAAATTAAGTTTTTAACACATTGTGTTGGATGTGACAGTAGAAAAATCAAATGGAAATGCAGGAGTTGTCAATATCTTTGAGCAGAAATCATGGCTGGCTTTTTAGATTTGGGAGTCTTCTATGAAGAGGTAATAGTCATTTATAGGAAAACAAAGTCCAGCTCTGAGAAAGTGAGGGTGGAAATAAAATTATTCCTTCATTCTTTTTTTTTAATCCTTTTTTTTTTTTTTTTGGTGGCTGGTCAGTACGGGAATCTGACCTTGACCTTGGTGTTATCAGCACCAAGCTCTGACCCAGCAAGCTAACAGGCCAGTCCTATTCCATTTTTTAAATAAGCACTTCCTTGCATTACATTTGTTTTCATGCCTATACTTTCTTGCCAGTGCAAAATGATCACCATTGACTCCAAAACAAAGCCATACATTTGTCCGTGCCGTTTTTTCTCCAGGAGACCCTTCTCTTCCACCTTTACCATTTGTTTAAAATTTTTTTCCAGCTTTTTTATGGTATAATTTACATACAATAAAATTCCATCTGCTTTGTGCCCACTTTGAATTTTGGTAATTAAATATGGTTGTGTAACCATCACCATAATCAAGATATAGAACCCAAGAAAGTTTCCTCTTGGTCCTTAGCAATCAAACCCCTCACCTAATCTCTAGTCACAGTGCTTTTGGTGACTATAGTATTGCCATTTCTAGAATATCTTATAAATGGAACATATAGTATGTAGTCTTTTATGTTTGGCCACTTTCCATTTGCATATTGGTTTTAAGATTCATGCATGTTGTGCAGTGCTTTATCACTGAGTAGTGTTTCCTATGTGGATATGCCAAAGTTTGTTTATTCATTCATCAATTGATGGACATCTGTGTTTCTAAGTTTTGTCTGTCATGAAAAATGCTATTATAAACATTCACATTGAATTCTTCACGTGGGCAAGTTTTCATTTCTCTTAGGTAAGTAGTTAGGGATGGTATTGCTGGATCATATGGGAAATGTATGATTGGCTTTATAGGAAACTGCCACACTGTCTTCCAGAGTGGCTGTACCATTTTGCCTTCCCATCTGTGATATATGAGAATACCAGTTGCTCTACATTCACCCCAACATTTAATATTATCAGTCTGTTGAACTTTAATCATTTTACTGAGTGTGCAGTGGTATTTCACTATGATTTTAGTTTACATTTTCCTCATGACTATTGATATTGAGCATCTTTCCATGTATGTCTCAGCCATTCATGTATATTCTTTTCTGAAGAGTCTTTTCAAATCTTTGCCCACTTCTTAAAATTGAGTTGTCTTCATCTCATTGAGTTGTGAGAATCTGGTTAGCAGCCCTTTGTCATATGATATGTTTATCAAATACGTTCTCCCAATCTGCTGTTTGCCTTTTTGTTTCACAGTTTCTAAACTATGTCTTTTGAAGAGCAAAAGATTTTAATTTTGATGAAATTACCATTTCATCGATTTTTTAAGTTTACTATCCACATGTTTTTGTGTCCTGCTTAGGAAGTGTTTGCCTAACCCAGTGTTGCAGAGATATTGTCTGCCCCCCGCCCCACATGAACTAAATAGTTTTAGCTCTTCCATTTAGGTCTATTATCCATTTAGAGTTAATTTTTTGTGTGGTGTGAAGTAAAGGTTGATATCCAGTTGATACAGTTGTTCCAGCATTTTGCTTTGCCCCCACGGATTTGTCACCACACTTCCCCTGGGTGACGGAGCCACAAAGGATTACTCAGAGCCCATCTCTTCTGAGCAGTGAGAGACCCTGAAGTGGTTAATCTCCTGGAACCCTCAAGAGAGAGGCATTCCTTCCATTTGGGAAATTAACCACAAATTGGGCTTCTCTTCCTGCATTTATTCTCCAGACCAGGAAGTTACAGGAAGAGAACATAGGTGGGGTTATAGTTTAACAATATAGGATGGTAACATTCAGTAAAACAAGCAAAGTGACATTCCATAAGGCAATTTGAGTGATCAACAAAAGCTTGATCTTAGCAAACACTCCTCCCCACAGCAGCTTCCCAGTATCTTTACATATCAATCAGTAACCTGTCTGTCTTTGAACCAGCAACCTTGCTGTGTCAAATTCTTTATCTTACAACAGAGACTATATAGCCTGGGGAAAATTTTTTGTTTTTTGCAGGGTCAACATTTTATATGTACTTTTAAGAAATTAGACTAAACCTGAACTTAAAAGAAAGTAGGCCCTGTGAAATATATTTGCTTTATAGTATACTCCACACCAGCACTAATTTTTGAAAAGACTGTCTTTCCCCCATTGCATTACTTAGCACCTTGGTTGAAAATCAATTGTCCACGTACGTGTGCATCTTGTTCTGTTTCACTGGTCTATATACCTAACCTTCTGCCAGTACCATACATCGATAACTGTAGCTTTAACCATTTGCTGTTTTTCCTTCTTTTAAAAGCAGTTAAAAATATCCTCTTTTTTATTGAAGTTTAATGTCTGTTTTCCTTAGTGCTTTCTGGAAATGTTCTTATTTCCTGTGTAGGAACTACTTCACTTTGGAATAACTGGCAGTGGGAACGTTACCCCTTCAAGGGAAACACCACATGCCTTACCCATAAAAGAATGGGCTTGTCTTCTGGATCTGGATGGATATTGAGGTCAGTTTAGAGAACCCCAAATCACTGTATGTCCTAGCCTTGGGGTCCTTAAATAAAAAATATCACTGCTTGTGTGGCATCTATGATGCAGGCCAGTGTCAGCCATACTCAGCCCTACCCGTTTGCTTTGTACATTCTCCTACAGCATGAGGACTAGTTGTCTCTTGCTTGTCTTTCTTTCCTGTCATTGGCTTTAAATTTCAAATCCGTATCTCTTGTAAACAACTGTTCAAACAAGAATATATACAACTCCCACAGAATAGACAGCTTCAGGCACATTTCATCCAAATTCATACAACAAGTGTATTTATCTGCCTGTCTTCCCCTACCCCTGCAAACCCTGCTACCAAACAACAGCAATTAAAAAACAAAACCAAAAAAACCCCCACGAAGTCTGCAAAATGAATGATCTGGTTCAGCCTAATATGCCAGTTGTATGACCAATGACTGCTTCAGCTTTTTATCTATTAAGGTTGAAAAAACAACAGAACACTTAAGGGAGTATTCTGGCATCAGACTATTTGATTCAATAAGTGAATGAATGAATTTAAATATTTATTGAGCTCCCACTATTTGGCAGGCACTGTTCCAGGCATTGGGCACTGGGCATTCAGTTTTGTGGTGAGAAGGACAAAGTCCTGCCATTGCAAGGCATATGTTCTAATAGGGAGGACAGAGAGTAAATAAATGTAAGATAATGTGCGGCAATGATAAGGACTATGAAGGAAAATAAATCAGGGTGGGGAGACAGCAAGTCAGGAAGGTTCTTTTGGATATAGTATTTTAAGTATATTTTTAGATAGAATTGTATATTCAATAGATTTAAAGGCACTAATAAAACTAGCTGTTGGGATTAATGTTGTATTCTGACAATATCTGGTAAGCTTTATCTTCTGAAAAATGCTAACCGAATTGAGGCTTTAGTGTGCCTTATAGTTGAGAGTCTGAAAGGGAGCACACTGAGGTAATGTGTATGTTAATTAGCTCTATTTAGCCTTCCGCAATGGATACATGTTTTAAAACATTGTGTTGTACGTGATACACATATGCCATTTTTATTTGTAAATTAAAAAACTAAAATGGGCAACTAACTTCTGAAGGGTAGGTGTGTTTATGGTGTACACGTGAGTTCCTTTTGCCCTTGTGCCCAATCTGGTGGGCCACTGACTGGTGGGGCTTGTGTCTTTGCATTTAAATCTCACCTTCACAAAAGAGTGATGGCTCTGCTTGTTTTTTCTTTCAAAGTTTTTGTATGATTTGAATTCGAGGAAGCTCACTCTGATCAGATGATTAAATGTTTATGGTATTTTGACTCTTGATTTTCGTAGAGACTTAGTGTCTTGTCTGTTCCTCTCCTCAGATTCTGCATGAGAGTACTTGACCTGTGCATTCTCACTCCTGAGCTACTGTGGTTCCCACTCATCCACCTTGTCAGGTCCACGCACACTCCTCTCACAGATGTTTATGCAGTTCCAGGCTTGTTGCTTATCCATCCACATTCTAATTTCCCTTCCATGGAAGCTTTGTCAGCCAGCAAGGCCAGCTTCCTCTTTCTGGCCTCCTCTGGACAGCCATTTTTGGAGGCCAGTTTCCATCTTGCCTCCTCCATGGAGACATCCCTCACTAAGAGGGGAAGCCAGCTGCCTGGATGCTAGTCCCAGTTCAGCCACTATTGACTGTGTGGACTCTGGCAAGTTCCCCTACCTTCTCTGTCGTTCCATTTAACTGTATAATGGGAGAACATGAGCACCTACTGTATTGGACCATGGTGAAGATTAAATGAGTTATTACAGGTAAAGAGCTTAGATGCCTGATGAATAGCAAATATTCAATAAATGTTATGATTTTATTACTACTGATATTATTTTTGATAAAATTTTAGACTTCTATTCTCTAAACTCCCATGGTAGGTATAATCTACATAAGTTTTCTTCTATTTATTTCATTTTTAATCTTTATGGTAGTTTTTTAAACAACTAACTCTTAGTATCTATGGAGATAGATTGAATTAAAAATACTTGGTGAAAGGCAATAAGTTAAGAGCAGGAATGCTGTGGAGGGCACAAGGAAGGTGGCGTGTGTCCGCAGGTCAGAGGCTGGCAGGGCATGTGTGAGGGGAGGGACGAGCATGCGGCAGGAAGAGAAAGGACTGCTGTGTTACTGTTGTTTGCGTTTGGGGGGAGGACTTTCTTTCTCTCTTACATATGGATTAGTTTATAGGTTTTTTTCCATAGTAATCTTAATTCTGTTATATTTACCTCAGTTTACATCCTTAGTTTCTGATTCTAAGTATTTTCTCACTTAATAAGATGCAGGTAAAAATAACTTTGTGGTTAAAATATGGCTGTGTTTTAAGAAAGGATTATAAAGGTAGATTTCTTAAGTAAACTAAGCAATATGATTTTATCCTTGGAGGAATAAGGCAGAAGGGAAAATAAAAGATCTGTCCATGTGAGGTGAAACCCTCCTACGAGGGAAATGTGGAGGAAGAAGAAGGGCGGCCAAGGACTAGCATGGCTGCTTTTGCCAGGAAAAGGATGGCACAATGTAGGTGACGTGCCTATAAACTCAATCTGTCCAACCTCCAGTAATGGGGCAGGAAAGACCTAAATACTCTCATATATGAAAGGGAAAGTTTTTTTTTTCTTTTGTCTTTTTTGTTATTTAGAGTAAACTTAGAACTATTTGCCAATTAAATCTAAATTTTAAGGCATGGAAGGCTACAGATTTAGGAATAACTTATGACAGACTTTTTCATACTCCTTGGATATTTTGATTACTGTGGTAACAATGATAAAGTGTTCTTAAACTGCAAAAGATGAAAGCAAATATGTTTGTTTCTGCATCTTAAGCCTAAAGTACATAAAGTTATAGAATAGCCCACTAACAATTATTCCTGTTTTAATCTAGTTCATTGTTAAGAATGGTTGTTGTTTTTACTATTTCCTTAAAGATTTTCTTATGAGTGGATACTTTGTCCTCTTAATTTTAGTAACAGATGTATTAAGGAAAATTATAGAAGTTGGAAGGGCATCATCTTATTAAGAAGTTAGTAGTAAATCATTGAGTCTCTAAGGGTTGCAAGGTGCTTTGAAACTATTTTGTTCATAAAATGATGAGAATTACAGATTTAGGAAGGACTTTCCTTAGATAAACTTTTGAACCTCTAAATATTCTTCCCCCCAATGCATTGGTCATAGTTCTTTTCCTATCCCCAACTCCTAAGTAAATGATTCGACAATCTGGTTTTTGATCCCTCTCTTACGTTTTGTTGAAACTTTAAGAAGAAATTTGGGGTTAAAACATTTGAAAGCTCTTTTTTTATTATGTCTTGGAATTGCTTTTATGAAATGACTTTGATAATGTACTAATTTTCTGCTACCAGTGACCTTGATTGTGATTTCAAAAAATGTTTAATTTCTTAAGACTTTAAAATCAGCATTTAAGAGTAGATAAATACTGTACTAAAAACTTGTCAGCCTTGAACAACTTTGGAGTGCATTATTGCACAATTATAATCAATGTAATACATGACAACCTCCATTTATATTCGTTCAGAATGGTTAGTCATGCCAGATAGTTGATGTGAGGGTTCATTGTTTTATATGAATTTACCAGAAAGGCTCTGAGAGAGAAAGACTCTCTAGAGAGATTAGTAAGGCTCTCTGTTGATTTTCATATCAATTTTAACATTGTAATGGGAATTGTTAATTTGAGAAACATGTACTTTTAAGGAATGTTCCTTTGTAAGAGGTAAAAATGAGAATATCAGAGCTGGAAGGTGCTAAAGAGATAATCTCATTCAGTGCAGTACTTTCACAAAAAGTGGCCTAGAAGAGGTCAGGTGCCTTTTGCAGTGTCAGCCAGATGTGTGTCTGGACTTCAGTTCCATATCCTGATTCCTAGTGTAGTTATTTCCACTGTATGTCACTGCCAGCTCAACCAGAGCAACAAAAGACTCAAATAAGAGGAATATTTCATTTTACCCAGCATTCACCTCATTTTTTATTTCAGTGAATCGTTATCTATAGTTTTGGTCTTTATCTACATTTTACTTTATTACTGGAGTTCAGATTTAGTAATCTGAACATAGCAAGGGCCAAACTTAAATTTAAAAAGCAGCCCATTTACTTGAATCAGCAGACCAGAATATGTTCACATTATTTCATACTTTAGAATATAAAGAAGGAACTTTACCATTGACAATTTAATTTTTCTGTGCAGCCACTATACATATTTCTTTATCCATGTTTTGTACCTATTTTCAAAAAGTTGGTCTGTTTTCCTGTTTTAAACCTGGTGCCTTACAGCTCTGTTTACACATCAGTATTTTTATGGAAAGTCATTTGACATTATAATATTCTGTGTAGGATTTTCCAATAAGGTGGCCTTATATTCATGCTCATGTAATCTTTCATCACATTCAGATAAATTATTTCAATGTTATTTAGTTCAGGTTTTCTTAAATGGGGGAGAAATTAAAGATTAGGAAATAGAAAAATATCTTCAGACTGTTTTCTCACCAATTACCTTTCTTCAGAGGTATAAAACAGGAATGCATGGTATTATGAGGAAATTATAAAATGAATGCAACAAAAGTAACTTATTTTAACCTTCTGAATAGAATTCCTTCAAAGCCGACATTGGTTGACTTTTCAAAAACCTTATGGGAGACATTCCTTCTGTGCTACTTGAAGCATTTTGTTCTGTGGACTCAAGATATGTGGTTTTTAAGGCTTAGGTGTTGTCTTCTGGATCACATGGAGTGTTGGTTTTTATGGAGTGTTAAATACTAAACTCAGTGACCTTCCCTGTTCTTTAGATTACTGGACCAAGACATCCTTAGAGCCAGCTTAGTGTGTTGTCATAGCAGCAAATCAAGTGCATTTTTACGCTGCTTTCTTGACCACACCTAAGCACAGTGAAGCATACTGAGGTTTTTTAGTTGACACTTGAAAATAATTGGCAGTAATTCCAGGCTTTTCACTTAATTTTGAGTATCTTTGTGTTTTTTGTTGTTTGTTTTTAATTCTAGTTGGGTAAGGCTAGAGGAATTATGTTTCAGTTAACTTCCTTTTTCAGAGAAGTAGCTAAACTCATTGAAACTGTAGTTTCAGTTCAGGAGTAAGTTAAACTTTGGTTAATTTCTAGGGTAGTGGCTTTCAATCAGCATGCTTCAGAATGCCTTGGGGAGCTCATTAAAACACATATTACTAGATCCCTAACTGCACAGAGGATGCCATTTTAGGAAGGTTCTTGAGGCATTTTTGTGATGGAGGAGATGTAGGGTAAGATGGAAGGCAGGAAATGAGTTAGATCTGAGAAAGAAAAGTTGAATTCAAGAGATATTTAGGGGCTGGAATTGATGGGACTTGGTGATGGGGACATGAGGGAAAGGGAGTTGTTTGGCTTAGGCCTCAGCTTTCTGGCTCTGAAACTTGGAGCCCTTCACTATGGCAGAGCTTGTGGAAGGATGAACAGGCTTGGGGATTAGATAATGCATGCACTTAAGAAGAACTTATTAGATTTTAAATTCTGGCTGGGGATAATGACAGTGGGGCTATAAAGGGTATAGGTGAGAAAAGATTCCTGGGAGGTATTAGAATTGGGTTGGCACTAAATATGTTAAATGGCAGGGGGAAGGGGAACATGAGATTCATTAGTCTTGGAGGTTTCGAAAAGGTATTCTCCAATAAAATGGGAAAATTGAAATTGATTGCAATAAATGTAAATTAGTCTGAAAGGCATCTGATTGAATGAATATTGAACTTGAAAGTTAACTGACAGGCAGGGTTATATTAACCTGATTTTGAAAGCCAGTTATGTTACTCATTTGAAGCATGTACATTTTTTCTCAATGGTTTATACAGGGTGATTGGTGATACTCTGATAATTTTGAGATTGCAACTGTTCTATGGAAGACTAAATAGGAAATAGGGTGTGCGTGTGCATATGTGAAAATCAAGGGTGGTATGTATAAATGGAAAATTTTAAATAATGCATCATGTTGACTTTCTAGAGAAGGACAGGTAGCTTTTTACAAATTATCAGAAATATAAAATATTTAAAAACAAATATGATTTATCTTCCTTGGATAATTAGTCAATTGCTCCAGCTTCATTTATTTCTGTTTATGAGATAGGTTGAGTTTGGTTTTATTAGTCGTGGGAAGTTTGGAAAATGTATTCACAAGGAAGAAATTTCTCATTCCTTTTTCCAATGGCACTGGTAGTTTTTACATATTTGTAATTTCCTGTGGGAAAGATGTTATCTTTGAAGTTTAAAAGCAAATTTTTACTCTATTTTCTTAAACTAATTGGAATTAAATAGTTTTAAGTGAAAATTTGGTGACAAAATTTAACTGTGAAATGAGTTTCACTGACATAAATACAGATGGTGCTGTTGACAGTGGTTGGCTGTGGATGAGGGTTAAATTGGAGAATAAGGATTTTTAGCCCAAGGATACTGATATGCTGTGAATAGTCTTTTAGGTCAGATAAATCTGGGTTTGAATTAAGACTGTATAAGAAAGGTAACTTCTGGAAAATTGCAGTCTCATTAAGCTTCAGTCTTGCATCTGTAAAATGGGGATAACACTGAATAGAGAGCTATATGGGTGGTAACATTAAGCTGCATATGACATGTGTAGAGCAATGCTGATACGGTACTTGTAGTAGTTTTCTGTCGCCACTGCAGTAAATCACCACAAATTCAGTGTCTTAAAACAGCACAGATTTATTCTCTTATGGATCTGGATATCATATCCAAAACGAGTCTTATGGGGCTAAAATCAAGGTGTCAGCAAGATTGGTTCCTTCTTGAGGATCCAGGGGAGAATCCATCCTTGCTAAATTTACTTCTAGAGAAAGCCAGCATTCCTTGGCACCTGGCTACATCACTCTGAGCTCCACCTCAGTGGTCACATTCTTCTCCTCTGTAGTATTCAAGTCTCCCTCTTGCTCCCTCTTATATGACACTTGCGGTTACAGTTAGGATAACACAGAATGTTGCCCCACCTCAAGATCCTTAACTTAATCACATCTGCAAAGTCTCTTTTGTACTCAATAAATTGATATTTTAAATTTTGAACAAGAAACAAATTAAAAATGGAATCTTTTGTTCCAACTAAGAAAACTGTGGTGGTATAATGTGAATTATTCAGGTACAGTATATGAGGGTACTTCAAAAAGTTCATGGAAAGATTTGTATTCTTTTTTTTAAAATTCAATTTTATATTTATTTTTATGGGGTACACTGTGTTGTTTCAATACATGCATGTACTGCACAGTGATTCACTTAGGGGAGATAGCATAGTTTTGTCCCCATTAGTTCACTCTTAACCTTTCTCCGACCCCTCCCAAACTGTGGTAACCATTATTCTACTCTCTACTTTTAAAAAAAACACACACGAACATTAACATCCTTATTGCAAAAAGAACTCTTAAAAATGAATTAGAAAAATCTAAGCAGAAATGGGGAAGGACATGAGTAGATAAGTCACACACCCCAAAGAAACACATGTGGTTAATAAGTACATTCTACCATCTGGTTGTGGGTGAGGGTGGGGCTGGCCCACTCCTTTCTCAGGATCCCAGGTGTTGGGCTGGCTCCACTGCTGGCCTGGATGTGTGGCAGGGCTAAGGCCCATATCAGCTATATTATCTTTTAATTCTGTTTTCCGTGGACTTTTTGAAGTACCCTCATATTTTATGTACAGATGGATTTCACAGCATGTACTTAAACATCCTGTGACGCATGATAGATGGATCTAAAGTTTATGAAGATTAGGCAATGGCTTAAATAAGACTTAACTGACCTAAGTTGGTCAGACTTTCTAAGAATATATTGCAGTATCACTGTAATGGGGAAAATGAGGTTCACTGATGCATCATTCTTACTGCTTCACATCAAAGAGACGGGTGTGCTTGGATGAGTTTTTACAAGGTAGCAAGAATGTTGAGCTCCTAGCTATACTAAGTTGTAATTCTTTCAGCATTCAGTGTATATTTACTGAGTATCCATGATGATTCAGGCACTGCGCTAGGACTTGCCCTTCGATTTGATAATGTCTTTCATTAACTTCTCAGGTGTGTAGTTCTTCCTTGGCTGATTGCTTTGCTCTTACATTTGATATACTTTTCTAGATTGCAGTCATTAAGTGACCCTTTCAGTTCATTTTAGACACCTGAGAACCTTGAGTATGCTTTATCTGATTAGAAGAGTTAAATTCTTAGATCCTCTGTAACAGTGGTTCTTAACCATGGCAGTTTTGACCCCAATTCCCAGAGGACATTTGGCAATGTGTGGAGATAGTTCTGATTTTCATTAATGGGGTGGGGGAGTGCTACTGGCAGCTGGTGGATAGAGGCCAGGAATGCTGCTTAACATTCTATAATGCACAGGATAGTCCCCCCACAACAAAGAATTATGAGCTCCAAAATGTTAATATTGCTGAGATTGAGAAACCCTGCTCTAAAATGATATTATCTCTATTAATCTTTGGCATAAATAAAATTGTGACAAACTTAATTTTTTTCTATCTCAGGGTTGCTCCAGTATACATTAGATAAAGAAAGAGAAGTTTATATGGAACAGGAAAAATTTAGGACTAAAATGATTTGACATAAAACCTGAGGACTAGCAATCTCTTTTTTTGTGGGTGGATGGCGTGGGTACTAATTTTTCTCATGGTTGAAATTAAAATTTAAAACAAGTATTACAGTAAGTGGAAAATAACTTATTTTTAAGTAATGTGAAGACTTCTGAATGTGTTGCATGATAGTTTGGTATGCATTGTTTTGATTATATGGGGTTTGTATTATAAATACATAGCACATTTAATATATTTAAGTTACAGCTAAGAAATTGGTGTAATGATATAATAACTTGCAAATAATTTACATCATCATATGCTTTACTGAGAACTTCCATGTACATCAGAAAGGAAATAAGTATTTATGTACTAGGCATTTTAAATATATTATGTTTAATTTTCACACACCTAAGTAAATATTGTCTCCATTTTTTAAGGTAAGAAAATGTACCTTCAGGAAATTAACTAAAATCTTTTCCCATTTAATCTTGTACATGCTTACTTTATAATCTTATTTATTTAGAGTTCATGGGTATTCGTCGTATAGAAACCACACTTATAAGGACCTAGCAGTGGTAAAGTACCGGAAATCAATATTTTGTGATTACTTTCTAAGTATGAGAATTATGATGATGACAGTATTTCATTTACTTAGAAGAGATCTTTTAAAAAGTGCTTTGGCAATTTTTCATCTGTGGAATCTTATAATGAGTTGAATATGCAAGAAAGTTCAATACATATTTAAATTTCACCCGCAAAGATGACAATGGGAAACTTCTGCTATTGTCTTTGGGAGGCAGATTTAGGGAGGAAATTATTGTTGATATAAGTAGGTTTTGAACCAACACTTTGAGAAAATATTGACAATTACATTCTAGGATATTACAAAGAGAATTATTGGGGGAGGTAGTTAAGAAAGAAGTAAATTATTTTTTAAATATATTAAGGTAGAAAGTATTTGTGATTGCATTAATACTAAAACAGGGTCTTGGGAAAGTCTGTAAATCACATTAAATCTTAATAGTTTGTGACCTTGGGGAAGTTTCCTAAGCTTTTGAAGTCTCAGTTTCCTAATCTCTAAATCATTATATTGTTTTGTGGACTAAAGGAGATAATGTAGAAACAGTGAACATAATGATTGTTATAAAGTGCTTAATAAAGGCAATTGTTATGATTATTTTAATTATATTGCTAAGCATAAAGGAGGACTTAAACAGAATACAATTGGAAAACAATTAATACTAGTGTCCTTAAGATTTTAGTAACTGTTCTTCCAAAAAAATTAAAAGTCAATTTTTCAAAGTATAAGTAAAATAGGCCTCTTGTTATAAGATTTCTCAGAACTTTAACTTGCTATTATGTATACTCAAGAGAATAATATAGTATGTAGGTTTTTTCAAAAAGTTTTGACCTTAAGTCCCATTAAAATTTTGCCAGTTTCTCCTGTTCCCTGGTACACACTTTTAGAAACACTTGAATGAAAATATATCACCTGGTACATTATTGTTGTTCCAATATTAAGACCCTAAAGACTAGAAGATTTATATTTAAGTCAAATTTCATTTTGACTTTCCTGAGCATGGGCTCAAGTTTGGAAGGACACCTGAGATGTCCAGTTCAGTATTTTCTTAAATTATATTTTTAGGTGTGTCAGTAGTCTTGATAAAATTTTTGTTGATATTAATAATTCTCTCTCTTTCCTCCTTTGAGGAGAAGTAACTTAGTAATTGTGTGTGGTGAGTGGGTTAGTTGTGAGGGGTAACAATAATTCCTCAGCCCTCATCTTATCCTGCCTTCCCACAGCACCGCTGACCCTGTTTGCTCCTGGCTAGCCTCTCCTGTCACCCTGGGTGGCCCTTCTCTGTCTGCTTTGCTAGTGCCCTCTCTGCTTCTTAAGGCTCATGTGTTGGGTTTCACAGGGCTCAGTCCTTGGACTTCTTTTCTATCTATACTATTTCCTAAGTGATCCCATTTCGTCTTACAATTTTACATTCCATCTGCATGCTGATAACTCACCAAGTTTTATCTCCATTCTAGATTTTTACCTTGAACATTTTATTTGAATGTCTAATTACCAATTACCTACTCCATGTTTCTACTTTAAGTGTATCGAACTTAACATGTCTAAAACCAAAACCTACTGTATCCATTGCTGCAGTTACTAGCGTTATTACCTACAGAAGAAAAATTGGTGGTAAATTGATTTAGTGGACATTCCTTCTAGTCTCTTCCTCAGTACATTTTGTATAATTGAATGTTAGACTCCACTTAATAAACAGATCACTGATAATGTATACTAAATTCTGGATTCAGTAGTTATCTTAATATATACTCTGTTTCTGGTTTATAGTCTAACAGGATTTACATGTCAGTCTCAATTGTGAAATCAGTTTGTGTAATAACACTCATATTACACAAAGTAGAAAAGAAGTATTATAAAAGAGTCTCTGGTTGAGAGAGTTAAGAATAAAACCCACCTTTCAGCTCCTGCAACAGCATTCTTCAATTTTATTATTTAAGCGGGACTGTGTGCCAGTGTCTTCGAGTGCAGGTAGTTTTTCCCCCTTCTCTTTAAGTGAAACTGTGCTATTCTTAGTAGTTTGTGGGAGGGGTGTGAAATTTAATAACAAATTATTTTTAACAGGAGGGTACTTATTTGTTTTTCATGATTGGAATAAGCATTATGTTGCTAGGGCCCAAACTGTTGAATTTCCAAGAGTTTTTTCTCACATAGGCATGTACAGAAAACATCAAGTTTATATATTTCTGCTCAGTAATTATCTCCAGGGGTGATGTTATTTTCTCAAGTGTCATTTTTATAGTTTCCACAATAATCAGATAGCATTGCATTTTGTAGCAGTGGCAGATTAAAACCTATGAGTCACATGTCTGTAACTAACATTACTGGAAGGTTGTCAAAATGGAGTGCAGTTTCATTTTTAGGGAGAGGGTGGGAGGGAAGAAGGCAGAATGTCAATTTCCTACTTTTTTTCCCCCCATAATGCAGCTTGCTTTTTTGAGAGAAGGAAAGAAACAAGTAAAGTATTCTAAGAATTCATCCTTAACTTTTTATGCACATGTCTCCTGTATTTGACAGTGATTAGAGAAAGGTGGTAGTATTTGCTCTGTTTTAAATAGTGCAATGGATAAATTCCATTAATAGAACAATAGCATTTCCATTAATAGAAAAGGAAGCCATTGCTTGATATATTCTAAATTCCTTCTCTGATTTCTACATTTTGAAAAGAAATGACCTCTTTTCTTAGAGACAGTATTATTAGAAATTACTTTCTTGCTATTTCTTAAAATTTCACCTAATATCTTTAGGGTTGTTCAGGACTCCAACGGTCTCCTCCCATTTGGAGACAGTCTTGTTCATATATAAAAATGATGCCACTCTTCTGTCATCAGAAGGACATCTGCTTTGAATTATCTCTACTGTCTCTTGCTGCCACACACACTTGCCTCTGCCTTTACTCCATACATGTCTGACAGATTTAAATCAGATGCTGTCCACATACTTTGTCTTCTTGTGACTGCTTATGAAATGATTAAGGACCTCATTTCTTGATTTTTTTATTTTATTTTATTTTTAAAGTTGTAAACAGGTGGCCAAACTGCATAAGCAACAACTGGAGAGCAGAGAGTACTTAGTGGCTTGGAAAGGGACCAAGTGCCTTGTGAGTCCAGCTCCTATAATATCAATCCATTTTCCCAAGAGGCAACACCCAGGTCACCTGTTGCCACCCAGGGCAAGGCAGGGTTGGGCTGGGCAGGGCTGGAACTAGCATTTGAAAGGTTGGGTTTCCAGGAAGAATCTGGGCCTTGCTCTGGGAAGTCGCTTCAGTAAGAAAAGGCCTGGGGACATAGTCACTCAAGGATCTGCAGTTGTTCTGGGCAACAAAGGAATCAAGAAGGAAGCTTTTTCTGGTAGCCGGGAGGAGACTGAGCTGGGTATTAACTGTGCTTGAGTCCTTTGCAGAATTCCAGATTCCTCGTTTGCCAGGGAGACCTGGGCTGGAGGCTTGGGGTGGTGGCCAGCGGTGCCAAACCTCACTTTTTTTATTAGAATGTGAGGAAATCTTCCCCTGTGTTACCTGGTGCAAAAATATTCCTACTGTATCAGAAATTGTAGCATGAGTTTTTAATCACACATTTCCTCATGTAATGGTTCAGTCAGAAAACTGTATTCAGTTTTAACCGAGGTTGGCTTGGACAGGATGGGGGCTGGGATTTGGGGAGAAAAGATGATTTTGGAGCCATAGAGAATTCAGCTCTTAGGTGCTTATGATATTGGGACAGAGCATGGGGAGATTGGGCCTTCAGTGTTGCAAATGAGAAAGTTGGTACCTTGAGGAAGATGGGTATCAAGACACAGGAAAGAAGTATAAGAAGAGAAGTGGGATTGATTCTGTGTCAGACTGTGAAGCTTTATTCTTACTTGGAGGAAAATGTCCTCTGTCTCTCTTGGCCCTTGGTCTGCTGAGCTGGTTCTGTGAGTGGCTTTAGGTAACTTACATATGAACATTTAAATGCTTGACTGTTCTTAGTCAGGTCTGTGATTGACTCTGGGGATATAGCCATGCCCCAGGTATGGGTCTGGCTCTCTGCAGCCCCCTGGAGAAGCTAGAGTAAAGGCTGTGGTATGCATGCTTGTGAGCCCACATTAGCTCCTTGGATAAACAGGAGGTATTTGGAATCATTTTTGGTGTGGTCCTAGGACACAGCTGGCTGGTACACACTGGTAAAAAATCATCTCATCTGAGGGCCGAGCCCGTGGCACACTTGGTAGAGTGCTGCGCTGGGAGCGCGGCGACGCTCCCGCTGCGGGTTCGGATCCTATATAGGAATGACCGGTGCGCTCACTGGCTGAGTGCCAGTCACGAAAAAATGACAAAAAAAAAAAAAAAAAAAAAAAAAAAAATCATCTCATCTGTTAGCACCTTGTTCCCAAATTGTGCTATTGAATATGAGGGAGATAGATTTTTGCTGTGCAGGCATATTTTTTTCTCAGATTTTGAACTTTTGGAAAATCTAAGGGTATCTGGCCAGGGCTGGCCTTGGTAGACCAAGGATGGGTGGGGAGGGCTGGCTTGGTGCCAGCATGGATGTTTAGACAATGACAGTGATACCACACCAGTTTGCCTTGCCCTTTGTTTGACCTTATTCTAGAAATAATTTCTTATCTTTGTTCAAAGCCTCCCATGGCAAGAGGGCAAGGGAAACATAACATGAAAGAGTGTCTTAAATGAATGTGTTTAACCAGTAATTGAGAGCATCTGTGTGCCAGGCACTGTGCTAGGCATTTTTGAACACATGTTTTTATGTGCTTGCCAGGTCACAGACCCCGTCTTAAGGCACTTGGCATACCATAGTGAACAAAACCACAAAAATCCTTTTGGATTCTGGTGGAGGAGAGAGAGATTAAAAATAAATGCCTGTAGTAGATGGTTATAAATACAGAAATAAAGCAGGAATGAGAGATAGGGAGTGTCAGGCAGGCTGGTTGCAGTTTTTAATCCTGGGATCCAGCATGAATTCACTGGGAAGCCTTTCTGGGTAGAGTGGTGAGTAAGGTGGGCCCTGCCCTCACATAGCTGCAGTCTAGTAATGACTGTTTCCTGATGAGCACTTCACCATAAGGCTAGGGACTCTGCTAAGTAAATGTGTACATTTCCTCCTAGTTTACTGAAATGGAGGACATTATCCCCCGTTTATCCAGAAGGAAACTGAAGCTTTGTGAGTTAAGTAAGTTGCCTAAGTGAACATAACCAGTGGAACCCAGATCTGTCTCCAAAGCCCACGCCTCTTAAACATGGTATTATATCATGGCAACTATGGGCGTGGTGGTGGTGGAGGAATTATCCAACTTTGGAGATAGGGCTGCCTTCTTCTTGGTTCTGATGGGTTGTGCAATAACTTGGCTGGCTCTGGGGAGGGTGTTACCCTGAGCTTCCCCTCCACCTCACCCTGGTTCTATTTGACAGGCCTTGGGGCTGTGCCCTGTGGCCATGATGGCAAAGGAGCCATCTGGTTATTGACTTCTAGGCAGTGGGATGTGTTTTTTGTGTATCAGAGCGTGAACTCTCTTTACTCCAGCAAATCATTGACTACTTGAATTCCTAGCATTACATTGCAGTGATAGGACACTAATTTGGCTGACCTATGGGTCATTGTGTTCAAGGACCTGTTATAAACACTCATATTTAGAAGGGAATGTAAAGTGAATGAAAGGTAACAATGCCAAGGTCACTGCTTATTGTGTTTATCACATAATAGGCCATACCTCGTATTTCCAATGATTGCTTTATCATGATAAAAAGTAAAATGCAAATGAGTGTGTTGGATTAGAAACCTTTATTTAGGTTGTGGAAAGGAGGTCAAGGGTTCAAGAGTGCTCCACTGTTCTTTCTGTTCTGAGTGTGCTTATGATAGTGGGGTGGTTTTTGCCTCCTGTATCCTTTGGGTATTGATGGTTCTTTTGGCAAATTTAATATCTGAGGTGTGCATGTTGGTCATCAATCTAAGAAGGGCTTATATATTCACAACTCTGTTATTTTTCGTTGTCAGTTTCTAGTGACTTTCCACACTTACTAATTCCAAAATAAAGGCCTGTTGCCTTTTATAAGATGATTTTCTTTTTACCAAAGAGTTAAGCTATGGTTCGAGCACTTGGGCTGTGAAATTTATTCTACTTATTTAATGGAGTATTATATATGGTTTTTACCTCCATGTTCTGTAAGAAGACAGTAGATCTAAAAATATACTTTGTTTCCTTTGTCTGATTAAATTTTTGCTGAAAACCAACCCGTCGCAAACTCTGTTTATAGTATACATACAGAAAAGTATACGTATTATAAATGAACAATTCAAAGACTTTTTAGAAACTGAGCACACTTAGGTAGCTTCCAGATCAGCAACCCAGGGGCTCCACCCTCTTCCCATCACTTCCACATTCTGTCTCTCAGCAGTAACCAGTTAGGGTTAGGGTTAGTAATCAGTTTTCTGTCACTGATAACAAAATACCTGAAATGGCGTAATTTATAAAGAAACAGAATTTATTTCTTCAAGTTTCGGAGGCTGGGAAGTCCAACGTCAAGGGAGTACATTTGGTGAGGGCCTTCTGCTTGGTGGAGGCTCTCTGAAGAGTTTAAGGTGGTGCAGGATGTCACATGGTGAGAGGGCAAGAGTGTCTAATGTGCTCACTTGCTCTCCTTATAAATCCACTAGTGCCATTACTGTGATAAGCCTTTTATTTCTTAACTCATTAGTCCCTGAATGGATTAATGCATTCATGATGGCAGATCCCTCAGATCCAATCACCTACCAAAGGCCCACCTTTCAAATACCATAGTTGGATTTCCAAACCTCTTAACACTGTTATAGTGGGGATCAAGCTTCAATATGAGTTTTGGGGGGACATTCAAACTGTAACAGTACTATCCTGACTTCTAACAGTATATTTTTCTTTTGCTGTTTTTGTGTTTTATTTGAATACAATAATACAATCTGTACTCTTTTGCATCTGGTTTCTTTCTTCCTGCTGTTTATGAGATTGAACCATATGGTTGAATGTAGTTGTAGGTTGTTCATTCTCATTGCCATATAATATTTCATTGTGTGAATATTACATAATTAATGTAAGTGGATTAAGAAGTTAAGTAGTTATACCAATTTACATTTCTACCAGTAGTGTGAGAATTTGTGACTTTTATTGTTGAGGTGCTTTTTGGGGGGTGGGAGGTGGAGGTGCATGTTATTCTTAGGTTCATTTCTGTTCATGTTTGTTGGAATAGTCATGATTGCCTTGTTGGTTCTTTGAAAGCTAAGTTAAATATTTGTCTCTGTGCACTCATACTCTCCCCTTTTTTCTTTCTCTCTCTATGTATATGAATATGTGTTTTATATATGTTGTGTTTCATGTATATATGTCTTCTACACACATATATAGGTAACTTATGTGGGTGTGTATATTTTATCTTACAAAGAAAGTCACCGCAGAAGCCATCTAGCTCAGTCTTCTACAGTCTGTGAATTTGCACTGACGTTGCTTAGGGTGACCCATGCTTTTGTTTAGTAACATGCTGTTGCCTCTTCAATATTGCAGTGACATCTGCTCCCTTTTAACTTCATCCATAAGTATCAGGCTCTTTTACAGTTGCACAAAAAACCATGATTCTTGTAGTAGAATGAAGTTTCTTCAGGTGGAGGTTCATAGCTATTTTTAAAGTGCACTTTTCATATCTGCAGGGTCATGGCCTGTGAGCTAGTTTGTTCTTGGGAACTTGGATGAAAACCCCATAGACAATGCAGAAGAAAGCTCAGTTCAAAGCTGCTTTTTCTTCTTTTTTCTTTTTAAGGTTTTTGTTTTGTTTTCTAATATTTCTGTCATGAGCATGCATGATGTTTTTTCTGTCTCTGGTTGGGTTTACATTGTTTAGAATGAAAATACAAAAAAATGCAAGTACTGTATTTAAAAAATCAGACCATAATGAATAAAATAATGAGGAAAAATATTGCTTTTTGTAGAAAACTGACCATTATATTTCATCAAATCAATGAATATGGAAAAATTCTTCTGATGGATAATATATGCTCTAAGATTTCTGTACTTCCATGTGATATTAATATTCATAGAACTTTTAGAATAAAAGATTTTTTTCTAGCTATAATTAATAATTTAAGGTTCATGAATTTTACTTAATAGATTTTTTCTTCTCTTTACAGGCAAGAAGAGACTGATAGGAGAGTGAAAAATGTAAGATATATTTACTTTAATGGAGTATTATACATGGTTTTTATTTCTGTGTTCTGTAAAAAGACAATGGATCTAAAAACATACTTTGCATCCTTTTTCTAATTAAATTTTTGCTAGAAGCCAACCAGTCACAAACTCTAAGTATGTTTAAATGTAAATATTCTAATATATGGTAAAAATATATGTTCTTTGTTCTCATAGTATAAGAGGGTAGGTTAGATTTAGGAAGCTGATTAGTAATGTGGTAAAGGCAAATAAACATGTTTTATGATTTTCAGGGGTGCAAGTAGGAAACTACCAAATCAGACTTTAAAGAAAAACACTGAATATTTAAGGACTCTGGGTACTTGCTCAATGTAGACTCATATAATGTCTTTGATATTCTGTATATATTAGAAGAATATCTAAAAATATGACAACTTTATTTTTAAAAAGCTTGATATCGTTAATAAGAAAGCTCAGAATTACTGATATTAGGTGTTCATTTTATAAGTCTGTTGAAAAAATATTGATTGCTTGAAAAGTTTTATTTATGTTTTCTTATGAATTTTTTTCTTTCTTCATGTGTACCGGTAGAATTTATGAATGCCTTTTGGGATCTGGACTTTTGATCTAAGAACTTGCTCAGGGACAGGAAAATCTAGAACGAATAATTAAGATTTTTAATAAATCGTCTCCTTCCCATAACTTTTAAAGACAGTCTGCTTCCAACCTTAGAGTGATATGTGCTACCATTTATCTGCAGTACTCACCTGCGTTTGAGCTCACAATCTAAATGCACTGATCTTGTTTATGGAATTTTTTTTTGAAGGTTTTGATAACATTGTACTGGCTGGGAAGGAAAGCACAAAGTAACCCCTACTATAATGGTCCCTGTCTTAATCTGAAAGCATTTGAGAATCTTTTAGGACAAGCTCTGACTAAGGTAAGGAAGCTACGTGTGTGAGAGATGCCTCCTGGAACTGGTACTACTACTTTCTCCTTCCATTTTTCTTCCTCCTCTCTATAAATATGGCAGCTCTAACTTTGCTACACTCTAAATTGGGCTGAATAGAGAGGATTGTTATTCGTTTGGTGGCATTGTATGCTACCACCAAGGAGTGAGTGAGTCTATTCCAGAGCAGTTTACGTGGTATAGAGATGTATCTTTTAATTTTAGGTAATTTGCTGGCACACACATTTGCTTCCTTTCTTATACACTCTCTGTTTAACTTGACTGTTTCTAGACTCGTTATGAACTCAACCTGTAGTAGTAAGGTGCTTTCAGCGCTACTAAAATGTGTGGAAGTTACTTAATTTCTTTATATTATTGTGTTCTTTTCATGGGTGATTATATCTCTAATGCCCACACTCTAGTATCCCCACAATTCTACCTTGCTGCCTCTGTTTCCTAAAGATTAGTGAATGCTAAGTAAAATTTGATAATATTTTGAAGTTACAATCCTTTGTTTTACACATTTTTAGCCTTTTATATCCTGGAATCAATATGACAACCATTTGAATGCTTAAGGACCTCTGAGGACAGCTGAGTGCCAGGACTGACTGTAGTTCTGCCAAATCTTCATTTATAAGATCCAGATGGGGAATTTGCAGAGCTCAGAAGAATATATGTAGAGAGTGTGTGTGTGTGTGTATGTGTGTGTGTGTGTGCCTGTGTGTGCGCGCGCACGCGTGTGTGTATGTGTATGTGTATAATACCATCTAAATAATAGTAGTTGCTTCATGGGTTTTTCTGATAATTAAATGAGTCTGTACCAATAATGCATTTAGCATCAGTGTCTGGCACATTGTAAGGATATGATAAATGTTAATTACCATGATTGGAAGATAGAAATTTTAGGCCAGGATGAAAATGATCACTGTCCTCTACATCTCTCCTGATCTTTAAATTGTTTTGCCTGAGTTCAGCCACATACATTATAGAGAGATGAGATTATAGAGCCTAGAAATTTCATATATATATATATATATATATATATATATATAAAAAATTGTAATGAGTCGATAGCACTCTATTCAGATTCCTTGAATAATTAGTTCAGGTAATAGGTTAGTAGGTGAGATATCAACATGCACATGCATTGTACTAGGTGTTGGGAAAACACTCATGGCAAATGACCCAACTGCACAGAGCACAGTTGTTTGATGAGACAGATGAGCAGATGGGTCACTGCCATGAAGGAGGGTGAGGCTCTGAGGGAAGAATTGCAGGGGCCTTTGGGCACAAGGAGAGCCTTGCCTTACAGTTATTTCAGCTATGAAAGCATTCAATTAAAAACTATGTGGGACTTTGGCTCATATGTTAGTGCTCTCTTTACATCCTTTGGTCCTTTTTATGACAGTCTGACTCAGGTTGGATAATCCTGGTACAGTGTTTATGCTAGGAGTGCCTCATTAAAGGCTGTTTCCTGTCACCAATGTGAAAATCAGAGTGTGTAAAAATCTTTTCGTAGGTAAAACTGTAGTTGTGGTTCCTTTGTTATGGGATAGCCGTGAGAGGCGTGTGACTATATCATCCCCGTTTTGCATCAGTTCTGTTAAAAACAAAATCATTTTATCCATCAAACTTTTCCCATTTAACTAGATGAGGCTTAATGGCTAAACCAAAATACCAGTTAAAAAAAATTCTTGCTGTAAGCTGTTGCACTTGAGTTATCTTATAAGTTGGAGGTGACTCATTTTAGGTGACTTGTCAGGGTGAAGTCATCCTTAAACACAGGCACCAGGGCCAGACTGAGGTTCTTATATAACTGAAATGGCCGTCATCAATATCTTTAACATTTACGAGGTCAAAAATTATCTTGCTGTGTACTAAACTCTAAGACCTCAGCAAATATGTGTCTAAGAAACCTGATGGATCTGAAGACTTACTTAAAATTTTTTTATCCTTTTATATTTTGAGAAGTATTTTGGTGGCACCAGCAATAGGCCTAGCTTCCCCATCTGCTAGGAAATAGCAGGGAGTAAGGTAGGTGCCTGCATTTTCATGACAGGATGTCAACTCCAATGCCAGGGTGTCTGGCATCTAAAGCATATGAAATCCAACTTAAATCTGCTAGACCTTATTGGTGCTTCAAACACTTGTCAAACAACTGAACCATGAATTGACAGATCCAGTATTAGTGAAAAGTGTGCCTGAGACAGCTACTGGTTACTCATTGTAAACACACTTTTTCCAACATTTTCCATGTGTTGAAAATATTCAATAATTAAAAGTTAAAAGAATAGTGGCAACAAATACCCAGATGTGCACCATCTGATTGAATTATTAAAATTTCCTGTTTTGGCTTTATTGCTTTATTTACCTATGTATCTATCCTCCCACCTATGTTTTTACTTAACCATTTTAAGGTAAATTGCTGATACCGTGATACCTCATGCCTAAATGCTTAGCATGCATCTCTTATGAGTAAGAATATTCTTCTCTATAGCCACAAGTCTATTATACTTAAGAAAACTCAAATATTCTCCATTACCTAATATCCAGTCCATATTAAAAATTTCCCATTGTTTCCGAACTATTTTTCATAGCTCTTTCTTATCTGAATTGTGGTTTAATCAAGGTTTACATATTACATTTGGTTGTTAGTAATTCCTAGGTTCTTCAAACTGAGTAAGCTCAACTGAAAGTAACATTACTGATTTTTACTATAGTAACAAAATTACCTTCACCATATTAAAAAATTTCAGTTACTAGATATTTGATTACTAGAAGTCAGGACTATACAAAGGGCCTTATAATTTTTACTTAAATCAAATCCTGATTTTAAAAAGTCTAATTTTATTTTGCTGTTAGCTTTCTTAGAGGAACGTTAATTAAAAATGCTTATTTTGAGTAAGTTTCTATATAATTTACAGACCTTTGGTTAACAGCATTTGCCATATTTTTATGTATCTTTTATAGGAGCCAAACAAATGTTATTTAGGTCCAAGGAAAATAAGTTTTGTATGTTAGCAAACAAGTATGTTTCCCTTGATTCAACAAGAAAGACAACTCAGCTGCCAGCACCTCAGATCTAGCTTTCATTATGAGTGAAAATAAATGAATTCTGTGAAATGTGTGCCAACTGTTTTTGCTTTTTTTAAAAAAAATTTAAACTATTTTTTTTTTTTTTGGCAGGGGGTGCATTTAAAGAACCTTAACTGTTATGGTTTTATGTTTAACATAAACCACCCAAATATTTCCTGGACATAGACTCAGTATAATTTTACCAACTTATCTCCTTTGCTCCTCTCCCCCCCACCCCCAGGATAATTACTGTATTTATCATTACACAGGGTAATCATTTCTGTGACCAATTTCTTGCTAACCTCCTCTCTCTCCCCCCGGTGACCTCAGTTCCATTTTTTCTTTTTGAAAGATCAAAGAATTATTGTGATTGTTATATCTTTCTTTCTTTATTTAATTTTTTTTAGCTCCCACTTATTTTTTGTTTCATTTTTTAAATTTATTTTTTATTGGCATATTAATTGTTACAAATCATACTTATTCTTTATGCACCTTATCCAATCCTCCTTCCCCCTCTAATAACCATAGATTTGTTCTCTCTGTCTTATAGATTAACTGTTCCTCTGTTAGTTTGTTGCCTAGATGCTCTGTCCAGTACCGAGACAGGTGTGATCAAATCCTCCCCTACTATCATAAATCAGATGCGGCTTCTATTACTCTAGAGTGTGCTTTTCAGAGAGAGAGGATCTCTTTTTCTTTTTCTTTTTCTTTTGTTTGATCTCTGCTGGTGCCTCTCCTTGTGTCAATGCAGTTGAGAGTCTGGTGTGCCATATGCATAGTAGCTGTGACTGCTGCTATAGAGACTAGCCACTTTTGCAGCAGACATGACAATTGTGGTGGCTATGGTGGGTTATCCATGTGGAAATGGTGCTATTGGTGTGCTCTTTACCCAAGTGTGGCTGGGTTCAACTTCCCCCAGCTCCATGCCTGAGGACACCAGCAGGGCACGGGGGTGGTGGTGGCATTAGCTGCCACTTATGAGTAAGGACATGTGGTATTCTCTTTCTGTGCCTGGCTTCTTTCATTTAACATAAATATTTTCACTGAGTTCATCCATGTTGCTACGAGTGACAGTATTTCATTTTTTACAGCAGAGTAGTATTCCATTGTGTAGATATACCACATTTTCCTTATCCAGTCATCTGTTGATGGACATTTAGATTGGTTCCATCTCTTGGCTATTGTAAATAGAGCTGTGGTAAACACAGGAGTGCAGATACCTTTTGACATGATGATTTCCACTTCTTTGGGTGTACACCAGCAGTGGATTTGTTGGATCATATGGCAGTTTTTTCTGTACTTGTTTGAGGAACTTCCATACTGTTTTCCATAATAGCTGCAGTAATTCACAGTCCCACCAACAGTGCGGGAGGGTTCCCCTTTCTCCACATCCTCAGCACCATGTTATTCTTTGTCTTTTTGATAATGGCCAGTCTAACTGGCATGAGATGGTATTTCACTGTGGTTTCAACTTGCATTTCCCCAGTGCTGAGTGATGTTGAGCATTTTTTCATGTGTCTTTTGGCTATTTGTATATCTTCCTTTGAGAAATGCCTATTTATTTCCTTTGCCTATTTTTTAATTAGGTTACTTGTTTTTGTACTGTTAAGTTGTTTGAGATCCTTGTATATTCTGGATATTAATCCCTTGTCAGGTGCATAGTTTGCACATGTTTTCTCCCATTCTGTTGCTTGACTTTTCGCTTTGTTAAATGTTTCTTTTGCTGTGAAGAAGCTTTTTAGTTTGATATAATCCCATTTGTTTGTTTTTCCTTTCGTTGCCTGTGCTTTGGAGGTTATATTCATAAAGTCTTTGCCCAGTCCCACTTCCTGAAGTGTTTCCTCTGTGTTTCTTTTAGTAGTTTTATAGTTTCAGGTCTTATATTTAAGTCTTTAAACCATTTTGAGTTGATTTTCATATATGGCAAGAGGTATGGGTCTAGTTTCATTCTTCTGCATATGGTTGTCAAGTTTTCCCAGCATCATTTATTGAGGAGGCAGTCTTTTCTCCAATGTATGTTCTTGTTGCCTTTGTCAAAAGATCAGTTTGGCTGTAAGAATGTGGATTGATTTGTGTATTCTCTATTCTGTTCCATTGTTTTGAGTGTCTGTTTTTATGCCAGTACCATGCTGTTTTGTTTACTATAGCTATGTAGTATAATTTGAAGTCAGGTAGAGTTATCCCTCCTTTTTAAAAAATTTTTTTATTTTCTCAGGATTGCTTTGGCTATTCAGGGTCTTTGGTTGTTCCATATAAATGCTAGCATTGTTTTTTTTTTTTTTTTTCTATTTCTGTGAAGAATGTCATTGTTATTTTGGTGGGGATTGCATTGACTCTGTATATCACTGTGGGTAGTACAGACATTTTCACAATGTTTATTCTTCTATTTGAAGAGCATGGAAAGCCTTTCCATCTCTTTGCGTCCTCTTTAATTTTTTTCAGCAGTGATTTGCAGTTCTCATTGTAGAGATCTTTCACCTCCTTGGTTAAATTGATTCATAAATATTTTATTATTTGGTGACTATTGTAAATGGGCTTGCTATATTGATTTTTTTCTTCTGCTAGCTCATTATTGAAGTATACAAATGCTACTGATTTGTGTGTCTATTTTGTATCCTGCAACTTTAGTAGTTTGTTTATCAGCTCTAGGAGTTTTTTGGTAGAGTTTTTAGGTTTTTCTATATATAGGATCATGTTATCTGCAAACATGGACAGTTTAATTTCTTTACCAATTTGGATGCCCTTTATTTCTTTCTCTTGCCTAATTACTGTGGCTAGTACTTCCAATACTATGTTAAACAAGACTGGTGAAAGTGGGCATCCTTGTCTTGTTCCCATTAGTATGGGAAAAGCTGAAAGTTATTCAGGATGATATTGACAGTGGGTTTGTTGTATATGGCTTTTATTGTTTTGAAGTATTTTTCTTCTATAGCTAATTTGCTGAGAATCTTTATCATGAAGCGATGCTGAATTTTGTCAACTTCTTCCATGTCTATTGAGATAATCAGATAGTTTTTGTCCTTGATTTTGTTGATGTGGTGTATCACATTTATTGAATTGTGTATGTTGAACCATCCTTACATCCCTTGGATGTATCTCATTTGATCATGGAATATAATTTTTTTGATCTGTTGCTGTATCTGGGTTGCTAATATTTTGTTGAGGATTTTTGAATCTATGTTCATCAGAGATATTGTCCTGGAGTTTTCTTTATTGTTGTTGTTGTATCTTTGTCTGGTTTTTGGAATCACGGTGATGCTGGTCTCATAGAATGAGTTTGGGAGAAGGCTTATGTTTCAATTTTCTGGAATAGTTTGAAGAGAGGTGGTATTGATTCCTCTTTAAAGGTTTGGTAGAAGTCAGCAGTAAAGCCATCCAGTCCTGGGCTTTTCTTTGTTGGGAGACTGCTGATTATTGCTTAAATTTCATTACTTGTTATTTGTCTATTCAGATTTTCTGTTTCTTCTTGATTCAGTCTTGGTAGTTGTATGTGTCCAGAAATTTATCCATTTCCTCCAGGTTTTGAAGTTTGTTGGTGTATGTTGTTTATAATAGCCTCTAATGAATCTTTGTATTTCTGTGGAATTGGTTGTAATGTCTCCATTTTCATTCCCAATTTTCATTATTTGGGTGTTCTCTCTTATTTTTTTTCAGTTAGTCTGGCTAATGGTTTGTTTCTTTTGTTTATCTTCTCAAAAAACCAAATTTTTGCTTCACTGATCTTTTGTATCTTTTTGGGGGGTCTCTATTTCATTTAGTTCTGATCTGATCTTAATTATTTCTTCCAAACTACGAATTTGGTAATTGGATTGTTCTTGTTTTTCTAGTACTTTGAGGTGTAGTGTTAGGTTGTTTGAGATCTTTCTATCTTTTGATGTAAGCATTTATTGCAATAAATTTCCTCCTTAGTAATGATTTTGCTGCATCCCACAGGTTTTGGTATGATGTGTCTTTATTTTCATTAGTTTCAAGAAGTTTTTTGATTTTTTGTTTAATTTCTTCTGAAACCCATAGGTTGTTCAGAAGCATGTTGTTTAATTTCCATATATTTGTATAATTTACAGAGTTTCACTTGTTATTGATTTCTAGTTTTAATCTGTTGTGGTCTGAAAGGTGCTCGAAATGATTTTGATTTAAAAATTTGTTGAGACTTGATTTGTGACCTAACATGTGTTCTGTCTTGGAGAATGTTCCTTATGCTGATGAGAATATATATTTTGTAGTTGTTGGATGAAATGTTCTGTAGATACTTGCAGATATCTACATAGGTCCACCTGATCTAAAGCATAGTTTAAATCCTACCTTTCTCTGTTGGTTGTTGCCTATATGATCTGTCCAGTGCTGAGAGTGGGGTGTTCAGTTCCCCAACTTTTATAGTATTGGGGTCTATCTCTTTCTATAGGACTAATATAGTGTTTGCTTTGTATATCTGTGTGTTCTGATGTTGGATGCATATATATTTATGATATGTCTTCTTGCTGGGTAGATCCCTTCATCATTATATAGTGGCCTTCTTTGTCTCTTTTTTAATAATTTTTGGTTTAAAGTCTATTTTATCTGATATAAGAATAGCTAGTCCTGCTTGGTTTTGGTTTCCGTTTGTGTGGTATATCTTTTTACATCCCTTCACTATTAGTGTGTGTCTTTACAAGTGAGGTAAGTCTCTTGAAGACAGCATTTGGTTGGGTCTAGCTTTTTAATCCAATCAGTCAGTCTGTGTCCTCTGAGAGGGGAGTTTAATCCATTTACACTTAGGGTTGTTATTGAAATGTATTGTCTTACTTGTGGCATTTTATTGATTTTTGTCTGGGTGTTTTAAATATGTTTTGTTCATATCTTTCCCTTTTATTGTTTGTATTTGACGTTTGTTGGTTTTTTGAGGTGGTAAGATTTAGTTACTTTTTCTTTCTCATTTGCATTTTTATTCTACCAGTGGGTTTTGTTCTTTCTTGTATATTCATGGTAGTGTTTACTTTTTTTTGGGATTATAGATGCAGGACTCCCTTGAAGATTTCTTGCAGGGCTGGTCATGTGGTGGTGAACTCCCACAGTTTTTGTTTGTTTGGAAATACACTATTCATTCCTCATTTCTGAATTCTCAGCTGGCAGTTTTTTTTCTTTTAGTATTTTGAATATGTTGTCCCATTTTCTTCTGGCCTGTAGAGTTTCTGTTTTAAGTTTGCTGTAAGTCTGATGGGGTCTCCCTTATAGGTGACTTTATGCTTTATTCTTGCTTCTTTCAGGATTCTCTCTTTGCTTTGAGCTTTGTAAGTTTGGCCAAGGGGATCTTTTTGGATGTAATCTGTTTGGGAATCTTTGAGCCTCTGGAATCTGTAGGTGTGTGTCTCTCTCTATACATGTGATGTTTTCTATTATTATTTCATTGAATGCCTTTCCTTTCATTTCCATTTCATCAATGCCTTTTCCTTTCTCCTCCCCTTCTGAAATCCTGATGATTTGGATGTTTGTATGCTTAAGATTGTCTGCTAGTTCTCTTAGATTTTCTTCACTTTTAAAAAATACGTCTTTCCTTTTCTTTTGTCTGCCTGGGTTATTTTGAAAAGGCCATCTTTGAGTTCAGAAATTCTTTCTTCTGCTTGCTCTAACCTGCTGCTAAGCTTTCAATTGTGTTTTTTATTTCATTGAATGAATCCTTCAGTTCCAGTAGTTCTGCTATATTATTTTTTAAGGTATTATTCTGTTTGTAAATTTCCTCCTTCATATCCTGGATATTTTTTCTCATTTCATTGTGTTGTCTGAGTCTTCTGTATCACATTGAGTTTCCTTGAGATTGTTGCTCAGAATTAATTTCCAGTCATTTCAAGAGTTTCCTGCTCTGTAGGGTCTGGTACTTGAGAATTACTGTATTCCTTTGGTGTCATATTTTCTTGTTTTTTCATATTTCTAGTATCTCTACCTTGATGTCTGGTCATCTGACAGGGCAGTTGCTTCTTCTATTACTCTGCTGTAGGCTTTGAGGAGAGAGATGTCCTCCTTTTTTTCCAGGCTCTGGCAGTGACTCTCCTTGTGTTGTGAGCACCACGCTCAGCCAGTGAGCAAACCGGCCATCCGTATATGGGATCCGAACCCGGGGCCTTGGTGTTATCAGCACCGTACTCTCCCGAGTGAGCCACGGGCCGGCCCGACTCTCCTTGTGTTGATGTGGTAGGCTGGGCAGTGAGCCACCTGCACAATTGCTGTGGCTGCTACTGTGGTTGTAAGCCATCCTTGCAGCAGCAGTGAGTGTGGTGGTGGCTATGGTGGAGCACCCATGTGGAAGCAGTGTTTGCAGCATGCTCCTGCCTTCTATTGGGTGGGAGAGGCTACCTGTGGCTCCTGCCTTCGTCCCCGTTCATGCTTCTACCTTCTGTTGGCGGGGGTGGAGGGAGCTGCCCATAGCTCCTCAACTTATCTCCTTTTGGATGTTTCAACTATGGGTGTTTTTTCTCTCTATCTTCTTTCATATTTATTGCCAGAGAACTGTAAATAATCACGATTTTAGCATTTCAGTGTTATTCTAATTATTAACTTTTCTTTATTGAACATCTCCCCTCCTTAATTTTAAATAGACCATACTACTTTATTAAGTAATATTGAATACTTCCTTATTGTTACTTTGAATATTGAATACCTCCTTAATGTGTTAGTTGTGATACAGTTACACCTTTATTTTCTGATTTTTATCAGGTTGTTTCTTATCTTTAACAGGGAAAATCTCATTACCTCATCTAATGCAGCACAACTTGAACTATGCAAACTAACAAGTAATGACCTGTTACATTTTTGAAAGCTTATGCTAACTTACTATTCTTGAAAAAATGTTTTCTTCAGGCACTTGAAGACTCCAGCTGCCTGAAAAGAAGTGGCAGGGACAGCGGCTACGGTGATACCTGGTGTCCTGAGCGGGGAGAATTTCCTGCTACTTCAGGCCACCATAAGAGAGAAGATTCCTTTGAAAGCTTGGATTCTTTGGGCTCTCGGTCATTGACAAGTTGCTCCTCTGATATCACATTAAGAGGGGGACGTGAAGGTGAGTTGCAGTATTGGCTGTCAATTTATTTTTATCTGTTTGCTTATTAAGAAAACTGAGAACAGTAGAGAGTAGAAAAATGGAGTGAAAACTACTTAGGCAACAATTTCACCAAGAAGTGGATTTTCAGAGTCTCAAGTGTAATTGGGGATTTCTTTTTTGCTACGTTCCCCCCCTCATATTGGTGATATTTTCACTTTAAAAAAAAAATTAGTTTTTGGAGAGGACTGGGGAGGAGACAGGGTTAACTGTTACCTTTTTTATAGTGATAATCTGTGCCTATGAAGCCTGTTAGCTGATACATTTAAGTATAAAAAATAATATAAATAAGATAATGTAAATAAATCTGTTATAGTTCCTGATTAATTTTCTTTCTTCTTTTCTATTTTCCCCAAAGGGTTAAAAAAAAAATTCTGTTATAAAAAGACAGAAAAAATACTGTTATAATTATCTGTATCCAAGAGAAGAAATGATTGGTATCTATCATGATAGAATATTCTAAACTTTGACAGATTGGGTACCATGCTACTTAACGTTGTGGTAGAAAACATCTTTGGTTCTTGTCAGAGTCAGAGCTAACCCAGTACAGAGCAAGTGTGAAAGCAATGTGCTAATGAAAGTCAATCTATTGTGGAAGGAACCTTTTTGCAAAATCCCAGACTTTTGGTCAAATCAGTTATTTAAGTAGAAGTCTTATTACTATAGTTACTGATAGTGTCAGCAATTTTTGACTGTCAATCTCTCACTAGCCTGATGTGATTAGATTGAAACCACAAGTTTCCTGAAATATTTCTGTGCTTCCTCGTCATTAACAGGAAGAGATTCAGAGTTCTGATTGTGGATTTGTGCTTAACTGTTAGGGATTTTTCTTTGCTTGTTTATTTTAAATGTTACTTTTATATCTAAGTGTTTTCTCCTAGCATTTTTATTATGAAAAATTTCAAACATCAGCAAACGTGAAATAATTTTACAGGGAACACCCATGTACCCACCACCTGCTTCTATCGTAACATTTTACTGTGCTTGCTTTCTCACTTAGCCATGTCTTTCTCGCTAAGCATTATTTTATCCATCTTATTTTTTGCATTTCAGAGTACATTACAATTGTCCTAAATACTTTGGTGTGCACACCATTAACTGTAATTCAATTTTTGTTTTTTTTCTGATGTAAAATTTACATAAATGCAACTTATAATGAATTTTTTTCAACTATAAAACTATTCAATAATTTATTAAGTATGGTAACAAAAAACCAAATTCTTTAGCTTTTGGAGTAGTTGTATTTTAAAACTGAAAAGTAAAAAATGTAAATGACCATTTTAGTGTTAACATTTATAATTACTTCTGCATTTGTTAGCTATTTGCTATCTAGGTATAACTTTTTCATAGCCCAGATGATGATTACAATGCTTTTAAAGAAATGAATCTACATTCATAGTTCATCTGAGTGATTAAAGCAGAGGCTGAAATTCTCAACCCACTATACCAGGGTACTTCAAAAAGTCTGTGGAAAAATAGAATTGATAGATAATAGAAATATTTCCACAGACTTTTTGAAGTACCCTCCTATTACTTTGTCCTGACTGAGGACCTGTGACATGCTATGTTTCAATTTGTATCTGGCCAACAAAGAATAAAAGGGGGAAAGATTGAGGGCATGTGGGAATGTACAGACTTCAGTCTGTTTAGATGCAGTGGTGCAGCTTTCTGGACTGTAAGTCCTTTCCTCAGATCCTTGCTAGACTGGGTGCCTGGTACCTGCAACCAAAGGCAGAGGGCCACACTGCTTCCTGGTCTCGGGAAAGGAGCTGCAGACTGTAATTATCCTGATTTGAGCATCACGTATTGTACACAGATGTTGATATTCAACTCTGTACCCCGCAGATATGTACCATCATCTTTGTTTCAATAATAGATAAAGAGTTCAGAAGTGAGGTCTTTGTAATTACAATTAAGTAGAAGAAAAAAAACCAAACAAAAAAGCTTGGGGGTGGGTTGAGGTAGACCAGGATAATAAAGCTGTTTTGTGATTAGTGTATTAAAATTCTGCTGCTACCGACCGGATTGTAGTCCCAAATTGGTCACCACTACAGTTTAGCATAATATTTTTAGGATAACAGAATTGCAATATCAAATTCTCTAGTTTTACTGTGTAAGAAAATTCTTATATGAAGAATGATGTTTGGGCAAATACAAAACTCTGCAGGGCACTGTATAGGGCTAAAAAAGATTTTAACTTTAAAAATTCAGAAGTAGAATAGTCTATTTGTGACTTTAAAATTTCGCATGTACAAATTTTGGCTAGAATCATTGTCACATTGTTTGGAAATAAGAGAGAAATATCTTATTTTTTAGGAGGTGGCAGAAAACTAGCAAAGCACCAGATTATTGATGACTCATGCTCCTGATCATAGCTGCTTCTACTTTATCCGTTTTCACCATGACTCTCCTCTTACCCTGTCCCTGGTTCATAGCTCCATGTCAAACCACTTCCTGTAGACTATTCTCAGTGTTATTTACTGTAGATTCCTGCCAGGCAGGAGGGAGGAGACAGACCAACCTCAGCTCAGGTTAACCCTACAGGTGCTGTACGTGCTCAGAGCTGTAGCTGTCAGGTACTGTGCACAGCAAGCCTCTGAGAGGGCCCTGGTGGGAAGCAGGCAACATTTGCAAATCTTCTTTGCCAGTGCACACGAGGCAGGAAGGAGAGACAGCTCAGTTTGGATCTATAGTGTTGTTCTCTCCTTTCTTTTCTTCCCATGTCTTTAAAAGAGCAGATTTATTATTTTTTAAGGGAGCAGATTACTATTTGTATCTGTCTGACCTTGAGGTCTATCAAAAGCTTTTCTTTTGAATTTGTGTTTAAATGATTTTGATTCAAAACACAAGGTTCCCAATATAATTTCCATGGCCACCCTCAGAAGAAGCTTTGAGTTCTGTGCTCTCATTCAGGCATAAGATTTGAGATTCCTTTGGGATTTTAGAAGTCTTCCAGTCTAACTGCATCTCTAATGTGTGATTCTTGTTCGTAGGGCCTTCATGAGGATCTGTCAGACCCCTTTGCAATCTTGTGCTTTTTTGCTTCTCTTTCTATGTTCTTATCTCTCCTCTCACATAAATTTTAGATAGCCACATGCCTTATTTTAAATTACGAAGTTTCCCTAGAATGATCTTGGTGTACCCCATTTTAAGTGTCTGTGACTCAATGGCTAGATTTCTGTTCATGTGTATTACATCAACAAATTTTATGAAAAATCATGGGGGCACAGCAGACCGAAAAAAAAAGGGGTTCAGTAGTAAATCAGGACTTTTTCTGCTTAGAGGGTGCAACTGCAAAAGAATGTACTGGATGTGCCTCCAGTATGCAAAGCAAGTTCCTCCTAATGGATCTTATCACAACTTCATGACAAATTTCTAAAAATATTCCCTGCAGTTAGCAGTAGCAGCAGTGGGTTTCCAAGGGAAAGACAAAGCAGGCACGCTGTGTGGGTTTCAGTTAGGCGAATCATCTGCAGAGTAAAGCAAATTCTTGTGCCTTCTTTATAGGTTGCGAAAGTGACACGGATTCTGAATTTACATTCAAAATGCAGGATTATAATAAAGATGATATGTCATATCGAAGGATTTCATCTATCGAACCAAAGACTGCCTTACCATTCAATCGCTTTTTACCTAACAAAAGTAGACAGCCATCCTATGTACCAGCACCCTTGAGGAAGAAGAAGCTGGACAAGAATGACGATAACCGAAGAAGCTGGGCAAGCCCTGTGTACACAGAAGCAGATGGAACATTTTCAAGGTACTGGAATTCTGTGTGATTACCGAGTTTACTGTGCTTTGTGGGGTTTGGTGGGATATTTAAATGTGGTAACGGAGTGGCTCTTAAAATGTATCTCTTATATAATATATTAAATTTCGCTAATGAGAATTTCTTTCTTACCTCTAATTGTAGTCATACTTATCTCGAAGATATTTCTTCTGCTTCAGAATGTCAGCATATGATTTGCTGAGTCTTTTTTTAGATGTATGCTTTCAGGTTATTGGTATTTTTCAGCATAGTAGATGACTTATATTGTTCATTGTGAGCTCGGCTGTGTTATTTTCTTTCATTTTTCCCCATTTTGATTGATCTTAGTGGACATGAAAAGAATCCTTTAATTTTCCATCAAATTAGCAGAGCAGAGTGTGATTTTTCCAATCCAGCTTCCTATGAGAAGGAGGTGTGTGGTTCTGAAAGTGGTTCGGACTCTGAGGATGAACGAAGGTTGCCGGATGTGATTTTGGATGACTTAGCCAATCGTAGATTCCAAGTGAAAATGAGGCCGGAGAGTTTCGTCTCGAAAACCACCTCTCCTAACTCGTGTCCGCAAATATTTTCTCCTGCTGGTACATTAGCCACTGGGCTATGCCAACTGACCAGGTCAGGAATATTTGTCTTGGATATGGATGTCTATCATGCTGATGCTGCTGATTTTAATTCAGAAAGTAATACCCCAAATTGTTTATTTATTGTCTTTTTTTTTTTTTTTTAAACACAGCTTCTAATGAAGTTTTTTTTGGTCCATGTGTATCTAGCTATTCTCTAATTGAAATGAGATGCTGTTATAATGCCTTAACGTTCTAGGAGCTGTGGTGATGAGAACGGGAACTAATTTGCCTTGTTCACAGTGGTGTTCAACTTTGTGAGCCAGAAAGCATGCCTTTTGTGTTCTGTGTCATGAATTGTTCATATGGTGTCTTAATGGGTTGGATGTTTTAAACAGTAACCACAGGAGGACTTGGGGCACCAATGTGGAGAACTCTTCAAACTCCTCTTGCTATTTGGAAGAAGAAAAGACAAGAAACCTACCCAACATTGTAAAGGATGATCTTTATGTGCGAAAGCTAAGTCCAGTCATGCCAAACCCAGGGAATTCTTTTGATCAGTTTCTTCCCAAATGTTGGATCCCTGAAGATGTGAACTGGAAAAGAATAAAAAGGGAAACTCATAAACCATGGTATAAGGAATTTCAGGGATTCAGGTTTGTCTCTGTGCATGTTTCTGTTATTCTAGTGTTCATTCAGTACCCTGGCTGGGAGGATTCTGTGCATTTTTTTTTGTTGTTGTTATGAGAGAGATGGAGAAAGGCTAATTTTCTCCCTAACATCTATAAAACCTCTGTAGTTGAAAAAAAATCTGTTTCAATTTAACCCTTATGATCTGAATCTTTAAAAGCCCTGTTCTATATATTGTCATAGCTTGGCATTGTTTTTAGTAGTTCTGTTTTTCTCCAGTTATTTGTCTTCTTCCCTCCCCACTTCTATTCTTTGTGTCACTCCACAGTGGAAGGAATTCAGACTCTGAGGATGAGGACTCAGGCTCTGACAGAAACTCCACCACTTTTAGTAGCACACAAAAAGCAGAACGTAGGCTAGACGGCAAGTGCCAAAGACGTTCACTCTTGCTGGAACTAGCCTACAAACAGGCCACAAAATCTCGGGACACCCATGCAGCCAGGAGAACCAGTGGTGCTTCAGATGAGCCCAGGTGCACCTGTCTGCATGAGCCTGCCTGCCTGGGGTCTGGCCTCAGATGCCCCTCTGCCTGCCTCTGCTGCTGCATTAACCTGGGACCTGACTGCGCTGAATTACAAAATCTTATTCACTTACTAGATTTAGTACAAAAGCATAATATATAACATATCGCTTTCTATGTAAGCACATCAGCTTGGAAGTTATAGGAGTCAACGTTCTTTATCACAATAATGTGCAAGACAGTATGTATTTACATGTGACGTTCTTTTGGAGAATCATTTTTAAAAGGCTTTTTAGAAAGATTACCTAATTTTACAGTTGTGCTGTGCATGGAGAGGTGGAGAAAGGAAATAACGTATAAAGATGGGAAGGGCAAGTCTGGGGAAAATGCAAAGAAAAGATTCATCACCGTCTTTTAAAAAAAACTTCAGAGCAATTCATTTTATTGTTTTCTGCTGGTTACATGTACCTATTGCATAAAGTGCATGATGCCCAACTTTTGAATCTTTCCAGGATCGTTCCTTCTTATCTTAGGGGAGTGGGTGACAGGGGTTAGGTCACTGTGGCCAGTGGAATGAGGAAGGGGTGCAGGGGAGTGGTGCTATGTGTCAGGGAGGTGTATGCTTCCTGTGTTCCAGCCCCATCACAGGGCCTCGGTGGTGCCCACCTTTCCTGGGACGTACACTCTACTCGTTTCTTTAAATGGTGTCCAGGAAAGTCACAGGTGGTAGAATTAAATGCTAGTCTGTCTTCCTAGCAAGAATCCTTCTCATGGCCCCCCTAAAGTAATTCTCCCTTGGTAACTGGCTAGTTAGTCAGCTACCTACGTAACCTTTTCTCCCCAAACTTAATAAGATTCTCCCTTCCTTTTTCTTTTCTGTGCTTCAGTCAGTTTTTGTTACTTCAGGCTCTCCAAACATACTCTGATGACATCTTGTCTTCTGAAACAAATATCAGAATTGACCCCACCTCAGGCCCAAGGCTCATAACACGCAGAAAGAATCTCTCCTGTGCACCAGGCTATAGAAGAGATGACCTGGAGATGTCAGCCCTGGATCCTGACTTAGAGAATGATGATTTCTTTGTCAGAAAGACTGGAGCTTTCCACGCAAATCCGTGTGTTTTCCGAACTTTTGAAGACTTTAGAAGGCTCTCTGAGCAAGATGATCCTGTAGAGCGAGATATAATTTTGCAATGTAGAGAAGGTGAACTTGTACTTCCAGATTTAGAAAAAGATGATATGATTGTTCGTCGAATTCCAGCACAGAAGAAAGAAGTGCCTCTGTCCGGGGCCCCAGACAGATACCAGCCAGTCCCTTTCCCTGAACCCTGGACTCTTCCTCCGGAAATTCAAGCAAAATTTCTCTGTGTACTTGAAAGGACATACCCATCCAAAGAAAAAAGTAATAGCTGTAGAATATTAGTCCCTTCTCACAGGCAGAAGAAAGACGACATGTTGATTCGTAAGATCCAGTCTTGGAAAGTGGGAACCACTGTGCCTCCCCTCAGTTTCACCCCAGGCCCCTGCAGTGAGGCTGACTTTCAGAAATGGGAGTCCATCCGGGAGGCCAGCAGACTCAGGCACAAGAAACGGCTGATGGTCGAGAGGTCAGAGTGTGTTTCTGCAAGGATTGTGCTTGCAGTGGATGGTATTGTGTAAATTTCTTGTGCGAGAAAGCAGCAGCACACTGCTCAGCCCTGCATGTTGCGTGCCATTTTGAAGCATCCTGTACAAGTTTATTTTGCTTTGAGAAACTTTCAGTCATTTCATGGAAAAAAATGCAATTCCATATTTGCACATCACTAAATCACTTGTTTAGGCCTGTTTAAGAAGGTGTCTGCACAAAACTTGTCTCTGGTCCTAAGCAAGACTGTGGTAGTATTCTGCAATATGAAGTTTCATAAAAATGTTTTCTGAGTATATTTACAGGCTATTATTCTCGTATTCAGGCATTTTTTAACAGTCTGGTTATAGTTTGGTTTTATGTGTTTCTGATATTTTGGAGTGACTGATTTTTTTTTTTTTTTTTTGGTGAAAATTTTCCTTAAAATATGGCATTGCAAATTTTATTTTAACTTGAGTTTTATTTTCGACCTAGGTTTCTTGGACTATCAATTCATAACTTATTTTAATTTATAGTTTAAAGTTCAGTGAAAACTTTGTTAAAATGCATGAATGTGATTTAATGTCTGAATTTTACATGTATGTAAGGGTGGCCATTTTGATGATAATTTGTTATACAACATGCCTTTTGATGAATGTTCAGTTTTTTGAATTTAGGGATGGACAAATCTGACTAGGTTGAAAAAATTGGCAGGCCTAAATTTAACTAATCAGTGACAATGGAAAGCCTTTTCTTATGAATTTGTTGGTTCAGAATAAATTCAGAAACACTTAATTTTGCTTAATTTGAATTACTTGAGATATGAGACCGATGAGAACTTGAGACATGACTAAGAATGCAGCTGAAGAAGCAACCCTTTGAGATTTGTCCATCTCCAGTTAGACTCTTAAGTTAAAGACAGTGAACATTGAGAAATAAATACAACCAGAAAAAGTGACTTTTTTTTAATTTTTGGTTTTCTGGTTTCTTAGACTCTTTCAAAAGATTTATGGTGAGAATGGGTAAGTTTGACAGTTTACAGTAAAAACAAAACAACTGGTGACTATTATTTGTCCTTTGTGTAACTCATCATTGCACTTCTGTCCTGGCATGTCACTAAATGGGGATGCTGTGTGCTATGCATGTGGTTTAAAGTGGGACATTTTTATTAATATTGCAACTTATTGGTAATATTTCTGTCTGAGTACCTAGTGCATGAAGTGCTATTTGACAATAGTAGTTTTTGTTTTATTAGAAATTAAAAATTCAGCTTTATCCCATTTTTTAGTCTAATGAGTTAATTAAAAGTAACTAAAGCACTTGCCTAAGATTAGGTATAGTTATTTTTGGTATTTAATTGCTCCATAGACTAAAATTCTGACTTCTGGATGTTGAAGCCTAAATAACTACATTTTAGAAAAATCTGTGATGGAGAAAGAATATTAGCATTTACTTCAACGTTAGAGTGCATGCAGTTGGCATTTTCTGTATACTTGGCTTGTGGAGAGCTTTGTTAGTGGGGATGGTGAGTGGCATTAGCCTTACCTTAGTGGTATTTGGAAATATTTTGAAGATTCTTGATTAGGATAAAAAGCTATAACCTGGCTATGTTATAGAACAAAATTGCGTTTCAATATTGAAGAATTTAAATCTTGGTAGTTTTCAATATTATTGTTGGAAAGACTGTATTTATAACTAATTCTCAGTTTTTGTCTACTGTTTAATTCTACTCACTTGGTAGACATGACATTATAATGTAAAACTTTTTAGAAATTTGGAAGATTAAGAATAACTGGAATTTAAAAGGAGACCAATCATTCATTTATTTTTAGTTGCAAAAGTTACAGGTGACTGTAACTTAATATTTTCCACCAAATCTGTGACTTTGTGAATCTAACCGTTAATAGTTTTTGAGCAAGAAGGAGAGTTTAAAGATATCAAGTATTTTACTATGTCTAAACCTTAGTAGGCAACTATCTAAGAATCTCTAATTTCGATAGCTTTAGATAGTCCAGAAATCTTGGAAGCTACTAAAATTACTATTTAAAGCAATATAATCATTCTAGGTGTCAAAGGTGTAATTCAGCCATTGGCAACTAATTGTAAGTACTTCTCAGCTAATGATTTTAAAAATCAGGCTCTCAGCATGCTTTCAGTGTATCAGGTAAAGACAAATTATCCCCTATTCAGCTTATCAGAATTATGTTTAAGCATCCGCTATTCTCAGTTCATCATGGGAAGGCTGTTTTAACTTGATTAAAAATCTCTTTGAAACTTTAAGCATTTTGAGTAACTTTCAGTAGAATTTTCATTTGTAAATATGATTTTATAATGTAAGCAGATCTCAGGAATAGTCGTTTGTTCTTTAAGCAAATATGAGTACTCAGAGTACAAGTACTTGATGGGAATGTAAATATATACAACTATTTTCAATGACTGTATGTGTTCCTCCTTAGTGAGGGCTAAGTAATATGACTGAGTTAAGTAAAGAGGAGGAAAACCTGCATGCCAAAGCTCAAAAAGTTAATGTGTTTTCAGGCTATAGTTAGGAGCCGCAAATGCTTTCTGTAGATTATTACAAGGTAGTTGTTTGGATAGTACAGTATTTGTTTTAAAGGCTATTCCACATGCAGTTTAGTGCCAAGATAACTACACAAATAAAGCAAGATTGTCTGTAAATTGAGAGTGATGAATAGTGCATTACTTGTCAAATAATGACAAGTAACAAGGAAAGTAATATGAATGTGTCTTCTGAAAATCCAAGTGTGTTTTAGACTACTTGAAATCAAATCTATCATATAGGATTTTATTTTCTATATTCTGTCAGTTTCCAGTGTTTCTTTTATGTTGATCTGCTGTAATAAAAATAAAATATAAATTTAAATTGGATTAAATTTAGGTTTTTAATCTAGTTTGTATTTCATGTTTCATGCTGGATGATATTTCTCTGAACATAATGTACGATGTCAAGCTTAGCATACTTACCTTGAAAAACATTATTGCTCAACATCTTGTAATTAAAAATGACTGCCTATAACATGAATTTTGGTAAAGACCAGGTTTATAGAGAAATGTGCAATGTCTTTTGAAGTCTTAGGCCATTAATTTCTGGCTTGCTTTTTATTTGGCATTTAACACCTATTTGTTTAATTTTAGTAAGATGCTTTATATGTGCCTGTCATTTCTTGTGTGTGCTTTTGTGTTGCATGGATTTATGTCTGCATGGTTTCATAAAATTTGAAAATTTGGTTTTGTTGCCTTCTGGCAGAAGCTGTTAATGACAAATAAAAATGTGTCATAAGGGTATAGAGGAATAATCTTGTAATACGATTAAGCCATTGAATCTGCTGCCAGTGTCAACAGGAAATGAACACTGACTCCAGGTGAAGTTGTAATCAAAGATAACTAAGATACGTATGTTTCACTAATGGGTTTTGGCCAAAATATTTTGTAGAGTTATGAAGACAAATAAGACAGCCAAAATAAAGGGAAAATATAGTTGATGTGAGTTACTTCTGGGAGCTTCCTCCCTCCCCCAGAGGACATTTGGTAATGGCTGGAGACATTTTTTGATTGTCAAAACTCAGTATGTATATTTACTAGCATCTAGTGCTTTTATAACAAGGAATGCTGCTAAATGTCCTACAATAAACCAGACAGCCCCCCTATACAAATAATCTTCTAGTCCAAATAATGTCAATAGTGCTATTATTGAGAAATCCTGATTTATACATCTCTAAATGAAAAATCCTCATTACATTGCCTTATTCTTCTAGTTTATGATAATTCCAAAGCCTCTTACCTAGACTTTAGACATTGATTCCTCTTCAGTGAATTCCTATGATACCTAAGGAAATATATTTAGAAGTCATAAATAAGTATATTCATGTATTCCTATGAAAGTTGGGGACCCTTAACGTCTTAGTATCATGGAATTTCTATTTGCTTTGTAAGGCTATCAGTGATTTTATGTTTAGGAAAATTTGCCACATGTTGGTACTTTTTGATCCCTGGCTTCTTAGAGATTCATCTGTAAAGTTTCTGAAATACACCTTAATACTAGTCAGAAAGTGCCAGGAGTGTAGTAGGTGATCATCATATTCGGAGAAGAGAGTAAGACTTTTAGTGATCTTATTTTATGATTGACACTTTCTTACTTAAAGTTTCCCCTTCTTCTTGTTTTCCCCCTAAATGCTATTTTTTGAAAAAAATCTATTCAACTGAAAAGGCAAGATGTTAGACCTGTATTTTTTGGGAAAAATCCAAATGCAGTTCTGAATTGGAGCCTTTCCAAATAAAGAAATGCAAATGTAGCAGGTAAATGAATTGTCAGAGAGTTAGAGTATGATTTGCCAGTGAATTGTCCTTCATTCAACACAACATACTAGAGCTGTGTAGTCCTTCATAGTTTTCCCAAACAATTTTCCTGACACTATCTCTGGTACTTATCTCGGTGCTTTGAGGTAGACAGGTAGGCATTATGTGCATTGTAGGGACATGGGGAAAGAGAAACAGATATTGCAGCTTTCCCAAGGACGTAAAACTTGTGAGTGGTAGAACCAGACTTTGCCTTTTGAATGATCCACGAAGACCGCTTGGCGGTGTTGCTGGCAGACACTAAGCCCTCAGAAGTGTACTATTATGCTATTAATGCTGATAAGGAATGAAAGAATTCTACATGATCTGGCTGAGACACTCCTGTACTCCAAAAGTTCTAGATTTTATCAGTGTGGTCCGGGGTGACCTCTCTAATTTGAAGAGGCTTGGAGAGTTAGCTTTCGGGAGATCCTACACAATCATATTTACTTTAAAGAATTGGTGTATAGCACCAGATGATTTTAAAATGCGATCAGCACAGCCTTATCCAGTTCTCATAACAATTCCCACTGACTTAGCAGATGAGGAACTGAGGCTCAGAGAAGTGAACCAATGTGTGTTAGATTGAGGTAAAAACTGGTGCCGTGGCTGGGCCTGGGGCCCTCCCTTCTTGTCTGGTTCCCATGCCTGGCTCAGCCTGCTGTGGGGTGTGTTCAGGCTTTATGTGGGGAACTCCATCTGCCCTAGGGAACACATCAAGCTCACATTCCTGCCTTTACAGAGACGTGTCTGCTCCCGACTGTGTTTGGCTCCCTGTGTTCACAGTGAGGGCCTCCTGGGTGCCAGCCTCTGCTCGGTGCCAGGGCACACAGGAGGAGATGGCAACCTCTGCCCTGATGAGCAGGTTTTACAGAAAGACACTTGTTAATGCATTACAGTGCAGGAGGACAAGGCTAAAAGAGAGCACCCATGGGAGATTCTGGGCCGTTCCAGACAGCCCAACCTTCCTCCCACCAAAGGTTATTAAAATATTAATTAACGTTTCCATTTTTGTTCTGGAGTTTATGCAACTTCAGTTGCTGGGTGTCCAGATTTCCCTCATATCTTGGTCCTGAAAATTTTTTAGTGAATGTTTTATAATATTCACTCAAATAGCCTCATTCTTTGCAGTTATGTCTTCAGTGAATTTATATTTTCAAATTCACAGAAATTGGTTTTATATGTAGCCATACCTAGTTCGATATATATTATGTTAATAGATCATATGTATTTTCATATATTCTCACATATTTTACATATAATTTGTTCCTTAATATTTCTTAATAAATCCTATAAAATTTTCTTTATAAAACTTTAGAGAGCGGTAGTACTTTATCTCACAAAAAGAATTAGAAACATTTCAAGTTTAGTGTATTTTTCTTGATTATTACATTAAAACCTAATTCTTACCACAGATGTAAATGAATGTATCCTGCGTGCTTTGTGCTGTGCTAATATTTTCCTCCAAAGCAACATATGACTTGTGAGGAAGATAAGCTAAGCAGGCACACACACACACACACACACTATATATATATATATAGTACATATATATATGGCATGAGATTGATGTTAAGTACCATGAAAAAAGTATAGCTAAAGCACTAGAGGAGTTGAGAGAAGGAACAGACCACTTTTGATATAGAAGAACTGGGAAGTGGGAGAATATCCTTTAGATTATTCATTTAACACATTTATTGAGCACTTACCATGGGCTGTCCTTTATGCACAGATGATAATACCAGCAAACAAATCAGACAAAATTATTGCTCTGTAATCTTATAGAGCAAGGCAGGTGATATATAAGTAAACGTACATCTCAGATGGTACTAAATGCTCTGGAGAAGAAAAGTGAGGGATAGGGTGAGCCGGAGGAGGGGGGCGTTGGCTGTTTCTTGTTGGGTTGTCAAGGAAGGAAGCACTGAGGTAACATTTAAGCAGACAAGTGGAAGTGGGAGAGAAGGCATGGGGATGTTTGGGTGAAGAGCATTCCAGGCAGAGTGGAGAACAAGGGGAGAAGCAAGAGGTTTGCCCATGAGCAAGGAGGCTGCTGGCTGGAGCAGAATGAGTGGGAGAGCATGGCAGGGGAACTCAGAGAGGGAGGTCAGAACTCGCAGGTCTCAAAAGAGCTCTCCTTTAACTTGAGTGAGATGGGAAGCAATTTTGAAAGGCTCTCTGGCTGCTGTGTTGAGAATACATGTTGGGCAGGAAGGGGTCGAGCAGGAGGATGGCAGGAGATCTAATGGCTTCCATCAGGGTGGTAATGGTGGAGGTGGTGAGAAGTGGTTGTGTCCTAGACATACAAGGGTGCTTCAAAAAGTTTGTGGAAAAATAGAATTAAAAGATAACAAAAATCTCTCAATGAACTTTTTTGAAGGCTCTTCTTATTTAGAAGGCAGAGTAACAGCATTTACTGATGGGATCAGTTATGATATATGAGAAAGAGAGGAATCTGGGATGACTTTGATATTTGTGTCCTAACGTCTGGAAGGATGGAGTTGTCTTTTATTGAGATGAGGATGATGTGAGACGCGCCGGCTGTGGAGTGAGCAATCATGTTTTTAGTCTGTGATGAATTTAAGGCACCTGTTAAATTTGCAAGTGGGGGATGGATAGGAAGTTGTGTATACCCATCCAGAGTTTAGTCTAGCAGGAATCCTGAGGTCTGAGTGGCATTTAAAAAGTCGTGTATCCTGGTGAAGGGTTTTTAAATTGGAGGAAATAGTTGAAGAAAGGCCTTCACTGGATCTGGAGGTTGGCTGATAATTTAAGAAGCTATTTTGGAAGTCTGGGTAAGAGTCGACTGTGCTCTGATCTAGGGTGCTGGCAATAGAGATGGAAAGAAAGAGACACTGAATGAGAGGACTTGATAACTAATTGAAAGGGAAAAGGGAGAAACAAAGCTGAAAAATGGTTCTTAGGCTTCGAGTGTGGATGATTATAGAGCAGGTGACACCACTGAGGAAAAGCAGCTTCAGGAACAAGATTGAGTTTGGCTACATGAACGGTAACCATATGTTTAATGAATTACAGTTTACAACATCCTTTCTAGATATTATTTCAATTTGTCCTTTTACAGTTGAGGTGCCAAGTAAATATCCACGCAGAAATGTTTATTCAGCAAGAAACTGGAAATGAGTGAAAGGAGGGGCTGGTCCTGAACTGTAGGTTTGGGAGTTACTTGCATGGAAGTCGTAATCGAATTACTGAGCTAGCTGAGAGCAAGTGTGTTACAAAAGAAACGTGATAGCAACATTTTGGGGAAGGCAAAGTTAGGTGCCCAGGAAGGAGATGTAGAGTTACTTAAATAACTAAAAGTGTAGTCAGTTTCAGTGAAATAAAGTTGGGAGTGCAATATGAAAGGTCTGTAGGAAAGAGCATTTTGTGTACCCCTCCATCAGAAACTGCCTGCCTCGCTCTTTCTCATACCTACCTGCTCCTCAGTCTTCAGATCTGACCCCTCCCTTTCCAGAGCCCTTCCTCAGTCTCCCTTTCTCTGGTCCAATTTACCAGCCCCTTTCATGTGCGTGTGAACAGCAGACGTGTGCTGTGTCCAACACCCCACTCTGTTGGGGCTCTTCAAGAGCTAAACTTAAGTACATCCTTGTGGAGGTGTTGCAGACTGAATGCATGAGAGCTGCCTTAAAGAAAGGGAGGGAGGGCTATTGAGGTGGTTATAACAGCTACCAGACACCACCCCTGGTTCTTTGAGAGCAAGCCCGGTGCAGCAGTGGGGCAGATCTTACAGAATCTTTTCAAGGAAACAGCACATTTATTTATGGTATTGAACTTGAGGAGAAAATATCAGGTAATCATTAAATTATTTAATAAGTGTCTGGAAAATGCAGCCAAACCTCAAAAAATTATCTTTGGGAGAGATCGAAAAATAAGGACAGATGATTCTACTGGCTAATAATTATTATTTTTTTCTAAAGAATTCTTTTGTACATTGATTCCTTCAAATATAAACATTGGAATATTGCTTTTAGACTCATGCAGGGTTAATTTGGCCATTTTGTGAAAAAATTCTCATTTGAGTTGAGTGCTAGGCTCTTGTTTCTGCATTTTGGAAAAATACTATTTATCTCTGTAGTGTTATTTCTGTGATACTATCACTAAAGCGTCTAGGTAGTACAGCAGAAATTTAGATGGAATTTCCAAATATAAGTCCAACCTTCCAGTTTTAACCCTAAGTCCAGTCATGTGAACCTTGATAATCATGGGTATTTTTGTTGTAGGAGTAAGTCCATGAGTGATGTCCACGCAGAGGATGTTCAAAACTTGCGTCAGCTGCGTTATGAGGAGATGCAGAAAATAAAGTCACAGTTAAAAGAACAAGATCAGAAATGGCAGGATGTGAGTATTCTTTAGATTGGGATAGGGGAAAGTATTTGTTTCACTTTTCCTTGCTTCATGTAAAAGAAAGTCAGTATACTTAAGGCAGTGTTCCTTGCTATAACAATTCAGTTTTGTAGAAAATGTGACCAACTTTCTTTACAAAGATTTTTAAACCTTTTGGCCTATTACTGTTGCATATTTTAATGGCCATTGTGAAGAATATAATAGTATGTTTATCTTCTTAAAGAGTTCTTAAAAATATGAGGTTGCTTCCTTGCAGTAGTTAACTTGTTGAATTGTTTTGGTGGTTGAATTTGGGGTATGAATGTTAATTATGCTTATGATAGGAAAAGTCCTAGCTCCAGGTTTAGGGAGAAAATAGAGGCAGGCATCTAGCATAGATCTTAGCATAAGCAGGGAGGGATGAAAGCATTCTTAGAGTTAATTGAGATTTGGGGAGAAATAAAAAATATAGCTTAGAATGATATTTTGGCTGAAGAAGTCACTATCTAATATGAATCAAAATTAGATGTTTTCACAGAATTAGAATATTTCCAGATATCTATGTGAATATAGTTTTGATCTTTAGTTTTAATCCTGCAGAAAGCTCGACCTTTCTTTGAACAGAGTAATTTTTATAAACTGAAAGCATGTCAAGAAATACATTAGGTAAACTGTCACACAGAGCAAACCCAAGGATATTTGAGGGCAACTTTATAAGAATTGAGTGGTAGCATGAACAAAAGGGCGAGAGATAGTAAATCTTATTTTCAAAGCAGTTTAAGTCTGTGCTTAGAGAAGAAGGAACCCCCTCCTTGACAACATTTCCAAATTCCAGTGCCTTTTTAAATTGAGAACTCAGTATAATTGTCAAGAAACAGTAATATAATGTCACTTTGCCAAAGTACGTGGTGAATTGTTTTGGTATGAAAGCAAGTATTGAGGGGTTATTCATTAGCTTAAGTCAGATGAAAATTTATGCTTGTTATCCTGTAGCACTAAACGTGCACTGCTTTTGTTCTTTCTCGAAAATGCTCGTGGTGGTTTTAGGCTGTTTTTAAAGAAGTAGTGGCTCTGTCTGTAAAACAGGGTGTAAACCAAACTTACTTTGCATGCCCTGGGGGTGAGGTTTGGTCTTAGAACTTGGATGTGCTTCTATTTGGACTGAAATGCCACTAGTAGTTCCTAATATGACATTTCTCTGTTTTGGAGACATAGAAACACCTGTACCTTCCAAACCATCTTAACTCCCTGGTGTCAGAACCAGCCTAAGTTTCTAGGGGTAATTGAAAAGCTGAATTAGGTTGATTGTCCTGGGGTCCGCCAGCTATATTAGGTTTATATTCCCAGGGATATGGGAAACAGGTGTTGGCTTGCTCTTTCCAGATCTTTCCTTATTGCCCTGACTTACATGGACTTTACCCTCTTTGAAATCACAAATTTGAGTTTCACCTTTCCAGTAAAGCCTTTCCAAACTCTCCCCTTCCTAAGGTGGAAGTGAATTTTTATTTATATGTCTGTCTCTCCCTTCTAGAGTTCCTAGAGGGAAGGCACACCTCATTCATCTGTGTGTTTCAGCTTCCTGCACCAGGCCTGCCTCAAAATAGGGACTGAGGTCATATTTGTTAAATGAAAGACGGACTGTACATCTATGCTTAACTATTACAATCACATTTCTGTTTCAGTCTTACTAGTAAAACATGTCGTTTCATGTAACAGCCAGGTTTCTGGAGTGAGATGAAAATGAATTTGAAACAGTTCCTGACCTATCTAACTGGCACCTAATTACAAGTATTTAGCATTCATTGTGAAATGGGCAAGGAAGCAGACACTTTCTGGGAAAACAAAAATGGGGTCTAATCAGGTCAGGTTTTTCAGAAAGACACATGAGAGGAAGGCTTGGTACAGAAACACTGGCTATAAAAAGCAAAATTAGGGCACCTTGGCATCCAGTTGGAGTGAATAGTTTCAGTGATGTAATAGGATACTCTGGCATGCTCTCGCTGATAGAAAGGGTGTGTAGAAATTCAGGTATGCTCATGCTGATCTGATTTTCTGTCAGGACCTTGCAAAATGGAAAGATCGTCGGAAAAGTTACACTTCAGATCTGCAGAAGAAAAAAGAAGAGAGGGAAGAAATTGAAAAGCAGGCGCTTGAGACGTCTGAGAGAAGCTCTAAGACGTTTAAGGAAATGCTGCGGAACAGGTAATATGGTCGAATGCATATCATGGTTGGAGAGACCAGGGTTAGAAATAGATATTTTGTATAAAGGTAGTATGGTATAAGTGTTCAGCAACATTAAACTTTAATCAAATATGCAATGAAACGTTCAGGATTTTGCTCTGCAGTGAAAAAACAAAGTATTGCTGAAATAATGACTTAGATTAACAGAGGAAACAAGTGCTTAAAGTAGGTGTGCCTCGTCTCTTTGCTTTACATTGTGCATTCACGAGCAGAACTGGATGGCGTTGGCTATATCTGGTGTAGAAAATACAGTACTTTTTATCCCTTTAAAGTGAATTTAGGATTGGAATGGTCAAATAAAATCAGGTCTCACTTTAAATTAAAATTGGGAGTATAAAATATGACGGAGTTGTTTTTCATGTTTTAGTGAGCAATTCAAGTTATGCTATAAAGGAAGTCTGTATAACGTAAATGAGTGGGTTTATATATTTATAAACTTTTCTGTAAAGCAGTTATTGTGTGAAAACTTAGGATATTTACAAGTCAGGGAGAATGCAAATATGCTTTTAAGAATAATGTCAAAAAGGAAATATGCTGTCAGGTGAAATTAAACAAAGTTCCTTTGTGCCCTAAAAGCAATGATAAACTCACTTTCATTCCCTTAAATACAACATGTTATCTTGAGAGGAGGTACTCCTTACTAAACATTAGAGATGAGGATGTTTCATCAACTTCTCTATAAATATGAATGGTGACTTCTAATCTGTAATAATATTCCATGCAAGTTCTGTCAGGCTGCATAAAATTGTATACTAACTTGATCTTCACAAAAGACTGAGTCTTTTGTAGTCTTTTATTTTTACTAAATTGCTATAAATTTTATACAGGAAAAAAAAGCTCAGATGCTGCCAAGGAATTTACATCTTTGGATTTACATAAAATTGGCTGTCAGCCAATTATATTTATAGTGTTTTAATTTTAATTTTAATTTTGGAAGAGTTATAAACTTGTGGATAAAATTTTGGGACTAATCCTTATTAAAATTTCCTTATTGTGTTATTAAATTTTTTTTTACAATTAAAAAAAATAATATCCCTGTGAAATAGTTGAGATCCTCTTTAATAGCAAGAAGTCAAATTTTATCTTTCTTAGTTGTGACATTAAAAATAATTCCATATATTTATCCTCATACTCTGCTAGTGTTGTATTGATAACTGTGTGAAGTCAGTAGTCTTTTTATTCCCAGCCCATGTTATATATAAATTACTTTCTCTCCATCTCCGTGTAACCGATGCATAACTTTGTGGTGATGGGTTTTTCTTTCTGCTAAGGGAATCCCAAAATCAAAAGTCTACAAGTACATCAAGGAGGAGAATATATTCTTTTGATGATGAATTGATTGAAGAGAAGCTACCCCCTACAATGAGTATGTCAGAAGCAAGTTACCAAAGTGAGAGAATGGAAGAGAAGGGAACAACTTATCCTGCAGAAATTCTGAAAGAAGATTCTACAACTTTTATAGAAAGGGAAGACGCTATAACAGCTGAAATTCAGCTTCCTTCCAGAAGCCCCGCAGAAGAACAATACCCAGCCTCTTTGTCTTCTCAGCATTCATTGAGGACACAAATGGAGTCAACTCGTGTTTCAGCTTCTCTCCCCAGAAGTTACCAGAGAACTGACACAGCCAGGTTAACATCTGTGGTCACACCGAGACCTTTTGGCTCTCAGTCAAGGAGAATCTCATCACTCCCCAGATCCTACACGGTAAAAATGTTCCCACTTTAATTAATCTGTTCTGAAGAGCAAACTGTTGGTGAACTAGTGCAGTGGTTGGAGTTATGTATACTTGGTGTGTAAAATGGACATAACATATATAAAATGATTTTATGTTGCGCCAATTTAGATTCAACTAAAATTTAATGATTAAAATATAGCAGTCAGTGATGCAAAATTGATTAAAAACTTTAAATTCTGTGAAAGTAGGGCTGATATATTTTAAAGAACGAATGACATATATTCCAAGGCAGAGTGTTAGTGTCGTATTTTTTCACATATAGCATTTGTTAAGTATTAGGTTGAACAATGTGAGGTTGTCAATAGTCAGTTCTTCTTGACCTATAAAAACAGACATTTCATATGATTTACCTTGAATATTTTCAGGAGCTTATGTACAAATTTCTGCTTTTTCCTGACTTCCCACATCATTAGAATTTGATATGTTTGAGTGTATTTATTAAGATCTATCATATTGTTCAAATATATATACTTCTATTTATGCTGAGATTTTAAAGGATATTGAATATGGAAACATTTTTCCTAAGAATGAGTGGTGGTACCACATACCTAACAATGGGTGTGTTAATCTGCATTATGTGAAAGAAAGCAATGCAGTCTTAAGATTAATGTTCAAAAAAATACTTTTAGCTCTGCTTATTTACAATCATAAAATCTACAAAGAGAAAAATATGATTTAAAAAAACCTGAATGTTGGGGTTAGAGAAGCCTACCTGAACTAGTCAGGAAACCCCTGACTTTTACAGTAAAGAAAATATAGACATATTTGACAACATAAAAATTATATGGCAGACCCTATTAATATAATCAAAAGACAATTTATAGCCTCAGAAAAATATTAGCAAAACGTATTATAGATAAAAGGTTAATATCTCTAAGATATAAAACATCTGTACGAATTGGTAAGGAAAAGATAAACAGTAGAAAAATGGATATAGAAAAGGAGTGGCCAATTCAAGGGAGAAGGAATTTCAATGGCTGATAACATAATGCGCATGGAAGCACATTCAGCTTCTTTGGGGCAGGAATGAGGTATACAACTTTTTTACCCATCAGACTGACAAAGATTTAAAACACTGAAAATGTCTAGTGTTGGCAAGGATGCAGAGAAATGGGCATTCTTATACATTGCTTAGTGCGTTGCCTTCTTTTTAAAAAAGATATTATATATATGTATATATATATATATATATATACATATATATAAACTTTGCTTCAGCAAATCTGTTTTTGGAGATCTGTGCTATAAAAATAAAAGTTCCAATTATAAAGGTATATTGGTATTTGCTACAATATTTCTAGAAATAACAAAACTTTCAACACTTCAGATGTACATGAAATGAATAAATTGTTGCTATCTATACTTTGGAATATTCAGTAATTTAAAGGACTACTTTAGAGTTCTGATTATTGACTTGGAGTGAGGTAAACATGCAAGGCAGGTTTCAGAAGCCTGTATATAATATGAATGCTTTTGTTGAAGTGACAGTTCCTCTCACTACATGTGTGATATCTATTGGTGCAAAAGAATGTACTCCAAGCTTTTAGCAATAGTTACTTTGCTGTGGCAGGTGTATGTTACTTTTGTAGTTTTAAAATATGAATAAATATGTTTCTTAAACAGAAAATAAGTGAACAGAATATCAAGTTTAAAATATTTTCTCTTTAGATGGATGATTCTTGGAAGTACAATGGAGATGTCGAAGGTGTTAAGAGAACTCAGAACAGTTCATTCAGCACCCTTGCCCCCAAACCTGACGCCAGCCAGCTTGCTTCGAGTTCCTCCAGTGGGAGAGAGGCCTCAGAAGGTGTGGTGAGGTTGCCCTCTCCTACACTCCTCTTGTCATCTCTTTCCCAGGACAAGGCTGCCACTTCTACAGCCACACTGTCTTTGACATCTGGCCCTAATTTAATGTCTGAGTCTGGAGAAGGGAGAAACACACCCCAAAGAGAGGTCTCAAGATCACAGGTGAGTTTGGGAAGGTTCTGTATCATCCGCTGCTGAGATACATAAGTCTTTAAATCTGGAAAACGTGTTTCTAACCTCTAGGCATCAGAGTCCGGGCTGATAATGGGCAAAATGATATTATGTTTATTTTTAACAGATTTTAGAGGAGATAGTTCTCTTCCAACTCTGAGGTTTTTAGATCCAGATAACCCTTGTGATCTGTGTGTATAACGACTTTAAGGCCCTGTCTTGTTGGGGGTCGACAGGTGTTTCTTCTCTACTCCACATTTCAGTGGATCTTGCCTCATTCTGCTAGTGCTCAGTAGTCCTAGGTTTCAGGGGCAGGAGTCACGTGGAAGGTTTTAGGTGCAGATCTAGTATATATTGGGTAATAAAAGCCCTTTCCCAGGAAAATTAACTGGCCACAAGAAGAAATTGATGCACATGATAGGTGCTGGCTTCTAGTGACATGACGTTCCTTCTGGTGACTTTTAATACTAATTTAAACTTTAGAATGTCTAGAATTTTGGATGGCTCCTTGTCTCTTAATGGTAATATCAAGGCTTAGTTTTAATATGCTAATTGTATTTCTTAACATTTAGATTCCAAACAAAATATACCATCAGATGATAAATGGCTGGGGGCATTTGTAGTTTTCCTACTTAAAATCTTAATAGATGACTTTGAAGAGAATTATTAGGCAATAAATGTTTTTTTAGCCTACATGCAAAACATGCTAAAAGTCTTTGTCTATTGAACAGAAAGCTGCTCTCTTTTAGAAAAATCCTCGTTAATCAATTTGATAGTTGTATGAACTCCTTAGCATGGAGGAGCTTTTGTGGTTCATTGGCTTGGTCTAGTATTCTCTTTTGCCTAATTCGAGTGTATTTGTTTCCCAAGGCAAAAAATGAAGTATATAACTTGGCCTAAGTTATGAGATAAATGAAATAACTAGGGGAAATAAATTGATATAGTGTATTTAGTATTGTTGGATTCTTATTTGTTTAGGAAAGCTTTAAAAGTTAAGCCTTTTCTGATTTTAAGGTACTATGTGCTTGAGAAAATTTGGAAATGCAGGAAAGTATAAATAATAAAAGTTACTGGTAATTCCTTCATTTAGAGATAATCATTGTTAACATTTAGATATTTCTTTCGGTTTTCTCCATTCTTATTAACAAACATATACCTAAAAAAAATATCTTCAGCCTGTTAAAATCATTAGTTGTAAATTTTGTTATATTTTTAGAGAACTGGAAATTATATATAATTAGCATCCTAAGTTTCAATGGATGAGAACTATTTTATGCTTGAGGAACATAAGGTACCAGTGGATGAATAATAACAGAAGCAAGGTGTCTTTTGTTTTACAGACTTGTGTGTTTGCCTTCACCTTTTCAAATAGCAAATTCAACAAAACTGCCTGATTAATGTGTTGCATACTAGGCGTTGGTACCTCCCTCAGGGTGGCAGCATCTGTGGATTAAGAAAAGGAGGTTATATGTGGGTGTGGGTGTGTCCCAGGTTATTGCCTAAATTAACATCAGATCAGAGGAGCCTAAATTAACATGGCACTGTTTCAAGTTTCATCATTAATGGATTTATGCTACTTTGTCACCAACTTTGAAATGGTATTCTGCCAAGAAAAATTAGGCTTTATTTAACAATTGGAGCCACTGGAATTCTTGGAGATATGTATATTTTTCATAGAATGACTTACCTATCTCTGAAATGCTTGATGTGTCCATTTCTGTGCTATGGAAAAGTAGCTGATGTAGCAACACCTCGCCCTGGGCTCTGAGAAGGGTCTTATTGACTTGAGAGAAAGGATGTGAACACGTACGACAGCTGACGGGCAATGTGGGAAGGGCATCGTGCAACACTGCTCCAGTGTCGTCTTCAAACTCTGTAGCTAGGTGTCCAGAAAGCAGCAAAATCAAAAATAGCATGTGGCTGAACATCTAGATGTCTTGGTAGCTTCGTGAAAGAGTGTTCTTCAGGGCTTCCTTCTCTTTCGTTCCTTGCATTTTTGCAGGCAATATCCTTTCAGTTCTTTCTCTAGACTCTCACTTGATGTTATCCTTTTCAGGCTGGCTTCCACTACCTTATTTGGGCCCTTTTCCTATCAATGCAAATGTTTGTGGCTGGCATCAGATTTACTTGTCAGACCACGGTGTGGTCTGTTGAATGAAGTTCGCAGCACTCAGGGGAACACTGACATCCCTTATGACTGGTCCCAAACTCCCTTTGTAGTGCTCGAATAGTTCGTGTTTATTGAGTGCTTACCATGTGCCAACCACGCTTCTCAGGGCATTATCTAAGTCAACCCTCACAGCAAACTTGTGATGTGATCAGCAATCCTAATGATGCACTGTCATTATTATTCCTATTTTATAGTCATGAAAACTGAGGCATTCAATGGTCATGTTACTTGTCCAAGGCCATCCAGGGTCCTGAGTGGTAGAATCAGGATTTGAACCTAGGCAGTCTGACTCAAGATTGCTTAAGTCATGCAGGGAGAGAGAACTGATTCAGCCACACAAGACTGCTTGCTTTTTTCTGAGACGTGTCATACACCGTCTTGACCACATATATATTCTTATTGTTCCCCCCACTGAAAATTTTCATTTCACACATCTCTGCTTTTTGAAGTCCTGCAGTTCCTTCAAAGCACAGGAGAACCACTTCCTTCATGAATCAAGATATCACCTCCTTTATCAGTTGGGATTGAACTTTTCACCCTTGAAAGCTTCACTTACTGAGTTCTTCTTTGTTGCATTTATTCATGTGTTCCTCCTTCACTGATAGCCTTTGTACCTTCCGCAGCCTTCATACATGGTTGGCACTTAAGTGCTGATAACTTCAAGTGCATTTAAGGCCTTGATTTCTAGGCTAAAGTGTGAACTGGATCCAGCAGGTATTTTAGAGTTTTTATTGGTTCTTTAGTGTGGGAATTTTAAGATTACGGGATGTTTCAGGAGTATATTAATCACCTCCCTTATCACCACTGTGATGTTACATAGAATTATTTTAAGGAAGCAAAATCTGGAGGAAGAGACTGCTTAGGAGTCTATCACAGAATTGTGGTAATAGATGGTGTGTGCCATAAAGAAAGAAAAGTGTAGCAAAGGAAAGAACTTAATATGGTCCCATTTAAAATCCTCCCACAGGAATTTCCCTTCCATTGCCATTGCTGTGTGCAGGGTTTTGTTCCTATCTCGTCCCTTTGCCCCTGTCCTTCTCTTGTGGTTTTTGCTTTTTTTCCTGCTTTCCTTTGTCAGTCTGGGCTGCCAGGGGCAATTCTGGGGTGACCCAAGAAAAGGGGTGGGAATGTGACTCCCAGAGTCCTTCATCTTCCTCCTCCTGCCTTGCAGACATGGCTTTCGTTTTTTCTAAAATTGGTTTTGTCTACAGGTTTCTATTTTCTTTTCTGTCCTTTCAGAGCCCTCAGCTTTTTAAAAAAATTTATTGAAACATAATTGATTAGACATGTTTGTGGGTTACAGAGTTGAATATCAATACGTGCGTATAATTCATGATGATCAAATCAGGACAGATCCCTCTGCTTTCAAACCTTATACAAATCCATCTTACAGAACCTCTGCCCCAGATTTTTAAAAGCAGTACTCCAAAGTAGGATGATATGTATAGAAGGAAGGAAACTTTTTACACATCCATTTCCTGATCCCAGACCCATGATAAATGTCTCTTCTGTAAGTACCCAGGGCTTACCTTATCATAGCCTCACAGCTTGTCACCTTCACTAGACTCTACTCTCCATGAGGGTAGGAGGCAAGCCTGTCTTTTTCACTATTAGCACAGTACCTGAATCTGAATATTTATTGAATGGTGATTGAAGTCTCTCAGCTTTTAGAGCTGAGTATGTGAGAGTTAAATAGAGTTTTCTTTAGTTGATGTGGAAACTGCCTAGCCAGCATGTATGGCATGTTTAACATTGTTTTCATGGGAAAAAGAAGGTAATTACCTGGCATTAAATATGGGCCTTGGCACCTTTAAAATATTTCACTTAATCTTCTCAATAACCTTGCAAAGTAGGTGGTATTATCCCCATTTTTACCAATGAAGTACTTGAGAATTGAAAGTTATATAACTTGCTATAGGCTGGTGAAACACTTAGGCCACAACAGTCATTTCTCTGGTCCTAAATATTTTTGAAGTATGACATGCTCAAATTTGAGGACTGCCTTATGTATAGTTAAGACACCAAATATTGACTTATTTTAACTTGGCTGTGTCTCTGGGACTTTAGAGACAATAGGGACTTTAAAAATCTTCTGATTCATAAAGATAAAATCATTCTTGAAATCATTTTGAGGAAAAATGTTATATATTTATTGTAACTTACCAGAACGGAATCTATTTCCGAAAGGTAGAGTTTGAAGTCTACCAAGTAGGCAGTAAGGAGCTACCAGCAATTTTAAAATGGGGCGTGATATAATAATCAGCACGTTCTGTGACTAAAGTTCTTTTTTTTTTTTTTGATAGTTTTTTACTGAAAGATGATTGATTATGTATATGTGTGGGGTACAGAATTGAATATCAACACGTGTACAATATGTGGTGATCAAATCAGGATAATTAGTATATTCATGTTTACAAAATGTCATCGATCTTTGTGACCCTTAACTAATTTCTTGATAACTCCCTCCCCCTCCCCCTTTCCCACCTCTTATTATTTTTTAAAAAATTTATTTAATTTATTTTATTTTTAAAATTTTTTTTATTTATTTTTATTTTTTAAATTTTATTTTGTCGATATACATTGTGGCTGATTATTGCTCCCCATCACCAAAACCTCCCTTCCTTCCCCCCCCCCCCAACAATGTCCTTTCTGTTTGCTTGTCATATCAACTTCAAGTAATTGTGGTTATTATATCTTCTTCCCCCCTCCCCCGGTTTTGTGTGTGTGTGTGTGTGTGTGAATTTATATATTAATTTTTATCTCCCACCAGTAAGTGAGAACATGAGGTATTTCTCTTTCTGTGCCTGACTTGTTTCACTTAATATAATTCTCTCGAGGTCCATCCATGTTGTTGCAAATGGCAGTATTTCATTCGTTTTTATAGCTGAGTAGTATTCCATTGTGTAGATGTACCACATTTTCCGTATCCACTCATCTGATGATGGACATTTCGGCTGGTTCCAACTCTTGGCTATTGTAAAGAGTGCTGCGATGAACATTGGGGAACAGGTATACCTTTGACTTGGTGATTTCCATTCCTCTGGGTATATTCCCAACAGTGGGATAGCCTTTCCCACCTCTTATAATCACAGTTCTGTTCTTTTTTTTTCTTTTAAAGTTCAATGTATTATTATGATTGTCTCTTTCTTCTTTCTTTCCTTTTTTCTTTTCTTTATTTTAGCTCCCACTTATGAATTAGGATATGTGGTATTTCTCTTTCTGTGCCTGGCTTATTTCACTTAATGTAATTTTCTGTAAGTTCTGGCAACTGTGTGAACGATGGACAGAAACAAGGGCTCGAGGCAGGAGGGCCAATTAGGAGGTGATCACAGGAGTTTAGGGGAGATCATGATTTGAAACAAGATGGTAACCTGAGGGAGGATGGAAAGGATGGGGTGATTCAAGATGGATTTATGGATTGTTGACTTGATAGCGCTTTGTTAAACAACATGTGTGTGTGGTGGACAGTAGGCGTGGGGAGCAATTAGGGCAAGGAAGGAGAAAGAGGCCTAGAAAGAACCTTGGGCAACTGGTTAGATGGTGACGCAATTAACTGAGATGTGAAAAACAAGAGGTGGAAGAGCAGGTTTGGGGAGGAAGATAATGAATTTAATTTTGGAAATGATGGACTTAGACAGTCATCAAAGACATGGCAGTGAATGAGGTTACTCAGGAAAGCATGTAGTCCAAAAGGTGAGAGGGAATGACAAAATGAAAATAGAAGAGAAAGAGGGGAACACACTAACATAACTGAGAAGTTGCCAGAGAGATGGGGGGAAAAGGCAAGAGGAAGTGAAGTAATGGAGGACTTAGAAGACGGTTTCCTGAGAGCAAGAATAGTTCGCAGTGCCTCGTAGCATGAAGACAAGATGGGTTTGGTAGGTAGAGGATAAGCTTGCAATGGGTTGAATTAAGTGGGAGGCACCTGCGCCGGTAGAATGGAGAGTGGCATTTAAGATGGAGAGCAGAGAAAGATTTAGATGCCTCTTTGGGGAAGGAGAGTAGCTCTGGTGTCAGCAGCACCATGATGTGAGGGCTACTCACTTCGTGTTCTCCCACTAAGACCCTGAAAGAAGGCGCTAGAGAACCACGTGTGCGCAAATTCAAAGGTGACACATTTCCTCTGTTACTCATGACTTTACAGTCGACATCTACTCTCAGCGTTAATTTTATCAAGTAAGTTGGCTTCCCTTATGTCAGCATTTTTGTCTGATTGAAAGTTTGAGGGGAATAGCTTTTTGACTTGTTAGTACATAAGATTGACCTCGTTTTTCATCAGTTCCCATCTGTGGTAACATGAACATCTTAATCAGAACTAAGAAATATAAGTCTTACCATTGTGACTCCAGATCATCCATCCTCGTTTTTGTTTAAAAATTTCGTCTTGTACATCTGCTTCATCAGTCTTACAGTTGGTGGGGCAACCTGAACTTTCATTGTTATACTTCTGCTCAAGTGCACCAAATTGAGGGGAACTGTTTTGATTTTAAATGCTGAGATGTCAATAGATAACTATATTTAATCTTTTCTGGCATGGACAGCTGAAACCACTTGGATAATTCATTATCAGTCATCAAGAATCTAGGTTTCTCTCCCAATAATTCATATTCCTGTTCCATCTAGCTCAAAAGGTAATTCTCCCATTATCATCTTCTGAAGCTGAAATCCTTTGTAGAATATTCACTTGGTATATATCTTACAGAGGAAGATAAGGAAGTAGAAATCCTATCCGAAATCATTGTTGAATAGTTTATGTTTGAATGTAATTATAGATATGTTCATCTGCCAGGAGCCTCAGGGATCATCTAATACAAGAACCCAGGATTCCACAGAGATCCCTCAAGGGGGAGGCTACACAGTTGGGCTCTGGAACCCTTACCTTGAAACTACAACCACCCATTTTAATCCTTTCTGTATATTGATTTGGGGGAGAGGTGGTCTACATCAGATTTTCATTTGAAAGTAGGCTATTTAAAACCAAACTGGAAAATCAGCGTCTTCATGAGAGGGAAAGCTCTACCAGGCTCAGTGACATGCCTGAGGTCACCTGCTTATTGACAGAACCTGTAATTGCCCACATGGTCCCCTGCTTTTCTTTACTGTGTACTGTCCCAAGGATTGACAACAGTCTGCCAGGCTGTAGCCACAGTGAGGCTGTCCTCCCTATTAATTCTTTCAGAGAGGTGGTTATCTGCCCTTTTACTTAACACGTTCAAATAGAGATTTCTTTATTTCCAGGGTGAGAACAGCCCTTTGTGGGACAATTCTTCTCTAATATAATTGTGAGATTTTCCCCTCTATGGCTTAAGCTCATTCTCTTTTATCCTGTTTGGTAGAAAAGGATAATGTTCACTTGCCATCTCTCACAGAGTATTCTTCATGTAGTTTGAAACTATTTATTAAAACTTCATCCTGTCTCTTTTATTTTTCAAGCTAAAGAACATCAGTGCTTTGAATATCCGACCCATCATTTGTCTCCCTTCCTTATGTAGCAATAGATTCTGCACTTTAATTGGCTGTAAGTCAGATTTTTTTTTTTTTTTGGTAAGAGTGGTGAAGATGACCATTTATTTTCATTGAATCATCTCTCATTTAAGTTTATGGGGGTTTTGGATAAGGAGTAAAACTAACCAGTAATTTTTTTCTATTTTTAGCAGAGTTTTATTATGTTCTTCAGGTTGGTGTTCATAGGATGATTATTAATGTGTTATGACTACATCTGGAATCCTATATTTAAGCTGCTTTACAAAAGGCTTTCTGCTGAAAACTTTTCTATGTAGTTAGCTACAATTTTTTTTATTGCTTAAAAAATCCCATACCCACTGAACAGTCAAAATTATTTTTTGAGAACAAGGATTATGCCTAGTTCTTCTTTATTTCCCAAAGTGCTAAGTACTGTGTCTTATACAGAATAGATACAAAATGAATGTTGAACAAATGAATACGTGGATAGTATTATAATACTAACCTTCTGTGTGTCCCGATAGTATAGTAAGTTCTTGATCCTTTATTCAGTGCCTTACTTGTCTTTCTTCTAATTCATATAAAATGTCTTAGTCCATTTAGTGTTGCTCTAACAGAACAGCTAAGGCTGGGTACTTTATAAAGAAAAGAGGTTTATTTGGCTCATGATTCTGGTGGCTGGAAAGTCCAAGAGCCAGCATCTGCTTAGTTTCTGGTGAGGGTCTCAAGCTGCGTCACAACATGGTGGAGAAACAGAAAGTCTAGCATGTGCAAAGAGACCCAGCGCAAGAGGCAGCCCCGTTTCATCGCTACCTGTTCTTGTGGTAACTAATCTAGTTCTGGGAGAGCTGGAATTTGCTCTCTCCCAATCCGTTCATCAGGGCAGATGCTTTATGACCCAAACATCTCTTAAAGGCCTCACCTCCCAACACTGCCTCATTGCAATTAAATTTCAACTTGGCTTTTGGCGGGAACAACCCACATCCAAACCATGGCATGTACTATCCCAGTTTTTCTCAGAATATTGTTACTTGGATTTTAAACTTGTTTTATGAGTGGATAAACTTAGGAAGAAAGCTTTATGAATTGCCCAACTGACTCTAGGTTTGGATTTAACTGCCAAATTGAAAGACCCTACGTTGGTAGGTCTTTCTCTGGAAAGTGAATTAGATTTAGGAAGTTTTTTTTTTTTTTTTTTTTTTTTAAAACAGGCAAGACTAAATTCTTTATGAAACAGAGAACTAAAACACTAGTGTGGTAAACTCATTATATTAAAATCTATATCTGTTGCTTACTCAAGACAAAACAAAATATGTAAGTTATATAATTAAGGTTTTCACAGACATAGTATACTTTAAAACTGAAAACATTTGTTTTGGAAAATGGCTTAAGAAAGTCCTGTGAAATTTAGGATTTGTTGTTGTGTAGTATGATGATGGATATGGAAATAGACTGCTACCCTTTGTCCAGGACACTTTTGTTCTTGGGCTTGGGCTTGTGAGCTGATGTTACTTCAAGGAAGTCGTGGTCTGTAACTCAGAATGTCTCAGTAGGGACCCTCTTGGTACCATAGGGAGTAGTTTATTAAGTTTGATCCAGTTCTGCATTTTGCAGCATGTGTAGCAGCTACACCTTTACCAATAGATCCTTCTGGGGCAGTTGGGGAAGCAAAAATGCCTTGCCAAATTTCAGATACCCACTAGGGGGGTGGTACCAGTCCCGGATGGATGCTACTGGTAGCTGAATTATGTGTCTATGAACCACTTGAAATTATTCAGCTAAATATGTTAAATGTTGGAGGTAGTTTTTTTTTTCTCAAGTATAACAGTATTTTAAAAATAAATGATTTAAATCATTTTTCATTCCTAGGCAAAGAATAAATGGTTTTTAAATTAGACTTGATTGTATGGTGAGCAAAAGCCTAAACTTTATCAATAACCAACTGATTTATACTGTTAATGTAACAAAAAACATTTATTGACAATAAGATTTCCCTTATTTTAACAAGAAAAATAATAAACTGAGTGATATTTATGTAAGTGAAGGTTTTACAAACTCAAAGAGGAAAGAATGAAGCTTCTGGCTTATCATGAAATAATTCAAGTGCCGCTTGCATGCAGCCTCCCTTCTTTCGTGGATAGACTTTCCTCCTTGTGGGTGCCAAGGACACCCGACACCAACGTTTCATGTTTTGTTTTCAGGATCAGTTCAGCGATATGAGAATCAGCATAAACCAGACACCCGGGAAGAGTCTTGACTTTGGGTTTACAATAAAATGGGATTTTTCTGGGATCTTCGTAGCATCAGTTGAAGCAGGTAAATCTTAGACTTAGCTCTACCTAACTTTCGTCTCCTTTCTTATCTTGTGCTGTGGGAAAAAAATGCAGAAATTAGCTTATTAGATATAGGAGGAAAAAACATGTGAAAAATGTAGCCATAAGCGAGGAAATGTATCCTCTTCCCCAGACTGTTAGTTGGGGTTACAAATTACATATTGTTTTTTCTCCTTGCCTAATTAGTTTAGTTTTGGAGAGTCTTAATTTTGTGACTTTGCAGAATTTGTCAAATTTTTGGGCTTTATATTTGGAGATGCTAACATAGTACTTATTGAAGATTCAGAAAGAACTTTCTATGACCAACTATGCATTGTGGTAGATACATAAGTGCTGTATAATAAATTGATGTGTGGTGGGTATTTTTGTTTGAGTGTTTTTAAGCATCCTAATATACCTATTGCACATGGAGTCCTCAGGAAGCTTTGGGACTTGTGCAAAAAAATTACTCCTCTGCTGGCCAGTATTATACCAAGTCAAGGCCAGGAACTCTTTGCAAAATATTACCAGAAGACCTAAAATTAAAATGAAAGCCATTGTATTTAAGAGGAGGTTCTCATTTACATTTTTAGCTATGTAAAATTGCATGTTAACACCAGTTATTATTTTTTTTTAATTTCAAGATTGCTTTAATTATACTACAATATTTTAGTTACAGCAGTAATTTTAAGCAGTTTTAAATAGCCATGTTTTCTTCTGTCCATTCCAGAGTGCTTCTGATTTGGAAGCTCAATTAAAGTGCAATATATTTTACATTTTTAATTTAAAAATAAAATTTTTCTTTGTCCTTAGGAGGTTAATACATCTTACTGAATAAATGAGTTTATCATTTCTCCTTTAAATGTTGTTGAAAATGCATATTATAGATTTAAAAAATGCCTTTTGTGCTTTGTATGTTGTAGATACTCAAATATTTGATAACTGAGAAAAATTTAGTGACTCTTCTCCACCTGAAAAAAACTGAGAAATGGATACTTGAGATTAAGAAGTCATTTTTCCTTAACTTAAAGAAGCAGTGACTATGTGGACATGTGGGGTTTTTTTTGTTTGTTTGTTTGTTTTCAGTTGGCTGTTTAACGTATTTTGCATTATTTAGGTAGCCCAGCAGAATTTTCTCAGCTACGGGTAGATGATGAGATTATTGCTATTAACAACACCAAGTTTTCATATAAGGATACAAAAGAGTGGGAGGAAACCATGGCTAATGCTCGAGAAACTGGAAACCTAGTAATGGATGTCAGGCGCTATGGAAAGTCTGGTGAGTTGGATTTACCTCTAAATTTCTAAATTGGGTACTGGTCTTTGGTAAGTGGTTGTAACAGCTTTCTTCAATAACTTTTTATCTTTTTCATTTCACTTTTTATTTTTTTAAAGGTGTTTTGTAGTTACATTGTGATAAATCTTGAAAGATATCTCCTTGAATATTTTGTCTAAAAACTTTTCACTAGCAAATTTACTGAATTCTACATTATTTATGGACTGATTCATGTACTGCATGCAAATATCAACTGAAGGCAAATATATCTGCATTTGGGAATCATTTATAATAATGTTGAGTGTTAAGAATTCTGCTATGATTTAACTTTTTCTATAGCAGCATGTAAGAGAGAGCATTGAAGCTCATATGCCTGTTGTTTATTCTCAAAGAACTTTCAATATGCATTCCATTATTGCGGTTCTTAGTTATTGAGGTTAGATGTGGAAGAGCATTAAGTCCTTCTTCTCTAGACCTGCCAATTTATGATATCAGAATACATCTATTTCTGGTTTATGAAAAGATTCAACAAATTTGCTAGTCTTTTCATTATTAACATGATTTAACCTTTGTGTTTGGGAAGGTGGTCTGTTGCCCTAATTCCATTTCTTTCATGCATTACCTGATTTGTCTGTCTGTCTTATATGTATATGTGCATTTTTTACATATTCATTCAGTAACCTTATTCTTTCCACTTCAACATTTATGTGTACTCATTACCTGATCTTCATGTGCCAATCAGACTGGGGCAAAGACCAACCTTCTCTGCCATTTACAAGGCATAAAACTCTCAATCTCACCAGTATGGCTACCAAAATTATAGGTTCACCTGAAACAAAGTGGATTGATGCAACTTCTGGAATTTACAGCTCAGACAAGTCTTCAAATCTATCAGTAACAACTGATTTCTCTGAAAGCCTTCAGAATTCTGTAAGTATTTTGAGAAGCAGCAGTATTTGTGTAGAGCAAAGCAACTGGGAATTGTGTGTGGGGAAAAAATTTTGTTTGAATAATTTTGATACTATCTTAAAAACATGAATAATTGAATAAGGTAATTTATAGTAAAGAGAATAAAATGTATTTTTGAAAACTATAAGGCATTACTCATTAATAGAGTAGTACTGTAGTGAGTTATATAATGGTAAAATCAAAAAATCCCATGATGTTGTTTTGCAGACGTTTTTCACCAATCTTTCATCATTATACCCATCTCTCAGATCTTTGTGAATGTGAAGTAGCAATTATGTAAAATTATACATTATAACTTCTCTAGGTGTTCTCTAGTCTTTACTCACAAAATAAATGTAGTAATTGTGTGCAATATAAAACCTCATGAATTTGATGGATAGACTTACATATGTGGTTAAGAGATAGTTTCATTAATTGACTCAAAAGTATAATGTAGAAATTTTTCTGTATCAAGGCAATACTTTTTCATATAGGCTTTGAAAAAATGTGGTTTTTATTTATGATATGAATTGTAAATTTAAATTTATTTCATAATTAAATTAAAATTTCAATTAAATATGATGCATTTATATTGACTCTCTAGGTAGTAGTATTATTATTATCCTAAGGTACCTCCTTTTATTTAATAAGGAGATCTTGCCACATTGTGTAAGAAAGTTTTAAATGTTAGATAATCCTATGTGACTATTTTGCTTACTCATAAATGTAAGCCACATGGACAAATAATTACTTGGCTCATCATGTTTCTTGGAAAATTAATGACTGATTAAACTCAAAGCCATCCATGCTTGCAGCTGGTCATTAATCCTTCCACAAATACTGAAGAATAACGAACAAAATTTAAATTTCTATTACATTTAAAAGGCTGTAAGGAATGCATCAATAATCTGAAAAAGTCATTTTGTTAAAAGATATTTCACTAATGAGAAATGCATTATTTAAGCACAAAGTCCAACTGGAGAGAATATTAACCAGCATTTTAATCCTTTCCAGAATACTGAATCCAAAGAAATCAATGGAATTCATGATGAAATCAACACTTTTGAATCAAAAGGTATCACCATGATAACTTACATTCATAATATAGGAAAAGTCATAGCACCCAAGTTCTGCTATTATAAAAATTAATATCTGTGAGTGAAAGAAAAACTGATCCACTGCAAGTTGAAACTAAAAGGTTAGCACTCAGATCCAATTGCAGCCAGGTGGGAGGGCATTCAGCTCCAGCATTGAATAGTTCAGGAACTGCAAACAAAGCTTTGGCAGCAAGTTCCAGAGCTTTGAGTGTCTATGTGCCTAAGCCAAATAAGAAAGACTGGTTTTCCCAGGGCCACCTGCTTTCTTGCTGTGGTATGCTGGGAAAGGGGGAAACTTAGTTAAATATGAAATGATGAATGAAATTTCCTTTTCCCTTTTATTGTCAAAGGGACAAGCTTGGGGGTGGTTAGTCTTAAAAGGGAAACACCAATGGCAATAACAGTTGGTAGAGGAAATACCCATTTGTAATGAAAAAGAAGGCAAAGTATCTGGGAAAGTTATCACTGTTTTCTTCCTTCTGCCCATCCAGAGATAATTTACCTACCATACACTGTGTGCTATTCCTGGGGCATATAAAATAAATCAGAAAGATCTGGTCCACTTAGACAGGGAAAGAGAGCAGAAGAAGACGAAACTTCTTTTACCATGATGCTAGACTGCCAAGGACGGGGCTGGGTTTTCATGGTGCTTTGGTGATTTTGAGTCCACATTTGCCAGTTTGCAGTACATTATGCCAAAGCCAACCTAAGTTTATAAATTTCCCTTCCCTCACTGATTATTTATCTTTGTATTTCATTTCTGATAGTTGTTAAGTAACTATATTTTAATTGTTTTAAGTTGCATTATCAATGGAGTTTTTACAATAACAATTGCTTATTTTTCTTCATGAAGAGTCCTATTCTGCCAGTGGCTCAGGCAGAGCCAATTGATAAGACATCTAACTCTTTAATGACCAGGGGACTCTATGCAGGCCCTATCATTTGAAGGTTTTGTTTAGATAAGTAAGCACCACCTAGAATGAAGTAATGATGGCGTTTATATTTTATAGTCTTGTGACAGATGTGTGGGAGAAGTCAGAATGTGTCTTCTTTTTCTTTATGACTGAACTTCATTTGCTTTATTTAAAGATAGTAGCTGCAAGATCTTGAAAACTAGGGCAAAACATTAAAATTAGAAGAATATTTTAATTTTAAGCATTTGTTTTTATACGATCTTTTTTGGGTATCATTTATTGTCCTTCTCCCCATTACTTTGTTTTTAATTTTACTTTATTTTTTATTGTAACATAGTTGATTGTACATATCTGTAGGGTACAGAGTTGAATATCAATACCTGTGTGCAGTATGTGATGCTCAAATCAGGATAATTAGTATATTCAACAGTACACATTGTAATCGTTTTTTGCATCTCTTTACCAATTCCTCCCTTCCCTTCGTCCTTTCTCTGGGAACCTCTGGGAACCCCAGTTCTGTTCTCTCCTTTTGCAATTCCAGTGAATTATTGTGATTGTTGTATCTTTCTTTTTTAAAAAAAAATTGTTTATTTTTTAGCTCTCACATATGAGTGAGGACATATGGTATTTCTCTTTCTGTGCCTGGATTATTTCACTTAACATGATTTTCTCTAAGTTCATCCATGTTGCTGAGAATGGCAGTATCTCATTATTTTTTATGGCAGAGTAGTATTCCATTGTGTAGATGTACCACATTTTCCTTATCCAGTCATCCAACGATGGACATTTCGGTCGATTCCAATTCTTGGCTATTGTAAATACAGCTGTGATAAACATGGTCCTCCCCATTACTTTTCAATCCTTCCTCATCAGTGTTGTGAAAATGCTTTGCTACAGACAGTTTTCCTTGCACTAGACAAAACTTTGGATTGTTTAACCTAAGCAAAAGTGTTAATTTCCATTTCCCTAAAGTTGTGTGATCTAGCACAGAAGATTAAACTTTGGCTTTCATAGCTGTGAAACTATATGCTATTTGCTAAAATTTATTAATAAGCATATTTGTTCCTTTTACTAATTTGAATATAGTATGGACTACTAAAAATATGTCTGTGTACCTTGAAATAATATATCTTCTATGGCTATTACTGTTGTCATTTAAAAAATAATATTACTAAAGACTGGAAAGGTATAACAAGTATCATTTAATTTACCAGTGGTGAGAAATTAAAATGAATGACATGGTATTGATTGATTGATTTTTATTTTTATTTTTCAACTAGCATCTGAACCCATTTCTTTGAAAAACTTAAAAAGGCGATCACAATTTTTTGAACAAGGTAAACCACAAAGCTAACAATTCATGCACTTCCATGGAATTGTTCTCACTGTCCACTCTTCCTTGTGGTCTGTGGTGCTGGGCACTGAGCCTCTTTAATTGGGCCGTCATTATGACCAAGTGACATAACCCATTTCCATTCTTTCTCTAGGGTCATCGGGCTTTTTTTACAGTTCATGGGTCTACCTCTGTGGTAATGGGTCTTTGTGTGTCCTTTGTATACTTCTAAAGATTGTTTTGGGTTTTTTTTCCACCTTGTAAAAAAACTGAGATGCTGTTAAACACACACTTCTTTCCACTGGGTAACAGTAAGAAATGAGGAATTTCATTTAAGCCTTACTGCTTCCTACCAATTGCATAATATTGAATTACACCAACATACAATTGGCCAAATTTTCAAAATTCTGATCTGTTTTTGATTGTGCAAAAGTTTTATAGAGCAGAGTTATTTATTGCTATTGGGGTGGTGGCTTTGGAGTGTTGATATGACTGCTCTGTTGACTTTGAAGTAAATTCAAAGTAAATAAGTTTTGGTTGCATCTGGGAACAGGTACGTTTTGAGATGCTCTGTGTTGGTGTAGTTGGGCAGGGCTGCCTCACGACGTGTGATGCATGTGGCGTTTCCTCCTCTTTCATGTCTGTCCATTGCTCTGTCTCAGGAATGCCCTTCAAGCTCTGTGCTTTGCTACGAGGAACTTAAAAGTAATATCCAACATTTGAGATGCAACAGTAAGAGGCGATTGTGCTGTTGCTGTCTAAAATGTTATTTTTTCTTTTAAGATTATTGAAGCATTTACAAACTTGTGTTATAAACTGATACTTAACTGGGTTTCTGTACTTTGTGTTGAGCACCTAGTACGCTTCCTTTGGTGGATTTAAAGGTCTCTTTTGACCACAAACAGAAATAGATTACCAGCTATGCATGTCTATTTGTGTCAGTATCCTTAGTGTTTTTGATTCATATGTTTTATTAAATTCATGTTTTTCTATGGCTAGTTAATTGAAACAGTATGATTACTTCTAGCTCAAATTGGCTAAAATAAAAGTTCATTTTTCTCTTACTTTTCTTCAACTGGCTATTTTAGGGAAGGATATTTTCCTAAGTCTCAAAGCAATTTTCTTTAAAAATATATGTAAGTGAATAATTTATTTGACAGCTGAGGTTTCAGAAAAATTTTAAAATATTGTATGATTGTGTATTTTCTGAAATTTTACTTTTTTATAATCATTGTCCTATATACAGACACACACATTTATGTAGGACTTCTTAACTATGCTATAAGTATACACTTGAAGTTTGAGTACTTGTATTTCAAATAATAGGCGAGGAAAGGGAAACATTTCTTGAACACATTTGTGGCAGTGGCATATTTATGAAAAGTAGCTTACTAGCAAGAAGACCTGAAAAATGTGACTTACAGCTGTCACATTGTAACTGAACAATGGCAAGTAGAAAATTGGATTTGGTAGTTTGTGTAACATTTGAAAATCTTTTTTTCTATTAGACCATACTATGAGATACTGCCCAGTTTATTAATAAATAACCTGAAACTTCTCCAGAAATATTCATTGATCCAGGTCTACTAGCTGTAGTACCTAGAGCTAGGGTGTATCACTGGAATCCATGGTTTGTCTTCTTTTTACTGACTTTGAATTTGGAAGATAAGTAAAAGATGGAACTGAAGAGAAAAAAGGGTTTATTGACTTTAAAAAAACATTGATGACACTTAGTATACTGGCATAGAGACAGCTTAGTGATACAACTTTCTGAATGAAGTTATTTTGTAGACATGAAAAGACTTATATTGTATTTTTTTGCCCTTGCCCGCGTGCTGCAATACAGGAAGCTCCGATTCTGTGGTTCCTGATGTAAGTAGCATTCATTTGTAGTTTGGAATAAATACAGTGAGCTTGGTGGGATTGAATAGCACCTAGTAGCATTGCTTACCATTAATTTAAGGTGCATAAGTGTTTATCAAATGTAATCTTTCCAAGTTGAAAGGACTTATTTTGAAATATAGAGCCAAATCTTCAGTGGTACAGTCTAAGCAAAGTGTGATATGAATAATTTGTATATGTGAAAGTGGTTCAAGATGTCTTAATGAAATTACATTGTTCTATGTTTGTACCTTTTCTCTGATAATTGGTTAGCTTCCAGTTCCAACCCTCAGTGCCCCAAGCCGCTGGGTGTGGGACCAAGAGGAGGAGCGAAAGCGGCAGGAGAGGTGGCAGAAGGAGCAGGACCGTCTGCTGCAGGTAGCGACCGGCGACGTGGATGAGTAGGAAGCAGGCTTGTGTTTGTTGCTTCTCTCTGGTCTGCATCAACCAGTATTGAGAAACAAATTAAAAGCAAACCAAAAAAACTCAACGATCTCATAACTAATCTTTTTGATTATAGTACATTTGCATTAAACAATTGCTTTTTCATTTTGAAGATTTCCAGAGTCATCCTTTTAACATCATTATTTATTAACCCTTGTGTATGTTTGTAGATAGTATGAAAGGCACACAGGAGTGAGAGGTGTAGAGACTTTGTGGGGACTTTGTTCCCATAAACTGTTGACTAGGTCAGTTGCAGAGTAATTTAATCCCCCTTACAGTTAGCTAGAGGCTTGCTTTAGTGAATTACAGCCACGGTAAAGGGTGGATATGGGTTTAAATTTGGAGTATCTACCTTTTCTTAACATCTGCATTTTAATTAAATGTAAGCTCTTTCTTCTTTAGAGATTACAATCCGATTGGTTAAATGAAAATAAAATCACTCTCTTTAAAGGTTGAGGTGAAGGAGATAGCAAAAGGGTTAATGAAAACAGATGCTGTTTAACATGAGAAGTTAATCTATTGATTAATATGCCATATTTTCTTATAGGAAAAATATCAACGTGAGCAGGAGAAACTGAGGGAAGAGTGGCAAAAGGCTAAACAGGAGGCTGAGAAAGAGAATTCAAAGTACTTGGATGAGGTAGAGTCAGCACATGCCTGTTTAGTTCCCTTGCTTCCCTTTCCCTTGTTGGTGGAATTAGCTGAGAAGCAGGAGACACTCATTTCTCTCTGCTTTTGGCCGCACATTCGTCTCCGTAGGTCTTTGAAAAATACAATGAGCTCTGATTCGTTAGAATTTTGCTTTGGTGTTTCAATCTTTCTCCTAGTTTTTCTATCACATCATTAAATAATTATATTAATACAACTTACGTGCATCTTCCTCTGCCAAATTACATCTCAGTCACTTCCATGTGGCTTTTTTAGTGATAGAACTCTTAATATTTTTTTGAGTGGAATTCTGGGCCAGCTACTGTTAGTATCATCTAAAACTGTATATATACGTATCTATGTGGAATTATAGAGATGCACAGATTTAGATGGATTTCTTTTTTCACTGGTCACCTAGGAACTGATGGTCCTAAACCCAAACAGCATTTCTCTGACCACACTGGAGCCCATGGTTGCCACCTGGGATGAAGGGTCCAAGTCTTCCGACAGGGAAGGAACCCGGGCAGGAGAGGAGGAGAGCAGACAGCAGCAGGAGGAAGCTGTTCGTGAGGACCACGGAAAGAAGCTGCAGGAACAACTCCTGCTGGAGCGAGAGAGGAAGCTGAAGGAGCAGCAGTATCAGGAAGAGCAGGAGCAGACGTGGCGTCAGGCCGAGGCAGAGAGAGAGAGGGAAACGTCAGTCAAAATATACCAGTATAGGAGGTCTGTCCCCACAGCCGTAGGGCACCGGGGGTTTTCAAGGGGCTTGGCTCAGCTGTATTCATTCCCCACTTCAAAGGCACCTCATCATTCTCCCTGCTCCCTACTATCCTTTCTCTACACATGTGAACACAAGCAGCCTAATGGAACCTTTACGTCATAAGCCCAGTCATGTCACCTTAATTCCCTGCACAAAACTCTCCCCAGAAGGCATCCTGTCACATAGAACACCCTCCAAAGTCGTCGCTGTGGCCTGGAGGCTCATGTGAGCTGCATCCTGGCCCTTGTCTACCACCTAGTGCCTGTTCTTCTTCTTCCACTCATGGGTCCAGCCCTGCTGGCCTCCTTTTTCTTCCTTGAAAATGCCCAACATATCTGCCCCTGGACTTCTGCACTTTCTGGTCCATCTGCCTGGAGAAGTCTTCCCTCATGTATTTATATGTTTTGCTCACTCCTCTTCTTCAAGTCTCTGCTCAAACATGGCCACCTTTGACTTTCCAGAATACCTGATCTAAAACACATGCCTCTTCCCCATCCCTTCTCTCTGTGTGCCTTTACCCTCTTTTATATTATGCATTTGTTTGTCTTTTGGCCTGCCTGCCTCAGTAAAATCTAAGTGCTACGAGGCCAATAAGTTTGTCTTGTTTTCTTCTGTAGCCCAGTCCTAGAATGGTGCTGGAACATGGTGGGCACTCAGTATATACCTTGGCATGAAGGAATGAGTGAATGAATGAATTGCAAATATCTGTTGTCAGTGGGTCTGTTTTCTGCAGTGATTGGTTGAAATACCATTGTATGTTTAGTTTTAAACAGACTATTTGCGTAAAGAGACTAGACTATTTTTGTATCCTTTTCTTAAACTCAGGGAAGGCCTGAAGGTCTAATACTTTGACTACAAAATATTTTTCCTTCTTTTAGGCCTGTTGATTCCTATGATATACCAAAGAGAGAGGAAGGTTTGCTTCCTAATGACAGGTATGTAGAACATTTTATTGTAATTTGGTTGGTAGTAATTGGCTTCAGATGAATATGCCAAGGCTTGCCTGGATGATTCATAGAACTACGTTAGTCCGTTGTGTTTTGTGGGATACAAAGAGAACTTATTGTTTGACCTTTGTATCAATTAGCTTCTGCTGTGTAACCAACTACTTCTAAACTTAGTGACTTAAATCATTATTTTGTGGGTCAGCGTTTTCAGCTGAGTTCAATTGGGCAGTTCTTTCAGTGGACTGGGATCTTTCATGCACCTGCTATCAGTTAACTAGCAGCTCTGCTTTTGGGGGTTGGCTGGCTGCCATTTGGGGCAGTAAGAGCCACTGGGTCATGTATCTTTCAACATCCTGCAAGCCAGTGTGATTTTATATACATGGCAGGTGGGCAGGGCAAAGAGAATTAAAGAGAGGGAGACTGCAAGGCATTTTGAGGTCTAAGTTATTGTCTAAAAGTCACAAGGCCAGCTCAAGTTCATGGAGAGGGGAAAAACTCTTTATGAAAGGAATCAATTGCAAGGAGAATGGACATGGATGGGGGAAGGATTGTGTCTATTTTTATAATCTATGGCAGCTTTTATTTTAAAAGTCGAGAGCACTGGCTTACAATGTTTCATATGGATGTCTGAAAAGAGAATTGTGGCCTTTCTCTTAGACAGTGGTTAGAACTGCTGTTAAGTTTTGGGGAAAGAAGATAAAATTTCAGATATCTGGAAAGTTTATACATGTCTTAAAATTTCTTAAAACATTAAATTTTAATGTTTTAAAGTAATGTTTAAAATGCTTTGCAGTTTTGGAATCACTAAGGACTTCTGAACAGTCTGTCAATAATATCCAGTGTAGGACCATTAACTTGTGTTTTCAGGGCTGAAATTTCTCCTTCAGGAAGTTTGTCTTATTTATTAGACAGGGAAAGACTTGTATCTGTAGCCAATCAGGATGACTGCATTGGGCTCAGAGTAGAAAGGAATAACCAGGTAGTGGGATGGCAATAAAGAAGGGAAGAAAAACCTAGTGATAAATGACCGTATTTGTAATGAATCTCTGAGTAACTATAGATCATAAAAATGTTTATCTCTCTTTTAAAGTTATGGATTTATGTATATATTTTAAAAATATTTGTGTAGCTCATTGCCTTTGGAAAAATAATTAAAATGCAGAGAAAGAAAACTTAAGGAATCCTGGAAAATATGGAATACCTCTAGGCATTCTTATTAAAGCATGCACTAGATGCATTGAAGAGTGTGGCTAGACATCTGGTAATAAAAGTGTTTTCTTCTGTGTAAACACAAGTGAAATTATTCAGAAATGCAGCTGTCTACCAGTTATATATATTATTACATATTATAGATTATTACATTATATGCATACACATAAATACATTACATATACATGTATGTACACATGTTAATGCATATTATTGTACATTATTATTGTTACCATTAGTTTTGAAGCTCAGTGTGCCTAGTAGAGTGAGAATGAGGTAAGCATGTGTTGATTTATAGATCTAAATTTTACTGCTACAAAGTTAGGCATTTTTAGAAATTGAAATGTGCATTATTACCTCTTTGAAATGCTGCAATAGCATTTGGTAAATGGCTGTTTCAGAGGAGTCAGTAGTATCCTAATACCCAAGAAATCGACATCATGACCCTGGTGCAGCGTGGAAGAAATGGGGACAATCTGATTTTAGGTGACCTGCTGGCAGGTGCTTTGTAAGCCTGGTAAGGTTGAGATCTGAAACAGAGTAAACATTGACGTAAATTGGTCAGTAATCATATTAATCAGTGTACAAGCTGGTGAAGTGCTGTCACATGTTTATATCTGTTTCCAGCATCTCACCTTTCTTGGTTCTAGGAGTGTCATAGTTTTCTGCTGGCTTGTGCAATATGAAAAATTCCTTGGCTTAAAAGTGAATATCTCTCTCAACAGACATAAGAAATAAATCAACTGCTTTAAAATCCATCTTTTTTGGTGTATTTGCTTCATAAATATGAAAAAGATGTTCTTAATGAGACATATTTACTATATTGTGTTCTGTGTTTTAGGACTAAATCCATATCTACTACTGAACTGGATGGTTACCCTGCAAATAAAAATGGTAAATGTGATTTTTTTCAAACTTCCTCAGCATAATTGCTTATTTGTGCTATCACAAACTATGATCAGCATGTTTACGGTCAAGACATTTCAGATTTGTTAAGATTTCATAATTAAAATATTTTTAGCATCTGTACATAAAAACAACGAAACTATCGTGCTTAGTTTGGCTTCATAATGGAAATAATACTGGAAGATTAAAATGGTTTTTAAGTAGCTAATGAACTGTGTGGAAAATTTGCAAAGTGATGCAGTTTCATCTTGTAGCTGAAAAATGGGATGGTAAAGATTTCTACAGAATTCTACAGTACTTAAAAATTGTATACAGGTTTGAAATTGTATGTTTAAATGCCAAAATATTAAAAAAAAAAATCCAGAGTGATAATGGCTTCACTAACTTTGCAAAAACAATTTGGAACCTGATATTGTTATAAAGTATATTTCTGAGGAATTCATATAACTGAAATTATATAACTAAGAAAAAAAATCTCTAAGCAATAAGCATCATTTTAAGCAGGGTTTGCATAAGCAGGCTGCTGGTCAGTTACATAAATCAATGAAGGTCCAGGTGGGGTTTGAGGTGGACATGCCCATGTAAGTGGACAGCTGTTCCCCAGCCTGTGACTGCCATGTGGGAGAATGCAAGTCTCTGATTGCCAACTCTTTCCGTTGTGAAAAAGAAGTAAAAAAAAAAAAAAATCTGTATTTTCATGTGTTATCTTGTAAGTGCTGACAAGGAATTTTTTTTTTAAATTTTAATTTTTTTGTGTGAGCAAAATGACATGTCTACAGGCCAGAATAGTCTGGTGGCAACTAGTCTGTAACCTCTGACTAAAGCTTGTAGAATTTATGGTTTCTATTAGGATTCATGGTTTTGTGATCGCCCCTTTCCTTGAACACTTAATACCTTCTATTAATCTGGTCCTAGTTTAACTTTCTAGCCTATTTTGGTGTGTTTTTCCCTTTAAGAAACCTTAACTATAACCAAATTGTTTTCTTTCTCAATTCCTAACCTCTCAGATACTTTCTGATCTGGTTCGTATAGTCTTACTTTTCCCTATTTGGATTTCCCAGTTTTTGCTCCTGAACACTTGCCCCCAGCCATCGTTAAAATTATAGGTTAAATACTTCAGTCTTCCATGAACTACTTTTAACCTGCAGTGATTATATTCTCTCCTGACCTTAAACACATAACCTATTAGTAAGGGCAACTGTGAATCTCTGAAATCATCTCGTTAGTATTTGTGGCCTCCCCTTTACTGATTTAAGCTTCTAAATAGTAGGCAGTGGAAGTTATTAAACATTTGATTGAAAAACTTGATTATACCAATAAGTCACTTTCAAAATAGAAGATGGTTTATTTAAAATCTGACCAAATTGATAAGCCATATGTATACACAAATGTAAACGTAGGTGTGTATAAGAAACCTTTGGTGGCCTTGCTTATTGCTTACTGGAAGATTTATATCTTCTCTCTGTTCCTTGTGTGTGTGTGTGTGTAAGTTTTTTGAAAGAAGAAAACTCCCTGTTTGATTGCAGAGTTGTCACAGCAGGCATTTGATGAGCATGTGCTCTATTGATTTAATTTAGGAAGGACGGGAAGAGTGGAAGAACAACTGTTTCTAGATGAACATTTTGTGACCAAATCATGCTGAAATCAATAGTGGTTTTTTATTAGGCAGCCTCCTTAGTTTTCCTGAGTGTGTTCTGTGGTGTGCCTCTGGCTGTGGAACTGGACTTTCCAGGGTAGGAGACAGTTACTTTGTGTTCTCATGCAGCAGCCTCACTGAGAATTGATAATGTTGGCACATGTGCAGTGTCACATTCTAAGCTGTACTGTATTTGGAGGTTTATTCACCATCACCTTTTTAAATATATTAATCCTGAAGCTTTTGATGTGTTTTTAATTTAGGAAGCACTAAATATTTAGACAAAATTGGAAGCACTAGCTCTCCACAGAAGAGCTCCAAGAAAGAACAAGTCCCATCCGAAGCAGAGTTGGAGAGACAGCAAATCCTTCAGGAAATGAGGAAGAGGACGTCCCTTCATAATGACAACAGCTGGATCCGCCAGCGCAGTTGCAGCATAAATAAGGAGCCGATTTGTCTGCCTGGGATTATGAGAAGGTGCGAGACACTTTAGGAATTATTTTCTCTTTTTTTACTATGAGGCAAGTATTTAATTTCTAGACATGCTGGTGCTTTGGGCAGAAGAGGTGTCATCCTGATTTCTGCTGCTGCTTACCTAAGACTTGGTGAGAGAAAGAGAAGCAGAGCAGACATCACTGAGCACTATTGTGTGTCAGAGGCGAGCCAGTTGCTCTGTCTACGTGACCTCATTTAACCTGCAGAAAATGCTTTGAGGTAGGGATAGTAATTCTGTTTTTCCATGTAAGGAACCTGTGGCTCAAGCAGGGAGGACACTTGGACAAAATCACATAGTTAATAGGTTGCCAGTAATGCATGTGGAATTCTGAAGTGGGATTCAGACACTTAACACATCCCACTCTTAGTGCTTTTGTGGTTGCTGAACTTTAAAAAACATACGAAGATATAAATTGAGATGAGTGGATGAATATTTTAAATGCTGTGTCTTGGGTAAATGAGTACTGCTGCTTCTCTGATTCAATATTTCTTTATCGGATGAATAAACTTGGGAAAGTATTTGTAACACATTACAAGAATGGACTACTAATTATTGTAATATATGAGGTTTTTTAAATCAGAAAATAAACCCTAACAACTCTATAAAAAAATAAAGTGTTATGAACAGACAGGTCATAGGAAAAAGAAACAAGCCAATAAAAATATAAAAGGTCAATACTACTCCTAAAACAACAATGATGTGTCTCTTTTGCTTATGGGATTTATAAAGAGTTAAAATTGATAATTTAGTATTGACAATTGTAAAATATATAGGAATTCTTGTTTCCAGTTAGGTGGACAGTTCTTCATTGTAAACAAAAGTTTATACATTTGTACCCTGTGAGCAATTTAGTTTCTAGCGCTCGATCTTCTGGATATATTTGGATAAGTATGCAAAGATATATCTAAGGATGTACACTTAAACATGATTGGCAATAACAAAAAAAAAATAATTGCAATGTCTACTATTAACGGGGTACTTTGTAGTTGTTCAATAAATAGTGGCACACCAATAAGAATACTATACAACTGTTAAAGAAGGAAAGAGACATATTGGTGCATAATACACCAACTCAAAACTTAGTGGGTTAAGATAACAATTCATTCTCTCTCACAATTCTGAGGGTAGTCTGGGCAGTTCATCATGTTGTATTGGTTGGGGCACTTGAGCAGCTGTAGTCCTTTAAAGTAGGAGTCAGCAAATTTCTTTGCATACAGAACAAGATAGTAAATAATTTAGGTTTTGCAAGTCACATTGGTCTCTGTCACATGTTATTTGTTTTTGCAATAACTCTTTGAAAATGTAAAAAATATTCTCAGCTCATGATCCATATATATTTTGGCAGTGGGCTGTAATTTGCTGATGTAGAAGCTTCACTGAGAGCTCAGCTAGAGCTATTGGCTGGGAGCTTCTGTTCGCTCTGTGGGCCTCTCCATATAGCTGCTTGGGCTGCTCATGGCACGGCACTTGGATTCAAAGGGGAAACTTTCCAAGAGGATGATCCTTCACATGAAAGTGCTTATCAAACCTCCATGTGCATCATGTTTGCTGATGTCCCATTGGCCAAGTTAGTCACATGGCCAAGCCCAGAGTCTGTGGAAGGGGACCATACAAGGGTCATGGATACCAGAAGGCATGATTCTTTGGGGGCCACCAAAGTACAGTCTATCGTAGGAATAGACATGAAGATACTTTAAAGATAATATGTATTAAATGGACAACAAGATATTGAAAACTGTGTTATGGAGTAATCCCATTTGTTTAAAAAAAGTTTTTTTTTTCACTTTTTTATTTTGGCGGCTGGATGGTAAGGGGATCCGAATCTGTTTAAAAATGATAAACCCACAAATGCATTGCTTTTGTATATAGACACAGCTATACTTACATATGTGAATTTGTATGCATATGTAAATATGTGCGTGCATATGTGAGAAAAGGTCTGAAAGGACACATAATAAATAGTGGTTAGCTCTGGGGACTGGGACAGGTAAGTTGCGGTAAGTGAGAAGGAAAGACCCTTACCCTCTCTTGGCTACACTTCTATAGTGCTTGAGTCTTTCTCCTTATGATGATGTATTACTTTTATAATGTTAAAATAAAAAACATACTTCAAGCTTGAGATAAGAGAAAGTTTTAAAAGCGATAACAACAAAATTGACCACGTAGAAAAAACTCTCGTAATTTGGACTTAACTTTTGTAGATTATTATTAATGTAAGTACATGACTTTAAGAGAGATTTTCCAAAAGATGTCCTTAAATCAGTTTGTGAGATAGATCCTATTTTAGATGCATATTCAATTTAAGGGACATGGCTGCTGAATGCCCCTGTAATGTGGACATTAAACAGTTGTCAAAATTTAGGGCTGTGTGTGGTGAATGAATGAAGGCTTCACAGAAGTCATGGCCTGGATTACTTCAGCATCAGAGGACTTTGGTTTGAAAGCCAGTGCCACCACTGATTGGCTCTTACTATGGACAAGTTGATATCCATGAGATTTTTAAGAAATCTTATATAGTGTTGTGAAAATTAAATAAATTTAATATTTTTATGAAAGTGTCTAGCCTAATACCTGTCACACTTAAGTGCTTAAAATGCATTTTTGGGTTGATTTTTAAGAAAGACTTTAAGATTGATATGTCCAAACTGTTGAAGATTTAAAGGATGAGTGTCTGCCTTCTTAGTCTCGGCTTTTATCTTTGAAATATTTTTCTCAGTATCTTTCTTTCCACTTTGGTATTTACTTTATTCTAAGTACCAAGTAAATGAAAATAAATGAAGGTTAATTGAAATGTGAAGCATCATGATGCCTCTGAGGGTGAAGAGCAACTTCTCAAAGGGAATGTTGTGTGTAACTTGACTTCTTACATTAATACCTGCATATGAAATACATAAAGTGGATATTTTAATGACTGTAATGATGTGTTAAATAGGTTTCTAGGTGGATATATCACATTCTTTTGATGAATCCTTTCTGTGTTTCAGAGGTGAATCTCTAGATAACTTGGACTCCCCGAGATCCAGTTCTTGGAGACAGTCCCCTTCACTCAGTCAGTCTACAGGATCCTGCGCTTCTCCCTCCACTCAAGACGCCAGTCGCCCCCGACGTCGGCTGCTGTCCTACATGCGGAGCCCGCCCTCCAGCGCGGCCTCACATTCAGCTGGCCCTGTGGAGATCATCCCCGCATATAGAGCCACCACCCAGGCCCCTACCGTGAGAAAACCTCCGCTTTTAGTCTCACAGTCAGGCTCCCAGCCACGTAACAGGTGAGCCCTTTCATCTTTCTCTTTTTTTCTTCTTAGTCTCAGGGGTATTTTTCATTCAAATTTCCCCCAAGTCTTGTCCAAGCTTTCCAATGAAAGAGAAAAACAAGCCCTTTTGAATGAGTCAAATTTGGTGTTCTTTTATCAAATCCTGAGAAGGCTTTCTTCATACTGTTCCATGCAACCGTGGTGGTATTTATAGGTGTCTTGGGAAGCCACTGGGGACCTTTAAGACATTGACTTACTGCCACTGTCTCACTTGCCTGTGCTTGTGGTTAGTGTCTTAGGTGGGACGTCTGAATAGATGTCAGTGTGGAATCATAAAAATACACAGTAACTCACTCATGCTTTTCAAATTTATGAGTAAAGAACATACTGTGAAATGGATGACTATTTTAATGACACTGTAGTGCAAGCTTGTTTTGTAGGAACTGAGTATAGAAGGAGAACGTTGTAATCAAGCTCCGTCATCTGGGGAACTTTTAACAAGCTGGGTTAAAAAAAATGTTAAATAGGTTAGATCTTGCTTTTTGGGTTTTTGATTGCCAGAATGATTGCTTGCCTGTGATCTGGTCTGCCAACATTTTGTTCAGGCTACATTAACTGTATTCTGTAGGTCATATGGTATAGGAATTGTGTAAGTTGTGATAGTGTCTTGACTAGAAACTGATTTTTTTATATAGAGTGAAGCCTGCATACCAACACGGGTTGAGTTTTTAGATCCACATAGCTTTTCCGCAGATCTTTTATACTTCACATAACTATATAGTGCAATGCTTCTGTTGTCACCCTAAGTAGATGCCAGTGCTGCTGACATATACTACTTTTCATCACAAATGGAATACTTAAAAGTATTGAAAATACTTTTATTGAAAAGTATTGAAACACATTAATACTGGGATTTTTTTCTAGCTATCAAATAAGAGACTTTGATAAGAAACATATTATATATCAATCCAAAATAGTGTTACATGTACCAGGATCTGCAAAATGTGTATCAGAAATATTAAATTAAGAGAAAAGGGGTAAGGATTTATGGTAAATCTAGGGGCAGCGGGGGTAGGGGCATGGGCATGAAGTCTCGGGGGTGGAAAGAAGGCAAAGCAGAAAGTGAGAGGAGATAGGCCATGGGGCTTTTCTGCCCTGAGAAGCTGCTCATCTAGGAGATGGCCTCTTAATATCAGATACTCAATAGCTGTGCACTGTTCACTGCCACCAAAGTGCTGTGCTAGTGTTCTGGGGCTATAAAGTTAAGGAATAAATGGCTGCCACCTCACCACTTGGGAGAGGAGATAAGGCCCATATCCAAAAGTAAGGTAGAAACCGTCCTTCCCTATCTGAATGGTATCTGTTGGGCAATTTTCCTTTCATTGTCCACAGAGGAAGTTGTATAAGCCAGAGGCACAGTCAAGAAAACACTGGCACTTCTGTTTAACTAGAAAATTGGATGAAAAAGAAAGAGAGTGAGAAATAAGGCTGTGAAGGTCAGTTGTAGCAGACTCGCAATGCCTTTCGAAGGAAGCCGGGGCTGCTCTGCTAGCCTTCTGAGGGGGGCATGACATGATTAGTACTGTGTGCTTGGTAGATTCAACCAGCAAGAAGACAGAGGTGTATTAGAGGAGGGGGACTTGGTGAGTACGGATGTGATCTAAGAGGACGGCATCCTGGGGTGCAGAATGGACTAATTTTTACACTGAAATTGTTCATTGAAGTGCATAGGTGTCAGTGGTCCCAGAGCCACTGCGTAGATCATTAAAGGTTTCAGTCTAACCAAGTGAGAAATAAGGCATGTGTTGGTTGGCTGGTGAAAGTTTTCTTGCCACAGATATTTGGAACCTTTCTTAAATTATGATTAATGCTAATACCAGAGTGTGATTTTAAATAAAACCTTGAGCTGCCCAGGTGAAAGCCTCCATTCATTCTTGTTCCGCATCTAGGTCAGTCAGTGGGAAGCATGTATGCGCCTACTGTAACAATATTCTGGGCAAAGGAGCTGCCATGATCATCGAGACCCTGGGTCTTTTTTATCATTTACTGTGTTTTAAGGTGAGACTGAGATAAACAGCCTGCAGGCCTGCAAAGCTTTGCTTGGAGCGCGCATGGCTTCTTTGAGCCACTGAATGTGGACGTGCCACTAACAAGCTAGATGCTGTGTTCGCCAGTCTGTGCTGCGTTTGAATCACAAATTGCTCGCTACTACTTAGTTCTCAAATCTTGAACCTTGTTCTAAAAAGCAGATCTGGAACACTATGCATTTCTTATCTCTAATCTGTTAGAATTCTATAAATAAAATTTTCTGTGCATAAATGCTTTCTCTAAGATGCTGTCATAGGCATATTGAAATATAATTTTCCAGTGTTATTAATTGCATGGGGACATGCAATTATCACTGTGAAAGCCACCTTTGAATAGGGATAGTATGTAAGGAAAACCATTGTAGATATTTTTATAATTGTACAACCTACTTATACCTGATAGGTTTTGCACATAAAGAGAGAACTAAGGCTGTAATTGCTTGGTTTGCACTACCTGTCTCTAGAGACACATCTGTTTGATTTTTGAACTTGCACTGGGCCAGAGAAAGGTTCTGGTTCTTGATCCTGGTGTCCCGCAGAACACAGCTTGTTTAAGCTCATACATTGCTGGCTTGGGCTCTTCCTTAGCAGAGCAAAATGAGTCAAAATAATTGGGGTTTGAGTGCAGAGAACTGAAATACCCAGCTTTGAAGCGAGGTACCATGTGGAAACACCTGCCAAACTAGTGCAGTGGGGATGCTGGGAGTGGCCCATCCCAGAGTGGAGTGCCAGAAACCTTCTTCATTCACTTTGGCCAGTTCTCTCATGTGGCACCTTACCCTCTGTTCCCCTAGGGGGATGAGGACTAAATTTCTGTAAGCCAAGCAGCAGGTCATTTATACTTTTTTTCCTGGTATATTTAGAATGATCATCTTGGCTCTTCGTACTAGCTTTATGAATTCTTTAAATAATGTCATATCTGGCAGGCTTGATTTTCATTTACTAATCATCTTTTGCCCCCCCCCCCTTTTTTTCCTTTGCTTAAATGTATCTACGAGCTTGGAAGCTGCATTCTGCTCTCCCCCCCTGCCCCCCGTTCTGGAAGTACCCCAAGCTTTCTTGACCTGACTTATTGTGAATGCTCTTTATTTTTTTGTCCCCAGTGTGTGGTCTGTGATCGTGTCCTCGGAGTCTCTTCCTCAGGAGCTGAAGTCAGAATCAGGGATGACCAACTATACTGCAACAACTGCTATCTCAAACTCCAATGTAAGAGAGCAAATCAGAGAGAAAATTTCTTGTCTTTTAAGGAGACCACGGGTTCCTATGAATTTCCCTGAATCTGCAGCTGTCCCCCACTCAAGTTCACTGCCTTAGGATTTCAAATTTCAGGAATCTTAATGTGCTCCCTCCAAAGAGGGTGTATAGTGAATAGGCCACTAGTTAGGGTTCCAGCCACAGGGGTGGGTTGTGGGGCTGACGAATTGGAGAGGATATGTGTCCAAAAGTTAGGACAGTGTGTTTTGTTGTCTGTCTAGGGTCTGGAGAAACCTCTAATGACTCAAGAATATAAACTAAAATAGTTAAAATGAATCTTCTGTGTAGGCCATAATGTGTTTCTTGACTAAGGATTGGTCTCATTCAGCTTATTTTTCATCAGTGGCTTTGATTATATGATTTATAATGTGACCAACTTTAAAAACTGTCATTTAAAAGAATAAGTCAGTTTATGCTTTAATGTTAATATATAATCATATATCAATATATATAGTGTTTTTAAAAAGAGAGCATTAATTCTGATTATTATATTGCATTTCAGTATTACTTTTGGAAAAACTGAATTTTTTGGCAACTTCAAATGCAACTTTGTGTCTAAGCATGAGTTTGTGTGTTATAAAATGTGGAATAGCATAATTAGGTTGTGTATTGTTTGTAGTTACAGCAAGACAACTGTTATTACTATTTATATTTTGAACCTTGATGCTGGTAACGTGTTTCTTCCTTATTGTGAAAGGGTGTTACAAGTGGTATCAGCAAATCCATTTGCTTTTGAACTCTGAGGTATTTATATAGCCCCTTATGTGAAGAGTGCTTTGGAAATGATTCAAGCCCACTCAACTCTCTCTTATCTGTTGGTGGGTTCTGTACCTTCTTACCCCAGCTGTCCAGTTTTTTCCTGGAAGCTGACAATGAGGTTGGAGAATGTCAAGGCTGGGCATGTACAGCAGGGAGTGTGTGTATGTGTGTGTGCTTTTCTCTAATCAAATTCCAAAGCCAAATATAATTGATTTTTGGAATCATCATTGTAAAATTGCCCATGCCTTTTCTCTCCTGCAATACAAATAATAGAGAGTTGAGTGTAATTTATTTCTATATTAGCAGTTAATTTTTACTCCATTTTTACAAATAATTCTAGAGCCCAGAGTCTGCAATTTGCTGAGCTTTATCCTAAGAGTGAGTGACAGGTGACTCTACCTCACTGGGCCACTCTCTGAGTGATGACTGCTATGTATCCCAGGTGGCAGTATTCGTGTGTTTCTGAATCTAAGCCCTTTTCTTTCTTCTCTCTTTGCCTGATCAGCTGGACAGCCAACTGCCATGTGATGTAAGCCTCCATACGAAAGCACTGTTGGAGATAGAAGAAGAGGTGGTTGCTGCTGATGTAGATCTATAAATATGTGTTGTATGTCTTTTTTGCTCTCTTTTTTAAAACATAACTTTTTTTTTTTTGCCTCTTTGGATTACATAGGACCATTGTCGTCTTGATAGAACCTGTTATTTTTGTCGTTGTGTATTTATAAGAAGGTAATTATGTGTGGGGAAAAGTGAAGTATTTACTTTTTGAATGCAGCATCTTAAAAGCACAAGGGAAAAAATAAGAACTTAAAAATGTTTTTGAGGCTGATAAGATCTAGTTTGACTTTCTAGTGGTGTTCTGAAGAGGGTATTTTATTGTTTTTTTTTAAAGGTTCTTAAACACTATCTGAAATAGTTAATATAATTGTGTAATTGCTTTTGCTCTGCTTATTGTAACATATACTAAATTAATGCAGAAGCACATGGAAAATTTCATTAAAATTCACTCCCAAATTTGCTTTCTGCATCCTTCTTTCCACCTACATAATATGATTTTTAAAATTTACCTTATGTGACATGTTATTTGCTTGATGAAGGGAGCTCTATTTTCTTCACCAGAATTGTTGCTAAGCAATTCCCAATAGAAAACTGCTTATTTCTATTAATGACAAATAACCATGGCTTGTATACCACAAGTTTTTCCCAGAAACTAGTGAGCCTTTCTGTTCAGCTGCATTTGTAAATAAACTTGCTGGTGCATTTAAGGAGTGGTTCTTTTTTCTCTGTGTGTGTCTACCTTTCAGGCCTTTTAAGCATATTTCATTATGGGGCCTTTCTTGATATTATGTTTTATTTAGCAGCCTCACTAAGATATAATAGAGATATAATAAATTGCCCATATTTAAAGTGTACAATTTGACAAATTTTGACATGTGTACCTGTGAAACTATCACTACAGTCTTGATGTTTTTGTTAGAAGTGAAAACTTTTAATGAGGAACTTAATTTGTATTTTGATGAAGTTATGTTTTTTAATACAATACATTTTTATGGTAAGAGGTGTTGTGGGTGAATTGTTGGATTATTTGAACAAAATCTTTGCTTTGAGTGAATAACAGTGAGTTTAGAAAATCTATAGAGCAGAAAAAGTACTCTTTCATGTTTCAGAATTCTGGAGTGGGAATGCAAGAATACAAAACTTTTGCGTGCTTTGAGCAAAAATATAAACTTGCTTCAATCCTTGTAAGAGGAGTGGATAATTCTAGGAAATGAGAAATGTATTAGAATAGGTTTAAAATATGTACATAAATGTTAATGTGTGAGAAAATTAAAAATCTGGAAAATTGAAAAATCTAATTTTGTGTAATACTTATTATTTATTTCTGATTGTTTATTGAGGAAAGTTTGTCCAATGCCTCAAAGCATAAAGAATATAATTCTCAATCCTAAACTCCAAAGGCGGGAGCTCTGTGTTTAAACTAATTCTACATATAGCTATTTATCCTGTGTTCTTAGTTAAAAACTGGATTTCTCTGTGTTCCTAAAATCATTTCTAAAATCTTTTTAAATCTTTGCATAGTGCTCCATTGTTTGGTGCTACTGATATTAATTGATAATTCTTGTGTTATGTACATTTTCAGTTGCTTCTAATATTTAAATTTTAATATATATGTGTATATTATGCATATAGACACGTTCCTAATATAAATTCTCTAATGGACTCTCTAAGATCATATTTGTATTTCTTTATATTATTTTTATAGATGTAAAATTATTGGCTCAGAGATTCTGCATTTTAAGGTTATTGGAGTCTATTGAAATTGTCTAGGCAAAAGATGATGTTTGCTTCAACAGGGTAGCAGCAGGGGAGGCAGTGAGGGGTGGGAAGGTTAGTTAGTATGTGTGTGTATATACAGGCATCTTGAAGGTGAAGCTGATAGAATTTAATGATGAAATGGTTGTCGCACAAGAGAAAGGGAAGAGTAAAAGATGAATCTGAAGTATTGGCCTGAGGAGCTGGAAAAATGGAATCTCCCTTTTCTGAAATGAAGGTTATGGATAGAGCACATTTGGAGTAGTGGGGAAGGAAGATCAGAGGGTTGGATTTTAAACATGATGAAGTTAAACAGTCTAGATACCTAAATGATGGTGTAGAGTAGTCAGCTGGCTATGCAAGCCAGAAGTCCAAGCTGGAGATATAAATGTACAGTCATTGAGGTACAGATGAAATTTAGGCTGAGAATCAGGAGGACATCACCTGGATTCTGGCTGTAACTAGAGCAGAGATGTTTGAGGCCTGAGTCCTGGGGTCCATTAGCATTAGAGGTCAGAGATGCAGAAAAGTATGCAATGAGTTGGAGAAGAACCACATCTTTGGTGCCCTGGAAGCCAAGACCTTATTTCAAGGAGAGAAGAGACCTGTTGTGACATACTTCCCACAGATCCAGTAGAATGAGGACAGAGTTGACAACTGATCAGTTTGTAATGTGCCTCTTCTGTGATCATGCACATATCGGTGTTGGTGGATTGCCCTTCTCAAAGGTTCTATTGGGGACCCTTCATGTGTACAATACCTAGCTCAGTCTCCAGTGCCTGCAAACTTTAGCTAAATGGCCATGATGTTGTGGCCTTTCCCCAGCAGTATGTACTGAAGGAGAACATGGAGAGCCATCTCCAGGCCACATTCTGTCATCAGTCCCCATAATACTTGTGTGTTAGCAACTGGAACTGCACGTCCCAGTACGTTGTGTGTCACCTCAACTCACGTGGTCCTTCCCCTCCTCCCCCTCGCCTGTAGTTTCTGGGAGGGTCTCAGGATATTGCAGAAAGAAAGGTATGGGGTTGGAGCTGCACAGGCTGCCTCGAGAGGCAGAGCCAGCCAGCTGGTGGCATTCCCGCTCTGCCATGTTCTGGTACGCAGACTTTGGGTCTCTTGGCCAAGATGTAGGCCATGGTCACTCTGCATCATTTCAAGCTACAAACAAGCTTTCACCCTTAATTTATAATTCACAGTTTAGCTTCACGGTAGCTGATGGAAATTCCTCCCAGATTCTAGCACTGGATTGCCAGTTTTAAATCTCAGTGCTAAGAATTTTCATTATTTTCAAAGTCTTTATGTATACTTTGTGGGCAGTAGGGAGAAGCTGAGTCAGAAATTGCTGTCTAGACGCCAGATGAAGGCATAAGCAAGTTCTGTGTTTCAAAATTTCATAAATATTCCCGAAACTTACCTCTTCATATCCTTGACTTAGAGAGTCAGTAGGTACAGATGTATTCTCTAGCCATTCATTTGTTCAGTTACACACTTGACAATTACTTGTGCTTATGTATGTAATTAATGAATCGTATGCCTCTTTCTTCAGTGCACTGAGCCAATTGGGAACCTTTACTGGAGGTAAGGGTAAAAAATATCAGTTTCATTTTTGTTGGGAAACTTCCTACTTCTTCTAATTGAGTTGAGCTCAACAAGTGAGCAGCGAAGAGAAGAGCTCTTTGTTCCCATGTTTGTGGCTAACCATGTGGAGGAGAGAAGACTTTGTGTGGCCTGTGGGCAAGAAGTTCAAAAGACGAGATCAAGGAGCGATCAAGGGTTCAGGCATGCGTGAGATGTGAGTGGCAACTTCTAGCTTCAGTTTGTACCAAAGAGGGTGGTATATTCATCAGTCCTCCCTCCATGGGAACACAGGAGTGAGCAGAGTAGAGAGAAGAGATCATTTCTTCTTCCAGTATTTCTGAGAAAGCAAATGTTTGTTTCATGGGTTGACACAAACCTAGAGAATGGGAGAGGATGATTTTACCCCCTACACACGTTAAGGCATGGATGGACCTTCCTCAGTGCTAATTCAGGGAGGAAAGTAGCATGAAAATTAAATTTGTTCTGTTTAAGAATTTAATCTTAGCATTTTACTTGAAATGTTCACAGAGAGAAAACTAGCAGAAAAAAAAATTATCTGAATTCCAATGAATTGGTATAAAATAATAAAATAATCACTGATTGTTCGAGTGGAGAGGCATGTCTAATAGGGTGTGTCAGGGTTGGGATTTTACTTGTTTTATTTAGTACGTTAACATCCTTCCCCATGATCTGGAAGAGGGATTAAAAGGCATGCTAACACAAGTCCCAGTTCTTGCCAGGAAAAATGGCATTAAAACTGATTCCATGCATAGGGGGGCAGAAAAAAACCAACTTCCAGGTTCTTTTTCATAAAACATATAGGTGCTGGGAGTATATGTGATGAATACAAAGCAGTCCTTATTCTTGTATGGAGGAAAGAGGCACATATCCAGAGGATTTGAGTACGTAGTAGAAGAGACCAGGGCTATGAGAGAAACACAGCATGTGAGAATCCAGGAGTCATTTACTAAGAGAGTAGTAGCTACTTCACAGCAGAGTTAATATTTGAACTGTGTCTTTAAGGGCAAATACAATCTTGACAGAGCATGTGCAAGGAATAAAATACTATTTCTGAGTTGAGATCAACATCCCAGTGGTTCTTCCGTTACTTTGTGTTCCCACCAAAACCTTTCTCAGTTTGGCCTGTTTTGCAGAAGAATGAGCAGATCAGTGGACATGCTCTGTGTGATAACATATCCCTGAAGTGGTGGAGATCTGACCTGGGATGGTGAGGCCTGCAAAAAGAAATAAGTAGTTGGGTGAGAGATCCCAACTCACCAACACAAGAGGACTCAGAAAATAACTCTGGGACCTCAGGCCTGTGTAGTTTAAGTCTGGTGTTTGTTGAGAGAGGAGTAGAGTTCTGTTTTGGACAGAACATACTGCAGGGTTAACATGCAGGCAGAAATGTCTAAAGGTAGCTACAAATAGGAGATTGGGTTTAAATAGCAGAGGAGGAAATGATATTCATTAATGCATCTCCGTATGCTTAAACTGACTTAAATATAAAGAAGTTCATTTCTTCATCTGAGAGGAATTCAGGAAGGTTGATTCATCCAGCAGTTCAGTAATGCCATCAAAGAACGGTATAGTTTATTGCAGGCTGTTTGGCCGTCACAACTTTGGCCTGATCCTAAGGTTAGTTGTTACCATGGTTGCAAGATGGCTGACGGTCTTCGTGCGTCCTTGTTCTTGAAGAGAGACTTGACTTCTCTTTGCTCTCAAGTGTGTAGGAAAACACAGAAGACCTCAGCAAAATATCTCTCTTCTCACTGGCCAGATTTGAGTTTTTTACCAATTTTTGAACTGAGGGTCATCCCATTCTCATGGCAGTCAGGACCTTCTCAGTGAAGGTCACCTTATAAGCACGTTATTGCTGATCGATGGGGGTATAATGGGATTAATGTTGGGGAGTCCACCACAATGTTTACCACAGTTAGCTTTTATAAATGCTCTCGAAAAACACTTACTGAGTGCATGCATTATGCAAGACCCTGTCTTGTTTTCAATGAGTTTAAGAAGCAGCGTATAGAGAGCCAGAGAGGGGACAAGGATATTTCCTTTGATTGTTCCCAACAAGGATTTTATGTGGGAGAAGTTACTTGATTAAAAAATTGATGTGCTTTTAGCAAATATAAAAGATCAGCTTATGGTAATGGTGAGGTGAAAAATTGGGAACCTGGTTTAGTTGTGAGTACTTGGTTAAAGTGTGAGAAATATCTCATATTTTTTCAGGTTTCTCATATAACAACTCATGAAAGCAAATCATAGATTAAATACTCATCCTTTTATGATTAAATTTTAAACATTTAAGGGTACAGATTTTACATACTTGAATCCCATGGTATTGTTTAACACGTTTAGGTGATCTTTTAAGTCTCTTGATTATTTTGTCTGACAATTCTTTGTGATGCTCTTTAATACTTACATTGTAAAAATCCTCAGAGAGCTCTTTGTGAATAGTTGGATATTTTTCCACAGCGTTAATTCTGTGGAAGATTATTATAACTCCTTACTATTAAAATTAGATCGGAGAAGAAATAAGACACTCAAAATTCCATAGGAGAGGCCTATTAGGATACGGAAAATGATGCAGCAGTTTTTTCTAGGATAAGTTCAGGCTTTTAATGTACAAATTTTATGTGCTACTTGCTGTTACTTTTTTTTTTTTAAACTAAAATGCTTTATTAGATCTGTAATGAATTCGGTGTCACAGACCCACATGTGAGGCATTGATCTGCCTTTGCCATTTCAGGCTAAACAGAGAGTTCCTCTGTTTTGTCAGAAGCTTGTTTGCTCTTTCGACCTTTTGTACAGCAGTAAGAAAACGTCCATCAAAGATAGGCAGAAGAACTCCTGGTTCAAGCCCTCCAGTCGTGTGTGCTCTTGATCCGTTCCTACCTCCAAATCAGACCGACTGTCTAGGATCCCTTAGGTGTAAAATGCTGCATTTGAGGCTGTCTCAAGTTCAGATATGTGATGAGGTTTAGAATGTCCACAGTGCCTTCATTTGGTATATGTTGAAGTCTTTGTCTCAGGAATATAGCTCACAGCTGAAGAGGAGACCAGAGCGGGCAGAAGAGAAAATGGGAGAGAGCCTCCTCAGTTCATCTTACCAGTGTTTATTGAGAATTTCCTAGGTGCCAGGGTTGTTAGGGATACAGTAGCAGCTGTGGTATTTTCACACTATTAAGTTCAGCTCCGAGAATTAACATTATTTTTTCTGATTGAACTTAGTATCTACTTGTAGCCCATTTTTTCTGAAGGCAGGCCACTCGAATCTAGTTTTATTTACTCAATACAGCTTCTTCAGATTTAAATCCAGTCAGATTGGGATTTTTCCTGTCTCCCTCATCTTTCCCATGAGTGCCATCTAAGTGCTCAGTATGTTTACATAGTGACATTGTCATGACCCTGCAGTAGGCCTGTGGAAACCCTTTGTTCTCACTGGTTTCTGTACCTTTGTTCACTGTAGCACCTATTGTCGCATCTGGTCCTTCTGCTTGGTTAGTGCTTCATGATGGACTCCACTGGGGCGTCCACTTTCCTATCTGGCCTAGGGCTAGGTCTATGCAGTACAGCTCAGCCAGTGTTCAGCTTCAGCATATGTACCTTCATCTCCAGCATGGGACTCTTTTGGGTCAGTAGGCCTGCTCTGCCCAGCAAAAGGCTATTTCTACCCCCAGATCCTTAATCACATATGCAAAGTCCCTTTGCAATATAAGGTAACATGCATATGCACAGGCTCCCGCAGTTAGCATGGGAACATCTTTGGGGGACATTATTCAGCATACCGAAGTCACTTGGATATTTTTCCAACTGAAAACATGAAGTAATATTTTCCCCTCGTGGCTTTGTTTCTTTAAAGGCAGCACATAATATGATTCTGATGGCAAATATTGATATATTTTTCTCAAATTATCCTTATAAATGTGTGCTCATCACTAAAAGACAGCAAAATCCCCACAATCTCTGTAGACTTCATTTTCAGTGGGATAGCAGTTGTTTCAAATACCTCTACAGTATCTGTTGTGCCAAGTATGTAGCTCGTTTCTTATGGTAGTGGCGTCCAAAATGAAGTGCAAGATGATCCACTGTATTGGTAGGAAGAACATATTAAAAGACATATATATTTTTATGCCTGAAAATAGAAATGTCAGGCTTTCCTGATGTTTCATAGAAGGGTTGACACACATATGCCTGCCCTTACGGCTGTTTGTCACTTGCGGCATAGAGAACCTGAGGTGTCCTAAGGGCTCAGCGAGAGCTCCACACTGGAGGGGTTAACAGTGGCGTCCTCACTTGGTTAGCACACTGTGAAGGATTGCAGTTTACTGTGTTATCACCTTGCAAGCGAGATTTTAAGCTAAGCATGAAGAGCATGTAGAACCCCCCCCTACAGTTTTTTCCAGCAACGTTTAAAGTCTAGATTTAATCCCATCATGATAGGATGTAATATGGTAAATATAATGATAGGTGATTTAGAAGCTGCTTCTGAGATTTTATTTTGTGGTAGCAGTTGATAGGCAAATACCCTTGCTCTTCCTTTTGAGGTTAAAATGGCTGAAATAATATATGACATTAATATAATGTACTGAAAATATTATGGAGATTCCTTTGTCAGCAAATATTGCTGGAAGAGGAACAGAAAACATTGCCGAAGTCAAGAAGAAACAATAGGAGAACAAATCGGTGTGGGAGGTTTGCTACATAGAACAGGCGTCTCCATTATATCTCAGCCTATGGTACTTGCTAAATTCGGTTTCAGTGATGAAATACAAGAAAAACTACTTTATGAGCCATCAGAAGAAAAACATTCCAGAAGATAGATACTCAACAGTAAATTACTTCTTTATTAAAAACAATTTATGATAAAATTGTGTAAGCTTACCCATTCATGGAATAGCTATTTTGGTATAAAAAAGAGATTCCAGAATAAAGTTACAGAGAGCCTTATATATTATTATACTATTTTTACTGCATAGTATTGCAAGTTTCAGCTTCAAGTTGAGGCCAGAAATTCACAAATGTGGTTAATCTTATCAAACAAGATCTTTGCTAGAGTAGAATCACTTTTTGTAATGAGACAGGGAATGACCATGAAAATCTTTTTTTGCTACATAAATATTTGTTGGCTTTGTTTTCATTCCTTTGGCAGTAATTGAAGATATTACATTTTTTCTTTTGCAAAAAAAATAAAAAAGTGTTCTAAACTTGTTGCCCTTTTCCCTTATAAGTGGCTGTATGTAGTTTTCCTAGTAGGTATTTAAAATAACAAACATAAACTTAGTCATCTTGTAAGATAAAGCTGACATTTTAAAAACGAATAAGAAAATAACTCTTTTGAAAGAACCATGTTATAGGGAGAATATTTTGAAAAATGAATGTTTAAAAAGCTTCCATCGTTATGGTTTTGTTGCAAAAAACTAAATGCTTCATGCATAAAAAATTCTCATTGGAGACTAATATATTTAAAATATTTTCAAATACTATAATTTCAGGAGAGTTTGAACAAATTTATTAAAATATAAACAAAGGGGAAGAGTCTAGTGAGTGACTGTAGTGAGATGGAAATTAACTAGCTCATTTTTAACCAAACCTCTGCTAAACCGATTGATGACATTGAACAATAGGTGCCATGACTTAGTAAACCAGCCAGGGACCAACTCCTTCCACCTGTACCTGAATGCCTTTGGGACAGCGATGTAGACATAAGCTCACAACGAAATCTTCCTCTCTCTTTTTATCACCAGCCAAGATATTTTGTAAAAATATTCAACCATATTGTTTTCACAAAGATATTAAGAAAAAAAAATTTGAGGGAGGAAAGTTTGGTTTTGTATCAGTAAATAGTTAACATTACTGCTTTTTATATTTCTCTTTTTTTTATCTTTTATTTTTAGCATATTTTAATGATGTACACAACATTATTATTATAGTGGTTATATAAGATGTATATGTAAATATGCATACCGGGGGCTATGTTCTTTATTTTTTTCTAAACTAAGGTTTATTATTTTAAAAAGTGGGATTAAAAATGTTTTTAGTCCTGGTAAACTGAAAGCCAGAGAAGTGAAGTGAATTGAAGGTGTCTCAGACAGGGCACCTTAGATCTTTTAATTCCCTGTTTGCGGTCTTCCCGTCTTACATCCTTTTAATGTATTCTTAGGACTCTGTGTGAAGGGGATTGTATTAAACACATTGATTGGCACCTGCTGCAGAACTGGAGTGTCAGCTGTGGGACTCACTCTTTGTTATAATGCACTTGTAGAAACAAACTCTCAGATGCACAAATCTCCATGCAAAAAGCCAATGATCAGATAAAACACTCAGTCTCCCCCTAATTTTGTTCTTTTTCCACAAAGAGCTGTATTTTCCCCCCAGCTCCTTGAAGGTTCAATCTGTTTTCTAATTGCTTTGTATCGTCTTTACAGCAATTAGCACTTGGGGTGAGGAGCAGGATGGTGTAACGGTTAAGACCACTTTCTAAGCCTTAGCTGCCTCCTAGATGCATAACCTTGACCTACTGACTTTCTCTGTGCCTCACTCTCCTTATGCGTAAAACAAAAGTAAAGTGGGGATCACTAGCAGCCCCTCTCTCGTGAGTTTCCTGTGACCACCCGTCGAGTGAATTAACATAAAGCTATTAGAAAAGGAGGCTGGCGAATAAAAACAATACGAGTATATGTTAACTGTCAACTGGTGAACGCTGAATTTTAGAAGAATAAATAAGCTGTGTTCTAAAAACGTTATTTCAGCTTTTGACATGAAACATGATTGACACAGTTTTAGGAAATCAATAGTAAATAGCACTTGATGCGACTGTCCTCTGCTGGTTCTTTTATGAACTCAACACTAGGTGGCAGTGTTAGCACAGATGGAAAAAGTCCAGCAAGCCTCTTCCCCTGCACCCCTTTCTCTCTCCTGTTTTTTAACTCTTTAGTCAGCTTTTGAATCACAAATCAATCCAATATTAGTAGTCTGGGGACACCCCAGTGCCAAATCCTATAGGACCCTGCCCGAAGGATTAACCGGACAGTTAAATGATCATTGCCTGTTGCCATGTGGAGAAACCACGTCCTAATTCCTCTTGAGCTTTAGGGCTGTTTTCCCGTGTGGGAAGAGATTTAGGAACGCTTTAGCACATCTAAGCCATGGCCTGGAGAGTCCATGATTTTCCCAGAATGAGCTGCCAGCTTGGATAGAGCGTCGTGTTTCAGAAATCTCAACGTCCCCCCAGCCAATGAACCCACTACCCTTTGCCGGTGGGATTTTGCTGCAATTATTTCTTTCTGACTCTCTGTGGGAGAGGCAAGTATTTACCAGGACACCCGAGTCTTGACTTTAAAAACTGCCACTTTTTGAAATAAAGGTTTTATTCTTTTTAGATTTTTACCTGGGGCTTCTCTGAGAAAGATAAGAATAAATAGCTGGAATGACCACTGGTTAAAATGTAAAATACAATAACCTGAGCGAACAAAGGCATATGGACCACAGGAGGACGATTGCTCCTGCTCCTCCAAATTGAATTTTCATCAGCTGTTAGTTGAGTCCGGAGAGTCCCCATTAGGCAGATCAATGCTTCAATGGATTTGTGTGTGTGTGTGTGTGTGTGTGTGTGTGTGTGTGTGTGTGTGTGTCCAAATATCTATTTACCTGTATGGATATATATTGACATATAGAGAGATATGTATCCATATTATCTCACACACCCATGTACATATATATACATACACACTTTTTTTTGTTCATTTAACCCACAAATATTTATTGAGTGCCCACAGCGTGGCAGGCATTGATCTCAACAAGGCACATAAAGCAGAGAACAAAACAGATGGAGTCTCCCATCTTAATGGAGCTTGTATTAAAGTTGGGGACACACAGGTGGTAAGTGCTGTGAAGTAATGTGGTATAAAGGGGTAGAAAGTGGTGGGGAATGGAGGGGATTCTAGTTTAGATAGGAATTTCCTTGGAAGGATTCTGGAGTATGGTGCCCTGTGAGCAGACACCTGCACGAAGTGAGGGAGTGACACCTGCACCTTTCTAGGGAAAGAGTATTCCAGGCAGAGGAAAGAGCATCCAAGTGCTCCAAGCACAGTCGGCGGGTAAGGCACAGGGGCAGGTGCAGATTGATGGGGTCTGAAGCTTATGGAAATGTCACCCTCTTTGAGAATACAAGCAGATGCTAATGTGTATATTTTAAATTGGAAAATCCCAAGAGATTACAAAACTTTAAAAGCTGACAAATTGTATGAGCATCAGAGTCTAGTTAGGGCATTTTAATTCATTAACTGCTGGGCACACTTATGGAATAGTTTTTCCCTACAGTTTTGGCTACATACTCTGTGTCTTCATATGACTCTGATGATGTAACACATTTTTATAGAGATAATAGAACTTAGTCCTTCCTTTAGCACAGTCGAGCGATATATTGACAGTTCGTATTTCTTTCGGCTTCACACTTTTAGCTATGCCATGTAAATTTGTAAGATTCTCCGAGTTGGAAAACCCTCTCAAAATTTTCTTTCATCTATGAACTGTAAGCATGGGAAGAGCTTTCCACAGACCAGCTTCTGATTTTGTTTCAAACCTTGGGTTTTCCCTACTGCTGAATGCTTCTAAAGCTGGTTGGCGCCACATTCATCTCTCCCTTGACTTCTGCCTCACATCTGCACATCACGATACTGTAGGATGGGGTGGCACCAGGAAAACAAGGATTTCCTGGAAGTTGTTCCTGTACCAGGACAGCTAGTAACACATAGAAGTGACTGCAAGCCATGTGACTGTACCTCACACAAATGACATATCCTTTGAATCAACTTCCCCTTCCTTAGCCAGCTTCCCAAAATGCCCATGGCCACCCCACTGTCTTCTGACAAGAAGGGAGGTGGAACAGGGGGAAAACAGGAATGGAAAGAGACAGTGGTCTTAACTGATTGTGGTTAAAATATTTTTCTTTTGTGAACTTTACAAAATCTTATGACCGTGTGAATGCCTTACTGTCCAAGTAAGGAGCCTGAACCTTAAGCTTCATTAACTCCGTGGTAATTAACCTCTGCTGGAACAGGAAGACATTCCTGCCCTACTGTTCGTTCATTGAAGGACAAGGAGGTCTAGGAACATAGAATTTGTTTGGGAGATAGATTTATCTATTGAGTACATTTTGTTTGGGTTTTTTTTGGCGGCTGACGGGCATGGATTACCTTGGGGTTATAAGGCTGCCCTCTAGCCAACTGAGTTAACTAGCCAGCCCAAGATGTCCTTTATTATATTTTATTTTTTTGGCAGCTGGCCAGAATGGGGATCCAAACCAGTGACCTTGGTGTTACTAGCACCACACTCTCCCAAGTGAGACCACATACCTGCTAAAACTGAGTGTGTAAAGCATACTGAACGAGCCACTGCTGACGGATTTCTCATCTTGTACTGTTGGCTTGACCAACAAGGGTGGCATGAAACCATGGGATAAGCATGGTAGCTGTGGGTTTGGTGGTTTTACTGGAAGTCTGGTGGTGGTAGATCAAGGGGAGGTAGGGTTAGGTAATTTCACTGGTAAGTAGTGTCAAAGCTGATGAAATCACTTTCTGTCAGACCCAGACAAGACAGGGCCAGGAAAAGCACGAAGGAGGGGGGCTCATGCTTACTTGTCCAAGATAACTGTTTCCAAGGACTTTTCTAAATCTCATCAGAAATCCCTTCACATCCTTCGTGCATCTCCTGCTTTGCACGTATGCATGTGTTTCTGTGAAAAGGTTTATCACTACACCTTCTTTAGAAATGCAGTAATTCAGATAAGAGGCTCTGACAAGAAACTGCCCGGTAACAGCATCTGAACCAATGAACTGATGATAAATCTGACTTTGAGCCTCTGAAACCAATGAACTGTTTCCAAGCAGTTTACATGAACCTTTGCCTTTTTGCCAATAAAAGCTTTCTCTTACCTTCCCTCACTGAATGCATTCCTGGCCTTTCATGGTATGCATTCCAGATTATAGTCCTATTTTCTATGCCCAAATAAACATATTTGGAAATATTTTTCTCTAATGTATTTTTTTCTTGGTTGACACTAGTCATTTTAATATTGAAATATTTTTAAATTATATAAATCCCATTTATAAAGTATATAGATGGCAAGTGACTTTGAGCTGAAACAAGCTTCCATCAGAATTTGTTCTTGCAATGGCCTATTTTAGGGACATCACTGTGGCCTATTCTGCAGTTAGGGCTTCCTCAGTAGGAAATTTAGGGAAGGATACTTGGACTAAAGATTCCATCCTGTAATAGCCTATGATCCCTTGTCTACCAGCTTACTCCTAACAACGTTGGAGCTGATTGTTTTCCCTCATAGTTTTACGGTTATTTGCGTGATCTGTTTGTGTGATGAGAAGCATCTAGCAGAGAGACTGAGAGTGCAGGTCTGGCACCAAACTATGGCTTTTACCGAACTCCACTACTCACTTTCTGTGTCTTAATTTCCTCCCCTGTAAAATGGGGATCATGATAAATACAGATGATGCAGTCGTTATGGGCATTAACCGAATTAATTTTGGGTATAGGACAATGCTTGGCACAAAATAAGTCCATGCCAGATACTCTTTTAAAACTTTATTTTTCATAGACAAATAATAGTTGTATATATTTATGGGATATAATGTGATGTTTCGATATATTTTTACAATGTGGAATGAGTAAATCAGGCTAGTTAACAAATCCATCATCTCACATACTTATTTTTTTTGTGATGAAAACCTTTAAAATCTACTCTTTTAGTCATTTGGAAATATACAATGCATTATTACTGTGGTCACCATTCTGTGTGGTAGATCCTGAAGCTCACTCCTCCTGTCCGGCTGAAGCTTTGACCCTTTGACCAGCACATCCCCCGTCCTCAGCACCTGGTGCCTCAGCCTCCGGTTCCCATCAGCCAGCAGCTTTAATGCTCTCTCCAGCTACTTCTATGCAGCCTCTCCCCTCCGTGATTGTCAATCTTCACTGATAAGAGGATTGCTTGGGATTCATGGTGCCACCTCTGGAGCATGTAAGAAGGCCCAGCTAATCAGGATGGAACTTATCACCAGGCCTCATTAGGGCGATGGGCTGGCCCTGTCATAGTTTTAAAAATTGTCTGAGGACAGAAACTCCCCTCCCCACCCAATAAAATCATAGAAAATCTGGCTGCTCAGGTTAAACCTGAGTTGAGGGGCCCAGAAGCCCACCTGCTTGCACTCCTCTTAGTATGACTATTCCTTTCTTCTAAAATCTTCTAAAAACTTATTGTTTATAGAACACAGTTTGAAAAATCCTAATAATCAGCAAATTCTTTTCCCTAAATTTCAAAAGAAAAGGCAGATATTTGTCTAAATACAGCCATGCTACCTCGTCATGTGAATGGGCCAGATTTACTGAGGGCAATTCATCTACCTATAAATCTGCAGAGTTGCATTTGATGTGGGCATTAGTCTTGTCTGCCAACCAAACCTCTAACCAAATTTCCAAATTGACTTATTGGAGTTTCATCTCTAGTTCCTGCCCTGCTTGTTTTAAGGTTTTAGGGTAGACAATGACAGGGAGAAAATTGAGGATTGATTGCTTTCGTTTTAGATTCAACTAACATTTAATAAACATCTAGACACTGCCATGAACTCTCTTTATTAACCTGTCAAGTGAATATTTCTTTCAAGAGTAGTAAAGTGAGGCTCAGAGAGGATAGAAGCCTTGTTGACAACAGGGTAATAAGTTAGAGACATTTTTCCCCCAGCGTTGTAGATTTTATACCCACCTTCTAGTGCAACATGAAAATGGTAACAACTTGAACTTATATCAAGCTCTATTATGCACAAAACACTTTTTCTATTGAAAATTTTTCTGTTTGATACTCAAATGTAGTTCTTTTGACCAATGATTTGTTCTCAAACTAAACTTCTAGGGATGACAGGATCTAGTGTCTGAAGATTAGCCAAAGACCATAGAGCAAGTGAGAGACAGGGCCAGGATTCAAACCAGTTCATCTGGCTGCAAACCATCCCCACCCCTTCCCACCCCCCAGGGTGAGAGGGCTTTTATCCCTCCTATCCCACCCAGCCTGGTTCCTGGTAAAAAATGTTCTTGGTGACCCCTAAATCACGATTTTCTTAATATGCATCCACGTGGCTTCTTTTGCCTCTTGGGAGCCCAGCCTTCTCTGATCGCAGCATTGCAGGCTTTCCTTTATTTTTCAACAACCATTTATGTCCGGCTCCATGGAACCATTTAAACCCCTTCCTTACAAAGGGCAAACAGCCTTACTGCTTAAGAGAGGCGCAGTGAGGGAGGCCAGTACTTTGTATCCATGAAACATCCAGCTTAAACTTACCTCAGTTCTCTCCAGCCCTGCAGTGGTTAGAAAAGACCATGAAGAGGAATGCCAAGACCTGCCCGAATTCCAATACCACCTCTTCAAATGCTGTGACCTTTTCTCAAACAACTACAGATAGAACTACCCTGTGATTCAGCAATCCCACTGCTGGGTATATACGCAAAGGAAGGGAAATCATTGCATCAAGGGGATACCTGCAGCCCCATGTTTATCACAGCTCTATTTACGATAGCCCAGAGTTGGAACCAACCTAAACATCCATTGGTGGACGAGTGGATAAAGAAAACGTGGTATATAAACACTGTGCAATACTACTCAGCTATAAAAATGAATGAAATTCTGCCATTTGCAGCAACCTGGATGAGCTTGGAGGAAATTATGTTAAGTGAAATAAGCCAGGCTCAGAAAGAAATAGTGCATGTCCTCACTCATAAGTGGGAGCTAATGAAGAAAGAAAGGAACAGACCTGTGTTGCTAGGGGTGGGGGGGATGTGGAGGGGGTCAGTGAGGAATTAGTTAATAGATGCAAAGATAACTACATATTGTAATGACAAACATGCTAATTATCCTGATTTGATCACATATTATACACAGGAATTGAGAGTGAGGTCTGTACCCCACAAATATGTGTTATCAATTATGTTTCAATAAAAAGATGGAAGGAAATATATGAAATGTTAAAAAAATAAAACACGATGACCTTGGGGAAGTCACTTCCTTCTCCGGCCTTGGTGTTTCTAATCAGCAAAAGGAGATATTCTGAGGCATGCCTGAAGTGGGCTGGTCTTACCACTAGGGGGCAGGCAAACACAACTTCTGAGGTGTTTACGTCTCATAAGTAAATGATGAAAAGTTTCAATACAAATACATTTTAAAAATTAGAAAGGCAAAATACAGGATTTCTGATAGGGTCATTGAGTATTTTCAATTCGAGGCTACATCCTTCATGTTGTTTGGGTTCAGTTGCCTGTATCGCATGCCACAATAATATCTAGCATTTATTGAGTGCTTATTGTATGCAAGACACCGTGCTGCATGTATTACCTTTAATCGCCACAACAAATGCTGCAAGGTGCCCATTATCCATGTTTTACCCAGAAGGACTCTGAAGCTCAGAGAGGTTAGGTAGCTTGCCCAAGGTCACCCAGCTAGCAACTGGCAAAGCCAGGATCTGAATATAGATCCAATTGCCTTTCACCAGATCCTGCTTTTATTCTTTGTTGTTTCCCATAGTCCCTCCCCCTTACAGCCTTACAGGTGTGTGCACACGTGCCACCCCATCACTGCAGAGGGAGCATGATGTCATGAACTTCTCTCTGTGTGTGAGAGATCCCGATTTCATAAAGCGAAAGAAATCTCGAGTATATTGAAGTCATGAACTTGTTTCTGGAATACTATTTGATTGACCTGATCTGTCTCCATTCATCCCACAGAGCTCAGAGGCCCACACCCACACTCCCACAAGGCACAGGCTGCTGCTTTGCTGGGCCTCTTCCAGTCCTCTCCTGTTGTCTTTCTATGGGGGCCTACAGCTACAAATGCCCATGGGACGCATCACAGACTCTCCCATTTGGCCTTCTCTGTTCATCATCTGTTCCTCCCCCATCTCACCAGAGCTGGGCTTTTGCATGGACCTGCTACTTCCAACCATGGCAATCAATGTATGTTTCCTAACAATATCCGACATTTGAAATATCCTTCTCTTGTACTCACCATATATCAGTTACTTCTCATTTTTAACATCAAATCCAAAATGTTTCCTCCAAAATGCTTTCCTTGGATATCACTAGTCAACTCTGAACATGGCTTCATTTAGCTTTTATTTTCTGTTTTATTGATTTGTCACCTTGTGTATTTTCTCAGATTTCCTGTTCCACGTGTTTGTAGTATATTCCTAAAAAATTCCTAAAATATTCCTAACTAGACTGCAAATTCCTTGACATCACTGGTATTTGATTTCTACCAGTGTTAAATTGAGTATAAATAATAATAAATACTCACTGAGCTGGATTCCATTTCTGATTCTCATTTATGATACAGGGATCAGACTAGATGTTTCATTTCATAGCTCAGTGGATCATCAAATATTAAGTGCCTCCTGGCTGATATCTATGAGCACCTATAATGTTTCAAATTCTGTACTTTGTGCTTTTTTTTTTTTTTTTTTTTTAAATTTTTTTATTTTTTTTTAAAAATTTTATTTTGTCGATATACATTGTAGCTGATTATTGCTCCCCATCACCAAAACCTCCCTCCCTTCTCCCTCCCCCCCTCCCCCCCAACAATGTCCTTTCTGTTTGCTTGTTGTATCAACTTAAAATAATTGTGGTTGTTATATCTTCTTCCCCCCCCCCCCCTGGTTTGTGTGTGTACTTTGTGCTTTAATGCACAGTTTCACATCATTCTCCCAAATACCTAGTGGAGAAGACACCATTATTATCATTTCTAGTTAACAAATGATACATCTAAGGGTCAATAGTCTGTCCAAAGGCATAGTGCTGACCAGGGTGGGATTTGAATCCAGGCAGTCTGAGTGCAGAGCTCATGCCCTTAATCACTACTCTATTCCCACCTTCTATCCAGACTCTGGTACTGTTTGGCTCTGAGGTTTCAGAGCTGGGGTGTAGGAGAGAGGACAGCAGTAACAGCGGTGAGCAGAATGAGAGTAGAACCAGGTAGCTTCTTTTACAGTGTGGCCTTCTTTCACAGTGTGACTCTCCTTGTAACCTTGAACATCCTGAAGACATTCTACTAAATTTCATAAAATGCTTGAGACTCAAGTTCTCAGAGAAACTCTTGGAAGAGGCAAAGTAGCTCAAGTGGGAGCGTGGAGTGTGGGTCTCAGAGCTCTGTGGGATGAATGGAGACAGAATGGGTCAATCTAATATTCCCCAAATAATTTCGTGACTTAACATTTAACATAGTCAAGCTTTCTATGATTTTATGAAAGCAGATCACTCATACCTACAAAAATCATAATGAAAGTGCTGATTTTACCTAGCTCTCTAAAAAACCTAGGTGCTTCAGCTAATGTCTGAATAAAAGTTCCTATGGTCACCAGTCTTTAAAACAAAACAAACAAACAGACATGTATCACTTTGAACTAAAATGACTCAACCAAGGGACATGTCTATGCCAAGCAAAGCTGAGTTCCCAGTTGAGCATCACTAGGCTTCTGGGGTCTTTCCAAGTCCTTTCTGGTTCCTTTCACTGCTGCATGGTCACTGTGAGGACAGCTCTTGGTCTTGGGAGTGCACAAAGCCTGGTGCTGTCCTTTACCCTGTCACTTGTTTCTTTGACTCTGTTGTAGTTGCTGCAGAATAATAGCAAGCCTACCATTCAAAATGACCCCAAGTCGCTCACTCACTGGTTAGTATCAACATTAATATTGAAAATATTGTACTGGTCTGGCCCAGGTAGTGACCATCAAATGATAACTATAAACAACACGTGTACACACTAAGCGCCAATTCAATATTAGATAGGATCAGTCCAAGCATGTGCTGTACTGTTTCTCTAATTTCTAGCAAACAAGGAAGAGGTGGTAAAGTTGGTTCTTGGCTGGACTTCGGGTAGCTGCCATCATCAACTTTGGTGAGTTTTCAGGAAAATTCTAGGGGGCGATTAGATTGTATAGTGCACTCCAAGAACGGAAGGTCAGGTAAGTTGTACCCAAACCTGGCTGATTGTTGGAAATACCTCATGAGTAATTAAAATAAAAAATTCAGACCTAGGCTCTACCTAAGACCGAGTAAAACTTTAGTCATGGGGGATGAGAAGTTGAATTTTAAAAAATAAAAATTCCCCAGGTGATTTTGATAATTAGTTTGAGGAATCACTTGTTTGAGGAAACATCCGTAATTATTCTTTACTTTTTCATGAGACTTCTCCCTTTATTTCTTGGTTGAGATCCAGAACTGTTTCCTTGGTTACAAAGTCAATGATCTAAGCAAAAGTATAGTGGACAGGCATTCAGAAGGATTTATACCATCTTGTGTGTGTGTGTGATGTACTTGAAATATGACTTTAAGTCTATAATTGAGCCCAATGAAAGTGTGGTATTTTAAGCTTTGGTTTTCACATTCATTTCATGTGTAAAATGATAATAATTGTAATAAAAATGATCATGCACAGAACCCATACCAACAGTGTCAATTGCGCATCAGAGCCAAAGTTCATTGCTATTGTAGGTAGACTTGCCTAATCCCACAATCAGCCTCAGTTTTCTTCCCTTTCAGGTAGTGGGTTGCAAGTTGTCTTTTAAACTTTTAGACTGTCATGGATGTTCCAGCAATAGGAAAAGACCAGTACGATTTCCATAATGACAATTGCCCTTTTCCCAGGTGTTCTACTGTAGAGCAGCAATATTTGATGAGTCTGTAGACTGAGCAGTAAGAGGTCTAAACTGAGATTAGCATATGCACATAAGTTGCTTGTTGATTACCTCAATAAACTATAGGAAATAAAACTCTTTCCGCCAAATAATGTCATACTTATCTGGCTTGGTGCCGGTTGTGAAACAAAGGACTATGTTGCTGGTTGTAGTACTATTTCTAAACATAGTAATGCAGAATGTTCCTAATTGTCAGAAAGTGATAAAAATAAATATGGTGACTAGATACCCATTGTGTTTATCAGAGGCTCTGATGCTGAGAAATCATTGTCAGAGATTCTGTGATTATTTTAAAAATAAACTCAAAAGAAATTGGAAAAAACTTCAAAGCTCCCAGTCAGGTGTCTCTAAACTAATGGAGGGGGAAAGGACACTTTTAATTAAAAAGATTAAAAATCTGAATGGAAAGCATTTGTTTACCATGAAAAGACCAAAAAAGAAGTTATTTAATAAGTACTTCTTGGAAACAAAACTTTAAGAAAGTAGATATAGGAAGGTATGAATGGAAATAAGAAAATGCTGAAAGAATAGAAGTGTTGAAAAGTTCGCTTCAAGGTATTCATTACTCAAAACAAAAACAAAAACAAAAAACTGGGTTTCTTGTATCCAGTTGTGTTTTGTAACACAGACTTGATCATATCTTTTAGGATAGTGGGCCCCAACTTTGTAAATACACAAAACTTCATTTATTTTCCAATAACCCACACATAATAGTATTTGTAATTTATCATGTAATAATTGTGGCAATGCATACTTACAAGACCACAGTGAATTTAACAGCACTTAAAATAATTGGTATTTACTAGACCACAGCAGCACATATAAATTGTGCAATGTTAGAAACAGTAGCAGCTATATGTGCAAGACATTTATGCAGTCTACAGAAATGTTCGAGGATATATGATGGTACTTCAAAAAAGTTCATGGAAAAATAGAATTAAAAGAAAACAAGAATCTTTCCATGACCTTTTAAAAGACCTGTCCTACACTTTGAAAGTATGCATTCTTCCACCCCTCTTTGTATTAACTTTCCAAATCTCCAGGGGGCCCATGGCCCACATATTTGGGATCACTACTTTACAGAGTAAAAATAATAGTGGATGATTTGTTAACCTCTCCCAGAGATGCACCATCAGAAGTCTCTTGGCTGAAATTCATTCTCTCCTACTTGCGTCTGTGTTGAGCTCCACTTATATCTGACGGAGCCCCTCTTGCTGACCTGGATCCCTGTTCACTTGTGTCTCAACTCTATGAGGTAGGACTAGAGGAAGAGAACCCGGGGAGGGTGACCCATTTCTAGTGCTGGATTAGGATTTGGAGCTAATCATCCTGTCTCCTTTTTCCTTTCCAATAATGCTCTTGTTATTAACCTAGCTCATAGGGTATCTAGAGGAGTAAAGTTAATATGAAAGAGCAATCTGAAAGCTTTCGCAGAAGGTATTATTTAAACCACTGGAGAAAACTGCCCAGTTATGCATAAGGAAATGGAACTGATGTAAACTTGTGGGTTTTTTCATTCATGTAAATTAATGAAAAGAGGTCTGGAACATACAATTTTCTTACATTTATTTTATCCTTTCACTCTTAGATAGAAATAAAAATACCCCACCTGCAAGGGAAAGTTTGGAATAGTGGGACTGAAATAGCTAACTTTTGTTTTCCCTGGTTCTGGCCAAGTCCTCACCCGATCTCCCAAGTGCCATGCAATACCCAATACTCAGTGGTGTGTAAAGATTTTCTGGAAGTTGTTTAGATGGATATATAATAACTTTTCATAATTCAAAATACTGTTTATTACTTGAACTCACAAGAGAGGAACTCTAATTATGGCAATATTAAGTACTATAATGAACCACAGGGTAGCAGATGGGCCCTGGGGTAAATGCTTTCTGTACTATTGATTTACTTATTTGATTTCCTCATAAAAAGTCCATGCCCTGAACCACTGCTGTAGAATACAAATACAGGTTTTCAATCCATGTGAAGCATTAAGTTCTTTTTCTAAAAGATTGTAAATGTTCTCTGGAAAGCCAAAGGAAGACTAGTTAGTGTCTTGGACCCTGGAAATCAATGTTTTGCAATTTGATCAGATTTGTGAGGGTGAATCTTCTATGGAGAAAGCCACAGCTTCCATCAAGACACCATCAAGATGATTTTATTTCTAGAAAATTTTATTTAGATCTCAATATCTGTGTGGCATTCAATGTATACTATTGTGACACGAGGATATTAAAGTATGATTCTTGTTTTTGAAGAAATACACAATATTTACAATATCCTTATAATTCCTTACAGTTCACAGAAGACATTTAGACACATAGAATGCAAATTTAAAGGCTTCAGAGATTAGGCAGAGAGTGTCACTGTGTGGAGCTGCCTATTGTAAGACAGCAGGGAGTGGTCAGAGCTGCGGCAAGTGGGGACATGCATTACCCTCTTAAGTCCAAATTCACATTTAAGAAAACAATTCAATTAGTGAATTGTTGGGGTTCAAAAATTGTTTGTTCTCCTTTTTCCATCTTTCTTTCCCCTGGCCTTATACCCAGGGGAGGGAACTTGGGCCCATGCTGGTAAAATGAAAAGTTAGGAGAGGATGTGTACTGAGAGCTACAACCACAGTCCTCAGTGCCATGGCCAATACAGTGTTGACAGGGACAACATCTGCCTTGGGATGCTTCAAATACTTCATCACTATTAAGGGACACTGAACAGGAAATGAGTTTTAGAAAACAAAGTGGAATTTCTGGAAATTCTGTTAGCATAAAAGCTTTGACAGGGTCACATGCAAATTAGCATAATTTTTATTATGTGTTCTATTCTTGTCCTGTGGGATACTTATTTGGATTTCATTGTGCCCATTGAGCAGCTTTTGTTCTTTGGCTGTGAGTTTAATTATTTAGTTATTTATGAGTGCATCTGGGCATAACTGCCACAGTTTTATTTTAGTGATAAATTTATGGTCAGTGAATTTTAGTAATTAATGAATAAATTATTTCTCTTCCATAAATGCCTCTGCAATTTTTGATTTCCATAACAATTCATAATACTTAAAAAAGGTTCTTTATTAGTTGAAAAAGTCAGTGCGAATGGAATCAGGAAAGAGAACTTTTAAATTGCTTTAATTAACTGTATTAATTAATATCCAACATGTGTAAGATATTGAATTGGATTTGGTTGGCTCATTTAGAATTTAGTTGCCTAAAATCTGTTTAATACATGAATGTACTTTGCTAAAAGAGATTCTAATTCTTTTATGAAGTAAATAGTAGGAATAAAAGGATTTCCTCTTTTGTAATCTTTGTTTCCTGGTATATTCTTAAATCCTCAAAATTTGCTCCCCCTCCCTAAAAAAAATCTGCACATCCAAACAAATCCATGTATTAGCTTTCCAAAAAGCAAAACCTTAAAGTTACTTTGTGATGAGATTTAAAGGAATTGTGGAAGCTTATGGCAGCTTGTATGTTTCAAATCTATTTCAAGCAAAATTACCAAAGACAAAAAAATTTTTATTAAACCCCTATTCTCCACAAATCACTGCATTAAGTGGATTGGGCCAAAAAAAGATGAATGAATGAGAATAATCTCTGTCCCTCTGGAGCTCACAGCCAAGTGAACATGGGAGACACACAGGCAAACGAGTTCAGGGGGTTGGGAAGAGCGCGTGAGAGCGGGCGTGCACACCAGCCGTCCTGCTCAGCGTTCTCAGAGCCACGCTCTTTTGGTCTTGGGGCCTGTTTTAAGTTTCACCCTAGAAATATAGAGCAGCAGACTGTTTTCTTGAGGATAGGGATCCGCACAGTCTTATTTTTGATTTCTTTTTCCTCACATCCATATCCATTCCATCGACAATTCCCATCAGCTCTACTTTCAGATACACGTTGAGTCTGAACACTTCTCTCCACTTCTACTGCACAGTCCAAGCCCCGCCGACCTCCTGTCTCTGTTTTGACTCTCCCCAGTCAATTCTGCATCCAGTAACCAGGTGCTTTCTTCTCTGTTCAGTCATACTGGCCTTTTGTTTCTCCGACAGGCCGACTCTTATTCCTGACCCGGGCTCCTTGGATTTGCTCTTCCCTCTGCTGGAATAATTTCTCTCCAAATATTCTCAAGCCTCGTTTACTACCTCACTCAGGTCTCTGCTCATATGTTATTTCCCCAGAGAAGCTTACCCGATATCTTAAACAACCTCCTCCTGACCTCCGCTTTTTTCATGGTACTGTATCAGTCAGGGTTTAAGCAGAAAAATTCTGTCTATCTATCTGTCTATCTATCTATCTATCTATCTATCTATCTATCTATCTATCTATCTATCTATCTGTCTGTCTGTCTGTCTGTCTGTCTGTCTGTCTGTCTGTCTGTCTGTCTGTCTGTCTATATTTGTATCTATCTGTCTCTTGCTCCCTCTGTGCATCTGTTGCTGGAGCTTGATGTCCACAAGGCATCAGTAAGGAGGGGAAAATGGATGTATAGAGGGGAGATCGGGGGCTGGCTGGAACCCACAAGCACAAGCTGGAACCCCATGAGGATGGACTGAATCCTGTGTCCATTTTTTTTTTTTTTGGCCTGTGGCCTTGCTGACAGGTATATCCTGCAAAAGCCAAGGCATGTGGAGCTAAATATACACCTGCCCAGGAGTCAACCTGGCCCAGATAGCAAAGATGCTGAAGGAGGATCTGGGAAGGTGGTCCTCACTGCCGCTTCATGCCAATGGGGTAACTCAGCAGATCAGCAGCAACACGTGTGAGCTATGGAAAGCCTGCTGCATCCCTCTGTCTCTCTGTCTCCCAAGAATCTTCCCTGTGGTCTAACTGGAAACACACAAGAAATGGAATTCTGGAAAGTGGAATTCAGCCCAGCCAAGGTGACATATTACAAAGCCATCACAGTATCTGTAGTACCATCATTATACTATATATTTATTTGTTCCATGAAAGCAGACATTTTTTCTTGTGTACAACAGAATAGTACTTGGTACATAGTTAATACTGAATAAATGTTTATTAAATGAAGATGGTATTTGAAGATTTGTATTGAATTTACAGGTGAATGTATCATCAACACACTCCTTGGGCTGAGGACCAGAGCAATGATCAAATCCAGAGGTCAGGAGAGCAGGCTGAGTCAACTGGTGAATGAATGAGCTGGACTCCAGACTGAGCAGAAAGCAGCTCTATCTTCCTCCCATTGCCCCTTCAAACACACTCGCTGGGCTCACGCTTTCCTACGCCTAGATGCAGGGCATGCAGGTCCCAGTGTCTGCCCCCTTTCAAAAATAAACCATTCAAAAGTCAAATATGGTGAAAATGGAGGTCAGCTTTTATTCAGGAATACCGGTGACCTGAGGAGAGATGCTAGGCTCACCCATCTCTCTTGCAAACCTGAAGGAGAGTGGCCAGGCTAAAACCATCTCAAAGACTCAGATTTACTGAGGGGTTTTTTTAAGAGAGGGCTGAGGGAATGCAATGTGGGAAATGAAAAGCAGGAGGGAGGGGGATGTGCAGGGGGCCAGGTGCAAAGTCTCCACAAGACTCTGTCTGGTGTGTTCCTGTCTTTGCTGTTCTCTCAAGGTCCTGCTTTGGGGTGGAATCAGCATAGCTTTATTGATGTCTTCCTTGGCTTCCCACGGTCTGCAAGTTAGCAGCTTCAGGCTGGCTGGAAAACTGTACATTTATGTAAATAATGTCATCTTGCCCCATAACCAAGCTTCAACATATCAAACAACCATGGGAAAAGAAGGAATTCCGGGAAATGCTTGCCAAGAAACAAACGGTGCCTTTCTAAAATTTGCCTACAGCCCATGCGGTTTTAGGTCCCAACATGGCTTTAGTCTTGCTCACTACAATACCTTAAATGAAACTTTGGGCAGGTCCCAGAGCATTTTTCATTTTCTTTAGTCATAAGAGCAATCTTATTTCAGTGAGACTAACATTAAAAATTTAAACTTTTAACCAGGCTAAATCTTCTTCTCACCCCAGGTTGGCCCTGCTTAGAAGGCTATAGCGAGGGAGGAAGACACTGTCAAATTCTCTCCTCTGCCCTTTATCCCCTGGTTAACCCTCACTGGAGACGGGCTTTGTCCCTCCAGTGTGGGGCCATGCACGAGAGGGGTTAGAGGAGAAGGCCATGGTCTTCTGGGCTGGTGTGAGTGTAAACTGCCTCCGGTGTCCTCTGGATGTGCGAGTGTGATACAGTTCTAGTTATTGCTTTTATGAAAGCTTTTGAGGGTTCTTTAGCTACTTCCCCAGCCCAGAACTCCCAGATGGAATTCAGCTGATAGGACGGTGTCTTCCATAGCTGGTGGCTTTAGGGAATGGGCACGCTGCCCACCACTGCCCTCAACCCCTCATACCTCAGGCCCTCAAGTCCCTCAGCCTTCAGGCTTTGGAAGTGAGCCAGTTTCCTGTCCCCATGGCCCCCAGACCCTAGAGAATGCATCGGGCTCTCCAGGTGGAGCACTTTCATGACTGGGAGTTGAGGGAGGCAATCCCCTCTCCGACCCTGGGGGCAAGGGCTGTGGAAACACACAGCCCTCAGACAGTTCTCTCCCAAAGAGGCCTTTTCTGGCCTCTTCTTTTCTCCCTCAATGAATTATTCGTTAATTTTTTTATTTTTTATTTTTTTGGTATATGGCCTGGTGGTGACTGGTGGGTTAATTCTGCTCTACTTGGTTTCAAAATCTCTGCATATGTGCTTCAATTATGGTCTAACACCCCGCTTCAGGATGTGGAGGTAATCGTTACTTTACTGCTCTTGGAATCTCTGCAAAAAAGCGAGGCCAGAAGTGTTCCATTTTAGCAACCTGCTATACAGGGAAGGATATTAGTTTTGGCTTCAGATATGTGATTTGTAGCAGAATCTTCCTAAGGCATTGCCTCATTTATAAACATCTCCTCCATTAGTCTGTTGCTGTCGCTTAAAATAATGACATTACTGATTCTTTCCTTGGTATTTTTAAGAATTTACCATCAACTTAATGCCAAAATGACCTCCTCATTCAGTTGACTATTGTGGACTGCTTTTGTATTAAGTATTTAACAAAGACATTATTCAGTCCTCACAACAACTCTGAAAGTAGAAGTTATTCTCTCCATTTTACAGACGAGGAAACTTTAGGGCGGTTGTACCACAGTGAGATCACACAGCTAGTAGCAGGGCCCTGGAGGATTAGAAACCAGGTCTCTCTTATTCCAAAGCTTGTTCTATTAAATTCTATATGTGGGTAATTAGAGTGTAAGTGTTAGACTAATTGAGATGATTGTTATTGTTTGGAGATGCAGGAATCAGCTACCAGCATGTGGGGTCTACCCTTCTCTGGTGTGAGGCAGGGTCAGAACAGGGTAGAACCTGCTAGTCATGGTGATGAGGAATATCTAGAGGCTAAACTAGTTAAAACCAAACAGTGGTGGCAAAATCTGGAAGATAGAATACTGTAACACATGTGATTAAAAAAACTGAATAAAAATAGTTCAGGGATTAGTTCCCTGGCAGGAAGTAGTGCTTTAAACTGAGAATAAATAAATAGACATTTGAGCATAAATCTAAGAAGAAGTCTAGGCAGCCAGAAAGGAGTGGGATCTTGGATGATGGGCAGAAAATGCTTGTCTTCAAAAATACCTGAGCTTTTCTTCTCCTTCCTGAGCATGCAGCTGAAATGTATTTCCCAGGTCCTTTGCATTAGTTTGGGGTCATTTGACCAAGTTCTGTCTATTAGAATGTGGGTGGCAGTGATGTACGCCACTTCCAGGCCTGGCCCTATGAGGCTCTTATGTGTGACCCTGAGCTCTTCTCTCTTCTGTTTTTCAGCAGCTTCCGAGGTCACATGGAAAGTACCAGCACTGAGACTCACGGAGTGCGGGTGCCTGAGCCCCTGCTGGCCGCTTCTCCCCACTTCCCACTCTTCCCTCCACCGCTGACTGGGGTTGGACTGTGGCATGAGAGAGAAATCAGCGTTTGTTGCGTGAAGTCACTGAGAATGTGGATTTTTGGTTGTAGAAGCCAATGTTACATATCCTATAAGAAAAGCATGCAAGGCCCAAGCTAAATCCTGCTCAAAGTGATGGAGTACCACTCAGAAAAGAATGAAATTCACCATTTACAGCAACATGGATGAGCCTGGAGAAAATCATGTTAAGTGAAATAAGCTGGGCACAGAGAAAGACATACTGCATGTTCTCACTCATATGTGGATGCTAAAAAAAGTTGATCTCGTAGAAGTAGAAAGTAGAATAGTGGTTACTAGAGACTGAGGGGGGGAAGGGAAGGGGGATGGGAGAGTGGTCAGTTGATATAAAATTGTAGAGAGAGAAATAGGAAGAACGGGATTTAGGGTTCTGTAGTAATATAGGGAGACTGCGGTTAATGACAAAGTACTTTGCATCTTTGAATTGCTAGTCAAGGTGATGTTGTGTTCCTAACACAAAGAAGTGACACGTGTTGGAGGTGACGGTATCCTGAACACACTGATATGATCATTGCACACAGTGTGAGTGAACCCAAATATCATCTGTACTCCACAAATATATACAATTATCATGGTTTAATTAAGAAAAATAAATTAAAGAGAGAGAGAAAGAGAAAAAAAGAGAAATAGAGAGTAGAGTAGTGGTTACCAGAGGCAGGGAATGGGAGCGGGGAGTGGGGGCTGGGGAAAGGGTGGTGGAGGGTGCGAAGTTATAAAGTTACGGTTAGATAGGACGAATAAGTTCTAATGCCCTAGGGGGGCAACAGCTAACAATGTTGTATATTTCAAGATAGCCAGAAAAGAGGATATTGAGAGTTATAACCACAAAGAAATGGTAAATGACAAGTGATAGATATGCTAACTATTTAGGTGAAGAATTTAGGTGATATGCTAACTATTCTGATGGAATCATTATACAAAATATGCAAGGGTAGCAACAAATTGTACCCCATAAATATGTACAATGAAAAATATAAAATGAAAATTAAAAAAAATCTGCTCAAAGTGTCAGTGCTGTTTTTTTCTCCTGTCCTCTCCCTTTATTTTCAATCCCAGAACCCAAAGGTGTCCAAGTGGCTAATGAGGATCAGAACTTGGACCCTTGAACTGAGAGCTGACGCGGACGCTCCCTTGTGTCTGGGTCTAAGCAGAGCTCCTCTTCAGTGTTTTTGTCTGTTTGCGACTTTGAAAAAAATTTCATGCCTTTGATGAAGGAGAGAATTGTAAACTCGAGGATGTTTGGTACTGACTAGAGAAACGATGAGAGAACTGAGGTGGCAAATCACATTACATAGATTTCCTACCTTGGGTAGAACTATGCTGGCCAGCAAAGAGCTGATGAGACAGATGAGGGATCTTTTGAGGAGACGAATTTTGGAATTTTGGATTTTTGTGGAGATCTTTTTTGGAAACGAACTGCAACCATGAATGGGTGTATAGAATGAATGGTCCTGAGAGGCACAGAGACAGTGTGAGAGTCCAATTGTGCAATGAAAGAGCAAAAGGAAGCAGGGGATGCAGGGAAAGGAATCACTGAAGAGATGTCTAAAAGGAAAAAACACCCCAAAAACTAAAGTGGGTGACAATGAACAGTGAGGGTGAGCAGGAGCTGAGTCAAAGAAAACTAGAAAGTTTCAAGGCTTGAAAATTTGGGAAAACAGACATAGGGCTATTGGCAGTGATGGCAAATATTCTGAGAGAGGGATCATTTTTGATTGTAAGGTGATGAATTTTGTTTTGAATAGATTGAGTTTGCAGTGACTTTGAGACATCCAGAAAGGCTCAGTGGGCAGTTGATAAAGTACTTTCCAATCAGGCTGACTTTCCTTTTTCTTTCACGTATAGAAAGAACTAGGCCTCTGATTACTAAAGTCTTTTTTGTTTTTGTCAAAAATTAAGCCAAAGTATCCAAGCACTTGATATGCATCTTATAATGGTGGGGAAGTTTAATACTTCCACCATTTTGCTGTTAGCTGTTGATCTATTTCCTTCCCACCGTGGCAATCAAGGAGTCTGCACTGTTCACTCTGCACGTGTACTTGCAAAGTGAAGCCCTGCTGCCCCTTCATGCCCTTGCTGGTTATTCTCTGCCTTGGCCTCTCTGACTCAGTGTCTGCGTGTGTCTAATTGTCTTATACACGTCCTTGATCTTTTGCCTTACTAATATTTTGCATGTGATTACATTTCAGAGTTTGGAATCTTCAATCATGCAGTGAAAAGTGATGCTACATTAATTTTGAATTCGAGAGGTTGAAAAAGAGGTCAACTTGAAGGTAGAGATTGACTGAATTTCCATAGGAGGCAGGGAGCTTTAAACACTTGCATTTCAGCCAAGTGATTTTCTGGTCCAAATGCCCTTGATATTCTCTAACTTCAGGTCTCCAAGGGTGATGAGAAACTGACCAGTACTGATGCATTAACTTGTTAAGTGTGTTAAGACCCTTGTAGCTGATAATCAGAAAGAGAAATTAATGATTTGGAGGTGACAGCCAAGTTAGTGGGTTACTGTCGGTCAGTGTATTAGTCTGTTTGTGTTGCTATAACAATACCCGAGACTGGGTAATTTATAAAAAACAGAGATTTTTTGGCTTACGATTCTGGAACAGCTGCATCTGGCACAGGCCTCAGGCTGCTTCTGTTCATGGTGGAAAGTGGCAGGCAGCTGGTGGGTACAAGCAGATCACATGGTGAGAGGAAGCGAGAGAGAGAGAGAGAGAGAGAGAGAGGTGGCACCAAGATCTTTTAAACAACCAGCTCTCATGGGAACTGATAGAGTGAGAACTCACTCATTACTCCCCCCACCTAGAGAGAGCATTAATCTTCCACCCCCATGACTCAAACAGCTTCCAGCACTGCCACCTTGGGGATCAAATTTCTTTCTTTCTTTCTTTTTTTTTTTTTTCTTTTTTGTGACTGGTAAGAGTATCGCAATCCTTGGCTTGGTGTCGTCCGCACCACGCTCAGCCAGTGAGCGCACCAGCCATCCCTATGTAGGATCCGAACCTGCGGCGGGAGCGCCACTGCACTCCCAGTGCTGCACTCTCCTGAGTGAGCCATGGGGTCAGCCCTTGGGGATCAAATTTCCACATGAATTTTGGCAGGGACAACACATCCAAACTCCATCAGTCAGTTTCTCAACCCTTGGATATCTGAAGTTAGAAACTATTAAGGATTTTCTCCAAAAGACCCTGAACGATAAATGCTGGTGAGGTTGCAGAGAAAAAGGAACTCTCATACATTGTTAGTGGGACTGCAAAATGGTGCAGCCTCTATGGAAAATGGTATGGAGGTTCCTCAAACAATTGCAGATAGATCTACCATATGACCCAGCTATCCCACTGTTGGGAATATACCCAGAGGAATGGAAATCATCAAGTCGAAGGTATACCTGTTCCCCAATGTTCATCGCAGCACTCTTTACAATAGCCAAGAGTTGGAACCAGCCCAAATGCCCATCATCAGATGAGTGGATACGGAAAATGTGGCACATGTACACAATGGAATACTACTCAGCTATAAAAATGAATGAAATACTGCCATTTGCAACAACATGGATGGACCTTGAGAGAATTATATTAAGTGAAACAAGTCAGGCACAGAAAGAGAAATACCACATGTTCTCACTTATTGCTAGGAGCTAAAAATTAATACATAAATTCACACACACACACACACACACACACACACACACACACACACACACAAAACCGGGGGGGCGGGGAAGAAGATATAACCACCACAATTATTTGAAGTTGATATGACAAGCAAACAGAAAGGACATTGTTGGGGGGGAGGGGGAGGGAGGAGGGAGGGAGGTTTTGGTGATGGGGAGCAATAATCAGCCACAATGTATATCGACAAAATAAAATTTAAAATAAATAAATAAATAAATAAAATAAAATAAAATAAAAAAAGAAAGAAACTATTAAGGATTTTCTGGGCCAGAAAAACCTGGGGATTTAGGTCCCTATTCGATCCCCAGGCTGTGCCAGGAGAAGGTGTTCTCTGAGGAGCCAGGTAGTACTTTTTCATTTCCCTATAAATAGCAGAAATACTTGGGAGTGGCTCCCTCCTCTCTGAGTGCCTTATACACCAATCTCTCTGACCTTGATGCTCAATGTCTTCTTTTCTTCTGTGCCATCCACATACACGGTGCAGTTCCAGTGGTGCCATCTGTCACTGAGTGTGGTGATTGTCGGGGAGGAAGGGAGACAATCTTTGGTGCTTATTTGAATATGCACTCTGTCCACTGATGCTTGTGACAGGACCTCTCACTCTCTCAAAAGCTGGCCTCTGCTTCTGCACAGGAGGCCGAAGTGTGTTCTTCCTCCCACCATGTCTCCATTTCAGATCTTGCCATGAGGACATAAGAGATGAGGTTTTCCCTTTTCTCGCTTCTCAGGCCAACTCCACAACTACAGTTGCAAACTGTTAATATTATTGACCTGGATTATAGGGATTTGAAAATAAAGAGATAAAAGTGATAATCAGTACTAATGAGCACAGTAAAATAATACGTGTCTGCAATAGGAGCTGAGCTGTGCATAAACAGATGCACAATAAGGTTTTTCAGACCGTCTCAGTGGATGGAGGGCATAATAGAATAAGCAGAGGGACTCTTCTTAAAATGTACTGACCTAGAGTACATTTCCTCCAGGTCCATGACAAGTAATGACAGCTGATACAATTAGAATTGCACCATGTATATGAACAACATAGAGGAGGAAAAAAATTGAGCACTGAGGTGATTGATTCAAATATGATAAAAAATCATTGTTCAAGTCTTTACTGATAGCAGATCAGAAGCTGAATATGAACACCAGACCAAATATATTCCTAGAATTCAAGTTATATGGACTTGGAATTAGATTAGGCTTTTTAAAACCTGAGGTTTAATAAGATTAGAAAATCACATTGCGATTGTGCCTGTTTAGATGATAAGGGAGAGTAACATGTGGTTCAAAATCCTCATTTCACAGTTCTGAGGCCTAGAGAAATGAAGATTGTCCATGGTCAATGTGGAGTAATGTGAAAAAAAAGTTTTTCTTGTGTGTCTTGTGTAGACACAGGAGTCTGAGGCTGATTTCTTGATTTGCTATTTGACCTTGAGTGAGTTTCTTAATCTTGCTTAGCCTCAGTTCTCTGATTTGCAAAATCAGGGTGTTAATACCTGTCATTCCAGTTTGTTGTAGGGAATAAATAAGCTAAAATCTCCAAAACAGTGGTAGGCATGTAGCTGACACTGAACAAATGGGAGCTTCTGTTATTACTAGACATACTTAGAGAAGGCAGAATTGGGAACAGAATCTATATCCACACTTTAGGACACAGCTTTTATTCTTCTACATCATAAGCTCCTAGATCAAGTTCCTATTAACAATCTAGCATTTATAGAGAGTTTACAAATACTTTTACATCTATTACTCATGATAAAAAGGAGGGGCCAGTGTTATAATCCAGCTGTACTGGTAGAGGTTAAATGACCTGTTCAATAATGCTAATAAGGAACAGAGCTGGGACTGAATCAAACCCAGGGCTCCTCCTGCCCAACATACAGTTACTTAATTCCTTTACAACCAAAGTTTTACAGGTCACCATTTCCTCCATTCCTTAATTAAAGGGCAGTTAGTACTCCTCAAACATACCCTCCTTCTTTTACTATATACAGTTATGTGCTGCATACACGACAGTGGCTGTACCATATAGCTTAGGTGTGTATTAGGCGATAGCACCTAGATTTGTGTAAGAGCACTCTGTGACGGTTTCACAGAAACAAAATTGCCTAATGTTGCTTTTCTCAGAAGGTATCCCTGTCGTTAAGTGACACATTACTCTCTGTGTACGTGTGTGTGTGTCTATAAATATGTGTGTGTGTATTTGAAATGGTAATGTAACTGGTATATTGAATGAGTTGAACTCTACAGGGTGCAAGTAGAAAACAAATTTATTATTTCTCATTATTGTCCTTCCAAACACTGCAGCTATTTCATTTCCGTTAACTGGGAGGAAATCTCAGCCAGCTGCTTCTTCTGTTATGTCCCTAGGCACTCTTAGATAATAAAATATCAGATAAAATTTCAGTCATGATGGTAACCGGTACTTGACGAGCTCTCTCAACGTAAACAACTGTAAAGCTAGACAAACATGTATGAGCAACTGTTTTCAGGTGATGGACAACATGCAGCAACAGACTGTAACCCTTGAGAGAAAGAAAACACCTGAGCCCCATGATTACCTCAGCTTTCAGACTGGAGGCACTTTCAGACTGTGGTTCAGGAATTTGAAACGGAAGCAAAGCATGAGTCTCACTGAGCTTAGGAGGCAGAATTTGGGGCTGCTGAGGCTGGAACTTGTAGGGAAGGATAACTGAAAGGAGAGAGCTGGACAGAAAAGGAACTTCAAACATCTGTATGGGGACCCCCTTTAAGGCTTTGGCCAAGTACTGAGTTGTCTTTATAGGTGGAGCATCTACAAGGCCTGGCAGCAAACAGCCATTTGGGGAACTGTGAGCTGACCTGGGATTTTGAAAATCACCAGTTCAGGGTGCCATTGACCAACCAAAGTAGAGAGATCTTGGAGAGACTGCAGGCATTCAGTTGAAACCTCAGAAAGGTCACAACTCAAACGTAGGGCTACTCTGGCCTTAGAGAAAGAAGTAGGAAAATATACCCTAAAACCTGTAGGAAAAAAATCAATGAAAACAGTCCCAGACATGATAGAGCTGGTGGAATTAGCAGAAAGGAACTTAAATAGCTATGACAAGTATATTTAATGATTTAAAGGAAACTATGGTCATAATTAGTAAGCAGATGGATGATGTGTAGAGGAATTGAAAGTATAAAACAAGAACCAGATGGAAACAAGAACTGCAGACTGAACAATGTAGAAGAATATATTAGTCATCTATCCAAATTGAATCAGAGGAAAAGAACTTGAAAAAAAGAACAGTCCCTGAGATCTGTGGGGAAACAATAATCAGTCTGACTTATGTGTAAACTGGAGTCCCTGAAAGGATGAAGAATGAGATTGAGGTGGAAAAACAAGGGAGAAATAACTACCAAAAAAAAATTCAAGTTTGATCACTAAGTATGAGAACAAGGCAAAGACGTTCGCACTTATGACTTTCTCAACATTATACTAGAGGTATTAGAACTAATAAGTGAAATTAGCAAGATTGCAGGATTTGAGGTCAATACACAGAAGCAATTCTTTTTCTATATATAAGCAAGAAACAGTTGGAAAATAAAATCAAAAGTCAATTGTATTGTTAGTAGCATCAAAAAACATAAAATGCATAGAGATAAATTTAATAAAAGATGTGTAAACCTCTACATGAAAACAAAGCAAAACACCACAAAACATTGCTGAAATGAATAACAGAAGATCTAAATACATGGAGAAGTAAGTCACTCATAGATTGCAAAATGCAAAATTTAATATTCTTTTTTTTTATTATAAATATTATTGTTTTATTCAATTTCTCAACAGGTATCTTGGTCATTTTCTTTTCTTTTTTAATTTTTAAATTTTTTTTATTTTTTTATTTTTTTAAGTTTTATTTTGTCGATATACATTGTGGCTGATTATTGCTCCCCAAATTTAATATTCTTAAGAAATCATCCTCTCACATTGTTCTATAATTCAGTGCAATGCCAATTAAAATCCAAGCAGGACTTTAAAAAAAAAATTAAATAGAAACTGACAATTTGATTTATGTGGAAATGCAAAGGACCTAGGATAGCCAAACCAATTTAAAAAATGAAAATCTTACACTACCTGATTTCAAGAGTTAGCTCAAGTTACTGTAATCAAGATATTGCTATTAATGTAAGGATAAACAAATAGATCAGTAAAACAGAAAATACAGCCCAGAAATAGAGTCACATATCTTTGATGTTGTGGTTTTAAAGATGAATGCAAGTTATAAGATATACCTCCCATCAGGATGTGGGGTATCTGGATGTGTTTGTGACTACTTTGACTAAAAGAATATAATGAAAATGATGTTATATAATGTCTGAGAATAAGTCATAAAAAGTCATGTTCTGTCAAGTTCTCTCAGGTCATTCCTTTTTGGGGAAAGCCAGTCATTATGTAGGAAGTTTGACTACCCTCTGATTGCTATGCTGTAGAGGTCATGTGTGGATGCTTTGGTTGACACCTTCAGCTGAGCTACCAGCAGCCAGCCAGCATGCCAGTCATGTGAGTGAGCCATATTTGATATCTATCCTAGTTGAGCCTTCAGATGACTGAAGTCCCCTGGAGCACCTGACTGAATACACAAGAAAACCCAGGTAAGAACTGCCCAGCAGAGCATTCCTCAAATTCTGACCCACAAAGTAGTGAGCAAAATAAAATAGTTGTTCTAAGCCACTCATTTTTGGGTAATTTGTTTTGCAGCAAAATTCACTGTTTAATTCAATGGAAAAATGAGATCTTTTCAAGAAATGAAACAAGACTTCAAAGGCAAAGGCAACAAAAGCAAAAATAGAGAAATGGGATTACATTAAACTTAAAAACTTCTGCACAGCAAAGGCAGCAATCAACAAAATGAAGAGACAACCTACAGAATGGGAAAAAGGATCTGGAAACCACGCATCTAACAGAGGGTTAAAGCCCAGAATATATAGCAAATTCAAACAACTCACCAGCAAAAATCAAATAACCCAGTTAGAAAATGGGCAAGGGACCTCAACAGACATTTCTCAAAATAAGACAGACAAGTGGCCAACAGACAGATGAAAAAATGCTCAAAATCACTAATCACCAGGGAAATGCAAATCAAAACCACAATGAGATATCATCTTGCCCCAGTTAGAATGGCTATTATCAAAATGACAGAAAATAACAAATGCTGGTGAGGATGTGGAGCAAAGGGAACTCTCATACATTGCTGGTGGGAATGTAAGTTAATACGGCCATTATGGAAAGCAGTATGCAGCTTCTTCCGAAAACTGAAAGTAGAACCACCTTATGACCCAGCAATCCCATTACTGGATATACTCGTATATACAAAGGAAATGAAATCCATGTATTGAAGGGACACCTGTGCTCCCATGTTCATTGCATCACTATTCACAATAGCCAAGACATGGAATCAACCTAAATGTCCATGAATGGATGAATGGATAAAAAAGATGATGTACATATACACAGTGGAATTCTATTCAGCCATAAAAAAAATGAAATCCTGTCATTTATAGCAACATGGATGGAACTAGAAATCATCATGTTAGATGAAGTAAGCCAGGCACAGAAAGACAAACACCACATGATCTCACTCATACGTGTAATTTAAAAGAAAAAAAAAGTGGTTCTCATAGAAGTAGAGAGTGGAATAATGGTTATCAGAGGCTGGGAAAAGAAGAGGAGTTGGGGGGAAGGGAAGAGGTGGATTAACGGGTACAAAGTTACAGGTAGATAGGAAGAATAAGTTCTGGTGTTCTAGGCTAACTATAGCTAATAATATTGTATTGTATATTTGTAAATAGTTAAAAAAGGATCCTGACAGTAGTCACCACAAAGAAAAAATAAACAATTAAGTGAAGGATATATGATCTATTCTAACTGAAACATGTACAATATATGCATGTGTTGAAAAGTCATACTAATATGTACAATTAAAAATAAATTAAAAAAACTAATAAAAAAAGAAATGGGTCAGGAACAACTGGATATCTGTATGAAAAAAAATGAACCTTAATTCATATTTCGTACTGTACATAAAACATTAGTTCAAAGTGGAGGATAGATTTAAATGTCAAAACGGAATCTGTAGAGCTCCTAGATAAACACATATTTATGCAATGAAATATACTCAGCAATAATAAGAAAAATAACTTACTGATACATACAACATCATGGATGTATCTCAAAAACATTATTCTGAGCAAAACAAGCCAGACACAAGGGAGTGCGTACTGTATGAATCCATTTAAATGAAGTTTTCATACAGCTGAAATTAAGCTATGGTAATATTAAACAGTTGTTTCTTCTGAACAGGGAATGAAATCTGGCATTAGTGTCCTTTGACTGTGGCAGATGCCCAATGCTGATTGTTTTTCTGTCAGGTGCTGTTGCAGCTTTCACAGAAATACTCCCGCTGGAGCTCTCTGTTTCTCATAAACTAAGTGTCAGCCTCTGGATATCCGAAAGTCATCCCATGCTAATTCTCTCTTTTCAGGTTCTGTCTTATACTCACGGAGATCTTCTGAGCCAAGTCCATTTTAAAGTAGCTCCAGGTCAGCTTTCTTCTCCACATGACCCACATTTCAGCACAGAAAACACTCCTGTCCTTGTCCCATGAAGAAGAGCGGTTTGTTCCTGATGTCATTTTTACTCTGTATCCATGGGCTTCCACTTCTTGCTTTAGACTTTTTCAGGCATGGTTCTGCCACCAGTCTTAGACTCTACATACACCAGGGGATCCAAGGTCAAATGCCTTTAGAGTTTCACTGGAAACTTCTTTTACTTGCCCTCTTCCCCTCATCTATGGGAAGAAAAAGTATTATTGTACTCCCCAACTTTCTGCAGTAATTCTGCTGTCCAATCCCTTCAGCGTTAATCCTTTTATACCCTCAAAACGGTTGAAGAGCGAATCATGGCAAAACTAATTTCTGACCATTTGCTTTGCAAGTTCTGCAGAAGAGGTCTCGCCCTTCACTTTGTAATGTAGGAGCACTTAGTACCTATTGTTTGCTTTCTCCAGTTTTAGAGGGCGGCAGGAATAGTCCAATTTTAACATCCTGTTACAGAAAGGGGGCATTTTAATGCCCTGGGAGCTGACCTTTAGCTGACATTCTTGGCTTTCCAAAGCTGAGCGCTTTTACTAAATTATTGGCTAGAGAAAATCTGTCAGGAGATTCTGCTTATCCACAATTAACTTTAATGTCAAGTGTGACAGCTGATTTTGTGATGCTTTCAGCAGTGAAAATTCTCTTATCTCACCAGTCTTTCTGCCACCCACAAATAAAAAGAGATGACTGTCAACATGTATGAGCTGCTTCTTTTCCCCTGTTGAATAATCCTGGATTTTCACTTCATAACTTTATTTTTAAATAAAAAATCAATATATTCAATACTCTAATGGGGTAAGCTATAGTTTCATTGCTATTATAAGGAAACAAAATTATGTCAATTATTATTGGTCTGTAGCATCTGTTGCAATGACAAATCTCTTGGAGTGAAGTAAAATGACCTCTTTGTTAGCAAGTTGTGCCAGATAAGAAGAGTTAGTCATAGATTTCCTGATAGAAATAGTAGCTAGTGCGAAATGTGAGTCAGAACCCAAGAGTGTGTAGTGATTACTATGGTTTTCGTTAAGAAAAACAGATTTTTCCACTGGGAAGTTGAATTGCCTTCTTCTTCTTTCTTTTTATTGCTCTCTAAATGCCATTTTAGTTGCAAATTGATTTTTGTGACTTCCCTTTTGAAGATGGTAATATAAAGTTGGCATGTCCCTCTGCTCTTTTTGACTTATCCAAAAGCAACAAAAAAGAATGAGAAATGGAAATATAATATCTGTCTTCAATAAAAGTGGGAGATAGCATAAATTCTGAACAGCAAAGTAAGTGCAGTAGTAAAGTAATGGTGGGGATCAAACAGAGGCCCGGGAGGAATTAGAGAGAAGATGTCCGTGGAGATCGATCCCAGAAATAAGTGTGCTTTTTAAAGGTAGGGGCCTCACCCAAAGGAGTAAAACTAAAGCCCCTGTTTGGAAATTAGGAGTAAAGTGCAATGGTTGTCATAGAAATTTCTCTCAGCTTGGTTTTGTCCTGAGAAATGAAAAGAGAGGCCAAATGAAGAATTATATTGGTGATATAATTTGCATGAAGCAGGCCATCCTCATGGAGATTGTGATGAGACTACAGGGGTCTTTACATTATAAATATTCCTACAACTAACTCGTTTTATGCCTGTGGAAAAGTAATTTCTCAAAGAGCTTACAGACATTGATATGAAGTGCTAGGAAAATTCCTGCCATTCAGAAACCCTGTTCTGGCTCCTTCCTGACATGACCCTCATACATATAATTGGTTCATTAAAATTTTACCTCTCTCAAAGATGAAAAATTTAAAAAGAAAGAAAGAAGCACAAACATGTACAAAGTTATTACTAGAAAAAAGAAAATGAAAACAGAAACAAATTGCTGATAAAGAATATGCACTAGAAACACATTGCTGATGAAAACTGCAAGCAGATATTTCACCATTCATTAAAAAAATTAATGAGGCAATTCCTCTAATACAGCAAAAGCACAAAGCAGAAATATAAGAGCTCAGGGAGAGGTGGTTAGAGAGATGCAATGTGAACTGGCAGAGTTCAGAAAAAAGTGAAAGTAAAAAGTAAATTAAAAAAAAATCATTACAGAACTTAAAGGTAAAACTATTAGCAGCACAACAGAGACTAGACATTAATGAAATGCAGTAAGGGGCAGGATAAAAATGAGCACATTTAAATAGAAGCAGAGTTTAAAATGTTACAGAAAAAATAATAGGCAAAGGTGATATGCATAACAGGTCCTAAAAAGTACAAATGGAGATAATGATTCAGAAAAGTATTTAGAATATTTTATGGATAAAAGAAGAATGTATCATTTGAAAGGGCATGATATTTCCCAGGAAAATTTGACACAGAATAAGTAAAACCTTCAAGTAAAAAATAGATTCCAGTAAAAATCTAGGCTTGGACTTCTCCACAGAAAATAGTGGAGCAACACTTATGAATTTCATACCCAGCCAAAGTATTATTCCTATAGTTAGAAACAGACATTTTTGGACAGTCTTAGAAAAACTACTAAAGAACGGTCAAAGGATACAAAATAGCAGAATGTAGAATGAACAAGTCTAGAGATCTAATTTCCAACATAAGGACTATACTTAATAATATGGTATTGTACTCGGATTTTTCCTAACAGAGCAGGTTTTAGGTGCTCTCGCCACACACACACAAATGGGTAACTATGTGAGATGATAGATATGTTATTTCACTTGACTATTGTAAATATTTCACTCTCTATATGTATATTAAAACATTATATTGTATACCTTCAATATATACAGTATACTTTTTTAGGAAAGAAAATGAAAACTACTGAAGGATAAACTTCAGCCAATCACGATACGAGTTAAAATACAGAAAAATCATTTGTGGTAGGCAATGAATCTACATAACTGCAAAAAACAAATTTGGGGACTATGGCTATAGAAAACAACACAAATGTTATAAACTCCGACTACTACTGGAAAGGGGTCAAGGATGAGAAGGATGGTTTGTTACTGTTTTGCTATTTTTCTCATTTTGTACAGTAGAATGTTAACAGGTTAGGTAAAGCTAGTAAAACAACTGATGGAGGTATGCAGGGAAGAAAGGTAGCAATGGGAATGGTCTGCCCTTTAAGAAGAATATTTGCTCAGTGATATTGTATTACTGGTGCATGATGGTTATAATGACCAAATTGATTTACCGGTGATTTTTTAAAAATATTTTAACATTTTTTGAAGAACAATGCATGTCCTTATTGCTAGCATTTGGCATGGATAGCTGCCATGGCAAATCCACTGGATAAAGGTACAAGTATATATACCATTACAAAGGCAAACACTAAGAAGATAACAGAATCAGCTACATTGAGCAGCAGAGTAGAGGGAGAAAAAGGGAAAGGAAAAAAATACATGTGCTAATTTCATCTTTGGTCATTGTATGGAGTTAATTAGTACTGCAAAAATATATGCCATTGTGACTTGGAGTAGGCAAAGATTTATTAAATAAGGATTCCTGTAGCACAAACCATAAAGGAATGATTTATAGCCTGTGATAATTTTTAAAAACTTTTCTTCCTTAAAAACACCCCAGAGAATTAAATGTATTATGCGGTTATAGATATGAATGTAACCACTACAAAAGAATTCTTTCAAATTTTCAGAAAAAACCCAGATGCAAAACAAAATAAAAAAAGATACCACATAGTGATTTTTTTAAAAAGAGGAATAAAGAGAGAAGACACTTTTCCTCTTCAAAAAATGGAAAGTTTCCTTCTCCACACACTGTCATAGTCTCTTCTCTTTCTGGCTCACTTTTTAAATTTTGTTCCTTTTTCCTTCTTGCATGCAGAAGTCATGAAAAAAGACTCAGTTCTCTTTTGGAATAGCTTAGGGCACTATAGCAGAAAAACTGCTATCATCAATTGTTGCTATTCCTTTGTTTACTTCTTGGTTATGCTCAATAGTTGATCAAGGCTTACAACAAATCCCTTGTGGTGTCACTGCACTGTGAACCAGCATGTCTTGGCAAGAGCGTAGGCTCTGGAGAATGATATTCCTGGGTTTAAAATGTGGCTTTGTCATCTGCTTTCTGTGTGGCCTCGTAACTTCTCCAGGTTCAGTGTTCTTATTTGGAATACTGGAATAACACACACCTTGCAAAGTTGTCATGTGGATAATAAAAGGTAACATTTATTGAGCACTTACTATGTGCCCAGCTCTTTCTTAGCATCCTACACTGCGTTCACATTGAATTTTCACAAAAACTTGATGAGGTAGGTGCTGTTATTATTCTCATTTTATAGATGAAGGGATTTAGGCACAGAAAAGTGAAGTTACTATTCAAAGCCACACAACTAACTAAAGGAAAAACTGGGGTTATGAATACAGGCAAACTAATTCCAAGGCCTGTTTTCTTAATCTCTTTGACTTGACTATTGTAAATATTTCACTGGCTATATGTATATCAAAACATAATGTTGTCCACCTTCAATATACACAGTACACTTTTTTTAGAAAGAAAATGAAAACTACTAAAGGATAAACTTCAGCCAGTCAGGAGATGAGTTAAAATTTGCTGTGTTGTCCATCTAATCCAGAGGATTAGAAGTAAAACCTGTCCTATATCTCATAGCATCTACTGAGTGTTAAAGAGCAAAACTACTCCTGAGAAGACCTGGCCCCATCCCTGTTTTAAGTCAGGGCATGGAGAGGGCAGGTAAACTGTTATGAGAAGGAGGGGAAATTTCAGAAAGAGTGAACAGACAGGTGGATAATGGACATTCTAGAAAACAAGTTTATCTTTGGGAACAGAAATAGTGAGGAGAGGGTTTGGAGCGGATGTCCCTGGCAAACAGCAGAATCAGTCGCAAAGAAGAGACCTAATCAATCTTGAAAAAGAGGGTTCCAGAGAGGAAGCTGGAATAGACTGGGGAATGGCTTTGCAGCCATTTTGTGGGCAGTGAACAAATCGAGAAGTTTCTGGAACTTTCCATTCTGAAGCCTAAGAGATACACAGTTAGTTTCATCAATGATGGAGTTAACTGCCATTGCTGTCAACAACAAAGTTTCAACAGTTTGCCAGTGATCTGAATAGCTAAGTGTCTCCTGAAAAAGAGTGGGGTATCCACACACATTCACATTCACACACACACCCCAACTTCTTTGGGTTATAGGTCCCCAACTCCACCAATCTATTGAATTGGCCTCTGTCCAAGGTGAAAACTCCATCAGCCTGCCCACATTAAAGCTCCCTTCACTCTATGTGTGAATTCTTCCTTTCAGAGACAGATCGCAAAGTTCCACCAAGATCACAGGAGCTGACTTGAACTGAAAAGCACATCAGGAGAAATAAAGTTGCAAAATGCATTGCACATTCAATGCAAAGGCCTTCACTCTGCCTGAGTGCAGGGCCCAAGGGCCTGCTGGCAGCATAGCCCAGAGTAGCCTGTCTAGCTACGTGCAGACAGCAAAGACCCTGGCCTTCCTCTTCTTCAAGCTTCCCAGGAGAAAAAAACCCAAAAACTATATCCCGCACTGTAAAGGATGAGCTGTTCAGTTTACCTCATCTGCTGCCGCCATCCATTGTCAAACAACAAGTCTCCCTGTAGTTATGACTCTTGATTTTCATGGTCCGTGTAATTTATTCCTGTTGTTCCAGCACCTCTGTGTCCCCCAATATGGTAACAGCAATTGCTATACTGTTTGCCAAATCCATTTCTCTGCAGTCCTGTGCCGTGCTGAACTGGTGAAACAGATGCATTCGTAATGCCTGCGTCAGCTGGCTCAGCTCTCTGGCTGGTGTGCAAGGCCAGAAGGGAAAGGCTCAGGGTCCTTTCCCCACCTGGCCTCCCAAATGATGGAGTCAGGTGTGCAGAGCCACTCCTGAGCACTGATGACCCCTGCAACCCGGTTTGTCCTGGTTGATGGGTGTGCATCAGGAGGTGAGCAGAGTTGTCACAAATGGTCTGGAAATTCCAGGGCCCGTGGTGAGCTGCTGCTTTCCACGGTAGTCACCCTTCACACTATTGCTCTGTTTAGCAGGGCTGATTGGCTATTTGGATAAAATTATTTTCTGAATTTAAAGGCACATGGGCGTGAAATGATGTTATAACTCGGTCATGGGATTGCAGATAGTCCCTGCCACCTCTGCACCTCAGGCCCCCCGAGGAAGGTGCTGTCAGTCTCCTGGTGTTATTTATGGAGTCTGAGTTAGAACAAGCTCTGAGGGATGATGCCATGTGGGTGAAACTGAAAATCTTGGTAAGATGGGGCCAGCAGTTACCTGCAAGGCTTGGAAGTTTACAAATGTTTCTTTGCAATTGACAATATTTCTTTCTCAACACAGAATGCATTATAAGCTTGGGCTAGGCAGGTGTGTGTCCTCTTTTTAAAATTGTCTAGAAATAGAAAATAAATGAATTCAATAAGCAAATTAAAAAAAATAACAATCTAGGAAAAGTGCCAGAGAAATATCAGGAGAGAGGACATGATATCAAAGGTGACTTATTCCTGGAAATGTTGACCCTGCTGCTCTTTGGGGACCGAGGCCCCGATGTCAGGGTTCCATGGGTCATGCTCTGCCTGTCATCAGACTGTCAGCATCAGGAGGGTAGGAATAGTGCTTCCCACTCACAAAGGGAGATAAAGGGTATCTTCCTCACCTAGAGGCACTCAATGAATAGTTGTTGGAAGAACGCATCAGTGGAATTGCCCTCTGCTGAAGATATATACTGGATTATCCTCCCTCAAAGATCCATGCGACCCTCATGGATTTCTGAGTCATTGGGGAACCCTACTCTACTTATATCAGGGAGAAGCAATGGCCATAGCCCATTGCCTTTCTGGCTCTCCACATCTGAGTGCAGCAGTTGGACTGACCTCTCAGCTCTAGGCATCCCAAAGGTCTTGGTCTATTCAAGAGGAGGGGAGAACCTCAAGAAGATACCAGCTTCCCTGATGAGAAGAAGCTTGAGCAGGTGTTGGTGTGAGCTAAAATACAGCAGAGATGAGCCCACATCTACACCCAAGTCTCCGCAGCCATTCACTATATTCACATGTTGAAATCAATTCATACTCAGTACTTTGAGTCAAGGTTTATACAAAAATTCTGATTTAGTAATATGGGCCCGGGATTAAGAAGCAGTATCTCTGACATGGATAGCGTGGGACAAGAACTACATGAGACACTAGATGAGAATTCAGTCTACAGAGGATTTAAAAAATTGGTTTTTGAGAATTATCTTCAATTTCATAATAAGGAGAAATTACTAACTAATATCAAAATTTACTCCGTGCCTTATGAAGTTTGTGTTTTATAACCAGGAAGAGTAAAACGTGCATAGCAAAGATGTGAACTCAATAATTCTCAAGCCCACTTTTAGAACATGTGAGTTAAAGAACCCCCTCTAGGTTTTGTTATCCATAGATACCTGGTCTCATGGGTATCTACAAGGGCCTGAGGGGGCTAAGCTGAGGAAGCTAGCTGGTCTCCTTACAGAATTTCATCTTGAAACAGCTTCTTTCTGGCTTCGTGAGGTACCCATTAGTTTAGAACTGGGTGGGGGAAGTTTACATAGTGCTGCAAAGCTCACAAGTTACTTATCTGAGATTCTTTAAGACAGACAGCAGGTGTCACAATTCTTCAGAGGTGCTGGGCTCAGACCTTGATTACCATTGCTGGGAGGGGGTGGAGGGAGTTAGGGTGGGGTAGGTGGGAATTGCTCTCTCTCAGGGGATATGATTTTGGACAAGGGTTGTTGGAATAGCTTCTCCCGTCGCCTCTTTTGCTCTTTGATTTGAACTGGGTGGAGGCAATTGATATCAAAAGTAATAACTCTTGGTATTTATTGAGTATCCACTGTTTGGGGGAGTCCGTGTTATGTATTTTACACATATCATCATATTTTAAATCTTTAATACAAGCCTATGAATTTAATAATACTATGTCTATTAAGTGGATAGGAAAATCGAGGAGCAAAGAGATTCAGAAACTTGCCCACAGCTGGGAGGGGTACAGGGCCCCAGCAGAGGAGGTGGGAGAAACCAGAGACCGACTTGGTAGATCTCAGTGGCTCTGAGCCTGCCATGACTGCATGCCACATGCAGGTTTTTCCCGACAAGGTATGTGTTTGTGTGTGCGTGCGTGCGTGCGTGTGTGTGTGTGTAATTCCTGGCTACAGTTTTAATATATAATTATTTTGGGGCCAATTGAAGATTCGTTATGGAGGCTAAGAGGAGTGACACACTAGTGGAAGTAAAGGGCTTGTGGGTAATTTCCCATCTACTTTGGTAATTATCAAATAAAGTGATTCATGCTGCCCACTGGAATGCATGAGTAGCAATTTGAGCATACTTGCTTCACTGAGTAGCACTCTTCCAGAATGATTCCCTGAATCCAACATTATAGCAATCTCCCTTAAGTCCACAGATGGAAAGCGTACTCTTAAAATAAGACTCGTTTAAAGTCGAGGACCAAGGCTTGAAGTGGCACCCAGCTTAACTTGCTCTTTAGCTAAGCTGCCTAGGTTTTACTCCACAGTGGTTATTTTTCCATCCCATTCTGAAATTTCATTGATTGGAAATGGGAGGAGAAGGAATAGTGGGGATGCTCAAAGCAGAAATAAACTCTCTTTTAGAAACCCTAGAAGAGTGGTTAGATTTCTCTTTAGCCTAAATAAAACAAATGAACATATGTCCAAGACAGTCTAGGTTAACAAAAAAGTTTAACAAGGTGAAGAAAAGTTTATTTTCCAGAATTTCTCTTGGGGAGAGCACTTTGTATTGGAACAAGGAAGTCATTAAGTTTCTTGGGATGAAGAGTGAGACCCAATAGGCCTGCCCAGGGAGTAAACGTCCCTCAACCACAAGATATAACATGAGAAAGGAAATTTGTGTGGAGAACAGAGAGAAAGGAAAGGAATCAGCGAGGTAGGTGCAAAGGGTGGAGAGGATCCAGAGTAGGAAGTTGCAGAGGCAGCATGGTTGTGGGAGGACTTGGGAACAGAGATTGCTCCGTGCATTTTTTAATTGGTTGTTACCCGTGCTCTGTTAACCCCTTCTTCTCAGCTCCTTCCCTTGGAATCCCCGACAGAATCATCAGCAGTGAATTGGACATTTCTCACATTTATTTAGGGTAGTATAGTGAATTCTTTTGAGTATAGTGAAGGAAACTTGAGGAGATGTCTTTCTGTGTTTGGGTTAATGGTGGGAAAAACATAGGTCGCAGGTAGGGATACATGGGGCAGCCAATGTCTGCGTTACAGAGTGACAATGACTTACCTTAGATAGCAACATTCACCTTTTCATAATTTAGAATATTATTTTCAGAGTATTTAATAATTTCACCTTGCTTTTGATTCCACCTTTTCCTTTCTATGTGGTATCTCATATGGTTCCCTCCAGGAGGGGTGAGGTGATTGATTACCTATTGGCACATAAAGCCATTTTTGGGTAATCTCTTGCTCTTTCTAATGAATTACATGTTGTATGTATTTTTCTAAGCACAATTCATAGCTTGGCAAGCTGTCAAAACAGTCCCCTATGGTGCAGAGTGCAGCAATGCCATACACTGTATTTGCTCTGGACAGAATTAGTTCTGAGTTACAAGATTAAAAGAGAGAATAAATTGTTCATGGAGAGAGAAAATAAATGCAAAGGCAGATGAGAGTAAAGAGTTGTTTGCTCTTTCTGTAAGACAGCACTAGAGAGACTCCTAAAGATAATATCATTATCATTTACATAGCTCTTCATATTTTTAAAGTGCTTCCTGGAAATTAAGGGTCATTAATAAGGTATTTTCTTCAGGTCATTCAATAAATTGGCTGTTGATGGAGACTGAGAGCCATGCCTAATTCTGGAGATGAGGAACAAACATGATTTATTTTACTCTTCTGAAATATTTTACTTTCTTGTGCTCTTTAAGAGTCACTATGTGTGAGTTCTCATTATGGATACCAATGTGTACTTACTATTGTATGAATTCACATTTGTATGGGATACTAATTTATAATTTATTAGTTTGATATTTCCAAGCACATTTGTGGAGACAAGACTTTATAGAGAAGCTCCAAGTTGTTAGAACTGTCGCAGAAAAAGCCACCACTAAACACCCTCCCTAATGCAGGAGGACATGCTGGTATTCAGTAGCCAGTAAACACCACTACAGAGTCTCCTTCCTTCCTCAGGTGGAACATTCCCTCCTTAGCTGCACTAAATGATTCTAAGGGAATCTGGATTAAACACCATTTTTACTGCAAGTGGATGTCTTGTCTATTTGCCTATTTCTATGGCTCATAACTCAGTTTATCTTTGATCTAGCCAGGAAAGAAATTATCCATATGAGACTGCAGTTTATTTGGTAAGTTTAGATCTCAATATCAAAAAATGCTCGTTTCCCACTAATATTTCTGCATATTGTTTTTTTGACAAATTATCCTAAGTAATTGAGGTCCGAGGGAAGCTATAGGTATTTGAGGTTGAGTTTTTCAGCAATTAATGGAGGCTCCTTTGGCTTTGATGTTTGACTATATTAAGAGCACTATGATTCTTACTGATTTTCCTACAAAGGCTTTGAAACTGGTTATAGCTCCCAGTACAGCCTCCACATTTCCTTCTGTATAATCATGCACAGTCTCTGCAGCCAGATGACATGGGTTGGAATTCTGTCTGCCTCACCAGTTGTATGATCTGGAGCAAATTATTAGCTTCTCTGCTTCTCAATTTACTCATCTGTGAAGTGGGCAATAATTTATTTCTTCAGTTGTTAAGAGGGTTACATGAGTAAATACTTGTAAAGTGCTTTGAACAGTATCTTGCACATTTTTACATAAGTATTTGCTAAATAAGTTTCACATTTAAAAACACTTTGCTGAGTTGTATATAGAACATATGTTATAAGAATTTTAAGTGTTTGCTAAGTCTTTTTAAAATTCACATTTTAAAATCATCCTCGTACTTTGCAAAAAAAAAGTTCAGATTTCTTCACTTGGCAAAAATACGTACGTATACTTTGCTACTGGCAAACTTTAGGAAACAAAAATTGGCTAAATTTGCACTATAAAAACTGATTTCTTTGAAAATACCAGGGTGTGAGTGTTTGGCAAGGAATATTTGATGGTGGCTATGAAACTCTTAAGATGGCGAGAAACAGAAGGGCTCGATTAGCTTTGGTGATGCATGAGCCACGCACCGTTCACTGAGGGCTGTTGATTGGCATGTCTGGGGCAGGGAACTTTAAACGTCTTAGCAAACCTTACTCTAAGGAGTTCTTCAGCTCTACTCACACTCGATTTCAGTGCAATATAGGTTGAAGAAAGGTCACAAAGCAAACCAGCAGCCAGAAACAGAGAACTTCAACAGAGGAGCAATTTGTTCCAGGAATGCTTTGAAATTGTAAAAGTTCTCAAATTGAATGATTTTCATTAAGTAGAAAATTTTAAATGTTATACAACAAACTTTTAAAAGAATACGTTTTGTCTGCAACAAAACAAATACAAAATAACAGGCTGTCAAAATTCCTAAAACATTGCATTCTATTTAGAACATTTTTCCTTGAAAGTAAAAGTATCAAAATACTAGTAGGAGCATATAAATGAAGTCAGGAAACCAAAATGTGCACCACTGACATTCCAGCCCTGAATCCATTATAGAAGCAGGTGACTTTATATTTCATAAACTGATACATTTCTGATATTTATTCTCAAGATTGGTTTCACATTTCCCTTTTTTTAAAAAAAATGTTGATTCAGTTTAGGAGGATGATTATGTTAGGATAGGCTGCATTATGCTTCAATAACAGCTAACCCCAAACCCTGCCTGTATCTGTCAGGGGTCTTGGGTGGAAGATTGTCTCCTCGTCACCTCTCCATGGTAACTGATCTCTGTTCTGTAGCAGTGCAGTCTCCTGGAGCCAAGATATCTTCCTCTCCCCCCAGGGCAAAAGCCTTGTGCTTCTTTTAATCCTCCCTCAGCCTAGTGAGTATTGCTTGTTACTCAGTCCAAGGCTCAGGGTGGGGGGCAAGAAGGACCCCTTCCCTCAAGGACAGGTGACTTTTTCTTCTACCCTCCCCAAGATAATAGTGGATTGCGCCCTGGCCCCGAGGGAGGAAATATTTCCTGTCCCTCCCTATACCACTTAAAGATTCTGCTTCTTCTAGAAAGGTCTGGTGAAGGAGATGAGGTTTTATGGCTGTAAACAGGAAGGCGGGGAGGTGGGGGGTAGGGGGGCTACTTCTGGTCTCCTGCTGCCCCCTAATTTTTGTTGTTAGAGCTCAGCGGAGGTCTGTGGAAAAGAGTTTGTGGGTGAGTGCAGAGTCCACTGCGCCTGGGCTCTCAGGTATTCTAAACTAGTTCCTGTTAGCTACAGTTGGCTTTTCAGAATTCATTAAAATTTTAGCTTTTTTTTTTTCTTACCTGCTTTTATGATAGCTAACTTCCTCCCAGGATCTGCCAAAGGTAAAACAGTCACACATCTTGTTTATCCTTGGAGGAGCCTGTCACCCTTTGTATTTCACTTGGTGAAAATATATCTCCCTGATAAGTTTAAGAAAAGTTACTATTTTGTAAATTATTTGACTTTTTCTAGTTGTGGGGATGGGAGTGATGTCTTCTTGCAGCTGCACGCATTTTAAACAGAAGCCAGGATTAATTATTAAGTCCTCATCAACTGTAATCTTCCATGCTTCTATAACCAAGGCAGGAAATGGGGAAAGGCAAGAGTTCCAGAAATTCAGGAGAACAAGCTGTATTTGACCCAACCAAAGGAACATACTCTTGTTTGTCTTATTAATGACACAGACAGCTGGTGATTCAATATGTGCTATGGTTTACTACATGTTAAAAAATTTGTCTTTAGCTAGCCCTTTCATGTGGAATTAATCACAAAGCTGAAGTCAAAGTCACTTCGGTTTGGTCCCAAACACTTTTCTCAACATGTCCCACATGCTCTGCTGCACCTTGTGTTTCATCCGGATCGGTTGACAGGCCTCTGAGTGGAGTCAGATGGAACCCAGAATGGGCCCCTTTTTAGCTCTGTGACCTGGGGCTACTGACTTAACCTCTTCATGGCTCAGCTTCCTCATTTGCAAAGTGAAGAAAGGAATAATACTTATGTTATTGGTTTGTTATGAAGTTCTCAGCCTCATTATTCCTATTCCTCTGAGAACCTCACCTGCATATAGAACACTCATTTTCAGCTCAGGTTCAAATTGGTAGTCACCTTTCCCTTTGCCCTTCATAAGATTAACTTTGTTGAGCATGCAAGAAAGCTACTCTATTTGTGATAGTAGGTGGTGCATTTAATCCCCTTAGGGTAGAAGGTGAAGAGATCCAGTTTGATGAGATCTAAGATGCTTCCTATCACTCCCAAGTCTTCTCGCTCATTGTTCTTATTAGCTTGTAATCTTGTTATTCCCACTAAACAAATCTATTAAGATTAACTAATAATTGACTTCAGGTTCTAGGTATCCATGAAGTTTTGAAGAATATCTGTTAATTCTCTGGCTAGTATGTGCTCTAAAAACCATTCATTTATCCAAAAAACATGTATTGAGCACCTACAATGTGTCAGGAACTGTTCTAACCATATACTAGCATGGAGGCCTAAAGCCTTTGCCTTAATAACTACTCAAAATGGAGAATGGATTCAATAGATGACTGTGTTAGTTACTGTTGCTTATAACAGAATACCTGAAACTGGATAACTTATAAAGAAATGAAATGTATTTCTTATAGTTTGGAGGCTGGGAAGTACGAGGTTCAGGGAACACAGCTGGTGAGGGCCTTCCTCTGGGTTGGAATTCTATACAGAGTCCCCTGTTGACCAGGGTGTCACATGGTGAGAATGGTTTGGGCAAGAGAGCTAACCTTCTCATTTGCTCTCCTTATAAAGCCACCAGAACCACACCCATTAATCCATGAATGGATCAATCTGTTCACCAGGGCACAGTCCTCACAATCTAACCACGTCTTAAAGGCCTCAAATACCATAATTGGATTTCCCACCCTCTTTACACTGTTAGAGTGGAGATTAAGTTTCCAATACATGACTTTTGGAGGACACATCTGACCCACAAGCAACTACAAAATTCATTGGCAAATAGAGAAAGGCATCAGCAGCAGGTCCTGTTATTGTGTCACTCTGTCCTACTTCTAGTTTAAATAAGAATCATCATTATATTGATGGTTTTGATGCTTTTCATGTTAGCCTTGCAGTTGAGGGAAAAATTTAAAAAAAGCCTTCTGAGATGATTTACAAAATTTAAATTACTTTTTCCTGCTTCATGTCAGTTATAATAATTTTTTTACCTGAATGCCTGCAGATAGTTCAATCATACATTTAAAGAACCATGAACCACACAATTACAGCTAAACCTTTATCAGAACTCTTACTTAGTTAAGTGTTCTGGTTAATTGAGTTTTCTTGTTACTATGAAAGATTAAACTGAAAACATGTGTTTCAACTTTTTGGATGAAAATTATTCAGCCTTACTTTTCTTTCCTAGTATAGGGAAGTAATATGGGTTGAATGTATTCTCCAAAGTTTCATGTATTGGAAACTTAATACCCATTGTGACAGTGTTAAGAGGGTGGGAAATCCTGTTATGGTAATTGAAAGGTGGGGCCTTTAAGAGGTTATTAGATTGTGAGGACTGTACCCTTGTGAACGAATTGATCCATTGATGGTTTAATGGTGGTCACAGGCATGGTTCTTATGGCTTTAAAAGGAGAGCAAGTAAGGAGGTTGCTCTCTCTCTTCCTTCTGCCATATCTGCCATGTGACACCCTGCATTGCTGTGAAGAGTCACCCACCAACATGGCCCTCACCAGACATGTTCCCTGGACTTTGGACTTCTTAGCATCTGAACTATAAGAAATAAATTCTATTTCTTTATAAATTATGCAGTTTAAGATATTATACTATAAGCATCAGGAAAAGGAGTAATATAGGAAAGTAATTGAAATAGGGTTTTTTTGGGGGGGTCTTTTATTTTATGTTATTTTATTTTATTTTAACATTGTGGCTTATTCAGTATCTTATGGTCAGACTTTTAGAGCACTAAAAATTGAGACAAAATTTGGATTAAAACTACAGTGACTTCAGGATATACCAGAGAAGAAAAAAAGTAGTGTGATTTAGTGGGACATGTATTAAATTGGGGGCCTGAGAGACGTAGGTATAAATTACTGCTAACCATTTACTTCCTGTGTAATCCTAGGAAACTTACTTAATGTAGCCCCAATTTCTTCATCTGAAAATGTAAATAAGAATATATGCCTCAAAATTCTTTGATCATGTGATGACCTGGCACAAAAAAGGTACTTAGAGAATGATCACAGCTTAGTTTGTTATTGTCCTTGCTTCCACTATCTGCTGATTGATTTTGTTATTAATTACTTTTATAAAAGTCATGGGAGACCTTATGGTTTAAGAAGATAGATTGAACACATGTGTTTCTCTTTTTGTTCTCACTAATATGATAGTAAAAGGAGAAACCAAACCAAACCAAATAAACCCACAAGAGGGCTGGCCAGTTGGCTCAGTTGGTTAGAGCTGGTGTTGATAACACCAAGGGCAAGGATTTGGATTCCCATACCAGCCACCTGCCCAAAAAAAAAAAAAACCCAACCAACCAAACAAACAAAACACCCACAAGAATAAAGAGACAAATAGAAGAAAAGACATCATGAGAATAGACATTTTAACAATTTTTAGGACAGAAATAAAATAGAGGAGGATACTTAATGGAGAAGGGTGGAGAAAGCCCCAGCCAGAAATGTATGCAGGGGCATAAACTTTAAAAAAAAAAAAAAAAAAATCATTCCCCCAAATGCAGAGAGACATGGGATTTGGAAACTGAGAAGAGTGGAGAGTATGTGATTGAAAAAGGGATCTGACTGAAAATCAAAACAGTCATCTCCTCTCACTCCTCTCCCCCTGCCTAGGCAATGAAAACAACAGCACCGGGTCTCTACTCTCTAGTTACTAACTCAAAAGTACTTTTCTATGAAATTTGGATTACCTCTGTGTGGGACCTGGAGATTTGTCAGATATAAACATTGGGCATGGGGCTAAAAACAGGAGAAATTAACTGAAATTCTGTACCTACTGCCTCCTCCCTTGCCCAGAAATCCCAAATTCGAAATACCAGCAGTGAGGCTGCCATGTGTGTTGACCCAGGTGTGCACTGTTTAGTGCTGGGAGCCACCGTTCACATTATAGCATTGTATACGTATCATGACAATCTTTAGCTAATGGTAGGAAAATACTTTATTTTATCAAGTCAGGTCATTATGACAATTATCCAACAGATGATGGATATAAAGTGTTTTGAGGAAGGTGGGACTTTCTCTAAATTACAGACATGTACTTAATGCAGTGACCATTATCAGCCTTCAGTTCCCTCTGAAATCCCCCTGCTGCCCATATCACATTACCACATTACACGCACAGAAGATTGGAGAATTTCTTTCCATAATTGCATGGCCTTAGAGCAAAAAGGAAACAAAACCTTTACAAAGTGTCATTAGGAGAGATCCCTTATTAAAATAGCCAGCCCTCTCTCTTCCACCTGATCAATCTAAAATGAAGCCCTGCTCAAATGCACAGAGCTTCCAATTACTTTTATGTGAACAGACAGCCTATGATCATAATATATTTGGAGAATGCTTCAGTTATGAAAGAGAGATCAAAGTAAGCAAACAGAGAAAAACAAGCATGGATCAATCAGAGATATGAAGAAACAGAAAACAAATAGGAAAAGCAACAACAGCCACAAAAGTCTCAAAATAGAGATATGGTAATAAAACTATGATGAACAGAACGAATAGAAATGATTAATACAGTTCAAAGAAAGGGATATTGGAAATTAAAATAGAAATTTCAAATACATTATTATGTAGGGTATCCTAATCTCCTAGACAGTAGAGCATGAAGGAGGAAAGGAAGGAAAAAAAAAAAAAAGGAATGAATCCAAGAGGTCTAACATGCTAGGCAAAAATCTCCAGGAGGAGAAAGCAGAGAAAGCAAAGGAGATGGAGACGTCACAGTAATAACAAAAGAAAAATTTTGAGCCCTGAGAGAGCCCAAAAGGGCCTACACAAGTGTCTGTAACAATAATTTAAAATAAAATCACACCAAAGAGCTTAGTGAAAATTTAAAGCATCAGTGATGAGGAGAAAATACTAAAACCCCCACAGAGGTAAAAAAGGTTGAATATAAAAACTAAGAATTAGAATGCATCAGATTTTGCAGCAGCTACCACTACAGGTTACAACACGTGGAACAAAGTATTCACAACTACGAGAGAAATAATATTCCATTTAGAATTCTCTCACAAACCAAGCAACTAATAAGGTGTGAGAGATATTTTCAGGGAGGAAAACACTCAAATTTAAGTTCCAACTATTCTTTCATAGGGGACTATTTGGGTGTGTGCTCCTGAAAAATAAATAAATAAAGCATGAAAGAAGAAAACAAAGAATTCAGATAACAGAAGATCAAACCCAAGAGGGAGATAAAAGAAGGTCCACGGATGGCAACTACATATCAATATGACTGAGTCAAAAGCCAGATAGGGATAAAAAGATAGATAATCTTATGAGGTAGGTTTCCAAGGAAAAGAGGTAGTTAATAGAATAGCAGCAGACGTGTTAGTGTGGTTGGACAGAATTTGAAAGTATTAAAAAAAAAAAAGGGAGGGTAGAAGAGAGAAGAATTAGAAAACAACAACAACAACAACAACAACTACCAGGCCAGAAAAAAAGAAAGGCAATTAGAAACTCCAGAAAAAAACAAAAACCAGAAAGCTCCACAAGATATGCAAAATATTCACACTACACTGCTTCATAATGAAAAATATCTACACAGTTGTAATTAATTGTCAGTTATTAATTTAACCAAAATAATTACATAGCAATTTGGTAGAGTCAAAAGGAAAGGTAAGAGGTAGATATAAAAGAACTAATCCCCATCATTCATGACCAGAGTAAATAACTGATGATATCTAAAATTAATAAATAAAAAAATAGTAACATAAGCATTATATTTGGAAATGTGGAGGTAACTTACAGAAACAAATGCTTTTGGCCAGCACACTTGGGGATTAGGGAAGAATAGGGCAGAGTATAGTTTTTCATTATAAATTCAGTACTATGTAATCTTTTTTTCACCGTGTGTATGAATTGGGTTGATAAAATTAAGAAAAAGTTAGAGATGGGTATAATTTCTATGTAGGAGGGTTTCATCATTGCATAAAATTTTATATTTTTAAATTGAGGGCATATAAATATACATGCATGTATATGTGTATATATGTACATATATATGTATTTTTTTACTTATGATTTTATAATCTTTGACAAAAATATGGAAATATACATACTAGGTTGTCAACATGAATTACATTGGGGAAGGGAAGTGAAATATGTGTAGAGAAGAAAAAAAGAGGAGAAAATGAAATTTGTTTAATAAGCTCTATTCCTTTAAATCACAAAACTTTTCAAAAAATGGTAATCTACTGTAGTCACCTAGAAAAATCTAGAAAGAGCTAGAAAATTTAGGGAAATATTAATAATAATTTTTGTGTGCTTTGCAGAAATATATTCAGTTTTCTCTAATTGGCATTATGCACAAATCTCTCTTTGCACCATTCCAGAAGTTAGCAGACTTCCGTTATTCTATACAGAGAATAGGATTAACTGTGTTGTTCTATTTCTAGTTGCATTCAAAGTGATCATAGTTATTTTATGCAACCAAATTTGCGATATTGTTTTTCAAGCATTTGAGAAAAAATTGTAAGACCAATGTATTTATGCTATTTGGTTGAGTTCTTAAAGGGAATTTTATTTGTTTGGAAGTGTTAAGAGTCAGAGATGTGCTTCTGATTTTATTTATATTTTTTCTTTTTACAGAAGGCAAAATTAGAAAATGAACTTTTCTCTGTATTAATCAGGGCTCTCCAGAGAGACAGAACCAATAGGATATGTATGTAGATACACGAGAGGGGATTTATTAGGGGAATTGACTCATGCAATTATGAAAGCTGAGAAGTCCCCTGATAGGCCATTTGCAAGCTGGAGACCCTGGGATACTGGTAGTGGCTCAGTCCAAGTTTGATAGCCTCAGAACCAGAAAAGCCTATGGTGTAATTCTCAGCCTGAGGCCTAAAAACTGAGAACTCGGGGTGTCTTTGTTGTAAGTCCTGGAATCCAAAGGCTGGGGAGCCTGGAGTTCTGATGTCCAAGTACAGGAGAGAAAAGAGTAAATCCCAGCTCCAGTGGATAGAGGTATACATTCACATTTTCCCCTGTTTCTGTTCGCTCTGAGCCTCTGGCAGATTGAATGGCGCCTGCCCATACTGACGGCAGATCTTCCCCACGTAGTCCATTCAGGCACACATGCTAATTTCCTCTGGAAACACCTTCACAGACACACCCAAAACTTTATCAGGTTTCTAAGTATTCCTTAATCTAGTCAAGTTGACACCTAAAAGTAACCATTATAAATTCCTTGTGAACTTGGTGCTTATACATATGTCCTTAAACCATACTTAATTTCAAAATGAGACAATAATAAGCAACAGTTTCACCTAACATGATGCAACTATGTTGTGTACAACTGAAAACACATTAATCCCTTCTCCAGAGAGGAAGTGAAGTCCTTAGGTGATGTTTCCTCTTCTCCTGATAGCCCATGACTTAAATACGAATGCTATAATGTAAAGTTAACAACACTTAAAGACTGATATAAAGTCAATAAATTTTATGTTACATGATAAAAAAATAAGAGGAACAAAACCAAATATAATTGCTTAATATAAGTACAGTGTATTCAAAAAGTTTGTGGAAAAATAGAATTAAAAGGTAATACAAATCTTTTCATGAACTTTTTTTTTTTTTTTTTTTTTTGTGACCAGTAAGGGGATTGTAACCCTTGGCTTGGTGTCATCCGCACCACGCTCAACCAGTGAGCGCACCGGCCACCCCTGTATAGGACCCGAACCCGCGGCCTCTGCGCTCCAAGCGCCGCACTCTCCCAAGTGAGCCACGGGGCTGGCCCTTCGTGAACTTTTTGAAGTACCTTCGTATATACACTCAGATGTATTCCTAACAAAAGAGGGAGGAAATAATTACGACGATTACAGTCCTTGGTTCTGTAACTGGTCACATGGTTGAAGCTGGTGTTTATAACTAGCTTCTCACTACCCGTTCTGTATTCCCTCTGCCTTCAGCAAGCACCGCAGCTGGTCATGGTTCTGTACCTGGCAGGGTGACCTAAACCTTCATTCCTGAAGAGTCTGGACCATGTGTAGTCTTGCCTGGACTGGGCTGTTATAATTTCCCATTGGTCTTAGTCACAGGACATGGAAGTACTAAGAGACACCCTAACGGATCTCCTATATTCCAGACATAATCTTCCTTACCTCCATTGTGGAGCAGTAGCTCAATGACCCATGGTGGTCTGGGTCAACCACCCCAGCTAACACTGTAACTCCTTTCTTAGCCTGTTGACTCAGAGACATGACGAGCCTAAGGTGGCCAGGTGGCAGCTTTAACTTCCATTTCAACGGAATAATTGCTGTGTCTCCGGGTGGAGGCATTTCTCCCTGTGGAACTAAGACATCTAGTCCAGCAAAGTATAAAGTTGTGGCAAGAGAAAGCAGACATTTTGCTAGTGCATCACTAGGGGTAATGGTGAGTAGTGCTGCTCCCATTTCTACCCCTTGATTCCCGGACTCATGAATCCTGGGTATGGGAGAAAGATTACCATACATTGGGCACTGATTTAGAGCATACACAGCCTTCTGGAGTACCATGCCCCAGTCCTGCAAGTATTGTCACCTAGTTGGCTCTGTAACTATGTCTTCAAAAGACCATTCCACTGTTCTATCAGACCAGCTGCTTTCAGGATGACAGAGAACATGGTAAGACCAGTGAATCAGTGAATTCCATGAGCATGAATCACACTTCTTTGGCTGTGAATTGGGTTCCTCGATCAGAAGCAATATGGTGTTGAATACCATGATGGTGAATAAGGCATTCTGTGAGTCCACAAATAGTAATTTTGGCAGAAGTGTTGTGTGCAGGAAAGGCAAATCCATATCCAGAGTAAGTGTTCCAGTAAGAACAAAACACTTCCCCTTTCATAATGGAAGTGGTCCAATATCTTCAAATCTGCAGACTTACTACCACATGGATGCCTCCAAGGCTTCCAGATTGCATCTTCCAAAGCAGCAACTTCAGCAGCACCTGAGGCAAATTTAGACACAGCTGGAGCAGCTGGAGCAGCCAGGGCTTGGGGAGCAGTGTCCTGAGGTGGCCCTGGGCAGTGAGCCTGTGGAGGGAGCCTTGGTCCTATTCTCTGAAATCATTCTGTCTTCCTAGGCCTCTGGGTCTGTGATGGGAGGAGCAAACTAGAAGACCTCTGAAATGCCTTTGAGATCTTTTGTCCTTTCTCTTGATCCCTTCTCTCTGAACTAATCAGACTGTTAAGCAGACTGTTGCTTGCCTACATTTTTGCTTTTCTTTCCCAAATACACTTTTTTACTCTTTACATGGCTAGGCTGAGAATTTCCAATTTTTATGCTCTACTTCCTTTTCAATTATAAATCCCACCTTTACATCCCGCCTTTGCTGCCATAATTCAGTGTAACTTTTTAGAAGTAGGCACACAGCTGCCTAAATGCTTTGCTGCTTACAAATTTCTGCCAAATATTCCAGTTTGATGCTCTTAAGTTCCACATTCCATAAAGCCCTTCAACATGGACACAATGCAGTGAAGATCTTTGTCACTTTATAATAAGGGTGGCCCTTGCTGCTATTTCTAATAAGCTCCTCTTCATTTACATCTGAGACCTCCTCTGAATGGCCTTTACTCTCCAGATTTCTATGAGCATTCCGGTCACCACAGCTTAACCAATCTCTAAGAAGTTCCGAACTTTCTATAGTCTTTTTTTTTTTTTTATAAATAAATTAATTTATTTATTATGAATATTCATGAAATACAAAGCTGATTGTCCTCCCTCCTGTCCATGATGTAAGGGCCACATTCATACTGGGGGCATATCCATTACCAGAAATTACTTTGTATCCTTTGTTCCCTCCCAATTATCCCCCAACCTCCTTCCCCCTCCTGCTCTCCCCTCAAATCCAATTCCAATAGCCTTAGGAATATACCCTCCCTCTGTCAGATCATGGTACTACTGTGGTCTTTCTTTCCTGCTTTCCTTTCTCTCTTAGCTCCCACATATGAGTGAGCACATGTGGTATTTATCCCTCTGTGCTTTGCTTGCTTCATTCAACATAAGTTTCTCCTGGTTCATCCATGTTGTTGCAAATGGGAATATTTCATTCTTTTTTATGGCAGAGTAGTATTCTATAGTGTACATATACCACAGTTTCCTTATCCAAATCATCTACTGATGGACATTCAGGTTGGTTCCATATCTTGGCTATTGTAAACAGAGCTGCAATAAACATGGGGTCATGTATCTCTTTGACATATATACCCAGAAGAGGGATTGCTGGATCATATGGAAGATCTTTCTGTAGTTGTTTGAGAAACCTCCAAATTGTTTTCCAAAGTGGTTGTACTAATTTACAGTCCCACCAACAGTGCAGTAGTGTTCCCTTCTCTCCACACACTCGCCAGCATTTGTTATTCACCATCTTTTTGATTATAGCCAGTCTAACTGGGGTGAGGTGGTATCTCAATGTGGTTTTAATTTGCATTTCCCTGATGACTAGTGATGTTGAGCAATTTTTCATTATCTGTTGGCCATTTGTATGTCTTCCTTTGAAAAATGTCTGTTCAGCTCCTTTGCCCATTTTTTAATTGGGTTATTTGTTTTTCTACTGTATAATTGCTTGAGTTCTATGCATATTCTGGATGTTAGTCCCTTGTCAGTTGCATAGTTGGCAAAAATTTTCTCCTGCTCTGTAGGTTGTCTTTTCACTCTGTTGATTGTTTCTTTTGCTGTGTGGAAACTTTTTCGTTTGATATAGTCCCATTTGTTTATTTTTTCTTTTGCTACTTGTGCTTTTGGGTTCATATTCATAAAGCCTGTGCCCTGACCTAATTGCTGAAGTGTTTCACCTATATTTTCCCTTAGTAATTTTACAGCTTCTGGTCTTACACCTAGGTCTTTAATCCATTTTCAGTTGATTTTAGTGTATGGTGAGAGATGCATATCCAGTTTCATTCTTGTGCATATGAATACCCAGTTTTCCCAGCACCCTTGCTGAAGAGGCAATCTTTTCCCCAATGTGGATTTTTGTTGCCTTTGTCTAATATCAGATGGCTATATGCCTGAGGAGTGATTTCTGAGTTCTCAATTCTACTCCACTGGTCTGAATGTTTATTTTTATACAAGTACCATGCTGTTTTGGTTACTACAGCTTTGTAGTATAATTTGAAGTCAGGCAGAGTTATGCCTCTGGCTTTGTTTTTTTTTTTTTTTTGCTCAGGATTGCTTTGGCTGTTCGGGGTCTTTTATTTTTCCATATGAGAGGTAAGATTGTTCTTTCCATTTCTGTGAAGAATGTCATTGGTATTTTGATAGGAATTGCATTGAATCTGTAGATCACTTTGGGTAGTATAGACATTTTCACAATGTTAATTGTTCCAATACAAAAGCATGGAATATCTTTCCATCTTTTTGTGTCTTCTTTAATTTCTTTCAGAAGTGGTTCTTAATTCTCATTTTAGAGGTCTTTCACCTCCTTTATTAAATTGATCCCTAGGTATTGTATTTTTTTGGTGAAAATTGTAAATGGGATTACTTTATTTATTTCTCTTTCTGTTAATTCATTATTTGAGTATATAAATGCTACTGATTTGGGGGCATTTATTTTGTATCCTGCAACGTTACTAATGGTGTGTCTATTTTATTTATCTTCTTGAAAAACCAACTTTTTGTTTTGTTGATCTTTTTTATTGTTTTTGGGGTCTTTATTTCATTTATTTCTGCTGTGATCTTAATTATTTCTTTCTGTCTACTACCTTTAGGTTTGAATTGTTGTTGTTTTTCAAGTTCTTTGAGACGTAGTGTTAGGTCATTTATTTGAAGTCTTTCAATTCTTTTGGTATAAGCATTTATTGCAGTAAAGTTGCCTCTTAGTTCTGCTTTTGCAGTATCCCACAGGTTTTGGAATGATGTATCTTTATTTTCATTAGTTTCTAGAAATTTTTTGATTCCCTATTTAATTTCTTCTTGGACCCATAGGTCATTCAAGAGCCTCTTATTTAATTTCCGTGTATTTGTATAGATTACAGAATTTTGCCTATTGTTTATTTCCAATTTTAGTCAATTGTAGTCTGAAAAGATAGTTGGAATGATTTCGATTTTTAAAAATTTGCTGAGACTAGATTTGTGACCTAATATGTGGTCTATCCTGGAGAATGTACCATGAGCTGATGAGAAGAAAGTGTATTCTTTAGTTGTTGGGTGAAATGTTCTGTATATATTGGCCAAGTCCAGTTAGTCTAAGGTGTAGATTAAATCCTGTGTCTCTTTGTTGACTTGTTGCCTGGAAGTCCTGTCCCATACTGATAGTGGGGTGATCAGATCACCCACTATTAACGTATTAGGTCCTACTTCTTTCTTTAGGTCTAAGAGTGTTTGCTTTATATATCTGGGTGCTCCAGTACTGGGTGCATACATGTTTATGATTGTTATGTCTTCTAGCTGGAGTGATCCTTCTAACATTATATAGTGGCCTTCTTTGTCTTTTTAAATGTTTTTTTGTTTCAAGTCTATTTTGTCCAATATAAGAATAGCTACTCCTGCTCATTTTTGATTTCCATTTGCATGGTGTATCTTTTTCCATCCCTTCACTTTTAGTCTATGAGTGTCTTCACAGGTGAGGTGCGTTTCTTGAATACAGCATATACTTGGGTCTAGCTTTTTAATCCAGTTATTTAGTCTATGTCTTTGAATGAGGAGTTTAGTCCATTCACATTCAGAGTAGTTATTGAGAAGTGTTGTTTAATTCCTGTCATTTAATTGCTACTTGTTTAGGTGGTTTAAATATCTTTTGATCATTATTTCTCCTTTTATTTCTCTTCTTCAATGTGAGTTGGGAATTTAAGGTGGAATGACTTAGCTTCTTTCTCTTTCTTGCTGGCATTTTTGTTTTAAATGTGGGTTTTGCTTTCTTGTGTATTCGTGATGTTGGTCTTCATTATTCAGATTCCAGAAGAATGACTCCCTTGAGAATTTCTTGCAGGGCTGGTCATGTGGTGGTGAACTCCCATAACTTTTGTTTGTCTGGGAAATACACTATTTCTCCCTCATTTCTGAAGGAGAGTCTTGCTGCATAAATAATTCTTGGCTGGCAGTTTTTTTCTTTTAGTATTTTGAATATATCATTCCACCTTCTTCTGGCCTGTAGGATTTCGGTTGAGAAGTCTGCTGTTAGTTTAATGGGGGTTCCCCTATAAGTGACCTGATGCTTTTCTCTTGCTGCTTGTAGAATTCTCTCTTTGTCTTGAGCTTTGCGAATTTAACTATAATATGCCCTGGGGAGGATCTTTGTGCATTGAATCTGTTTGGGGACTTTTGAGCTTCCTGGACCTGAAGGTCTGTATCTCACGCTACACCTGGGAAGTTTTTTGTTACTAGTTCCTTGAGTAGGTTTTTGATACCTTTTCCTCTCTCCTGCCCTTCAGGAATACCCACAATTCGGATGTTAGACCTTTTGAGGTTTTCTGCTATCTCTCACATGTTTTCCTCATTATTTTTAATTCTTTTTTCCTTCTTTTTGTCTGCTTGACTTACTTCAAAAAGACCATCTTCAAGCTCTGAAATTCTCTCTTCTGCTTGCTCTACCCTGCTATTCAAGCTCCCAGTTGTGTTTTTTATTTCATTGAGTGAGGCTTTCATTTCTAGAAGTTCTGCTACACTCTTTTTAATAGTATTAATCTCTTTGTAGATTTCCTCCTTCATATTCTGGATGTTTTTTCTTGTTTCATTGTGTTCTCTAATTGAGTCTTCCTTTATTTCTTCAAGTTTTCTTAAGATCATTACTTGAAATTCTTTTTCAGACATTTCAAGGATTCCCTGATCCATGGAGTCTGACTTTGGGGCCTTACTCTATCCTTTCGGTGGTGTCATTTCTTCTTGATTGTTTGTGCTTCCAGTGTTTTTCACTGATGCTTGGTCATTTGGTAGGGGGTTTGCTTCTTCTATTACATTGAGGTTGGCTGTGGAGTGGCCTTGGTTGCTATGGGGTGTGAATTGTCTTTGCTTGACAGTAGGTGTGGTGGTGGTTATGTTAAACCACCTTGGTTCCCGTCTAAGACTGTCGTCGTAGAATGAGTCCCTAGTGTGTGGAGTTCTGCTGGGCCAAACTTGGTGGGTTGGAACCGTAGGCTGGTGCTCCCCCCTGTGTGTGAGGCGGAATGAGGGGCTGCGTAGAGCCACATGGTTCTGCTGGCTGGTGTAGCTGCCATCTGCACCCGGTGGGCTCACCTGTGTGGTGCCGGTTCAGGGCGCAGGGGTGGGGCCTGGAGATCCCCCCCTGCCTGGGTTCAAGGCAGCAGGGTGAGGGAGCCACGTGGAGCCGCCTGGTTCTGCTGTCTGGTGCTGCTGCCGGCTGCTTCTGGGGGGCTCCCCTGAGTGGAGCCAGTTCAGGGCACAGGAGCGGGTCCTGGAGCTCCCCCCTGCCTGGGTTCAAGGCTGTGGGGTGAGGGAGCCAAGTGGAGCCACCTGGTTCTGCTGTCTGTTGCTGCTGCCGGCCCTAGTCTTCTTGTCGTTAAGCCTTCACCAGAATCTAGGCTTTTTCTATCCTGCTCCTCTAAATTCTTCCAGCCTTTATCCATTACCCGCTTCTAAAGCTGCTTCTGCATTTTCAGGTATTTGTCATAAGCAACATCCTACTTCTCAGTACCAATTTTCTGCATTCTCCAGAGAGACAGTTCCAATAGGATATGTGCATAGGTCTATGAGAGGGGATTTATTAGGGGAATTGGCTCACATGATTATGAAGGCCGAGAAGTCCCAGGATAGGCTGTCTGCAAACTGGAGACCCTGGAATACTGGTAATGTGGCTCAGTCCAAGTCTGAATGCCTCAGAACCAGGAAAGCCTTTGCTGTAATTCTTGGTCCAAGGCCAAAAGCCTGAGAAAACAGGAGACTGACTGCTGGTTTAAGTCCTGGAGCCCAAAGGCTGAAAATCCTGGAGTTCTAAGGTCCACAAATGAGAGACAAGAGTGTATCTCAGCTCTAGTTGATGGAGTGATGTTTGCCTTTTGCTCTGTCTTTGTTCTCTCTGGGCCTCCAGCACATTGGATGGTGCCTGCTCGTACCAGGGGAGGATTTTCCCCACCTGGTCCACTCAGGCTCACGTGCTAATTTCCTCTGGAAATACCCTCACAGGCACACTCAAAAGTAACACTTTACCAGGTTTCTAAGTATTCCTTCATCTAGTCAAGTCGACACCGAAAATTAACCATCACGGTTGCTAAGAAATGTTCTTGGTACCAATTTCTCTGTCATTTAAGCTTCTTTTCAAAATTGCATCAGAATTGTTTAAAAAGAACCCTCTCCTCTATCATTTATTTATTACCTATATTATATTCTTATACACTTACTATGAAGCATATTATTACCTTCATTTTTATATGAGAAAGTTTTGGCTGAGAAAGTAATTTTCCCAAGGACAAAGCATTCATAGTGGCAAATTAAGAATCAAATTCAAAGCTTATGCTACCCTGTACTCCAATAGAGGGTTACATAGAAAGATAGGATCAGTGAGCCCTGACTTAATTTTTTTCCCTAGAGGGAGAGTGTGCCTTCCCTCAAACTTCATTCCTGAGAGTGTATTCCCATATGCCCAACGCACACGTGTATGTGCAATGTACTACAGAGAGCTGAGCCTCAGGAGCTATTCTGGGTGTAGATAGTTAGCTGGCTTTGCCTTAATGGCTTCAGATCCTTGGATGTGCTTAGTTGAGCTTACCATGGGAAGAAGATGGATTACAAGGAATTCCTGGTATTGCTTTGTTTACTGGAAACAGATGAGTAATCTGCCAACAAAAAAGAAAACATTCTTCAATTTTATGTTGAAGCATAAACAAAAGCAAAGTTAGCCTCTTATGGCTGGAAATGGAGCCAGGTAGAGAGTGGAAGGATGAACTTTTTGAGATGGAGAAGGTTCATTATTAATTAGTCTGAATGTGGTGAATATTTTACAAAGTATATGTATGTCAAATTGTCAGGTTGTACACCTTGAATATATATAATTATTAATTGTCAATTACATCTCAATAAAGCTGGGGGGAAAAGGTTTATTGTGCTTATTTTAAAATCTCTTATTCAGCCTACTTGTATGCTGGGCACGTAGCAGTTCTATTGGGTGGTATCGCAGGTACTCAACAAATATGTGTTGATTGATTGATACATAAAAGAGCTGGCTAATGGATCACAATAAAGAAAACCATTATAGGCTTTGAAAATTAAGATCACAGTCTAAGGTCATTTATGGAGAACTCACCATGTGCATGTCACTGTGCTAAGGGTTTTACGTAGGGTGACTCACTTTTCAGAATAGCCTGCTGAGTAGATATTATTACCTTCCTTTTTAAGATGATGCATCAGTGACAGATGAGTGCTTTGTTGAGGTCTAGCAGAGAGTGAATTGAAGGTGGGGTAAAGGATTATCACCCTCCTTTCTACTGTATCATTCCAGCTCTCCATCCATACCTGGATCACAGGGGTGTAGAAGACTCACCTCATTTATATAGTATTTGGATTCCACTTTATAGGAAGGAATTGATAAAATGTCTTCAGTTTGCTGAGCTGTAATTAATTCCTATGCCATGTTCTCCATTTTTAATGGCTTAGAAATGATACTCTCACCACTATCTCTGTCTAAACATCATTCATTAGAACTGTTGTTAGACTGACAATCTCCTGATACCCTAAATCATCTTCTCATTTAATTTCATCTTTTGAGTAATACCTTATTCTTCTGTTTTCTGGACCAAACTGAACTTCTCACTTTTACCCTGTGGATTTTGCTTGGCCAACTGTACTTATTGTACTCTTTGTAGATTTCCTTATTAGTAAGCTCTTCTGCTTTCTAAATTTTGTGCTTTATTCTGAATGATTTCCAATGTTTAGCATGATTGTTTTTGGAAACTTTCCAGAACCAAATGGAATATTCTCTAGGGCTTCACAGAATGGGGCTGGGGGAAAGCTTAAGTGTGCATCCTTCACTTCTATCTTCTTCCACAGGAACTGCTATAGGTATGTTCCCCTAAAAGGTATGTTGAAGAACCTATGAACCTTATTTGGGAGTGGGGGCTTTACAGAGGTAATCAAGTTAAGGTGAGGCCAGACTGGAGTAGGATGGGCTCTTAATCAAATATGACTACTGTCCTTATATGAGGAAGAGAAGAAACACCGAGACAGACAAATAAAGATAATGCATGTAGTGGCAGAGATTGGAGTGATATCTACATGCCAAGGAGCACTATGGATTGCCAGCAGCCCTAGAAGCTAAGAGGAAGGTGTGGCACAATTTTCCCTCCTAGAGTCTTCAGAAAGAGCATGGCTTTTCCAACACGTTGATTTCAGACGTCTAGTCTCCAGAACAGTGGAAGAATAGATTTCTGCTATATTAAGCCATAAGTTTGTAATCTGTTACAGCAGCTCAGAGGCTGTAACATTTCCTGATTTATCATCATCCTCACCTTCATTGTAATAGATTCAATGTACTGGGTGCCCAATGTGTTCCTGGCTCTGGGCTAAGTGTAAGTGTCATATTTGATTTAATATGACAGTATCCTTACAGACAGTCCAATCTTCTAGCATTATTTTCCCTGAGACTGAGTACAGTCAGCTTTCCATATCCATGGGTTCTGCATCTGTGGATTCAAAACAAAAATATTTGGAAAAAAAATTATGTCTGTACTGAGCATGTACAAACTTTTATTTTTCTTATCTTTATTCCCTAAACAATACGGTGTGACAACTATTTACACAGCATTTACATTGTATTAAGAATTACAAGTAATCTAAAGAAGATTTCAAGTATTTGAATCTATTTTATTTTATTTATTGGATATGTTTTATTTTATAACCTATGAACATTCTTCTGTATACTTGTAAATCAAAGACTAGAGCATCTTTGGATTTTGGTATCCGTGGAAGGTCTGTGGGTACCTAGGGATGACTGTACTGGTGAGGCTGAATCTATCCCAGTAAGAAATGGACTTTGATATGAATCCAAATAGATCTGACCCTAGCACCAGTCCTGCAAACGACTGCACTGTGCTGCCTACACTGAAGCAGGGTGATCATTTTCTTTGTTTTTCCCTTGTTGCTGATTTAACATCTTGAAGATTATAGTCTCTAATATTCTGATATCACTTTTAATAGAATGAAGATCATGGTTATTCTTTCCCCACACTCCATCACAGTTCCAACACTCCTAGCATCCTCTGTTCTCATCATTGCTTCTCACTTCCCTTTTTTAGATAGAATTTGGTCACTAGTAAAGATACAGAATCAGATCAGGATAAACCTTCTTATTACATGTTTATGTCTGAGGAAGAGTACAGTTGAGAACAACTTCTCTGAAGCTTTTCAGGCAGAGGGGTATGTAGCTATTAGGACACAAATATACTATGTCTGGCTTTCCTTCAAGTTATAATTTGGCTAAAAAATTATTCTTGGCTGACATGAGGAGCAATAATTGAAGATTCCTTGGCTTCATGCTTTAAGGCAGTGTTTTGAAAAGTTTTTAAAATGATCCAAATCTTTTGGCACGATTGAGAGAAAAGTCTGGAAAGGAGAGACCCTGTAACTGTTCTCCCTTTCATTTTGGTTATTTGATTGACATTTTAAGCCTTTATTTGAATGCTATAGGTTAACTCAAATATCTTATAGTTTATTGTATGATCTGTAAAACACTTTCATATATATTATTTCATTTGATTCTCACAACGCTCTTGAGATAAAGCCAGGGCAGATATCATTATTCTCATTTTAGAGATGAGAAAATACACTTGTAGAAATGGCGTGTTTTGCCCAAGTTCATTCAGTCGTTAAGTGGAGGTGGGATTAGACCCTCAGTATTGTGGTTTCTGACTCACCCAGTTACATTTTCAATGCAACTTAATAATAAAAATTAACATTTACCTTGTGTATTTCATCTCAAAATACTCACAACCACACTATCAAGTAGATTTCTAAAATTGCTGTTTCACAGACTCATGGACAAAAAATTAAAAAAGAAATTTAAGGGGATTGAATACATTTCCGAAGGTCCCAAACATGGTAATAGTGAAGAGGATTGAAAACTACCACTAAGCACACACTCTTAGCCGTTTTACTGCACATCTTCCTCAAACCAAGTGTTTGTTAACAGGAAGGTAAAACCATGGGATGGTTTCTAAGTGAAGATGCACCAAGAAGTTCAATTTAAGCCTGGAATCAAAACCAGAGCTCCAGTGAGATAGGGGTACTGTAATTTGAATTAAAAAGCATTTATTTCTTTTGCATTGAAACTGTAGTTGGGTTCATATTCTCCTGGTTCATAGATCACATCATTTAAATACTCTTTATTCTGATCAAGCATTTAAAGAAGTTACTTAAATCCGTATTAAAATGTATATTCATGTGCTTTTTTCCTTTCTTGACATTTGTTCGTGTACCCTGATAAAACTCGAAGAGTCGGAATCCTTGAGTGATAACGGCTCTGTGCTGCTAGGTGACAGCTCTCGGGATCTGTCAGACAACCCAATTTGTGTAATAGTGATCGGACTCTTGGAAAGTTAAAACCACCTTCAAATCACAGCGGGATATAAGGGAGAAGTTTGAGAAAAAAAGCCTGCCAATTTTTTATCCTTCAGTTTATTGTTACATGCACTGACCATATTTTTTTTCACAGTTAAATCTTAGAGATAAACATTTTCCTTTTCAGAAAGTAGGGCTGGGTTAGAAATTTTATATGAACGCTTATAAATTGAGCAAATTTGGAGGGACTAATTTTTTGAAAAAAATCAGGGGAATTCTCTTTTTTAAGATAGATGCTCAATGTAGAAGATCTTTGCATACTCACCATTGATTTATTGACCTCTCAGCATTCGATTAATCATAGATTAATTACTTAGGTCAATCTTAGATTGGGAAGTTTCCTTAAAATTTTTCATTGAATGGCTTTAAAGTAAATTTAATTTTCAGAAATATTCAGTGGCTTTGTTTGAAATGAGGAAAGACAACCTTTCCACTGACAATTGTTTGTGTCCAGATATGAATGTATCTGAATTATGTTTTCTATCATATATACAATCTAATGAAATGCTCAGAGTAATTTTTCATTTTTTAGATAGAAGTAATCTTAAATAAATTATTCATCTATAGAATTGGGTAAGCATTAAGCTAACTTCTAAGGATATTTGACCAAAATCTGTTTTCTTCTTAAGTTTAATGCATATTAAAATACAAAGTGAATCCAACATTGGGAAAGTGATTAGACTAATTTGTATTAAACACAATTATGTAATTAAAAAGCCTAAATTTGAGAAAGAGTTATGCAAAATAATTTTTTCTTTAAAATTTTAGGGCCAGCCTGTGGCTCACTCTGGAGAGTGTGGTGCTGATAACACCAAGGCCACAGGTTTGGATCCTATATAGGAATGGCCAGTATGCTCACTGGCTGAGCGTGGTGCTGACAACACCAAGCCAAGGGTTAAGATCCCCTTACCGGTCATCTTTTAAAAAAAAGTAAATAAAATAAAATTTTATAGTAAAATCCTTAGCTTTTAGTGTATTTGGTTATTTCTATTGGTTGTCCTAGCAACCTGCTCTTTACATGTGCTAGATTGGTTGAACATGCCTAATTCATTGTTTCTGACTGTTGACTTCAATCTAATTAGATGCAGTTTTAGAGCATCTCTCTCTACTGAAGAATTTATCAGCCATCGCTGCATAGTGGTGGGTTTTCTGTGTCTGTGTTATAATTCAGTCTACTTGTAGATAGAGGGCCAATTTAAAAAGAGATACACCTTTGTATGGTATTAATGATATTCTACAGTTAAAAAAAACAATTCAGGATGTTGTCATTAATTCATAACAAAACTAGAGGAGTATTCTGACATTTCCTTGGTGCTCCTTTTCTGATGTGTAATTTTTTTAGTTTTTCTTTCTGTTATGTATAATTTTTTTTTCCCAGGTCTTTCTTACGGAAAGCTAATTCAAGGTCACATTTAGAGTTTAATTTTCATATCTAGTATGAGAGTCTCTGGTCTTCCAGTGCTATTCCTGGTATTCAGTTAATATAAGGGCCTTATTACTCTCTAGTAAGGATTAGGAGAAAAATAATTTGAAACTTCTTCCAAGGCCCTGGATTACACGGATTTGGAAACTTCTATAGGGTGCATACAATACTGGGGGTGCTTTTTAGGTGCTATGATTATTCATCCCAAACTTAGTATCATGTAAGCAGTACTTCTAGGTGCAGGCCTCATTATGGTATTGACCTGAGGTTGTGTATTAGTTGTGTGCCCTTGGACAAGGCTATTTCTTAGCCTTTTAAGCCTCAGTCTTATCATCTATAAAATGGGGATAATTGTAATGATAAAAAATAGTATTTGCCTCATAAAGATGTTGTGAGGATTAAATGATTTAGCAACATGCTTAGTTATGGTAGGTGCTTAAGAAATAATACTCTTGTTATTTTTATATTATCTAAAGGGACAGAAGGGATAGTAGGAAGGACTGAAGTTCTGAGGTACAATTTTATTCATCCCTTACTAAGGACTCAATGCTCCAGGGATGGGGTTGGGCAGTTGAACATACATGTACGGGACAAGGATAGGGAGGAAATATAGCCAAATAGTAATTCGTGGGTGGTAGAATTAAAGTGATTTTTATCTCTTTTTTATACTTTTCTGTAGTTTCCACAATTTATAACATAGATCTGTGTTACTTTTTCAATCCTAAAATTTGTCTTTATGGAAATAATGTAAAATTATGTTAACCTTCATAATTTTGCTTCCTGTTAGTAGAGCTCCAGGAACCTTTGAGTTGAGTTCCTTAGACAGACTTTGCAGGATAATAGCTGCCAGTAGTACTGCAATAGGGTCTGAGATCTGAGTTACCCTCAAAAAGTTGGGAATACAGTTTAGGAGTCAGATAAGCTGGGGCATGAGTCCAAGTTGTAAGAGGAACAAACTGTGCAGTCTTGGGAACGTTACTTCACTTTTCTGAGTCTATGCTTCTTGATCTGTAAAATGACAATGTCTCCTCTATAAGGTTGTTGTGAGGGTTAAACTAAGTGTGAGTTCCTATGTGGCATTTTCAATGCAAAATCTGACCCATAAAAGTGTTCATATAATGGTGGCTATTATCATTAATGGAAAGATTGTTGGGGTCAACTTTATCTTTTACTGACAAGGAAACTGAAGCACATGAAAGTTGCATGACTTTCCTGAGATCTTACAGTTAGTAGTTCCAATAGACAGGCATTTATAAAATTTCAGTCATTGACTACAATTTTCACAATTTTTTTCCATATACATATAGCAACCTGCTATTAGTTGCTTAATATTTTATTTGTATTTAATTTCTTTTTCATTTAAATAAATTTGTTTAGAAGCTGTATATTATTTTTTAAATATAACATAAATTTAATAACACAAAACGATTTTAGTATATTTTAGCTGGATACTGTTAGAAGCAAGTTAAATACCAAAAAGATAACGGCTTGGGAGAGAAGTTTTAAGAGACTACAGTGCTTCATGACATCAAAGAATTGATGTCCTGGTACTAAGAAATGAGAAAGCAGATATACGAAGTTATGGTAAGGGACTGGCCATTTGTACTTCTGGGTGCCAGAAATGAATGATGATAAAGGATAAAGATTAGTCAGGGGAGTGAGTGCTGAACCACAGTAGAATGCCCTTTCTGTTGCAGGAATGTTTGAAACCATCACCTACGACTTATCAGATTTCCTAAAAGGGTCTGGCTTGTTTAAGACCTGCCTACTTGCTTTATTCTAAATGATTCCTCAGCAAGCCATCCCACCTTCAAGTTGTCTTTCAATTTCTAAGATTGTTTTTTATCAGCTGCTGCTGTTGCTCTGATGCTAATGCATTGCACAGGAGTTTTGTAGCAAGGAGGCAATCCATTTTCAGTGATAAGTTCTAATGAACTGAGAGCGTTTCACTATCAAATGTACTTCTGGTGGGTGTGTTGAGAGTCCAATATATACATTAGTCAAATAGCCAAAAAATGGCCTTTTGCATGCTGGCCAGGGATGTCAATAATGTGACCGCAGGCAGAACAGATGGTGTAAGGCATGTTGAAAGAAACCTCTCACCAGAGGTTAAGCCTCCAGAGTTTTCTTTAGCAATGTGTGAGCAATTACTGTCTGTCTCCGCCAATATTGCAGGGAGATAACTAGTGGAGTACACACATGAATAGAGCACCATTTTTCTAAAAACGAGGAAGAAATAAAGGAAATCATCTTTGACTAAGAAACAGGCAGGGAAACCCTTCCATTAACTTAAACCATCTTCTTTTTTCTTTTCTAATCTTTTCCCTTCAATTTTCTTCCTGTCTTTTATCTTTTTATATTTTTCTCTCTGACAGATCATCCTTTGATTTTTCAAGTACCTTAGCTCTGGCTCCTCCTAATTTCCTCTTATAATTGCCAGAGAAAGATCTACAAAGGAGAGATTTTCAGTTTAGAAAAAAAAAGAAGATTGTAATAAAAGCCCATGAATTATATAAATAGGGTAGATATTTATTAGTTAACTAACTAGTTTAATCTTAACTAGTTACTAATTAAAGCAGGTTACCCCCAAATTCTAAAATACCCAGAATGATACCTTGCGAAGCTTAAAAAATGATAGCTATAAAGTGAAGATCAAAAACGGACAATGGACATTTAAGGCATCTATCCTGAGATTTTTAAGAATCCTTCAAATTATAAATATCAACAAAGGAGAAAAATATCAGTGGAGCATAACATTTCCTATATAAAATATAAGAAAAAAGATATTGATCTATATGTGCATCTCTTTTAGACTCTCAATTAGTCCCTACTTAAGCCAATCCTATGAAAGTGGAAGGTTAGTTAACTGCTGGTGAGGACGAGCAGTTTGATAGATATGAAGTTTGAAGGAGGGGAAGCAAGGAAACTATGCAAACAACTTTGTGAAGCACTTGGTGGTAAAAACATTGGTGAAGCTACTCAAATGATCTTTGTCAGTGAGGGACCAAAATGCAAATAGATTTGTTTAGCAGAACTCCAGAAAGTCTCAGGAATTGGAGGTATGAGACACCATAGAAAGTGGGGTCATCAGGATAACGAGAAGGCTGAATATGGGAAGATTGGTTGCAAATCCATACAAGAAGCACTCTAGAGCTGTAGAGTCCTCATTTCACTCCTCAAAGCTGGCTAATTGCTTCTTCCTTACCCAAACAGAAGACTGGATGTTTGCTCTCTAGAGATGTTGAGTGAGAGAAACTCAGGGCTTGCAGACTCTAGGCACACCTGGACTTCAGGTGGTCACTCTAAAAGCAATGGATACGTGGACAGTCTGCAAACTGAAGAGTAATATTCCATCCAAGTTATTCCACCTGCCTCTGAAACATCCTTTTTCCACTTTTCATCGCAGTAATACATATATAACATAAGGATTGCCATTTTAAGCATTCTTAAACATACAATTGTGTGGAATTACTTACGTATGCAATGTTGTATAACCACTACCTGTATCTATTTCCCAGTTTTAAGTGGTTGACCAAGGGACCCTTGGCTGGAACTCTTTTTATTTTGTGTACGGTCCTTATGGAAAAATTCCACAGTAGTCTCTGGTCAAAAGAGTAGTGGAAACTGGATGGGAAACTTCATACGTGTGGAGCTTTGCATTCTGGGGGTGTAGCTGTACATGAAGACTGCCAAGTGTGACCTTTGGGGCTCCCAGAAGGAATACGTACATTCATGAAGCAAACAGACTTAAAGAACAAATTATTTATATGGATAATTTAATATGATCCTTCCTTTTACTTTGCATACATGTGATGATTAGTATTCACTTATCTGCCTGGCACTTCTAGGCAACATAAAAAGGGAGGAAAAAGCAAGAAGCTTTAATATATATATACATGTACATATATATTTATATATAAAAGGAAGAGAAAATTTTTGTTTATCACATGTGACATGAAAATTAACTATATTTAATAAGTTAATAAAAATAGGTATTTTACCACAGGTAACATGAAAAGTCATTAGAAATTAAAAGATTTCAGTAAAGATATGAGATTAATGTGTAAAAAACAATAGCATTTCCTTATACTAAAAATAACTTGCTAGACAATGCCATAAAAATTCTAACTCACAATAGAAAGTGCTTGGGAAAAATACTAACTCCAAAAGTTCAAGATTCTTTGTTGGGGGAGTCTCTTAGTCTGCATTATGTTGTCCACTGTGGTAGCACCCAAGGTCATGGCAAATCATGGCTTGGCTCCCGAGGAGGTTCCAACAAGTCTTTTTTTCTTTTTCTTTTCTTTTTTTTTTTTTTTAAAGAAAGGAAGTTTATTTGGCTCATGATTCTGGAGGCTGGAAGTGCAATGGCAGCAGCTTCTGGCAAGGCTTCTGCACCAGGTCATAACACAGCAGAAAAGTGGAAGGAGCCGAGCTTCCTTTTATAACAACCCTTTCTCATGAGACTAACTTACTCTTGCAAAAATGAGTTCACTTCCGCAGGAACTCACTAATTCCCACGAAAACAATAACTGTGTTAATCCACTGATGAGGACTCCACCATCGTGACCCGATCACCTCTTAAAGGCCCTACTTCTTAATGTTTGCCTTGGATTGGACTGTGTCACCCAAAGTCCATGTATTAGAAACTTAACCCCCACTGTGATAGTATTAGTAGGCTGGGAAATCCTATTATGGTAATTGAAAGGTAGGGACTTGAAGAGGTGATTAGTGGCTATTGTAAATGGGCAGGCTTTCTTGATTTCTCCTTCTGCATGTTCACTATTGGAGAAAAGAAATGCTACTGATTTTTGTGTGTTGATTTTGTATCCTGCTACTGTGCTGAAATCATTTATCAATTCCAAGAGTTTTTTTGTAGAGGTTTTAGGCTGTTCGATATATAGGATCATGTCATCTGCAAACAGGGACAGTTTGACTTCATCTTTTCCAATGCCCATCATCAGATGAGTGGATACGGAAAATGTGGTACATCTACACAATGGAATACTACTCAGCTATAAAAACGAATGAAATACTGCCATTTGCAACAACATGGATGGACCTTGAGAGAATTATATTAAGTGAAACAAGTCAGGCACAGAAAGAGAAATACCACATGTTCTCACTTATTGGAGGGAGCTAAAAATTAATATATAAATTCACACACACACATACACACACACACACACACAAACCGGGGGGGGGGGGAGAAGATATAACAACCACAATTATTTGAAGTTGATACAACAAGCAAACAGAAAGGACATTGTTGGGGGGGAGGGGGGGAGGGAGAAGGGAGGGAGGTTTTGGTGATGGGGAGCAATAATCAGCTACAATGTATATCAACAAAATAAAATTAAAAAAAAAAAAAAAAAAGAGGTGATTAGATTGTGAGGACCATGCCCTAGTAAATGGATTAATAAGTTGATGGTTTAATGGTGCTCATGGGCCTGGTTCTGATGCCAGCAAGTCTTTGAAGCTGAGAAATTACACTCAGAAGGCTTCCAATGTGATAAACTGGCTGCTCCTTATACTTTTAAAACACAGAGGTCCCTTGCTGCAGAAGACTACTCAGTGGTACTAAGATTAGGTAGCTCTCAAAACATCACTTCAGAGCACCATCTATGAGCCAGACAGCAGGTTCTCACCAGAACTCGACCACGCTGGCACCCTGATCTTGGACTTCCAAACTCCAGAACTGTGAGTATCAGATTTTTATTGTTTATAAGCCATCCGGTCTAGGGTAAACTGTTGTAGGAGCCCTAATGGACTAGGCCACTCAACGCCTGAGAGAATGTTCAATTTCTCTAGTCAAAGAAATGCAAGTTAAAACAACACTAAGATACAACTTTATACCTGTTGCACTTTCCAAGTTTAAGAAACAGTAGAGGACAGTGGGGAATAAGGTTTCCTTATACACTGTTGAGTGGAATAGAAATGGGCCGTATATGCTTGGCTAGAAATTTGGCAAGACTATAAAAATTTAAAATGTGCTTACTTGTTAATCCAGCAATTCCACTTCATAAAAAGATGCACTCACATTTGTACTCAAAAGGTTAGTTGCAGGATTGTTTATGATTCATTCCAAGTGGAAACAATATAAAAGCATATCACTAGAGAATTTAAAAAATAAATTATGGCATATATGCATATAAAGAGTGTGTATATTTTTACGTATGTACATATGTAGCCAAAATACCATGCAACTATTAATAAAAATGAGGTAGCTCTGTATGTTCCTGAATGGAGAACTGCCTTCAATGTACATTGAAGTAAAAATAAAGAGTATTACTTATAAGTAAAAGTTATACATTTTACAAACTTACAATACATTTAAATAATTTATTTATGAATTATTTATAAAGATTATTATATAGAATATTACCCAAGTTTTATACTTTGCAGTCTATTTTTTATTTTAATTTTTTTATTGTAACATACTTGATTGTACATATCTGTGGGGTATAGAGTTGAATATCAATGCCTGTGTGCAATATGTGATGCTCAAATCAAGATAATTAGTATACTGTACAATGTAATCTTTTTTCATGGCCCTTTACCAATTCCTCCCTTACTCCTCCCCACCCCCTTCTCCGGTAACCTCAGTTCTGTTCTCTCCTTTTGAAAGTTCAATGTATTATTATGATTGTTGTACCTTTCTTTCTTTCTTTTTAAACATTTGTTTATTTATTTTTTAGTTTCCACTTGTGAGTGAGGACATGCAGTATTTCTCTTTCTGTGCCTGGCTTATTTTACTTAATATGATTTTCTCTAAGTTCATCCATGTTGCTGGGAATGGGAGTATTTCATTCTTTTTTATGGCAGAGTAGTATTCCATTGTGTATATATACCACATTTTCCTTATCCAGTCATCCATCAATAGTCATTTAGGTTGGTTCCATATCTTGGCTATTATAAATAGAGCTGTGATAAACACGGGAGTGCAGGTATCCTTTTGACATGATGATTTCCATTTCTTTGGGTACAAATCCAGCAGTGGGATAGCTGGGTCATATGGTAGTTCTATCTGTAGCTGTGAAGAACTTCCATACTGTTTTCCATAATGGCTATACCAATTTGCAATCCAGCCAACAGTGTAGGTTCCCCTTTCCCCGCAGCCTCACCAGCTTTTGGTTATTCTCTGTCTTTTAGCCAGTCTAAGTGGGTGAGATGATATCTCAATGTGGTTTTGATTTGCATTTCTCTGATGCTGAATGATTTTAAGCATTTTTTCATGTGTCTGTTGGCCATTTGTAACTTTGCAGTTTAGATGACAAGATGAGACTAACAAATGGAGAACAGTGAAGGTGAAGTTGTCAGAAGAGTGGCTTTCCAAATTTTTGTCACGTTACTAAAGACAGCAGGCTATAACAGAGGTAACACAGTCTTTAGTCTATATCTGGCTCCCAGGGGTTAGCTGAAACACAATTTACTGTGCAGCCAGTGTGTCCCTGACCCTGGGTTGGAATCACTGATTCAGAGAATACTTTGTCTGGTCCAAAGTTGCCTTAAGCTTAAGGCGTTCAGAAGGCGGAAAGGTTGATGCCACCTGAGAGGTCTTTGGTACGGAGATGACACAGAAGGATGAATGTGTCTGAACAGGCAGGATCTGAGGAACTTTACATCCTTTTTTCTTGCAGCTCCAGGAATACAAATGCTGACACAATGCTATTCAGGTCCTTAAGGCAAAGTAAAATTCTGATTGAAGCAGGGCACTTCAGGAATACTTTTCAATAAACATATAATGAGAAACTGCTCTGTGACAGATGGTAAGCCAAGCAGCCAGGAAACAGAGATGAAAAAGACACGACTCTGTCCTGGGAAAGCTTTTGAGTGAAAGTGGAGAAAGATCTGACTGAGCATCTTTATGTTTCTTTCACCTACTGCAGACAGCAATGTCCTGTACATTTGGCCAAAGGCCAGACTCTGGTAGGCTGGTTTCTCTATCCAGGTGAGACTGGGCAAAGCACATGGAATCTCAATTAACAAATCATTAAGGCAGGCTAATCACTCAGTGCTCATGTTACCCATCTTGGTCTCCTGAAAAGCTCTTCTCCCTGAACCTGGGCAAATGGCATTTAGGCTGTTTGTTTTACTGACTTCAGTGACTCACTATGAGCTTGACTAATCTAGAGTCTAAGAATGCTCATTTTTCTTCTTTTCAAACCTAATCTTCTCAATATCCATTAAAGGACTAAAATGTTATTTTAAATGCAGGAATCATTAAGTCTGAAGAATAATGGTGGAGTGTTTATTATTGCTTTGAATGACTTACATTTTTAAACTGTGCTCCTTTGGAAAAATCCTTAAATTCATTTGAATGCTTAATATTTACACTCTTCAAAAGGATTCCAGATTAATTATATTTCTACAGTAACAGTGATAAGAAACCCATTTTTATAATAATTTGTTTAATTTCCATTTATAACTCAGTCGCCAGACTGTAATTCTATAGTCATATTCATTTTCCCTATGCGCTCTTTGCCTAGTCTGTTTCTCCTCCTTTCTTCCCTACCACTGCTAAAGCTATTAAACGCTCTTCCTCTAATCAGCTAGAATCTGAACATTAGAGGCCTCTCTGACTCCTCCCCTTCTTTTACATCTGTATCTGGTATTGCTCAAAAGAGGCCATTTGCTTCCCCCCAATATGTTATGTTCTGTTTCCTCAGCAAGGAAGCCCAATTTCTAATTGGTTAAATGGCTGTGCACACAGAGACTACATTCCTGGTATTTCCGTACAGCTAGAAGTGTTCATGTGTCTTAATTCTGACCAATGAGATATAAGTGGAAGTGCTGTGCATCAGCTTCCAAGAAGCTTCTTAGAAGACAGTAATGGGTGCCATTTGCCATATTCTTCTTTGTCCTATCCTACTATGCACTTCCTGGCTGGAGCCCCAGCAGCCATTCTGAAACATGAGGCATGTTCTAAGGAGAGTGAAACAATAAGATAGGAGAGTGATTGCTGCCACTGTGGAGCTGACCCACCAGCCAGAACTGCTTAACCCTGCATTTCTTTTACATGAGATAAAAATATATTTGTATTTAAAAAATCACTGTTTTGGATCCTCTATTACATGAGTAAAATCTAATCCCGATTAATACTCTTCCTTATGCTTTTGTCCCAGTCTTGCCATTCTCACTATTGTTATTACCATCACAGGAAACTGAAAAGCAATATAACGTAGGGAATATAGTGGAAGGCTTAGCAGCACAAGCTTTGTAATAATCCTTATTTTATTCTTTGCTCTATATCTAATTTTACCTCTTTGTACCTTAGTTTCCTCTTTGTTGAATGGGGACCTCATAAGTTTGTTGTCAGGAGTAAATGAAACAATGCATATGAAAAATTCATGTGAAAAATTCATATGCATAGCATCTGGCAGTAAGTGCTCTGTAAAGGGTAGCTCCCTTAAAATCATCATCTTGTTTCGTTTGACCTAGGGGAGAGGTCTTAGAACAAATACGATTGGACACTATATACTAACTCGATGATTTAATAAATATTAACCTGATATTCATACTATTCTCAGCTCAATCATTTTTATATTTATACTGAGATTTTATATTTGGCATATTTGTATTTACATTTAAACTCAAGGTGCCCAAACTTATAGGCCATGTTAAATCACAGACTCGCAGTTACATATTATTGATGTGGCATATTTCTCAAAATCTTTTTCTGGCTTAATCTTTCATACAATCTGCTTTGGCGGTGGAGCCTCTTGTGCCCAGGTCTTCTATTATCTTCTATAATATTTACCACACCTGGAGGTTTATTTTGCTTTATGCTCTTGTTTTTATTTAAGCAAACACAAGCCTGTACAACAGAATGTTCCTCACCAATTTCAGCAACTATTTTATTCCCAGATTAAAATTCAAACATTCATTTATGTCAGATTTCACCTTTCATCTTTGCTTTTCAAAGAGCCTTTAAAAAATTTAAAAAAAAAAAGAAAATATTTAATACATTTATCTCAATTGTGTTCACAACCTGGCTGAAATCTACAACAGTGCTGAAATTATTATTCTTAACAACAATTTTTGAAAATAATTTTGAATTCAGCTATAACTCACTGCTACAATTATTGATGCCTGCTGCATAACTGTGACTCAACAGCTAAAGTAGATTTCACCATTATTCTAGCCTAAGTGTTCTACTTCTCTGCCTTTCCTATCTCACCTCCTAAATTCTCCTGCACATCACTGTGGAGATCCTAATCAAGTCATTCTCTTACTCAAAAGCTTTGGTTCATACAGTTCTCCTTTCTTTGGCTGTCTCTCTATCATATTCTCTATTCTTCCAGGCAAATGCCAACAACTAACTCCATGAAACCTAATACCTGAAACCGAAAGTGATATTTCACTCTTCTATCTTCTCTGAGCAAACAAAGAACTATCCTATTTTTTTAGATGATTATATTTTGACTTGAAATTTCCAACTTTCTTATTCCTGATTTCCATGAAAAGGATTGAGCTGGGTTCCCCCTGGCCTCTGCTATGTTGAATGTTTTTTTTCCTCCCCAAGGTAACAAGGAGGGTGGTGGGGTAGGAGGTCAGAGAGCCAGGACCCAGAGATATAAGCAGAAGCCAAAATCATGAGCAGCAAAATTGGAGAAGTGAGAAAAAGAAATTGAAGTTAGAGTTGACCCAAAGCTTGAGTCTTGTTGAATTAATGACCAACAAGTCAGAAATAAGCAAAGCTAAAGGAAGCTCGTGGTGGGTCTTGAGAAATCACTTTGATCTCTAGCCAAAGCTTATGGCTTTCTGTTATGAGCTGACAGGACTAGTGGAAAATGGGTGGTGGAATTGCCTGGGTGGGAGAAGTAGAAATGCAATAGGATGAGTTTTGTCTGTATCTTTAAGTGGCCTTAAAAATATTTTTTCCTTTTTTTTGAAAGCAAGGTGGGTGATATGACATTATTAGAAGGAGAGGCAGATGGTGTCACTAATTTGGATTGTCTCCGAAATGGTGTCTCTCGGTTCTGCTGCTTGAATTCTGGATCATATTCTGTGTGTCTTGGGTGGCCAGCAGCCTCTTCAGGTGATGATAAGGTGGAAGTGGGGCTCTGCAGTGAGCTAGCAGTGGAAGCCCTTGTTGCTATGGAATAGTGGAAATATGCATAATTAGCATCCTGAAAGTGGGAGTTGAACCAAGCTAATTATTAGTATTTCTGCAAGCTGCAAGTTCTGGATGTTCCTGCATTGTTATTTTGTGTATTAAATTGGGGAATTTTCATGGGCCAACTGTGGGTTTCTGCTGAAAGCGCAACTGAAAGCCCTGTGGTGGTTTTTGGGATTGGACAGCTCACCTCTTGGGAGCTCGTGCTTTCCTCTGCATCATCGGTACAGTTTCCTGGTGCTCTTGTATTGTAGTGGTAGAGTGTGTGTGTGTGTGTGTGTGTGTGTGTGTGTGTGTGTGTCACTCTTTTGATAGGGGATTCAAAGCAAATTAGATACACTCTGCATAGGTCCTCCTCAGCTCTTATTGAGAATCTTGTAATAGTCTTGTAATCAATATACTTCTAGCTTCAGCCTCATATCCCTGCAATGTTCCTTCTGTCTGAAAAATTCCCTTATATTCTGCAGAATTGCCCACTGGTGATAAATTTTCTTAATTTTTATTTGTCTGAAAAAATTTTAAAATTTCATTATTGTTTATTTTTCTATCTACATATAGAAGTCCATGTTGTAAGATTTCTTTCAGCACTTTGTGGTTTCTCTGGTTTTGTTTAAAAGTCAGCCCTCAAGAGTGAATTGCTGCCCCTTTTAAGGTAATATGTCATTTTTCCTCCCGTGTCTGTCTTTAAGATTTCCTCTTCACTTTTGGTTTACAGCAGTTTTACAATTATGCACTTATGCGTGCTTCTCTTTGTATTGAGATAGTTTGTGGTTTGTAGGGTTTCTTGAAACTGTGACTCAACGTTTTAAAATTGTTTCTATCAAATTTTCCTGCCTCCTTTTTCTGGGACGTAAGACATATCTTTTATACTTTTGCCCTGTAACCTTTTGTCTCATATGATTTTTCTATTCTTTTATCTCAATGTTTCAAACTATGTATTTTTTCTGTTCTGTTTTCCACTTACTATTCTTTTTTTCAACTCTGCCTATGTGCTATGAGACCATTTCACTGTTATTATTGTTTTTAAAATGCCAACATTTCCATTTGGCTCTTATTTATTATTTCTAGTTTTCTACCCCAAATCCTTAGTCTTGTCTTTTGTCTTCTTGAATATTGTAACCATACTTGAAGTCTATATCAGACAGCAACATCATTTTGATATTCTGTGAGTCTGTCCCTAGTATCTGCCTGAAGTTTTCTTAGTCATATTGCTTTAATCACTCATGGACCTCGCTATTTTCCATTGAATACTGGATAGTGTATCTAAAATTTGCAACCCAAATTTAAAAGATGTAAAATTTTGAAATCTAGGATGACTTTATCATTCTCCAGAAATAACTTACATTTATTTCTGGAAGGAGGCTTTAGCAATCTTATTCTCAGTTCATCTTCTAAAATTGGCAGATACCTCTGGGTATATTTGGCCTCGACTGTCAGTCTCAACAACCTGGGTTTTCTTCTTCACCCAGACAGTTTTCACCAACTTAATACTCTGATGGCTCCAGATGTATTTTTTGCCCAAGATTTCTAGTTATATTCAGCGAGAAAGTTGATCTACATTACTCAGTCTATCATTACCAGAAGTGAAAATATGAAAAATTAATTTTAATGTACTGGGAAAATTACATTAAATCCTCAAAAGTAGAGAGAGAACACCAGCTTCTCTTTTTATCAATAAAGAGGGAACATGAGGAGAAATCTGCAGATTATTTCCAGCTCTATTTCTAACCAGATCATTTACTAACAGTTTAGAGAGGAATGCTAAGAATTTTAATAATTTCATCTGACACGATGTGTACATGAATATGGGTTATTATATCTCCTTCTCCCCTTAAGTACTCTCTCTTACCATGTATGTTTTTCTTGAGAAAAATGTATCTTTAGTTTCAATCACAAAAGTTTTTTGATTATTTATAGCTGATATTTATGTCTCAAAGTAATGTTTATGAATTAAAATATTGTCATTAGGCATGTCAGTAGAAGTGAAGGAGGGTATTTTGGCTGAGATGTAAATAGACATGTAGATTTAGTTATTACACTGTCCTAGAGTTCCTCTGTCTACTCTGGAATGATAAGCCATTTAAATGTCAAGGGGTTCTCAGAGAAAAGTCTCTAGTCTCTCTCCGATTTTCTAGAGCTCTGTATATCACTAGGGTTTAGAAATACACAGACAGAACATCACCAGCATGGCACAGTAGGAGTTACTAGGCATGGGTGAGGGACTGGGAGAGGCAACATAATTCTTGAGAGAAACATCACATGAGTGTACAAAGCATTAAAATAGAGGAGGCCAGAATGAACAACGATTCCACGTGCAGTGCAGGGCTGCATTTGACCAGCTTCTGATGAAGCACCCCCAGGTTGCTGCACACCCTGGTAGAATTGATAAAGAGGATCATGGTCGATAGGCATCCCAGTCTCTCAGCTGCACAATTCTCCCTTTTCAAGGCTGAACATTTGAAGAAGAAAGTGTTTTTTTTAATGGCTGAAAACCATGCGAAAACTGGGGACCCCACAGTAGATGATGCAAAACCCAAAGCATTAACAATGGAGTGAAGGTAATTTTCTCCCAGGGGAGGTTAGTGGTTCAAGGCAGACCATTGCCTTTGACACAGAGAGAGGCACTGCCCAGTGTCTTGAGATGAGTGAGCAATAGTTGATCAAAGGAGCAAAAAACAGAATTTTAGCCCAAGAGAGGAACTGTAGAGCCACAGCCATGGACTTGCATTCTGTGTGAGATACTGCCCTCCTTACCTACTGGGGACTCTTAGAGTGACATAAAGAACCAGAAATGGAGGTTCTGTTACTTGAAAGCTGAAGATCCTTAGTCCATCTTTGAAGACTATTTATTTAGGGCCTTTGATTAAGACATTTGATTAGGCAGAGCCTGGGGAACGTTAGTGTTACACAAGTATGCACCCCTGAGGACATTCAAATATAGGGGGAGATAATCCTTGGAAAAGTCTGGACTTTTTGCAAACCAAGGAAGTTGTGATTCAAAATATCTATGAATACTGGCCAGAGAAGCCTGAACCCTTTGTAGTAAAGGAAAATGTTAAAAACATAATTATCCATCATGGAATATACTTCAGCCACCTTTAGCTCCAGCAAATATGTTAAATATAGACAAGTCACTATGCATTTTGATCTACCTTCTAAAATTAGCTGTTTAAATTTCCATGAGGTGTTATTTATTAGAGATATGATTGACATTTAGAGTTTTATCAAAGGTAAGCAGATATTTTTCATTACTTAGATGCTATTTCTTCTGAGTAAAATGTATATTGGTAAAGCTTATTTTATGAATTGAGAAATTTATATAGTCCTTTTGAAAAGAAACCACACAAGTGTTTATATGTTCATTCTGTTTTCTCCAGTGGGTGTGAGGTCACAGGTGACCAAAGGCCACTGGAGAGACCCATCTGCAGAGTCAAAGAACTGAGGTCCATTCAAGAAATATTCTTCCTGGGAGGTGGTGAAGGAACCTATAGGTTTTCTGTGGCCTATGCCTGACCTTCTCAAATCTTGATTTTATTACTAATGACACAAGAAATATTCATATAGGAGATCACACTATAGCTAACTTGCAGGTAAAATTGGGGTTTCCTCCTCTCATGCCTCTTTTAAGTGCTGATGAGGCAAAATGGTAAAGAATGTGCCTGAAATTGTAGTGTCTCAGCCCTAGAGACAGACGTTAGGTAATGATACAAACACAGAAGATTTAGGAGGTGGAGCTGAGAGAAACCACCAAGATGAGGACCAGCAGCTTCCCAGAGTGCCAGAATAGCAGGATGAGAAGATAGTAGGAGAAAGGCTAAAGAAGGGCAGTGTAGTGTCCCACAGTGCTGCTGCTTCCTACTAACTCTATTATCTTTGCAAAGCATTTCAATTCTCTAAGCCTTAGTCCCCTCATTTGCAAAATTGGAGTAATATTAGTACCTTTGTGTTAGTATGAAATAATATATCCAAAGTGCTTAGTTTATTGTCTGGCACATATTAAGCATTCAGATAGTAATGATAATACCAACATTAATAATAGCAAATAATTACTATTATCAACATAAAGACTTTCCTAAAATTTGATCTTGTAAGAGGGAAAGAGGAATGTCAATTGTCCTTGTTGAAGTATCTGAGGATAAGCAGTAGGAAGAAGGAAGAAATTGTATGAGGAGGGCCATTTTGGATTATGAGTACAATACTTTAATCCCCATTAGGTAATCTACAGGGAATAGAATATTGGAAACTTTTGTGCAATCTTTTTTTTTTTTTTGACTGTTCAATATTTTATTTTATTTATTTATTTATTTATTTATTTATTTATTTATTTATTTTAATTTTATTTTGTCGATATACATTGTGGCTGATTATTGCTCCCCATCACCAAACCCTCCCTCCCTTCTCCCTCCCCCCTCCCCCCCAACAATGTCCTTTCTGTTTGCTTGTCATATCAACTTCAAATAATTGTGGTTGTTATATCTTCTCCCCCCCCCCCCCGGTTTGTGTGTGTGTGTGTGTGTGTGTGTGTGTGAATTTGTATATTAATTTTTAGCTCCCACCAATAAGTGAGAACATGTGGTATTTCTCTTTCTGTGCCTGACTTGTTTCACTTAATATAATTCTCTCAAGGTCCATCCATGTTGTTGCAAATGGCAGTATTTCATTCGTTTTTATAGCTGAGTAGTATTCCATTGTGTAGATGTACCACATTTTCCGTATCCACTCATCCGATGATGGGCATTTGGGCTGGTTCCAACTCTTGGCTATTGTAAAGAGTGCTGCGATGAACATTGGGAAACAGGTATACCTTCGACTTGATGATTTCCATTCCTCTGGGTATATTCCCAACAGTGGGATAGCTGGGTCGTATGGTAGATCTATCTGCAATTGTTTGAGGAACCTCCATACCATTTTCCATAGAGGCTGCACCATTTTGCAGTCCCACCAACAATGTATGAGAGTTCCTTTTTCTCCGCAGCCTCCCCAGCAATTATCGTTCAGAGTCTTTTGGATTTTAGCCATCCTAACTGGGGTTAGATGGTATCTCAATGTGGTTTTGATTTGCATTTCCCGGATGCTGAGTGATGTTGAGCATTTTTTCATATGTCTGTTGGCCATTTGGATATCTTCCTTAGAGAAATGCCTACTTAGCTCTTTTGCCCATTTTTTAATTGGGTTGCTTGTTTTCTTCTTGTACAGTTGTTTGAGTTCCTTATATATTCTGGATATTAATCCTTTGTCAGATATATATTTTGCAAATATTTTCTCCCACTCTGTTGGTTGTCTTTTAACTCTTTTAATTGTTTCTTTTGCTGTGCAGAAGCTTTTTAGTTTGATATAATCCCATTTGTTTATTTTTCCTTTGGTTGCCCGTGCTTTTGGGGTCGTATTCATGAAGTCTGTGCCCAGTCCTATTTCCTGAAGTGTTTCTCCTATGTTTTCTTTAAGAAGTTTTATTGTTTCAGGGTGTATATTTAAATCCTTAATCCATTTTGAGTTGATTTTAGTATATGGTGAGAGGTATGGATCTAGTTTCATTCTCCTGCATATGGATATCCAGTTATCCCAGCACCATTTGCTGAAGAGGCAGTCCCTTCGCCACTGAATAGGCTTGGTGCCTTTGTCAAAGATCAGCTGACAGTAAGGGTGTGGGTTGATTTCTGGATTCTCTATTCTATTCCATTGGTCAGTGTGTCTGTTTTTATGCCAGTACCATACTGTTTTAGTTATTATAGCTTTGTAGTATAGCTTAAAGTCAGGTAGTGTTATGCCTCCAGCTTTATTTTTTTTGCTCAGCATTGCTTTGGCTATGCGTGGTCTTTTATTGTTCCATATAAATGTCTGGATAGTTTTTTCCATTTCTGAGAAAAATGTCTTTGGAATTTTGATGGGGATTGCATTGAATTTGTATATCACTTTGGGTAGTATGGACATTTTCACTATGTTGATTCTTCCAATCCAAGAGCATGGGATATCTTTCCATCTTCTTGTATCCTCTCTAATTTCTCTCAGCAGTGGTTTGTAGTTCTCATTATAGAGATTTTTCACCTCCTTGGTTAACTCAATTCCTAAGTATTTTATTTTTTTGGTGGCTATTGTAAATGGGCAGGCTTTCTTGATTTCTCTTTCTGCATGTTCACTATTGGAGAAAAGAAATGCTACTGATTTTTGTATGTTGATTTTGTATCCTGCTACTGTGCTGAAATCATTTATCAATTCCTGCAGTTTTTTGTAGAGGTTTTAGGCTGTTCGATATATAGGATCATGTCATCTGCAAACAGGGACAGTTTGACTTCATCTTTTCCAATCTGAATGCCCTTTATTTCCTTCTGTTCTCTGATTGCTCTGGCTAGTACTTCCAACACTATGTTGAATAGGAGTGGTGAGAGTGGGCATCCTTGTCTAGTGCCTGTTCTTAAAGGAAAAGCTTTCAGCTTTTCCCCATTCAGGATGATATTGGCTGTGGGTTTGTCATATATGGCTTTAATTATGTTGAGATACTTTCCCTCTATACCTAACTTATAGAGGGTCTTTGTCATGAATGAGTGCTGAACTTTATCAAATGCTTTTTCAGCATCTATAGAGATGATCATATGGTCCTTGTGTTTGAGTTTATTAATATGGTGTATCACATTTATTGATTTGCATATGTTGAACCAACCTTGCATCCCTGGGATGAATCCCACTTGATCGTGATGAATAATTTTACGTATGTGTTGCTGTATTCTGTTTGCTAGTAATTTAGTGAGGATTTTTGCATCTATATTCATCAAGGATATTGGCCTGTAGTTTTCTTTTTTGGTTATATCTTTACCTGGTTTTGGTATCAGGATGATGTTTGCTTCATAGAATGAGTTTGGGAGATTTGCGTCCGTTTCAATCTTTTGGAATAGTTTGTAAAGAATCGGTGTCAATTCCTGTTTGAATGTTTGGTAAAATTCTGCTGTGAATCCATCTGGTCCTGGGCTTTTCTTTGTTGGGAGCCTTCTGATAACAGCTTCAATCTCCTTTATTGTTATTGGTCTGTTCAAATTTTCTGCGTCTTCACGGTTCAGTTTTGGGAGCTTGTGTGTGTCCAGAAATTTATCCATTTCCTCCAGATTTTCAAATTTGTTGGCGTATAGTTGTTTATAGTAGTCTCAATGATTCCTTGTATTTCAGATGAATCAGTTGTAATATCGCCTTTTTCATTTCTAATTTTTGTTATTTGAGTCTTCTCTCTTCTTTTTTTTGTTAGCCATGCTAATGGTTTGTCAATTTTATTTATCTTTTCAAAAAACCAACTTTTTGATTCGTTGATCTTTTGAATTGTTTTTTGGTTTTCAATTTCATTCAGTTCTGCTCTGATCTTAATGATTTCTTTCCGTCTGCTAACTTTAGGTTTGGATTGTTCTTGTTTTTCTAGTTCTTTAAGGTGAAGTGTTAGTTTGTTCACTTGCCATCTTTCTATTCTTCTGAAGTGAGCATTTAATGCAATAAATTTTCCCCTCAATACTGCTTTTGCAGTATCCCACAGGTTTTGGTATGATGTATCATTGTTTTCATTAGTTTCAATACATTTTTTGATTTCCTGCTTGATTTCTTCTTGGACCCATATGTCATTAAGTAGAATGCTGTTTAATTTCCTTTTGTGCAATCTTGAGTCAGAGGTAGAATGTGTGAACTTTTACTTCTTTCGGGTAATTACGGTAAAGATAAAGATCCTGAAGGCTCTGACCAAGAAGTAACTAGGGGTGTGAAAAATTGTTCTACTGTCTCAAATAAAAGTTAGAGGATGTAGGAAATGAGCCCTGGTAAAGATAATGGTCTGAAAAGGCATTTTCGAAGGATAAGATTTCCCCAAAGAAGCTGAAAATGACGTTCTTGAAGATTTTTTAAAAATGAAACCATTTGTGTAAGTGTAGTAGTTTCTTATTTTGCACAAACTGAGCAGAAAATGTGTTTACCAACAAATATTTGCACTATCTGAGCTAGGGCTCTCAATGCAGAACGAGACACAGCATGTGCATTGAAGAAACATGTAAACAGAATTTTACACCCAATAGTGCATTGCAGGGAACTATACTTGTCTGCTAAAGCCACAAACATAACCAGAAGAGGAATGCCATTTTCATGCTTGGAAACACAATCTAACTTAATACCAATTTGGAAGTTTGTATGTTATCTGTCCTCTGATTTGAAAGTTTATCCCAAAGTAATTCAATTTTGATCTGACCATATATTAAACATGTGAGAACATCCATCTGGGGCAGATTTATGATTTTCATCCTGTACCTTGGGGTAGAATGTCTGATAACAGAAGACACCATATAGATATGTGGTCATTGTGCTGTAAAAGACCATCTGCCTACCTTTGTACAACATGGCTGAAGAAGCATAAAATGAAGAGCCAAATCCCTTTATATTCTTGAAGACCAGATGCCTTACAACATGACTGATGGGTGTGGTGAAACTCCCTACAGTTCCCATCCAGCAGGTAAACATTAGGAAAGGCAAAAGGGCCAGCTGTCAAGAATCTGAAACACCATAGCATTTTAGAATTTTATCATTAAAATGCAGCATGAGGCTGAAATTTTTAGAACTATGATTTTATGAGTGACCTTAGAAAAATATGATTATGTAGACCAGACAAAATGTGACTGTTTGGTGTATTACACTACCTATGGCTAGCTCTTTAAAAGTGTTAGTATCTTAAATTTTGGATAGCTCAGCTAGTGCAAATGTTTGTTGGATTAAGTTCAATGCTTCTTTTCTTGGGGAATCTTGGGTTTGGTGTTAAACATAATGCAGTGGACCAGGAACTCATGAGTGAACCATTTTAATCCTGTTTCTGGATAAGCATGCTCTGTAACCTTGGGAAATACATTTAACCTTCATAGGGAAAAGAAAACATGTTCTAAAGCACTTTATTCCAAGGCAGAAGAATTTTATAATGCTTGACAGGGCATCGGGTGCAAGAAAAATTAATAATGACAATGATTCTTTTCCAGATACGAGTCTCTCAGTTTTGCTGAAGTATTTTAATATGCTGTTCAATTCGAGAGAATATGAGAAGTGAGCTTCTCTGAGTCTCATTTTTGGCTGGAAGTCTTGGCTGACTATTGGGACAATCTGTTGTTGCTGGCTATTGCTCTGGGGGTGAGTTAATGCCAGCCATTCAGATGCTCACTAAAATCTATATTCTTGTGGATGGTGGTGTTCTGCTTCCCATGATCAGCTTGCCATTTTTTGCAGCACAAGCAAAAGAGACGCATTTTCTGTCCTTTGGCCTTGCTGGAGTTATGGGCCCATAGCAAACATTCTCTACTTCCTCAAGCTCATTAGTTGGTTTACAGCCATCTGTCTTTGTACCATTAACCCACTCGATTGGACACTATACAGTTGTTTTCTGTGTCTGTTCTGGTAAATTATGTGCCACTGCTGTTGTGCACTCTGAGGTACATGCTGTTCTAATGACAGCTCCCTTGGAAGAGAGCAGGGTGGAGAATAGCTCTGTGAGTATCTGAAGCTGTGGCAGAGTTTGGTCCATGGGGGGTGGAGGGCGGGGAGGGCGACTGAATAAGGGCAACCCTTGGTTATGCTGTAGGAAGAGCGAGGCAATAGGAAAAGTATCATTTTTTTATTGGCCAGTGATATGATGGGAATACAGGAAAGCATAAAAGAAAATCCAATGGATGTTGACTGAAGCAATTTTCCAGCTTTGGAAGAGAAACAATAGCACAAAGGAGAGTGACAGCATGCAGACAGGTAGCAATAGGAGTGTAAGTTTTCTTCACTCCTTTTCTCTAATTTGTTGCATCCATGCCACATCATCGGGGGTCTCCTTAAGTGCTCCTCATGCTGCTTAGATATAGAAAGAAACAGATAAAACCAGTCTGTGGTTCCCTGGTGCCTGAAACAACTGGGGAAGCAGAGTGAGCAACCGTCGTAAGGAAATAAGGCAGTGCACTGCTGGCTCTCCAGAATTTTATGGAAGAATTTTAGGAAATGCTGGAGGGTGGGTAAGAATACTTCAAGGTGTTGCATGCTGCCTCCAGAAAGAAAGAAAGTAATAGTGGTTGTATGTGAAGTGATGAAGAGATGTATCCTTTCTACCATTCATTTATTTATTCAATATTTTATAAGTAGAGATTCGTGGATATTTATTTTAATCTACAGTTTTTAATCCAATGTTATCATTATTTATTTTGTTGCTCCAAGTCTTCTATTTTGGCCATCAGGTGCCTCTTCAGGTTGCTTCCTGTGTCATATTTTCCCCGCCCCAGCCCTAGAATCAACCACTTCTCTAAGGGGTCCTGATTTCCTTATTGTTGAATTAGGGTTTAGAATCCAGGATCTGGGAGCTGGGTATGTTTGTGCTGTTAGGGTATCATTGTTTCTAGGCCCTTTCAGTGGACAAAACTAGGAAATATATGTGTGTATACTAGCTCATGCATACACATGCATCTATATTTATTTCGGTGTCTATGTAAGTATTGGAATTCGTAGGCTTATTTTGATACTCCTCATTCCAATCCCAAACCATTGGGTCCTTTCTTCTTTTCTTATTTGTAGCTTCCTTCCCTGACAGTACTTGATTCTTAGTACATATTTACTTCTTTGTTCCTTCCTAATATACATATAAGGTAGTTCCAGAATTGCTAATCCATGCCTCTGTGAGAAACACATTTACTAGCTATATTACAGTATTTGTGTATAGATCTTTTTGTCTTTAGGATCTAGGCTTATTTTGATAATACATTTATTTTTCCTCAGATTTATTTTTCAAGGTGACCTTTTCCAATATCAGCTGTAGTGAGATAATGATCACTTGAGTAGATTTCTGGTGGTACAGGTTATCACTGGAGTGCAGCTATGTGCAAATTGTCTATAGATAATAAAGATACATGTAATCTGAAAGAAAAAAATTCATCTGAGTTTTTTAATTTCATAATTGGATGTATACATTTGGTATTGCTTCATGATTTTCCCCAATATCAGCTCAGAAATCAATATTTCTATGAAGTCTCAGAGCAAAAAATTTGGATGGGAAGCGCATACCATCAACAGACATTTTAGATTTCAGTTATAGAATTAATAAATCAAAATGACCCAAAAGTTCACTGCAATTGCCTTTTTCAGCAGAATTCAGCTCCTTGAGATGGTTTCAAAATAGTGGATATTAATCTATATTACATCTCTAAACACCTATATTATCTCTCTATATCTATATTATGTGATATCTTCCTAAAAGTTATTTGTGCAATTTATAACCTTTATAGTCTTAAAGACTGATTTTTTTCTAAGAGGTAGTTTTTTTTTTTTTTCAAATTGAAAGGATATATAGACAATTCTTAAAAATCTGGCAAAAAATTAAAATAAGAACATAATGACATTTACAACTATTAAGAAATGAGCAAAGATGAAATAATGACAATGAATAAAGGTAATTCATTCACTCAATACATACTAATTGTGTCCCTACTATATGCTAGGTGCTGAGAAAACAGTTGTAATTAAAACAGACAGAAATCCCTGCCTTTATGGAATTCATATTCCAGTGGAAAAAAGATGGGCAACAAGCAAAATAAGTACATTGTGTAGTATTATTGGAAGACAGTAATGGTACAGAGAAAAGAAATCAGGGAAGGTGGAGGAAGAGTTATGGCCTGGGGTGGGTTATAAATTGCATTGGGGTGGTCAGGGAAGGTATCATTGAAAAAAGGACAATTGGGGAAAAGCTTTCAAGGAGGGGAGGAAAGAAACCATGGGGAATCTGGCTGAACAACCAGCATAAAGTTCTCGAGGTAGGAATGTGTCTCAAGGAGGAGTCGAGGTCAGAGGGGCTGGAGTGGAGTGAATTAGAGGGCATTTTAAGAGGTGAAGTTGGAAAGGTAGTGAAGTGAGGTGAGGTGCAGGGGCACAGAGTGAGAAGCAGAATGAGAGTGAGTGTCTTGAAGCCAGTGCAGGGCTTTAGCTTTTCCTTTATTTGCAAAGGCAAGCCACTGGAGGGTTTTGATCAGATGCTGCATGTGATCAACGTCTTGTTATTGCCAAGTAACAACCACCTTTCACAAACTTAATTCTGTGCACTCCACTTCCTGACTACCATCTCCTGTCTTTCCAGTTTACTTCATCTAGGACCTGACTGCAGTGATCCTTTGATCCAATCAGGACCTCCAATCCATTGACCTCAGCTCCTTTCTTTTGTCCCTTTTCCCTTGGTGTCCTCTCCCTACTTCTTAGCCTGGAGAAATCCTATGGCAACCATTATGATCATTCTATTGACTGCACCCAGAAGTCCTTTTCCCTTCCTTTCTTTCATTTTTTTTTCACTGTAGCTGCTTGGCAAAATAATGACTGTGGTTCAATTCAACTCCCCATGTTCCACACCTAAGCTCATGTAACTAAATGTGTCTGGAGGAAAAAACACAACCTCACGGACTGTTCTGAGTTTCACGTAGTGACAGTAAGCCTCAAATGCACTGTTAATGTCACCAGGCAGTCATCCTAGGCTCTGCACTCCCATGAATAATCATTTGCCCTCCTGCTCTCGTAGATGATTTATCACCTTCTTGTCCTGTCTCAAACCTGCAACACATTTTCTCTATCTTTTTCTCCTTGCTTCCAATCTTACTAAAATAATTAGAAAATCAGAGGAGACCCTCCTTAGATTTGCTCACCCATCTGCCCACCATCAATACCTGTCACAGTGTCTTGTGCTTTCTTGCCTGTAACCAGACACACATTTTAATGTTTATCCCTCCACATTGCGCTCTGGACCCCACTTTTCAACATGTGTTCAAGCACATCATTCCTTCCATCCCACAAGATCAATTTTTTTTCCACTCACTACTGGATCATACTCTTTAATATGCTGATGTTTCTTTCACTTAAAAAAAAAATCTTTCTTTAACTCCTCTTTTCTCACCATTCCATTTCTTTGCTCTGCTTTGAAACAAAATTCTGTAAAAACATTGTCTCTACTCATTGATTTCATATTCTCTCTTTGATTCTCTCTTGCATTTATCTAAATCAGGGATTTTTGTCTTGACTAAAACACTAAAGTTGCTCTTGTCAAGGTGTTGAGGTCACATTATTAAATCTACTGAAAAATCCTCAGCCTCATATTACTTGACCTATCAGCAGTATTTGTTGACAGTTGATCATTCATTCCAGGATGTCACACCCACCTGGTTTTCCTTTTATCTTAATGGAGTCTCCTTTGCTTGTTCCTTCCTTTTCCCTGCACCCTAATAATAGAGTTCCCTGAGGATTAGTTCATAGATTCTCTTCTAAATTGATATTCACTTTCTTGGATCTCACCCAATCTCGTGGCTTTAAATATTCTCTATATGTTAACAACTCTCAAACTTATATCTCCAAAACAGACCTTTTTCTCACATCTTATTTCCATTCATTAGAGTATTATTTTGACTCTACCTTCAGAATACATTCAGTATACTCAGAATCTTACCACTCATCACCACTTCTAGTACTATCGTCTCTCACCTGAACTATTGCAGTAGCCTCATGGCTGGTCTTTCTGACAATCCCCCTACACATTTTATCAGCACATGGACAGCAAACAAAATGAGAATAGACTCTAAGAGGTGCAAGGGTAGAAGCAGGGAAACCTGAAGAGAGACTGGATAGCAACAGACGTGTTGAGTAGGGGTCAGATTTTGGATACATGTTGAAGGTAGGTCCAACAGGATTTGCTGATGAGAGAAAGAGAGGAAGGAGTCGAGAGTGGCTGCAAAGCTGAAAGCATGGAGTGTGGTGAAGGAGGTGGGATCCTACATTGCTAACGAGTCTTTTCCTTTTACAGTTTTTTTTGAGAAGCGACGTGGAAATCTATATCATAAGCCTTTAAATATTTATACTTTTTAAACCACTGGTCTTATTTTGAATTTTTTTTCAAAAAAAAAAGGGAAAAAAAGCTTTTTTTTAAAAAAAATATGGTCATTATAATATTGTTTACAATAATACAACAGTAACATGGAAAATACTTACAATATAACATTAAGTGAAAACATGAAATGATATATTCACTATGATTAAGAAAATGTAAAATATTTACGAAAGTGGATGTCAAAATCAGAATTTGTAAAAATAAAACCATTATTAATTATGCTAAACCAGTAAGAAAATTTTTATTTTAAAATTAAAATATTACTTACTGTATTAAAATATTTTTATATTTATGAGAGAATTTTGTTAGAAATATAATTGGTTGTTATATTTATTCTGTATAGTAGACATATCCATTTACAACATTTTTCTTACAAAGAATTTGCTTTTGTCAAGTGGTGAAAAGTACAACAATATCATATATGAACTTACAAAGATTTTTAATGGCTTTTTATAAATAAGTGCTCACAGAATTCTCCCTTAAGAGTTCTCAATAACCTTCTACGTGAATGTAGAATCAAGGTGATTTGCCTTCAAAGACCAGCTCTGTCACTTAATCACTGTGTGATTTTGGTTGAAGTAGGTAACTGGAGTCTCAGTTTTTTCATTGCCAAATAAGATATCAATCTCTCTTCTGTCTGCTTGACAAGGTAGTTGTGAAGCTCAAATGCAAATGTCTGAAAGTGCCTTGAAACTACAAATCACCTCAGAAACGTAAAGGATTATGGTAATTTAGGCTGATATTGTCTCTGCTTCATCCTGAAAATTATATCCTTAGGTCTTTATCATTATCTTCAGAAAATAATGCTTCCAACAAAATAATGCTTCCCTTTGAATACCAATCAGCTATCTTTAAAAAACTAAGCAGCAATAGAAACATATCTCTTCAAAATAACAGCAAAATTATAATATGCTAATAAATCATATATTTGTCTCATAAAGATTAGTAAAAGATTAGGTATAATTCATGGTATAATCTTATATCCATTCTAAGCATATTCTTAACTTGAAAAAATAACAAACTTAGAAAAAGTTAAACAAAAGTTTAAAAACTTAAAGAAAGTAGTAGGCTATTCAGATCACCTCGTCTATTTTTTGAATAGGTATTTCTGAGCAGGCAAAGTATGAAATTAATTTATTAACAAAAAATTATATAATACATCTGGCCAGCAGTCTATGCGAAAGTGTACCATATATAAAATCTTAGAGTACAGGACAGAATCTTCTCATGAAGCACCAATACTTTCTTGAAGAGGAAGATTCGTGAAGACAGTAATCCAGGTCGAACTGAAGAATGATGAAAACAGCAGTTTTAAAATAAAAATAATTGAGATTATATCTCTCCTAAGAGAAGCAGGTTTATGCAGCATGTGTCAAACAATCACAAACAAAAGGCAAATGAAAGGGTTTATTGGTTTGCAACAAATCTTTGCATTTTGTTCAAAGCTGTATATATGTTATGGGTGGTAAAATTCATCAAGATAAAAATAGAATGCATTATAAATTGAAAGAAGCCAATTATTATTTTTGAAAGAACAACAAAAACTTGCCCAAAGTTTATAGCTACTGCTGCAAAAGCTATAATATAAAAGCAGTGTGATTATACAGTAGCTGAGCTAAAAACAAATCATCTGATGCTGGAGTAGATGGACAGAAATAAACTGCAAAATATATCTTTGCTCATGAAAATGGGAATTGGTTTTGGCCTAGAGCCAAACTGAATTAAATATGAAAAAAGGGAAGAAAGCATGCGTAAAGAAATTTTTCTCTACTCCAGACTGTGACTCTTATTCCTCCCTCATTATGTGCATTCAGCTTTCTCTGCAATGGCAACTGAGTAGAAGCAAACTGAATGTATCTGCCAAGAAAGTAGGTGACTTAACCTCTTAGAAAGATATCTAAAATCATTTCCAACTCTCAAAAAATTCTTTCCTATTTCCAGTACTCTTGTCACCCAGCCTAATGCAACAATTTTAGAAGGGTTGACTTCAAGTATTTTTATTAGAGACTGCGAGGTGGATTGCTCTCTAGGACTATTTATTGCTTTTCGATATTTTAGCTTTCTTCTTTATATTGTTTTGTGTTGGATGGTGTGTGCCCTTTGGCCTGTGTCTTCTTTTCCTTGGCCTAACTCCTCCTCTTGTTGAGATATATTCTCTAGGAGGCCTCCTGATGAAAGAAAATGGAGTTCCTGCATATCTGACAATGATTTATTTCTACATTCTTAATTGATTAGTGTCAGAATTTCGGGTTGAAGTACATTTGTCCCTCAGAATTTTGAAAGCATTTCTCTGTGGTCTTTTAGCTGTAGTTGTGATTCTTGTATCATTGTGTGTGAGCTTTTTTTCTCTCTGACAGCATTTAAGATCTCTTTATCCTCAGAGTACTGAAAAATGTGCTGTGGGTGGTTTTTTGGTTTTTTTAAAAAGTTTATTTATTTAGTTTTTTCTTGTGCCTGTTCAATCTGGATGCTCATTCTCTGCAGTTCTTAGAAATTTTTCTTTCATTATGTACCTTATAACTTTCTACCCACTGTTCTTTTTGTTCTTTTTCTGGAACACCTACCAATTAGGTGGTAGATCTCTTGGACAGACTCTTTAATTTTCCTGTCTTTTGTCTCCCATTTCCCACCTCCGTTTCTTTGTTTTACTTGCTGAGACCTTCTCCTCAACTTTATTTCCTAACCCTGCATGAATTCTTTACTTTTGCCATTACATTGGACTCTATTTTATTCCCTGGATAATCTTTTAGACTACCCTGTACTTTTTCCCATGGATGCACTATATCATTTTATCTCTCTGAAATCCTGAATTTAATTTAATTTTTTGCTTGCTGGATGTTTTTCTTTGGATTTTCCTTTTTTTTTTTTTTTTTTTTTTGAGTTTCTTGTAGCTATGAATTTGTCATGGTCCTTCTCATTTATGTTGAAGGCTTTGCTAAAATGTCCAGTGAACCGTAGATATCTGTTCATATTTAAGATGGAGGACCTAAAAACTGATTAGAAGCTCTTTGTATATTGATGGGATTTATCAAGGGTTGTTTTGTGGCTTGTTGGAACACATATTTTCCCGTGAGGGACTCACAACTTTTAATACATGTGAGGACCCTCCTTTGACCAGTTGCCAGTTTCCTCAGAAAGGATCTGCCCAACTTCTGACGAGCATGGGGACTGAGACACTGGGGCAAACTTGGTTGCCACCTGGCCCCCAGGGCAGAGTCAGAAAAGGAGGTTGGGGTGGCAGGAGGGGGTCTCATTGTTCAATTCTGTTTTAATTTAACTTCTCACTCTCAGCTTCTCCTGGACTGCCTGTGTCCTGAGTCCCTAGGATTGACCCACAGTCTCTGCTTAAGTAAGAGAGAGGCAGCCAGACTGGGGCTGTAGAGGTGCAGCTGCTCTTTCTACAGATATTTGATTAAACTCTCTGCCTTCAATCTCTCTTCCATATCCACCTTCAGAAGTGTCTTTGATCTCCAATTCCTAAATCCATCTAATGTTTTATGGTATGAATTTTCTTGATTATTGCCTAAATCTGAAGTTTCCAAATACTGTTGGCATCATTTGATTTCTGTCATCTTCTCTTTCATTCTTTTCATGTTTATGTTTATCTTTCCATTTTCTGTCATTTTAGTAAGAGTGGTTTTTGGGACAACAGAGTAAATTATAGTTAGCAAATTCTAGATGATAAAACAAACAACAAACAAACTTTCCATCCCCCAGATTTTAGTAATTAACACAATAGAAGCTGATTTTTCTCTCATGCAATTGCCCAAGTGGATGTTTCTGATTGTACATCTTTCCTTTATGTGATAATTCAGGGATCCAGGAGCCTCTCATTTTATGGCTCACCTATCCGCTGGGGACCCCTTGTCTTTTGCAGCAAGCTGGCTAAAGTGAATAAAGTATCAAGAGTTATTTATCTGCTGCTTCAAAATCTTGGCCTGTGAGTCACAGGCATTGTTTTTTTCTCCATTCCATTGATAAGAAGTGGTCACATGGCCACGTGAAATGGAACTGTTGGCTGCTGGGGTAACACAGAATTTTGCTTGTCAGCTAACCATCTCTGTCAGAGTTTTCCCCTTTGGCTATCAAATGTTCATTTGTACCCTTCTTTCTATATATAGAACAGACTTACTACTTCCTCAATGGAGAAGATCTAAATTCCCCAATTTTTTCCTTTATCCATTTCAAAATCCAGTATCTCTGGACAATGTCTATCACCTGCATCAGATCCAGATGTGACTCCCCAAGATGTGGCGATTTATAGACTAAATGAAAGTTGCCTCATCTCTTGACACCCCTCTGTACACACAGGCACACAATGTACAGTGATGGGGTAGAGGCAGCCAGTTTAGAAAAAGGAGAACTGATAAACACAATAATTTCTGGTCTGTAGCTGTGATAGAATATTGATGGGCAGGAATCAGCCAAAAGAGGAAGCTCCTTATTTAGGTACCTGAGCTTCTAGGAGGAACTCTTTTGTTTATTACTCTCTATGGCCACCAGCACCATCTTCTCATCCATTATCTCCCAGAGAGAGAAATAGGTGCTGGTGAACATATCATACTTTGGATTTGCTCAGGTTTCCCAGTCACTTTCTGATTACTTGGGTTTGGTGGGAAGACTCTCTACCCATAACAGTCCAAAACATTTTCAGGATATGCTTGTGGTTTCTCTGACCAAACATCTACTCATTTTGGTTCTAATCAATTTCATTGTTCTCCCCACCTCCCAACATACTTTCCTAGATATAGTTCTCAATATGCACTATTTCCTTGATTCTTAGTCCTAATGACTTTTTCTCATTGTAATGGTGGCTATCTGGAAGCTGTCTGCAATAATAGTTTTGACTGAGAAGGCAACACCTCTAATCATTTATTTTCCATAAGGCTAAACTCTACTTAACTGAGATGTCTCAACAGGTTTTTATTGCTCAGAGTCATTTAAAATTTCACCTACTTCCAGTTTGAAGTCAGGAAGCAGTCAGATTTTATAAACTCTTTTTCCTGCCTCTTAAAGCAGACAACTCTTGCTTGAGCTCTTTTCTTCCATGTATATCTTGCTAAATCCAGCAATTGTCATCCAATACAGTATTCGGCCTTTTCAATGTTTTTAGGAATTAAATTCTGGGATGGTTAATACTACTTGCTGTGACAAATAGACACCGTCACCCCCCCCCAATTATAGTGATTTAACATAGAAAAAAATTTATTTCTTGTTCATGTAATAGGTCCTGGCTGGTGAGTGACTTCCCTCCATGAGGTGTTTCAGGATCCCTGGCTCCTAGCACTGGTTCTGCCCATTCTCTAGAGTCAGCCAGTGGAAGTGGGAGAGGGCATGTTGGTCTCATCTGCTTTTTAAATGTTTGCATGGAGAGTACCACACACATTTCCACTCACTTTAGTGAGAACTAGGGATGTGTCCCCACATAGATAGATGCAAGTGTAGACGGGAAATGTCGTCTATGGCTTTGCAGCTTCTTTCCTACAAAAAACTCTATAATGTGGAAATGGAAAGAAAACTCTTGGGAGACAGCTGTCCATCTTTACCACATTTGTGGGGAAGCAGAGATAAAGTATCTGTCACATTAAGATATTTCCTACCATTTTATTTCAGCTCTAACATCAAAAAAGTTTGTTTCTGAATTCTTTCTGTCTGTGAAAGTTTTCACATTTTCCTGGCACCAAGAAAGATGTTTTTCTTCCTCTTTTCTTTTTTAATTATTTGTGTTGTCTCTAACTCAATAAGAAGAACAGTTTTTTTTGGCTCCTATTGAATAGTTGTAAAAGAAGTAATTTGTTTTAATGCCCAAGAACTTAGTTGCAGAAGATGCTCTTCAGCTCATGACACTTTCTCCATTCTTTGGAAATAGTTTCTGTAATATATGACCTGACCTTTGGCCACAGTTAATTGATTTAGGACTCGGTACTCGATACACACCAGGCCATGCATTCACTTTATTTTATTTTATTTTTATTTATTTATTTTTTATTTATTTATTTATTTTATTTATTTTTTTATTTTTATTTTTTAATTTTATTTTGTCGATATACATTGTAGCTGATTAATGCTCCCCATCACCAAAACCTCCCTCCCTTCTCCCTCCCCCCCTCCCCCCCAACCATGTCCTTTCTGTTTGTTTGTTGTATCAACTTCAAATAATTGTGGTTGTTATATCTTCTTCCCCCCCCCCCCGGTTTGTGTGTGTATGTGTGTATGTGTGTGTGTGAATTTATATATTAATTTTTAGCTCCCACCAATAAGTGAGAACATGTGGTATTTCTCTTTCTGTGCCTGACTTGTTTCACTTAATATAATTCTCTCAAGGTCCATCCATGTTGTTGCAAATGGCAGTATTTCATTCGTTTTTATAGCTGAGTAGTATTCCATTGTGTAGATGTACCACATTTTCCGTATCCACTCATCTGATGATGGGCATTTGGGCTGGTTCCAACTCTTGGCTATTGTAAAGAGTGCTGCGATAAACATTGGGGAACAGGTATACCTTCGACTTGATGATTTCCATTCCTCTGGGTATATTCCCAACAGTGGGATGGCTGGGTCGTATGGTAGATCTATTTGCAATTGTTTAAGGAACCTCCATACCATTTTCCATAGAGGCTGCACCATTTTGCAGTCCCACCAACAATGTATGAGAGTTCCTTTTTCTCCGCAGCCTCGCCAGCATTTATCGTTCATAGTCTTTTGGATTTTAGCCATCCTAACTGGGGTTAGATGGTATCTCAATGTGGTTTTGATTTGCATTTCCCGGATGCTGAGTGATGTTGAGCATTTTTTCATATGTCTGCTGGCCATTTGGATATCTTCCTTAGAGAAATGCCTACTTAGCTCTTTTGCCCATTTTTTAATTGGGTTGCTTGTTTTCTTCTTGTAAAGTTGTTTGAGTTCCTTATATATTCTGGATATTAATCCTTTGTCAGATGTATATTTTGCAAATATTTTCTCCCACTCTGTTGGTTGTCTTTTAACTCTTTTAATTGTTTCTTTTGCTGTGCAGAAGCTTTTTAGTTTGATATAATCCCATTTGTTTATTTTTCCTTTGGTTGCCCTTGCTTTTGGGGTCGTATTCATGAAGTCTGTGCCCAGTCCTATTTCCTGAAGTGTTTCCCCTATGTTTTCTTTAAGAAGTTTTATTGTCTCAGGGTGTATATTTAAATCCTTAATCCATTTTGAGTTGATTTTTAGTATACGGTGAGAGGTATGGATCTAGTTTCATTCTCCTGCATATCGATATCCAGTTATCCCAGCACCACTTGCTGAAGAGGCAGTCCCTTCCCCAGTGAATAGGCTTGGTGCCTTTGTCAAAGATCAGATGGCAGTAAGTGTGTGGGTTGATTTCTGGATTCTCTATTCTATTCCATTGGTCAGTGTGTCTGTTTTTATGCCAGTACCATACTGTTTTGGTTATTATAGCTTTGTAGTATAGCTTAAAGTCAGGTAGTGTTATGCCTCCAGCTTTATTTTTTTTGCTGAGCATTGCTTTGGCTATTCGTGGTCTTTTATTGTTCCATATAAATGTCTGAATAGTTTTTTCCATTTCTGAGAAAAATGTCTTTGGAATTTTGATGGGGATTGCATTGAATTTGTATATCACTTTGGGTAGTATGGACATTTTCACTATGTTGATTCTTCCAATCCAAGAGCATGGAATATCTTTCCATCTTCTTGTATCCTCTCTAATTTCTCTCAGCAGTGGTTTGTAGTTCTCATTATAGAGATTTTTCACCTCCTTGGTTAACTCAATTCCTAAGTATTTTATTTTTTTGGTGGCTATTGTAAATGGGCAGGATTCTTGATTTCTCCTTCTGCATGTTCACTATTGGAGAAAAGAAATGCTACTGATTTTTGTGTGTTGATTTTGTATCCTGCTACTGTGCTGAAATCATTTATCAATTCCAAGAGTTTTTTTGTAGAGGTTTTAGGCTGTTCGATATATAGGATCATGTCATCTGCAAACAGGGACAGTTTGACTTCATCTTTTCCAATCTGGATGCCCTTTATTTCCTTCTCTTCTCTGATTGCTCTGGCTAGTACTTCCAACACTATGTTGAATAGGAGTGGTGAGAGTGGGCATCCTTGTCTAGTTCCTGTTCTTAAAGGAAAAGCTTTCAGCTTTTCCCCATTCAGGATGATATTGGCAGTGGGTTTGGCATATATGGCTTTAATTATGTTGAGATACTTTCCCTCTATACCTAACTTATAGAGGGTCTTTGTCATGAATGAGTGCTGAACTTTATCAAATGCTTTTTCAGCATCTATAGAGATGATCATATGGTCCTTGTGTTTGAGTTTATTAATATGGTGTATCACATTTATTGATTTGCGTATGTTGAACCAACCTTGCATCCCTGGGATGAATCCCACTTGATCGTGATGAATAATTTTTCGTATGTGTTGCTGTATTCTGTTTGCTAGTATTTTAGTGAGGATTTTTGCATCTATATTCATCAAGGATATCGGCCTGTAGTTTTCTTTTTTGGTTATATCTTTACCTGGTTTTGGTATCAGGATGATGTTTGCTTCATAGAATGAGTTTGGGAGATTTGCGTCCGTTTCAATCTTTTGGAATAGTTTGTAAAGAATCGGTGTCAATTCCTCTTTGAATGTTTGGTAAAATTCTGCTGTGAATCCATCTGGTCCTGGGCTTTTCTTTGTTGGGAGCCTTCTAATAACAGCTTCAATCTCCTTTATTGTTATTGGTCTGTTCAAATTTTCTACGTCTTCACGGTTCAGTTTTGGGAGCTTGTGTGTGTCCAGAAATTTATCCATTTCCTCCAGATTTTCAAATTTGTTGGCGTATAGTTGTTTATAGTAGTCTCGAATGATTCCTTGTATTTCAGATGAATCAGTTGTAATATCGCCTTTTTCATTTCTAATTTTTGTTATTTGAGTCTTCTCTCTTCTTTTTTTTGTTAGCCATGCTAATGGTTTGTCAATTTTATTTATCTTTTCAAAAAACCAACTTTTTGATTCATTGATCTTTTGAATTGTTTTTTGGTTTTCAATTTCATTTAGTTCTGCTCTGATCTTAATGATTTCTCTCCGTCTGCTAACTTTAGGATTGGATTGTTCTTGTTTTTCTAGTTCTTTAAGGTGAAGTGTTAGGTTGTTCACTTGCCATCTTTCCATTCTTCTGAAGTGAGCATTTAATGCAATAAATTTTCCCCTCAATACTGCTTTTGCAGTATCCCACAGGTTTTGGTATGATGTATCATTGTTTTCATTAGTTTCAATAAACTTTTTGATTTCCTGCTTGATTTCTTCTTGGACCCATATGTCATTAAGTAGAATGCTGTTTAATTTCCATGTGTTTGTATAGTTTCCAGAGTTTCGCTTGTTATTAATTTCTAGTTTTAATCCATTGTGGTCTGAGAAGATACATGGGATAATTCCAATTTTTTTGAATTTATTGAGACTTGATTTGTGACCTAATATGTGATCTATCCTGGAGAATGATCCATGTGCTGATGAGAAGAATGAATATTCTGAGGTTGTTGGGTGGAATGTTCTGTAGATATCTGCCAATTCCAATTGGTCTAGAGTCTTGTTTAGATCTTGTGTTTCTCTACTGATTCTTTGCCTAGATGATCTGTCTAATATTGACAGTGGAGTGTTCAGGTCCCCTGCTATTATGGTATTAGTGTCTATTTCCTTCTTTAGGTCTAATAGAGTTTGTTTTATAAATCTGGCTGCTCCAACATTGGGTGCGTACATATTTATGATTGTTATGTCTTCTTGATGGATCAGTCCTTTTATCATTAAGTAGTGTCCCTCATTGTCTCTTTTTATGGTTTTTAGTTTAAAGTCTATTTTGTCAGATATAAGAATAGCCACTCCAGCTCGTTTTTCTTTTCTGTTTGCATGGTAAATCTTTTTCCATCCTTTCACTCTTAGTCTGTGTGAATCTTTATGGGTGAGGTGGGTCTCTTGTAGGCAGCATATAGTTGGGTCCTGCTTTTTGATCCAGTCAGCCAGTCTGTGTCTTTTAATTGGGGAATTTAAGCCTTTAACATTAAGAGTTGTTATTGAAAGGTGTTGATTTATTCTTAGCATTTTATTGGTTGTTTGGTTGTCTTAGGTGTCTTTTGTTCCTTGCTTTCTGATTTACTGTTTGGTTTCTTTGTTTGTTGGTTCCTTAGGTTGTAGATAGTGTTTTTGTTAGCTTGTTTTCTCTTCATGAATGCCATTTTTATTGTACTAGCGGGTTTAGATTTTTCTTAGGTTTTTATGGCAGTGGTAGTTATTTTTCAGGAACCAAACCCAGTACTCCCTTGAGGATTTCTTGTAAGGGTGGTCTTGTGGTAGTGAACTCCCGCAGTTTTTGTTTGTCTGAGAAATATACTATTTGCCCCTCATTTCGGAAGGATAGCCTTGCAGGGTAGAGTATTCTTGGTTGGCAATCTTTGTCTTTTAGTATTTTGAAAATATCATCCCATTCCTTTCTAGCTTTTAGGGTTTGTGATGAAAAGTCTGATGTTAACCTGATTGGGGCTCCCTTATAGGTGATTTGACGCTTCTCTCTTGCAGCTTTTAAGATTCTCTCTTTGTCTCTGAGTTTTGCCAATTTGACTATGACATGTCTTGGAGAAGGCCTTTTTGGGTTGAATACGTTTGGATATCGTTGAGCTTCCTGGATCTGAAGATCTGTGATTTTTCCTATACCTGGGAAGTTTTCTGCCACTATTTTGTTGAATATGTTTTCAATGGAATCTCCATTTTCCTCCCCTTCTGGAATACCCATGACTCGGATATTTGAGCGCTTGAGGTTGTCTGATATCTCTCTCAGATTTTCTTCCATGTTCTTGATTCTTTTTTCTTTCTTTTTGTCTGCTTGTGTTATTTCAAACAGCCCATCTTCAAGTTCAGAGGTTCTCTCTTCAACTTCGACAAGCCTGCTGGTTAAACTCTCCGTTGTGTTTTTTATTTCGCTGAATAACTTCTTCAGTTCAGCAAGTTCTGCTACATTTTTTTTCAGGACATTGATTTCCTTGTATATTTCCTCTTTCAGATCCTGTATACTTTTCCTCATTTCATCATGATGTCTAGCTGAGTTTTCTTGTATCTCATTCAGTTTCTTTAGAATTATCACTCGAAATTCCTTGTCAGTTATTTCAAGGGCTTCTTGTTCTATAGGATCTAGAGTATGAGATTTATTAACTTTTGGTGGTGTACTTTCTTGATTTTTTGTATTTCTGGTGTCTTTTTTTTGGTGTTTATTCATTGTGGCAGGGGGTTTCACAGTCCACCGGTTTAAGGCTAATGACTAACTAGGATGTTGCTGTTGTTGCCAATTTGGTATGGCTCCCGCCGTGACTGCTCAGTTGGCCTCTAGTGTCTTGTGTGTGTGGTTGCCTCGGGTCTTGGGCTTCTCCGGGGATCCACCTTTCTGGTCAGCTTGTACTCTGCTGGGCTGGTGGATCACGTACCACAGGGTGTGTGATCTCTGTTGAGCTTTCACTTTCTGTACAGGACTTCTCCCCGTTCCGTGTGCTCTGGCCCAGGCTGTTAGATCGTGCAGTGGCGACCCCACCGGGTGTGTGGTTTCTGTTGAGTCTCCGCCTCCCTGGCCGCACGTCTCCCCCCTCTGTGCACACTGTGCTGGGTTGGGGCGTGTCTTCTGCACCCCTCGTCTATCAGCTGGGCCTTCAAGACCCTGCTCAGCACCGCCTCGCCCAGGAAGTCTACCAGGTTTCTGCTAGGCACAGACGACCGGTCTCTCTGGTTGCCTTTGTAACACTGTGTAGATCTTTCTCGGGTCTTGTTCACCTTTGTATCCCCCTGGTATAAACCGAGTCTAGTGCCCGCCTGCAGCCTGCTCTCCGGCAGGTTCAAGCGGACCTGGGAACTCTCCTACCACACTATTCCCAACCAGAAATTCGTTAGGCTTTTTTCCAAACTGGTGGTCGCAGAGATGGTATCTGCCTCCCAGTAACAGGAAGTTTACCGGGGCCGGAGTCCAGGGTGTGGTGGAGTGACAGTCGGCCCGCCCGTACTTCCTAGCCCTCCCAAAACTGGTCGGGACGCCCCACACCCCCAGCCCTGCCAGAGAACCGTGGAGGGAGTGGGAGAGGAAGCCGGCCCGCAGGGTCCGGAAAGCCCCGCGCCAGGCCAAGCAAATGGGCTCAGTGATGGCCGAGCAGGGCGGAGCTGCCCGCACCTGGGAAAATGGAGGCAGCACCCGGGCAGTGAGTGGCCTGGTGGTGCAGTCGGGGAGCCGCGTGGGCAACCACCCCCCGAACAGAGCTGTGCCAGGGATCACTCACAGTGCTGTGTCAGGTCGGGCGCTCGCTCTGTCTCTGGTTTGTTGCCTTCCGTGTTCTCGGCGCTGCCGCCTCGGGCTGTTCAGTCGCGCGCCGCTCGGGCGCTCCCAGGAGTCTTCTTTAATGCCGGCCTGAAACCTCGAATCTTGAATAGGGCAGCTGGCCGCCTTCAGTGCGGCCCCAGCCTCCGGGATCCTGGCTGCATCCACAGCAGCCCTGGCGCCGTGTTCCCTGTTTCAAGACTCACTTTTGCAGCTAAGAATCAGTTCTTTTCCTGCTCCACACTTCAAAGCTGTTGCCTGTAAATGAGGCAGCCTCTCCTGCCGGGGGCAAAGTGGCGTTGAGCCCCCACGACCGGCCAGCAGCAGCAGTCCTCCCTTAAGAGATGGCCAGAGGAAGGTCCACAAGTTTCCCGGCTGCCTGAGGCCCAGTGGCCACCTTTTCCACCTCAGCTACTCCGCGCCAGCCGCCGCAGCCACCGCCATCTTGAAACCACCCATGCATTCACTTTAAAAAGATTGAAAAGTGAAAATGGAGAGACTTAGTGACTCTGATTCATTAGAGCTGAGTCATTTTAGTAATTTCCTAGCAATAAATGAGTCCTTGAAATCCTGCACTGAGATTCCCAGAGCTACCTTAATTCCTTTATTTCCTGAATCTTTTTTGTTCAATTTCTTCTGCAACATCTTGAGGAATAGCAGTATTCTTCCAATAGAGCCTCACTTAATCTAGTCAGAGTCAGTGTCTGTTGTCTGTTGACTGCAACCAAAATACCCTTAATTAGTACCCCAGGGAAAGCAGATTTATTGTAGGATCTTCAATATCCTTTGGCATCTTGAAGATTTTCTTCTCATTAATTCTTATGTTAATGGCTTAGATTGAATGCCTTATCATGTGGTCTATATGTCTTCTTGAAATCCAAGAAGTGATTTTTTAGAACTAGGTAAGGGTCGTTATCCACTATAACCATTCATTTGGTTATAAGCCAGATTCTCAAGGAACACAAGCTCCTGCAAGGAGTCATTGGCACATTAGGAAGATGAAATGCCCATTTCAGGCAAATGTGCCCTCTTTTCACAAGAGCCTGCTTCCATCTAAAAAGCATAATGGTGTCCTTCAACACAGAAGAATTGGCAGTTTCCAGCATTGCTTACTTGATATGTCGGTGTGTGTGTTTGCACTTCAAGAGACTCTGACTTAACTTGTCCTGTAGAGAGGAAGAGGCACAGCTCAGCATGAGCAGAATGTGGGCAGGACTGCATATCTGCCCTGGAAGTTCATAGCAGGGAGGCGTCCTCATTTCTCTTGGACTGCTTTCTATTGAATAGGGTGAATCTCACTCATATTCTGCCTTTTTGTCAATAACACAATGGTCATAGGGAAATATGCAGCAACAATTTCCTGGGATAGTGGCATTATTTAGAGTAAGTACAGGCACACCTGGAGAGATTGTGAGTTTGGTTCAGACAACCACAACAAAATAAATATTGCAGGAATGCAAGTCACATTAAGTTTCTGGTCTCCCAGTGCACACAAAAGTTATGTTTACACTATACTGTAGTCTATTAAGAGTGCAATAATATTGTGTCTAAAGAAAAAATGTACACACCTTAATTAAAAACACTTTTGCTAAAAAATGTTGACAATCATCTGAGCCTTCAGTAAGTTGTCATCTTTTGCTAGTGGGGTATCTCGCCTCAGTGTTGATGGCTGCTGACTGATAAGGGTGGTGGTTGCTGAAGGCTGGGGGTGGCTGTGGCAATTTCTCAAAATAAGACAACATTGAAGTTTGCCACATCATTTGACTCTTCCTTTCACGAAAGATTTCTCTGTAGCATGTTGTTTTAGTCTGTTTTGTGTTGCTATAACAGAATACCTGAGACTGGGTGATTTATAAAGAAGAGAGGTTTATTTGGCTTACGCTTCTGGGACAGCTGCATCTGGCACAGGCCTCAGGCTGCTTCTACTCATGGTGGAAAGTGGCAGGCTGCCAGTGCGTATGAGCAGATCACATGGTGAAAGGAAGCAAGAGAAAGAAGCAAGAGGTGCCAGGGTCTTATAAACAATAAGCTCTCACGGGAACTAATAGAGCAAGAACTCACTCATTAATTCCCCCTCCCCCCAGGGAGAGCATTAATCTATTCATGAGGGATCCACCCCCATGACTCAATCAGTTTCTAACACTGTCACATTGGAAATCAAATTTCCACATGAGTTTTGGAGGAGACAACACGTCCAAACTCCGTTACATGTGATACTATTTGATAGCATTTTACCCGCAGTAGAACCTCCTTCAAATCTGGAGTCAATCCTCTCAAACCCCGTCACTGCTTTATCAACTAAGTTTATGTAATAGTCTACATATTTAGTCGTTATTTCAGCAATGTTCACAGCATCTTCACCAGGAATAGGTTCCATCTCAAGACACCACTTTCTTTGTTCATTCATAATAAGCAACTCCTCATCCATTAGAATTTTATGAGATTGCAGCAATTCAGTCACATCTTCAGGCTTCACTTCTAATCTTACGTCTCTTGCCATTTTCACCACATCTGCAGCTACTTCCCCCACTGGAGTCCTGAACTCCTCAAAGTCATCCATGATGACTGGAATCAACTTCTTCCAAATTCCTGTTAATGTTGACATTTTAACCTCCTTCCACAAATCACAAATGTACTTACTGGCATCTAGAATGGTGAATCTTTTCTAGAAGGTTTTCAATTTACTTTGACTAGATCCATCGGAGGAATCACTATCTATGGCAGCAATAGCCTTACAAAATGTATTTCATAAATAATAACACTTGAAAGTTGAAATTACTCCTTGATCCATGGGCTGCAGAGTGAATGTTGTGTTAACAGGCATGAAAACAACATTAATCTCCTTGTATATCTCCACCAGAGTTCACAGGTCACCAGGTGCATTGTCAACGAACAGTAATATTTTGAAAGAAATCTTTTTTATGAGCCATTGGTTCCAACAGTGAGCTTAAAATGTTTAATAATCCATTCTGTAAACACATGTGCTGTCATCCAGGCTTTGTTGTTCCATTTATAGCACACAGGCAGCACAGATTTAGCACAATTCTTAAGGGCCCTAGGATTTCCAGAATGTTAAGTGAGCATTGGCTTCAACTTAAAGTCACCAAGAATTAGCTCCTAACAGGACAGTCAGCCTATTCTTTGAAGCTCTGAAGTTAGGCATTGGTGACTTCTCTCTAGCTGTGAAAGCCCTTGATGGCATCTTCAAATAAAAGGTTGTTTCATCTACATTGAGAATCTGTTGTTTAGTGTGGCCACCTTCATCAATGATCTTAGCTAGATCTTCTGGATCACTTGTTGCAGCATCTACATCAGCACTTGCTGCTTCATGTTGCACTGCTATGTTATGGAGGTGGTTGCTTTCCATAAACCTTATGAACTAACCTCTGCTACCTTCAAACTTTTCTTCTGCAACTTCCTCACCTTTCTCAACCTCCATAGAATCGAAGAGAGTTAGGGCCTTGCTCTGGATTATGCTTTGGCTTAAGAAAATATTGTGGCTGGTTTGATCTTCTGTCCAGACCACTAAAACTTTCTCCATACCAGCAACAAGGCAGTTTTACTTTCTTATAATCCATGTGTTCACTGCAGTAACACTTTTAATTTCCTTCAAGAACTTCTCCTTTGCATTCACAACTTGGCTAACTGTTTGGCACAAGAGGCCTAGCTTTCAGCCTATCATGGCTTTCAACATGCCTTCCTCACTAAGCTTAATCATTTCTAGCTTTTGATTTAATGTGAGAGACGTGCTACTCATCCTTTCATTTGAACTCTTAGAGGCCATCGTATGGTTACTCACTGGCCTAATTTCAGTATTATTGCATCTTAGGGAATATGGAGGCCTGAGGAGAGGGAGAGAAATGGAGCAATGGCTGGTTGGTGGAGCGGTCAGAACACACATTTATTGATTAAGTTGGCTGTTTTATATAGGCATGATTCATGGTGCCCTGAGACAATTAAAATAGTAACATCAAAGGTCACTGATCACAGATCACCATAACAGATATAATAATAATAACAAAGTTTGAAATATTATGAGAATTACCAAAATGTGACACAGAAACACAAAGTTAATGCATATTGTTGGAAAAATGGCGCTGATGGACTTGCTTAATGCAGGGTTGCTAGGTTGTCAAAAACCTTCAATTTGTAAAAAATGTAATATCTGCAAAGTGCAATAAAATGAAATGAAATTAAAATGAGGTATGCCTGTATCATACTCATATAGTAGCTAAGTTATAGAGATAGAATTTTAACCCTTATCTGCAGGACTCCAGAGCTTAAGTTCAAGATCTCTCTATATACAATCTTTTATTTGATAGACACTTAAAAAGATGCCAGAAAATTAAAGATAGAAATGTTTTAAAACTCTTCTCTTTGTCCTTAAAAATCTTATGGTCTATTAGTAATTATATGATATCAATATAATGTAGTTAGTTAAAAAAAAAAGAGAGGTAAGCGTGGAGACTACAAGGAGGTGGGTAAGAAACCTGTGTCCCAACATGGAGTTTAAGGAATATTTTTGGTTGAGAAAACATCAGTGCAAAGACTTAGTGAATGATTAGATGTTCACAGTGCTCAGAGATGGGAAAGATGAGATGGGTCCTCTGAGCAGCAGGAACATCATAAGCAAAGACACACAGGCATAGCCTTTGCAGCAGCTATGAGCTGCAAAGGTTTGGTACTCACAAAACATAGAGTGCAAGCCAGGAAGTATTGGAAGATTATATTTTACATATTGATAGTGATCAGTTCATGGAGAATTGGGTTTATCTAGCCTGGCTGTTTGGGTTGAAGGTGAGCATATTTTAATAAGGAAGAACATGAGTTCTGGAGCCAGACTGACCGAGTTTGAATCCTAGCTCTGTATTAACTTGGGCAAGTTCCTTAACATTCATGTACCTTAGCTGACTAATCTGTAATGAGGGGATAATAATCTTTATGTTATAAACATTAAATGAGTTAATATCTGTAGAATGAGAGGTGGCCCCTCCCCACCCCTTGGACCCAGAGGGGAGCACCAGCCCATGCTCCCTGACCCATGCCAAGGTGAGCCCAGCAGAACCCTGTGGCTAGAGGTGGCCCTTCCCACCTCCTTGGACCCAGAGGGGAGTGCCAGCCTGTGGGGTCTGACCCTCTGAGGTGAGTCTGGCAGAACTGCACAGCACTAGGGCCTCATTCTATGACCACAGATTCTGGAACAGAACACAAGGTAGTTTAACATAACACCACCACACTTACTGTCAAGCAAAGACAGTTCACCACCACACTAGCAACCAGGGCCACTCCACAGCCAACCTCAGTATAATAGAAGAAGCAAACCCTCTACCAAATGACCAAATGTCAATGAAAAAATACTAGAAGTACAAACAAAAAAAAAGAAATGACACCACCAAAAGAATATAGTAATGCTCCAAAGTCAGACTCCATGGATCAGGTAATCCTTGAGTGTCTGAAAAGAATTCCATGCAAAGATCTTAAGAAAACTTGAAGAAATAAAGGAAGACTCAATTACAGAACACAATGAAACAAGAAAAAACAACCAGAATATGAAGGAGGAAATCTGCAAAGAGATTAATACCATAAAAAAGAGTGCAGCAGAACTTCTAGAAATGAAAGACTCACTCAATGAAATGAAAAACACAACTGAGAGCTTGAGCGGCAGGGTAGAACAAGCAGAAGAAAGAATTTCAGAGCTTGAAGATGATCTTTTTGAAATAATTCAGGCAGACAAAAAAAAAAAAAAAAAAAGGAAAAAAGAATTAAAAATGAGGAAAACCTAAGAGAGATAGCAGACAATCTCAAGTGCTCTAACATCTGAATTGTGGGTATTCCTAAAGGGCAAGAGAGAGGAAAAGGCATCAAAAACCTACTCAAGGAACTAGTAACAGAAAATTTCCCAAGTGTAGGGCGAGATACAGACCTTCAGGTCCAGGAAGCTCAAAAGTCCCCAAAGATTCAACCCAAAAAGATCCTCCCCAAGACATAGTATGGTTAAATTCACAAAGCTCAAACACAAAGAGAGAATTCTACAAGCAGCAAGAGAAAAGCATCAGGTCACTTACAGGGGAACCCCCAACAAACTAACAGCAGACTTCTCTACTGAATCCCTACAGGCCAGAAGAGAGTGGAATAATATATTCAAAATACTAAAAGAAAAAAAACCTGCTGGCCAAGAATTCTTTACCCAGCAAGGCTCTCCTTCAGAAATGAGGGAGAAATAGTATATTTCCCAGACAAACAAAAGTTGTGGGAGTTCACCACCACATGACCAGCCCTGCAAAATTCTCAAGGGAGTCATTCATCTGGAATCTGAATATTGGTGTCCACTATCACAAATACACAAGAAAGAGCAAAACCCACAGTTAAAACAAAAATGCCAGCGAGAAAGAGAAAGAAGCTAAGTCATTCTGCCTTAAATTCCCAACTCACATTGAAGAAGAGAAATAAAATGGGAAATAATGATCAAAAGATATTTAAACCACCTAAACAAGTAGCAATTAAATGACAGGAATTAAACAACACTTCTCAATAACTACTCTGAATGTGAATGGACTAAACTCCCTATTCAAAAGACACAGACTATCTGACTGTATTAAAAAGCTAAACCCAAGTACATGCCGTCTTCAAGAGACCCACCTCACCTGTGAAGACACTCATAGACTAAAAGTGAAGGGACGGAAAAAGATACACCATGCAAATGGAAATAAAAAATGAGAAGGAGTAGCTATTCTTATATAAGATAAAATAGAATTTTAACCAAAAATCATTAAAAAAGACAAAGAAGGCCATTATAGAATGATAAAGGTAACTATCCAGCTAGAAGACATAACAGTCATAAACATGTATGCACCCAATACTGGAGCACCCAGATATATTAATCAAGTACTCTTAGACCTAAAGAAGGAGATAGGAACTAATACATTAATAGTGGGTAATCTGATCACCCCTCTTTCAGTATGGGACAGGACTTCCAGGCAACACGTCAACAAAGAGACACAGGATTTAATCTATACCCTAGACCAACCGGACTTGGCTGATATATACAAAACATTTCACCCAACAACTAAAGAATACACTTTCTTCTCATCAGCTCATGGAACATTCTCCAGGATAGACCACATATTAGGTCACAAATCTGGTCTCAGCAAATTTTAAAAAATCAAAATCATTCCAACTATCTTTTCAGACCACAGTGGACTAAAATTGGAAATAAACAATAAACAGAACTCTGGAAGCTATGCAAATACATGGAAATTAGATAACAGGCTCTTGAATGACCTATGGGTCCAAGAAGAAATTAAACAGGAAATCAAAAAATTTCTAGAAACTAATGAAAATAAAGACACATCATTCCAAAACCTGTGGGATACTGCAAAATCAGTACTAAGAGGCAAATTTACTGCAATAAATGCTTATATCGAAAGAATCAAAAGACTTCAAATAAATGACCTAACACTACGCCTCAAAGAACTTGAAAAACATCAACAATCCAACCCTATGGTAGTAGAAAGAAAGAAAGAAAGAATTAAGATCACAGTAGAACTAAATGAAATAGAGACCCATAAAACAATAGAAAAGATTAACAGAACAAAAAGTTGGTTTTTCAAGAAGACAAATAAAATAGACAAACCATTAGCTAGGTTAACAAAAAAGAAAAAAAAAAGAAAAAAGAAGAGAGAAGACTCAAATAACAAAAATCAGAAATGAAAAGGGAGATATTACAACTGATACCACAGAAATACAAAGAATTATTAGAGACTATTATAAACAACTGTATGACAACAAATTTGAAAATCTGGAAGATATGGAAAAGTTTCTAGACACATGCAAACAATCAAGACTGAACCAAGAAGAGATAAAAAACCTGAACAGACCAATAACAAGCAAGGAGATTGAAGTAGTAATTAGTAATCTTCCAACAAAGAAAAGTCTGGCTCTGGATGGTTTTATAGCTGAATTCTATCAAACTTTTAAAGAGGAGTTAATACCAATTCTCCTCAAACTATTCCAAACAATTAAAACTGACACTACTCTCTCAAACTCATTTTATGAGCCCAACGTAATTTTGATACCAAAACCAGATAAAGACACAACAAAAGAATAACATTGCAGGCCAATATCCTTGATGAATCTAGATGCTAAAATTCTCAACAAAATATCAGCAATCAGATTCATCCCAGGGATGCAAGGATGGTTCAACATATGAAAGTCAATAAATGTGATACATCACATCAACAAATTCAAGGATAAAGACCATATGATTATGTCAATAGATGCTGAAAAAGCATTTGACAAATTTCAGCATCCCTTCATGATTAAAGACTCTCAACAAATTAGGTATAGAAGGATAATATCTCAGGACAATAAAAGCCATTTATGACAAGCCCACCACCAGTATCATTCTGAATGGGGAAAAACTCAAGGCCTTTCCCTTAAGGACAGGAACAAGACAAGAATGCCCACTCTCACCACTTCTATTTAACGTAGTACTAGAGGTACTACCACAGCAATCAGGCAAGAGAAAGAAATAAAGGGAATCCAGATTGGAAAAGATGAAGTTAAACTTTCCCTATTTGCAGATGACATGATACTATATATAGAAAAACCTAAAGACTCTATCAAAAAACTCCTAGAGCTGGTTAATAACTTCAGTCACATTGAGGATACAAAATAAATGCCCCCAAATCAGTAGCATTTTTATACTCAAATAATGAATTAACAGAAAGAGAAATAAAGAAAGTAAGCCCATTTACAACTATCACACGGAAAATAAGATACCTAGGGGTCGATTTAACCAAGGAGGTGAAAGACCTCTACAATGAGAACTACAAACCACATCTGAAAGAAATTAAAGACACAAAAAGATGGAAAAATATTCCATGCTCTTGGATTGGAAGAATTAACATTGTGAAAATGTCTATACTACTCAAAGTTCTACAGATTCAATGCAATCCCCATCAAAATACCAATGACATTCTTCACAGAAATGGAAAAAACTATCTTACCTTTCATATGGAAAAACAAAAGATCCTGAATAGCCAAGGCAATCCTGAGAAAAAGAAATAAAGCCGGAGGTGTAACACTACCTGACTTCCAATTGTATTACAAAGCTATTGTAACCAAAACTACATGGTACTGATAAAAAAAATATAGACATTTAGACCAGTGGAATAGAATTGGTCTCAGGCTTATAGCCATCTGATACTGAACAAAGGCAACAAAAATCTACATTGGGGAAAAGACTGCCTCTTCAACAAGTTGTGCTGGGAAAACTGGAGATCCATATGCAGAAGAATGAAACTAGATATGCATCTCTCACCATACAGTAAAATCAATTCAATTTAAAGACTTAAGTATAACACCTGAAACTGTAAATTATTAAGGGAAAATCGAGGTGAAACACTTCAGCAATTAGGTCAGGGCATGGACTCTATGAACATGAGCCTGAAAGCACAAACAGCAATAGAAAAAGTAAACAAATGGGACTATATTAAGCTAAGAAGCTTCTGCACAGCAAAGGAAACAATCAACAGAGTCAAACAACAACGTATAGAGTGGGAGAAAATTTTTGCTAACTATGCATCTGACAAGGGATTAATATCCAGAATATACACAGAGCTCAAGCAATTATACAGTAGAAAAACAAATAACCCAATTAAAAAATGGGCAAAGGAGCTGATTAGACATTTTTCAAAAGAAGACATACAAGTGGCCAATAGATACATGAAAAAATGCTCAACATCACTAGTCATCAGGGAAATGCAAATTAAAACTACATTGAGATACCACCTCACCCCAGTTAGACTGGCTATAATCAAAAAGCCAGTGAATAACAAATGCTGGTGAGGGTGTGAAGAGAAGGGAATACTCCTACACTGCTGGTGAGATTGTAAATTGGTACAACCTCTATGGAAAACAGTATGGAGATTTCTCAAATGACTACGGATTGATCTTCCATATGATCCAGCAATCCCTCTTTGGGGTATATACCCAGAGGAATGGAAATCATCATGTTAAAGGGATACCTGCACTCCCATGTTCATTGCAGCTCTGTTTACAATAGTCAAGATATGGAACCAACCTAAATGTCCATCGATGGATGATTGGATAAGGAAACTATGGTATATATGCACTATGGAATACTACTCTGCTATAAAAAAGAATGAAATTCTCCCATTTGCAACAATATGGATGAGGCTGGACAAATTTATGTTGAGTGAAACAAGCAAAGCACAGAGGGATAAATACTGCATGTGCTCACTCATAAGTGGGAGCTAAGAGAGAAAGAAGGAAGGAAAGACCACAGTAGTGCATTGGTCTTATAGAGGGAGGGAACATTTCTAGGGCTACTAAGTGGAGTGGGGGGAGGGGAGAGAGGTGGGGGGATAACAAGGTGGGGGACATGGGGTACAAAAGTAATTTCTGGTAATGGGTATGCTGCAGTAGGAATCTGGCCCTCACATCATAGGCACGAGCGGTGACAATTAGCTTTGTATCTCATGAATATTCATAATGAAAAAATTAAAAATTAAAAATTAAAAAAAAAGAGTAAGAAGGAGAGAGTAAGAATAAGGAAAAAAAAATCTGTAGAATGTTTAGAACAGTGCCCAGAACACAGTAAGCATTGTATAATATTTATTTATTTATTTTGATGAAATTGATAAGAGTTTGTGTGGGATGAGAGAAAAGCTATAAATGTTTCCAAGGTTTCTGGATTTTTTTGATAGATGATGGTGCCATTTCCTAAAATTAAGAATATAGTAAGAGAAGCAGGTTTTGTCAAGGAACATAAAGGATTTTGGTTACAACTCCAGGAAGGGCAGAAATCAGTTGTGCATGTGAGGCACTAGAGAGTACATGGGAACTCTTTCATTTCTGCTTAAATTTGCTGTGAACTTAAAATTTGTCTTAAAAAATGTCTATTTAAAAAACATATGTACATAAATTATATATATTTATATATGCATTATATATGCATGATTATATATAAATCTTTGTGCACATCTCCAGTAATTTTCTTACTATAAATTTTTAGAAGTGAAAGTTCTGGATCATGTTCATATTAACGCCAATTGCCTTTTAGAAAATTTTCACCAAATGATGCTGTCACCAACATTGTAGGAAAGTATCCTTTTCTTCTTGCTCATACTGTGTGTTGTGGGAACTCTAATTTCAACATCTGACTCATGGAATAGCTTTCTGTGCTGCACTAGAGAAAAACACTGTACTCTGAGTCCAGATCCTTGGATTGTATTCCCATTTTTGCCCAAGCTGTGGGACTTTGCATAAAGCACTTGTTTATGCACACATACATGCATACATATATACACAGTATGGACAAAATACTGGATAAACATCAAAGTATAAAACACTGTTACTATAAGGCTGTATTTCCACCCCCCTGCCCATATTTTGGATTACTGCTTTAAGAGAGAATCTAAAAGTGAGATCACTGAGTTAAAGGGAATGACATAGTTTTACCCTTATGGTTAGGTAGTGTTTTTATTTTTTCTCATGTAGACTGTACACTCCTTGATGAGAAGATGAAATCATATTCATGACTGAGTTCTCTTCATCATTGGAGGAGCAACTTGCATGTCATAGATATGGAGGCTATTGCTTCAATTTTCTCCACATCAGTTCCAATTCTCCATGGGAGGAATTGACAGATTATATTTCTACTATTGGTGTCTGGTCTATAGTAGATGCTCAACATTTGTTGAATGAATGAATGCTCTAGATTAAGACTTATCAGGCTATGTTTACTGATGGGTGGGTGGTGTCACTGTTGTCATAACCATGAGCCTATGTCTCTTCCTCTCTTTATCTTCAGTGCTTCCAGGAACTAAGTGAATATATTGAGCCAGGCAAAACTTTGAGGGATGAGCTAGTTGTTTAAATATCTTCTCCTGATTCTTGTCTGAGTTAGCTACTCATCACTCTGAATTCATTTATCCTGGGTCTGGCCAAAGGGTTTGGATTGAGACTTAGCACAAGGTAAAGGTCCTGCTTTAGATTCTTGCCTGAGCTGTGGGCACTAAACCATCTTTGACCAAGCAGCTCTGTATTAGAGGATTAGGCTCTGACTCCTCAGATTATGACAAAATTGTATCTGTATCTGTCTGTCTGTCTATCTATCTATCTATCTATCTATCTATCTATCTATCTATCTATCTATCTATCTATCTATCTATCTATCTATCTATCTATCTTTTGTTTGTTTTACATTGGTCACTGTGTGTGTGTGTGTGTGCATTTGTGTGAGTGAGTGTATCTACATCTCTTAGGAACCATGAGGAGGGAGAGTAAGGATTTTGTGGGGTCAAGACCAAAGCATTCTCAGGCATTGATCGCAATACCATAAATCTCATCTCATTTTTAACAGAATTCATGCAGAAACACTTTTGGCTTTAATATATTTGAATCCCAGTAAGTTTAGGATAGGAATAAGTTAGACATCACTGTAAATCAGTTTGGAGGGTTATCTAGGGTACAGGCAGACCTAAGCAAAAAATTATTTTAGAAGCAGTTTTGTCTTAACGTATTTTGGAGACTATCCAAATTTTACTGAAAAACAAAATGCTGAACTAAATTAGTGCCAAAATTGAACAGTTTGTATGTCAATTACCATCAAAATAATGCTTCAGCCTTTTTCCTTTTTAATTCTCCCATTGGTAGCATAAAACTTCACACTGTGGCTCTCCTCCAACCCACTGCTTTGAGCGTGGTCTTACAAATCCTCGGTGGTTTTGTTTTTTTGCAAGATTTCAAGCACCATGGAGTTTGCCTCCAACATAGTTGCATCGCTGTTTTTTGCATCAACAATGTAAGAAAATGTATTCTTCTTAGGAGGATTGCCACCTTTTTGCATTCTACCTTAGTTTGTAGAAAGAGTGGAGTTAGATAAAACCAGGAAGAGCAGGAGGGGACTGGCCTACTGTAGCTCCCACAACTTTGCCTTCTGTTGTCCCCATCTCTTTTGTAGAGTCCCCAACTTTTGTAGTGAACAAACTCGAAGTACATCAAGCAGAGACAGAAGGACTTTCAAAGCAATTCCAAGGGAGCTCAGAAATAAGCTTGAGCATGTAAGGAGGAGGAAAAGAGACTGTAGAAGGAAAGATGTGATGTTTTCAAGGAAATAGCATCTCTCTCTCTCTGTTTAGGGAAGAAGGGTGTGGGAGAAAAGAAAATACTGAAGAAATAATGTTTAATTTTGACCATTTTTTTTTTTTCTCATTCTTTTTTTTTTTTTTTTTTTTTTTTAATTTTATTTTGTCGATATACATTGTAGCTGATTAATGCTCCCCATCACCAAAACCTCCCTCCCTTCTCCCTCCCCCCTCCCCCCAACCATGTCCTTTCTGTTTGTTTGTTGTATCAACTTCAAATAATTGTGGTTGTTATATCTTCTCCCCCCTCCCCGGTTTGTGTGTGTATGTGTGTATGTGTGTGTGTGAATTTATATATTAATTTTTAGCTCCCACCAATAAGTGAGAACATGTGGTATTTCTCTTTCTGTGCCTGACTTGTTTCACTTAATATAATTCTCTCGAGGTCCATCCATGTTGTTGCAAATGGCAGTATTTCATTCGTTTTTATAGCTGAGTAGTATTCCATTGTGTAGATGTACCACATTTTCCGTATCCACTCATCTGATGATGGGCATTTGGGCTGGTTCCAACTCTTGGCTATTGTAAAGAGTGCTGCGATGAACATTGGGGAACAGGTATACCTTCGACTTGATGATTTCCATTCCTCTGGGTATATTCCCAACAGTGGGATGGCTGGGTCGTATGGTAGATCTATCTGCAATTGTTTAAGGAACCTCCATACCATTTTCCATAGAGGCTGCACCATTTTGCAGTCCCACCAACAATGTATGAGAGTTCCTTTTTCTCCGCAGCCTCGCCAGCATTTATCGTTCATAGTAAATTTAAAAGCTTTGAAAATATTATCAACACTGAAATTAAATTTTAATCTGATTTTCTCTATTTTTTGATATAGGAATTCTCTTGCTTTCATTTTTACAATAATAATGTTTAGGCTGCTTATTTTTTGACCATTTCTCTAGAAAAGTTTTAAGAGGTTTGTTCTTACCAATAATCACCAATAAAAGATGGGTAGATTATACGTTTTTGCTCTTAGATGCTCCTTTGCTATTATAACAGATTCTGAAACCTGTGATGGTTACTAAAAAAAGAACAGAGAAATAGTAATTGTTCTCTTGTCACACAGTCCTTGATGCACATGAATATTGACATAGACATGTAGATAATGTTTCAATAGGTGTGCATTTTAGAAGACCATATAGAATAAACTCTTTTACCATGTAAGTGAAGTAGCATTTCCAAATCCATTTAAGCCATTTTGAAAATGGATACATCTCGTTTTGCTCAGTAATGAAACATGAAGGATAGCATATTTGTGTGTGAGTGTACTTGTGTGTGTGTGTGTGTGTGTGTGTGTGTGTGTGTGTGTGTGTAAGAGAGATGTATTTCACACATGGAGATTTAATGGTTTTCTGAAGTTTATTTTAAATTTAAATGCTAAGTAGATAAAAAACTAAACGAACGAGGAAAATATTAGTACAGTTAATCAGGCCCTTAGAAAAAGTTTTATAAAATCCTCCTTCCTTCACCGCCAGTGTCCTAAGTTGATGAAATTTAACCCAACAAACTTTTGTTTGGGAATACCATGGTCAATGTGCTGTGGCCAGAAGCGAAGACACGAATCCAATGCTCAATGTGTGCATTCTCAAATTAGAATTGCTGCCAGATTTGTATAAATTTAACTTTTTTTTTTACTCTTTGCTTCTGGAAGGCTTAAGTAGCATAAGTTTATTTATTGGATATACTGAGCAGGTTATAGTTGAAATATAATACATAATATTAAATAAGACATTTCTTTTTGATTTAATAATCTGGATTGACTTGCTCAGCAATTTGGAATTTCCACTGGGAAGTGATGTATTATTTTTATACCCCCCACCCCAACACACACACAGCCTGAAAGAATCTGTATCAACCTTTGGATCAGCTGTTTTGACTGCATGTGAAAATTTATTTTCACTACTCATTTCAGTTAAAGTGATCTAGCAGCTTGGCACTATGTATTAAGCAAGTATTTTTGAGCATCTACTAAGTGCATAATAAAGGATAAAATTAGAAATGATATCAAAAGAACTCTAGAAAAGGACTTAGCCACTGAAACTTGCTTAAAATTCATATTAAATTTGTCAGGTGTCAATGAGATTCTAATAATAAACAACTGTCTAAAATGTTTATGTAGTCTTGAAAATTGGTCCTTTCCGGTAGGTCTAGCATAAGCATAGTCATTGCTTATGTTTATAAATTGAGGGATTTACAGATACATCCCCTTGTAAATATCTTTGTTATTGTCCTACCAAGGCTCTATAGTCCACCATTAAAGCCATGTTACTTTGAATTATTGATTTAATTTTACAGATATTTACTGGACACCAATTACTTACTAGGCACTGTGCTAGACATTAGGGTACTCAGAAATTACTTAAGAGCCCCAGAAAATCACTAAACCTTGAGAATCCTTATGGTGAACATATGCCACATGAAAGGCTACAGTGACTTTTATCTGAGAGCAAGAAGGAGGTAGGGGTTGTGACAGGGGTGTTAGGAGAAAGATGAGATCATTGGTTCAGAAAGCCAGAGAGGGATTTTCAGTTTACTGAGTCAAATCTAATATTCCAAAGAAAATGTTGCTGAGTATTCCATTTCATTTAATATAGTGACTTCATATACTATATTTATGAGTTCAGTAATTTGCAATTGAAGAACCTGTAAAAAACCCTCTCCTACTTTCAGCAGTTTTGATATGGTTTATAAACTTTTCATATTATCTAATTAAAAAATGCAGACAATAAAATTACTTAATTTTTAAATAAATAGTAGTCAAATAGCTCAATAACATGTTAATGGAATGAAAACTATCTCTTACCAACACTATTCCATCATTAAATTTCATATGCAATTATAGACAATTTACAGGTATAATTATTCATATTCATTAAATTTGACAGCAAATTTATAGTTGATTTGTAACTGTAAGATCATTTTTACTTCATATCCATTTTTTTCCAAACTGTGTTGCATAACTTCTAGTTCATCTTAAAGTCATCAGTTCTATATATTGAAAAAAATTGAAAGTCATGAATATTTCAATACCAGGGCAGTTATTTTAAATATTCTTTTTTTTTTTTTTTAAATTTTATTTTGTCGATATACATTGTAGCTGATTATTGCTCCCCATCACCAAAACCTCCCTCCCTTCTCCCTCCCCCCTCCCCCCAACAATGTCCTTTCTGTTTGCTTGTTGTATCGACTTCAAATAATTGTGGTTGTTATATCTTCTTCCCCCCCCCCCCGGTTTGTGTGTGTGTGTGTGTGTGTGTGTGTGTGTGTGTGTGTGTGAATTTATATATTAATTTTTAGCTCCCTCCAATAAGTGAGAACATGTGGTATTTCTCTTTCTGTGCCTGACTTGTTTCACTTAATATAATTCTCTCAAGGTCCATCCATGTTGTTGCAAATGGCAGTATTTCATTCGTTTTTATAGCTGAGTAGTATTCCATTGTGTAGATGTACCATATTTTCCGTATCCACTCATCTGATGATGGGCATTTGGGCTGGTTCCAACTCTTGGCTATTGTAAAGAGTGCTGCGATGAACATTGGGGAACAGATATACCTTCGACTTGATGATTTCCATTCCTCTGGGTATATTCCCAACAGTGGGATGGCTGGGTCGTATGGTAGATCTATTTGCAGTTGTTTGAGGAACCTCCATACCATTTTCCATAGAGGCCGCACCATTTTGCTGTCCCACCAACAATGTATGAGAGTTCCTTTTTCTCCGCAGCCTCGCCAGCATTTATCGTTCATAGTCTTTTGGATTTTAGCCATCCTAACTGGGGTTAGATGGTATCTCAATGTGGTTTTGATTTGCATTTCCCGGATGCTGAGTGATGTTGAGCATTTTTTCATATGTCTGTTGGCCATTTGTATATCTTCCTTAGAGAAATGCCTACTTAGCTCTTTTGCCCATTTTTTAATTGGGTTGCTTGTTTTCTTCTTGTAAAGTTGTTTCAGTTCCTTATATATTCTGGATATTAATCCTTTGTCAGATGTATATTTTGCAAATATTTTCTCCCACTCTGTTGGTTGTCTTTTAATTCTTTTAATTGTTTCTTTTGCTGTTCAGAAGCTTTTTAGTTTGATAAAATCCCATTTGTTTATTTTTCCTTTGGTTGCCCATGCTTTTGGGGTCGTATTCATGAAGTCTGTGCCCAGTCCTATTTCCTGAAGTGTTTCTCCTATGTTTTCTTTAAGAAGTTTTATTGTCTCAGGGTGTATATTTAAATCCTTAATCCATTTTGAGTTGATTTTAGTATACGGTGAGAGGTGTGGATCTAGTTTCATTCTCCTGCATATCGATATCCAGTTATCCCAGCACCACTTGCTGAAGAGGCAGTCCCTTCCCCAGTGAATAGGCTTGGTGCCTTTGTCAAAGAGCAGATGGCAGTAAGTGTGTGAGTTGATTTCTGGATTCTCTATTCTATTCCATTGGTCAGTGTGTCTGTTTTTATGCCAGTACCATACTGTTTTGGTTATTATAGCTTTGTAGTATAGCTTAAAGTCAGGTAGTGTTATGCCTCCAGCTTTATTTTTTTTGCTGAGCATTGCTTTGGCTATTCGTGGTCTTTTATTGTTCCATATAAATGTCTGAATAGTTTTTTCCATTTCTGAGAAAAATGTCTTTGGAATTTTGATGGGGATTGCGTTGAATTTGTATATCACTTTGGGTAGTATGGACATTTTCACTATGTTGATTCTTCCAATCCAAGAGCATGGAATATCTTTCCATCTTCTTGTATCCTCTCTAATTTCTCTCAGCAGTGGTTTGTAGTTCTCATTATAGAGATTTTTCACATCCTTGGTTAACTCAATTCCTAGGTATTTTATTTTTTTGGTGGCTATTGTAAATGGGCAGGCTTTCTTGATTTCTCCTTCTGCATGTTCACTATTGGAGAAAAGAAATGCTACTGATTTTTGTGTGTTGATTTTGTATCCTGCTACTGTGCTGAAATCATTTATCAATTCCAACAGTTTTTTTGTAGAGGTTTTAGGCTGTTCGATATATAGGATCATGTCATCTGCAAACAGGGACAGTTTGACTTCATCTTTTCCAATCTGGATGCCCTTTATTTCCTTCTCTTCTCTGATTGCTCTGGCTAGTACTTCCAGCACTATGTTGAATAGGAGTGGTGAGAGTGGGCATCCTTGTCTAGTTCCTGTTCTTAAAGGAAAAGCTTTCAGCTTTTCCCCATTCAGGATGATATTGGCAGTGGGTTTGGCATATATGGCTTTAATTATGTTGAGATACTTTCCCTCTATACCTAACTGATAGAGGGTCTTTGTCAAGAATGAGTGCTGAACTTTATCAAATGCTTTTTTTTAATTTAATTTAATTTTATTTATTTTTTATTTTTTTATTTTTATCTTTTTAAATTTTATTTTGTCGATATACATTGTAGCTGATTATTGCTCCCCATCACCAAAACCTCCCTCCCTTCTCCCTCCCCCCCTCCCCCCCCAACAATGTCCTTTCTGTTTGCTTGTTGTATCAACTTCAAATAATTGCGGTTGTTATATCTTCTCCCCCCCCCACCCCGGTTTGTGTGTGTGTGTGTGTATGTGTGTGTGTGAATTTATATATTAATTTTTAGCTCCCACCAATAAGTGAGAACATGTGGTATTTCTCTTTCTGTGCCTGACTTGTTTCACTTAATATAATTCTCTCAAGGTCCATCCATGTTGTTGCAAATGGCAGTATTTCATTTGTTTTTATAGCTGAGTAGTATTCCATTGTGTAGATGTAGCACATTTTCCGTATCCACTCATCCGATGATGGGCATTCGGGCTGGTTCCAACTCTTGGCTATTGTAAAGAGTGCTGCGATGAACATTGGGGAACAGGTATACCTTCGACTTGATGATTTCCATTCCTCTGGGTATATTCCCAACAGTGGGATGGCTGGGTCGTATGGTAGATCTATTTGCAATTGTTTAAGGAACCTCCATACCATTTTCCATAGAGGCTGCACCATTTTGCAGTCCCACCAACAATGTAAGAGAGTTCCTTTTTCTCCGCAGCCTCGCCAGCATTTATCGTTCATAGTCTTTTGGATTTTAGCCATCCTAACTGGGGTTAGATGGTATCTCAATGTGGCTTTGATTTGCATTTCCCGGATGCTGAGTGATGTTGAGCATTTTTTCATATGTCTGTTGGCCATTTGGATATCTTCCTTAGAGAAATGCCTACTTAGCTCTTTTGCCCATTTTTTAATTGGGTTGCTTGTTTTCTTCTTGTAAAGTTGTTTGAGTTCCTTATATATTCTGGATATTAATCCTTTGTCAGATGTATATTTTGCAAATATTTTCTCCCACTCTGCTGGTTGTCTTTTAACTCTTTTAATTGTTTCTTTTGCTGTGCAGAAGCTTTTTAGTTTGATATAATCCCATTTGTTTATTTTTCCTTTGGTTGCCCGTGCTTTTCGGGTCGTATTCATGAAGTCTGTGCCCAGTCCTATTTCCTGAAGTGTTTCTCCTATGTTTTCTTTAAGAAGTTTTATTGTCTCAGGGTGTATATTTAAATCCTTAATCCATTTTGAGTAGATTTTAGTATACGGTGAGAGGTATGGATCTAGTTTCATTCTCCTGCATATCGATATCCAGTTATCCCAGCACCACTTGCTGAAGAGGCAGTCCCTTCCCCAGTGAATAGGCTTGGTGCCTTTGTCAAAGATCAGATGGCAGTAAGTGTGTGAGTTGATTTCTGGATTCTCTATTCTATTCCATTGGTCAGTGTGTCTGTTTTTATGCCAGTACCATACTGTTTTGGTTATTATAGCTTTGTAGTATAGCTTAAAGTCAGGTAGTGTTATGCCTCCAGCTTTATTTTTTTTGCTGAGCATTGCTTTGGCTATTCGTGGTCTTTTATTGTTCCATATAAATGTCTGGATAGTTTTTTCCATTTCTGAGAAAAATGTCTTTGGAATTTTGATGGGGATTGCATTGAATTTGTATATCACTTTGGGTAGTATGGACATTTTCACTATGTTGACTCTTCCAATCCAAGAGCATGGAATATCTTTCCATCTTCTTGTATCCTCTCTAATTTCTCTCAGGAGTGGTTTGTAGTTCTCATTATAGAGATTTTTCACCTCCTTGGTTAACTCAATTCCTAGGTATTTTATTTTTTTGGTGGCTAATGTAAATGGGCAGGGTTTCTTGATTTCTCCTTCTGCATGTTCACTATTGGAGAAAAGAAATGCTACTGATTTTTGTGTGTTGATTTTGTATCCTGCTACTGTGCTGAAATCATTTATCAATTCCAACAGTTTTTTTGTAGAGGTTTTAGGCTGTTCGATATATAGGATCATGTCATCTGCAAACAGGGACAGTTTGACTTCATCTTTTCCAATCTGGATGCCCTTTATTTCCTTCTCTTCTCTGATTGCTCTGGCTAGTACTTCCAACACTATGTTGAATAGGAGTGGTGAGAGTGGGCATCCTTGTCTGGTGCCTGTTCTTAAAGGAAAAGCTTTCAGCTTTTCCCCATTCAGGATGATATTGGCAGTGGGTTTGTCATATATGGCTTTAATTATGTGGAGATACTTTCCCTCTATACCTAACTTATAGAGGGTCTTTGTCATGAATGAGTGCTGAACTTTATCAAATGCTTTTTCAGCATCTATAGAGATGATCATATGGTCCTTGTGTTTGAGTTTATTAATATGGTGTATCACATTTATTGATTTGCGTATGTTGAACCAACCTTGCATCCCTGGGATGAATCCCACTTGATCGTGATGAATAATTTTTCGTATGTGTTGCTGTATTCTGTTTGCTAGTATTTTAGTGAGGATTTTTGCATCTATATTCATCAAGGATATCGGCCTGTAGTTTTCTTTTTTGGATATATCTTTACCTGGTTTTGGTATCAGGATGATGTTTGCTTCATAGAATGAGTTTGGGAGATTTGCGTCCGTTTCAATCTTTTGGAATAGTTTGTAAAGAATCGGTGTCAATTCCTCTTTGAATGTTTGGTAAAATTCTGCTGTGAATCCATCTGGTCCTGGGCTTTTCTTTGTTGGGAGCCTTCTGATAACAGCTTCAATCTCCTTTATTGTTATTGGTCTGTCCAAATTTTCTACGTCTTCACGGTTCAGTTTTGGGAGCTTGTGTGTGTCCAGAAATTTATCCATTTCCTCCAGATTTTCAAATTTGTTGGCGTATAGTTGTTTATAGTAGTCTCGAATGATTCCTTGTATTTCAGATGAATCAGTTGTAATATCGCCTTTTTCATTTCTAATTTTTGTTATTTGAGTCTTCTCTCTTCTTTTTTTTGTTAGCCATGCTAATGGTTTGTCAATTTTATTTATCTTTTCAAAAAACCAACTGTTTGATTCGTTGATCTTTTGAATTGTTTTTTGGTTTTCAATTTCATTCAGTTCTGCTCTGATCTTAATGATTTCTTTCCGTCTGCTAACTTTAGGATTGGATTGTTCTTGTTTTTCTAGTTCTTTAAGGTGAAGTGTTAGGTTGTTCACTTGCCATCTTTCCATTCTTCTGAAGTGAGCATTTAATGCAATAAATTTTCCCCTCAATACTGCTTTTGCAGTATCCCACAGGTTTTGGTATGATGTATCATTGTTTTCATTAGTTTCAATAAACTTTTTGATTTCCTGCTTGATTTCTTCTTGGACCCATATGTCATTAAGTAGAATGCTGTTTAATTTCCATGTGTTTGTATAGTTTCCAGAGTTTCGTTTGTTATTAATTTCTAGTTTTAATCCATTGTGGTCTGAGAAGATACATGGGATAATTGCAATTTTTTTGAATTTATTGAGACTTGATTTGTGACCTAATATGTGATCTATCCTGGAGAATGATCCATGTGCTGATGAGAAGAATGAATATTCTGAGGTTGTTGGGTGGAATGTTCTGTAGATATCTGCCAATTCCAATTGGTCTAGAGTCTTGTTTAGATCTTGTGTTTCTCTACTGATTCTTTGCCTAGATGATCTGTCTAATATTGACAGTGGAGTGTTCAGGTCCCCTGCTATTATGGTATTAGTGTCTATGTCCTTCTTTAGGTCTAATAGAGTTTGTTTTATAAATCTGGCTGCTCCAACATTGGGTGCGTACATATTTATGATTGTTATGTCTTCTTGATGGATCAGTCCTTTTATCATTAAGTAGTGTCCCTCATTGTCTCTTTTTATGGTTTTTAGTTTAAAGTCTATTTTGTCAGATATAAGAATAGCCACTCCAGCTCGTTTTTCTTTTCTGTTTGCATGGTAAATCTTTTTCCATCCTTTCACTCTTAGTCTGTGTGAATCTTTATGGGTGAGGTGGGTCTCTTGTAGGCAGCATATAGTTGGGTCCTGCTTTTTGATCCAGTCAGCCAGTCTGTGTCTTTTAATTGGGGAATTTAAGCCTTTAACATTAAGAGTTGTTATTGAAAGGTGTTGATTTATTCCTAGCATTTTATTGGTTGTTTGGTTGTCTTAGGTGTCTTTTGTTCCTTGCTTTCTGATTTACTGTTTGGTTTCTTTGTTTGTTGGTTCCTTGGGTTGTAGATAGTGTTTTTGTTAGCTTGTTTTCTCTTCATGAATGCCATTTTTATTATACTAGCGGGTTTAGATTTTTCTTAGGTTTTTATGGCAGTGGTAGTTATTTTTCAGGAACCAAACCCAGTACTCCCTTGAGGATTTCTTGTAAGGGTGGTCGTGTGGTAGTGAACTCCCGCAGTTTTTGTTTGTCTGAGAAATATACTATTTGCCCCTCATTTTGGAAGGATAGCCTTGCAGGGTAGAGTATTCTTGGCTGGCAATCTTTGTCTTTTAGTATTTTGAAAATATCATCCCATTCCTTTCTAGCTTTTAGGGTTTGTGATGAAAAGTCTGATGTTAACCTGATTGGGGCTCCCTTATAGGTGATTTGACGCTTCTCTCTTGCAGCTTTTAAGATTCTCTCTTTGTCTCTGAGTTTTGCCAATTTGACTATGACATGTCTTGGAGAAGGCCTTTTTGGGTTGAATACGTTTGGATATCGTTGAGCTTCCTGGATCTGAAGATCTGTGATTTTTCCTATACCTGGGAAGTTTTCTGCCACTATTTTGTTGAATATGTTTTCAATGGAATCTCCGTTTTCCTCCCCTTCTGGAATACCCATGACTCGGATATTTGAGTGCTTGAGGTTGTCTGATATCTCTCTCAGGTTTTCTTCCATGTCCTTGATTCTTTTTTCTTTCTTTTTGTCTGCTTGTGTTATTTCAAACAGCCCATCTTCAAGTTCAGAGGTTCTCTCTTCAACTTCGACAAGCCTGCTGGTTAAACTCTCCGCTGTGTTTTTTATTTCGCTGAATAACTTCTTCAGTTCAGCAAGTGCTGCTACATTTTTTTTCAGGACATTGATTTCCTTGTATATTTCCTCTTTCAGATCCTGTATACTTTTCCTCTTTTCATCATGATGTCTAGCTGAGTTTTCTTGTATCTCATTCAGTTTCCTTAGAATTATCACTCGAAATTCCTTGTCAGTTATTTCAAGGGCTTCTTGTTCTATAGGATCTAGAGTATGAGATTTATTAACTTTTGGTGGTGTACTTTCTTGATTTTTTGTATTTCTGGTGTCCTTTTTTTGGTGTTTATTCATTGTGGCAGGGGGTTTCACAGTCCACCGGTTTGAGACTAATGACTAACTAGGATGTTGCTGTGGTTACCAATTTGGTATGGCTCCCTCCGTGACTGGTCAATTGGCCTCTAGTGTCTTGTGTGTGTGGTTGCCTCAGGTCTTGGGCTTCTCCGGGGATCCACCTTTCTGGTCAGCTTGGACTCTGCTGGGCTGGTGGATCACGTACCACAGGGTTTGTGATCTCTGTTGTGCTTTCACTTCCTGTACAGGACTTCTCCCCGTTCCGTGTGCTCTGGCCCAGGCTGTTAGATCGTGTAGTGGCGACCCCACCGGGTGTGTGGTTTCTGTCGAGTCTCCGCCTCCCTGGCCGCACATCTCCCCCCTCTGTGCACACTGTGCTGGGCTGGGGTGTGTCTTCTGCACCCCTCGTCTATCAGCTGGGCCTTCAAGACCCTGCTCAGCACCACCTCGCCCAGGAAGTCTACCAGGTTTCTGCTAGGCACAGACGACCGGTCTCTCTGGGTGCCTTTGTAGCACTGTGTAGATCTTTCTCGGGTCTTGTTCACCTTTGTATCCCCACGGTATAATCCGAGTCTAGCGCCCGCCTGCAGCCTGCTCTCTGGCAGGTTCAAGCGGACCTGGGAAATCTCCTACCACACTATTCCCAACCAGAAATTCGTTAGGCTTTTTTCCAAACTCGTGGTCAAAGAGATGGTATCTGCCTCCCAGTAACAGGAAGTTTACCAGGGCCGGAGTCCAGGGTGTGGTGGAGTGACAGTCGGCCCGCCCGTACTTCCTTGCCCTCCCAACACTGGTCAGGACGCCCCACACCCCCAGCCCCGCCAGAGAACCGCGGAGGGAGTTGGAGAGGAGGCCGGCCCGCAGGGTCCGGAAAGCCCCGCGCCAGGCCAAGCAAATGGGCTCAGTGATGGCCGAGCAGGGCGGAGCTGCCCGCACCTGGGAAAATGGAGGCAGCACCGGGTGGTGAGTGGCCTGGTGGTGCAGGCGGGAGCCGCGTGGGCATCCACCCCCCGAACAGAGCTGTGCTAGGGATCACTCACAGTGCTGTGCCAGGTCGGGCGCTCGCTCTGTCTCTGGTTTGTCGCCTTCCGTCTATTTTAAATATTCTGACTTTGTTACATTATAAGAAAACCCATCAATTTCTCTGAATTGTCTCAGCCAAATTGAAAAGTCTTGAAGTATTAATAATGAAAGAGACCCAAAAAACCCTTTTTACACTGAATCTTCAGTTTTCAAAATAATATATTCTTGTTTTTTTTCTAAAAGCAAAATAAATCTGGACATACAAATGTGAGATCACCACATTACCATTACCCTTCTACTGGATGACAAATATGCATTTCATTAGCTCTCTAAATATAAATTTACATAATAGATCCTAATGGTTTTGAGAAAGTTGTTAAGGCCTCACACATCAATGATCCATGAGTTTTAAATTCCTTAAGTACATATTTGTGTAACTTACCTTTCAAAAATTTCATGAATGAATATTCATAGGATAGACTAGGGTTTAATATTTTATTGCCAACTCTGTGCTTCATATATAGACATCACAATGGTTTATTGGTTCTTGCAGATAACACTGGGAACGTTTGTGACTACATTAAATTTTCATAAGTCAGAAGCCAGCTAACTGTAAACTTCAAATATTTAAATTCTACCATTTAGCTGCATGTTGTACACAATAATTTTATAAGAAGTGAGTCAGTAAATATGTATTTCATACCTACATAACTGCAACTGTGTTGGAAACTGTAGATACAAAATGAATAAGGATATGACTCTTTGCTAATCCTCATTTAGTTGGCAAGTTCAATAGGTGAACTGATAGTTATAACATAGTTTTAGTTTTCTAAAATTTGTTTAGGAGAGGGGACAAGATGGCAGACTAGAGGTGGCCAATGCATGATCCTCCCACAGAAAAGGATAAGATCAAGGAAAGGACAGCTAAGTATGGGGAATAGCGTTAGTGGGAGAGTGTGGGAGGGCAGCAGGAGCCTGGTGGGGGCCCTGTGGAGCATGAAAACCAAGCAGGGTGGTGTAGAGGAGAAAAAGGCTTCAGCCACTGTCATGTATCCCAAACCAGGATCAGCCAGGATGAATTCTCTCTTGTGGAGGAAAGAATCTTCTCAGCCTTGAGCACTTCCCACTGGTAACTTCCTCCTGCTCCTGCCCAACCCACCCCCACACTGCTGTTTTTGCCTGTGCCATTGTCTAGTCCCAGAGCTGTGGCCCTTCTCAGGAGTTCATCCTACACAGTGCACCCCACTGTGCATCCCATGTTGCACAGCCCCACCTACCTGCATGGGCACACCTGTCTAGCTACCCTTGAAGCCCCAACTGCCTGGCTGCCCATGCAGCTCCACCTGCCCATGTGACCCCAACCTCCCAGCTGCCCGTGTGACCCCACCCAACCATGTGGGCCCAGCCATACAGCTGCCCATGTGGTCCCAGCTGCAATGTGGGCCCAGCCATGTAGCCACCTGAGTGGCTCCAGCTGCCCCAGCTACTCACATGGCCCCCATCCACCTGCATGGGCCCTGCTGAGCACACAGCCCCAGCCACAGACATAGCTGCCAGCATCCCCCAGAAATACTGAGTCTATTCAGAACAACTGAGGCTACCCAGAACTACTAAGACTACTAAGTCTACCTGGAGCCAAAACTAAAACATTCCACACAATGGGTAATATATAACAAATCTATAGGAAGAGTCTCTCCTCAAAAGAGAACCCAAAGTAATAGAAGAAGCAACCACCAGATGACTAGGCATCAATGTAGGAATACAAGAAATACAAAAAAATGAGAAATTATGACACTGCCAAAGGAACAATATAATTGTCAAATACCAGATCCCATAAAACAGGAAAATCTTGAAGTGCCTGAAATGGAATTCCAAGTAACAATCTCAAAGAAACTCAGGGAGATGTAAAAGACTCAGACAACACAACAAAATGAGAACAATCCAGGACATGAAGGAAAAAATTTACAAAGACATAAGTAACATAAAAAAGAATGTAAGACTAAACTGAAAGACTCATTCAATGAAGTAAAGACTATAATGAGAACATAAGCAGCAGGCTAGAACAAGCAGAAGAAAGTATTTCTGATCTTGAAGACAATTTTTTTGAAATAATCCAAACAGACAAAAAAAAAAAAAAAAAAAAAAGAAAGAAAGAAAGAAAGAGAAGAAAAAAAAAAGGAAAAAACATTTTTAAAAAATGAAGATAATCTAAGAGAGTTAGGAGGCCACCTTAGGTGCACAATCATCCAAATCATGGGTGTTCTGGAAGAGAAGGAGAAAGGAAAAGGCATTGAAAACATATTCAATGAAATAACAGTGGAAAACTTCACAAATATTGGTAGAGATACAGAATTCCAGATCTGAGAGGCTCAAAGATTCCTAAATGGATTAAATCCAAAAAGGCCCTCTCTGAGTTACATTGCAGTCAAACTCAAAAGCCAAAGAAAAAGAGAGGATCTTAAAAACAATAAGAAAAATGTGTCAAGTCACCTATAAGGGAGTGTCCATCAGACTAAGAGCAGATTTCTTAACAGAAATCCTACAGGCCAAAAGAGTATGGGATGACATATTTAAAGTACTAAAGGAAAAAAAAAAAAAAACTTCCAGTGAAGAATACTATATCTAGCAAGGCTATCCTTCAGAAATGAAGGGGAAATAGTGTACTTCCCAGAGAAACAAAAGCTGTGGTAGTTCACCACCACATGACCAGCTCCACAAGAAATCCTTGAGGGAGTCCTGCACCTGGAACCAAAAAGTGATAATCACCACCTTGAATACATGAGAAAGAACAAACACCACTGGTACAGCAGATATGTAAAAGAGAAAGAGAAAGAATCTGCACCATAACACCTCAAAAACCCAACAGACACCAAAGAAAACCAATAAAAGGGGGGAAAAAAAGAACGAAAGATATTTAAACCAACTGTAAGAAAAGCAGTTCAGGAGTAAGACAATACCTTTCAATTTCAGGAGTAAGACAATACCTTTGAATAACAACCCTGAATGTAAATGGACTAAATTCCCCTCTCAAAAGACACAGACTTTCTGATTAGATTAAAAAGCTATGCCCAACTATATACTGTCTACAAGAGACTCACCTCACCTGTAAAGACACACACAAACTAAAAATGAAAGGATGGAAAAAGATATACCACTCAAGTGGAAACCAAAAATGAGCAGTAGCTACCCTTATATGGACAAAATAGACTTTAAAGAAAAACTGTAAAAAGAAACAAGGAAGGCAATTGTACTCTGATGAAGGGATCTATTCAGCAAGAAGACATAACAATTACAAATATATATGTACCCAACACGAGAGCACCCAGATATATAAAGCAAACAATACAAGGCCTAAAGAAAGAAATAGACCCCATTATGTTAGCAGTTGGGGACCCAAGCACCCCTCTCTCAACATTGCACACATCATCTAGGCAACAAAATTAACAGAGAAACACAGTACTTAAACTACACATTAGGCAAACTGGACTTGGCAGATATCTACAGAACTTTTCATCCAACTACTGCAGAATATACATTCTTCTTGTCAGCACATGGAACATCTCTAGGATAAATCATATGTTAAGTCACAAATCAAGCCTCAAGAAATTTAAAAAAATTGAAATCATTTTAAGTATCTTTGAGACTGAAACAGTTTAAAACTAGAAATCAATGACAAGCAAAACTCTGTAAACTATATAAACACATGGAAAATAAACAACATACTCCTGAATGACCTATTGGCCAAGAGGAAATTAAACAGGAAATCAAAACATTTATTTAAACTAATGAAAATAAAGAACCATCATACCAAAACCTGTGGAATGGCACATAACTGGTACTGAGGGAAGTTTATTGCAATAAATGCTTACATCAAAAGAATAGAAAGATTTCAAATAAACAACCTAACACTATGCCTCCAAGAAGTAGAAAAATAAGAATAATCCAATCCCAAAATAAGATCAGAGCAGAACTAAATGAAATAGAGACCCAAAAAACAATACAAAAAATTAATGAAACAAAAAGTTGTATTTTTGAGCAGATAAACAAAATAGATAAAACATCAGCTGGCTAACTAAAAAAAGAAGAGATAAGACTGAAATAATAAAATAAGAAATGAAAGAGGAGACATTGGAACCAATACCACAAAAATATGAAGAATCATTAGAGACTGTTATAAACAACTATATGCCAACAAATTTGAAAACCTAGAGGAAATGTATAAATTTCTGGACACTGGAATTTAACTAAAACTACCAGGACTGAACCAATAAGAGATAGAAAATCTGAACTGACCAATAATGAGCAATGAGATTGAAGCAGCAATCAGCAGTCTATGAAGAAAGAAAAGCCCAGGACTGGGTTGCTTTATTGCTGAATTCCACCAAGCCTTTAAAGAGTAGTTAATACCAATTTTCTTCAAACTATTCCAGAAAATTGAAACAGAGACCATTCTCCCAGACTAAGTTTATGAGGCCAGTTTAACCCTGATTCCAAAACCAGACAGAGATACAACAACAACAAAAACGAAAAGTACAGGCCAATATCTTTGATGAATATAGACACAAAATCCCTCGACAAAATATTAGCAAACAGAATACAGAAACACATCTAAAAGATTATATGCCATGATCAAGTGGGATTCATCCAGGGATGCAAGGATGGTTCAACATACGCAATACAATAAATGTGATACACCTTATCAACAAAATCAAGGACAAAAACCGTATGATTATTGCAATAGGCACAGAAAAAGCATTTGACAAAATTCAGCATCTCCTCATGATAAAGACTCTCAGCAAATTAGGTATAGAAGAAAAATATCTCAACATAATAAAAGGCATATAGAACAAACCCACTGCCAATATCATCCTGAATGGGGAAGAACAGGAACAAGAAAAGGATGCCCATGCTCATGACTCCTATTTAACATAGTATTGGAGGTACTAGCCAGAGTAATCAAGCAAGAGAAAGAAAGGGCATGCAGATTGGAAAAGAAGTCAAACTGTCCCTGTTTGGTGATGACATGATCCTATATATAGAAAAACCCTAAGACTCTACCAAAACACTCTTAGATCTGATAAATGATTTCATAAATTTTCCAGATACAAAATCAACATGCAAAAATAAGTAGCATTTTTATACTGCCAACGGTGAACTAGCAGAAAAAAAAATATCAAGAAAGCAAGCCCATTTATAGGTCACCAAAAAATCAAAATACCTAGGAATAAATTTAACCAAGAAGGTGAAATATCTCTATGATGAGAACTACAAATCACTGCTGAAAGAAATTAAAGAAGATGCAAAAAGATGGAAAGACATCTCATGCTTTTGGGTTGGAAGAATCAACATTGTAAAAATGTCCGTTCTACCCAAAGCAATCTATGCATTCAATATAACCAACATACCAACATACCAATGACATTCTTCACTGGAAGAGGAAAAACAATCTTAACTTTCATGTGGAACAAAAGATCCCAAGTAGCCAAAGCAATCCTGATCAAAAATAAAATAAAATAAAGCCAAAGTTATTAAATTACCTGACTTCAAATTATGCTAGAAAGCTATGGTAATGAAAACAACATGGTACTGGCATAAAAACAGACAGTTGGACCTATGGAACAGAATAGAGAAACCAGAAATCAGCCCACATACTTACAGCCTTCAAAAAAGGCACCAAGAACATTGGGGAAAAGACAGCCTCTTCAATAAATGGTGCTGGGAAAACTGGACTTCCATGTGTAGAAGAACAAAACTAGACCCATACCTCTCACCATTCACCAAAATGAACTCAAAATGGATTAAAGACTTAAGTATAAGACTTAAAGCTATAAAACTCCTAAAAAAATATAGTTGAAACACGTCAGGAAATAGGACTGGGCAAAGACTTTATGAATATGGCCCCCAAAGCACAAACAACAACAAAAAATAAATGGGATTATATAAAACTATAAACCTTCTGCACAGCAAAAGAAGGAATTAGCAGAGTGAAAAGACAGCCTACAGAATGGAAGAAATTATTTGCAAACCATGCATCCGACAAAGGATTAATATCTAGAATATACAAGGAACTCAAACAATTTAAGAGTAATATTGAGATACAACCTCACCTCAGTTAGATACAATCTCACCCCAGTTAGACTGGCTATTATCAGGAAGACAGAGAATAACAAATGCTGGCAAAGTTGCAGAGAAAGGTGAACCCTCCTACACTGTTGGTGGGACTGTAAATTAGTGCAGCCATTATGGAAAACAGTATGGAGTTTCCTCAAACAATTACAGGTAGAACTGCCATAAGATCCAGCAATTTCACTGTCGGGTATACTCAAAGGAATGGAAATAATCATGTCAAAGGGATACCTGCACTCCCATGTTTATCACAGCTCTAATTACAACAGCCAATATATTGAATCAATCTAAATGTCTATTGACGGATGACTGGATAAGGAAAATGTGGTATATATACACAATGGAATACTACTCTGCCATAAAAAGAATGAAATACTGCCATTCCCAGCAACATGGGTGAACTTAGAGAAAATTGTGTTAAGCGAACTAAGCCAGGTACAGAAAGAGAAATACCACATGTCCTCAGTCATAAGTGGGAGCTAAAAACAAAAACAAAACAAAATGAAAACAAATAAATAAATGAAAGAAAAAAGAAAGATACAGCAATCACAATAATATGTTGAACTTTCAAAAGGAGAGAACAGAACCGAGTTTACCATAGATAGGTGGGAAAGAGGGAGCGGGGAGAAAGGGTTATAGAGAACTTGGTAAAAGGACACAAAAAGTAAATACATTGTATAATGATAAAATAGCAATTATCCTGATTTGAGCATCACATATTGCACACATGTATTGATATTCAATGTGGTACCCCACAGATATGTACGATCAATTATGTTTCAATAAAAAATTTTTTTAAATTAATGAAAAATTTATTTAGGAGAATGCAACCTGAATTAAGTAAATTTGTTGAGATAAGTTCTTTATTTAAAAATTACTTTCTAAGGTATATTTTAACAAAAGCTTTTGCTTTTTTATGTTCTAACAAAAGCTTTTTCTGGACACTATCCATCCACATCTCCATCTCTTGTAACTCCATTGTGAAAATTGCCAGCCAGTACAATGACGCAAGTGACAGTAAAAGTCTAACTCAACGTGTGTTCTCTGTCACTGGTTGTTGTAACCATGGCTCACCTCATTTTCTTTTCCATTGCTGTTTTCTCACATGTTCAGGTCTGAAGCATTGCTTAATTGTTCGCGGTATTAATTTAGATCAATTAACTGCCATGTCAATTCAGCAGAGTCTGGTTCAATCAATTCAGTTCAAATCAACTCCCCAAAGGGTCTACAGTGAGCAATGTTCTGCCTTCAGTTCTTTGTTACTTTTTTCTTTTATGATCACAGTGTAAAAGCAGATAAAACTAGTAATCAGGTCTGTAAATAAATTGTCCTTACAATGTGTTTATGCTTAATTTAGGCACCATTGACTTTGTCCTTCTTTATAAATATTCAGTTTTTGTAGAACTTTCTCTATTAAGTGTCTTTTAGAAATTTTTTTATAACTCTACCTTTTTCTTTAAATTATATATCTCTATATATCCTTGAATATCTTTAAATATATTCAAATATAAATATATTTATACATACTAGTATACTTGAATATGTTTATATTAGAATATACAGTTATATATCAGTTTCTGAACAGAGCACAATATGGTCAACACAATTTGAAATTATTCACTGGTTTCTTTATACTCCCACAACTATTCTCATTCCCAAATGCTGAACTTCTTTGTCCTCTGTCTCTTCCCTACTTCCACCCCCTTTTTAAAATCTAGTTCTTTAAGCAATGGAAACTTCCAGTGTATTCATTTATAATTTATTGTTAAAAAATGTCACTGTATTACTTTTTATTTAAATTCATGCTAAATAAGTATAGTTCAATTTACCTTAACAAATGTTATTCCGTTGTGCTTCCTTAGTAAGCAAAGTACCATAAATATTGGGTTTTAAAACATAATTGAGATTATTGAGTCTCTCTGTCTTTAACTCTGAAGATGTTGTAAAGAAAGACACTAAGAAGATACAGGAAATGTTACCTCCCTGACATTCCATTTCAGAGTTTGAAATTCTACGTCTGCAAATTTTTGACATAACTGATAGGCTGAAAATTTTAGGATTGGGAAGACTCTCAAGAGGAATAAGGCACTGGTTTGAAGATGTCATCAGAAGCTTTAAATCATAAATCCACGCTCCTCTCCTTGTTTCTGACGACCTGGATGGAGGATGTGCTAGAATACTGGAGCTGTCAGCAAGGAGTGGAATGGAGGAGATTCCTAAATGAGAACAGGAGTACGTGGTATGGATCCACGTTTAATGACTAGCCAAGGCCAGGTTTGATTTTCCACATCTGCCTTCTTCATTTTCCTGACTGCCCAGAAGTATTATAAAAAGCAATGTCTTTTTCTATAAAAAAATTTACACAAATCTGCTGGCTGAGTTTTTTTCCCCTTTTTGCATTCTGCAATTTTAATCTCTTTTTTTCCTTATCACTTTCACATTCTAATCTAGAGATGATGAGACATTGGCAGGTGGCTGCAGTGACACTTTTTAATCTTCTTTTGTCACTCTTTAAGCTGTTATTTCAAGATTATTTTATTCACCTGTCATTCATGCTCTCATCTAAATTTCAATTTGCCTCCACATTTTTAATGCATTATTTTTTGGGTGGAAAGCATTTATGAGGGATCTTTTCAAATATTCAGCATATGAAATTTCTTTTGGTTGAAAAACTTTTATATTGTTTTATGCACTTTCCACCCTTACCCCTAACAGACTATCGGTGACCATGAAAGTCAGATTAGAACAAAAGAATAAACCTAAGAAAAGAAAAACAACCCTGGCCAGGAAAACAACTCTGGCCCAAGATTCAACTGAAGAAAATTTATTGCATTTAGTTATCATGTCTCTTTAGTCTCTTTCAATTTGGATTAGTTCCTTAGTCTTTTTATTTTTATTTTTTGTAAATGAATGATCTTGACATTTTTAACAAATACAGATCAGTTATTTTGTAGAACGCACCTGAAATTGTGGTTATCTGATATTTCCTTATGACTAGATTTAGGTTTTGCATTTTTAGGAAGGCAGGGAAAACACAGAAGTGAGGTTGTCGTTTTCAGTGCATCAGCAGCCACATGATGTTGATTCATCTCACAATGGGTGATATTAATTTCCTTGTTAAGTTAGTGTCTGCCAGGTTTCTTTACTGTAAAGTTACCCTTTTTATAGTACTTTGTAAATTTACAGTACTTTTACGCTTACAGTACTTTGTAGAGAATATGTTTAGTCTATGTGAATATTCTGTTTGTTATCAGACTTTCACCCACTGATTTTAACTCCCAAATTGTTAAATTAGAATTTGAGTCTTTGCTCTGACTCTTACCAACAGGGTGATGTTACCTACATCCGAACCTCAGTGCTTTAACCTGTAGATGTTGTGGTTAATAGTCTCTATTTCCCAGGTATGCTGGCTCCCGCAGTGCTCTGTTAATGCCATGAATGTATCATCCATTGCGAGATATGTAATTGTTTTTCTTACCTGTCTCTACTACACCAAGAAGTCTTGAAAGACAAGATCTGATCATCTAATTTCTTAGAATCGGGTACTCAATTTACTAAACCACACTAAGCCTCAAAAATATAAACTAATTCAGAGTATTAAAAAATAAAACAGACACCTAATTCATTAAATAAAACAAGAAAAGACAACACATGCGCACAAAAGAGCTGATTAAGTCAATATTATTTAAATAATATTTTTACTGAATTTAATGGCACATTTAAAAATAATTCACTATAAAGGGTTTATACCAAATGCAAAGATAGTTTTATATCTGAAGATTTATTAATGGAATTCATCATATAATTATGTCAAGTAAAAACAAAGATGTTTAAATAAGGGATATAACTATTAGAAATGAAGAAGGAAATTATTATTTGAATCAATATAATTATATGTAACAAAAAATTTTAAGAAAATGAAATAAAGTCTTAGTAATAACAAAGAGGGGCAGGATAATAGAAAAATAAATATAAAAAATATCAATACCTGCACCATTTATAGGTAATATTCAGTTAAATGGTAAAATGTGAAATATTTCTATGCTAACAGCAATGAAAAATCTTAAATAACTGAAAATAACCCTGATAAGAAATATTCAATATTCATGGAAGTAAACTATAACGTTGTATTAAAAATGATAAAAGGAGGCTCTAGTCAAGATGGTGGGATAGACAGTCCCCAGCATCACTCTCTCCCACACATCAACCAGTTTACAACTATTAAAAAGAAACAACAGACAAGCAGGGGCCACTAGAGCTCAGGGGAAGAGGAGGAGAGACCTCCAGAGTGCATGAAGGCTGGAGAAACCACTATATGAGTAAGAAAAAACTGCTCTGATCGTTTTGAGCCCTGGCTGCTTCCAAGCTGGAGCTGCTGAGTGCACAGAGCAGGAACCGGCAAAAGCTGCAGCTGTGTGCTTTGGATGAAGTTGCTTGGAGGCGGCAGGGGAGAAGAGGACCTCAGTGGCCCTCAGGCCAGCAAGACCACTAACAGGGTTCCTGTGGAGTGAGAAGCCACAGACAACTGAAAAAGGAAGCCACTAAGAGGCTGGTGAATCATCACAAGGGGCCAGAACATGGCCTGTACTATGGGAAGTGTTTGGAACATGGGCAGAAGGGGAGACAGGGGAAACACTGGGACACAGCAAGGACAGCTGATCTGCCCCACAATCAGCACAGGCTCACTCAGTATAGACTGACCAGGAATATAAAACTGCAGGGGATACAGTTTGCTGAAAAAACTCAGGTCCAGACCAGAGTTTCCACACAACCCTGGTGTAATGGATCTCAAGTACCTGCAAAGTCAACCATTAAAACTTGAGCTGCGCAAAAAGCCTCCTCCAGGGAATCAGCAGCAAAGCAGCAACTTAGTTCAACCACAGGGTTCAAGTGCTGGTTCCTATAGGAAGTTTCCCCATTTTAGAGGTAAGCAAAGGACAACAAATTAGTTCCAGTGCAAAGTTTAAATGGTGGGAACAGTGAATTATCCAACAGAGAACTGAAAGAAAAAACAAAAAACAAAATACCCACAGACCAGAGACAAAGTAAAATTAATTTACTAATATTAAACTAGTAAAGGTCCCGCTTCACCAAAGAACACCTATAAAACCCAGATGGACCGGAAACCCCTAGGTCCCCAAGCCAGGGAGGGGGGAGGGCTGGGGGCCTCCACCATGCCCCCTGACATCCTCACCCAGCCCAGTGACAACCACCAGGCAGCCACAGGAAACACCCCAGGATCCCGAGCTGGGGCAGCAGGGGGGACTGAGGGCTTCAGCCACACCCCCTTGATATCTGCATTCAGCTCAGCAATGATGAAGCCACCACTGGAAGCCTCCTGGTCTCCCTTGCAGGAATGAGGGGGATGCCACGGCCTCAGCCTTGCCCCCCTCCTTCCTCCTTCTCCCACCCTATTAACTTCCCCCTTTCTCTCTCTACCTCCCACCCAAATGCTCCACAACAACATCTTAGAATATAAAAACAGATGGAGCCAGGGACCAACCCCTTCTCCTGCAATCAGGCAGGCTGCTGCCGCTGCCATGGGGCCCCACCCAGGGTCCTGAGGCATGGATCTGGAGATGACCCTCCCTCCTGCAACCAGGCAAGGAACATTCCAAAAATAACACTTCCATGTGTGTGGCCAACCACATCCACCACAATAGCCACAGCTGCTGCAAAAGTGGCTAGACTCTACAACCACTGTACAGAAGGCCCTCTAGCCACTCAAGTGTACTGACACAAGGAGGGTCACCAGTGGCGACCAAAGAAGAAAAGAGGATGCCTCTCTCCACAAAGCCCATTCCAGGGTGATAGAAGAAGCATCTGCTCTACAATAGTAGTGGGGGACCTGAACACACCTTTCTCAGCACTGAACAGATCATCCAGGCAACAAATCAATAGAATAACTGTTAATCTCTCGGAAGGAGAGAAGAAATCTAGGGTTATCAGAGGTGGGTGAGGGGAGGGAAAGGGAGATGCACAGAGATTGGATAAGGGACATAAAGAATAAGTATGATTTATAATAATATACATGCTAATAATATTGATTTGATCAACGTATGTTGGCATTGAACCCTCCAAATATTTATAATCAATTATGATTCAATAAAAATACATAAAAAAGGAAAATCATGATTTGTAATAATGAATATGCTAATAATAAAAAGTAAAAAAAAAAGATAAAAAGATAAGATAGAGTTAAGTACCTGGAGAAACATATGATGTTTCTGAATGGGGAAAAATCAATATTATATCAATTCTATTAAATACTTTATAGTTGTAAATGACTGTAATAAAAATTATACTAGGGCTTTAAATTTTTAAAAATGATTATGATAGTGTTATGCCTCCAGCATGGAAAATGGTATGGAGGTTCCTCAAACAATTGCAGATAGATCTACCATACGACCCAGCTATCCCACTGTTGGGAATATACCCAGAGGAATGGAAATCATCAAGTCGAAGGTATACCTGTTCCCCAATGTTTATCGCAGCACTCTTTACAATAGCCAAGAGTTGGAACCAGCCCAAATGTCCATCATCAGATGAGTGGATACGGAAAATGTGGTACATGTACACAATGGAATACTACTCAGCTATAAAAACGAATGAAATACTGCCATTTGCAACAACATGGATGGACCTTGAGAGACTTATATTAAGTGAAACAAGTCAGGCACAGAAAGAGAAATACCACATGTTCTCGCTTATTGGTGGGAGCTAAAAATTAATATATAAATTCACACACACACACACACACACACACACACACACACACAAAACTGGGGGGGGGAAGAAGATATAACAACCACAATAATTTGAAGTTGATACGACAAGCAAACAGAAAGGACATTGTTGGGGGGGAGGGGGGGAGGGAGAAGGGAGGGAGGTTTTGGTGATGGTGAGCAATAATCAGCCACAATGTATATCGACAAAATAAAAATTTAAAAAATAAATAAAATAAATAAAATTAAAAAAAAAAGAAAAAGAAAAAAAATAAAAAAATAAAAATGATTATGATATACATACGGGAAGGAGTAGGATAAAAACATAGCTAAGAAAAAAATTGGAAAAAACCCTGTTTCTGACTACTGGTATATTTTATGCATCTACAGCAGTTCAAACATTTCACGGTTTGCTGTGAGAATTAACAAATAGATAAATGGAATGGATTTTACAGCCTGAAACAGATGATAGCACATAAATAAGGGAGATTGTATTCATAGAAGCCAGTTTATGCAGTACTATCATTAACCCTAAAATCCCAAGGGTTTAATCCAAAAAGGTTTATTACTTGGTTGGCTACGTGTCCAAAGGGCCAGAAGAGGGCTTTGCTCCACATAGTCACTTAGTATGCCAGGATGATGTGGGTTCCACTGTTTTGTGACTGTGATCTGGAATATGTGGCTTCCTCAGTCACCGATAGAGCAGAGAGAAGAATGGGAGGGTCTCACAGTGGCTCTTAAATGTTTCTACCCAGAAGTGACAGGTATCACTTCCATTCTAGCCCATTGATCAGTCATATGGCCTCACCATACTGCAAGGAAGCTAGAAAGAAGAAGAAGAGAGGGATATTGGTGAGAACAGTAATGTCTACTACATCTACATTGTCATAACAATGTAAGTACTGACTATCGGCTTACCCAACAATTCTAATATCATAGAAGAATGTGTGGGTGGGATAAAACTGGGGAAGTGTAGAAATGCTAATTCTCATTTGCCACAATAAGAGGACACTAAATAATATCCAAGATGGATAAATCAAGTAATAGTAGTACAAGCACATTATTTTTGAAATATGGAAGCAAATGCCAAAAGAAACCATTAAGTGTTGAGAGTGATCGACTATGGGGATAAGATAAAATGGGTAGAAGGAATGAGGCAAGAAATGGCTGTAAAGTCTTTATTTTAAAAATTATTTGAATTTTGGTTATGTGCATGCATCACGTTGATAAATATAAAAACTAATTAAGTGGGAAATAGAGTTATCTAAATGGGGTTGGGAGAGGGAAAAACAAATATTGATTCTAATATTATACATTCACAAAATATATTCTGGTTAGATGTGAGTTAAATTTAAAATAAATAATCACACAATGTACAGGAAAAATAGTAAAAGATTGGGCAAAATAATAAATGGAAACACAGATAAGTGTATATAAAATTGTATAAAATATGATAAATTAAAAGGCAAAAATTGAGGATTTACAGCATTCATTATAAATATACACTTAATGTGTGTATCTATTCCTTAATATATAAAAAATTATTTTTTATCATTATGAACATAAACATCCCTTCAGAAAAATGGGAGAGGTAACTTAATGGAGAAGAAACAGTAACAATATATAAAAAATTTCAAATCCACTTAGGAAAAAATGAAAGAAAAATATAAAAGATATCATTTTTGACCATTTGGCAAATATTGACAAGAGTACTTAATACTAACACACGTGTGATAAGACAAGAACTCTCATATGTGACTGCTGAAAGTGAAAAGTGGAACAGGTTTTTCTCTAGGAACATTTATAAGAATTTTTTACAAGTCTTAAAGGAATTTACTTCAAAGATCCTGGTTAAAGGTAGAGGAGTAAAGTTGCATCACAACATTTCTTTTCTTTTTTCTTTTTTTTCTCCTTAGAAAGCACTTTATTGAAGACTGTGAAGTGATTTAACTATCAAAATTAAGTCCATACAGCGTATTATTTGTCAAGTACATGTTTTCAAAAACCATAAAGCTATGTAAGTTAAAAGAAAGTGCATGAAGCGTATAATTCCCATAATACATCAATTTCTGGGGGCTGAAAATTCTTTGAATAAACTCCAATATGAATTGTAAATCAGTCTGCATCTATTCCTATATATATATATATATATTTTTAAATATTTTATTTTATTTTATTTTATTTTGTCAATATACGATGTGGTTGATTATTGTGGCCAATTACCAAAACTTCTCTCCCCCTTCCCTCTCCCCCTCCCCCCCAACAATGTCCTTTCTGTATGCTTGTCATATCAATTTCAAGGAATTGTAACTGTTATGTCTTCCCCCCCCACCCCGGTTTTTTTGTTTATTTATTTATTTATTTTTAGCTCCCACAAATAAGTGAGAACATGTGATATTTCTCTTTCTGTGCCTGACTTATTTCACTTAATATAATTCTCTCTAGGTCCGTCCATGTCATTGCAAATGGCAGTATTTCATTCTTTTTTATAGCTGAGTAGTATTCCATTGTGTACATATACCACATTTTCCATATCCACTCATCTGATGATGGACATTTGGGCTGGTTCCAACTCTTAGCTATTGTAAATAGTGCTGCGATGAACGTTGGGGAACAGGTATAACTTCGACTTGATTTCCATTCCTCTGGGTATATTCCCAGGTGTGGGATAGCTGGAGATCTATCTGCAATTGTTTGAGGAACCTCCATACCATTTTCAATAGAGGCCGCACCATTTTGCAGTCCCACCAAAAACGTATGAAAGTTTGTTTTCTCTACAACCTCGCCGGCATTTATTGTTCACAGTCTTTTGGATATAAGTCATCCAAACTGGGGTGAGATGGTATCTCAGTGTGGTTTTGATTTGCATTTCCCAAATGCTGAGTGATATTGAGCATTTTTTCATATGTCTGTTGGCCATTTGTATATCTTCCTTTGAGAAATGCCTATTTAGCTCTTTTGCCCATTTTTTAATTGGGTTGCTTGCTTTTTTGTTGTAAAGTTGTTTCAGTTCCTTATATATTCTGGATATTAATCCTTTGTCAGATGTATATTTTGCAAATATTTTCTCCCACTCTGTTGGTGGTCTTTTAACTCTGTTAATTGTTTCTTTTGCCGTGCAGAAGCTTTTTAGTTTGATATAATCCCATTTGCTTATTTTTCCTTTAGTTGCGCATGCTTGTGGGGTCATATTCATGAAGTCTGTGTCCAGTCTTATTTCCTGAAGTGTTTATCCTATGTTTTCTTTGAGTAGTTTTATTGTTTCAGGGTGTTTATTTAATTCTTTAATCCATTTTGAGTTGATTTTGGTATATGGTGAGAGGTATGGGTCTAGTTTCATTCTCCTGCATATGGATATCCAGTTATCCCAGCACCATTTGCTGAAGAGGCAGTCTCTTCCCCAATATATAGGCTTGGTGCCTTTGTCAGAGATCAGATGGCTGTGGGTGTGTGGGTTAATTTCTGGATTCTCTATTCTATTCCATTGATCAGTGTGTCTGTTTTTATGCCAGTACCATGTGGTTTTGGTTATTATAGCTTTGTAGTATAGTTTAAAGTCTGTTAGTGTTATGCCTCCAGCTTTATTTTTTTTTTGCTCAGATTTGCTTTGGCTATGCGTAGTCTTTTGTTATTCCATATAAATATCTGGATAGTATTTTCTGTTTCTGAGAAAAATGTCATTGGAATTTTGATGGGGATTGAATTGAATTTGTATATCACTTTGGGTATTATGGACATTTTCACAGTGTTGATTCTTCCAATCTAAGAGCATAGTATATCTTTCTATCTTCCTGTGTCCTCTCTAATTTCTCTCAGCAGTGTTTTGTAGTTCTCATTATAGAGATTTTTCACATCCTTGGTTAATTCAATTCCTAAGTATTTTATTTTTTTGGTGGCTATTGTAAATGGGCAAGCTTTCTTGATTTCTCTTTCTGCATGTTCACTATTGGAGAATAGAAATGCAACTCATTTTTGTGTGTTGATTTTTTATCCTGCTACTTTGCTGAAAACATTTATCAACTCCAGGACTTTTTCTGTAGAGGCTTTAGGCTGTTCGATATATAGGATCATGTCATCTGCAAAGAGGGATAGTTTGACTTCATTTTTTCCAATCTGGATGCTCTATATTTCCTTCTCTTCTCTGATTGCTCTGGCTAGTACTTCCAACACTATGTTGAATAGGAGTGGTGAGAGTGGGCATCCTTGTCTAGTTCCTGTTCTTAAAGGAAAAGCTTTCAGCTCTTCCCCATTCAGGATGATATTGGCAGTGAGTTTATCATAGATGGCTTTAATTATGTTGAGATACTATCCATCTATACTTAACTTATAGAGGGTCTTTGTCATGAATGAATGTTGAATTGTATCAAATGCTTTTTCAGCATCTAGAGAGATGATCATATGGTCCTTGTGTTTGATTTTATTGATATGCTGTATCACATTTATTGATTTGTGTACTGTTAACCCAAGCTTGAATCCCTGGGAAGAATCCCACTTGATCATGGTGTATAATTTTATGTATGTGTTGCTGTATTCTGTTAGCTAGTATTTTATTGAGGATTTTTCCATCTGTATTCATCAAGGATATCGGCCTGTAGTTTTCATTTTTAGTTATATCTTTACCTGGTTATGGTATCAGGGTGATGTTTGCTTCATAGAATGAGTTTGGGAGATTTGTCTCTGTTTCAATATTTTGGAATAGTTTGTAAAGAATCGGTGTCAATTCCTCTTTGAATGTTTGGTAAGATTCTGCTGTGAATCCATCTGGTCCTGGGTTTTTCTTTGTTGGGAGCCTTCTGATAAGAGCTTCAGTCTCTTTTATTGTTATTGGTCTGTTCAGATTTTCTACGTCTTCTTGGCTCAGTTTTGTTAGGTTTTGTGTCTCCAGAAATTTATCCATTTCCTCCCATTTTTCAAATTTGTTGGCATGTAGTTGTTTATAGTAGTCTTGAATGATTTCTTTTATTTCAGATGAATCAGTTGTAATATCACCTTATTCATCTCTAATTTTTGTTATTTGGATCTTCTCTCTTCTTCTTTTAGTTAGTTGTGCTAATGGTTTGTCAATTTTATTTATCTTTTCAAAAAAACAACTTTTTGATTCATTGATCTTTTGTATTGTTTTTTGGATTTGAATTTCATTAAGTTCTACTCTGATCTTAATGATTTCTTTCCGTCTGCTAAGTTTAGGTTTGCATTGTTCTTGTTTTTCTAGTTCTATAAGGTGAAGTGTTAGGTTGTTCACTTGCCATCTTTCCATTCTTCTGAGGTGAGCATTTAATGCAAGAAATTTCCTCCTTACTACTGCTTTTGCAGTATCCCACAGGTTTTGGTATGATGTATCATTATTTTCATTAGTTTCAATAAATTTTTTGATTTCTTGCTTCATTTCTTCTTGGACCCATATGTCATTTAGTAGAATGCTGTTTAATTTCCATGTGTTTGTATAGTTTCCTGAATTTCGTTTGTTATTGATTTCTAATTTTAATCCATTGTGGTGTGAGAAAATACATGGGATAATTCCAATTTTTTTGAATTTGTTGAGACTTGATTTGTGACCTAATATGTGATCTATCCTGGAGAATGATCCATGTGCTGATGAGAAGAATGAATATTCTGGTGTTGTTGGATGGAATGTTCTGTAGATATCTGCCAAGTCCAATTGGTCTAGAGTATTGCTTAGATCTTATGTTTCTCTGCTGATTCTTTGCCTAGATGATCTGTCCAATATTGACAGTGGGGTGTTCAGGTCCCCTGCTATTATGGTATTAGTGTCTATTTCCTTCTTTAGGTCTTATAGAGTTTGTTTTATAAATCTGGCTGCTCCAACATTGGGTGTGTACATATTTATGATTGTTATGTCTTCTTGATGGATCAGTCCTTTTATCATTAAGTAGTGTCCTTCATTGTCTCTTTTTATGGTTTTTAGTTTAAAGTCTATTTTGTCAGATATAAGAATAGCTACTCTAGCTCGTTTTTCTTTTCTGTTTGCATGGTAAATCTTTTTCCATCCTTTCACTCTTAGTCTATGTGATTCTTTATGGGTGAGGTTGGTCTCTTGAAGGCAGCATATAGTTGGGTCCCCCTTTTTAACCCAGTCAGCCAGTCTGTGTCTTTTGATTGGGGAATTTAAGCCCTTTACATTAAGAGTTGTTATTGAAAAGTGTTGATTTATTTCTAGCATTGTATTGATTATTGTTTGGTTGTCTTAGGTGTATTTTGTTCCTTGCTTTCTGATTTACTGTTTGTTTTCTCTATTTGTTGGGTCCTTGGGTTGCAGATAGCCTTTTTGTTTGTTTTCTCTTCATGAATTCCATTTTTATTATACTAGTGGGTTTTGATTTTTCTTGAGTTTTTATGGCAGTGGTAGTTATTTTTCAGGAACCAAACCCAGTACTCCCTTGAGAATTTCTTGTAAGGGTGGTCTTGTGGTGGTGAACTCCTGCAGTTTTTGTTGTCTGAGAAATATATTATTTGCCCTTCATTTCAGAAGGATATCTTTGCTCGGCAGAGTCTTCTTGGCTGGCAATCTCTGTCTTTTTGTATTTTGAATATATCATCCCATTCCTTTCTGGCTTTTAGGGTTTGTGATAAAAAGTCTGATGTTAGTCTGATTGGGGTTCCCTTATATGTGATTTGATGCTTCTCTCTTATAGCTTTTAAGATTCTCTCTTTGTCTCTGAGTTTTGCCAATTTGACTATTACATGTCTTGGAGAAGACCTTTTAGGATTGAACATGTTTGGGGATCTTTGAGCTTTCTGAATCTGAAGATCTGTGACTTTTCCTATACCTGGGAAGTTTTCTGCCACTATTTTGTTGAATATGTTTTCAATGCAATCTCCTTTTCCCTCCTCTTCTGGAATACCCTTGACTTGGATATTTGAGCACTTAAGGTTGTCTGATATCTCTCTCAGATTTTCTTCAATGCTTTGGATTCTTTTTTCTTTTTTTTTTGTCTGCCTGTGTAATTTTAAACAGCCCATCTTCAAGGTCAGAAGTTCTCTCTTCTACTTCTGTAAGCCTGCTGGTTAAACTCTCCGTTGTGTTTTTTATTTTGCTGAATGAATTCTTCAGTTCGGCAAGCTCTGCTACATTCTTTTTCCAGGCATTGATTTCCTTGTACATTTCTTCTTTCAGGTCCTGTATACTTTTCCTCATTTCATCATGTTGTCTAGCTGAGTTTTCTTGTATCTCATTCAGTTTCCTTAGAATTATCACTTGAAATTCCTTGTCAGACATTTCAAGGGCTTCTTGTTCTATAGGATCTAGATCTTGAGAGTTATTACCCTTTGGTGGTGTACTTTCTTGATTTTTTGTATTTCTGGTATCTTTTCTTTGATGTTTAGTCATTGTGGCAGGGGGTTTCAGAGACCACAGGTCTGACTATTGTCTGACTAGGATATTGCTGTGGTTGCCAATTTGGTATGGCCACCTCAGTGTCTGCTCATTTGGCCACTAGTGCCTTGCATGTGTGGTTGTCTTGGGTCTTGGGCCTCTCCAGGGAGCCACTTCTCTGGTCAGCATGCACTCTCCTGGGCTGCTGGGTCATGGGGCAGTACCGCAGGGTGTGTGGTCTCTGCCGAGCTTCTACCTCACCTGCTGGATGTCTCCCTGCTCTGTGTGCACTGGGCCAGGCTGCTGGGTTGAGCAGAGGCACCGCAGAGTGTGTGGTCTCTGCAGAGCTTCTGCCTCCCCTTCTGGATGTCTCCCTGCTCTGTGAGCACTTGGCCAGGCTGGGAATGGTGCCAGGTGGCGGCAGTGAGGCCTACCTGCTGGATCATGCAGCGGCGGCCCTGCAGGGGATGTGGTCTCTGCGGAGTTTTTGCCTCCCCTGCTGGACATCTCCCTGCTCAGTACGCACTTGATGTTATATTTTTATAGTTGTACATTGGTTGATTTGTGGGAGAGAGTGATGCTGGGGACCATCTATTCCGCCATCTTGACCAGAAGACAACATTTCTTTTCTGTGCTTGTTAACAAAGAAAACCAAAATAGTAATACAGAAAAAAATAGATTTGCCTGTAGCAGCAATGCATTTAAAGGATAAACTCTGTTAACCACCATTATACTCTTTACTTCCCTTGTTTCAACTTTTTTAGATTCCACACATAAGTGAGATTATAGGGTATTTTTCTACAATTACCAGAGGCTAACCAGTTACCAGAAGATGGGGGATAGATGGGTAAGGAAACACATCAGTTGAAGAGTATAAAGTTTCAGCCTGACAGGAAAAATCAATTCTAGTAATCTGCACAGCATGGTATCTATAATCAATAATACTGTATGGTATGTTTCAAAATAACAACTAAAAGAGAGGATTTTAAATGTTCTCATTTAAATGTTCTCACTTCAAATATTTATGGTAAATATTTGAGTTGAGAGATATGTTAATTAGGCTAATTTGATCAATCCACAATGTATACACGTATTGATGTATACATTGTATCCCATAAACCTATGCAGTTATTTGTCAGCCAAAAATAAAATAAAACTTAAAAAAAGGATAAACTTTGTGTACTAAGCTTTGAAAGAAACAAATTCATGGGAAATAATAAAATATTGTAGCATAGTTCAAGGAAGCTTCTACTAACACCCCTGTTCTCAAACGTACACAGTTCCAGAGTGGAAAAAAAAAATAAGTAGACAAAATCTTAAAAATTTTCAGGAATATAACTGAATTTGGAAAGAAGCAAGAGAAGTAAACAAATTACTAACAAGTGTTTAGTGCTATAAACAAACAACCCACATCAAAAGAACTTTGATCTTTTCAATAAAACAAGACTACAAAAGCAAAATGATGATATATTGAGTGAGATGAAAATGTATATTAACAAGCCAAGGAAATAAAATGAGGACCACACCAATACCAACACCATAAGTAAAGTAGAAAAAGCAGGGAATTAATAGACAACTGAATATTGAGTGGCTGATGTAAGAAAAGCCTGAAGATAATCACAGTGAATTCAGAGAAAGATTCCAAAACTATGACAGCAATTGGAGAAGATGGTGGCAATGGAAGATACACATATGGAATCCAATGTGAAAACAAATGGTTTGTTTCTGAAGTAGAAAACCTTACAACTGGAACAAAGCATATATTCATAGACATATGAGAAGAATCCCTGAAATGATGGAATGTACATGTCAGTTACACCTTCATACAGAAAAAGTTTAAAGACACTGACATATTATTTAAGCTGTTGAACTTCAAAGATTAAAAAATAATATTTTAGAGTTTTTATTTTTTAAAATTTATTTTATTTTAGTTTTTTTTTTTTTTAACCATTTATTTAATGTTTATTCTGGGAAAGACACTGTGTAACTACAGCATTAGTATTTCTTAAATATGGTGACTACATTTTCTTAAAAAAACAAATAAAGCATATTAAGTGTTAAATTTTTCTTCTAATAGTAGTGTAATAAAGTAGTAGTGCACTTACTTCCTCTATATAGTTAGACAGTAATATTGAGGTTATGTTTAGAAATACTTAAGTGTTTTCAAAATTTATTTATTTTAAAGATTTATTTAGTTCTAAACGTGAGTTACCTTCTGGGGGCAAAAATTAGACTGGCTTCAATTTCTTCATAGCAACACTCAATGCCAAAAGATAATGTAGAAATATCCAGTGTTCTAAAGCAAAGAAAGTTAGATTCAAGAAAGCTGCATATTTGTAAATAGTTTTTAATTTCAAGGAAAATGAAAGCTAATCTTAAAAATGAATGACCCCAACAAAACTGTGATATCTACCCTAAGTGAACCATTGTACAGTATATGCAGGTATTGAAACAACATACTGTACTCCACAAATATGTACAAGTAAATGTTAAAATATTTTGAATGAAAAATGTATTAAATCCATATGTAAATTAAGAATCACTGTCACAACGATTTCAATAAATATGCTCAGAATGAGAAATAAAAAAAAAAAATTGAATGACCGTATAATTGGAATTTCAGCCCCTTATCTTTAAGGATATAATTAGCGATGTTGATAAACTGATAGGGTAATTTATAACAGAATAAAATAGTTCAGATGTGATTGGCAGTTCATGAATATTATTGAAACACTAAAGTCATTTTAAAACATAGGTAAAAAGCAGGAGTTTAAATCATACATACGTAATGATCCCAGGTTTATAAAGTGTATTTATAAGGTCTGGAAAGAAATATTGCAATTATTATTATTTGTTATCTCTCCTGGAATGGGAAGAGTGGTGTGTTGACTTCAAAATTTCTTCAGTATGTGTTCTTATTTCCAAATGTCTACAGCGAACATTATCCACTGATTCAATCAAAAACTTGGATGCAAGTAGTCCTATTTGTATATTCAAGATATAGCCCTAGATTATATATTCAAAGTTGGAAGGGGTGCTCCTTCAGTGACTTTACGTTTCAACAAATTTGTACTACATATCTCTGTGGTAGGTGCTAGGCCTGTAAGATGTGGCCTTCTTTTCAAGGAGAAAGTATTTATTTACATCGCTTTGATGTAAATGAATAATTGCCAGAAAATGTAGTAGATAAAACGGAAAGAGGATGGTACAAGATGCCATGGGAAAATGGAAAGAAGCCTGCTCTTGTCAATCTCATTACAGCACTTGATGTATGGTCAGACCTTGACCCTCTGCACTGTTGCCTATTGTCTCGATGAATCCACTGGTCCAAGTTACCATCAGCTTTCACCTAAGACGACCAATGCTTTGCAACTCATCAACCTTTCTCTAAGTATTGGGCAGAAAGATCTTTCAGAAATGCAAAATACTCATGTAATTCCTCTGTTTAAATTTTAGCTATTTCTGCTTAAAGCTTGGAATGGCCTCCTATTGGATAAGACCTTCTGTGATCTGCCCCCTATATACCTCTCCACTCAACTCTCTGTCCTGTTTCTCTCTCAGACTGTACTCTAGCCATATTGCACCTTTCTTGGTTCCCTGAATGTGCCTGTAGTGGGTTGAATAGTGACACTCCTCCCACCCCCAAAAGATATATTCCCCTAGAATCTGTAAATATGATTATTTGGAAAAAAGGGTCTTTGTAGATATAATTAAATTAAGGATCTCAGGATATCATCCTGGATTAGTTAAATCCCATGACAAGTGTCTTTCTAAGAGGAAATAAGGGAGGAGACACAGGAGGAGAAGTGATGTGAAGATGAGGTAGAGACTGGAGTGATGCACATACAAGAGAAAGAATGCCAGGGCTTGCCAGCAGCCAGGAGCTAGGAGAGAGGAGTGGGGTGGATTCTCCTTCAGAGCCTCCAGAAGGAACCAACTCTGCTCTCACTTTGATTTCAGACTTCTGGCCTCCAGAGTTATAAGGGGATACATTTCTGTTGTTTGAAGCCACCAAATTTGGGATAATTTGTTATGGGAGCCATAGAAATGAATATAGTACAGGTGCATTCTTTGGCCTCAGGGGAAAAGACATATTTTGTTCCCTCCTCTTTATCCTTCGCTCAGTTCAGTCCTGTCATCTTACAGAGATCAGCTTGTTAATTCCTCTGGGAAGCCTACCCTTCTCCCCAAACTGCTACTGCTTCCTACCTCATTCTTCCATGGTATCTTGCAGATGCCCTATTATAAAACTCACCCATTTTACTGTACTTATTCTTTTGGTGACTTACCTGTTGGAATATAGCTCTGTCACAGCAGAACGTGTGTTTCTTCTTCATTTCCATATCTTGTAGAACCTGGTAAAGTGCTTGGTATGTAGGAACTTAATAAATATTTGTTGCTTCACAGAGGAGAGGGGAATAGCATTTGGAAAAATGAGCAGAATTTCATTAGAAGGAAAATGGGCCAAGTATATTGTACTCATAGGAAAGCGATCCTGCAAAGACAGGCAGGAACGAATGCTTATGGTTTATCGGGGAAATTAGCTTTGTTTGGAATAAATTGTATGGAGAGTTGGGGAAAGATAAGATTGAAAACATTCATTTGGGTCAGAGTATGAAGGGCTGAATTTGCCATGCTAAAGCAATAGCACTTTATCTTTTGGACCAAGACTCATTAACTTGGATACCTATAGGTAATACTAAAGACCAAAGTATATAAAGTTAAGTATCTAATTTCTTTGTAATTATACTCCAGAACCAACAGCCCAAACACCATAATAAACAGCAAAAATCTCTGCCTTCAGGGAGCTGTCATTCTTTCTTAAAGATGGAGTCATCATTTCTACATATCTCACAGTCACATGCTTTAAAATAGCATTAGTCCCTTCAAGTGTTTGTTTCAAAAGATAATTACATTCCATTGGCCTTTTATTAGCTTTCTCTAATGGCATCCTTGGCCTCTGTGCTCAATTCATTAGCTTGTGTTAATTAAGATTCCAGAAATATACTTGAAATGTCATAACCTTAATTTTATAAATATAATTAACAGCTGCATGTTTAAACATTAGATATTACACATAATTTATAAATAGCCTCTGTAAGGGGACCTATATCTAGATGTGACTGTTGGAATTTTTGACTTTATTTGGCACACTATTAAAAGGAACTAACTTTTTCCATAAACTTTTTTAATAGGGCTAAAATGGGTTGGAAACAAAGGAAATTATAAAAAAGTAATTACTACTGGGGCATAACAAAAATAGTGAACAGGAAACAGTGTCAATGCACATGTCACCTTTTTATCTGTTTACAGAAACTTCATTCAGATTTAAAGAAATTTGTTTTATATCAGTTAAAGGGAGAAATTCTTTAGAGGTACTTCAATATCCTTATATGGTTCTTTCAGTCTTTAGAGGAGAAAAATGAATAAAGACTAATACTCTAAGGGCTATAAGATACATAAATAATGAAGATGTGCTACAGACGCGAGAGGTCACTGTAAGCAGTAAAGTGAATTCAGAATCAGTGTGGAGAGCTCAAGTCAAGAGTGTATAAAAGGAGAAAAGTCTTCCTCAGGTTTTCTGTAGTATCTCTTCTAGGATTTGGCCTGGCAAAGGGACACAGGAGCGAGCTAAGGAAGCAGGGCTGGAACTAGTGTGGTGCCAATAGATAAGGAAAGGAGCGTGGCAGAGATTCAACATGACAAGTAATGGAGGAACACACTTTCCAAAACACCACGTCGTAATGGAAACACCAGGCCCTCGCCTCGCCTCTTCCCACTCCTAGTCTTCCTTCTCAGAAGCAACTGTTCTCAGCTCGCAGCTGTTTCTGCTGATCTTACTGCCATATTTATGTAACGATAAACTCACTGCTATTTCTTGATTTATCAATTTTAGACAATAGCTAATATTTCTTATTGTGGCAGATGGGATATTTGATTTCTTACCCAACTTCTCCACTTCTCCTCCTCTCATACTATCTATCTATCTATCTATCTATCTATCTACCTACCTACCTACCTACCTACCTACCTACCTACCTACCTACCTACCTATCCTCTACCTATCTATATTTAGTTGAATTAGTAGCTGGTGTTTAAATTATGGCTGGCTCAGTTTACTACTGAGCCAATTGGTTTACTGTGATATTCCATTCTCTTTTCTTTCTCAGAGTTAGTATCTGCATTTTCACTTGCCTGTGTTTCAGTGTTCTCAAGTATTAATATATTTTCCAAATGCTCAACAAATTTGGTGACGTCAAACATATTATTATGAGTTGTGTTTCTCTCTCGGAAGTATCCCTCTGGAGCCTGCTGTTCCTGCCTCAGTCTAGGTTGGCCAATCCTTTGGTCTGCTGCCCAGAGACTACCCGAGTATTCCTGTTCATTGTTTCCTGGATCACTTGTCTTTTTATTTCTTAGATTTTATCACTGCTTTATTGAAGCACATCTTGTCATAACTTCCTAAAAAAGTGTGTGAAAGTTTCTGAATGCTCCCTGTAAAAAGTCTCCCACCTCTTTTAATATTTCTCACAGTGGGTTTTTTATTTCCTTTATGGTAATAATAAACATTTTAATAAATGCAATTATTATTTAATTGCTTATTGCTTGGCTCCCTCATTAGAAGATAAACTTGATGAGGTCAGGGACGTCTTTGACTTATTCTCTATGGTATTCTTGGGGACCAGCACAGTGCAGGGAACAGAACAGCCTTTAAAGAAATAGGCATTGGGCCAACCCCGTGGTGCACTCGGGAGGGTGCGGCGCTGGGAGTGCAGCAGCGCTCCCGCCACGAGTTCGGATCCTATATAGGGATGGCCGGCACCGTGCAGCTGGTCACAAAAAAGACAAAAAAAAAAAAAAAAAAAAAAAAAAAGAAAAAAAAAGAAATAGGCGTTGATGCAAGAGTGACTTCAATCAGTTAGAAAAATTTAACTGAAACAACTGGCCAATAAGACTGTCTTATTTAGAAAAAGGTGTTTAGAAAAATGACCATTACTGCTGTATACCTGGTTCCAGTGTTCTGCGGCCACCTTTTCCATCATCATGAGACCTAGTGGGCTCCAGCCACCCTGAGCTTGCTGCAGTTCTACAGTACGCCACGTGCCTTCCCACCTGGGGTCTGCAACACAGTACTGTATTCTCTGATGGGCCTGACTAATTTCCATTTATCTCCAGGCAACCAATCAGGTTTTAGGTTTCAGTTCCTCTGTGGAATCCACCCTTACTTTCTACAAGGAAGTCAGGTGGCTGTTTCCTAGGTCCCCACCCTGTCTGTATTACCCTTAACAGCTCTTAGTCCATGATCACAACTGTCCTTTGACTTCCCTGGTGCTCACCTACAAAATAAACTCCTAGAAAGCAGACCGAGCTTTGCTCACTCTTTTCTCAGCATACACAATGCATGCCTTAAAATAGCTACTCAGTTAATACTTGTTAAATGAAAAGAATGAATAATTCAATGTGTCTTAATAGAGAATATACTGTGGAGAAAACACTATTTTAAGACCAAAAGTGTTTTGGAGATGGAATGGGCAAACAACCATCCATAGAGAGAACTTTTTTTATTTTTATGGGGTCCTATTCAGGTAGTAAGAAGATAGCCTGAGGAAAGTGGCAATAGTAAATTTGTGTAAGCATACCAGAAATGATGGAATGCATCAGTGCCCAAGCCACTGCAGAAAAGAGTCTTTTAGTGGGGGTGAAAAAGTTCTGATCTTAATGTAGAAAGAGATGCTGACTTTCAGAAGAGAAGGTGATGTTGATGAATACAGATATATATACCCCCTGCCAAACAGCAGTAACAACTAACATACAGTGGGAAATTTGATGAAAATTGTTATTATTATTATTATTACTCTAATATGTTCTGGACATTGCATTAATGTCCTTCACATACATAATCTCTACTGGGACAATAACCTAATTTATCCCTACTTTAGAGATAAGATGTAGGAGAGCCAGTTTGTGTTCCATCTACAGCAGACTTCAAAATCTGTGCTGTTTTCATCAGCTCCTCTCCTTGTCACTGTGAATAAGCAAACTAAGAAAACAAACTTCTTAACTGAAAGTTAGGATAAAGGTAATATGGTTACTTAGTTTAACTGTCTGGCTTTAAAATATGAAGATGAAATTCCTGATTTATAATCCACCCAGCCACAGAGAATGATATGTATGCTCTGAGTCTTAACTTCACATACTTTTATAGAAAATAATATTTATAGAGTTTTAAAGCTTGAATTTTAATATAGAAGGTTAAGTTAAAAAAAAATTGGAAAACCATTTGTTGATTTATAGCATTCATACTGAAAAAGTACAGAAATCACAAGCATACAGCTTGATTAATTTTTGCAAAGTGAATATGTGTTACTGTTTTAAGAACGTGCATGGTGGATGTGGTATGGTAAAGTTGGTGCGGCCATGGGAGAAAACAAGAATCAGGCTCGGAAGGAAGTTTATTATAGTCACAGGTCTCAGAGAAGGGAGATCTCTACATACCACACAGGACCACAGGAGAAACACCAGGTTTTGGTCAGGTGGCAGAAGACAGGAGTGGGGGGAAGTCTAGGCTAGAGGCTTTCTTGGGGTTTCTGTGGGGAAAGTCAAGACAGTACCCAGGAAACAGTTTAGGATTGGCCAGTTTGAGTAATTCTAACAGGCTTGGGCTGTAGCGGTGGTGGCTTGTTGCCTGGTACCTGGCCCTGGGCTGATTTTGGGTAAGGGAAATATTGACTTGGTGTGTGAGTTAGACCAGGTGCTGGTGGGGCTATAGTCTTGGGATTGACATGGAGGCAAGCCAAGGGCTGAGCCTTTTGCTGTCAACAAGTTGCTTAGCCCTGGGAGGGGCAATCTCTCCCTGGCCAACAAGCTTTTTAAGCTGTCAAAACATCATAAAATATAGAAAACTAAAAAATATATGATTAATACAAAGTCCACCAAAAAAAAAGCCCAGATCACCACCATATCACCCAATAACCTCCCTCATGAGGTAGGGTACTGACTCTCAAAAGGTAATGACTACTTGAACCTTTTATCACCCAAGGTTAATTTTGCATGATTTTACACTTTATACAAATAGAATCAGACAGTATATATTATTTTGTGTCTAGATTTTTTCACCTCACATTTCTTATGAAAATAATCTATGATGTTGCAATTCTCCAAAGTGGTTGACCCAACGTAAAATCTACCAGCAGCATGTGGAGGATCCAGTTACCAACAATAGGGGTCACCAATTTTATTTCTTTGCCTATTTTTTACTTTTTAATTTTAGCCACTGTGGTGCAGTGGTATTACATTGTGATTTTTGATTTGCATTTCTCTGATAACTATTGATGTTATGCAACTTACCCTATTGGATATTTGAATGTAATCTTTTGTGAAGAGTCTATTCAAATCTTTTGCCTATTTTTAAAATTACATTATCTGTCTTTTCTTTATTGTTTGATATAAGTGCTTTAAATTATTTTTTGTGTATTAGCTCTTTGTTTGACACTGTGTTGCAGAGAGGTACCTTCCCCTCCCTGTGGCATTTCTTTCTTTCCAGTTAATTATAGTGTCTTTTGATGAACATAAGTGGTTAATTTTATTTTTTATTATTTATTTATTTATTTATTTATTTAAATTTATTAATTTATTATTATTACTATTTTTTTTTACATTCTAAGATGTTGTTGTGGAGCAGTTGGGGGAGAGGGGGGAGGAGAAAGAGGAGGAGAGGAATAGGGTGGGAGGAGAAGGAAGGAGGAGGAGGGGTGTGGCACCCCCCTCATTCCAACAAGGGAGCCCAGAGGGTTTCCAGCAGTGGCTCGGTCCTGGCTGGGCTGGATGAGGACATCAGGGGTGCATAGTTGAGGCCCTCGTTCCCCTAGCTCTCTGCCTTGGGAGCCTGGTGCCCTTCTGGTGGTGGCCTGGTGGTCATTGCTGGGCTTGATGCAGACATTGGCTGTGGGGGGGGGCATGGCTGAGGCTCCTCCCCCCCCACTGGCTTGAGAGCCAAGGGGGCTCCAGTCCTTCTAGTTTTTAGAGGTGTTCTTTGGTGGTCTTAGACCTTTACTGGTTAATATCAGAACTTTGTCTCTGATCTGTGGGTTTTTTATTTTTTCTTTCATTTCTGTGTTGGATTATGTGTTATTCCCATCACATAAACTCTGCACTGAAACTATTTGTTGTCCTTTGGTTACTTCTAAACTTCCTGTGGGAACCAGCACTTGAGCCCTGTGGTTCAGCTAAATTGCTGCTTTGCTGCTGATTCTCTGGGCAAGGCTTTTTGTGCAGCTCAAGTTTTAATTGTTGACTTTGTAAGCACTTCCAGCTCTTGTGAGGTCTGACACACCTGGGTTGTGTGGAAACTCTGGTCTGGGCCTGAGTCTTTTCAGCAAACTGCATCCCTTGCAGTTCTATTCTCCTGACCAGTCTCCACTGAGTGGGCCTGCGCTGATTGGAGGGCAGATCAGCTGTCCATGCTGTGCCCGAGTGTTCCTCTGGTGGGCCAATCTCCCCACCCCCCACTCCAAACACTTCCCATGGGGTGGGCCATGTGCCAGTTCCTTGAGATGACTCATTGGCCTCTGAGTGGCTCCTTTTTTCAGTTGTCTGTGGCTCCTCACTGCTATGTGGGTCCATGGGAACTCTGTTAGTGGTCTTGGTGGCCCCTAGGCCCTCTTCTCCCCTGCATCCTCCAAGCAATTTCATACAAAGGGCACAGCAAATGGTTTTGCCAGCTCTTGCTCTGTGTGCTCACCAGGGCCAGCCTTGAAGTGGGTAGGGCTTGAAACAATCAGAGTGATCCTTTCTTTCTCTCATCATGGCTTTTCCTGCCTTCACAAATTGTATAGGTCTTTCCTCCTCTTCCCTTGAGCTCTAGTGGCCCCAGCGTGGCTGTCATTGCTTTTTAATAGTTGTAAATTGGTTAATTGAGAGTGATGCTTGGGACTGTTTATTCTGCCATCTTGATCAGAAGTCCCCATAAGCTCTTAATTTAATGTAGTCAAATATATAAATATTTCCCTTTTATAGTTAATGCCTTTTGTGTCCTGCTTGAGAAAACTTCGCCCACCTCAAGGTCACAAAAATATTCTACAATATCTTCTAAAAGCTTTACTGTTTTGTTTTTGACATTTAGCTCAATGATGCAACTAGTGTTAAGGTTTATGTGCCTGAAAATACCAATGTTTATTTTTGTCCTTATGAACATCCAGTTGATCAGCACCATGTTTTTAAAAAGGTTATCTTTTTCCTTTGCACTATTTTCTTTATTGTTTTCTAATTTGTTTTTGAATAAATTATATACATTCATGTTGTTAAAAATTAAAAAATAACCAAAGGGCAACACATTAGACATATCTTACTTTACTTCCTAACCATATATCTTGAAGATCATCCTAAATCAGTAGGTTTAACAGCTCCCCATGCTTTCTAATGCTTTATGGTATTTTATTTTATTTTGCTTATTTATTTTAATTTTATTGGTGATGCATATTCATGGGGTACAAAGCTGACTGTCTCCACTGTGCCCAAGATGTGATGGTCAGATCAATAATATAAGCATGCCCATTACCACAAATTGTGATTACTCCCCATGTCTACCAGCCAATTAATCCCTGACCTCTCTCCACCTGCCCCTCCCCAACCCCACTCTGCAACCCTAAGTCTGCTCTCTCTCTCTGCAAGTCCAACACACCACTATGGTCTTTCTTTCCTTCTTTCTTTCTCTCTTAGCTCCCACCTATGAGTGAGGACATGTGCTATTTTTCCCTCTTTGCCTGGCTTATTTCACTCAACATAATTTTCTCCAAGTTCATCCATGTTGCTGGGAATGGTAGAATTTCATTCTTTTTATGGCAGTGTAGTGTTCCATGGTGTATATATACATCATTTTCCTTATCCAGTTGTCCTTTGATGGGCATTTAGGTGGGTTCCATATCTTGGCTATTGTGAACAGAGCTACAAGGAACATGGGAGTGCAGGTATCATAATTCAGGTGCTGGTATAAATGTGGATTTGTTTCTAGAGTCTATACTATTCCAATGATCTGCTTGTTCTTGCACTCATCCCATGTTGTCTGAGTTACTGGTGTTTTGCATAAGCCCTGCTGTCTTGTACTGCACGTCCAGGTTGCTTCTCAGCACCCTTCCTCTCTCTCCCCTTCCTTCTGTCTCCTTCTCTTCTCTTTCATTCTTTTTCTTCTTCCCTACTTCTTCGTCCTCTGTCAACATGTTCATGGCTATCCCTGACGCATTGCATTTCTGTACAAATTTTAGAATTGGTTTATCAATTTTCATGAAAATTTATGGGAATTTTATTGGGATTGTATACAATCTGTAGAGCAATTTGGTGAAAATTTACTTCTTTATAAAACCAAGTCTCTAGATCCATGGATTTGGGACATTCCTCCTTTCATGTAGATCTTTAATTTCTCTTCTGTATGTCTTTAACTCAATATTTTATAGTTTTCTGAAGAGACATTTTGCAAAAATTTTGTTATATTTATTCCAAGGTATTTTTGGGTTTTGATGCCATTGTAAATAGTTTTTAAACATTTAATTAAAAAAATATTTTTAAGCATTTTTTTTAACATTTAAATTTTAAATTTCTGATACTCACTCTATGATTTACTTGTTCCTTATGGATAGTGTGCATTTTCTAGCTCTTCCCACTGGTTGACACTTACAGTCCTTGCATTCTAACTATGTAACTACATGAGAGTAAGAGTATCTGTCTGTTTTGTTCATTCACTTATCCCAGCACCTAGAATAGTGTCCTGTATTTAGTAAGCACTCAATACGTAGTTGTAGAAAAAATAATAATAAATGAAATGAATGAATAATGTATTTAGTAGTTAGGAGCATGGACTGTGGGGTCAAACTGACTGTGTTCAAATCCCACCACTATCCTCATTAAATTACCTGAGTATGTATAGGAGGGTACCTTAAAAAATTTGTGGAAAAATGGAATTAAAAGATAATGTTAATCTTTACATGAACTTTTTAAAGACCCACTTTTCTTTATGCTTTGTGATACTTTTTCAATGGAATTTTATGTTCTTATTTCTCTTATATTTATTTCAGATATTATTACGCTGAGCAGAAGTTTCAGGTCTATATCTAATGATGGTGGTAATGGATCATCCCTGATTAACACAGAGAATTAAGCCTAGTCATGTAAAAACCTCAAATGTCCATTCTTTTTTGGGGGGTGGGGAGAAGTCCCTACTTTTAATTTATTTATATATTTAAAAATTTATATTTTCTTGAGTCACTGTTTTTTCCCTCACTTGTATTTCTCCCACTTGTTCTAAGATTGAAAAAGAGACTCTACCTTTTGAGTGGGGAGAAAAGGTACAAGCATTTGATCACAGAAGATTCTAAAACCGGGGCTGAAGAAATTTTTGTGACAATGGAAATGTTTTACATTTGCACTGTTCATACAGTAGTCACTTAGCCATATGTAGCTACTGAATATTTTAAATGTGGCTACTGTGTCTGAGGATCTGAAGTTTTAATATTGTTCAATTTTTCTCAAATGTTCATTCTTAATTGCTATATTGATTTAAAGTACCTGTTCTTAATAATGTTTAAGTATTTCCCCTTCTTCTAAAGTTTCTATTAAATCAGGAAAGTTGAATTTTATCAACTGTCTGCATGTATTATTTAAATGATGTTGGAAGAGTAAACAAGGTAATCAATGTGAACACCTGTCCAAGCCCATGAAGAAAACTAGCTCATGAATTGCAGATACCGTAATATATAGTATCGATCTGAGGTGTGCCTATTGCTATAATATCAGGGATACTTTGATGTAAACTCCATTTTACACAATATTCAGTAATCCCCAAACGCTATCTTCATTTTCCATTTTTGTTGACAGTATATTGAAATGCAATTGATTTTGTGTAAGTCATTGAATCTATTGACCTTGCTAAATTCAGTGATTATTTCTAAAGGTTATCTGTAGATCCTTTGATTTTTATATTTACATCATCTGCAAATAATGACAGTTTTATCTTTCCTTTCTAATTATTTCTACTTTTCATTCTTTTTTTTTTTTTTGCCTTACTATATTGGCAAGGATCCCCAGGACAGTGTTAAATTGAAGTCGTGATGGTGTATATCATTGACTCATTCTCAATTTCAGGGGGATAGTGTTCAATCAAATATGATTGTTGTTTTGTAACTATCTGTATTAGTTTGGTGAGTATTTGTATCATGAATGAGAGTTTAATTCAGTGTTACTTTCAGCATCTATAGAGATGATAACATGATTTTTCTCTCTATGTTATTAATGAAGTGAATAATACTGATTGATTTCGAAGTATAAAATAAAACCTTACTTGTTTATGATGTATTATCATTTTTAAATATCATCAGATTTGGAATACTGACCTTTTGTCCACAAATTGTATCTTCATGAGGAATATTAATCTTTTTATTTGTTTTCCTTTCAAGGAGTAATGCTGGAAAAGGGAGAGGCTAGAGGGACAGACAGGAAAGCAGCCGAGGTATGCTTTATAAATAAACAGAAGTCAATTTTGTCACCGAGGTTTCAAATGCTTTATTTTTAAGAGCAAAGTGAAGTGAAGGATTCTCTCAGGCGAGTATTAATATTCTCTCATCCTGGCAAGGAAAAGTCCATTCCTGTCTTCATTGTATGTTATCTATCACTGGTCCTTTTGTGCCAAACATAAAGATGAGGCTGCATGGAAAGGAGAAAATACTTTTTTTTCTTTTTTTTTCCAGTCCATGATATTTAGGAATTTTGGAACAACTCTATTACAAATCGAGGTTACATTTTTTTTTCTTTCATCATAAATAGCTATATTGAGAGTAAAATTTCTGCATATTTAAATTAAATTTACACATACTCAAAGGGTAATGTTGTTATATATCATACCCCTATTATATAAGTTTTTGAGCCATTTATAAACATTTTCAAGAATTTATTCTTAGAGACAGCCTTGTTTTGCCAAAAATTGTAATTAATTTAAAAAGATGTTAGTGTATTTGGGAACTTTTACCTACAAGAATTGAATGTGTTATTAATATGGTAAAGATTTCCACTCTTCATTCCCATACAGAGCTGTAGTGATATGCTGTCAATCAGTTCTTGAGACATGGGTACATTATGTCCACTTTGAGGATGAGCAGGTACCCAAACATGTTTTAGTTAATTCAACATACAATTACCCCTCTCCATTTGCTGCAAAGCAAAGCTGAGAACCAGGAGCTTCTGTTTGGGTGGTTGCCAAATCTTGTCTTTTATGTATGATTTTAAAGATTCCAAAGTCTTTTATTAAAGAGTCATTATAATCTTTTACTTTAAAATCACACTCCTTATTTTACTAATTCTGTAACCCAAGAACAGGATGAAAACAACAGCAAAGAGAACTGTAATGACCCAAGCAAAAGTTTGCAAAAATATTTACCTTTTTAAATGACATTATTGAAAGCAGTGAATCATGCTATTTTTGTATGTCTCCAAGGACATAGAAAACTCATCATGTGATGAGCTAGATTTTCAACTCAACAAGATTGCTTTTTTCCTTCCTAGAGAGTACTTCACTGATCCCAATACAGTAAACACACAATGAGGTTATTCTTGATTTATTTCATTTTCTTAAAAAAGCAAAAAACTGATCAAAAATACTACTATCTTGAAGATGTGACATTAAATTGTGACCAAAAGTTCTCACAACTTTTGCCACTAGTGACCATAATAAAACCTGAGCAGCATGCTAGGTGACTGGATTCTTGCTAGACACTGCAGTTTCATGCAGCACCTGCCTTCTGTGGCAGTATCTCTCTTTCTCCTCCCTTTGTTCTCAAACCCTGCTCCTATTCTGCCCACCCCATAATAAACATATGATGTTTAAAGTATATCATCGTTTGCATAATATGTGCTGTCATTTTGAGTGATTGCATTTTCAGTTGACTTCACTGGAATTGTATTATATTCTTATTCATATTTTATTTTCCCTAAAGCATTGTTTTGGAGATTATTTTATGATGCCATATGTAAATCTACTCCAATCAAGAGTATTTTGACCCAGGTTGCTTTCAACTCCCTGCTACCACAAACAGCCCCGCAGTGCACATCCTGGAACCTGAAGCCTTATGGATCTGTGTGAGAATTTCTTTAGTATATATACTCAGGACTGGAATTGCTGATTAGGAGTATATTTAATTTGATTAAATGGTACCATTTTGCTCTCCAGAAGGGCCATCCTTCATCCTGTCATGAAGCACTTTCACTCATGAGGGTCCCTACATCCCTGCTCCCCGACTACATTTGACATTATTGAAACAATCTAATTACGCCAGTATAATAGGTGTGAAATTATATTTCACTGTTGTTTTAATTTGCATTTCTCTGATTACTAATAATTTGAGCAACTTTTCATAGGCTCATTAGTTTTCTGTCTTCTGCATATTACCTATTTATTTTATTTTCACATTTTTCTAGTGGGGTTCCAGTGTTCTTCTAGTGGATTTGCAGGAGTTTGTCATATAATTTTGATATTAGTTTCTCATCAGTTACAGATATCACAAATGTTCTCTCCCATTCCAATAACATGTCATTAACATGGTATCCATTACAGAATAAAATCTTTAGTTTTTAAAGAAATCATGGTAAAGTATACGTAAAAATTTGACCATTGTAACCATTTTTAGGTGTAAAGCCAAGTACATTCACATTGTTGTGCAACCGTTTCCAGAACTCTTTTCAACTTGCAAAACTGAAAATTGATACCCATTAAACAATTCCCTACTCTACTCTCCCCGCAGCCCCTGGCCACCATCATTCTACTTACTGTCTCCGTGAATTTTGCACCTCATATAAGTGGAATCATCAGTATTTGCTTTTTTGTTCACTTATCACAATGTCCTCAAGGTTCATAGAAATCTTTCTTCTTGATGTAATCAAATAAATCATTGTATTTTGAAATTTTAGGAGAACTTTTTCTTTCTTAGGTCACAAAGATTCTTCTACATTTCTTCTGAAACTGTAAAATCTACACTTATGACAATTTTACAAAGATACATTGTAGTTTTCCATTACCCATTTAGATCTTCATTTCATCTGGAGTCTACCTTCAAATGTTGTACGTGGTTTTATTCAAGTATTCAGTTTTATTTCCCTAAATAGCCAGTTTTCTCAGCACCATCTATTGAACAATCCTTTCTTTTACTAGTTTTTGTAGTCCCACCTGTATTATATTTCCTAATGCATTCTTGTCTCTAATTTATATTTTGTTCCATTGGACTATCTATCTATTCTTTGACCAAAGCTATATTAATTAAAAAAAAAATGACTATGAACCTTTATTGCTCCAAATAAATTTTATAGTAAGTTTATCAAGTTCCTCAAAACATTCAATTAGAATTTTTCTTAGGGTTGCTTTAAATATATAGATGAATTTAAATCATTCTATTCAAGCGCATGAGATATATCTTTCCATTAATTTAGATAATCTTCTACATCCTTTGCTAGAATTTTAACGTTTTCTCCATAGATATTGTCTTAGTCCATTTGGGCTACTGTAACAAAATACCATAAACTGGGTAGCTTATAAACAGCAGAAATTTATTTTTCAGAGTTCTGGAGGCTGGGATGTCCAAGATCAAGGCACCAGCAGATTTGGGGTCTGGTGAGAGCTCACTCTGTGGTTCATAGATGTCTTTTTACTCCAACCTCGCATGGTGGAAGGGGTGAGGAATCTTTCTGAGTCTTCTCTTTTAAGGGCACTAATCCCATTCATGAGGGCTCAGCACTCATGACCTAATCACCTCCCAAAGGCTCTGCTTCCTAATACCATCAACTTGGGGGCTAGAATTTCAACATACACCTTTCAAGGGGATACAAACATTTAGACAATAGCTAAGATTTTACAAATTCTTGTTAAAATTCCTGGATACTTTGTAGATTTTATTGCAGCAATGAGTATCCATTTTAAATTTTATTTTCTAGTTGATTATTATAGGTGTTTAGAAAATTAACTTTTGTAGGTTCCACTAACCCTTTTGTATTAAATCCTTTGTATACATTGTAGCTGGTCACTGGCTTGAAGACTTAGTGACTAATTGGACTAAATGAATTAGTTGAATTGATCAGAGCACAGATTATACTGGATTCCTCTTGTGTACTGCACCATGTGTTTTTTGCCTCATCTCTGATACCAGCCAATAGTTCTACATAGGGTAGACTAGTTTCATGCTGACACCATTTCCACTGCTGGTCTTTTGCTTCCTGCCCTGGAGCATCTCTGACTCAGGGAAATGACTATGGGAACTCACTTGACACTCACAACTGGTAACTTAGAACTGATGAAGGACAATTTTGAGGTGCATTCTGTGGCTCCACAGTTGATTGAGCTCTGGTTGTCCACATTGGTTAATAATTTAATAAGACATCCTTGTATAGGCTTGTCTCCCTTCTCTCTTTTACTTTCTGTATTAGTCAGGGTTGTACAGAGAGGGGGAAAAAAAGTACAAATTAAAGAGTATATATTTGTATATATATTATAATATAATATATTTAAGAGATTATATATGTATAATAAAGATTGGCCTATGTGATTGTGGAGGCTGGAAAGTTCCAAGATCTGCAGGGTGAGTTAGTAAGCTGGAAACCCAGGAGAGCTGGTGGTGTAGTTCCATTTTGAAGGCTGGCAGGCTGGAAACCCAGGAAGAGCTGATGTTTCAGATAAGAGTCTCCAAACAGGGAAAAGCCAGCATCATAGTTCAAAGGCAGTCAGGCTGGAGGGATTCTTTCTTACTTAGAGAAGGGTCAGCCTTTTTATTTTATTCAGGCCTTCAATTATTGGATGAGGCCCACCCACATTAAGATGGGCAACCTGCTTTACTCAGTCTGCTAATTTAAAGGTCAGTCTCACCCAAAATACCCTCACAGAAACACACAGAATAAAGTTTGGCCAGATATCTGGGTACTCCATGGTCCAGTCAAGTTGACACACAAAAATTAACCATCATACCCTCCTGGTCCTTCACTTCTGCTACTTGGCATCACTTATGAAGTAATTCACCTGCATGACAACCCTGTCTGAGACTCTGGTTTTCATGTAGAATTTGAGTTGAGACTTCCATGCAGTATTTAATATGCAAAGTAAGGCTTTGACTACATGGAAGCTAACAGTGGTGCTCTGCAGGAGATACGATTCTTGTGATTACTGAGTCACTGAGCAATAATAAAAAAATATTCTATATGCATATACATTTTCTACTGCTCATTTGAGATTCTTCAAGATGTAGACTTGCTCTATGTAAAGTAAAATTCTATCATTTTTCCAGGCATTAAAGTGGATGCTCATTGGAATCTATGAATATTTATTTTAAAGGAAAGGGTAGCACCCAAGAACATCTCCAATTTCTGCAATCGCTCATTTTGCAAAACAAAGAACAGCAGAAAAGTCATTATAATGTGAGAAAAAGAACAAAACATATGATTCTTTGCTCTAATTTGACACACTGAGCTTAGCTAAATTTATCCTAAGAAGAGCCGCAAAATGCTGGTTGCTAATAAGACCTGTCATTACCATTAATGGCTTGAGCAGTCAAATTTGCTTTTACTTATTGAATGAAAGAAAAATTGTTAAGATTTTTGAATAACTCAACTTGGTCTAAAGATTTTAAAAATTGTACTACTTAACATGTTTTCATTTGAAAAGAATTTATTTTTCCTGATTGATAGTAACCATATATATATTTTTGTTTTACCTTCACATGAATTTAAGAAATGAAACATATTTTTTCTGATTCTGTATACCCCCATTATATTAAGACTGTCTAGTAAGTGATATTTATTACATGGCATAAATATTGAAATAAATGCAAAAAGGATTGTGTTTTGCTCTTGCATTCACTTGACCTTTTGAGCTGGCTACCAATTGGAAAGATTTTTAGCTCTTATCAATACTGAAAGCTCTTTTTGAAGCTGACTGCTGGGGGATATAGCACATCATTGACACCAGTTAACCTCTGACATTTCCTTTAAATCATGCAGTGTTATTGTCTGTTGGTTGAAGGTAATTTATTTCTTCTTCCGGACTCTTGCTTCTACCCAATCATGCTTATACAGTTGTATTTAAAAAAAAAAAAAAAGCTGTGATAAGTTCTGCTAAATTTTTAGTTTGCCTTGAAAATTTCTGAAGATATTCTGTGCCAGCTGATGTTTGCTGTGCCACTAAGTAAGAATTTACTCGAAGACGAGATAGCAGTAGCACCTTTAAGGGTCAACCAGAGGGTAGACAGCCAATTGCTTCTTTCTTCTGTTCTGGTGGTTCTGAGATGTAGCAGATTCATTTCTAGTAGAGGTTCAGGCGAAAGGATATCAGATCTCTAAAATTTAAAATTGATTCTGTAAATACTCAAAAGCATTTTGAAATGATATCAGGTCCAAATTGACCTCTTCATGGAGAATAGAAAAGGAAATAAATCTGCAAAGTTATGAATACCAATTTAGGCTAGTCTTGTTCAAAGCCAATTTTAAATCCAATCTATATTTGATTAAAAGTAAAAGCAAGCAGTTTGACTCCTAAAAAACATGGCCATTAGTCCAAACCTACTGTCTTTTTATTTATTGCTGGTTGTGTGTTACTTATTCAATGTTGTCAAGAATTTTGGTGTTTGCTATGTGAACAATTTTTGTATGAATGATAGAAGGGTTAGTAGGAAGCACACAGATTCTGGAGTCAAATCTGCATTAAAGTTTTGACCCTGTCATTTATCATCTGTGTGACCTTGGGTGTGCTATTTAAGTTATATGAGTTCTAGTTTTTACATATATAGACAGAGGATTAAAATGCGGGATTGCTGTCAAGATTAGAAGTAAAATTTATGTAAAATACAGGAAACTTCAGACATATTGACATTGTTTAATATTTTTTAAGCTCCATGATAGGTACTCGATTGTTAGTAGGTATTCTTAGGTTTATTATTTGAAGTTAGCCAGGCCCTGGGTGTCTCAAGGGCCCTGCAGAGCTGAGAGTCAGAATGATCTCCCTGTTGAATCACAGTCATGAATTTCAATTTCATGATTAGTTGTACTGTCTCTCATCAGGGTCATGTCTCTACTTAGATAAGAGATATCCCTTGATGGGCTTTCAGACAGCAAGCTGAAGTGAGCTAGACTAAACCACACTCATAGGCATCATTCTAGCAAGAATAAAATTCTTTAATGTTTGATTTATACTTTAAAAAAGGTTTGAAGATTTTTATTTGCTATCTTCGTAAGTGATCTTCTTGTACATGAGTCATTGTGAAGCTTTGCTTTTTTTCATTTTTAAAATTATGTGTGTGGTCATTTATTCTTTGTGAAATAACACTTAAGAAACACTTAATATGGTATTTGGAGCTTAAAAAATATAAAACTATTAATATGTCTGGTTTCCTGTATATCATGCCCCAATCTCTCTTATTCTGCAAACTAATCTTGGTCTTACTTTTTCGGTAGATAATTATTGTGCCTTCCTGAAAATAGTTTTACCACAAAAAGATATACTCATAAACAATATATTGCTTACTTTTGTCAATTTATTAAAGCTTTGTAAAAAATAATCATGAATGTGTAGTGAGTTTTGGCAATTGAGAAATCATTGAGATAGTTGAGATAATCCTTTAATCTCTTACGTTGGTGAATGACATTACAAGATTTTCCAGTGTTGAACTAAACATTCGCATTTTAATATAAACTCAATTGATCCAGGATATATTATCTTATATATGTATTACTGGATTTGCTTTGCTCATATTTTGTTTAGCATTATTATTTCAATATTAATGGCTTTGATTGACCTCCAAATTGAGAATGATTATATTTTGTAAAGGTGAGTATACTAATTCTCCCGATTTGATCATCATGTATTGTACACAGGTATTGATATTAACTCTGTAGCCCACAAATATATGTAATCAATTATGTTTCAATAAAAAAATCAAAGTTTTATTAGCTTCTTCGAAGGAGACAGAGAGTGCTTCCTCTTTTTCTCCTCTCTGAAATTGTTTGTATAAATTGGATTCTTTTATATAGAGGTTTGATGGAAACATGTTTTATTGTGTGAGATATTTAATTACTGCTTCAATTGTTTTAATAAATATAGACTATTTCAGGTGAGCCTAATTCTTCTAGAGACATTTTCATAATATTTTCTAGAAATTTGTCTAATTTATCTAAGCTTTTAAATTTACTGTTATAGAGTTGTTAATATTTTCTTATATTTAATCTACTTAATCTGTAGTTCCAGTTATTTTCTCATTTGTAATATTATTGAAAAATGTTATTTATCTTTAATATTAGTTAACCAAGTTTATGGCTTTGTTGAGACTGTCTTTACATCTTTGTTTTCTCTTTTAATTAATTTTAGCCCTTATAATTTTTCTTTCTTTCCTTTGTCTATTTGGATTCATTCTTTCTTCTTTTTCTAATTTTTTAAGTTTGATTTTATTTCATTAATTTCTAGCATTTCTCATTTTCTGTTTTAACTAATTAAATCTATCCCTTTAGATATCGTTCTCCAAGCTTATGCATGCAGCATTTTTTAAACTTTTATTTCCAAGTATTTTCTAATGTTCGTATTAGTTCTTTTTTTAACTCACAAGTTATTTACAAGTGTGATTTTTTTCCCCAGAGGTAAGAGATTTTGAAGTTGTGTTTTTCTTGTTGTTTTCTAACTTAACTAAACTGAAGTCAGAAAACTTGGTCTCTGTATTTGTAATTCTTGAAATGTTTTTGAGAATTGGCTTATGGCACATGGAGTTTTCCTATGTCCTATATCTGATGAAAAGTATATGACTTATCCAAGTTTTAAATGTAGTGTTCTACATATGTCCCTTGAATTAAGCTTGTTAATTTTTTAAAAGTTAGTTTTATAATTTTTTTCCTGCTTAATCTGTTGATGACTGAATGGGATATGTTAAAACCTTCCACTTTCAAAGTGTCTTGTTAACATTTCTTTGTAGTTTGCTTATTTGTTGCTTAGTATATTTTGAAGCCAGGTTTTTACAGGCATACAAGTTTAGAATTGTTATATCTTTTTGGAAGATAAAATTTTCTTAATATGTAATGACCATTACAATCTCTAGAAATATATACATTTTCTAATGTCTGTTTTGTCTGATATTAATATAGCTGCAGCAGTTTTTGTATGACTAGTGTTGCCTAGGCATATCTTTTCTAAGAGTTTGCTTTCAGTCTTTCTGTTTTTTTATATTTTAGGATGGTGGCATGCAAATACAAATTTGGTTTGACAATCTTTATATTTTAACTTGAGAGTTTAATTCATTTATATTGATTTGGATTATTTACTATTTATAATTATTGTAATTATTAGCTTAATTTTTATCTTTAATTTTTGGTGTGCTCTCTGTGTTTCTTTTTATAAATCTTCTAACTTTTTCTTTTTCCTGAAATGATTATGGTTTAATTTTTTTCTTATTTCTCTCCTCCCCTTGCTCTACCAGCACTAGTTGGTGATTGCTTTATTTCCAATCTTTTAGAAGATAATTTAAAACTTTGTCACTCATTTTTAAACAGCTTTATTGGGCTATATGTCATATACTGTATAATTCACCCCTTAAAGTGTACAATGGTTTTTAGTATATTCCCAGAAATGTTCAACCATCACCACAGACAAATTTACACTATTTTCATCATTGCCTCCCAAACTCCACATCCACTTTAGCAGTCACTCCGACTCCTCCCACCCACCTCCAGCAATAGGTAACAACTAATCTGCTTTTTGTTTCTGTAGATTTGTTTATTGCGGACATTTAAATAGAATAAATGGAATACAATGTTTCATTTTAAGGAATGGCTTCTTTCACTTGGTACTGTATAATGTTCGCAAGATTTATTCATGTTGTAGCATTATCAGTACTTCTTTTGTTTTTATGGTTGAATAACATTCCATCACAAAGTGGTCATGCCCATTCTGTTTATCCATTCCTCAGTTGCTGGACATGGGGGTTAACATTTTTTAGCTATTATGAATAACACTGTTATGAACATTTATGTACTAGTTTTTGTGTGGATATATGCTTTCATTTCTCATGGATGTATACCTAAGAGAGAAATTGCAGAATTATATGGTAATTCTTTGAGTTTTTGAGAACTAATGTTCTAATGACTGATGATGTCAAATATCTTTTATTGGCCATTTGTATATTTTCTTTGGAACAATGTCTACTCAGATCCTTTACCCATTTTTCAAATTTGGTTATTTGTCTTTTTATTTTTGAGTCGTAAGAGTTCTTTATATATTCTGAATACAAGCCTCTTGTCAGACATATGTTTGCAAGTACTTTTTCCCACTATGGGTTGTCTTTTCACTTTCTTGATGGTGTCTTCTGATGCACCAAGTTTTTATTTTGGTTAAGTCCAATTTATCTGTATTTTCTATTGGAATATAGAGGTAATGTCTTACAGCTGTAATAGTTGTGGGCTCAGGACCTTGGGCAAATCTCTGTTCTTCAAGATACAACAATAAATAGAGATAAATGCAAATAAATATATCATATTCCCTGTGTCTTAGTAGTTGGCAATCTAGCAAGGTAGAAAAATATTTACAATCAAAATGTTTAATAAGATTAACATTTATTTAAGCTTCTAGTGTGGCTTCAGAGAACCTTAGAAATTATGTATTAAAATTCTTCTTGCTACCCCCAACCTTAATTAATAGTTAATTTATATCTAATTCTGGATCTGTTTGAAGATTTTTCAGAGGTATTTTATCTAATTCAAAAATGTCTATGTTAGCTTTTTAATTGTAAAAGGAATGGCAAATTATATTTTCATTACTGAAAAGTTTACACTATCCATCTTTCTTTGAATCTTATAATTTGACTAAAATAAAAACAAAATTGGCTGATTTTATTTTCACTAACTTTTAAATTTGTTTTTGACAGCATTCTAATGTCTAACAAAATGCTCACGCAAGGAGCAGCCAAGGGAAAAGAGTCAGAGAAGTGCCTAACCTGGAGAGATAATTATTATCTAAACAGTCCTAGGGATATTTTCTGGGAGTTGGAAAGAATGGGTTAGTAGGATAGTTCTGTAGAGCATGAAATTAGATATTTCCTTTTTACACGTTTCTTTTTTTTAGTGTGTGGGAACTTCAAAATTAAATGATTCCCATGGTTAAGCTGGCCCTTGGGAAGATAATCTGAAACCTGCTAGTCCAGAGCTGGTGGAACATGAGATATTTCTCTGATCCCTGTCATGTAAAACTGGTATTTGGTATTTACAGTATCATGCAGTTTCATTCAACAAGTGTATATGCTAGGATCCCAGGGCATGGAGATAAATAAAACACAATTTTCCCCTCTAAGCCAAAGTAGTAGAATGGAAAAAAGGGACACCTAAAACCCCAATTTTACCATGTTGTGGTAAGTGCTGGAGAATCTTTTTCAAGTTTGCTAAGTCAGAGTCTTATATAGCATAACAAAATCATAAGAGTGACATCACATCATCTTTGACAGATTCTGTTGCTTAGATGCAAGTCAGAGGTTCTGCCTGAACTCAAGGGGAGGGCCTGGCTTATAGGGGTATGTCCACCACAGTGGGAAATGCAGTTTTTAGTTTTCTGGGCCCTGTGATACACAAATTGGAAGAGCCAAACTGCTGCACCTCCACCATTATGTTTCAGGGCAGGTAAGTGGTTTAGCATGGCTGGAGCGTAGGACCTCTGGGAACAGTTCACTATAGGTAAAGCTGGAAAGGTAGGTAGGAGCCCAGTTAGAAAGTGTCTGATATGTCATGGTAAGGGGTAAGAAGAATTCACTTCCCTTCAGCAGGAGAGCCTGTGAAGCCTTTAAGCAAGGAAATGATATAATGAAATCTGAATTTTGGAAAAATTTAAATTTAATCTTAAATTTAAGTTTAAGAAAGTGTATTAGGTTTTTATTGCTATGCAGTAAATTACCACAAATTTAGCAGCTTAAGACAATGCTCACAGTTCAGCAGAGGTCTGGGTGGGTTCTCCCCTTCACCCATTGGAGTCCTAAGTAATTGGTTGGTTACTCAATTTCCTTTGAGGTTCATGTATGAGCATATCATGCTATCGAAAGGTGATTTTAATTTAGGATTTTAGGAAGATAGTGAAAGGCATTGCTGTACATGACTGAGTTCAGGCTCTAAAGTGGGAAATCACATACAACTTGGTACAGATGGTATGCAGTACATATCTATACTAGTTTCCAATTCTGTATCACTAAGTAGTTGGCAACTACCTCTAATCTTTGTAGCTAAGAAACAGTCTTTGACCTAGTCCTAAATTGAGTCCCCAGTTGCTCCCTGCTCTTTCTTTCAGCTATCTGTGCCAGAAGGCAGGTTTCTTGTTTCTGGGCCCTTATTACCCAGTCATGGCCTTCACTTCTGCATTTACTCAAAACACCATCTCTAAGCAACAAATCTCATGCATTCCTTTGCTCTGCCCAGTGTGCTTTGCAAAGTCGTAGTTGCCACTTTACATTAAAAAAAAATCCTTTGTTTTGGGGCCTGCCTGTGGCTCACTTGGGAGAGCGTGGTGCTGACAACACCAAGACAAGGGTTCAGATCCCCTTACTGGTCATCTTAAAAAAAAAATTCCTTTGCTTCACTTTATAAGTAAATGGTGATGGTTTAAAAACAAGTCTTTGCTTTTAAAATAAAGAACATGGGCTATACCTAAACACAAACCATAAAGAAAAATGAACCAGATAGTTGAGACAAGGGATAGAAAAATGATTTCAACAAATATATATTATTTTATTTCTAGAAGTTCTTTTCTTATTTTTATTTTATTTTATTTTTTTTACATGTTAGTGTTTTATTGGAACATCAGAACAGTTTCATAGTAGACAGGCAAGGAATTATTCCTGTTTTAAAGATAATGAAAGTGAGACGCAAAACAGATCATGTGACTTGCCTTAGTCACAACCATTTGAGACAGCTTTTCTTGTGTCCATTTTCTTAGTGCTTTCTTTTCAGTTAGTTCCTCATAGTTTTCCAAAGGTCTGGTGGGGATAATTACTGCAGAGAGAGAGAGAGACAATATTGGCCCAGAGCGTGAGCTGGACTTTGCCCTTGTCTGACCTCAGCCATTGGACTTTGCATCCTGGGACCCCGAGGCTGCACCCAGTCTGCTGCAGAGACCTTTCCCCTATATCTATGATGCCATAGATTTGGTTTGCTGTGGACAGTCCTAGGGTATGTCTGAGGTCTCAGTGTAATTTTTAAATGTGCAAACTTTCAGAGAAGTTCTTTTTTTAAAAAAAAATGTCCATTCTGCTTCTTATTCCGTCTAGTCGCTTTGTGTGTGCTCATCTTTGTGATTGTTTTCTTTCTTTCTTTGTATTTTATACATGACCCTTTTGCAGATCTGTTTGCCATTGTTGCTACCAATTGTTACTCATAGTGACTTGCACTATGACCTTGGTTTTATTTGTGAACCCACTGGCTCTGTGGGTCTAACTCAAGGAAGATTTTGTTTAAACTGTATAAGCTTCTGCTGTTACAGATGACCAACAACCCATAACTGCACTTGCCCTCGGTCAGGCTGTGTTCCCATCTCTCTGGTGATGAAGACTCTGAATCCGAATGGTGTCACTCGTTTGCTTTAGTTTGAAGCCCAGCTTGCTTTCTTTTCATTTTTGGTGGGGTAAGTTTAATGAAAGCTGTGGTTGTTGTGCAGTGAGAAGGACCCTCCAAACCTTGATAACCTAATCAGACCTTGGATTGTGCAGACACACAGCCATGATAACATTTCATTTGTAATACTATTAAATTTTTTTTTTTTTCTGATTGCAATAACTCAAAATTTTTACTTATTTCTCTCTTCATGCCCATTGATTTTGGGAAATGGTAGCAGAAAGTATGTGATTACTAAAGGAATGTTGATCAAGGCATTGAGGTTAGTGGAGCTTCCAGAAGTAGAAGAAAGCTGAACGTATAGTTTATTTTATTTTTAATAAGACATAGGGATAGTGCAGATCGGGAACATTTTATATTTATTGGTAACACAAAGACCTTTTTTTTTTTTTTTTTTTTTTTTAAATTTTATTTTGTCGATATACATTGTAGCTGATTAATGCTCCCCATCACCAAAACCTCCCTCCCTTCTCCCTCCCCCCCTCCCCCCAACCATGTCCTTTCTGTTTGTTTGTTGTATCAACTTCGAATAATTGTGGTTGTTATATCTTCTTCCCCCCCCCCCGGTTTGTGTGTGTATGTGTGTATGTGTGTGTGTGAATTTATATATTAATTTTTAGCTCCCACCAATAAGTGAGAACATGTGGTATTTCTCTTTCTGTGCCTGACTTGTTTCACTTAATATAATTCTCTCGAGGTCCATCCATGTTGTTGCAAATGGCAGTATTTCATTCATTTTTATAGCTGAGTAGTATTCCATTGTGTAGATGTACCACATTTTCCGTATCCACTCATCTGATGATGGGCATTTGGGCTGGTTCCAACTCTTGGCTATTGTAAAGAGTGCTGCGATGAACATTGGGGAACAGGTATACCTTCGACTTGATGATTTCCATTCCTCTGGGTATATTCCCAACAGTGGGATGGCTGGGTCGTATGGTAGATCAATTTGCAATTGTTTAAGGAACCTCCATACCATTTTCCATAGAGGCTGCACCATTTTGCAGTCCCACCAACAATGTATGAGAGTTCCTTTTTCTCCGCAGCCTCGCCAGCATTTATCGTTCATAGTCTTTTGGATTTTAGCCATCCTAACTGGGGTTAGATGGTATCTCAATGTGGTTTTGATTTGCATTTCCTGGATGCTGAGTGATGTTGAGCATTTTTTCATATGTCTGTTGGCCATTTGGATATCTTCCTTAGAGAAATGCCTACTTAGCTCTTTTGCCCATTTTTTAATTGGGTTGCTTGTTTTCTTCTTGTAAAGTTGTTTGAGTTCCTTATATATTCTGGATATTAATCCTTTGTCAGATGTATATTTTGCAAATATTTTCTCCCACTCTGTTGGTTGTCTTTTAACTCTTTTAATTGTTTCTTTTGCTGTGCAGAAGCTTTTTAGTTTGATATAATCCCATTTGTTTATTTTTCCTTTGGTTGCCCGTGCTTTTGGGGTCGTATTCATGAAGTCTGTGCCCAGTCCTATTTCCTGAAGTGTTTCCCCTATGTTTTCTTTAAGAAGTTTTATTGTCTCAGGGTGTATATTTAAATCCTTAATCCATTTTGAGTTGATTTTAGTATACGGTGAGAGGTATGGATCTAGTTTCATTCTCCTGCATATCGATATCCAGTTATCCCAGCACCACTTGCTGAAGAGGCAGTCCCTTCCCCAGTGAATAGGCTTGGTGCCTTTGTCAAAGATCAGATGGCAGTAAGTGTGTGGGTTGATTTCTGGATTCTCTATTCTATTCCATTGGTCAGTGTGTCTGTTTTTATGCCAGTACCATACTGTTTTGGTTATTATAGCTTTGTAGTATAGCTTAAAGTCAGGTAGTGTTATGCCTCCAGCTTTATTTTTTTTGCTGAGCATTGCTTTGGCTATTCGTGGTCTTTTATTGTTCCATATAAATGTCTGAATAGTTTTTTCCATTTCTGAGAAAAATGTCTTTGGAATTTTGATGGGGATTGCGTTGAATTTGTATATCACTTTGGGTAGTATGGACATTTTCACTATGTTGATTCTTCCAATCCAAGAGCATGGAATATCTTTCCATCTTCTTGTATCCTCTCTAATTTCTCTCAGCAGTGGTTTGTAGTTCTCATTATAGAGATTTTTCACCTCCTTGGTTAACTCAATTCCTAAGTATTTTATTTTTTTGGTGGCTATTGTAAATGGGCAGGCTTTCTTGATTTCTCCTTCTGCATGTTCACTATTGGAGAAAAGAAATGCTACTGATTTTTGTGTGTTGATTTTGTATCCTGCTACTGTGCTGAAATCATTTATCAATTCCAAGAGTTTTTTTGTAGAGGTTTTAGGCTGTTCGATATATAGGATCATGTCATCTGCAAACAGGGACAGTTTGACTTCATCTTTTCCAATCTGGATGCCCTTTATTTCCTTCTCTTCTCTGATTGCTCTGGCTAGTACTTCCAACACTATGTTGAATAGGAGTGGTGAGAGTGGGCATCCTTGTCTAGTGCCTGTTCTTAAAGGAAAAGCTTTCAGCTTTTCCCCATTCAGGATGATATTGGCAGTGGGTTTGTCATATATGGCTTTAATTATGTTGAGATACTTTCCCTCTATACCTAACTTATAGAGGGTCTTTGTCGTGAATGAGTGCTGAACTTTATCAAATGCTTTTTCAGCATCTATAGAGATGATCATATGGTCCTTGTGTTTGAGTTTATTAATATGGTGTATCACATTTATTGATTTGCATATGTTGAACCAACCTTGCATCCCTGGGATGAATCCCACTTGATCGTGATGAATAATTTTTCGTATGTGTTGCTGTATTCTGTTTGCTAGTATTTTAGTGAGGATTTTTGCATCTATATTCATCAAGGATATCGGCCTGTAGTTTTCTTTTTTGGTTATATCTTTACCTGGTTTTGGTATCAGGATGATGTTTGCTTCATAGAATGAGTTTGGGAGATTTGCATCCGTTTCAATCTTTTGGAATAGTTTGTAAAGAATCGGTGTCAATTCCTCTTTGAATGTTTGGTAAAATTCTGCTGTGAATCCATCTGGTCCTGGGCTTTTCTTTGTTGGGAGCCTTCTGATAACAGCTTCAATCTCCTTTATTGTTATTGGTCTGTTCAAATTTTCTACGTCTTCACGGTTCAGTTTTGGGAGCTTGTGTGTGTCCAGAAATTTATCCATTTCCTCCAGATTTTCAAATTTGTTGGCGTATAGTTGTTTATAGTAGTCTCGAATGATTCCTTGTATTTCAGATGAATCAGTTGTAATATCGCCTTTTTCATTTCTAATTTTTGTTATTTGAGTCTTCTCTCTTCTTTTTTTTGTTAGCCATGCTAATGGTTTGTCAATTTTATTTATCTTTTCAAAAAACCAACTTTTTGATTCGTTGATCTTTTGAACTGTTTTTTGGTTTTCAATTTCATTCAGTTCTGCTCTGATCTTAATGATTTCTTTCCGTCTGCTAACTTTAGGATTGGATTGTTCTTGTTTTTCTAGTTCTTTAAGGTGAAGTGTTAGGTTGTTCACATGCCATCTTTCCAGTCTTCTGAAGTGAGCATTTAATGCAATAAATTTTCCCCTCAATACTGCTTTTGCAGTATCCCACAGGTTTTGGTATGATGTATCATTGTTTTCATTAGTTTCAATAAACTTTTTGATTTCCTGCTTGATTTCTTCTTGGACCCATATGTCATTAAGTAGAATGCTGTTTAATTTCCATGTGTTTGTATAGTTTCCAGAGTTTCGTTTGTTATTAATTTCTAGTTTTAATCCATTGTGGTCTGAGAAGATACATGGGATAATTGCAATTTTTTTGAATTTATTGAGACTTGATTTGTGACCTAATATGTGATCTATCCTGGAGAATGATCCATGTGCTGATGAGAAGAATGAATATTCTGAGGTTGTTGGGTGGAATGTTCTGTAGATATCTGCCAATTCCAATTGGTCTAGAGTCTTGTTTAGATCTTGTGTTTCTCTACTGATTCTTTGCCTAGATGATCTGTCTAATATTGACAGTGGAGTGTTCAGGTCCCCTGCTATTATGGTATTAGTGTCTATTTCCTTCTTTAGGTCTAATAGAGTTTGTTTTATAAATCTGGCTGCTCCAACATTGGGTGCGTACATATTTATGATTGTTATGTCTTCTTGATGGATCAGTCCTTTTATCATTAAGTAGTGTCCCTCATTGTCTCTTTTTATGGTTTTTAGTTTAAAGTCTATTTTGTCAGATATAAGAATAGCCACTCCAGCTCGTTTTTCTTTTCTGTTTGCATGATAAATCTTTTTCCATCCTTTCACTCTTAGTCTGTGTGAATCTTTATGGGTGAGGTGGGTCTCTTGTAGGCAGCATATAGTTGGGTCCTGCTTTTTGATCCAGTCAGCCAGTCTGTGTCTTTTAATTGGGGAATTTAAGCCTTTAACATTAAGAGTTGTTATTGAAAGGTGTTGATTTATTCCTAGCATTTTATTGGTTGTTTGGTTGTCTTAGGTGTCTTTTGTTCCTTGCTTTCTGATTTACTGTCTGGTTTCTTTGTTTGTTGGTTCCTTAGGTTGTAGATAGTGTTTTTGTTAGCTTGTTTTCTCTTCATGAATGCCATTTTTATTGTACTAGCGGGTTTAGATTTTTCTTAGGTTTTTATGGCAGTGGTAGTTATTTTTCAGGAACCAAACCCAGTACTCCCTTGAGGATTTCTTGTAAGGGTGGTCTTGTGGTAGTGAACTCCCGCAGTTTTTGTTTGTCTGAGAAATATACTATTTGCCCCTCATTTCGGAAGGATAGCCTTGCAGGGTAGAGTATTCTTGGCTGGCAATCTTTGTCTTTTAGTATTTTGAAAATATCATCCCATTCCTTTCTAGCTTTTAGGGTTTGTGATGAAAAGTCTGATGTTAACCTGATTGGGGATCCCTTATAGGTGATTTGACGCTTCTCTCTTGCAGCTTTTAAGATTCTCTCTTTGTCTCTGAGTTTTGCCAATTTGACCATGACATGTCTTGGAGAAGGCCTTTTTGGGTTGAATACGTTTGGAGATCGTTGAGCTTCCTGGATCTGAAGATCTGTGATTTTTCCTATACCTGGGAAGTTTTCTGCCACTATTTTGTTGAATATGTTTTCAATGGAATCTCCATTTTCCTCCCCTTCTGGAATACCCATGACTCGGATATTTGAGCGCTTGAGGTTGTCTGATATCTCTCTCAGATTTTCTTCCATGTCCTTGATTCTTTTTTCTTTCTTTATGTCTGCTTGTGTTATTTCAAACAGCCCATCTTCAAGTTCAGAGGTTCTCTCTTCAACTAAGACAAGCCTGCTGGTTAAACTCTCCGTTGTGTTTTTTATTTCGCTGAATAACTTCTTCAGTTCAGCAAGTTCTGCTACATTTTTTTTCAGGACATTGATTTCCTTGTATATTTCCTCTTTCAGATCCTGTATACTTTTCCTCATTTCATCATGATGTCTAGCTGAGTTTTCTTGTATCTCATTCAGTTTCCTTAGAATTATCACTCGAAATTCCTTGTCAGTTATTTCAAGGGCTTCTTGTTCTATAGGATCTAGAGTATGAGATTTATTAACTTTTGGTGGTGTACTTTCTTGATTTTTTGTATTTCTGGTGTCTTTTTTTTGGTGTTTATTCATTGTGGCAGGGGTTTCACAGTCCACCGGTTTAAGACTAATGACTAACTAGGATGTTGTTGTGGTTGCCAATTTGGTATGGCTCCCGCCGTGACTGCTCAGTTGGCCTCTAGTGTCTTGTGTGTGTGGTTGCCTCGGGTCTTGGGCTTCTCCGGGGATCCACCTTTCTGGTCAGCTTGTACTCTGCTGGGCTGGTGGATCACGTACCACAGGGTGTGTGATCTCTGTTGAGCTTTCACTTCCTGTACAGGACTTCTCCCCGTTCCGTGTGCTCTGGCCCAGGCTGTTAGATCGTGCAGTGGCGACCCCACCGGGTGTGTGGTTTCTGTCGAGTCTCCGCCTCCCTGGCCGCACGTCTCCCCCCTCTGTGCACACTGTGCTGGGTTGGGGCGCGTCTTCTGCACCCCTCGTCTATCAGTTGGGCCTTCAAGACCCTGCTCAGCACCGCCTCGCCCAGGAAGTCTACCAGGTTTCTGCTAGGCACAGACGACCGGTCTCTCTGGGTGCCTTTGTAGCACTGTGTAGATCTTTCTCGGGTCTTGTTCACCTTTGTATCCCCCCGGTATAAACCGAGTCTAGTGCCCGCCTGCAGCCTGCTCTCCGGCAGGTTCAAGCGGACCTGGGAACTCTCCTACCACACTATTCCCAACCAGAAATTCGTTAGGCTTTTTTCCAAACTGGTGGTCGCAGAGATGGTATCTGCCTCCCAGTAACAGGAAGTTTACCGGGGCCGGAGTCCAGGGTGTGGTGGAGTGACAGTCGGCCCGCCAGTACTTCCTAGCCCTCCCAAAACTGGTCGGGACGCCCCACACCCCCAGCCCTGCCAGAGAACCGTGGAGGGAGTGGGAGAGGAGGCCGGCCCGCAGGGTCCGGAAAGCCCCGCGCCAGGCCAAGCAAATGGGCTCAGTGATGGCCGAGCAGGGCGGAGCTGCCCGCACCTGGGAAAATGGAGGCAGCACCGGGCCAGTGAGTGGCCTGGTGGTGCAGGCGGGGAGCCGCGTGGGCATCCACCTCCCGAACAGAGCTGTGCCAGGGATCACTCACAGTGCTGTGCCAGGTCGGGCGCTCGCTCTGTCTCTGGTTTGTTGCCTTCCGTGTTCTCGGCACTGCCGCCTCGGGCTGTTCAGTCGCGGCGCCGCTCGGGCGCTCCCAGGAGTCTTCTTTAATGCCGGCCTGAAACCTCGAATCCTGGATAGGGCAGCTGGCCGCCTTCAGTGCGGCCCCAGCCTCCGGGATCCTGGCTGCATCCACAGCAGCCCTGGCGCCGTGTTCCCTGTTTCAAGACTCACTTTTGCAGCTAAGAATCAGTTCTTTTCCTGCTCCACACTTCAAAGCTGTTGCCTGTAAATGAGGCAGCCTCTCCTGCCGGGGGCAAAGTGGCGTTGAGCCCCCACGACCGGCCAGCAGCAGCAGTCCTCCCTTAAGAGATGGCCAGAGGAAGGTCCACAAGTTTCCCGGCTGCCTGAGGCCCAGTGGCCACCTTTTCCACCTCAGCTACTCCGCGCCAGCCGCCGCAGCCGCCGCCATCTTGAAACTTCAACACAAAGACCTTTTATTCATGGCGAATTATATTCCTAGAGAAGTATTTTATCAGGAATAATTATCTTGACTCTGATTTTCTGTAAACAATACTATATGAGAAATATACTTCAGGTTTGATACTTAAAAATGTTCCTGAATTATCTACTTATGGACTCCTAACATATTGAAGGTGGAATTTGTTTTCTCCCTTTTTGTGATTGTCGGAGTCCCTTGTATATTCTTAAAATAATTGTATACAAGTCTGTCTTTCTAACTAAAGACTTGGTTTCTGAGGCATGAACTATATTTTATTCGTCTTCATACCCCCAGTACTTTGCATCCTTGAACACAGTGCTTGGCATACAGTAGGTTATACAATAATTGTTTGTTAAATAAATAGCCAAAAAGATATCTGGTTAGAAAAACTTTCTGGAAAAATAAAACTTATGATTAAAAATGAGAGAATTTGTAAGTACTAAGACACATTTTTTTCTTCAATAACAAAATTATCTATCTTTTTATACAATATTTCTTTCCTATTTTTAGTCACTGTATCTCTGATTACAAATATAAAAAATGAATCTCCAAGGGGAAGTTGAATCATGAGTAAATAGAAGTGTTCTGATGGAGAAGTAGAAAAAAATTAAAATTCAACTAGATTGTATGAATAAATAATTCAGTAAATAAAAAAGAAAAAAAGAATGTTGATAATATTTTGATATTCTTTCTTATTTAAATTTGTTACCTCATTAAAAAGTTTTGGCCAGTAGATTAATAACTAAGAGCTGAACCAAATACCATTTGTGAAACTTTAATCATATCTAAGAAATCAAGACATTTGTTTTTATAATTATCAGGAAACTGTGAAGCATTTTTGAAATTCCTGGGGTGTCTACAGTTTTGTTATTTTCTGGTTTTGTGTCAGTGGAAAAGCCTCCAAAATTTTCCATTGTGAAAAAATTTATTCAATTGCTGTCAATCTTCTGTATTTTTGCTTCTCATTTTTGGATATACACAGTCAAGTACACAATCTCTTAACAAAGGACCCCTCCAAAGTCCTCTTTTTGTGTGTTTTCAGGACATGATTTTGGCACAATGAACCAAATTGCTGAGATTCTCTTGGTAAGGCAGAATAATGATGTCCAGGGTGGGGAAAATGGCTTCAGCCACTTTCAAGTGGTTTTGTTTTTGAAGAAACATCAGGTGCTAGGCTGGTCCTTAACTGCTGGTATAAATAAGTCACTAGAAAAATAGCGAAGGTTATTAATCCTTCATCTTCTTTAGCAATTTTCAAATATAGAGTTTTTGATGTGTTGTTTAGATAGTATTTAAAATTGTATATAAAATTGTACAAAATTCACTGTCTGAACTTAGATACCAATTATGAGACTCTTGATTGTATGTCCAGTAAAGGTGATCTGGTTAATTTCATTTCTCAGTTATCAAGTACGCTGCTTAATAAGTGATCTTGGTCAAATATAATTTCTCCCTGGTGCCTCCTTAAAGTCTTTTGCTACTTTTTCCTCATCAATTCATAGAATCCAAGGGTTGGAGGGAACACAGATCATACAATCCAGATTACCAACAAATGCAAACCTTACTCTATCACAGCTCTGACATTTCTGCTTTACACAGTAATTAAAGTATTCAGTGCATTGGAAAAGTAGTGTTAATAATTGAAACATATATCTGTGTTTCAGCTTTAACCTGCCCCTCCCCAACTGTCACCTGTTTATTCCAGTTGTGCTTTGTATTCTGTTAGTCAAGTTCCTCTGCTTGTTTTATATAATCATTTAATTTCACCCCTTATACTCATACATTCACATATTGTCGGTTTTATTGACTCTCAATTCACATTTAAAAATGTAAGTCAAGGTGTTATGTAAACTGTAGTAATCTTTAAATGTAAGTTATTTTTCCATTGCCATTGTTAATGTACAATAAGGTATTGCTCTCTTTAATCTCTAGATTTATATTTTTTATCAGCTTTTGGTCCCCCTGCTCTTTATCCTCTTAGTTCTTAGAAACATGTGAGCAGTTATTACTTTTGGTCTATGTCCACGAGATCAAAGGCTCCAATTCTCATTGGTAGTAAGTAAAGAAACTAAATTAGTTGGTAGGATTTTAGTTTAGTCTGAGATTTAGTCTCTGTATCTGAGGCATATTTATACAAATACAAGGGTACTTCAAAAAGTACATGAAAAGACAAGTGTTTTTCAATTCTACTTTTCTGTATGACAGAAAGCATTTATTTAGAATGAGTAAAGAAATCACTACAGATTATAAATTGAAAAGAAGATTACAAATACTATGCAATCCAAAAGAATGGAATATATTTTAATTAATTAGCTTTTGAAATTAATACCTTTTGTTCCCTAAATTATCTGGCTGCATGATGTAGTACCGTTTTAAATTATCATATGTTATAGAGTGAATAGAAAGTTAATTTCAGTCTTTCCTCTAGCAAGTTTGATTGTTTTTTATTTATTTTTCTTGAATTACCAAGTACTTTTCTTTTTGGCCACAAAACAAATCTTAATACATTTACAAAGATGAAAATCATAAAAAAAATATGTTCTCTGACAACAATAACATGGAAATTTAGAAAATTCAGAATGTGTGGAAATTAAACAACACTCTTGAGTAAACAATGGGTAAAAAGAAAAATCACAGGAAAATTAGAGAGTACTTTGAGATAAAAATCAAAGCACAACATATGAAAATTTATAGGATGCAGGGCTCATGCAGTGAGAAAAATTTGTACTTGTAAACATTATATTAAAAATAAGAAAAATCTCAAATCAGAAATGTAAACTTCTACCTTAAGAAAATAGGAAAAGAAGAGCAAACTGAACCAAGCAAAATTAGTAGGAAATAACAAAAATTACAAAAGAAATATATGAAATAGAGAATTAAAAAACAATGGAGAAAAATCAACAAAACCAAAAGTCGATTTTTTAGAAATATCAACAATATTTGTAAACCTTTATTTGACTGACCAAGAAAAAAAGAGAGAAGACTGAAATTACTAAAATCAGAAATAAAGCAGGGGCATTATTACATTGTCATTATGGTTTTCTGCAGTTGTAAGATTTAGTTTTTCTTTCTCATTTATGTTTTTGTTCTTCCAGTGGGTTTTGTTCTTTCTTGTGTATTCATGGTAGTGATTATTGGTTTGGGGATTCCAGATGCAGGACTTGCTTGAGAATTTCTTGTAAGGCTGGTTTTGTGGTGGTGAACTCCCACAATTTTTGTTTGTCTGGAAAATACACTATTTTCCCCTCATTTCAGAAGGATAGCCCTGCTGGCTTTAGTATTCTTGGCTGGCAGTTTTTTTCTTTTAGTATTTTGTTTTTATTTATTTATTTATTATTATTTATTTATTTATTTTAATTTTATTTTGTCAATATACAATGTGGTTGATTATTGTGGCCCGTTACTGAAACCTCCCTCCCTCCTCCCTCTCCTCCCTCCCACCCAACAATGTCCTTTCTGTTTGCTTGTCGTATCAACTTCAAGGAATTGTAGTTGTTATGTCTTCTTCCCCCACCTCCCTGGTGTTTTTTTTTGTGTGTGTGTGTGTGTGTGTGTGTGTGTGTGTGTGTGTGTGTGAATTTATATATTAATTTTTAGCTCCCACCAATAAGTGAGAACATGTGGTATTTCTCTTTCTGTGCCTGACTTGTTTCACTTAATATAATTCTCTCAAGGTCCATCCATGTTGTTGCAAATGGCAGTATTTCATTCGTTTTTATAGCTGAGGAGTATTCCATTGTGTAGATATACCACTTTTAGTATTTTGAATGTCATCCCACTTTTTTCTGGCCTCTAGAGTTTCTGTTGGGAAGTCAGCTGCTGTTAGTCTGATAGGGGCTCCCTTACAGGTGACCTGATGCTTTTCTCTTGCTTCTTTAGATTCTCTCTTTGTCCTCGAGCTTTGCCAATTTGACTATTATGTGTCTTGGAGAGGGTCTTTTTGGGTTGAATCTGTTTGGGGATCTTTGAGTCTCCTGGGTATGAAGGTCCATGTCTCTCCCTATATCTGGGCAGTTTTCCATTATTATTTTGTTGAATAAGTTTTTCTATACCTTTTCCTTTCTTCTCCTCTTCTGGAATGCCCATAATTCAAATGTTTGTGAGCTTAAGATTGTTTGCTAGTTCTCTTAGATTTTCTTCATTTTTTAAAATTCTTGTTTCCCTTTTTTTGGTCTGCATGGGTATTTTGAAAAGACTATCTTCAAGATCAGAAATTCTTTTTTCTGTTTATCTTAGCCTGCTGCTTAAGCTATCAGTTGTGTTTTTTATTTCATTGAGTGAATTTTTCAGTTCCATTGAGTTCTACTACATTCTTTTTAAAGGTATTAATCTCTTTGTAAATTTCCTTCTCCATATCTTGAATTTTTTTTCTCTTTTCATTATGTTTCCAAGTAGTCTTCTTGTATCTCAGTGTGTTTCCTCAAGATTGTTGCTTTTCATTCATTTCAAAGGTTTCCTGCTCTGTAGGGTCTCATATTTGAGAATTACTGTATTCCTTTGGTGGTGTCATATTTTCTTGGGTTTTGTATTTCTAGGATCCCTACATTGATGTCTGGTCATGTGGTAGAGTATTTGCTTCTTCTATTATTCTGGAGTAGGCTTTGAGGAGAGAGATGTCCTCTTCTTTTTCCAGTCTTTGCTGATGACTCTCCGTGTGTCAGTGCAGTTGAGTGTCTGGCGGGCTGCCTGCATAGTCGCTGTGCTACTGCTGTGGCATCAAGCTGCTCTTGTAGCAGCCATGACGTGATGGTGGCTGTGGTGGGCCATCTGTACGGAAGTGGTGTTTTGGTATGCTCAGTTGCCTGTTTCCAGGGGTGGGGGTTGCCCTTGGCAACTGCCTAGGACCCCAGGCATTGCTCTCTTGCTTGCTTCTAGGTGGAGGGGGCTGCCCATAGCCTCAATTGTATTTTTCTTTTTTTAAGTACCCTCATATAAACATAGTATTAGCATATTGTAGGTCTTTCACTCCACTTTTCTTTATTTTTCAGTTACTTTTTATTTGTTGTATGAAAATAAATTAGACAGAGGAAATTTGAGGTGAAAATACTGTAATTTAATTTTCAAAACAACTTTGTTAGGTTGGTATTTTTATTTCCATTTTACAGATAAGTAAACTGATTTTCAGAGAAATTGCTATATTTGCCCAAGTTCATTCAGCTAATAAGTGTCATATAAAAAATCTTTACAAACAGGAAAAGAAATAATGATACAACTAGAAAGCCTATAAAACAACACAAACATATAAAAAACCATACCCAGTTCTCATATTTAAATAGATCCTGGGAAAATATGCATCTCAAGGTTATAAAGCTATAATTAATGATTCTTCAATGAAAAGTCAACTCAATGATTATTTCCCAAAGATTCCAGAAAGGAAAAATAAATGAGAAGAGATGGAGGAATGCCATCTTGAATGCTGAACTTTGTGACAGGCCTCAGATAACAGAGAAGATAATGATAGTAATATTTACTAAATAGTAATATTATATTAACAAATACTAATGCTTATACAAATAAATAAATAAATAAATAATAGTTGTGCCTTGTTTTTGTAATTTACAAATTTATTTCTTATACATTACTTTATTTATTGATCAATTTAACAATTCCACAGAAACATCAGAATTTAAGGTGGATGAAGCAAAACAAATCAAATACTGCATGTGTGATTTGTGATATGGAGAGGGGTGTTCAGAGTCATCTCATGTCCTATAAGGTAGACATTCTAGTGACTGCTAGCAAGGGTGTATATCAGGAAGAGTTAGAAAATAAAGATTATTTTAACCAAATTTATGAGAGTCTGATAGACTATCTTTATTCTTCATAGTAAAAATGTATATATATGTAGTATCATAGCAATAGGAAGAACCTGTTCATCTTATGAAAGAACATGCATTTGAAGTTAGGAGGATTGGATTCTTATCTTAGCTCATTTTTTTAAATGACAGAACCAATCAATTCAATTCTTTGGTCCTTATTTCCTCATCTGTAAAATAAGGGGTTTGGATAAGATCAGTGGTTCTCAGTTGGGGATTTACCACCTTCCTAAAGCAGTGTTAGGGATTGTGTTTTTTTCTGTGAAGATGCTCAAGAAGTCTGCCTGTGGTATGGGGAATGTTGACTATCCGAGTTAAGTGCCTTGTGGGTCTCTCTCTGTGATTCATGGTGCTTAAATTTTTAGAAGTGAACTTATCTTGCAAGGTTTGAAAGGGTTTCTTTTAGGGTAGATGCAAATTATATTTGAAAAATGAGATGAACACAGTGATTTAACCGTAACGCTCCTCAGCTGCAGCTGTGTTCAGTCATATGTAGCACAAAGTATCCTAGGAGTGACATCTATTTGTCACCACAGTGGAAGGTAAACAAGGCAGTCCTTGGACAAAATTATAAAGCACAGAAAGTAAGATTTAAAAAAATCTTATGAAACTTCCCTTCATATATTGGGAGGCCCTCTTTAAAACATAACTTCCTATTGTAGAATCTCCCCCCCCTCCTTTAAAAATACCCAGAGATGTCCTTATAACCACTCGCCTAAATTGTTATTTTCAATTTATTGTAATTGAGTGAGAGTTAATGTATTTCTCTTTCTGTAGCATATTTGTATTTACAGCTATTTCTCTAAACCTTTGTTCTTACATTAGAATGTGAGTGCCACTCAGTTGACATTTCTTAAGTGTTTTTCACTGATGTCTTCCCCTTAGAGCTTTGCACCTAGCTGGTGCTCAAATGCACTTGCTGAATAGAATTGAATTTATAATTTTATTATTCAGAGGTAGAAACTTGGACTCTGTCCGTAATCTGGTTTAGCTATTTTAGGATTTTGAATGAAACGCAGGAAAGTTGAGGTGGACCATTTTAAGCAACTCTGTAACTAAAGTGAAATCAGCTCCACAAATTGTAAAGTTAAAGTTCGATTTGTTCTGCCACGTGGCATGTTTTATTGAGATAGGAAAGTAAAGCCGTGGGCGCCATCTGGTGGTGAATATTCCCGCAGGCTCAGTGCCTCTATCACACGCGAGTGATAAGAGAGCACAATAGGGAGATGCACCATCTCTAACGTGTGTTGTGGGTCGCTGGCATTCCATCTGACTCCTGAAACGTGGAGATGCCCTACTTTAGCAATTCCCCCGCTGCTTATTCCGGGTCCCTCCATTGCACTCTCTTGCTCTCCTCGGCATGTGCTCCCTTCCCATCTACAGTCTTCTTACTTCCCTCATCTTGCACAGCTGGCTCATGCCTTCCCTCCTGACATCTCTCCTTCCTTTCTTCTGCTCCAAAGCCCCCAGGGCTGAGAAACAAGAATATGAGATCATATACAGCAGATATATTCTGTATCTCTCTATCTCAACACAGACTTCCAACCTTTCAGCACCCAATGCATGTGGTGATAATAGTTATGGTGACTTCTATTTCTTGAGCACTGACTTTAGGAGTAATACTATAAGTTTCGTCTTTACGAAAAACTTGCAAGATCAGCAACTTTATTATAGCTGAGGAAGTATAGACACAGAGAAGTTGCTGGTTATACTCTGAACTCGTTAGATGTTATATGGGTATTCATAGATATTTTTAGCCAGCGGTTTGATCATTCCCTAAACTAAATACAAGAAGCATTGTTGAGAGCATTTTTTCCCCAGTGAGAAAGTGGTTTCATTTCTTACAAAGGGTTCCATTCTGCAGATGAAAAGAATGGAATGAATTGATTTTTAATCTGACATAAATTGTGTTAGATAAATTCTGAATATGTGTAAAAACCAGAAATCTTTCCTCTCCAGAAACTTGTAATTAATTATAAAGAATAGGATTGGATTATCTCTCTTTTAGTTTCTCATTTCCACTCCTTTCCTTTCATTCATGTTCTGTGCCAGGTCATCTGGTGAGAGCATTGCACATTCAGTGAGGCAGGTTTCTGTGTCAGCAGCACCCTGCTGTCTTGTCACAATATAAATTCTTTCCTGTGTGCTCATTACCAGTTACTTGATCCCACATGGGACCGGCTGAGTTAGTGAAAGCCAGAGTTTCCAAACTGGAGGCCAGGGGGTTTATCTGCCTTCAGATGTCTTTTATTTGATCCACATATCACTTTATTTAAAAAATTGAGTGAGCATCAAGAGAGTTCTCATAAAGTCCTGATTTCTAGATTCCTTTTAAAAATCTGGGCACACTGGTAATGATGAGCTGGAAATGAGTACCTGCTGACCTGTTTATTCCAAGCAGTTTTTCACCCCAGTTCACCATAGTCTCCACCACGTTGTGTTTCTGACCCTGAAACTAAGTGTCCATTTACAGTATGGAAAGCGAATAAGATGACACTGGCATATTAAAATTCTTCTACTAGGTCCACCATAATCCTCATTTTAGAAGTCTGCAAACTCTGCTGAAACAATCTCTACTTCTAGAAAGAAGCAGTTGATTGGTGCTCTTATTTATTCACCTAAGGAGATCCTTCTGAAATTCTATTTTACCCTCATGTGACCCTCAGTAACTGAGTGACCTTCACTAACAGAACAGTCATTTTTCAGAAATAAGATTTAATGCCCCTCTGTATATCAATGATTCAAGATCGGATCTCTAAGGAGTAGGATGACCTTAGAGATGTGTATTCCATCCATTTCCCACGACCTCCAGAATCTCAGAAACCTCAGCGGTGGTGCAGGATGGCGTCTCACAGTTCTCACTCTTGTGGTTTAGAACTTTGCTCAGGGTCATGCAGTTTATAAGAGGCAAAACCACTATTTAAACTCAGCTCACCAATGCTCTAAATCACTATGCTGGGAGACCCATAAATATTTGTTAAGTGCATAAAAGAATCTGTAAGATGAAACATAACATCACCTGTTGCTTATAGTTAAACAGATTAAGTTAAACCACAGGAAATTTGAGAATCGCCTTGATTTCTCTCTCCCTGTTACCCATTCACTTTCACGATGTTTCTCAGATCTGTTTCACCATCTGCACAGTTGCCATTACCATCTCTCAGCTGGACTGGTCCAGTGGCAGCTTAACTGGTGTGCAGGCCTCCACTTTGTGCCCTCTTCAGTCTGCTCTCTATACTGCAGCCACAGCGCACTTCAAGATGCTTATACCTTACCATGAATGAGATGTTGTCATTCCTCTGCTTAAACCCTTCAGTCCTTTCTTAGTGCCCTCAGGATAAATTAGAATGGTCAGCAGGCCCTGCCTGGCTTGTTCTGCTGTCTATCTCACCCAACTCTAGGCTCCCCAAACTCACAGCCCCAGCCACGCTGGCCTTTCACTCCCAGCTCTTTCTTTTTCAGGGCTTTCCTGGATATTGCCTGGAATATTCTAACCCTCCTTTTTGCTTACTTAATTCCAACTGATCTTTTCCAAACTTCCTTAGAGAGATTGTTCATCACCCCAGCACCCTGCACACACTATGTTTATCATAAATGTTTTACCAATTGAATCGCCTACGATATGCATAGGGAAATGAAGAGCAGGAGGCAGTGATGTGGGGCCCCTGATTTTTTCCTCAGAGGAGGATGTTACCTTTATGATTCTGAGTTTGGTTCAGGGTTCTGGAGTGCCCCCAGAATGATATATGCTCTGAACAGAAAACATGGGCACAGCAAAATTGGGTAACTTCTTGCAGAGCACAAGTGTCATTGGCAATGGACAAAGGTGAGTACATTGGAGAAAACGCAGCTCAGTTAGAGTGGGGTCAGGTGCAGGTGCTGAGAGTCCTGAGTTGGGGCTGGCTCTCCTGTTTCTGGTTTTCTCACTTAGTCTTCATCATTCCTTGACATAGGTAATATTATCCTCATTTTGTAGTTTGGGCTTTACGTACAGTGTTCCTGGCAACCTTACTCTCCCTTGGAAGCCAACAGCTGCAGAAGCCCGTGCTGAGCTGGACTCTTTCTGCTCTGGGTGCCGGTCTCACTCCTGAGGAGCTCATGTTCCCTTGACTAATTATGATGAGAACTTAACATACATGGTATATTAGGGATGGCTTAGGGAGAAGAGTGGGATACCTTAGCTATTCTGTAACCCATATGAAATACTAAACTACAAAAAAAAAAAAAAAATCTAAAATCAGTTACCTGAGATATAGAAAACATTTAAAATGTAGCTATTAATATTAGGTCATATACTTCCCAGAGTAATAGTGCCTACTCTTAGAAAGAGAAAGTACTTGCTAAAATATTTGTCATAAAACTCTTTTTCATTTTCCTGCTACATAGAGCTGTGAGGTGTTAGGTGGCTTTGAATCTTGACATTTCCCTTCTGTTCTTGTGGCACATTATAATTTAACCTGTCTGCATGCCCAAATTATCGCCAATTGATCTTGGTTGTGTGCATACAATAGATCAAGCAGAAATTTGAGTCTTAGTCTCTTCAGAATTATTTTGAACTCCATGACTCCTATAAGGTTCTTTGTAAGTTTTTTTGACTTGTTTGAAAGTCTTTGACAGTGAATGGATAGGCTTGGGTAAAAAAAGAAAGAAAAAGAAAAAACAGCATACAATGTCAAGAACATTAGAAGACACCATTGTTAATTGCTAAGAAACTTTAGTGATAGTTGAATTGTTCATAACAGTTAACTGTGACCATGAAGGATAAACCCAACTACTAAGATTGGTGTTCAATTAAACTTCAGAAAATTAAGTTCCTCAGAAACAAAGCTAAACTTTCCTACATATGTGTTCATGAGTAAAACAGAAGCTTTCTAGTCATGCTATATTCTTATCTTTAAAAAAAAATTTATTGCTTATGCATACTCATGGAGTACAACGTTGACCGTCACCACTTGTGCCCAAGATGCGATGGCCAATACTTTCAGCATGCCCATTACCACAAATTATGATTATTTCCCACATTGTACACTCAATTAATCCCTGACCTCCCTCACCTTCCCCTCCCACCTCTCCCCACTCTGCATTCTTAAGTATGCTCTCTCCCTTTGCAAGTCCACCACACCACTGTGGTCTTTTTTTCCTTCCTTCTTTCTCTCTTAGCTCCCACTTATGAGTGGGGACATGCGGTATTTTTCCCTCTGTGCCTGGCTTATTTTACTCAACATAATTTTTTCCCAAACTCATCTGTGTTGCTGCAAATGGTAGAATTTTATTCTTTTTTATGGCAGAGTAGTATTCCATGATATATATATACCACATTTTCCTTATCCAGTCATCTGTCAATGGACATTTAGGTTGGTTCCATATCTTGACTATTGAAAATAGAGCTGCAATGAACATGGGAGTGCATGTATCCCTTTGACATGATATTTTCCATTCCTCTGGGTGTATACCTAGAGGTAGGATTGCTGGATCATATGGTAGATCTATCTATAGTTGTTTGAGAAAATGCCATAATGTTTTCTGTAGTGGTTGTGCTAATTTACAGTCCCACCAACAGTGTAGGAGCATTCCCTTCTCTTTGAAATGATCATCACCACATTCTGTGTCTCCGTAAAGAAATTTGTTTGGAGATATATACATATACACACTGAGTAACTGACATTCTGTCAAGACTCCTTGCATATATAGTGACACAATCTGAATGTAAACCTTCAGTGTTCATTGAGCTGAATGCAAAAGGCAAACTACTATAAGTGGCACCAGAGTAGTCTTCTCCATTTAGTCATCTAGGACATCTTTATATGTTGTTTAAAAGCTGTGAATATTCAGCATGCAAATTTTTTCATGATCACTCTTAAGGAAACATTGTGGAAGATAATCATAACTAGGTGAGGCAGAAATGTTGGACATTTTCTTTTTAAAGAAGATTCATTTGAACAGTGACAAAATTGGCTCAATCCTTATGTATACATTTTCCACTGAATGCTTCTTTTACGGGATTTCTAGGTTTTAAATGATGTTCAGGGGAATATACAATCCTCTTTTAAGACTATAAAAAGATAATAGCCTGAAATGGAAAGTTGAAAATAATTATGTGAGTAGGAAAACAGATGAATAAGACAATCACATTTATGTATCTCCTGATCAAAAAGGCTTTTGTTATGTTAAATAATATAAATAACTCATAGATCCATCTAGATTCCTCCTGGATGAGTCTAGGAAAGAAGTGAACTTTTTTGTAGTGCCTTCTATACTTGCTATTTTGCTTTATCATAAAAACAACTCAGAAATCCACAGATCTTGCTTTTGAATTGTAACCCTATTCTTACTGAACCTGTAGAATGTCCAGGCTTTGGCCACCTGGGAATTGGAACTAGTTGTGATAATATGAAAGCCCAGGTGTGGGAAGTAGAAAAGAAATGAGATGTGATCCTTGCTCTCAAAAAGCTCAAGATGTGATCATGAGACAATTTGTCTCATCCATGTGCACACATGCCTTTGAGCTTAATCCTTGAAACAGGGGTTAATAATTTAGCTACAGTTCCCTAGGGGAGTAAACTCCTGCAGTTCTAAATTTTATTTTTATTATTTATTTTTATTTTTACTTATCACTATCAATATACAATGTAGTTGATTCTCTTACCCTTTTACTAATTCCTCTTCCCCCCCTCCCTCTCCGCGCTTCCTTCCATCAACATCATTGTCTTAGTAAGTTCAAGGAATTGTTGTGATCATTTATCTTCTCCACCCCATTTATTTGTTTGTATATTTATTTATTTATTTATTTATGTTTAGCTCCCACAAATAAGTGAGAACATTGGTATTTCTCTTTCTGTGCCTGTCTTATTTCACTTAACATAATTTTCTCTAAGTCCATCCATGTTGCTGCAAATGGTAGTATTTCATTTTTTTTTTTTTACAGCAGAGTAGTATTCCATTGTGTAGATTTACCACAGTTTCCTTATCCACTCATCCGATGATGGACATTTGGGCTGGTTCCAACTCTTGGCTATTGTAAATAGTGCTGCATAAACATGGGAGTACAGGAATCCCTTTGACACGGTGATTTCCATTTCTATATTCTGAAAATTCCACAAATTGCTCTCAAGGTCAGAGCAGGAAGGGACATTAACAGTCATTGTAGTCTATCCCTTGAAGTGTCAGTTGGGGCAATAATTCCTTTGAAACATTGTGAAGGATAATTGTAGGATTTTTTTGAAAAGGAAATTATCGGATTATCTAGGATATTTACTCTATTTTACTTGAACAATTTAGAAGTAACCAAAATGTCTAGGCCAACCTGAATGTCAAGTACAAGCAGAGATTTTAATCAAAGGAACTTGTGTGCTTGCCCTAATTTTGTTGAGCACGGGAGTATCATGAGTGGGAATTAAATCTGTATATTTTCCTGAAAATTTTAATTCATGAAGTTTGAATAAAGAACTGGCATAACTGATACCTTAAATTAGGAAGTTACAAAAGATGTTGCATTTCATTATATATACAAATTCAGAAACAATGCATTTTCATGGAGTGAAAACTTTAGCAGCCCCAGGGGTGTGATTTGCGTACCAATCCTATAATGTGGTGTTATCATTGTGCTGATGAAGTATCTCAAAGAAGTTAAATAATTGCTGAGGATACAGAACTTTTGAGGGGCACAGCCACTATCTGAAACTAAATCTGTCTGATCTCCAAAGCAGGAGCTCAGCCCACTGAGTACAGCTAGCTCATTCCTAGAATTTAATAGGAAACATCTGAAAATGGCCCTGGACACCCAAATCTACAAATCCCAGGAATAAAGTGATACAATCTTTTCTTCAAAGAAGAAAAGAACAAAGGGGCCTTCATTCCCAACTCTTTCTGTGTGGCAGGAGGCTCCTTAGTTTGTCTCCTTCAGAGTATCTGGCTGTCCTGGAGCCTCTCAATCCGCTGTATACCAGAGGAGAAAGAAAATGATAAACTTATCACAGGTTGGGTGGTACTTTGAACTCTGATATTCCTTTCTAATCCACCTGCTATTTGTTTCTTTTTTCAGTCTTCAAACACCTGTTCCAGTTGTGTTGTTATAGCTGCATGCAATGGGAGAGGCAAGATGGGATATACTTACTACATCTTACCCAGAACTAGATCTCCTTGCATGAATTAAAATACATGTATTAGTGGGACCAAGACCTCGGAAAAGACTGTCAGGTTCAATGTTCTGCCTTTAGGTAGCAGAATGACAAGCCTTCCGGGACAGAGGTTTTCTTTTTTTTTTTTCCTTAGAAATCTCCAGGGAGGAGGTTTTTACCATCCCTTCCCAGTTCCTTTCAGTGTTGAGTCACCCTGGTGGTCAAAAAATTCCATAGATAAGGATGGAGTCTGTTTTATTTATTGATAAAGAGAATTCTTTAACATTTCATTCAGTATAATTTTGAGTGTCTAGTGTAATTGAGAAACCAATATTTTGAGGACTGGAGAACATTCTGGTGCGCAGCCTCCCCCCTCAGCTCTCATAGGGGCACCACCTCTTTCTCAAGGCTTAGATGAACAAGTGGATTTGGCTTCTCTTTGAAATTATTTTTAGCTATGTTCCAGTGACCTATGGAAAGCTTCCTCACCCTGTTCTCAGCAGGACAAAGGTCCAGTATGTGCTCCTAAATGTTGGATGAATTGTCTTGAGGCCAGAAACTTTAGAAATGTGTCGCTCAATTTAAAGAAAGTGAGAACATATTAACATTTTAAAAGAGGGAATATATCCAGTGAACACAGCTTCTTTCAGAAAAAAAGACTTCACTCTAGAAACTTTGCCTGGTCATCAGAAGTCTCCTTACACTAATTTTTATGACCGTGTAGTAGATATTTTGTGTTCTCATGTACAAGTGTGTCCCTTGGACACTATGTTTCTACTACTGGGAAAAGTCCAATAATTAGACTGAACTCCTTGAATTTTCAGCTACACTTATAGCTCTGTATAGTTTCAAGTCCTTTCCTGCTCACAACCTAGTTCAAAAATGCTCAGCAATTCCAGGGTTAATAATGTCACTCAAGGCTGACTTGTCAACATGGAAAGAGTGACAGGGAGACAAATAGAAATGTGATCTGGTGTGACCATATGTGGAAATAATTTTAGGTTTCGTTAACACACTGCTTTCAACTGAATCTAATCTCCCAGCCTTGTTCTCTTCTTTGTCCCTATTCTATCCCACAACTTTTCCTCTTTTCCTTGGATGGGAGAAGTGTCTACTCTCTACCTATGTGGGTGTGCTTTTGCATATAAAATCTCTGATTTTTTAATGATCGAGGAAAAAGCATGCATGATATTTTTTAGTTGTGCAATCTAAATGTAAGCGTAAAGAAAATAACAATCAATAAGTGCCAAGAAGAGGCAGTTTCAGCTGAGATGCTGGTTGTAAGCCTTTTCAAAAACAATGTGTAAAAGCTGGAAATTGCCTGTCAGTTATTTGTTCTGCCGCTTGGACACTGCATGGAGTGATTAATATTTAAAATCTACTTTTCTTTTCTGCTGTTTAATCTGAAGACATTGGACCTATGGAAAATGAGGTGAAAACAAAATTGTGTTTTAGATCTGCAAGGATAAGGAAGCATCTCTTTAAAGAATGGCAAGAAAAGTCAGCCATTGATGGGTGAAAATTTATTTCTTAAGATTTTAAGCCAAATCTTATGTTTGTAAAAGGCAAAAACTTTTCCTTTGTGCTTAAAAAAAAAAAAAAAGCAACAACAGCAAAAAAACCTACTTGAACTGATAACTAAGTAAAGTTTAGTTACTTGGTTCATTTATTACCAAAGTAAAAGCAAAATTGGGGGATGGTGGAGGGAAAAACCTAGCAACATATTTTGGTAGCTGACATTTTGAAGTCTCAAAATTGGGGTGCTCAGACAAAAAGTATTCCTCAAATGTATCCAGAAGTATCTGGCCTTAGGTTAAGTAGTCTTCTTAGAGGCACAGTGACTACTGGGATTTTTATGAACAAACCTCATATCTTGCTTAGGAATGAGTTCATGTATAGATGCTTGGTTTGACACTTGGACAAAAATGTAAAAAAATGTGTAAAATGTGAACCTTGTGACAAAATAGTATCTGACAGCCCATATGTTTTAGAAATAATGCAATATTCAGTTCTGCTTAATTGCATGAGAAGGTAAGTATTAAGGACTGAATGTTTGTGTTTCCCTCAAATTAATATGTTGAAGCCCTAACACCCAGTGTGATGGTATTTGGAGGTGGGGCCTTTGGGAGGTAATCAGGGTTAGTTGAGGTTGTGAGGGTGAGACTCCCATGATGGGATTAGTGCCCTTATAAAAGAAGGAGAGATCAGAGCTTTCTTTCTCTCTGCCATGTGAAGACACAGCAAGAAGGTGGCTGTCTGCAAGCAAGGAAGAGAGCCCTCACCAGGAACCAAATCTGCTTGCACCTTGATCTAGGACTTCCTAACCTCTGGAATTGTGAGAAATAAATTACTGTTGCTGAAGCCACTTAGTCTATGGTATGTTTTTATGGCTACCTGAGCTAATACTCGTACAGTCAGCTACAGAAGTGAAAATATAATAAGAACATTTGAAATCATCACATCTTTGTTAGTTCCTAGCTTTGTTAGAGTTATGTATAAAGAAGGAAAATTGTAAGCTTTTAAAGCTGCTTAAATGAACCCTTATTAACTCTGAGGAAAATAATTGATAGATGTTGAATTGTACATCATTACTAGCGACTGTTAAGCTTTTGACTTTCAAATAAAATCTCAGTCTAAAACTTCACAGCAATGTAGCACAGATTAAAATTTTCAAATTTAATTTTTTTCTTCAGAGTTTTATGTAAGATTTGGTAATTTTCCAATCACTTCAATACAGACTGTTAAAAAACTGTTAAGTTATTTCAGCTAAAAGTGAAAGGGGGAGCATGCTATTCTAGAAATAGCATAAAAATGTTTTATTTATACCAAACCAGAGCAATGTATTAGCATATATATATAACTCACACAGAGAATGGACAGAAAAATACATGAAATTGGAAATTAAGAAATACCTTTCAAACCAACTTACTGTAGAGGTTTTACATTGCATTCATACCTGAGAAATTCAAGATTTTCCACAGTGAAAAATTAAAACATTTCTCAGGTCTGTGTTGACCCCAAACTTAGTTTCATGCACTCAAAGGCATTTACTTCCAATTTCTTTTCAAATGGGAAATCTTCTCAAACGTCCAAACATTGTATCAATTTTTAATCAGCTCATATAACTCTGCCTGGAGAACTTCCAGTTGTGTGTGACTTTTTAAAAAAAAATAGTATCAGGAAATAACCAGATTGAAGGTCTCCTTTTTTGAAAGGTTTAGTGATTTCCCCAAGGATCACCTGATCTAAGTACTGAGAATTGAACCAGTCACTGACTTCAGGTGCGTGTGCGTGTGTGTAATTTTCAAACATGTGGGGCACCTTATGTGGATACACATAAGACTCAACTAGACATCTTATTTTAAAACTAAAAAAAAAAAAATACAAAAATAAAATAAGTAACAACTTTGTACAAAGTTGAAACACCAATCTAAAGCATATATGCCACCATATTTTATTTTAATTTTAATTTTGTTTGCATAGTACATTTTTTTAATAGGTTATGACTATTCATTCATGAGATACAAAGCTGATTGTCACCACGCGTGCCCAAGATGTGATGGCCAGATCCATACTGGCAGCATACCCATTACCAGAAATTGCTCTTGTACCCCGTGTCCCCCACCCAATTGTCTCCACCTCCCTCCCCCTTCCCCTTTCTGCCCCACTCCACATTGTAGCCCAAGGGATGTTCTCTCCCTCTGCAAGACCAACACGTCCGTGGTCTTTCTTTCTTCCTTCATTCTCTCTTAGTTCCCACATATGAGTGAGCACATGCGGTATTTATCCCTCTGTGATTTGCTTATTTCACTCAACATACGTTTCTCCAGGCTCATCCATGTTGTTGCAAATGGGAGAATTTCATTCTTTTTTTATGGCAGAATAGTATTCCTTGGAGTATATATACCACATTTTCCTTATCCAGCCATCTGTCAATGGACATTTAGGTTGGTTCCACATCTTGACCATTGTAAATAGAGTAGCGATGAACATGGCAGTGCAGGTATCCCTTCAACATGATGATTTCCATTCCTCTGGGTATATACCCAGAAGTGGGATTGCTGGATCATATGGAAGAGCAATCTGTAGTTGTCTGAGAAACCTCCATACTGTTTTCCATAGTGGTTGCACTAATTTACAGTCCCACCAATAGTGTAGGAGTGTCTCTTTCTCTCCACACCCTCACCAGCATTTGTTATTCTCCATCTTTTGGAATATAGCCAGTCTAACTTGGGTGAGATGATATCTCAGTGTGGTTTTAATTTGCATTTCCCTGATGACTAGTGATGTTGAACATTTTTTCATTTACCTGTTGGCCATTTGTATGTCTTCCTTTGAAAAATGTCTATTCAGCTCCTTTGCCCATTTTTCAATTGGGATATTTGGTTTTTTACTGTGTAATTACTTGAGTTCCTTGTATGTTAAGGACATTAATCCCTTGTCAGATGCATAGTCAGCAAAAAATTTTCTCCCACTCTGTAGGTTGTCATTTCACTCTGTTGATTGTTTTCTTTGCTGTGCAGAAGCTTTTTATTGTGAAAATGTCTATACTACCCAAAGTGATCTACACATTCAATGCAATCCCCATCAAAATACCAATGACATTCTTCACAGAAATGGAAAAAATAATCTTAACATTCATATGGAACAACAAAAGACCCTGCATAGCCAGAGCAATACTGAGAGGAAAAAAAAAAATGCTGGAGGCATAACACTACCTGACTCCAAATTATACTGCAAAGGTATAGTAACCAAAACAGCATGGTACTGGCATAAAAATAGACACTTGGACCAGTGGAGCAGAATAGAGAACCCAGAAATCACCCCTCAGGCTTACAGCCATCTGATATTTAACAAAGGCAACAAAAACATACATTGGGGAGAAGACTGCCTCTTCAATAAGTGGTGCTGGGAAACTTGGATATCCAAATGCAGAAGAATGAGACTAGACATGCATCTCTCACTATATACTAAAATAAGCTCAAAATTCATTAAGACTTAAGTATAAGACCTGAAACTGTAAAATTACTAAAGGAAAATATAGGTGAAACACTTCAGGAACTAGGTCTGGGCACAGACTTTATGAACATGAGCCCAAAAGCACAGGGAACAAAAGAAAAAAAATAAATGGGATTATTCATGCTTTAAATGATATCCATATGCTTCTGGTTTCTTCCCAGAGCTTGGACTCATATATTCAACTTGCTATTCTACTCCTCTATTTGGATGTCTAACAGGAATGTCAATCCTTATTTGACCAAAGATAACTCCTAATATTCCCTCTCCAGCTTGCTTCTCCTCTACTCTTCCCCAACTCAGTATTTAGCATATTGTTTTTTTGTTGCTCAGGCCATAAAGGTTGGAGACGTCTCAACTGCTCCTCATTTCCCAAAATATTTTCACAACACGTTGACTCCACCTGACCCCACCTGTTTTAGTTATTTACTGCTGTGTAACACTAGCCTAAAGTCATCGAGATATTTGTCTATGTATTTTCCCCTCAATGGACTTCATTTTTTAGAGCAGTTTTAGATTAACAGTGTAACTGAGCAGAAAGTATAGTTATACCCTGAATATTTTGTTCTTAAAACTTAATTTTTCCTTTCAATTTATGAATTTGATACTTAAAAAAAAATTAATAAAATTTCCTTCTCCCCTCACTCCCCCCCAAAAACACTTTCTAAGATGTTGTTTTGGTGAGGGGGGAGGGGAGAAGGGCTGGTCTGGCCCACAGCTAGGTCCTCTGCTGGCCTGGTTGTGTTGGGGGGAAGATGGGGCCAAGGGCCATGACACTGTCATCCTCTTCAGGGACCCCAGGGGACTTTCCTATATTTGATACTTTTGAAATTTATTTTTGTAAATGGTGTGAGGTTAGATTTTAATTTTTTCCCTCTGTCTCTCTTTTAAATTTAACAAGTTTTCTGTTGCCTTCAATTTGCCCCCAGGGCACTCATCTATGACCAGTTTACAATGAGATTTTAGTGCTCTTGTTCCATGATGATACTGCAAACACTGGGAATCCAGTCACAGAGCTAGTAACTGCCTTCTTTCTGTTTCTGGTTGTGAAGCTGTGTCTTTGTCATTCTGCCTCCTGAGGCTTGAGTGAGCATGTGTCTTGTCCTCTGTCTTACATGGAGCTCTTTTAGTCCTCATTGTCCCCCCGGAAAGTCAGCTTTCCACTGCTACCACTGACTTCTGTCCAGTAGTCAATGAATCCTGGGCTTGAAGTCCATTATTTCTGTTTGATATTTGATCCACTCATACGTTCAACTTATTTTGAGCCCAATTTTGTTTCATTTTTTTTTTATCTTCCTTTGTCATTTGATACTATAGATGTCTTTGTCATTTGTTTCAAGCAGAAAGATTGGGTTAAGTCAATAATTCAGAGCTATCTAGATTGGAAGTCAGGGATTGTCTGTCCTTTGGCAATGGCTTTTAACAACAATGCTTTAATCTAAACAAGCAGTGTTGCTTTGCCTCCCATGGATTTGTCACCCCTTTCCCCCTGGGTGATGGAGCCACCAAAGATTACTCAAAGCCCATCTCTTCTGAGCAGCAAGAAGCCCCCAAAAGGGGTTAATTTCCTACAAGCCTCAAGATAGAGGCATTCCTTCCATTTGGGAAATTAACCACGAATTGGGGTTCTCTTCCTGCATTTATTCTCCAGACCAGGAAGTTACAGGAAGAGAACATAGGTGGGGTTTTTGCCAAGTCGTTGAACAAGTTTAACAATAGAAGCTGGTAACATTCAGTAAATCAAGCAAGGTGACCTTCCATAATGCAATTTTCAAGAAGTTAAGTTGATCCACCAACAAAAGCTTGATCTTAGCAAACATTCTATCTCCTTAGAGCAATTTCCCAGTATCTTTACATATCAATCAGTAACCTGCTGCTTTGAGCCAGCAACCTTGCTGTGTTACAATTCTTTATCTTACAACAGAGACTATAGCCTGGGGAAAATTTCCTGTCCTTTGCAATGTTAACATTTGAAACTGCTAGGCTTTGGAAAACCAGGCCCTGTGAAATACATTTGCTTTACGTATACTCCACAAAGCAGTTCCAAAGATGGCATTTCCAATGCCCAAGATGGACTGACAGAGATGGTGTTATGAGCTTGAAATAATTTTACATGTCTTTACATCATACTACATAGACAGCTACTGATCCCCTCAAGAGAGCTTGGTAGAACTTGAGTGATTTGAAAGATAGAAACAGGGAACATTTTCTTCTACAACTAATATGTGTCTTTGAAAATGTTCTTAACGATGCACACATGTCCTCAGGATGAACCACTTTGTATTGAGTCTTAGTGCATTATTGCTGCAGCATAATAGCAGGGTTTTGACCCCTAAAATATTTCTTTCTAAAATTATCAACACAAATGTATGGAGCAGCAACTCTGTGTCAGTAATTGTGTGCTAGATGTTTTCATATATTACATATTTTTATCCACATTCTATAAATAAAATTTCAAAGGGTTATGTTACCCACCCAGCTGGAATAATCTGGATTTGAGCTCCAAATTTCATTTTATTCCACTTTAATATACTGTCACAGATAAGAACAAGAAGCAATGAGCTCCACAACAAAGGATGACTGATTAGAATGATATTAATTTCTTCTTCATTTGATTTAGTTCCCATTTATAAATCTTGGAAGCTACCATTTTAGGACTCCTCAGTGATTCATTCAATATGTTGTGTGTCTGCACTATGCTAGACATGGGGGGGCTATAAAGTCAAATATTCTAAACTCCTAGACATAATCGTTCTTCCCATTGGACATCCCTAATAACAGTGAAATATTTTATATCTGGCAATAAAATGTACAGATATTTTCATCCTTGGACCATTTACAAAATTTATTTACCAACTATTTTATATATAATTGACTAATGGCTTAGAGAACAGATAAAAACCCTTTAAGAAATGTACTTTTCACTGGAAATAATTTTCACAAAAACAACTTTTTAGGTACATTGAAGATCCATTTTAAGAATATTTTTTGTGATCTGGTCAGAGCAAAATTATGCATTTGCAGATAAGGCACTACAATAAGCATTAAAAATTCTCTACAGCAATATATACTTAGCACTCATACTAGACTGAAATAAGTAGTATGGGTCCTGTGCATACAAATTCGTGTATTTTTACCCCCTACTACTTGTGAGTACCTTTAAGGCACAGGGTATGTCTTACTTGTCACTTTTTCACTGGCACCTTGGCACCTAGTAGATATGCAAAACGTATTTACAGAATGCAAATATTCAGTGCTGTTGGTTGAATAAATGGACTGGAAGGAAGAATGGATGAATGAATTGATGACTGTATTACATACAACCTGCTGTAAGATATCTAACACTTCACTGTATATCTTTAGGGAAAAAAACCCTGATCATTTCCTTTGGAATATGTAGTTCATATTTGGTTTATTTTATCCTCAGCTTGTGAAAGCATGTGGCTGCAAATAAATGCCAATTTTCTCTTTTGTATCTGGCTCCCAGGCAATTTCTGCTATTACAGATTTGAAAGGATCTTTCAAAGTCTGTATTTTCTTCTGGACTTATTTACTTAACTTATTGCCTAGATAAACAGATTGCCAAGTAGAGCTTGAAGTTATTTTCTTGGACATAGATTTTCGTTATAATGGTACTTGCTGTATCATGAACTACTATGCTATAGTGCAAGTTTTTTGTTTTTTGTTTTTTTAATTGTTTGATGAATACAAATAATGAGCTGTTGTGTAACTTTCCACCTTATTATTATTTTTAAAAATATTTGTACATATCACTTAAACCTCATGATAATCTAAAAAGAAGCTGTTTTCTTTTTTTAAATTTCCAGATAGGAAAATGAAATTCAGAGAAGTTAGATGACTTGTTTACTGTCATTTATTCCACCTGTCATGCCAGACACTCTGCTGGGATTCAATGACAACAAAGATGACCATTGCCTTCAAGGAATTTATAGTCTTGGGGGCGGGGTGGGGAGGACAAATAAAGAAGTGATTACACTACAGTAATGAGAGCTATACTTAATGTATGCACAGGGTACCATGAAAACTCATGGGGTATATATTTCTATAACAAGATGGAAGTCAGTGGAACTTGAACCAAGCCTGGGGTTCTAAGTCCATGGCTCTTTCTACTATAGCAAGCCTTTCTCTCCTTTATCTTTAATTTTCTCTTATACCTGATGCAAGCTGGTTAACAAAATTTACTGTGATGTGAAAAAGCAAAACTTCAAATGAAGAGAAGAGCTGGGTCTTTACAATGCTTGAAATTTGGTATTAGAGACTTCTAGAAAAGGTTACAGAATGGAATGGAGGAGTGGGTGAGGAGTGATAAGACAGAAGGATCTTTTTAGCAGCAATTCTAGTCAACAATAGTTGACTTCTAACTCCAGACTTCTATCCCAATCACTTGCTCAGGAAAACCTATCCAACCTCCCAACACACACAAAACGTGCACAAAGATTTTGTGACTAAGAAAGGGTGAGGCACATATTCAATAGCTCCTTCAAAGTGGATAGCTGATTCTGAAGATGTTTTTCTACTTCTTAATTCACATCAATTCCTGATTAGAGAGACATTTGCCTTCCAGGATCTGTTGACTCCGAATAAAATATTCACTCTAGTGATTCTGAACAACAGGAAGTGGATGTACCGTGGAGTTCTTTGGTAATGAAATTTGAAACTAGAATTTTAACTGGAAACTGATATTAGAATAGTTTTGCATAATATCTGACCTTGTGGCTTGGGGCACCAGAGCTTCTTTCCCTTGCATATTTCCACTTCTAATATCCTGAAGCCATTTCCTATTTCCATTTGTGAGTGTCCCACTGTTTAACTGTTCTCTCAAATGTGCGTTTTTCATCATCACTTAAGAAACCAGAATCAAATTCAATTTCAGGGTCATTTAAATTCCAGTGATCAACTTCCTGTTTTCCTGGCCACCAGCCTCTCCCCCGCCCCGCTTTCCTCCATGTTGTCCTGTTTCTTCTTGAGTAGCTGATAATTTCTTGATACATAAATATTCTCAGCCCCACTTTTTTTTTTTTTTATCACAACCTAATTCTCCACATGTGGCTGCTGCAGTGATTCTTGTCTCTTGCAGCAAACTTCCCTTAAGTCATGCTCAAGTTTTTTTCATCTTAAGAATATGGGTTTTCAGCAAAATTGGCAAATATTGTATAATATTTCCAACTTCAATCAAATATATATCACTTTACTTTACTTTTGAGTCTGTGGAATGTTTCCTCATAATGTAAGTTTACTTGGTATCATCCTTCGTCATCAAAGTTGCAATTGCATCATCCGTTTGTCAAAAGCAATGTAACATACAAAATTACTTGGTTTTTAGGGGACATGGCTTAAAGCTGAGGCTTAGAACATATTGATCACCCTCAAAGAGTAGTCCCATATCCCTTTGCAGTCAAACATCATACCCTGGAACCACTGGCCTACTTTTTTTTTTTTTTTTTGCTATAATTTATGTTTTCTAGAGTGTCATATAATTGGAATCGTACAGTATGTATCTCTTCCCCTTTGACTTCTTTCAGTTAGCATAATACTTTGAGATTCAATCATGTATATCACAGTAGTTTTCTCTTTATTGCTTGTTAGTATTCCATTGTATGGCTATTTCACATTTCGTCTAGCTATTCACCAGTTGATGAACATTTGGGTTACTTCCATTTTTTACCTGTTAGGAATAACCCTGCTATAAACATTGGTGTTAAAGTCATTGTATGGATAAATGTTTTAATTTTTCTTGGGTAGACATCTATGAGTGGAATTGCTGGTTCATATGGTATATTTCTGTTTAATTTTGAAGAAACTGCCAAGCTGATTTCCAAAGTGGCTATAAAATTTTGCATACCCCCAGCAGTTTATGAAAGTTTCTGTTGCTCTACAGTCTTGTCAACATGTGGTGTTGTCAGTCTTTGTAATTTTAGCTATTCTAGTGGATGTGTAGCAGTAGCTTATTGTGGTTTTAAATTGCATTTTCTTAATGATCAACAATGTTGAACATCTTTTCATGTGCTTTTTGGCCATTTGCATGTGTGTTTATGTGTGCATATGTGAAGAGTCTGTTCAAATCATTTGCCCAATTTTTATTGAGTCACTTCCTTATTATTGGATAAGTGTTATATATTCTGGATAAAAGTCCCTTGTCAGATTTATGCTTTGTAAATATTTTCTACCAATTTACGTCTTCCTTAACAGTGTCCATAGCTGAGCATAAGTTTTGATGATGTCCACTTTATAATTTTTTCTTTTATTGTCCATGCTTTTGCATTTTATTTAAGAAAACTTGTTTATCTCAAGGTAAAAAAAAAATCTGCTATATTTTCTTCTAGAAGTTTCATAGTTTTAGATGTTATATGTGGGTCTGTTTCTTTATATCTATTAAGATGACTATATTGGCTTTTACTTTTATTCTGTTAATATGGTGTCACATCAATTTTCAGATAAATCCACCTTGCAGTTCTGGTGAAAACTTCACTTGGTCAAGGTGTATCATACTTTCAGGTAAGGATGGATCCAATTTGTTAATAATTTGCTAGAGATTGTGTGTGTATTCTCATGAAGGATGTTTCTCCTTAGTTTGTTTTCCTTTGGTGTCTTTGGTTTTGTATCAGATTATTACTGTTTTAATAAAGTAAGTGGGGCTGTGCTCCTCCTCTATTTTCTGAAAATGTTTGTAGAGGATTGGTATTTATCCTTTAATATTTTGTAGAAATCACCAGTAAAGGCTTCTGAGCTCAGTTTTTCTTTTCAAGAATGTTTTTAGTCGCCAATTTAATTTCCTTGCTTGATAGATGTCTATTCTGATTTTTTTTCCTTGAGGCAGTTTTGATAATTTTCATATTTTAAGGAATTTAAGTAGAAAAATATTTTGGTAAAATTCATTCATAATTTTCCCTTATCCTTTTAATGTCTGTAGAATCTGCTACAAAAACCCCCTTTTTTACACTTGGTCTTGATAATCTGTTTCTTTTCTCCATGGGGAGAAGAGTAATCTATAGATGTCAATAAGGTCAAATCAGTTGATAGCGTTGGTCAAGTCTTCTATATCCTTACTGATATTTGCTTTTCTCCACAGCTTTATTGAAGTATAATTGACAGATAAAAATTGTATGCATTTAAGGTGTACAATGTGATGATTTGATGTATGCATACATTGTGAAATGTTTACCACATCAAATTAGTTAACACATCCATCATCTCACATAGTTACCACTTTTTTGTATGTTTGTGGAAAGAACATTTAAGATCTATTCTCTTAGCAAATTTCAAGTAAACAATAATTTATTATTAACAGTGATTGTTAATTATGGTCACCATGCTGTACATACAGTAATTATTAACTATAGTCACTATGCTATACATTATACCTTTACGGATTTTTGATATATTTAAAAATTATTTACTGAGAGAAAAGCATTAAAATCTCTAACTCTAATTGCTGATTTATTTATTTTTTCAATTTTGTTACTTTTTGCTTATGTATGTTAAATGCATATATATTTAGAGTTGCTGTAGCCTACTATTGTATACACTGCTGTGATTATGACCTATATTTTTTATATCTAGTAAAATTCGTCTCCTAAAGTCTATTTTAAAAAAAATTAATATAGTCATTCCAACTCTTATGCTTGCTGCTTGCATTCTTTTACTTCGACCTTTTTGTATCTTTGAATTTAAAGGATGTTTTTTATAGACAACATATATTAGATATTGCTTTTAAATCCAATACCCAATGTATTTTGGTATTTGCTTTCTATTTATCTCATCTCTTTTTTGTTTCACCATTCCTGTTTATTGTTTTCTTTTGTCTCAAACACATATTTCTTAGTGTATCTTTTTAAAGCTTGATTGTCTTTTTTAGCTATGTTACTCTCACACTTTTCAGCAATTGCCCTAGGGATTTCAACATACATCTCTAACAAACTACTCCAAGTTACTACTGACTTTTTTCTGGTAAAACATAGAAGCTTTGATATAAATATATATATCATTGAAACCTTGCTTTGTTTATGAAAATCCCCTCAATATCTAGCAAGCCTGAGAGCAGTTTGAAAAAAATGACATCCTAGAAGAAATAAAGGTTTCCTCAGCATGGAAGGAGTTTGAAAGAGTTTCTAGTTTCCTTCAAAGTTATGAACATGTCTTTTCAATAATTACACACACACACACACACACACACACACACACACACACACACACATGTGTGCACGTGGAAATATGGGCAATGTTGACCCAAACATGTATTTGATTTGCTCTTGGAGCAATTTTGTCAACTCATTTTTTGCAAAAATTGGTGTGAAGTTGCATTGTTCTAGTTTTGTATAAGATAAAAAGAGTAAGAAAACACAATATTTGTCCTTATAGAGTTTTCTGTATGAACATAACTATATAAGGAAAAATGTGTTAGGTATAACAAGGGAGTACAAGAAAAATGTATTGGGTGCCCCAAAGAAGTAGAACACATTTGTTTGATAAATGAGCAAAGGTGTCATTAAGATGAGAGCTTTTGAAGAGTTGGGCCATGATGGGTGGATACAAGATTGATGGGTGAAGGTGAAGAAGATTGACATTCCAGAAAACTGTATGAGAAAAACTAGGGAGGAGGAAAAAAGCAGATAACACAGTGTGGACAAGCTTGGTTCAATAAGTATTTGTTGAGTGAATAAATTGAATGTCTTATTTATAAAGCAAGTACTAATAAGACAAACCCTTTAAAAAGGGTTTGTAGGTCATATTCCATGTTGGGTGGAGTTGGTTGGAATACAATTGTAAGAAATCTAGCTTCACTGCCTGCACATGCGGCTGCCTGCCTGTGTCTGAAGGGCCTCCCTGATCCACACCTCCTTAACTTGCCTGATAACTGCTTTTTATCTTTCAAGGCTGAGTGTCATTTATCTTTTTAGGAAGACTTCCTTGACATCTCACCCCAATTGGAATTAGATGTCTCCTCTCTGTTCTTGCTTTTCTCACACTACTTGTATGGAAAAATTGAATTATATGTTGGTCTCTACCATTTAATTGTGAGAAATTTCAGGGCAGAAATTTTGTTTTAATTGTCTTTGCATAACTAGTTCTTGGAACTCATAGGAGCTTAACACAGCCTAGTTGAAGGAATGAAACATTAAATTGAGTATTGCATTGATAATTTCATCTTTTGTCTTCTTTGTTATTCTTTCTTTCAGTCGCAGTAGTGTGCGCATTATGATTCTTGATCTGTAGCTGGGAACTGAAGTGCCCATACACATTTCACAGCCCTCTGCTTGTACTTTTATACATCTTTTCAGCCCTTGATGGCCTTGTCCTGTGTCTCCACAGACCTAAATATAAACATCTCTCTACCTTAAACTCAAAGGCCTCTTTTATCAGAAATACTTATCTGAAATAAGCCAAGCACAGAAAGAGAAATTCTGCATGTCCTCACTCATAAGTGGGAGCAAAGAAAGAAAGAAAGAAAAAGAAAGACCACAATAAAACACTGAACTTCCAGAAGGAGATAACAGACCTATAGTCGGTAGAGTCAGGAAAGGGGGCCAGGGAGTAACTGGGTGAGGAACACAAAGAATAATTATGATTCGTGGTGATGAACATGCTAATAATATTGATTTGATCATCACATTGTGTACACAAATATTGATAGTCAGCTCTGTACCCCATAAATATGTATAATCAATTATATTTCAATTCAAAAAATAAATTAAAAAAAACTAAAATGCAAAAAAAATTTCTCAATAAAAAAAAAGAAAGAAATACTTCTCTGAAATCCCCAATAGAGTGTAATCTTCCTATTCTAAATTTTCATAATGATTTTTCTATACAATTTCATGGTGTTTTCTATTTCTCTAGAGCTTACCTACAGGCAAAATCTGTACATCATATATGTTGCATGACCAAAGCAGTATGAGGTGCCCTCAGAATGGACATATACTCATGAGGCATTTAATGGCTTTTTATTGAACAATGACTGCTGTGGGTTGAATGTCCCCCCAAAACTTAATCATAACTGTAATTGTTGAAGGTGGGAAGTCCTATTATGGTAACTGAAGGGTGGGACATTGAAAAGGTGATTAAATTGATGATTTAATGGAGGTCATGGAGGTGCTTCTGAGGGCTGTAAAAGGAGTGCATACAGAGCTATCTCCCTCTCCTTGTTCTGCCATTTTCTGCCATGTGAGACTCCTGCATTGCTGTAAAACCACCACCAAAGAAGGTCCTCACCATAAGTGTTCCCTGGACTTTGTACTTCCCAACCTCTGAAACTGTGAGAAATAATTTCCATTTTCTTATGAATTACCCAGTTCCAGGTATTGTGTTATAAGCAACAGAAATGAACCAATACAGAAAATTGGTACCAGAGACATGTGGTGCTGCTTATAACAAATACTTGAAGATGTGGAAGTGGCTTTGAAACTGGGTATTGAGTAGAGGCTGGAAGAATTTGAAGGAGCTGGCTAGGAAAAACCTAGATGCTTTTGAAAACTTGGAAAACAAGGAAACCTGGGAAGGTTTAAAATGCTTTAGAGACTATTTAAATAGTGGTGAGGAAAATAATTATGGTAATGTGCACTAAAAAGAGCCTTCTAAAGAGGTCTCAGATAGAAATGAGAAGATTATTGGAAACTGGGGCAAAGATCACCCTTCTTATGAACATGCAAGAACTTGGCTGCATTCTGTTCATGCTCAAAAGTTTTATGGAATGTGGAACTTAAAAGTACTGAAACAGGGTATTTGGTAGAAGAAATTTCTAAGCAGCAAAGCATTAAGGAATCTTCATGGCTACTTGTCATAGCCTATGCTGAGTTATGGCAGCAAAGGCATGACATAAAGCCAGAATTTATAATTAAAAAGGAAGCTGATAATGAAGATTAAGAAAATTTGCAGCCTGGCCATGCAGTAGAGATGCAGAGATCATTTTCACAAGAAAAATACAAGGGGGCAGTTCAACAACCGTTTGCTAAGGAGATTAGTACAGAAGAAAGGGATTATCAAGAGAAGGGAAAAAAGATCTTGAAGTCATTTTAGAGATCTTGGAGGCTGCATCATCCATCAGAGGTCCAGGGGCTAGGAAGACAGAATGCTCTTGGGGAACAGGCCTGAGGTGCCCTCCATAGGCTTGTTGGCCAGGGCCACCTTCGAATGCTGCTGCCCACCCCAGCACCCCAGCTTCTTTGGCTTCTCCAGCCATGGCTAAATTGGCCTATGGTGTGGCTGGACCTGCAGCTTTGGAAGATAAAAGCCAGAAGCCCTGGTGGTGTCCACGTGGTGTTAAGTTTGCAGGGTCACAGAATGCCAGAGCTGTGAAGGCTTGGGGGCCTCCACTCCAATTTCAAAAGATGTATGGAAAAGCCTGGGGGCCCAGGAAGGATCTGTCACAGGGGCAGATTCCCTGGATAGAGCCTTTGCTAGAGCAATGCCAAGAGGAAACATGGGGTCTGAGTTGCAGCAGAAAAAAACCCATGAACATCATACCTGGTGGAGGCTTGAGAATGGTAGTGCCATGGAGACCCCAGACTTGTAGAGTTACCAGTGTGTGATGCCAGCCTCCAAGAGCTTAAGCATCATCTGAGACCAGGAAACATAGAAGTGGAGTTGCCTGAGGACATGGGGACCAGACCCCTGCACCAGAATGCAGAGGACGTTGAACATGGAGTCGAGGTACATGATTCACCAGCTTTAAGATTTAATGCTTGCCCTGCTGGGTTTTGGACTTGCTTAGGACCTGTTTATCCTTTCTTCTGGCCTATTTCTCCCTTTTGGAATGGGAATATGTACCTCATGCTTGTCACACCCTTGTATCTTGGAAGTAGATAACCTGTTTTGATTTCACAGATGGGATTTTGGACTTTGGATCTTTGAGTTGAAACAAGTTAAGACTTGGGGGATGAAATGAATATATTTGTATGTGAAAAGGACATGAGTTTTGAGGGGCATGGCAGAATGCCTTGGGTTGAGTGTACCCCCAAAACTTAATCCCCACTGTAACTGTTGAGGGTAGGAAATCATATTATGGTAACTGAAAGGTGGGGCCTTGAAAAGGTTATTAAGTTAATGATTTAATGGTGGTCATGAAGTGGTTCTGAGGGCTTAAAAAGGAGTGCATGCAGAGCTATCTCCCTCTCTCTGCTCTGCCATTTTCTGCCATGTGAGACTCCTGCATCGTTTTAAAGCCACCACCAAAGATGGTCCTCACCATACATATTTCCTGGACTTCGGACTTCCCAGCCTCCAAAACTGTAAGCAATAAATTTAATTTTCTTATGAATTACCCAGTTCCAGGTATTGTGTTATATATAAGCAACAGAAATGGACTAATACGCTGACTATATATTGGGCACTATGTTGACCACAAGCTATTCAATAAATATTTATTAAACAAATGGTTTTACTCATCACTTGCTTTGGGGGAAAACTGCAGAATGACATTGTATGGCTGAAAGTATAATTTGGAGGCAGGAAAGTAAGAAGGAATGAGTCAGAAATATATCCTCTGGCAAATTATAGAATTTCACAAAACTATTTGAAACCTTGCTTTTTTTTTAAATGAAAATCTCCATAAAAGTTTACCAAGCCTGAAAGCAGTTTGAAGAAATGATACCCTAGAAGAACTAAGTGTTTTTTCACCATGGAAGGAGTTTTTAAGAGGTTTGTAGTTTTCATTACTGTTGTGAACATATCTTTTATGTAATTACAGAGTGGCTAATTTTATATTAAGACTAATCATTTAACTTTAAGTGTGTTTGGTTCTATAGATCAAGTATAGACTAGGAAGCTTTGAATGAAAAGCTAAGTCACAGTTATTAACTGAGGTATAACAATAAGGAAAAAATTAAATCTACTTGGAGTTTTTTCTTTTTATCTAAACTAATAATCAGCTTGTGAGATTTCAGTGACATTCATCCCTCTTTCTTCTTTCCTTTCAAAAGCATTCACATAAACGAGAATTTATCCTCATCTGTCCCTGGATCACCTTGGAGATTCAAGTTAACACACCAACTCTTACTTTCTCAAGCTCTTCCTGGTTTTTCTTCCTGGCAAAGCAGAATATATTTGACAATCTTAACATGCACATCTAGATAGGCTCTGTTTTCAAAGCAAAGGACTTTCATGTTAATTCCAGGATTTGGGGAATAAAATGTAAATATTTCCTATAAAAATGTTTAAATGTTAATTAAATATTTTGAGGAATAATGCTTTAGAGTTGGCACCTGTACTTCAACCAGGGCGCCTGTTCATTCTGAAGTGTGCAGCTCTATCAGCCTCTGAGGTAATTGTTAGGGCAACTGAGTCCAATTTCTTCCCAGGATAAATAAGCAAGGCTCTAGGGGAGATGATTATTTGAGGATCAATTCTCCTTGGTATACCAATAATGATGCTCTTATCGATAGTTGTTGACAGAGTGGTGATATCTTGGCTGGTGGAAGTCTTAACTTACTGACTTGACTTCTCCCTTTTTCTAGGAGACACCTCAAAAGCACTCTCTGTATAATGTTTTCCCAGGTAAAGTGAGTAGACATTTGCTGTTTTCACATTAACACAGCTAATATTTTTTGTTCCTTTAGCTGATGCTTACTTTCGCCACTGAGACCTGTTCTTCTCTCTAACATCTGCCCCCAAAATGGAAGGAATTTTCTAAATCAAGTATCTACTGTTTTCCTTTTATTGATTGCTCATGTTCGCTCCACTTTTAAGCTTATTTTTAAAAGGCAAACAACGCAGGTGAAATTTTCTCTGAGCTCTTTAGTGTTGACAAAATAAAGGTGCCAGCACATTGACAAGAGTTTTATCTTATATATATATGTGAAAACCCCCATTTCCAGGTAAGTGAACTGCAAAGTAAAGCAACTGCTTCTGCCCTGCAAGAGGAGCCCATCAGATGCACAGAGAAGATGCCAGAAAGAGCTCTGCTTGTATTGCAGGTGTGCTTCCCAGGATGCAAGTTCCAGAATAGGGACCTTTTTAAAGGTAAATTTTAATGATTGTTGAATTACTGAATAAATAATGAGAGAAGAAGAGCTAGCCGTGCTGAACACACATGATGGCCATTCACATTCTATAACAGAATCTATGACTGTAAATATTATTGATGTCTGGCAGACTGTATCCTGATTATGTTAATATAGTCTTAGCAACAGTGGTTTGAGGAAAAAGCTTGTTTTGAAATGTGGCCAGCTGGGAATATGATTCTCAGTAAAAAACTAGTCTGTGGTTCTAGATCTCTTTTACAATTTTCTATAAAAACTATTCTATTTTCTGTTTTATTATTGGAGGCATCTTTTATTTCTTTCATAAGCAGATGAGAAATACATTATACATAACAAAATAAAATCATACGCAGAATATATAAGAAACACTGCCTTCTGAGATTGGCACCGGAAAAGAATCTCATGGTAGGAATGTGAGCTTCATGCAGAAGCTCTCGCCATTCCCTTGGGATTATTTGCTATCCCGGTTTCAGCTGCCTGGGTAATCATTTAACTTTCTGATCCAAAGTTAGAGAAAAGACCTTGCTCTTGTTTTATTGTAGTTTAACTGAGACACAGTTGAATGCTTTTCTATATTGATTATCAAAAAATCAGAAATAAAAAGGAAAACGATCATAGGGAATAACACGGATCTTCCAGATCATCCACCTTCTATCTTTCTCTTTATATCAGAGGTCAGCAAACTTTTTCTATTAAGGGCTCGTGGGCCATGCCGTCTCTGTTGTAACAGCTCAGCTCTGCAGTGGTCGTGTGAAAGTAGCCATAGACTGCATATACAGCTTTCTAATAAAGCTTTAGAAGAACAGCAAGCAGGGCCAAATTTGTCCTGCAGGCCAGTGGTTTGCTGACCCCTGCTCTATATTGCCAGACCTGGTTCATTCCCATGGAAAGTTCCATAACTCATTAACTTCATCATCTGAGAGCTCCCATTTGAACATCTGTGTCTTTCAACCTCTAGATGAATGAGAGAGGTCAGAGATGATGATCTCTTGATCTGTTCTTTTTGGTCTGAGGTCCTGCCCCTTCCCATTCTGGTTTAATGACATCAAACATTATCAGTCCTTTCAGGGGCTACTCCCCCACGACTGTCTAATGTGGGCCCTATCTTTGTAAGTCTAAAAAATCATAATCTTGTCCGACGATGCAAGAATTGCAATAGCATTTTAAGAACCAAACTCATCTAGTTAGTTACCAGAGGCTCATTTCCTCATGACATTTTTAGAAACATAATAGCATTATTCTTGTTACTATTGAATCTGTTGTTTATCCAAGGCAGAGCATGCACATATGGGCCTATATTTGCTTTGTGTTTCTCAGTGAATCTTGCATAATGCAGGAATTGTTTACTGCTCAGGTCAGAAGCTTGTACCGCTATGAAGTGCCCAGAGGGGCTGGATTAGGATGTGGAAATGGGGTTATCTACATCATCTCAGTATATATTTCATCTACATTCCTACATCAGCTATTATTGGGACTTTTGTACACTTAGCCCTCTAAGGTCACTTCTTTAGAAAAACAAATCAGAAAGCTCCAGTTGTCTCTGTTGTCTCTCCAAGTCAAGTGACTGGGTAGATTTGGGATGAGAACTTCTTCCTCCTTCCTGTGCTTCTTGAAGTTGAGAGTGACTTGACTATAGTGATACTAGGACAATTTTAAGAACAGTTCCTGCAGCCAGTGTGTTTATCTTGATCTTACTCCAGACAAGCAGTCATTGGGTTAGCTCATAAGACCATGATGCTTTTTTGGCGATTGCATACCCTAACAGCACAGCCTTGGGTCTGATCGTTAGACAGCATTTCTAGTATCTGCACCTCCCTGTGCCTGTTGACATATTTCCTTGCTGTGCACTACAAGATGCTTCAGGCTCATCTTTTATATTTACTGCCCCAGAAGCAGTCATTTCTCCAAGAAGCACTGGTTCCTTTGGGGAGGGGGCGGGGAGAATGTGGCTGCATTTCACAAGACCTGGATGCAAGGTGTGACAAATAACACTTTTTTATGTAAGATTTCAAGAAGGTGAACTCTCTCTTAAGATCTGGAGCACTGTCTTTTCAGCACTTTGTTTCAGGGTCAAGGCTAGTGATAGAGATTCATAAGTTTTAAGGAGTTTCCTAGGAGGCACTACTGCATTGAGAAAGGGCCCTTGCCATTGGAACATTTCTCATAGTGGTTTGTGAATGAAAAAGAGGGAAGTACAGAAACCCAGGAATCTCTGCAATCTGCTTCTGCCACTGACCTCAGAGTTTGTCACAGCCGCAGGTGTGACAATAGATGATAAGAGCTGCTTCCTGAGACAACTTAGACTTGGAGACTTTAAACTGAATTGCTAAGTGAGCTTGCCAGGGTTCTATACAGTAGTCCCCCCTTATCTGCAGGGGTTACATTTTGGTGTCCAATGGTTGCCTGAAATTGCAGATAATACCAAACAATATATGTTCTATGTTTGCCCTATATATATGATGAAGTTAAATTTATAAATTAGGCACAGTAAGAGATCAACAACAACTAATAATGAGATAGAACAATTATAACAATACACTGTAATAAAAGTTATGTGAATGTGATCTCTCTTTCTCAAAATATCTTATTGTATTCACTTATTTTTGAACTGCAGTTGACCACTGGTAACTGAAAACAGAGAAAGTGAAACTGTGGATAAGGAGGGACTCCTGTATACCTAATAGCTGTTGTGTGCTTTTTGTACCCTAGAAAGAGTAGAGTGGGACTTATGATTGGATTCAGCCTTCTGATTTGGTAGTTAATATGGTGATTAGAGTGAGGCCACAGGAATAAGAGAAATAATGAGGGAAATAATATTACAGAAAAGGACTTGGTGACTTATTACATGCAGATAAATGGGAAAGGAAAGAATGAAAAGCAGAAGTGTTTTCTGGTTAAAAGTGGTTGGTGATACTGTAATAAAAATAGAGACATTAGGTATTGATGCAGGTGCCCACCAGAAGGTTGGAAATGTGCATCTGAAACACAAAAGAGAAGCTCTGGGTAAATGGATTCAGGAGCCATTTTTGCAGGCATCATAATCAATTATTTTCTTCCACGGATCTGACATGTGCCTTGAAAATTGTAGTATGTTGTGTTGTAAATACTAATATATGAACAGAGTTTTCTTCAAAAGGGATACATGGATTGAATACAAAGATATCTCAAAGAAGCAAATTCAATTTATTCACTTATGTTCTTTTGAGATATATGAATGTTAAAATCAAGATCTCAATAGCAGCAACAAAAAAGATTGGTTCAATGAACTGCCAGACTACAAAGTTATGAGCGTGTGCTCTATGCTAATGTGAGAATTGCTGTGATTATAGAAGCTGTTAGTAAATTGCATGTTTTAAAAAGTATAAATTGCTTTTGCTTGAGAAATGTGGAAGTTATTTCAGGGTTATATTTGTATTTCATTTATACATTATTTTTCTTGAGAGATGTTTTGAAGTTATATTTTCATTCCACTCAACAGACAGTAGTTAACATTTTATAACTGTAACCATCACTGTTTCTGGTAAGAGGAACAGATTAAGTGCTGTAGTTACATTTAGGCTGATTGTCCATATCAGTTAAATTCACTATGAGCTGTGGAGGATCAAGTAAAGCCTTTTTGAAATGTTAGAGGACAATCTTAATATTAATCTATAAAGGTGAATAACTAAAAAGTTAAGATAGAAATTTTACTTCTTTTAAAGGATATTAAAAATTAAGTCCTATATTCATAGGAAGGAAGTTTTAAGATGGCTTTTATTTTTCTGTAAGGTATCCTTAAACAGGATCAGGGACAAGTTTTATAGTAAATTAAGCCTATTGGACCCACAATACAGGGAAATTAATGTGTCTCTACTCTTTTTGTGTCCATAAGCACCATTTCTGTCATGTCTTTTTCTGAATATTGATGATGACATAGAGATGTGACAAATACTTGCCCGGTGCTTTCTTCTCCTGGACATATGACATAGTCAAATAACCATTGAAACTCTGACATTCCCTATTGCCGACTCAATTCTTCTATGCAAAGTGATCTAAACAATTGGAGGTGAAATACATAGTATAACCTGTGACAATCTTTGTGCAAGAAGAAACACAAATTCATAGGGTTGTCAGTCACCTCTACTCTATAAATTTGGAAACCCAGAGTTAGATCCATCAAAGACAGGAATGTTCACGAACAGGTGGGTTCCCAGGGCAAAGATTTGCTGATTGTTCTTTGATTCAAATACTGTAATGTATCCTTATGCTGTCAAGTACTACTCCTCTTTAAATATCAGTATATTAGAATTGAAAATTCATCAAGTTTTTGCCAAAATCTTCTTAATCTGCTTTGTATCATTACCATTTTATGCAGGGTCCTATTCAAATCAGTTTTTGTCATGCTGCCTTCTGGAGCATGGGCTGACCTTAAACAAGGCCAAATCTTAAACCCAGGATGAAATCAGTCAGAATCTCTCAGTACATTAGTTACTGTTTTCTCATCAATGAAATCTTATATCACAAGACAAGTAGGGAGGAAAATGTAGCAACATGGCAGTGTTTGCCACTTTATGGACATAACACTGCTTCTCCCCACCCCAAACAAGCGAGGTACTCTGTGTCTAACTGAGACTGGCCTAAAGCACAGTGCCAAAGGGAGGTGGAAGATTCTGTGATTCCAAAAGTGAATCAGTGTCAATTTGTGGTCAGATGACCTGGGTTTCAGTTCTTACCATGAACCAGCTTTTATATACCTCACTTTCCTTATTCTGTAAAACAAAATTTTAATAAAAAAATATCTAAAATATATGATCCTACTTCTGAGTTCCTTCTGGCTCCTTCTTCCACTCTCTCTTTAAAATAAACTCCGAGCTCTGGATGGCACAGAACTCTCCCAGTCTTTAAACTGAGGGCTGATATGAAGGCTTTTTGTGCCCTTACTTTGTATTCAATAAGACATCACCGACATTGTTTTTATTTTTTCCCACCATTAGTTAGTGCTAATTGAAGTGGATATCCATAGATAAAGACAAACATGAAAAAGCAAATTTTCCAAACATGGAGAAACAGGCATGAACAAAACCTTTATAGAAGAATAAATACACATGAGCATCCACGTGGAAATGTATGGAAGCTCAGTGACAATCAAGGTTAGACCAATTCATAATCAATATCATTTCTCAAGGACCAAAATAACATATATTTAAGAAAAAAAAATAATGCTTATGAGGCAGGGCTGAGCTTTATATTGCTAGTCAGAGTGTAAGTTGTTATAATCTGTATGGAAAAAAAATTTAGCAATATGTACAAAGAACCCCTTGGACCTATCGTTTTCCCTTTTTAGGATTTATTTAACTTATTAAAAAAGTCAAATAAATATTCCTGGAAAAATATTAGCAAGAGTGGAAAACTGGAAGCAGCATAAATATAAAACAACAGAGAGTTTAATTATGGTACATCAATGGGATGCCAAATTACATGACATATTAAAGAATAGTTAATGTTAACTGAACAAAATAATTAGGTCACAGAGTCTACCAGAAGCATATTGTGATTTTAATTATGTGTGTGTATTTATATATGCATTTATTTGCTTTTCTTTTTATTAATTTGTATGTAAATTAATAAAAATACATCAACTTCAATCATCGTTAAGTGATTTTTTCTGTATTAGTCCATTTCTTTTGCTTTATAACATAAATATCTGAAATTGAATAATTTATTTATTTATTTATTTATTTATTTATTTTTTTTAAAAAATTTTATTTTGTCGATATACATTGTGGCTGATTATTGCTCCCCATCACCAAAACCTCCCTCCCTTCTCCCTCCCCCCCTCCCCCCCAACAATGTCCTTTCTGTTTGCTTGTCATATCAACTTCAAATAATTGTGGTTGTTATATCTTCTTCCCCCCCCCCCCCCGGTTTGTGTGCGTGTGTGTGTGTGTGTGTCTGTGTGTGTGTGTGTGTGTGTGTGTGAATTTATATATATTTATATATTAATTTTTAGCTCCCACCAATAAGTGAGAACATGTGGTATTTCTCTTTCTGTGCCTGACTTGTTTCACTTAATATAATTCTCTCAAGGTCCATCCATGTTGTTGCAAATGGCAGTATTTCATTCGTTTTTATAGCTGAGTAGTATTCCATTGTGTAGATGTACCACATTTTCCGTATCCACTCATCCGATGATGGGCATTTGGGCTGGTTCCAACTCTTGGCTATTGTAAAGAGGGCTGCGATGAACATTGGGAAACAGGTATACCTTCGACTTGATGATTTCCATTCTTCTGGGTATATTCCCAGCAGTGGGATAGCTGGGTCGTATGGTAGATCTATCTGCAATTGTTTGAGGAACCTCCATACCATTTTCCATAGAGGCTGCACCATTTTGCAGTCCCACCAACAATGTATGAGAGTTCCTTTTTCTCCGCAGCCTCGCCAGCATTTATCGTTCATAGTCTTTTGGATTTTAGCCATCCTAACTGGGGTTAGATGGTATCTCAATGTGGTTTTGATTTGCATTTCCCGGATGCTGAGTGATGTTGAGCATTTTTTCATATGTCTGTTGGCCATTTGTATATCTTCCTTAGAGAAATGCCTACTTAGCTCTTTTGCCCATTTTTCAATTGGGTTGCTTGTTTTCTTCTTGTACAGTTGTTTGAGTTCCTTATATATTCTGTGAAATTGAATAATTTATAAGAAAAAAAATTATTTCTTACAGTTTTGGAGGCTGGGAAGTCCAAAGTTCAGGGAATACATCTGGTGAAGGCCTTGCTGGTGGTGACAGTGATGCAGGGGTCTCATGGTGGATGGCAGAGCAAGAGAGGGATGTAACTCCTCACCCCTTCTCCTTTTAAAGACCTCAGAACCACGTCCATGACCACCATTATTAATCCATTTACTAGGGCAAGGTCCTCACAGTCTAATCACCTCTTCAAGGCCCCACTTTTCAATTGTCATAATAGGATTTTCTGCCCTCAACAGTTACGGTGTGGATTCAACTTCAATACATGGACTTTGGGGAACACAATTCAATCCACAGCAGGTGGATATAAAAATGCTTTCAATTTTCTTCTTTAACTTTATCCTTTTTATGAACACAGAAATGAGAGTGTATTTCTTCAGTACACATAGTAAAATATGCTAAAAAGTAATATTTAAGATTTTTAAACATAATTTTTATTTTTAAATTGGTAATATGTCAAATTAAGATGTACCTAACAATTTCAGTAAACATATTTTGTCAGATGTTTTCCTAATTTCAAACTGTACTAGCACAAAGTGCAATTTAATACTACCAATTATAATGAGTCAAGAACAGATATGGTGAAACAAGGAAATTTAAAATGTAAATAAAAAAAAATTGATATTTCTATCTGGAAAACAGATGAAAAGTGAAATAAGCCAGGCACAGAAAGAGAAATACCACATGTCCTCACTCATAAGTGGGAAGAAGGAAGGAAGGAAGGGAGACCACAATAACATGTTGAGCTTTCAGAAGAAGAGAACAGACCTATGGTTACTAGAGGTGGCAGAGGGAGAAGGGAGGGGAGTCAGGGAGAAATTGGGTAAGTGACACAAAGAATAATTAAGATTTGTAGCAATGAATATGCTAATAATCACATTTGTACACACATATTGATCATCACATATCGTACACAAATACTGGTAGTCAACACTCTACCCCAGAAATATGGATAATCAGTTATGCCTCAATTAAGAAAATAAAATAAAATAAGAAAAAAAGAAAGATCACAAGAAGATACTCTTTTTGTATTTTCTACCGTGTGGTTTTCTCTCTGGGAGTGAATCATTTTGTCTCTAAGTCATCCTTTAATTGTTAAAGCAGCACACAGTGTACCTGATATACTCATTTAGAAGACTAAATATTCTCTCACATGGTTTCTTTGGAGGAGCATGAATGTTATGTTGAGATTGTCAACCTTTTCTTATTTTTTAAAATAAACGTTCAGTATTAATACTTTGCAATCAAAGCTATCTCAATACTGAAAAATTTCACAACTAGTTAAATTCTTTTGTGTGTGTGTGTGTGTGTGTGTGTGTATTTCTTTGTGACCGGTACTCAGCCAGTGAGTGCACAGACCATTCCTATATAGGATCCGAACCTGCAGCGGGAGCATCGCTGTGTGCCGCACTCTCCCGAGTGTGCCGCGGGCTCGGCCCTAAATTCTTAAAAGCAAATGGTTTGTCACTTTGTGTTGATTTCAAATTGAGCTTGCATTTGAGATGCAAATGTTTTTAATGACATGCTCCTACTACCAGTAAATAGGATGTCTTCACTTCATACCCTTTTCAATCATATGGAGGTGCTGATTCTGATTTTAGTGAGCTCATTTTAATTCATGATTAAGTAAGAAATATGAACCCTGTAGATCTAAACCATAATGCATAATCTTGAAATTATTAAAAATACATGAACCAGATGGCGACCCTCCAGAGTTATCTGTCACAGATATTGGATTAGAAATTTTATTTCATAAGCAGATTGTTTAATAACAAACATTACTTTGACCTCCATAAAAAAACTGCATTTTATGTGAAATTCTCTAGAGGCCAATTACTAAGAGGCCTGACCCAAAGTATAGGAAATAAAAAATGGATTAGCCAATCTGTAACAAACAGAAGGGCTCATTAAATTACTATTAGTACAAAACAATACACAGTACTATCCACGAAATATGTGTGGGTTTATGAAGGTATCATTTCACCTCATTGGAAAGTTCTTAATAACAGTGCATTTTGAGTAGTTGCTGTATCTTGGACGGGAATGTTACAGTCTAATAAGAAACATATTAAGGAACCCAGGTGTTGCAATAAATCCCTAAGTTTGCTGGAGGATATTTCAAGATATTTGGGTTCTGTTTCAACAGGTGACGTTTTATCCTCCATGTTTGCTAGGGGGTAAGCCAAGGTTACATGATGAGCTCTTGCAGAATTCACACAGGGAGTGGCAGCAGGACATGGAAAATTGCTTCCTGATTTAATTCTTTTTCTGACACCCCAAATTACCTCCACTAGACCTCAAGTTCCTCTGTGTGAGTGAGCAGCAGTCATGTAAATCAGTGAGCCCTAGATTCAGTTTGAGGATTATTTGTTCTACCCAGTGTTTGTTAGTTTGCTTCCTTTGTGGATCAGTACTTATTCAATGGGTTTCTTGTAGTTGTAATATAAAGGACTGCAACTGTAGCTATGCATCTTTTGTCTGCTGGTGCAACCCAAACACCATAGGAACATGCAGCCTTTCTTTCACTCCCTGCTCAATCATTTAAAAAAAATCAATTTGTACTACAACAGCAGTGTGAAGGTTGTATAAAAAAGAAAGCAAAACTTGCCCAAAGTTCTCTTACTTTTACAACTGGCTATGAAATATGTCTTTTCCATTATTAATTGAGTAATTGTTTCTTTAATATTTTGTGGAATGGATGTTTGTTGTAAAAAATTTGAAAAAAGGAAAAAATCCATATCACACAATTGGTAAGTCTTTAATAAATTTCATTTCATCCTTCAAATATTAATATCTACTTAATTGCCTAGTTCATTCAAGTTATTAAAAACATGCACTAATCATGAACAGTATACTACACATTGTGAGAAAGACTGAAAAATATGTCTGTGTGCATTCTGTCCTCAAGTGACTTACAGTTTGGTAGTGCAGAGATATGGTACAGGAATTTCTATTTGGGGAATATATATATAATTTCACTCTGCTTTTTTACTTCACAATATGTAATGAACATTTTTCTAGTTCATTAGAAATTTGGTGACAACATCATTTAATGGTTGCATAATATTTCATAGTATGTGTGTGTGTTTTATTTAGACATTTCTCTAATAATACCCATAAATATGTAGGTTCTTTCTATTTATTCTTAGAAATTATTAAGTTGTAGAGAGCACTAATATTAATAAAGCAAATATATTTCACAGGGCCTAGCCTCCAAAGCCCTGTAGTTTCAGGTTTAGCCTAACTTTCTAAAATTACACATAGAAATGTTAAGCTTGCAAAAGACAGGAGAATTTTCCCAGGCTAAAGTCTCTGTTGTAGATAAAGAGTTGTAACACAGCAAAATTGCTGGCTCAAGGACAGACATCTTTGGTGCAGATTATCCTAAAGTTACTTGATTGTTATGTAAACATACTGAGGAAATTGCTGTAGGAAAAGACAGTATTTGCTAAGAACAAACTTTTATTGGTGGATCTACTTAACCTTTTGCAAATTGCATTATGGAATATCACTTTGTTATTTCACTGATGTTACCAGCATCTATTGTTAAACTATACTTAGCCATAAGTCCACCTATGTTCCTTTTCTGTAACATTCTGCCCTGGAAAATAAATACTGGGAGAAGACCCCTGTCTGGTGTTATTTTTCCAAGGAGAAATGCCTCTCTCTCGAGGGTTCCTGGAAAATTAACCCCTTTGGGGCTTCTCACTGCTCAGAAGAAATGGGCTTAGAGTAATCCTTTTTGTATCTCTGTCACCCCAAGTGAGGCAAAGTGACATTAAGTAATAAAATTTTGGTATTTATGTTGTTCTTTGTTTCTCCATACTTCAGAATAAATCCCTAAAGGGGTAAATTTACGGGTCAAAAGCTCTGAAAATTTCAAGATTTAACACTACTACTGACTGAGTTCCTTTCTGGAAAAACCATGGAAGTTTACAGTATCATCACAGTATATTAGAATCATAATCATACTGGTCCTGTGGCAATGTTCTATATATATGAAAATGTTCTATATATATAAAAAAAGACTATTGCTAACATTTTATTATTAGTTGATGCCTTTTGCTTAAGTTTTTAGAATCCATTTTTTTTGCTTATAAGAGTTTAAAATATATTAATCTATTGTCATAATTATGGTGACTATTTTTATGTTAGCTTTTTATAAGCTATAGTAATTTAATTTTTTTGCTTGTTAAATCTATTAATGATTTTTGTTTGTTTCAGTAGGCTGATTTTGTGACTTGAAAGCTCTGTGCTATCCAGATATCACTTTATCATGGTTTTAATATTTATGATTATCTCCTTAATACACATGGAATTTATTCTGATGTGTTTTATGACATGGGTAGAACACAGATTTTTGTCTCAACAGTAAATTTTCCTGATATACCTAACACCTTTGGTTGACTAGTCCATCATACCATTTGAAACTTTTAAATAATTTTTGAACAATTTTTAATAATTTTGTTATATACTAAATTGTATTTTATCTGGATATTTTGATGAAGCCTAAGGCCAGATAGAAGGAAACAACAATGACAGCAAAAAACTTAACCCAAATAAATTTATAGTGTGCAAATTGCTTTAGTCTTTCCTCATGTTCATTCTTTTGCCACTTACTGTATTTATTGACAAATCTAATTTTTAGATAATTTTAAAATAACAATCCTTCACCATATTTGCTTTGATCAAAAGAAAACAAAGTGCTCCTAATGTAAATTGGTTTTGATTGTTTTTTCATTTCTTCCAGAGATGAAGACACTCAAATGTACACTTTCACCCTTACATTTTTTAATCTTTATGACATTTTTTCAATGCCATTTGCAAAGGCTTTGACTGCATGTGCATCCAGTTATTCCAGCAAGCCACATGAAAAATTGCTGTAAAGATAATTACATGAATTGGAAAGAATTCTGTATTTTAACTTATTCTGTGGTTAGATGGATATCAAAAATGCTGCTTTCAGTAAAATGTTGTCCTTAAAAACAGTCCTACAACACTAATCAGGGATCGTCTTAAAATAACACAATACATAATATATTCCGATTTGCTATTTTTGTTTATCAGTAAGCAATTCTGGACCATTTTTATACAACCTCTTTTTCTTTTGAGAACCTAGAATTTAATGGGTGGGATGGCAATTGCCTATCAAATTATGTTTTTCTTTGCACGGAACTTTGCATGTAATATGCAGAAAAAATCAAATTTAAATCATTGATTAGGAATCACTTGGGTTGAAGAGAGTAGGGTTTTCAGAAAGCAAGTGAAATCACAAGATTGAAAAATCACAAATAGGAAGAAAGCTTGAGTGTGAACAGGTCAGTATTCCTGTAATAGAGACATAGTTTTCTTCCATGTGCTTAATAAAATGTTATATCAGTAATTCAAAATGAGACAAAAATAGCACTATAAATTTTTTTCATTTTTTATTCTTTCCAACCTATGGAGTTTAAAAGGTCTAAAAAGGAAGGTTTTAAAAACTGCTAGGTAAAAACATTTAGATTTTTTTCCTGTGAATTTTTTTTTCTCCAAATAGTGCTGAATTTGGAGATGTGATCCTTCTAAGCAGTGCACACTTGAGTAAAGCAATTCAGTCCATCTGACATATGAGTATTTTAGACTATGGTTCTGGAATCTGTGTACTCTCACTTTTCCCTCTTGTCAAGGTTGAGATTTAACTTAGATCCAACTAATGTTTTCCATTGCGCATATCAGCAAGTAAAGAGAAGAAACCTATGAGCAAAGATGTTTGGTCTCTTGGGCTCCTTATATGAATAACAACAACAAAACATTCACTGAATGTTTATTTTGTCCAAGGCAACATTCTCATCACTGTAGATATATCAACTAATTCAATCTTTATTACTATCCTATGAAGTAAATACTATTATCTCCATTTAATATATGAGAAACTAAGGCGCAGAGAGGTTAACTTGTCCAGAATAATGCAGCTGATAGGTGGAGTGTAATTTAATTAAACAAGAGCCTGAAGCCTTCTATTAATACATATGAATATCAAAAGAAGAAACAAATAATGTTGAGAAAATAGGTTTTGAATTAAATGTTTATAAGAACCACAGATGGGCAATTTTAAACCTCCTGGCTATAATTCTGAACTACTGAATAGTGATTTTTTTGGAAGGTGGGGGAGTGAAATGATGATTAGTGAGAGACCTCAAAGCTCTGAATATTTCTAGTTGAATATTCTCTCAACAAGTAGAAAGCCCACCATGAAGTCTGGGAAAGCAAAATTTAATATAGTAAATGAAATATCTTCTGATATTCAGTATTTTTAAATACCTATTTTATTTTTATTTTTTTGAATTGAGGAAATGTCTCATGCTGTGGTTAGTTTCATTATAGCTTGAAACACCTGAACTGCCATTTGTAAAGGTGCTAAAGAGGCAATATACTTTTTCAGCTGTTGGCATCTGGTTATCTCCATTGTTCACCTGCCACATTTTCAAAACCACCTTTTCCCCTTTCTCCTTTGGATACTTTAGAAAACACATTTGCCCAGACCCTCACATTGTGGTCCTCCCCACAACTCCCACCCCTAAAGGGAGAGACAAATGTAAAGTGTTTACCTAAGATCAAGTTTGGAGAAAGTGATTTTGTTTCTTAAAGGTAACAGAGAAAGATTTTCATCACAAGCAAATATTACGCAGTGAAAAATAATTCTACAAAAGAGTTGGCAATATATTAATAATGTGGCTTTTGCTTGCTTTTCTAGCATAAAACCCTTAGATTTAAAAAAAAAAAAAAACAAGAAGAGGTCTCTTCAATGCTGTCTTATTTTCTTTTCTTTCCCTTTCTTTTCTTTTTTTTTCTTTTCTTTTTTTTTAACAAGGATTCACTTGTTTTTCAGAAATTGAAGAGCAGGTTTCAGATGGTAGGAGCTGAAATCCATACCACTGAGCTTAGTGATAATGTATCCTTGATATTCCAAATAAATATGCCATTTGACTTGCATTGCCAATTCTATGGCAGCAAATTAAATGATGTCACAATTATTGTTTTTACATCACTTTTGAATTTTATTATAAAGTTAGGATTATGATAGGTGAATTGGAAAGTAAAATGTAAACTAATATTAGACAGTTCTGTAAGACACATATCAATCAAAATAAATGTTATAATTTTTTATTCCATATACTTCTATATTTAAATGCAAACTTGTTAAACAAATTCAAACAATAGATATAAACTAAAAATGTGGTCTTATTTTACTTGTCCACCTGCCCCTATTCACTCCCTTCCCTAGACATAAACACTATTAAAATTTAGCATATGTCTTAGTCACTTCAGGCTGCTAAAACAGAATACCGTATACTGGGTGTCTTAAACAACAAATATTTAGGAGGCTGGAAGTCTGAGGTCAGGGTGCCAGCATGGGTGGGTTCTGGGGAAGGCCCTTTCCACATTGCAGGCTGCCTATTTCTTATTGTATTCTCACATGGAGAAAAGAGAGAGAGAGAGAGCTCTCTGGGGTCTCTTTCACAGGGGCACTAATCCCATTCATGGGGACTCCATCCTCATGCCCTAATCACCTCTCAAAGGCCCTACCGACTAACACCATTACCATCACCTTAGGGGTTAGGATCTCAACATATAAATTTTAGGGAGGCACAAATATTCAGTTCATAATGGCATGTATCCTCCTAGAATTTTTTCATGGCATATAGGTATAGGTATAGCTGCAAGTATAGATATATCTATATAGTTCTAGGATTTTAAGAGAACATAGAGTCATACTACATTTTCCTGCAAATTGATTTTTATTACTTAAAATATGTCTTGATGGTATTTGCTAATATACATAATTTAAGTGCTAGTTTTTATTTTGAAGGATCACCACTGTTACTAAAACCTTTCCTTTCTGGAGTGGAAATTGCTATACACACAGTCCTTGTGAGAATTTAGGATGTGGAAAAACATAAATTAAAACAGAAGCACCAGTGGACTCAGTGCTACAGAACACTGAAAAGGCTTTGAAGCCTACTCTCTATGGAAATGTATTCTTGTTTCATACTTTTAGTAATTGTTATTCCTTTCTCTTCACAACCTCTGAAATCATATCTTGTCTTCTGCCCCAGTTTCTTCCAGACATCTTCCATAAAATATTTGGTCAATCATCCCAGGCTGCAGTGATTTTTATGATACCCATTTGTCAGAGGACTTCCACAAATCTCAAATCATCTGTTCACCTTTACCCTCCAACATTCTCTGTCATTTCCTATAAGACAACTCAAGTCATGATAAACCTTGCATTTTATCATCCAACATGATGCATTTCCTTTCTTTCTTTGAGAGAGATCCAACATTAACACTTACAAACTTTTGATGTCTGTTAGTGTCAATATTGTTTGCCAGAACACAAAATAAATGGCAGAAGAAGAGGCCACAGCTGAGTAAACAACACTCATTGCAGACTAGAGCAGAGCAGTCTTGGCTGGGGCATTTATAATTTTGGCTGGGATTTTCAGTAGAATGTTCCTAGCCAGTTCTCATTGAGGACTCAAGGCTTGGGGAAAATACAAATGCACATTTATTGACATAGACATATTGTTTATTGTAAAAGATCATAATACACACATATCATCATATGCATGCATTTGTTTATTATGTATCAGTAAAATACCTAAGAGATAGATAAAGTTTGAATAAATTAGTATTGTGTGGGCATGGTTGGTGAATTATATATGGATATGTATATTCATGTGCACATGTGGATATATTTTTAGCATAGATTTGCGGCAGTGGAAATCCTGAGTAAGGGATATTGTGGGACTTAACAGATTGGGACTGCAAATAAAAACTAATATTTTCAATGCTCACTTCACTACTTCTGCATATCACACAAACAATATTCCTGTGAAATCATTCAACACTTCAGGGAACATATAAGAAGTATACAAGTTGAATCTTACCTTCAAAGATATTATTATCTACATCGGGAAAATAAACATTTTACATTATAAAAAACTTATATAAAAAGTAAATATTATTTTGGGTAGCACTGACAATGAAACTATAATAGAAATGTAGGGGTGTGAAAAATCAAGAGTGCTTTAGGATCAAAGCAGTCGTCTCTTCAGGGATATTAAAATTACAGAGGTGGGACTAACTTGTAATAGACCAACTCCTTCCAAGAGACTACCTAGTAAATCTAGACAAAATTAAAGGAAAATATCTGTTAAGATGGATTACCAAGGCTTGAGGGGTCAAGAGCCCCAAAGAAGAAAATGGTAGAATGAAACTTTTCTCATCAAGGCACTTGCCTATTTTAAAGGAGATGGCTGAGATGGTTAGAAACTGAGCAAAGTTTTGTCAGTCTCAGGTGGCTCTAGCATCAGAAACTACAATCCAGGGGGTACCAGGAAAAAGAAAGCCTGGTAGACAATGAAGGCTTCCACTGGGTATTTCTGGAGGACTACATCCTTGGAGTTAGAATAACTCTCTTAGTCCGTTCAGGCTGCTATAATAAAATACTAGATTGAGTGGCTTATAAACAACAGGAATTTATTTCTCACAGTTCTGGAGGCTGGGAAGTGCAAGATCAAAATGCCAGCAGATTCAGTATCTGGTGAGAGCCTGCTTCCAGGCTCATAGATGGGTGGTGTTTTTGCTGTGTCCTCATATGGCAGAAGGGGGTAGGAATCTCTCTGGAGTCTCTTTTACCAGGGCACTAATCCCATTCATGAAAACTCCATCCTCGTGACCTAATCACCTCCCAAAGGCCCCACCTTGGGATCACCACCTTGATAATTAGAATTTCAGTGTATGAATTTTGGAGGGATACAAACATTCAGACCATAGCAGTGAATTTTTATAAAAAGCAGCCTTTACAAAGCCTAAAGCCTTGCTATGAAGCAGCTTAATACCAGATTCATTATGCTTTGACCATAACTGCCTGTCAGAGAGCTCATCCAAAGACTAAAATTAGCTTTACAGTCTTTCATATAAAATCCTGGCTTTTAAACAAACTACCAAGAATGGGAGGAAATGACATTCCATGACCAAAAACTATGGGAAAATAAATGGAAAACAGACACAGATGCACAGGACATCTGGGCACTGAAGTTACACAGGACATCCATATGTTCACAGCTGGAGAGTGAATGCCAGAACACAGATAACACACTGGTGAGGAGATGGACGTGTTAATTTGCTTGATTGTATTAGTCATTCACCATGTATATGTATGTCAAAACATCACATGGAACACCATAAATATATAAAATTTTAAAAATTAAAACAAAGTGATAAAGATACAACCCCCCTCCCCAAGCACATAGGGGAAGGAGAGAGAGAGAAGAGACCCTGTAATCATTTGACCCCTGAATCTAGGCCTGTATCCTCAGTCATGTCAGACTCAAGTTGGCTTTCTGTCACTTGCATTGAGGGAGTCCTGAGTAGTCCAAATATGAGACTGGATAGAAATTATCCCAAATGAAAAGCTAAGTAAAAAAGGAGAGCCTCTTATGTGTGAAATAATGAAAAGCTCATCAAATCTGAAGCAGCTCTAACATAACTACATGAAGAGTTGAATTCTAGTCTTTACCATAATTTTATTAACCTATTATATATAATGCTTAGAAAATAACATATAATATTTATGAGTATGATCTGAAAATTAAATTTTTTTTGTCCCTTTTAATGAGGGAGAATCCAGAATAAAAATGAGGCTCAAGAAATATATCATCTTTTCAGCATGCCTTAAAGTTCTGAATGAAACGATTAATTATCTTAAATTTATGTTGAGAGTTTTATATTTTTGAAAGTTACTACATAATAGGGATTATTTAAAATATGTTTTTGAAGCATTAACATATTTACTTACTTTACACTATTATATATTCATTCTTATATAATATTTGAAAGAAATGAAGCTGTATTTCTTTAGAAATATTGGATAGTTGTAAAGTTTACCACCACGCTGGACTTTGCCCCATTATTTGGAAGTAAGTGAATTTTACTTTGATATATTTTAATAATGTTTATCTTTTCTTAGCTTTCAAGTTTGAATGTTTTAACACCAGAGATGTTTCTTATGCATATGGAATTTGAAAATACAATCTTGACTGAAATGAGTTAATCTGAAACTGTGAAACACGGTATTTATTTATTTATTTGTCAAGATCAAGAAATGACACGCTAATTTATTTAGAACTCAAGAAGAACATCCCTATACATACTAAAATGTATCTGTGGGGTTATTAACAAATGCTGCCAAGGGTGTGGAGAAAAGGGAACTCTTCTACAACGTTGGTGAGACTGTAAATTAGTACAGCCATTATAGAAAACAGCATGGAGGTTTCTCAGACAACTACAGATAGATCTACCACATGATCCAGCAATCTCACTTCTGGGTATATACCCAAAGGAATGGAAATAATCATGTTGAAGTGATACCTGCACTCCCATGTTCATCGCAGCTCTATTTACAGTAGCCAAGGTACGGAACTAACCTAAATGTCCATCGACAGATGACTGGGTAAGGAAAATGTGGTATATATACACAACTGAATACTACTCAGCCATAAAAAAAAAACAAAATTCTTCCATTTGGGGCAATATGGATGAGTTTGGATAAAATTATGTTAAGTTAAATAAGTCTGGCATGGAGGGAAAAATACTACATATCCTCAGTCATAAGTGGGAGCTAGGAGAGAAATAAAGAAGGAAAGAAAGACCACAGTGGTGTGTTGGACTTGGAGAGGGAGCGAACAGACCTAGGGTTGCTGGGGTGGGGGGTGGAAGAGAGAGAGGGACATTTGGGGGCTCGGTAGGGAACACGGGGAATAATTGGAATTTGAGGTGGTGGGCATGTTGATAGCATTGATTTACTCACCACTTCTTGAGCACACGTGCTGATGGTTAGCTCTTGCCTCATGAATACATGTATTCAATAATAATAATAATAAAAAATAGGTAGCTCATATAAGTGGAAATACTAAAAAAATTTACTAAGTTTGATGGAAACATTTCCAAAATTAATTGAATATAATAACCTATTATACTGAATTAGTTGAAGTTGAATAAGTCTCTTTTAGTTGGTCACAAACATCATTGTAAATATCAGTTACTATGTAATAGGATGATTCTTTTTATTGCTCTTTAGATGTATAAATTTATCTGTCCCAATTTTAAGTGATTTTAGACTGGTGTGTTTTTTAAGTGTTTACTTCTGTAATTTTCTATCATCTCTTCCTCATTGTCAAACCCCCAGCTGCTACTTCTTATTGCTGTCAATGTGCTAGTTTTCAGCAATGTCCCAGTTCTGTCTCACCCTTTCTCTCTTCCTCCTTTTCTCCCTCTCTCTAAAATCACTATTCTATAGGTCTCACGCGAACTTGGTAACACCTATTTTGGCTACTCAATATTCTCTTTCGTTAACATCCCGATTCTAAAAATTGAGGCTCATAGATAATAATCCCCTAATAAATGAAGGGGTCCATTCACTTTCCTTTTAAAGATGAAAAAATCTGCTATCTGTTTTCAGATGTCTATAACTGGCATTAAAAGCCTTGTATAATGTTGAAAAATCTATTCAAATCACTGGGAAAAGATATATTTCAATACATTGTAAAAACAGAAGACATTCTCCATAACTATTCCTTGAGTAAAGGAAGACTATTGGAGAGTTTCTTTATTCCTTTTTTGTTTGGGTTTGAAAGGTCTTAAATGTAAGAAGTTGTTTATTACATTTTTAAAAGGCTAAGAGCACATGAACATTTTCCCCAAATGGAATTGTCAATAATTCAGGAACAAAGTTGAAAGCTTCATAGAATTTATAGAATCACAAAGCCAAAGGATAAAATGATCTGGACACTCACCAGGGAAAAACTAAAATAAATTTAGTTCATCACCACCTTGCAAATGTGCAGTTTCAAGTGAACACTTGACTTCAATTTTCTAAAATGTAAATAGCTTTTTGGTTAGCTGGAGACATTGACATATGGTAAGTGTTTGGCAATTTGTGACAGTTGAATAATTATTTAATAAATCAATGAACAAGTTATTATTGGACATTGACGATGTGCACAGCACATCCCAGGTGGTGTGGAGGAGGTGGTGATCAAGTTCCACCATGCGCTGGCTATTCCCATGGGCGTCCTGCAGTCAGATTACAACTGTTTTCTGCCAACCACCCCCCCCCCCCGCCCCAAACAAACAAAAAACAACAGAAACAAAGGTAACTCATTTTTTTTTTTTTTTTTTTTAATTTTTATTTTTTAAATTTTATTTTGTCGATATACATTGTAGCTGATTATTGCTTCCCATCACCAAAACCTCCCTCCCTTCTCCCTCCCCCCCTCCCCCCCGACAATGTCCTTTCTGTTTGCTTGTTGTATCAACTTCAAATAATTGTGGTTGTTATATCTTCTTCCCCCCCCCCGTTTGTGTGTGTGTGTGTATGTGTGTGTGTGAATTTATATATTAATTTTTAGCTCCCTCCAATAAGTGAGAACATGTGGTATTTCTCTTTCTGTGCCTGACTTGTTTCACTTAATATAATTCTCTCAAGGTCCATCCATGTTGTTGCAAATGGCAGTATTTCATTCGTTTTTATAGCTGAGTAGTATTCCATTGTGTAGATGTACCACATTTTCCGTATCCACTCATCTGATGATGGGCATTTGGGCTGGTTCCAACTCTTGGCTATTGTAAAGAGTGCTGCGATGAACATTGGGGAACAGGTATACCTTCGACTTGATGATTTCCATTCCTCTGGGTATATTCCCAACAGTGGGATGGCTGGGTCGTATGGTAGATCTATTTGCAATTGTTTAAGGAACCTCCATACCATTTTCCATAGAGGCTGCACCATTTTGCAGTCCCACCAACAATGTATGAGAGTTCCTTTTTCTCCGCAGCCTCGCCAGCATTTATCGTTCACAGTCTTTTGGATTTTAGCCATCCTAACTGGGGTTAGATGGTATCTCAATGTGGTTTTGATTTGCATTTCCCGGATGCTGAGTGATGTTGAGCATTTTTTCATATGTCTGTTGGCCATTTGGATATCTTCCTTAGAGAAATGCCTACTTAGCTCTTTTGCCCATTTTTTAATTGGGTTGCTTGTTTTCTTCTTGTAAAGTTGTTTGAGTTCCTTATATATTCTGGATATTAATCCTTTGTCAGATATATATTTTGCAAATATTTTCTCCCACTCTGTTGGTTGTCTTTTAACTCTTTTAATTGTTTCTTTTGCTGTGCAGAAGCTTTTTAGTTTGATATAATCCCATTTGTTTATTTTTCCTTTGGTTGCCCGTGCTTTTGGGGTCGTATTCATGAAGTCTGTGCCCAGTCCTATTTCCTGAAGTGTTTCTCCTATGTTTTCTTTAAGAAGTTTTATTGTCTCAGGGTGTATATTTAAATCCTTAATCCATTGTGAGTTGATTTTAGTATACGGTGAGAGGTATGGATCTAGTTTCATTCTCCTGCATATCGATATCCAGTTATCCCAGCACCACTTGCTGAAGAGGCAGTCCCTTCCCCAGTGAATAGGCTTGGTAACTCATTTTAAAATGACTGTTCTGTATTTTGTTTTTCAGTTTCTAAATGGGATAATAATAAGAAGCAGGACAGTGGTAAAGCAATGTAGCCAAAGACAAATAATTTTTCGTAAATATGTCTGATGAAAGGAGACCTCAGTAGAACAAGAGGTTGAGCTCCAGGTGATCAGAGAGAACCTGTAGGATTTTTGGATTTGCCTTAAAGAGGCTTACATTGACAAAATGTCTTATTCTTTAAAATACCAGAGAGATAGTGAAAGCAGGATTATAAATAGAAACAAAAATTATTTACTGTCTGCTCTCTTTTATGTTCCTGATTGTGTTTGATGGTTTTCTCATATAAAGATACATATTTGTAGTCAGAGGAAGGAGATTCCTCTGCTTCCTTTGCAAGAATAGCCTGTCCTGATCAAGACAGTTTCAAAGAGTCAGAAATTCTCACGGGTTCTTCCAGGCAACAAAGAAATGTGAAAAAATGAAAGAACAAATATTAAAAAAAAAAAATATTTGGTGCGTTTTCAGCAATGCCAGATTAAGTATCCTAAAATAGCCTTAACAAAAAATACATAAAAATGTTGGATAAAATATAATCTACATTCTTTGTATGCATACATGAGCCCGGAAGAAATATGAGAGATTAGCAGGGACCAGTGATGAAGATGAACTTGAAAACTAGACTAGAAAGAAATTCTAAATCTAGGCTGTTTCCGGGGGTTTGGGGAAGCATTGTAGATAATAGCTATCAACAGGCTTGAGAAGTAATGACTACATAGGGGGTGAGGGAGATAAGATATTGGGGTTTTATAAAGAGGAGAGCTCAAATTAAAATATCCAAAAATTCTAGGATCCTTAAGGGACTGCATTCCTTATATAATACATCTTCTGCCACTGGCTAAGGAAGATGACAGTCAAACTTGTTTGTTTTGGCTTGTGTTTTGAAGGGATTAAAAAAAAATCTATGGTGATAATTTGTTTTCCTAGTCCTGTCTTCACATCGATTTGGACTTAGAATCTATGTGCCCATGTGATATTACCAAAAGGTAAAAATTAATATTTAAAAATGGTTCTTGATTGGCAATACTCATGGAAAACCTAGCAGAAGCAAATGCAAAATCAATCTGGATAACTCACTCCAACTCAGGCCTCCCAACTTTCCCATGGACAAAATTTATTCAAACATGAGTATACAGTCTAAAATTAAAAATATAAAAGGAAATAATCATCCATTAGCTGTAGTTATTAGAGACTGCAAATAGCAAATTTAGAACACCAAGAACTTTAAATAATGGGTATTACAAGATATCAATTATGAAATAAGTACGTTTAAAATAATAAAAATAATCACAGATTTAATAGAAAACATGAAACAGAAACAAAATACCAGCAAAAGGACTCTAGATTTGAAAAAGAATATCACCTTTGAAGAAATTTGACACAATTTCTAGAAATTTGATATAATTAACAAGCATGATCAGTCATATATAGAACTGAACAATTACAGAATATACACATTTTTCTCAACCACACATGAAACTTTTGCAAACTTACCACATTGTGGTTTCACAGAATGTTTCAACAAATTTGAAATAATTTGTATCAGAGAGGCAATATTCTTTAACCACATGTGATTGTTAGAAATCAGTGTAAGAAAGATTAAAGACTAATGAAAAATAAGTCAGCTTCTAATTGGGAAGAGGCAAGAAGACATGGCATGAGTTAGGGTTTGCTTTTCTACACAGAGTTACTTCACATCACGACCACTCAGTTTATGGCTTTTTACATAAGGGTTCTTGAAAAGTATTAGCACTTTTTAAAAAAATTATGTTTCTTTTAATAGACACATAATGATTGTTTATATTTTGGAGATACAATGAGATGTTTCCATACATGTATATATTGTGCAATGATCAAATCAGGCTAATTAGCACATCCATCACCTCAAACATTTATCACTTCTTTGAGGTGGAAACAATCAAAATCCTATCCTCTAGTGATTTTGAGATGTAGTGTACCTGAATGAATCCTTTCTTTTCTGATATAGTGATGTTTACATGCAGATCACACTAAATAAACATTTTAGAAGAAGGGTTATTTCAGCATTATAGTTGCCAATTTACTTCATACAACACTCTAGTTAACTACATATACCATTCTAGCTATATGCAACAAATTTGAATTGTGCACCACGTTTGGATGACCCCCAAACTTTCTGTTTTGAGTATGTTCACTTAGCAATAGGGTGTAGGCCACCATTAATCCCAGTAGTGAGGAATATGGGTATCAATTAATATAACAGAATGGAATTTTCCTTGTTGTAGGTTACCCTGTACTACCTACGTTACATGCTATTTTATTAATTATTATAATTTTGAATGATTGCCTCTAACCTTCTAGAAATACAGTCACATCAATGGCAAATAAATATATTTTAATCTTTTTCTTTCCTGCATACACTTTCTTTTTGCCTCGTGCATTATTGTCCTGACTGCTGCTTCCAAACAATGCTAAATAATGGTAGTGATACTAAGTATTACTGCCTGATTTATGGATTTAAAGACCATGTTTCTAGTGTGAAACAATTTTAGGAATAGTTAGTCATCAGTTCTCTTTTGATTTATACTTCATTTTTATTTTTATTTTTTCCTATTTTATTTTATTTATTTTTAATTTAAATTTTTAAATTATTTTTTTAATTGAAACATAATTGACTGTACATATTTATGGGGTATAGAGTTGATTATCAGTATTTGTGTACAATATGTGATGATTAAATCAGTATTGTTAGCCTGTTTATTATTGTAATTCATAATTATTCTTTGTATCCATTACCCAATTTGTCCCTGACCCTCCCCCCACTTCTGCTTTCCCACCTCTAGTAAAAATAGATCTGATCCTCCTTCTAGTAAGTTCAACCTATTACTGCGGTTGCTTGTTTCTTTCTTTCTCTTCTACTTCATTTTTAGTCAGAATTAGCAATTTACTTCTTAGTAATCATTCACTGTATGGTGATAATTTAAAATTTTATTTTTGTTCTGCCCCATTATAAGATTAGTTCATAGATTTTGTTTTTCTTCTTGATTGATTTGTTTATAGTTTAAACATCTTATTCAATTTTCAAAGAGCTGGCCTTTAGACTTATTAGTTCTCCTGTGTAGTATGTGTATTTCTGTCATAATTTTTAGTAATTCTTTCTCCTGGTTTACATTAGGATTGATTCTTTGTATTTTTATAAAATTTAAAGTTGAAACCTGAGTTCATTGTATTCTCCTTCCTCACCCTCCAAAAATAAACACATGAAATTCAAGGTATTTGTCTTTGAGAGAAGCATTGTCCACATACTTTTAATATATTGTGTTCTTATTATTATTGGTTTAAATAAAAACTGGTGGTGTTTTCCCTTGACCCAGAGCCAGAGTTATTTAGAAGAGTGCTTTTTATTTTAAAAGATGTTGGAATTTTTGTATTTGAAATTGATATTATTAGTTTACACACACACACACACACACACACACACACACGTATTTGCTGAATTGTAGTCAGATGATCAGGAAAGTAAATTTCTGCCTTTCTGAACTTTTTACATTTTACTCATGACTTAAAATATCTGTCAGTTCTGGCATAAGGTAATAGTAGTAGTTACTTTTCAAGAAAATGTTCATTACCAACAACCATGTCATATAAATCCAATTGTTCCAGTAAGAAGTGAGTTATAGACTTGAAATTTTATACTCAAAATTATATAATTTTTGAAGCAATTTAAAAAATAAAATTTGTATCAGTCCACCTGTGTTTTAAGCTTAATGTCTTTTCTCCTGTATATGTCAAACTTGTTTTGAATATTTGCAAAATATACATCTGACAAAGGATTAATATCAAGAATATATAAGGAACTCAAACAACTTTACAAGAAGAAAACAAGCAACCCAATTAAAAAATGGGCAAAAGAGCTAAGTAGGCATTTCTCTAAGGAAGATATACAAATGGCCAACAGACATATGAAAAAATGCTCAACATCACTCAGCATCCGGGAAATGCAAATCAAAACCACACTGAGATACCATCTAACCCCATTTAGGATGGCTAAAATCCAAAAGACTCTGAACGATAAATGCTGGCGAGGTTGCAGAGAAAAAGGAACTCTCATACATTGTTGGTGGGACTGCAAAATGGTGCAGACTCTATGGAAAATGGTATGGAGGTTCCTCAAACAATTGCAGATAGATCTACCATACGACCCAGCTATCCCACTGTTGGGAATATACCCAGAGGAATGGAAATCATCAAGTCAAAGGTATACCTGTTCCCCAATGTTCATCTCAGCACTCTTTACAATAGCCAAGAGTTGGAACCAGCCCAAATGTCCATCATCAGATGAGTGGATACGGAAAATGTGGTACATCTACACAATGGAATACTACTCAGCTATAAAAACGAATGAAATACTGCCATTTGCAACAACATGGATGAACCTTGAGAGAATTATATTAAGTGAAACAAGTCAGGCACAGAAAGAGAAATACCACATGTTCTCACTTATTGGTGGGAGCTAAAAATTAATATATAAATTCACACACACACACACACACACACACACACACAGACACACAAAACCGGGGGGGGGGGGGGAGAAGATATAACAACCACAATTCCTTGAAGTTGATACGACAAGCAAACAGAAAGGACATTGTTGGGGGAGAGGGGGGGAGGGAGAAGGGAGGGAGGCTTTGGTGATGGGGAGCAATAATCAGCCACAATGTATATCAACAAAATAAAATTTAAAAAAATACAAAAAAACAACAATAAAAAAACTTGTTTTGATCTACAAAAATGTCATAACTGAAACCAGTCCATATTGCTTACTATTCAATTCATGTTATGAAAACTTGTGTCATAGGAGAAATGAATGAACTTCGATTGTATTATTCATTTCTGTTGCTTACAACAGAATACCCGAAACTGGGTAATTAATACAGAAATAAAATTTATTTCTTATAGTTTTGGAGGTGGGAAGTCCAATGTCCAGGGAACACATCTGATGAGAGGGTCTTCTTGGTGGTGACTCTACAGTAACACAGGATGTCACTGGGGAATGGTTGAGCAAGAGAGAGCTAACTTCCTCACATGCTCTCCTTTTAAAGCCATCAGAATCAAGCCCATTACTCCATGAATGGATCAATCCATTCAAAAGGTGCAGTACTCACAATCTAATCACCTCTTAAAGGCCCCACCTTTCAGTTACAATAATAGAATTTCTCACACTCTTAACACTTACAATGGAGGTTGAGTTTCCAATACATGAACCTTTGGGGGGCACATTTAACCCACAGTACTAATACATATTCAGTTGTGGTGAATGTAGCTGGTGAAAAATACTGTAATACCATTATTTATAGTCATGGTTTATGACTGTACGAGAAAAAATATTCTCAAAGTTTCTTTTAGGAACAGATCAGTCTTATATTTAGCCAGCCATTTGTTGGACAGTTTGGGTTTGTAAAGATGGGGTTATTTTATGGTCTCAAAGGATTCATCTAAATTACTCTGCACATGAAGATGAGATGAATTTGGAGTTTTCACAGTAGAAATGAGAGAAAGATGTGGTGGGATTCCCAAGAAAATTTTGGAAGAAAGGAAGACAGTGTACAAGTTATAGGAGAGGGTTCCACAAGGTAAACATGGAATTATCATATGACCCAGCAATTACACTCCTAGGTATATACTGAAAACAATTGAAAACAGGTTTTCAAACAAAATATTATACACAAATGTTCATGGCAGCTCTATTCACAATAGCCAAAAGGTGGAAACAACTCATATTTCCATCAGTGGATGAATGGGTAAACAAATGTGATATGTCATATGATAGAAAATTATTCATCTGTATAAAGGAATGATATATGCTACAACATGAATAAACCTTGGGAACATTAAGTGAAAGAAACCAGATGCAAAAGGCCACAGAAAGTATGATTTCATTTATATAAAATACCCAGAATAGGCAAACCCACATTTATATAACAAATTTAATCAGTGATAATTTTATGAGACTAGTTATAAGCATAATTCATTTGCACTGCACATTACTAGAAGACAAAAGTGCTTAAAATTTTTCACTGGATTGCCTTTACTGGTAAAAAGTATGCATATAAAAATTGTATTTATAATGCAAAACAATTATAATTCACAAGTAATAGTTATAATTACTCTAGCATATAGATATTATCTCCTTCATGTTTCCATAGCACTTGTAAGATATTTAGAAGTAGAAAAATGTTTTTATAATACATTTTTGAAATTTTTGGATATGCTGTTAGAAATTCTAGAGTTAGCTAAATAACGTCTTACTATTATAAATGCTTTCATGTAGTTTAAGATTCTTCATTTTCCTGTGGTGGTTCATTTCAAATTTTACTACTTAATCATAATCGTGTTCCCTTGGTTACCATATCATTCACAAAGCCTCTATACTAGGCTGAAAAGTGTTTCACTTTAGTACTGTCATTTTGCTGAAGGTTTTTTTTCTCTTTATTTGTGCTGTAGTGTGAAAAAAATAATGACTTGTCGATTATTTGCAAAGAAACCCTAGGATTTTTCAGCCTTTAGAGATTCTAATAGTTGCCTGGAATCTATATTCAGAGGGGTTAAATCACAGTTCTTTGTCTTTCTGGTGTTAGACCTTAAAACACTTTCCTCTTTGTTGAAACACTCATGACCTACTTTCATTTTCTGATACTTATTTTCCTCTGTGAGAAATTCAAAGATGTTTCAGGATAATTTTAAGTTTCCGGATTGATTCTGCTAATGTTTTTCTGAAAATTTTAAGAAGCTGAACTATGTACTTATGAGGCATGTTTCTACTTTCTTACCTGAAATTTCACAAGCTGACATAAAAATTCAAAAAATTCTGATTTTATATAAAAAAGAAAGGACTTGTAACATGCCATATTTACATTTTTCATCTTTCATCTTTCACTACAAAATAGTATCTCATATTCTAGTATAAAGTATCAAAGATGTTTGACAGATTAATATATATTTATTTTCATGAGGAATTTCTCAGGTTAATCATTCAATATTGTACTAAAGGGAGTAGGAACCATGTTGGACAATGGTCATATATGACTTCTTCTCATCCTAAAAAATTTTGACTGTTTGCTTCTTAGCCACATAGTGAAGAAAAGAGACACATAGATAACCCTTTAATTAGCTTGGTCAAAGACAGTAACTAGCAGTAATTATTGGATTATGAAATAGTAAAACTTTAAAAAAATCTTTAAGGAAAAAAGTCTTTGGGTCATTCAAGAAATATCTGTAATAGCATGACCTTCAATATTTTCAACTTAGACTTTCAAATCCATGCTTTTTTTTTTTTTATTACATTACCACTAAGTAAGATTCAAGGGCCAGTATCATCAGCAATACCTGAGAGTTTTTTAGTAATGCACACTCTGAGGCCACACTCCAGATCTATTGGATTGTAATCTATGCTTTAACAAGGTTTTCAGGACATCTGCATGCGCATTAAAGATTGAGATGCATTGATTTGTTTGGTAATATTAAATAAAGCACCCTCTCTGAAAGAGAAAATAAAATTAACAAGGGCCAGTCTCTTACGTATTACATGTACATACCATTTAAAAAAAATTATTTATTTATACTTGTTTTACATAGAAACTACAAGAAGGAAGGAAAGAAAGACACAGTGGTGTGTTGGATTTGCAGAGAGAGAGAACATACCTAGGGATACAAACTGGAGTGGCAGAAAGGGGGAGGGGGAGGGAGGTTGGGGATAATTGGGTGGGGAGACAGGGCACAATTACAATTTGTGGTAATGGGCATGCTGCCTGTATGGATCTGGCCTTCACATCCAGGGCATGAGGGCACAATCAGCTTTGTATTGCGTGAATATTCATAACCAATAAAACAAAAAGAAACAAAATAACAACAGAAAAAAAAAGTCTTGGAAAATAAAATCAAGACATCTGTTCATAGGTGCTTGAAAGTCTTTGTCTATAATTCCAACATTTGGGTCATCATGGTATTGACATCTCTCTTTTTAATTTTTTAAATTGAAATTATATATATTTAAGGTATAGTGTGATGTTTTAATATATATATATATAGTGAACTGACTACTCCAGTCAAGCTAATTAACATCCATCTCTTCACATAGGTTGGTGTGTGTGTGTGTGGTGAGAACACTTAAGATCTACTCTCTTAGCAAATTTCAAGTACACAGTGCAGTATACTAACTACAGCCCCATGTTGTACATTATCTCTAGAATGTGTTCATCCTATATAACTGAAACGTGGTACCTTTTGATCAACATCTTCCTATTTTCCCCAACCCCCTACCCTTGGTAAGCACTAGTTTACTCTCTGCTTCTATGCATTTGACCTTTTTTTTACCACATATAAATGAGATCATGCAGTACTTTCTTGTCTGGCTTATTTCCTGTAATAGCCTCCAAATTCATCCATGTTGTTGAAGATGGCAGGATTTCCTTCTTTTTACTGCTGCATGATATTCCATTATATGTATATGATATTCCATTCATATGTATATGAATGAAAAGCAGTAAAAAAGATGGAAATATGTAATATTATTAATATATAGTATATATAGTTTCTTCATTCACCCATTAATGGACACATAGGTTCCATAGCTTGGCTATTGTGAATAGTGCTACAATGAGCCTGGGAGTATAGATATCCCTTCAACATACTGACTTCATTTCTTTTCACTATATACCCAGAAATGGAACTGCTGGATCATATGGTAGGTAGTCCCGTTTCGAATTTTTGGAGGAATCTGTTCCATACTGTTTTCCATAATGGCTATATTAATTTACATTTCAACCGTGTACAGGGTTCCCTTTTCTTTGTATCCTCACCAACACTTATCTATCGTCTTTTTGACAATGATCATCCTAACAGGTTTGGGGTGATATATTATTATAGTTTTGATTTGTGTTTCCCTGATTTTTCGTGATGGTGAACATCTTTTCATATACCTATTGGCCATCTGTATGTATGTGGATATATGTCTATTCAGATCCTTTGCCCATTTTTAAATTGAGTTATTTGTTTTTTTGTTATTAAGTTGTGTGAGTTCCTTATTATTTTGGATATTAACTCCTTATCAGGTATATGGCTTACAAATAGTTTCTCCCATTCTGTAGGTTGCTTTTTCATTTTTTTTATTGTTTCCTTTGCTGTGCAGAAGCTTTCACATTTGATGTAATCCCACATGTTTATTTTTGCTTTCATCACCTGTGCTTTTGGTGTCATATTCAATAAGCCATTGCCAAGACCAGTGTCAGGGACCTTTTTCCTTATGTTTTCTTTTAGATGGTCCACAATTTCAGGTCTCACGTTTATGTCTTTAATTTATTTTGAGTTAATTTTTGTGTATGGTGTAAGATAATTCAGTTCCATCCTTTTACATGTGGATTCTGTTTTCCTAACACCATTTATTGAAGAGACTATTCTTTTCCCATTGTGTATTTTTGGTAGCCTTATCAAACTTAGTTGACTGCATATTTGTGGGTTTATTTCTGGGCTCTCTTTTAAGTTCCATTGGTTCGTAAGTCTTTGATTTCAATACCATGCTGCTTTGAGTACTTTCGGTTTGTAGTATAATTTGAAATCAGGAAGTATGATACCTCCAGCTTTGTTCTTGCTCATGATTGCTCTGGTCATTCAGGTCTTTTGTGGTTTCATATGAATTTTATTATTTTTTTCTCTATTTCTGTAAAATCTGTCATTGTAATTTTAAAAGGAATTACACTGAATCTATAGATTGTTTTAGGTAGTATGAACATTTCAACAGTATTAATTCTGGTATTGAAATCTCTTGATTGCCTTTACCCTTGATCATATTGTCCTGGATCTTTGTATGTTTAGTAAATTTGGATTGCATTCTGTACATTTGAAATATTTTACTGTGAGAGTTTGAGCTTGTTAAAATCCTTTGGAGAATATGTGTGGATGCATGTTTGTGTACGTGTGTGTGCACACGCATGTGCATTGTATTTTATCAAACAATCCACTTGATTAGTTTCAGAGCACAAATTCTGCCTAGTCTTCTATGGGGAGTGGTTCCAACATAAATTCAGTTATCCAAGCCTTTGTTATACTGTTTGGGTCTGTCCTGTCACTTAGTGTTTAGTCTGGAACTTGGGCATTTGTTTATATTACAGATTATTTCTCAAAGATTTTGCTATGTTACTTTGCATCATTCTGCATGCACAACATGGGAGTGAGCCTGGGACTACGCCAGTTCACAGACAGAAGTAGGAACTCTTCTCCAGCTCTATCCACCCCAGGATTTTCTCCATGGTCTGCAGCTCCCAGGGGCACCTTTTCCCTGTCCTCTGGCCAGAAAGCTGGGGTTTCATTCAGAATTCTAGTTCCCTGAACTTACCTGCAATTTTCTATGATTTTTACTTTTCAAGGGAGAATAGCAAGAAAAGGAAAAAAGTAGGAAGAATTTCCCCCACACTCTTTGGAACACAGGGCTCCTCTGGTCAGAAAGATTTTTTTTTTTTCCTTTTTTCGTTGGCTTGGAGTTTTAGGTGTCCATGTTGTTGCAGCAGCAGTGCAACTTTGTGAATGGATCAGGAATCAGATAGGCTGAAAGAAAATTTAAAAAAAACAAGCAAAAATCTCTACACTTTTTGGTTCACACATGGGCTCTTTTCCCAAAGGGGAATTTCGTTGAGAATTTTTGTAATTTGTACCTGGTGAGCACAGTTTTATACCTCATACTGACCTCTAAGAGATAAAGGAGGGAAAGAAAAACAGAAGCAAAAGCAAATGCTGTAGAATCACCTCCCTACAGATTGTTCTTTAAATTTTGACTTACTTCCCAATTCTCCTCTTATTGTTTACTTTCCAGAGCCCCCATGTAGTTGTTTTTGTATACCATTTAGAGATTTTACTTGTAGTCACTGGAAGAGATTAGATTTAGTGGGCTTACTCTACCTTGACTGAAACCAAAAGTCTGTGGGAAAGTTTAAAACTTCAGATTGATTCCTTTTATAGTTAAAAGGGTATATATATATTTTCCACTTCCACAACTTTACTGGCAGTTTTCAGGCTTCCAAAATTTTTGTTAAGCTGTCCACTGTAAAGCTTTTTATTGTTCTTTTCAAATAAATATGTCTTTTTACTTTGGCTGCTTTGAAAATTTTCCCCTTGTATTTTCCCCCCCCAGCAGTTCTACTATTATATACTGTATTTTTCTTTGTTAGTTAGCTGTTTGTATTACATAGTATATTTCGCATCTGTGGCCCTTTGTATTTCTTTATTTTTGGAAAATCCTCATAAATTACCTCTTTACGTATGGTTCTCGTGTGTACTGTTTCCCCTCTCTTTTCTGAATGCCACTTTTACCTATGTTAGACCTATTCACCTTATCACATGTCTTTTAAGCTCTTTTTTTCTTTTTTAAAATTTTTGGATCTGCTCTTTCTTTGAGTTTCAGAATGAACTTTTTCTAGAAAGCTGCCATCCAGATTATCAATCCTCTCAGAGAGGGAAATTTATCCAATAATTTTTACTTTCACCTTTATATTTTCATGTTCAAAACCTTTTATTTATTTTAAGAATTAGGTAAAAATTTCCATATTCTTATTTATTTTCTTAAATACATTTATTGCAGTTATTTAGAAGTGTAATATATAATAACTCCAACAAGTGAATAACTTCTTGGACCTGTCCTATTTTTTTTTCTCTTCATCAAATAACTTGTTTTAATAGTAATTTTTAATTAAATACTAGCCAAATGTGTAAAATTTCTGAAGAACTTGGAAGATGCTATTTGTTTCCAAAGATCATTTTCTTTAGATTAAATTTTTTTTATTAGCATATACATTATTACAAAGCATATTGATTCTTTATGCCCCTTATCCAATCTCTTTCCTTCCCCCCTCCTTCTTCCCTCCCCTCCCACTTTCCCCTTCCCCCTCTAATAACTATAGATTTGTTCTCTCCATCTGATAGATCAACTGTTCCTCTGCTGGTTTGTTGCCTAGATAATCTGTCCAGTGCTGAGACAGGTGTGACCAAATCCTCCCTTATCATCATAAAGCAGATGCTATTTCTATTACTCTGGAGTGTGCTTTGTGGAGAGAGAGAACTTTTCTTCTCTTTTTTTTTTTTTCTTTTGGTCTCCGCTGGTGCCTCTCCTTGTATCAATGCAGTTGAGAGTTTGGTGTGCCATCTGCACGGTGGTTGTGACTGCTGCTATAGAGACTAGCCCCTTTAGTAGCAGCCATGGCAATTGCAGTGGCTATGATGTGGGCTACCCACATGGAAATGGTGTTTTTGGTGTGCTCTTTACCTGGTTACGGCTGGACTCAGCTTCCTCCACCTTCATGCCTCAGGACCCTGGTGGGGCCCAGGGCAGTGTTAGCAGCTTGCCTAGTTGCAACTGGGTTAGGCTTCCCCCTGCTCCATACCTCAGGACCCCGTGCTTTAGATTTTGATAGACAGAGAAGGAGTAAATGACCATATTCTCTCTTGGATTGAATTGATTCAGTCTTGACTTTCAGTATTTGTAGGGCCTTGTATATTACTTATTTATGAATATTGTAGAATGTTTTACTTCATGAATTCCAACTTAAGGTTGGAACATTTACTTTGGTCATTCTACCTTGTTAGGCCCTGACCGTCAATAGTTTTCACCCCCAATCTATATACGGCACTGCTGATAGCTCTGCTTAATTTTCAGCTTCTCAATAACTGCTTTTGAAGTGAGAATAAAAATAATATGGACTGTTGTTTTAATTTCAGTGGGTTTTCCTTTTTCTCTTCACCTGGTCTTTCAAATGATATCTTCCTTCATAGCTTCCTTCAATAAGATGGTTTTTATATTTTACCCACCTCTTTTTTTTTTTTTTTTTTTTTTTGAGATAGGTTTGTACTACCATGAATTGGTCTGTCTCTGCCAGAAGTGGAAATCTTAGACAGGATTTTATTCTGATAATTCCCTTTTTGTGTCTTGCTCTATAATAAACAGTAGTGTGGACATATAGGAGGATACTTCAAAAAGCTTATGGAAAGATTCATATTTCTTTTAATTCTATTTTTCCAAGAACTTTTTGAAGTACTCTTGCATGTTATGGTAGATGCGTGTCTATGGATATGTGCGTGTAGGTATCACTGACATATTTTATGTGCTAATGCCAAACTAGCTTATCTTCTCTTCAACTTTTTACATACACCTCACACTCCGTGAATATAATAAACCACTCACTGTTGGAACACTCGTCCCTTTGGCACTTTGTCCTCAGCATTATCAAAATCACATTTTCCCACATGAGCTTGGAAATAGGCTTAAAGAAACAAAGTCCTCAAGATACAGTAGAGCAACTAATATTCCAAAATTGTTCACATGGGAGATAATATCCACCAAAATTACTTTGATTTACCCTAGTGACAATGCCCAATATTTATTTCTTTAAATGATTCTATTAGTTTTATAGTTCCTGATACTTTCTTAGACATCTTAGACATCTCCTTTGTCCATCACTTTCTGCTGATTGGTCTGTAATCAACATTGACTTGCTTCTGCGTAACTCCATATTTATTTCTCAACCAAAAAATGTTAGACTTAAAAAACATGGGCTGGGGCATCCATTCTGCACCTAGCCAATATTGACCTTGTTAGCCCTGCACCATACTGGCAAAGGTGAAAAACATTCTTGACATTCTATTTTATTTGCCACTATTTTATTTTTAATTCAACCAATCACAAAATCCATGTGAGACCAAAGCCAGGCACAGATTGTGCCCAGGAAAATACCAGATATTCTTTAATTAAGGATTAGAGTCAGATATACTCTTTAGTTAAGGATTTAATTCAATTATTTTTCCCTAGAATTTTTGATGTTCGGATGTATGGGGAGTAAACAGTCACACCTATGTTTTAGGGTGAAGCAGTGATATATAATTAGGCCTGCTAAAATTTCAGCCAATTCTCCCAACTTTTTGTTTACATTGGATAAAATTAAATTAGAGAAATAAACACAATGGTGGTTTAGTTTTTGAACGTTAAGCATAAAAAATAATAAAAAAATGCATTAAGTATTTTGAAAGCATGCCAAATATATAAAAATGAGTAACCACTAAGCTTGTTTAAGTATATGTGTCAGAGTCATATTTTTTTTCATAGGTGTAGCCTTTATGTGTATTTGCTTCAGTGGTTATTTTTGATTTTGTGTCTCCTACTCACAGCTGTGACATTGTCAATTGGAATCAGTACATCAACTTAGTGTATATTTGTGCTTGTGATGACAGGATAAATCTGTCATCAAAGTTTATGTTGTTAGGCAAATGTCATTGTCTCACAGTTCAGAATGACACATAATGGATCTGTGAGCCTCATTCCTTTTGAAGGTCACTGTTTGAAGAAAATATGTTTAGTGACATTTATTGTGACAACAAAACTTTCAGAGTGATGCACAAACTGTATTAACTAGACTGGCTTGAATATTATAGAATCCCTGAAAAGAGGAAAGAAAGTCTTTAGTAAAAGAAGGGCATGCTGGGAAAGCAATGCAGAACATCTTGGAGGACAGAACTGTGAATCATAATATGCTCTTCTGGCCAGACACACCTATCAGTTGAGTCTAACCCCCAGAGAGAGAAGGACCATGAGTAGACACTGAAAAAGTGGTTGGTATGTGTAATCCAACTTGCAATCTGAAATTTCAAGTGCAAAGGGGCATTTTGTGAAAAACTGTGAAAGCTAAGGTAATGTGACTCAAGGAGAATTCTAGAAGGAATTCTCGATTCAGCAAGCAGCTTCAGCGCTATGAGGTTTGGTCACATACATCAAGAGAGGGAAGCACACATGGTGGGAAATATACAATGGTGAAGAGTGACTTCACCCAACCTCACGGACAATACCAAGAAAATGAACCTGGAGTAAAAATGAGGAAACATAAACCACTTGCCGTTTCCTAGAATCCCAGGATTGAGCTTGCACCTTGTAAATAGTTATTAGTTAGAACCATTTCAATTGCAAGTACAAAAAATGTATTTGAATTAGCTGAAGGAAAGTGAACAAGTTATTGGCTCACAAAAATGCAGAAAGGCATGGTGTGTCTGGCTTTTAGTTCTGGATCCAGGAACTAAAAATGTTCCTACTTTTCTAGTCCTCTCTGCTCTTGTTTAACTCTACCCCTCTCCATCCTTCTTTTTACTCTCATATATTTAGTATGATTGTTGTTTTACATTTTTGAAAAATAATCTGTGAATTAAAAAAAAATTAAACTCACACACATATCTTTTGTCCACAGAAATCCTATTTTTGTGGAGCTATCATGCAGAAATAAATAAGTAAATAATAAAGAATATATATATTCATATATATATTGCACTATATAATGTGAGTATGTATATGTATACTTTCAAATATCTACCAAAATCCCAGAAGAATATATATGAAACTATTAATGGCTACTATGGGAAACCAATGTTGGCATGGGCAAGAGAAGATATTCCCTTTTTTGGGGGGGGGGGGAATCTAATTTTCTTATTTTTTAAAATTTTATTTTATCAGTATACAATGTAGCTGATTTTCGTGTTCCTTTACCAAATTCTCCTTCCCCCTTCCCTCTCCCCCATCCTGCCCATCAACATATCTGTTTGCTTGTCTTATGTTCAGGGAATTGTGAACCCCCATTTGTTTGTGTATTTATTTTTAGCTCCCACAAATAAGTGAGAACATAACATTCCCTTTTTATGCTGTACAGTCCTGCTTTGCTTAACGTATTACAACAAAATGCATTTTAAAAATTTTCCTGTGTACTTTTAAATTGTGTACTTAAATTTTGTAATTTATTGTGTAATTTAAAATTGTGAAAAAGATACCTAACAGAAAAAAAAAATGAAAAGTGGTTTAAGAATGGAGTATAATTCATGATACAAAAATCTCATTGTATGAACGTCTTTAGGTCAGTTTTTAACCAAACATATACTGTGAAACACAGCTTTAAAAATGTGGATAAGTATAAAATAACTGCACTAGTTGTCATGGCAACATTATCTAATTTGTTTCATATTCTCTGTTCAACTAATCACTGATGCCACAGGAGACTGTCCTCTAGCTTGTTTGGCATTTGGAAAGTGATTGACAGACAAATTAATGGTGAGACAAACACATACAGAAATAAAATATAACTGCTGCATTACCCCCACCACCATATTTTTCTTCTTCCTTTTAGTCATTATGAAGAAGTAGCTTGGTGCACAACTGACAGAGACATCCATAGGATCCCTCAAATCTACTTTAGCATATTGTGTTAAAGTGTGAGGCATGAGTGGGAAGCACACAGTCTGGGAATTAGATGACTTGGTATCTAGTCCCAGCTCTTATACAGCGTTTATGATTTTATCTTTTGCCTAGAACTCTGCAGTTTATAAACTACTTTCAAGTAAACTGTTCTATTAACCTTCATAACAACTCTGTGAGATTCTTCGTACTATCACCCCTATTTAATTAATTAATTAATTAATTTGTTTGTTTGTTTGTTTTTATTTTAACTTCTCAATACATTCTGCTACAAAAAAGAATGAAATATCATCCCCATTTTAAAGATAAGAGATCTCATTCACGAACGATTAAATTATATGCCCAAGGTGAGAAGAGTTTGTAGTTGGAATTGAAAGAGAAATAACATAAACCTAGGTTTGTAGACACCAAGTCCAAGGCTTGATTTAAGATGCAGTTGCCTAGCAGACCATGACTTTTACAAATAGCACTAAAGGCAACATTATGTAATATTAAAATGTAATAGGGTGAATATGTAAAATATTGATACAGATAAAAATAAGGTACAGATATGGATCAAAGTAGAATCCAATATAAATATGTCAGACAAGACAGAGGATAAGACACTGAAAGCAGAAGTCCTGAATATTTATTTTTACAAATATTAATTCCTGAGTAAATAAAAGTTCTTAATTAAAAACAGAAGTCTGCTTGCTTTATTTGAGATTATCTAAAACTTGCCTAACATTGTCCTGAAAGGTCTTGAATAGTGATTCTCAACTTAACTCTCAACTTCCTTTGTGCACTGTAATCATCTAGAGGTTTTACAAATACAAATGTTAGGGTTCAGACTCAGGACTGCTGATTTAAATGGTCTTCAGAACTGGCACCAGTTATTTTGGTAGGCTCCCATTGCATGTAACTAAGAGGAAACAGACAGATAAACGTTGTGGAACTTCTTTCTCAGCTTACCTGTGGAAGATACTGGCTAAATTTAAAATAAAATTTTTATCATAATGTTATGGAAATACCTTGGATTTGTGCAGTACATATAATTTTTTAAACTTTTTGGTGGATATTATCACATTTTATTCCTACTACAATCTTAAGAGGTTTTTGAATCATGTCTTAACATTATACATGTTGGCACATTGCTCCCAGCAACTGCCTTCTTCTCAGACTTTTAGAAATTACCTTGTATTACTGTTACAGACATAAGACTCATCTGAGAGGATGAAAAATATTAGTATTTAGCAGTAATGTTACCCTCTGGTTTTGTAGCATAGCAACCAAAATTTTTTAAAAATGGGAGCTGAATCCATAAATAAACAAATGAACAATAAAGAGAGACAGAGAGAAAGAAGAAATTAGCAACAATCACAGTAATATCACAGTAATACATTGAACTTTTAGAAAACTAGAGGTGGAAAAGGAGAGAGGAGGGGAAAAGGAGGGGGCTAATGAGGAATTGGGCAATGGACACCAAGAATGATTGTGTATTGTAATGATGAATAAGCTAACTATACTGATCTAAGCATCACACATTCTGCACAATTATTGAAAATCAACTTTGTACTCCACAAGTACATATAATAAAAAATAAAAAATATTAAATAAATAAATAAATAAAACTTAGAGAAGTGAGGATTCTGGCTTGTAAATTTCCACCTCTGGGTAATAAATTCTAAATGAATGTTTGGATTGCATGAATATTAAACACACTCTTTTGAGAAAGAAATAAAAAGATGCATTTTAAAAATAAAGATGCAGATATGTTAAAAGTAAAATGGTGGAGAAGAATTGAGTGCAAAAAGCTGTTAGCAGCTACATTAAAAACTAGTGAAAATAGATATCAGGGCAGGAAATAAGGGGAAATATTTCAAAATGGAAAAAGAATCGATTCACAAGACATAGGAATATTTTCATATGCTAGCAAACTTCTTAATATATGGTACAAATACTGACAGATAATCAAATGAAGATATGCATATTTTACAGTATTTATTTAACTCACCAGACTGAGAGGAAATGGGAAGCAAAAGCCAAGCAATACCAGCTTAGGTGATATGTTAAAGGAAATATTCATGTATTGCCAGAGCAAGCATGACTTGATATACATAATTTGGAAATGATTGAGCAATATTTGATGTAATTAAACTTTTGCATATTCAAGAACTAAACAATTCAACTCCAATTTCATGTTCGAAGATATTTTGCAGCCCCCTTTTGTAGCAGAAAATAAAATCTTTCATCACTAAAAAAAGAAAAGAAAAGAAAATGGCAATGATTAGTTTCTTATCTTTTTGGTAGCTATGGAAAATTAGAAATGACAGGTTACAGAGGTGATTTAAGTTATAGAGTTTTGTTATTTCCCTAATCTTACAGATTTAAATTTAATATTATCATTATGCATTGCCTGGAAACAACAGAGACATTGCCAAAACATTAGGTTTATGACAAATAGTCAGACTTCAGAAAAGGACAAGGTACTAGGGCTGCAGAACTGAGAATATGAAGGACTTGGAAGAAAAGGAAAGCCAGAAGGTACTACATGGTCAAACATGATCTCCCTGTAGGAACTATAAAGTGGCCACAATAGAAGAAAAAATTTAAAGTGGGTGTTAGAGTAAAGAAATGGCAATTTCAATTACCAAAACACTAGAGTACTGACTTTTTTTTCTTTTCTTTTTTCAGCACTGTGATCCTGCGATGCTTAACAATTTGTTGGCTGCAACAAATGGTTAAGGGATACAAAGTACAAAAGCAAATGTAAATTTTGGAATCAAAAACTTAAAAAAGGAGGAGAGTAAGTGTAAAGTTTTTAATGCAATGAAAGGCAAGTTGTTATCAGCTTATTGTAGCCTATTTTAAGGATAAGATATTAGATGTAGGCCTGTTCGTATCCACAAGGCAAAAATCTATAGTAGTTGCACAAAATATAAAAATAAATAATTTGAAGTATATAGACTCAGAAAACCATCAAACCACAAAGGAAAATAACAAGAGAGGACAAAAGAAACAAAATCCTAAAAAATAATCAGAAAACAAATTATAAAATGGCAATAGCAAGAATTTACCTATTAATAATTACCTTAAATGTGAATGGACTAAATTCCCCAATAAGAAAACATACAGTGGCCAAATGGAGTAAAAAACAAGATCCAACCATAAGCTGCTTACAAGAGACTCACTTTACTAGTAAGGATACACACAGACTGAAAGTAAAAGGACAGGAAAGATATTTTATAAAACTGGAAGCCATAAGTGAGCAAGGGTAGTTATACATACATCAAACAAAATAGACTTAAAAACTATAAAAAGAGACAAAGATCATCATTACATAATGATAAAGGGGTTAATTCACCAAGAAGACATAACAATTGTAAATATATATACACCCCAACATCAAAGCATCTAAATACATAAAGCAATTACTAAAGGGAGAGATAGACAGAAATACTATAATAGCTAGGGACCTCAATATGCTGCTTTCATCAATGGACAAATCATCTAGATAGAAAATCAATAAAGAAACATTGGACTTGAATTACACTTTAGACCAAATGGACTTTATAGATACATACAGGACATACTATCCAACAGCAAAACGATACCCATTTTTAGGTGCATGCAGATCATTCTCCAAGATAGAGTATATGTTAGACCACAAAACAAATCTTAATAAATTTAATAGAATTGAAGTAATATCAAGTATCTTTTTGGATCACAATGGCATGAAGCAAGAAATCAGTAAACAGGACAAATCTTAGAAAATACACAATTATGTGGAAATTCAAGAACATGCTCCTAAACAACCAATGGGTCATAGACAGAATCAAAAAGGAAAAAAGAAATACTTTGAGATGAATAAGAACAAAAACACAACATACTAAAACAGGATACAACAAAAGCAGTTCTGAGAGAGAAATTTAGTACAATAAACACTTACCTCAAAAAGAAGGAAGATCATAAATAAATAACTACTAGAAAAAGAATAAACTAAGCCCAAAGTTAGCTAAAGAAAGAAAACAACAAAGACCAGAATAGAAGTAAAGGAAATAGATACTAGAAAAATAACAGAAAAAATTATGAAACCAAGAGTTGAATTTTTGAAAAGATAAACAAAATGGCAAACCTTAGCTATATTAACTATGAAAAAAAGTGAGACTACTCAAATAAATAAGATCAAAAATAAAAGTGGAAACATTACAATGGATACAAACAAAATACAAAGTTTCATGAGAAACTGCTATGAGCAATTACACACCAACAAATTGGATAACCTAGAAGAAATGAATAAATTCCTGAACACATAAAAGTTACCAAGACTAAATCATGAAGAATAGAAAATCTTAACAAATCAATAATGAGTAAAGAGATTGAATCAGTAATAAAAAGGCTCCAATCAAAGAAAAGTCTAGCATCAGGTACTTTACTGCCAAAGTCTATCAAAACATTTAAATAAGAGCTAACACCAATTCTTCTCGAACTCTTCTGAAAACTCTAAGTAGAGGAAATACTTGCAAATGAGTTTTATGAGGCTAGCATTGTCCTGATACCAAAGCTAGTCAAGAACACTACAAGAACAGAAAATTATAGGCCAATATCACTGATGAACATAGACACAAAATTTGCCACAAAACATTAGCAAACTGAATCCAATAACAAATTAAAGGGAATTACTTACCATGATCAAGGGATATAAGGATGGTTCAACATATGCAAAATAATAAATGTGATACAACACATTAACAGAATGACAGATAAAAATCATAAAATTATCACAATAAACACAGAAAAAGCATTTGACTGAATTTGATACCCCTTTAGATAAAAATTCTCAAAAGATTAGGTATAGAGAAAGTGCCCCTCAACACAATAAAAGCCATGTATGACAAATCCACAGCTAACATCCTTTTCAATGGTAAAAAGTTGAAATCTTTTTCTCTAAGATCAGAATAAGACAAGGATACCCACTCTCACCACTTCTTTTCAACACAGTACTGAAAGTTCTAGCCAGAGCAATGAGGCAAGAGAGAAGAAGAAAAAAAGATGTCCTAACAGGAAAAAAAGAAATTGTCTTTATTTGCTGATGACATGATTTTATATATAGAAAACTCTGAAGACTCCACCAAAGATTGTTTGAACAGATTAGCAAATTCAGTAAAATTTCAGTATACAAAATTGATGTAAAAAATCAGTAGTATTTCTTTATACTAATAACGAACTATTCAAAAATGAAATTTAAAACACAATTGTGGAATATACTAAAAAGCATATGTACTTCACAGGGCCTTGTTTTCCAAAGTCTTGCAGTTTCAAATATTGACCTTGCAGAGGACTGGAAATTTTCCCCAGGCTATTGAGTCTCTATTGCAAGATAAGAATTGTGGCACAGCAAGGTTGCTGGCTCAAAGACAGATTAGTTACTGATTGATATCTAAGTTGCTGGAGAACTGTTGGAGGGAGAAGGAATGTTTGCTAAGATCAAGCTTGTGTTGATAGGACCACTTAATTGTCTACTGGAATGTCATCTGGCTTGTTTCACTGAAAGTCACCAACCTATATTGTTAAACTATAATCCCACCTATGTTCTCTTCCTGTAACTTACTGCTCTGGAAAATAAATGCAGGAAGAGAACCCCAATTTGGGGTTACTTTCCCTAGGAAGCAATGCGTCTTGCTTGAGGGTTCTGGCAGGAGATTAATCACTTCAGGGTCTCTCACTGCTCACAAGAGACGAGCTTTGAGTAATCCTTTGCATCTCCATCACCCAGGGGAAGAGGGGTGACAAATCCGTTGGAGGGCAAAGCAACACAAAGCAACAAACAATCACACAACAGCAACAAAAAGTTGAATACTTAGGTGTAAACTTAACCAAGGAGGTAAAAAACCTGTATACTGAAAACTATAAAACACTGATAAAAAATTTGGAGCAAGCACAAATAAATAGAAAGATATTCTGTGTTTGTGGATAGAAAGAATTAACTTCCTGAAGTTACCTACAGATTCAATGCAATTCTTATCAAAATGTTAATGTCATTTTTCACAGAAATGGAGAAAACAATCCTTAAATTCTTATGGAATGACAAAAGACCCTAAATAGCCAAAGAATTCTTGAGCAAAAAGAACAAAGCTGGAGGTATTACACATCCTGATTTCAAAACATATTACAAAGTGATATTACAGGATGGTTCTGGCATGCAAACAGACATATCAGTCAATGGAACAAGACAGAAAACCCAGAAATAAAGCCACACATTTACCGTCAGCTGATTTTTTCACAAAGATGCCAAGAACACACATAAGGAAAGGACAGCCTCTTCAATAAATGGTGTTAGGAAAATTAGATATCCACATACAGCATAATGAAATAAGACTCTTATCTTACACTGTATACTAAAATAAATTGAAAATGGATTAAAGACTTGAATATAAAATTTGAAACTGTAAAATTTCTAGAAGAAAACATAGGGGAAAATCTCCATAACATTGGTCAGGGCAGTAATTTTTTGGATATTACCCTGAAAGCACAGGCAACAAAAGCAGGAGGCAAATGGGATAAAATCAAACTAAAAAGCTTTTGTAGAGAAAAGGAAACAACAAAACTAAAAGACAACCCACAGGATGGTAGAAAATATTTGAAAACCATGCATCTGATAAGGGGTTAGTATCCAAAATATGTAAGAGACTCACACGACTCAATAGCAAGAAAACAAATAATCTGATTTTATAAATGGGCAAAGGACCTGAACAGAAATTTTTTAAGAAAACATACAAATGGCCAATATATACACGAAATGATTCTCAGCATCACTAATCATTAGGGAAATGCAAATGAAAACCACAATGACATATCACCTCACACCTGTTAGAATGTCTTTATCAAATGATGAAAGATAACAAGTGTTGGAGAGGATGCAGAGAAAAGCAAACTCATTCATTGTTGGTGGGAATGTAAATTAGTATAGCCATTAAAGACAACAGTATGGAGGTTCCTAAAAGAACTAAAAATAAAACTACCACATGATCCAGTTATCCAACTTCTGGGTGTATACACAAAAAACTGAAATCAGTATGTTGAAGGGATATCTGCACTCTCATGTTAATTACAGCATTATTTACAATAGCCAAGATATGAACACAACCTAAGTGCCTATCAACTAATGATTGAATAAAGAAAATGTGATACACACACACACACACACACACACACACACACACACACACACACACACACGATGAAATGCTTATTCAGTCTTAAAAATAGGGATTTCCTCTCATTTGTGACAACACAGATGAATCCAGAGGACATTATGGTAAATGAAATAAGCCGGGTGCAGAAATACAAATATTGCATGATTTGACTTATATGTTCAATCTAATAAAGTTGAAGTCATAGAAGTAGAGAGTAGAATGATGGTTACCAGAGGCTGATGGGAGAGTGAGGAAGAAGAAAATAGTTGTTGATCAAAGGATATAAAGTTTCAGGTAGACAAGGAATAGGTTTTGAGATCTATTGCACAGCAGGATGACTATGGTCAATAATGATGCATTGCGTATTTCTGAATAACTAACAGAATAAATTTCAAATGCCTCACCATAAAAAATGATGTGTAAGTGCCAGGATGAATGTGTTAATTAGCTTGATTTAATCATGTCACATGAATACATATATCAAAACATCCCATTGTACCCCATAAATCTATGCAATTACGATTTGTCAATCAAAAGTAATAATAAATAATAATATATTTTTAAAAATCTTAGAAGCATACTGTTAACTTATCAAAAATATATACAGACTCAAAAAATGCAATAAAGATACAGGATGAAATTGTTTCAGAAATGTGTACCTAGTTATGCTCTTGTCAGTATTGAATAGGATTTATTGTTTGAATAGAGATGCCTTAATTTCTAATATGGTGTATGTCTGCAATGAAGAGAATCAATGAGATTTAAGCAGAGTCACTGGAATACGAAGTGTTGAGAACAATGATTTATATAGCTTTGAAGATGGTGATTCTAGGTTTTGAGATTGAACATTGCTATAAAGTTTCTTTTTTATGACATATACATTTTCACATTTTTTCCTTCCTGCTATGTAGTGATATTTTATTGAATAGCAGTATATATTAGAATTTATTCTTTTTTGTGTGCTGCCTGCTGTGTATTAATATTGAAAGAAATATTGGATTTCAGTGCATGCTATGGCATGAATTAGAAATCCTTTAAATTTATTAACTCTTGTATACTTTGTGCCATTTTTTACCAAAACATTTGTTGATATGCATGTTCCCTTCCTATCTATAGATAAATTAATTCAAATTATGACTTCTTTCTAAAATGAGGAACTCTTTTTTTTTTTTTTACAGGACCCTAAGTATGTTATGAATTTTTATTTACAAGAAAATCCTGTTTTGTTTTTACTATGTACCAGTATTCACTGACATCTATATATTTGTTTTTATATGCAGTTGATTCTCATTATTCAGGGTGTTATGTTCTATAAAATCAGCCCAAACACTGAATCTGTGAATACTAAACTATGTCTCCTGGGAAAAGATAGGGTTAGGTACCTGTGAAACTTTTGTCACTATATTTTCATCATCTGATCAATACATAACTTTGTCTTATGTGTTTCTGCTTAAAGACAACTTATTTAATATATATTGTTGATTTAATAACATTAAGCTCACAGACAATAGCACTATAACTCATGCCTGAGGGAAGCTTGTCTTACACAGGTATTTTTCCATAAGGCACATCACAGCCTTCTTACACATAGGACACTAGGCAGCACTTCAGCACTACACTTGGGGGCCATTTTAAACAGTGAAACCACTAAGACGAAGCACAAAAATGCAAAAAAGTGGCACTAAATAGACAGAAAAAGACATTTGTTTATAGAATGAGAACTGGAACAAGAAGGCAGAGAGTCACCTTGTTTAACTTAGTTGAGAAAGTGCGTATTGGGCAACTCAAACTTTTTGCCACTCTGTGCATATCTGTTAATGACCAAGAAAACATCATGAGTATTGATTATGGTGTTAAAATAAATTTAGCAAGTAGGCAAATTTGCAAAGGTGGAATCTGTGAATAAGAAATAACTCTATGTCATTCTACACATTTAAAATAAAGTGGAATATTATCACATATTCAGAATTCATCACCCAAGAAATCCATTCTTTTTTTGTTAACTGAGGTGAAATTCAAATAACATATATTAATCATTTTAAATTCAAGAGTATTTAGTACTTTCACAGTGTTGTGCAATCCTCACCTCTATCTAGTATCAAAACATTTTCATAATGTATCATTTTTTAAATGTGTGTTGCTGTATTCTGATTGCAAATATTTTGTTGAAGATTTTTGTATCTATGTTCATCAAATATATTGGCCTGTAATTTTCTTTTTTTGTTGTGCCTTTACCTGGTTTTGGTATCATAGTTATGTTGACCTCATAGAACGAGTTTGGGAGAGTAGCTTCTGTTTCACTTTTTTGGAATAGTTTGAGGAGAATTGGTATTAGTACTTCTTTTTTTTTTTGTCGTTTTTTTCGTGACCGGCACTCAGCCAGTGAGTGCACTGGTCAGTCCTATATAGGATCCGAACCCGCGGTGGGAGCGTTGCCGCGCTCCCAGCGCAGCACTCTACCAAGTGCGCCACGGGCTCGGCCCGTATTAGTACTTCTTTAAAAGTTTGATAGAATTCAGTTGTAAAGCCATCTGGATCTGGACTTTTCTTTGTTGGAAGATTGCTGATAACCGCTTCAATCTCATAGCTTGTTATTGGTCTGTTCAGATTTTCTATTTCCTCTTGGTTCAGTCTGAGAAGTTTGTATGTGTCTAGAAACTTATCCATATCTTCCAGGTTTTCATATTTGTTGTTATACAGTTGTTTATAATAGTCTGTAATGATTCTTCCTATTTCTGTGGTATCAGTTGTAATGTCTCCCTTTTTATTTCTGATTTTTGTTATTTGGGTCTTTTCTTTCTTTCTTTCTTTCTTTTTTTTTTTTGGCTAACCTAGCTAATGGATTGTCTATTTTATTTATCTTCTTGAAAAACTAACTTTTTGTTTTGTTGTTCTTTTCTATTGTTTTTTGGTTCTCTATTTCATTTAGTTCTGCTCTCATCTTAATTATTTCTTTCTGTCTTCTACCTTTAGAATTGGATTGTTGTTGTTTTTCAAGTTCTTTGAGGCATAGTGTTAAGTCGTTTATTTGAAGACTTTCCATTCTTTGGATGGCTCAACATAGGAAAGTCAATAAATGTGATACATCACATCAACAAACTAAGGACAAATACCATATGATTAACTCAACAGACAGAAAAAGTATTTGACAAAATTCAACATTTGTTCATGACAAAGACTCTCAACAAATTAGATATAGGAGGAAAGTATCTCAACACAGTAAAAGCCATCTATGACAAGCCCACCACCAGTATCATTCTGAATGGGGAAAAACTGAGGGCTTTTCCCTTAAGTACAGGAACAAGACAAGGATGCCCACTCTCACCACTTCTATTTAACATAGTAATGGAGGTACTAGCCAGAGCAATCAGGCAAGAGAAAGAAATAAAGGGAATCCAGATTGGAAAAGATGAAGTCAAACTGTCCCTATTTGCCGATGACATGATCCTATATATAGAAAAACCTGAAGACTCTATCAAAAAACTGTAGAGCTGTTTAATAATATCAGTAGAATTGCAGGATACTAAATAAATGCCCTCAAAATCAGTTGCATTTATATACTCAAATAATGAACAAACAGAGAAATAAAGAAAGTAAGCCCATTTACAATAGTCATGAAAAAAAAATACCTTGGGTTCAATTTAACCAAGGAGGTGAAAGATCTCTACAGTGAGAACTACAAACCACTACTGAAAGAAATTAAAGAAGACACAAAAAGATGGAAAGATATTCCATGCCCTTGGACTTGAAGAATTAACATTGTGAAAATGTTTGTACTACCCAAAGAGATCTACAGATTCAATGCAATCCCCATCAAAATACCAATGACATTCTTCACAGAAATGGAAAAAACAATCTTAACATTCATATGAAACAACAAAAGCTGGAAGTATAACACTACCTGACTTCAAATTATACTACAAAGCTGTAGTAACCAAAACAGCATGGTACTGACATAAAAATAGACACTCAGACCAGGAGAACCAAGAAATCACCCCTCAGGCTTACAGCCTTCTGATATTGGACAAGGGCAACAAAAATCTACATTGGAAAAAAGACTGCCTCTTCAATAAGTGGTGCTGGGAAAATTGCATATCCACATGCAGAAGAATGAAACTAGATATGCATCTCTTACCATATACTAAAATCAACTCAAAATGGATTAAAGACCTAAGTATAAGACCTGAAACTGTAAAATTACTAAGAGAAAATATAGGTGAAATACTTTAGGAACTAGGTCTGGGCACAGACTTTGTGAAAATGAGCCTGAAAGCACAAGCAGAAAAAGAAAAAATAAACAAATGGGACTATATCAAACTAAGAAGCTTCTGCACAGCAAAGGAAACAAGCAACAGAGTGAAATGATAAACTGCAGAGTAGGAAAAAAAAATTTCTAATTATGCATCTGACAGGGGATTAATATCCATAAAATACAAGGAACTCAAGCAATTACACAATCAAAAACAAATAACCCAATTAAAAAATGGGCAAAGGAGCTGAACAGAGATTTTTCAAAGGAAGACATACAAATGGCCAACAGGTACATGAGAAAATGCTCAACATTACTAGTCATCAGGGAAATGCAAATTAAAATCACATTGAGATACCACCTTACCCCAGTTAGACTGGCTATAATAAAAAAGATGGTGAATAACAAATGCTGGCAAGGGTGTGGAGAGAAGGGAACACTCCTACACTGTTGGTGGGACTGTAAGTTAGTACAACTACTATGGAAAACAGTATGGAGGTTTCTCAAACAACTACAGATAGATGTTCCATATAGTCCAGCAATCCCACTTCTGGGTATATACCTAGAGGAATGGAGATCATCATGTTGAAAGGACACCTGCACTCCCATGTTCATCACAGCTCTGTTTACAATAGACAAGATTTGGAACCAACCTAAATGTCCATCAATGGAGGAAAGGAAAGGAAGGATAAGGAAAATTGGTATATATACACCGTGAAATACTACTCTGCCATAAAAAAGAATGAAATTCTCCCATTTGCAATAACATGGATGAGCTTGGAGAAACTTATGTTGAAGGAAGTAAGCAAAGCACCAAGCAATAAATACCACATGTACTCACTCATAAGTGGGAGCTAAGAGAGAAAGAAGGAAGGAAAGAAAGACCACAGTGGTGCATTGGACTTGCAGAGGGAGAGAGCACACCTAGGGATACAAAGCAGAGTGGGGGAAAAGGGGAGGGGAAGGGAGGTTGGGGATAATTTGGTTGGCGTCAGGGGTACAATTGCAATTTGTAGTAATGGGCATGCTGCTAGTATGGATCTGGTCTTCACATCTAGGGCACGAAGGGGGACAATCAGCTTTGTATCTCATGAATATTCATAACCATCAAAAACCAAAACAAATACAAAAAAAAAAAACATTTTTATCACTCCAAAATAAAGCCATGTGTGCATTAAGCCTTCACTCCCCACCCCTCTCTCCCCAATTCCTCGACAATTACTAATCTGCTTTCTGTCTCTGTGGATTTACCTATTCTAGCTGTTTCATGTAAATAAAACCATGCAGTGTATGACCTTTTGTGTCTGACTTTTCTCATTTAGCATACAGATGCTCCTCAATTTACAGTGGGGTTACATCCTGATAAACCAATAATAAGTTGAACACATTCTAAGTTAATAATGCATTTAATATGCTGATGAGCTTATTGTAAAGTTGAAAAACCATACGTTGAACCATCCTAAATCGGGGCCCACCTGTATTGTCTGAGATTTATCCATGTTGTAGCATGTATCAGTACTTCATTCCTTTCCATGGCTGAATTGTATTTCATTGTAATGAATTCAGTCAAATATCAATACATCATGATGAAATGTTGTTGTGGATTGAATTATGTCCCCCCCCAAACTCCCTGAAACTTGAATTGAGTCCCCCAAGTTTTATGTATTAAAAACTTAGCCCTCACTTTGACTGTTAAGAGGGTTGGAAATTCTGTTATAGTAATTGAAAGGTGAAGCCTTGAAGAGGATTGTAGGACCATGCCATAGCGAAGGGATTAAAAATGGTGGTCAGGGGCATGGTTCTGGGGGTTTTAAGAGAAGAGGAGAATCTATCTTTCCCTCTCTCTGCTCTGTCTGCTCCCACCATCTTGCAATGTGAGACCCCTGGGTCAAAGTTGCCACCACCAGATGGACTTTGGACTTCTCAGCCTCAGAAACTGTAAGCAATAAATTTCATTTTCTTTATAAATTACCAAGTTCCAAGTATTTTGTTATAAGCAGCAAAAACAGACTAATACAAATGTACTTGCTCTTTTCTTTTCCAAACAGTTACTTTCTATTTATCATAAACTCCTGGACAGAGATAATTCCATAAAAACATGTGAGATCTTTTGAACTTAACTAATGAGACCTAGAAGACTAAACATCAGATGGAAGATTCAGAGTAGGAATATCCTTTCTTCTGAAGAACATAAAGTTATAAATACCGAGGAATAAAAAAATCTTTTGCATGCAGTACTTCTCTAGTAGTTTGTCAATTTTCTTTTAAATGAGGAATTTTTAGTTGCTTAATATTTGGTTATTTTCCATTTTGTGTGTTTGCTGAAAAGGTCCTTTCCAGGATTTCCATAGTTGATCCTCTGGTCTCACTGTCTTCAGTAAGTTTAAGTGATATGACTTTTGAACTTTATTTGAAACTCCACATGCTGAAATTATAAAAACAAAGATCTCAAAAAGGAAATTAGTATGTGGTCTCTAAAATTAATTAAGGCTGTAGGAATAATATGCATGGCTAAGATTTTTTTAAAAGTAACTAATAAAAGCCAACTTAAACAAGGCCAAAGTTTTTGCAAAACCATTATTTCAAGTGGATATTCACTGTGAAGGAATGCCTTGCTTTTACTCACATCCATAAAATTAACTGATTGGAGAAATATTAATCACAGTTTTTAATGGTGTCATAAAATCAGTAATTTTCATTAAATGTTTGTTAGGCTGTGATAAACTTACAGTGATATTTTGAGACTAGCAATCAGCCAGGAATAATCACTCGAATTACTTGACTGAAACATATCACCTTTAAAAAAAATTATTGAAACATAGTTGATTGTACATATCAGTGGGGTGCAGAGTTGAATATGTATGCAATATGTGTTGCTCAAATCAGGATCATTAGTAAGTACATTCAATATTGTACAATGTAATTATTTCTCATGGCCCTCTACCAATTTCTCCCTTACCCCTTTTCTCCCTCTTCCTTTCCCACCTTTGTTAACTCCAGTCAAACATATCACCTATGAAACTGAATTCTTATACCATACACTAGAAAGAAGATTAATATTAATGGACCTCACGTGGCTATATATATATATATATATATATATATATATATATATATATATATATATATATATATATATATATATATATATATATATATAAGGAAATGGTGTCCCCTTCCTTAGAGCACATAAAAGAAATACAGGTAAGTTTCCTAGTATATATTGGACTGTTTGACTTGTTCAGGCAATGATATGTCTGGGATGAAAGTGATTAGTGAGGATGTAGGGAGATGAGCCTAAAAATTTATGTCTAATTTCATCTTCTGCACCAAGATTACATGAGATGCTTTCCCCCTCCTTTAGGATCACAAGCCCCACATACACATTTATACTGATTTTTCCCAATAAAAACACTTAAAAATATATCCCATTTCAAAATTTTTCATAAGTGGTTGATCACTGTTGACCCAATATTACTAAACACTGTGAAGAGATTTTGTAACAATTCTCAGTGCTATATATCAAATATAAAATGCTGTCTTTGCTTTCTTTATGTCCAGAGAAATTGAAGATGATGTTTATGTTCTGTCAAAGCCTAAACCTGTGCACACCATATGTATATATATGATGATGATGATGAACAACAAACAGCCATTCTCAGCAGCTGACTTTAATTGCAATATGCTACAAGTTAGCAGTATGTGAAAATGCATTTTGTCAAAGACATCGTAAAAATGACAAAAATAATCAAACAAATTTCAAAAGCTGACAATGTGAGAAGTATTAATGGGCACAACTGTGGACATTTGATTTTTTCCATTCATCATTCTGCAATGCTTTTAGGTAATTATTTAACATGAGGAGTGGGAAAGAAATTTGGAGGAGAAGAAACTGACACTGGTTATTAAGAGATCTAAAAAAAATTTCTGTTTGCACAGATGCACTCCTTGGTAAATCAGTGAAACAGGTTAGTTAGTTTTATACAATTCAGAACTAATTTTATTCCACTGTTTAAAAATGTGATCATGGTGTATTGAGTTGAAAGTAATTTAGAGTCCATAATAGTGTAATGTCCTTTTTGCAATATCCTTGAAAATTGTTCCTAACTCTCTTCTTGGACCATCACCTGAAAAGGGGAGAATCAGCATGACAAATGAGCCCATCTCATTACTGGACATTCCTAAATGAAGAAGGTTTATAGGCTTTTCCCACCTTTTAGATTTCATTTTGATCTTTGGAGCAATAGTAACAAATAGTATCTTGCTTGACATCATTTTACATATCTGAAATAATTATTATATCTCCCTGTGGGTTTCTGTTCTGCTTAATAGGCTTCCTATTTTCTTCAAGTGTTTCTCTTCATCAAAGATTCCCAGACCCTTCCTCATCCTGACAGAATTTCTCAGAACATATTCTCCTTTGTGTCTTATAATATGGTACTCAATTGAAAATAATGTTCTGTTATTACATTAGCAGTTCAGAGCAGAGTAAAAGTCTTATCTGTCATGATTTGAACACTACAGTTCTATTTATGCTGCCTAAAATTGAAGCAGATTTTAGTAGCCATTATACTGTTGGCTCACCTTAAGCTTGTGGTCAACAAGTGTTAGTTGAAGTGTCAGAAACCCAGGTTTTCCACCTGTCTTTATATACATATAAAAGTTGATCTTGTTTTACACCCATTAGGATGGCTACTATCAAAAGAACAAAAAATATAGCAAGCATTGGTGTCAATATGGAGAAATAGAAACCCCTTATGCACTGTTAGTGGGAATGTAAAATATTGGAGGTGTAGCTATTGTGAAAAACACTATGGGGGTTCCTTAAAAATAGAATTACCATATGATCCGCCATCCCACTTCTGGTTTTATATCCAAAAGAATTCAAAGCAGGGTCTTGAAGAGATATTTGTATATCCTTGTTTATTGTAGCATTATTCATAATAGCCAAGAGGTGGAAGTCCATAGGTAGAGGAATGGATAAAGAAAATACAGTATACACATAACAGTGAAATATTATTCCATCTCAAAAATGAAGCATTCTGACACATGCTACTACATGGATGAACCTTGAAAATATTATGCTAGGTGAAATAAACCAGTCACAAAAAGGCAAATACTGTCTGATTCCACTTATATCTGAGTAGTCAAACTTATAGAAAGCAGAATGATGGTTGGCAAGTGTTGAGAGAAGAAGGGAGGAAGAATTCGTGTTTAACAGGCATAGAGTTTCAACTTTGCAAGATAAAAAAGTTGTAGAGATCTGTTACACAACAATATGATTATACTTAACACTACTGTAATTGTACACTTAAAAATGGTTAAAATGGTATTTTTAAAAAAATTTAATCCTCATAATAGTCTCTTTAAAAAATTTAAAAAAAAATTTTTTTGGCCACAAAACAAGACTTAATCCATTTAAAAAGATTAAGATCATAGAAAATATGTTCTCTGACAACAACAACAGAATGAAATTTAGAAAATTCACAAATGTGTGGAAATTAAAGAACACTCTCCTAAATAAACAATAGGTAAAAAGAAAAATCACAGGGAAATTAAAGATTACTTTGAGATAAAAATCAAAGCACACATATCAAAATTTATAGGATGCTGGGCTCATACAGTGCTTAGAGGAAAATTTATACTTGTAAACACCTATGTTAAAATTATGAAAAGTATCAAATCAGTAATGTAAACTTTTACCTTAAGAAAACAGAAAAAGAGCAAACTAAACCAAAAGCAAATATAAGCAGAAAATAAATGTTACAATAGAAATAAATGAAATAGGGAATTAAAAAACAATAGAGAAATTCAATAAAACCAAAAGTTGATTCTTTAAACACATCAACAAAATTTTCAAACCTTTATCTAGACTGACCAAAAAAAAAAAGAGAGAGAGAGAGAGAGAAGACCAAAATTGCTAAAATCAGAAATAAAGAAAGAGCAAGGGCAGTATTTCATTATCATTATGGTTTTTATGGTGGTAAGATTTAGTTTCTTTTAAAAATTTTTTTCTTCTTCTTTTTTTCTTTTGTCCACCTGGGTTATTTCAAAAAGACTATCTTCAAGGTCAGAAATTCTTTCTCCTGCTTTTTCTAGCTCTCTGCTTAAGCTATCAGTTGTGTTTTATATTGCCTTAAGTGAATCTTTCAGATCCATGAGTTCTCCTACATTCTTTTTAAAGATATTAATCTCTTTGTAAATTTCCTCCTTCATAACCTGGACTTTTTTCCTCATTTCATTATATTGTTTAACTGAATCTTCTTGTATCTCAGTGAGTTTCCTTAGGATTGTTGCTTGGAATTCCTTTTCAGTCATTTCAAGGGTTTTCTTGCTCTATAGGGTCTGGTGTTTGATAATTATGATATTCTTTTTGTGGTATCATATTTCCTTGGGTTTTCATATTTTTAGTATCTCCTCATTGATGTCTGGTCACGTGGTAGAGCAGTTGCTTCTTCTATCACTCAGAATGGGCTTTGAGGAAAGAGATGTCTTCTTCTTTTTCTGGTCTCTGCTGGTGACTCTCCTTGAGTCAATTTAGTCAAGTGTCTGGCGGGCCACCTGCATGGTGGCTGTGGCTACTGCTGTGGCATCAAGCCACTTTTGTGGCAGTTGTGGTTGTGTTGGGCCAGCCATGCTGAAGTGGTGTTTTTGGCCTGCTCTCTTGCCTGCTTCTGGATGCAGGGGTCTGCTCTTGGCCCCCTGCCTAGTACTCCGGGCAGTCCTCTCTTCAAGATGGTAAATTTAATGTTCTGTGTTTTTTACTACAATAAAAAAGGAAAAGTTTATCTTGTTTTAGTATAATGTTTCAGATTGTTTAATTAATGTTCTTGATGTAGTATAGCATTTATTATATATTTCTCCAAACATTGAGTCTGATTCCTATTTTATAAGTAGTTTTTTCAGTCCTAACCATTTATAAGAAAATATTAATAGAACAGAGACAAGGAAAATACCCTGTGGCGCTCTATTATAGGTATTCTGACACATTGAAGCCAAGTAATTAATCAATATCCTTTGGGTATTATCTTTAACAAGTCATGGCTTCACATATCAATGAATCTTTTGAGTTTGCATTTTGCCATCAACAAAAATGTCTTAGAGGACTATGTCAAATACTTTGCTGAAATCAAAGTAACTTGACTTACCAGTTTTAAAAGATCAAATGTTCACTGCATTCTTCTCTAAAATATTGATACCGCATCTATTTAATATTTTTTAAACTTTGGCAGGAATTAGAAATAATCTGTCAGTTTAAATTTGGGGTCTAATTTTTAATGCTTTTAAAAATTCACATTGTTACCTGCTGGTCCAGTTATCTATTGCTGCACAACAAACTACCCCCAAATTTTAGTGGCTTAAAACCATAACCATTTTATTGTATCTACCAATTTTGGGGCTCTAAAATTTGGGGAGAGCTCTGCTGGGTGATCCTTCTGTCCCATGGGGCATTGATGGAGGTCATTTCATGAAATTTAGCTTGTCCAGAGGGTCCAAGAGGGCTTCACTCACATGTCTGGCATCTTGGTGGGGATGCCAGAGCTAGGGACTGCTGATCAGAGTGCCACCACGGTCAACATGTTTCATGGTGTTCAGGGAAGTTGAACTTCTTACCTCTTCTTATGTGGCTCAGGTCTCCAAGAGCAGATGGTTTAGTCAAATCCTTCTGCAATTAATTCATGCAACAACTGTTTATTAAGTACCCAGTATGTGCCAGGTATTGTGTTAGATGCTGTGGGATGCAGTAGTAAATGAGATAGACATAGTCCCTGCATACTTGTAGCCTACAGTGAAATGAAGAATAATGTCATTAAACAAATAATAGCAAATGGGAAAGCAAAGGTTGAGAAGGATTGTTACAAAATATTTGTGTTGGAAATTCCTTCCAGTGTGTAGCTTCTTCCCCAGGGCATGTTAGGTTACCATTACAGAACAACATTCTATCAGGCAAAATGTTTTTTTCTTTTTTCTAACTGAGATATAGTCTCATTTGAAACTCACTTATTTGGTTGTCTATGGGATATTAAAACAAACAGTAAAACATCTATCTTACAAAACATTTTTATGTACTAGTGATTAGTTTAAAATGACCTATTCTTTGATATTTCTTCACAGTGCAATCTATTTCATACTGTCCTTCTTTTTATTTTCCAATTTTCCATAGATGCTTTCAGGAGAGAGATTAGATTGTTCATGATTCTTACATATAAACAATAACATACTCACCATAGTAAATCTAAAATTCCATAAGTAGATTAATATGATTGCACATTGTAGATTCTTTTCAGCCTTTATGTCTTTTTACTTTCCAAGCAAATCTGTATTGAACAAATTTGAAGCCAGATGCAGAAAGGGTGAAGGGTTGTAAAGAAAAATGTCAGACACTTAAGCATAAATTTCTTCATATTGAAGTTCGTTCATCTCTCAGTTCACAGTCTACACATTGCCAAGCTAATTTATTAAATGCTCGAGAGTGGTCTAAGATGGGAAATAGGAAATTAAATTCAGCTGATTTTGACCTTATGTTTTAACTCTTAGACAACAACTTTAATTTTTCAAAGGCTTAAAATATCTATCCTTTAAACTCATTTTTGAGTTAAAAGTGTTGTATACTATTAAGTAATGAGTGACTTCTTAAAGGAAAGAAATATAGTCCTACATAATAAAGAAATGACACATCAAAGATACATTTCTTTGATCTTGCTGTATTTATAAACCAGTTTCTACATGATTTTAAGGGTGTATACGAGATACTGGGTTTAAAATAATATGCAGTATTCTGATTCTCCATTCTTAATGTTTCTCATTCTCTAAAAAGGTCACAAAGTTTTAACTTTTTATTTTGATGTGTTTGTATGGTCAATTTTCTAGTTATTAATGTAATGCTAGTAGTAACTAGCTGTCTAGAGGAAGATGCAACTGCTCAAGAGACAGGAATAATCAGAACCAAAGATGAGGTAAGTGGGTTATCTTTATAATGTTTAGGTAGCAGATTGGTTGCTTATTGACTGTATCTGGCTAACACATTTTTTCCCCCAGTCCACAGATTTTTAGATTGCTGAAACTGAAACCCAGAGTTTTAGAATGTTTAATGTTTGCAGATGGTTTTCCTAACAAGTTTACTTAGAAGCCATAGATCATCATGATAATTTAATATATAACACCTTTCTAATTTGCAAAACCAAATCATTTGAATTCTATAAACAATTATGTCAATTAAATCAGAGTGAGACTTCCCTTATATGAGGAATAGTCAAAGCATCTGTAATTTAGTATGGCTCCTGCTAGCTCCTAAACTTTAATATAAGGAGAAGTAGAAAGAATTACATTACTTTTCATTAGATAATATAGCCTTGGCCTTTTTATTATAGAAAAGGTTGATATTCATTCAAGAAGTGAATACTTGAAGTGCATAATCTATTTTTAGTTTAAAAAAAACAGTAAGTTTATTATGCAGGATGCTGATATAGAAGTTGTAGTGAAGATGTAGTGAAAGGAAAAGTGTGATTATTTGTTTATAAGTTGACAGATAAAATTGTATGTATTTCTCATGTACAACATGATGTTTTGAATTGTACATATATTGTGGAATGGTTAAATCTAGCTAATTTGCATACTTCATGTACTTATCATTTTTGTGGTGAGAATAACATCTACTCTCAGTGTTTTTCAAGAATACAATATACTGTTAGTAATGTATACAGTCACCATGTTGTACAGTAGATCTCTTGAACTTGTATAATATTTCAAGATAAATTTTAAAGAGAAGGGAGTTCAGAGAATGTAATAGGGCATTGTCATCTTCAACTATTCTACCTGCCCAACTACTCGCTCATAGAAAATGAGAGGTAAATTAAGAATACGTAAACATTAAACATTTCCTTGATGATTTCAATACCAGTTCATTAATTGTGAATTTTACAGTATACTGGGAAAGCCATTTGAATTCACTTCTCTCAGTTCTTCAACATTAATGTGTAGTTAGGATGTTCAACACCCTTGGCATTTGTTGTTAATTTCTGCTACTAAAAATAACCTGATAGTTGTTTCTAAATATAAATGCTATATGAAATTATTTGGAGTCAATTAGCCAATCAAAGGAGTTTAGTACCAAATAAGTGTCCTGTCCTTGATACTTGAACAGAAACACCTAGTTGACCTTCGGTGAGATTGTGATATGGGTCAATAGCATCTTAAGACTCTCGTTTCTCGTTATGTCTTAATTTAAGTCCTTAATGGAGCCCTCGTACCTTTTGTAGCCCCTTGAAGTTCTCTCTTGTATATCAAAATTTGATTTCACATAACTCAAAAACTTAGGCAGACTCTGATTTTAATTGAAAAAATAAAATTAAAACCAGTAGATAAATCAAAATTCGAAGGAGTCTTTTGTACCCTCTAAAATAATCTCATGAAGGCAGTGGTCTAATTTGTTTTTCAGAAAGACAAAACATCTAGGTCATGCATTATAGTGCAATATTGCCCCCAAAAGTACAGACTTAAAGCAAAACATCTAAGGAGTAAGGAGACGACATGTAGTGTATACCATCAGCCTACATTGTCTGAAGTAGTTCTAGTTACACATATTCTTTTACTTTACCCCTGTAAGCACCCTTGATTTTATAAGGGTCTCATAAGAATGTTATAATTTTAATTTTGAATTTTGAAAGATACATTCCCCGTTCACTTTGCTAGGAAGTTAGTTGTTCTTGACATCAAACATAAAACCAGATGCCAAATGGTGACTATTGCTCAATCACATTATAACAAGGAGGTTTTAACAAACACATTTTTGTAATTACTTTTCATCTAATTAGCTAAGAAAAGTAGTGACCCATTATGGTCTGACAAGCTTCTTGCTATATGATTGAATGAGGTCAGCTATAGTGAAGTAGATTGGAATCAATCAGTCATCACAATTTATGCTGAATTTACTTAATTATGCAAATTTGATCTGTTCAAGTTTTGTTACACTAAACTTGCCACATGAAAATGGGACTTTATGAATATTTGTTAGAAAAGAAAATTAGGAGGAAATAGTACATTTATTTGCAATTGACCAAGACTGAGTGAAACTCAAGTCGTAGGCTATATGTATGATTATGACAAATCATTATTATTTTCAATAAGGTATTCATGTGGACCCTCTAAAATGAGTTACAATATTAAAAATCTTTGATATTCTTACTGTAAATTCATAAGAGATATGCTTTTGGAAATTATTCTCATTGTAATGTAGGGCTCATACATGAAGCACAAATATGGTTTTAAATGGAAATTTTTTCTGAATTCTTGGGTATGTAGCATTTTGGTAAAAATTTTGGAAAAAAGGGATCCTAAACAAAAGAAAGAATGATGTAGTCTATGTACACATTTCATCAACATAAAAGACTGGTTTAAGATGAATCATGAAGAGGTATAATAAGTTTGATAACAAATGATTAAGCAGAAGCTTCAGTAAATTCTATGAGATAAAGTGAGTACACTTTGGGTAAGTTGACACATCTCTATGGTTTTAGGAGAATTTGGCCTGGTTTTGCATTGTCAAGTGATAAATTACAGGACTCTCAACAAAGTGTAATGATGAATAAGTAATAATTAAAGATAAGTTATCCTGTGGATGGTAATTGGCGGGATGAGACAAGAAATTCTGTAAAGCTCCATATTTCTTATTATTTTGGTTAATGATCTGTAGGATGAATCCATAACATAGTATTGAAATCTTTGTGAACTTAATTTAAGCTATAGACAATTATGCCTCCGAGGGGACATCTGGCAATATCTAAGGACACTGTTGGTTGTCACAACTGAGGCGAGTGCTTCTGGTATTTAGTAGATAGAAGCCAGGGATGCTGCTATGTATTCTACAATGCACAGGACGGCTCCCCTACAATGCAAAATTATCTGGCCCCACATGTCATTAGTACTGAGACTGAGAATATCTGCTTTAGAGCTAACAGAGCCTCTGCAGGATGGGCAGAGAAATGAAACAAATGAATCTGAGGATAAAAATGGGTGCTTTCAAGAAAATTGGACTTCAAATCACTACTTTTACAAAATGAACTAAAGGAAGGATGGGCAGGAAAACTGAATTGCTGCCAGATATTAACTGTTAGCACTGGAAATTCAAAGAGAATGGGGGAGGTAGCCAGACACTAAGTAAAATCAAATTTATCTTAAATGTAAAATGGGAAGTTTATAACGAGCTCTTCCCAGGAAAAAAAATAATGCTTTGGGGTCTGTGTTTAAAGGGGAACCAGTTTTTGTAATAAAGTTCAGATGCAGAGCTCTTTTTCCCTTCACAAAAGCCCATGTAGGAACATGACTTTCCACCATACTATATTATCCTATAAAAAATATGGCTCATATGAGGGTCTGATTCACTTTATTGCTTTGCCTTTCCTCAGGTCACAGTCCACCTGTTTCTTGGATTCTAATATTTTCAGAAGGTGCTGCTTGAGAAAGCACCCCCCTGGTTCCAGAACTGCTACAACAGAAGCCCAAATTGAAGGAAGTGTTGGGAAGACTAAAGTGGTTGGGGAAGACATGGTATGATTGATAGAAAAACCACGCTTTGGGAAGTCTCAGGTTTCCTTCCATAATGGTCTTCTTCAATTAATAAATTTTATTTTTTAGAGCAGTTTTAGGTTTGAAGCAAAACTGAATGGTACAGAGAGGTCCCCTATTATCTTGTCTCCCACCACCCACACTCATAAACCTCCCCCACTATTGACATCCCCACCACAGTGGCATGCTTGTTATAATTGATGAGCCTATGTTAACACATTACAATCACCCCAAATCCATAGTTTACATTAGGGTTCCCTCTTGGTGTTATACATTCAGGTTTTGACAAATGGGTAATGACACGTATCCACCACTGTAGTACCATATAGAGTAGTATCACTGCACTAAAAATTCTCTGTGTTCTGCTTATTCATCTCTTCCTCCCACTTAGCCACTGGAAACCACTGATATTTTTACTATCTCCATACTTTTGCCTTTTCTAGAATGTCATATAGTTAGAATTATACAGTAAAGATAATTTAATTGGCTTCTTTCACTTAGAATATGCATTTAAGTGCCATCCATGTGTTTTAATGGCTTAGTAGCTAATTTCTTTTAAGTGCTAAATAATATTTCATTGTCTGGATGTACCATAGTTTATCTATCCGTTCATCTACTGATGAATTTCTTGGTTGGTTCCAAGTTTTGGCAATTGTGAATAAAGCTGCTATAAACATCTGTGCAGACATAACTTTTGAGTTCATTTGGATGGTAAGAGTATGTTTAGTGTTGTAAGAATCTGCCAAACTGTCTTCAAAAGTGGCTGTACTAACAGCATTTGGTGTTTATGTTTTGGATTTTGGCCATTCTAGTAGGTGTGTCGTAGCATCCTGTTTTAATTGGTAACTATCTAATGACATATGATGTTGAACGTCTTTCTATATGCTTACTTGACATCTATACATTTTCTCTGGTGAGCAGTCTGTTTAGCTCTTTTGCCCATTTCTTAAAAAATGGAATTGCTTATTTTCATATTGTTGAGTTTTAACAGTTCTTTGAATATTGTGGACGGTTCTAAATCCTAAATGTCTTTTGCAAATATTTTCTCTCATTCTTTGGCTTGTCTCCTCATTCTCTTGACATTGTCTTTTGCAGAGCAGAAGTTTTAATTTTAATGAAGTTTATCAATTCTTTCTTTCATGAATTGTCATTGATGTTGTATCTAAAAAGTCATTACTATACCCAAGTTCATCTAGGTTTTCTCCCGTGTTATCTTCTAGGAGTTTTATAGTTTCAAATTTTATATTTAGGTCTTTGATGCATTTCGAGTTAATTTTGGTGAACAGTGTAACGTCTGTATCTAGATTTATTTTTTAACATGTGGTGTCAAGTTGTTCCAGCACCATTGGTTGAAAAACGATCTTTGCTCCATTATATTGTCTTTGCTCCTTTGTCAAAAAACAGTTGACACTATATATGTGGGTCTATTTCTGGGCTCTCTGTTCTGTACCATTGGTCTGGTTGTCTATTCTTTCAGCAATAACCACACTGTCATGATTACTGTAGCTTAATAGCAAGGTTGAAGTTGGATAGTGCCATTAAATCTACAGACCAGGTTGGGAAGAACTGATATCTTCATGATATTGACTCTTTTATCTTAAAGGTGGAGTATCTCTATTCAGTTCTTTGATATCTTCCATCAGAGTTTTGTAGTTTTCCTCATATAGATCTTGTACATATTTTATGAGCTTTATACCTGAGTTTTCCACTTTTGGGGGATGCTAATGTAAATGGCAATCTGCTGTTACTTTTAAATTTCACTTGTTCATTCCTGTTACATAGGATGTAGATTGACTTTTGTATATTAACCTTATATCTTGCAACCTTGCTGTAATTGCTTATTAGTTCCAGGAGTGTTTGTTTGTTTGTTTGTTTCGTTTGTTAATTCTTTAAGACTTTCTACAGAAGAGATTTAAAAAGAGTTATTGATTTTTTAGTTTGGTTAGCTTTTTACTTATTAGGGTGCAGTGACAAACTTCTAAGCTTCTTGCATGCTATACTGGAAAACAGAAGTCTCTTTCCTTCAATTTTTCCTTTCCCTCACTTCTCTCTTCCTCTCTCTCTCTTTCTCTTTTTTTGTTACTCAATTATTTTGGTTCATAGGACATTATTATTTGTTCTTTCTGTTTGTTTACTCTAATTTTCTGCATCCCTGATTCTCATTCCAATTGAAACTCCACCATGGTTACACATGCTAATTTCTCTGCTATAGTATAGGCTCTTAAATATGCCTTTACCTAATAAACTGAGTAGTAGTGGCTTGATTGTTTTAATTAACATAAATTGTGTTTTAATTAACATATGTTTTAATAAACATATGTGTTTTATTAACATAAATTGTATTGCATTATAAAGTTTGTTCTGTTCCTTGCTTTATTTATTCAACACTGATGAAGAGATCTATTCTAATTGCTGTGTCTGTCTAAATCATTGCTTCTCACTGTTGCTTTTCAAATTTCATAGTTTTCAGAGTATTTCAGAGTTGCATCCAGCCCACATTTCTCCTATAGGTAGGTATGACTTGGTTACCTCTAACTTTTTGCTATCCCCACAATGACATGATGAACATCCTCATATACTTCCTACCATGGATACCCAGGAATGTGATTGTGCTTGGACATTTGATACTTAATTTCATCATATTGATTTCCATAGTGTCTGTATTCAGATTACATTTCTACCAAAAGTGAGTAAATGTTTCCTACTGCCCATGTCCTTACCAAAAAAATTGGTGTTATCCAGTTTTCTAACTTTGTCTATTTTTTACAGTTGTAAAGAGATGCTTCCTTGTGGTTTTAATCTGCATATCTTGGATTAGTAATGAGCTTAAACATTATTAGATGTTTAGAGTTATCCTTCTGTGAATTGTTTCTGCCTTTCCTCACTTTTAAAATTGGGTCTAGTGTCTTTTTCTTGTTTTGTTGAAGTTCTCTCTATAACCTAGAGATTAATTTATGGTTGACTTTGGACCCCTACCATATCTTCTTTCCAGTTGCCTTCTTTCTGTCTGTAGGATCCTTCAGTAAATAGAAATCCTTAATTTTGATTTATGAAATATATATCTTTTTTGGCTTTATATCTTGTGTTTTTGGAATCTTTACTTTTAAGAAATATTTTCTCTTTTGAATTTACCAAGATATTCTCTTACATTTTCTCTAATTTGCTTTGTATTTATGCCTTCTTCATTAGGTCTCTATTCCATTTGTAATCCATCTCTGCCTAGTTTATATGGTAGGGACTCAACCTTATTTTTCTCCATATAATAAGGAAATTTTCCTAGCACAATCTACCATATTATCCATCATTTTCCTACTGTTTTGAGGTGTCATCTTTAGCATGTTTCAAGTATCCTGGGCCTTGTTCTAGACTTAATATTCTGTTCCTTTCTTTCAAAATATGATCATTGCTATGGCAGAAACACATTGATAAAATGCTATGGTTCTGAAGTTCAAGCGTTTATTAGTTAGGGTTCTCCAGAGACAGAAACAATAGGATATGTTTACAAATATATGAGAGGGGATTTATTAGGGGAATTGGCTCACATGATTGTGAAGAGGTGTCCTATGATAGGACATCTGCAGACTGGATGCTGGTAGTGTGGTTCAATCCAAGTCTGAAGGCCTCAGAACTAGGGAAGCTGATGGTGCTGTAATGTAAGTCCTGGAACCCAAAAGCTTAAGAGTCTTGAGCTCTGATGTCCACAGACAGGAGAACAGAGCAATTAGCCTTTTTCTATGTTTTTTCTCTCCTGTCCCCCAGGTCCACTCAAGTTCTCATGCTAATCTCTTCTGGAAACACTCTCATGGATACACCTCAAAAGATAGCTTTACCAGGTTTTTGGTATCCCTTAATCTAATCAAGTTGACACCTAGAATTAACCATCACAAAGAATGAGATGGGGGAAGGACTCGATAGCCCATGCTTGTTCACCACATTGCCAGGAACACATAATACCCTTTACCCCACCTTGAAGCCCCTAGGAAAACAATGTAGGAAAGCCAAAATTAATATGTGATAGGAAGAGAAAGTAACAATTCCTAATGACCTAAATCATTCCAGACTTGGGGCTTTCTTCCGATGACAAAGGACTTTTTTTGACAAAAAGGGTACTTTCCCTGAGATGTATTTTCAAATGACTTAAGCTCTTTTTGGATGGGCATAGCTTTCTCATAATGCCACGGGTGTACACTGTAGTTTCTATTTCTACTTCTATAGCACCAGTTTTTATCTCTTTTACCTATCCCTTGATTCTATAAATAGCCACTTAAAATGTTTTCTTTAACACCTCCTGGCCCTGTTCACTCCTGCAAGCTGTTGTCAGATTAATCTGAAACAGATTTTGGAAGTGTGGGATGTCCTCACTGGATCTCCATGGACTATCATATACAGCCCAAATTCCTAGTCCAGCATTTAACATACCCTATGGCCCTAATTAATTCTCCTAAGCTTATTTCTCACTACCTGTGTACATCAATTAGTTTTCAGATAACTTGTATTCCCTGATGTTCTCCAACCATACCCCGTGACTGCTCACTTCTGTGTTTTAAGCATAGAATTTAAGAACTTAAAGCAACCCTGAAGATGAGCTAGCTCCATCCTACATTATACAGATGGGAAGGCTGAGGATTATGTAATTATTAGTGTATAGAAGGACTTACACTCACACCTGCACCTCAGACTCACAGGCCAATGCTGTTTAGACTATACCAGTTAACTTTGTTCATGCTCTTTCTTTTGCCTCCAATGCTTTCCACAACAACCCCTCCCTCCCAAATCTGCCTGTCTAAATCCTGCCCTTCCTAAAGTGATTGAGTGTTACTTCTCCATCAAAGCTTTCCCTAATCCTCTTAGTCAAAGTAAACTTTTCATTCTTCAGTTTAAAATGAAATTCTGCACCTATTTTTCCGAACTTACATTCAGTCCTATACTGTGGTATTTGTGTCATATTATCTCCCTCATCCTAAAATGTATGTGTTTTGCAAGGAAGAGCCATGTCATTCCTTTTGATGCCTAGCACATTGAAAGCACTTGAATAATATTTGAGTGAAGACATAGAAGTGATTAAAAGACAAATCATTCACAAGTGATTGGCAGCCTATCCTTCCATGGCATGTGTGTGCTGGTGTGGAAGAGAGGTTCTAAACTAGTCTGTCCTCCTTTTTTTCTTTAGCCCAATGTAAACACTTTGGAAGTTTGCATTAATTTTTCTTAATTTGACAATTAATCTTGTGTCATCATAAAATGGTAACAGCTCATTGTCTTTTCTCCCCTCTCCAATGTTAAACTAATCACACAGCTATTAGAGGTATAATATCACCGTAAAAAATACTGACATCAGGTAGTATCTAATGAACATCAAACAGAGGGCTTAAGAGTCACTTGATTTTTTTTCCTTTCTTTTTTCTTACTTTTTTTCTCAGAGCAACATGTGTGGATGGGCAAGTTGATGTGTGTTGATGCAGGTGTCAACTGATAGGGAGACAAGATGGAGAAATTAACATAGAAGTAATATATAATGAATAGGTTTGTTTTAAAAAACAGGGAATGACTAGTAGTGAATATTAGAAAATTGGTGCTACATAGGAAGCAAAAGTAGTTAGATATTTAAAAATTTCTAGACAAAAACTGAACTGCAGAAAGTGAAGTGGTTTTTAGGATGTGCTGGCTGGAGGTCCACCGAATGTTTAGCTCTGGTCTTGAAGCCACAGCAGTTGGCACTATATTTTTTTCTTTTAAAGGAAAAGCTGAATAATTTTTGGCTGTATCCCAGACCTTTGAGAAAAAGGCAGCAGATGAATTAGGTTTTAAGGAGAGATACATTTAGTAATTATGAATGTTATCTTGTAAGAATTTGAAGAATTGGTAAAATGTGAATCACTGACTCCCTGATTTACAAGGGATGTAACACTGCATCAAGACAGAAAACACTATGGTGGGTTTGGCATTTGTGTTTTCTTTTCTTATGGACTGAAATACCATTAATTTAATGATGTATTTGTTTGTTGTTGGCCACTTTCTGTTTTGAATATAATATATTTCAGTAAGTCAGTATGACCTCTGACTATCTTGACTAAAATTTGGTAGATTAAATGGAAATGCCACTATTGTAATTTGTTCTAATCTTACATGTTTGAGAAAGAAAAAATGACTACCAATTAGTTTCTAGATGTTTTCTACTCACAACCAAATATTGCTGTGATATCTACTTAGTAAATACAATTTAAATTTTGGATTCAAAGAAAGGTACCAAAAACAGCATGGTGCTGCAGACTAATAGAACAGAATAGAGAACCCAGAAATCAATAGATTCTCAGCCAACTGATCTCTGACAAAGGCATCAAGAACATACAATGGGGAAAGGACAGTCACTTCAACGAATGATGCTGGGAAAACTGGATATCCATATGCAGAAGAGTGAAATTAGACTTCTATCTCTCACCATGGCCCCAAATCAACTCAAAATGGGTTAAAGACTTAAACATAAGACCTGAAACAATAAGGCTCCTAGAGGAAAACACAAGGGAAACACTTCAGGATGTAAGACCAAGCAAAGACTTTATGAATAAGACTGTAAAAGCACAGGCAACAAAAGCAAAAATCAACAAATGGGACTATATCAAACTAAAACGCTTCTGCACAACTAAGAAAATAATCAACAGAATAAAAAGACAAATTACAGAATGGGAGAAAATATTTGAAAACTATAAATCTGACAAGGGATTAATGTCCAGAATAAACAAGGAACTCAAACAACTTCACAGTAAAAAAAAAAAAAAAAAAAAATCTGATTAAAAAATGGGCAAAGGAGCTGAATAGACATTTTTCAAACGAAGACATACAAATGGCCAACAGGTACATGAAAAAATGCTCAACATCACTAATCATCAGGGAAATGCAAATGAAAACCACTTTGAGATATCATCTCACCCAAGTTAGACTAGCTATTATCAAAAAGACAGAATAACAAATGCTGGCATGGATGCAGAGAAAGGGGACCCTTCTGTATTGTTGGTCGGACTGTAAATTAGTGCAGCCATTATGGAAAACAGTATAGAGGTTTCTCAGACAACTACAGATAGAACTACCATATGATCCAGCTATCCCACTACTGGGTAGAAACCCAAAGGAATGGAAATCATCATGTCAAAGGGACACCTGCACTCGCATGCTTATTGCAGCTTTATTTTCATTAGCCAGAATATGGAACCAACCTAAATGTCCATCAATGGATGACTGGATAAGGAAAATGTGGTATATTTACACAGTAGAATATTACTGAGCCATAAAAAAGAATGAAATCCTGCCATTTGCAGCAACATGGATGAGCTTGGAGAAAATTATGTTAAGTGAAATATGCCAGGCATAGAAAGAGAAATACTATGTCCTCACTCATAAGTGGGAGCTAAAAACTAAATAAATTAATTATGAGAGAAAGAGAAAGAAAATAAGAAACAACAATGACAATAATATTCTGAACTTTCAGGAGAGAACAGAATCAGGGTTACTAAAATTGGGAAAGAGGGAGGGAGAGGAGGAATGAGGTCAGCAAGAAATTGGTTAATGGACACAGAGAATGATTATGTGTGTTAAAAATGAATAAGCTAATTATCCTATTTTGACCATCACATACTGTACACGAGTATTTATAGTTAACTCTGTACCCCACAAATATGAATAATCAATGAAGATTCAATTAACAAAAAAAGAAAAAAGAGGGGTTAATTTTTTTTAAAAGAAATTTTAAATAATCTCCAGATTGCATTTCAAGGCAGAAAAGTACAATGGCTGAGAGTTCGATTTATGGGGTTGAATTCATTTTATATTAGCTCCCAATTCATTTTCTACTCTGCTTGAAGTCATGAAAGCCACTTAATTATGCCAAGGCTCTGTTTACTGTTCTATACAATGGGCATCGTATGGGGTTCTTTTCGTATAAGAGCTAAGCATAATTCATTCTATAAAAGCATTTGGTACAGTGTTTATAGCATCGTAAGTTCTTAGAAATGATATCTACTATTAGTGGTGGTGTCATTATAATCATTATCATTGTCATCGACAGTGTTACACTAATCAAAGCTTAGGACAGACAAAAATTAAGGTGTTTCATACTGATGTCCTGTCCAGACATACAATCGTTTCTAGCAATCATTGGGATTGTGCATGTATGATCTGTCCATTTTAATGTCCAAATCATACAAAATTGTGTAAAATTAAATTGCTTGACAACTTCTAAAAAATAATCAAATTACAGCTATAAAGAATAAAATATCCAGTAGCTGCTTTAAGAAATAAAATCTAATCATGTTTATTCCAATTAGATTTGCAGCCCTACAATGACTTCTCACTGTACTTCGAATAAAATTAAGACTCTTTAAAATGCCCTTCAAGGCTCTGCAAGATCTGGCTCCTACCTCCCTCATAGCTTCACTTCCTTCCCATTCCTCTTCTCCCCTTCCTCCTTCTATTTACCAGGCACACTTGGCTTCTGTTTCTTTCATTGTTCTTGCACATGCCCACTGTCACATCTATCATGTCACTGTTTTATTTCTCTCCTGGCACTTATGACTATCCAACATTGTTGTGTGTGTGTGTGTATTTGCATGTTTACTGTTGGTATTCTCCTATCTTATAGAATGGGAGCTTTATAAGACTGAAGACAATTGACATAATTCATAAATTTTCATGTCTCCAGTGCTGAAAGCATTGACCTACAACATGGTAGAGCTCAATACATATTTTATGAATTAATAAATAAATGCAAAAATAAATAAAATATGCTGAGATCTGGTCAATTCATATGTACCCAAATTTGGACCCTAACCTTAAAAGATCTTCCTCTGTTTATTTTTAAGTAAAAAAAAATTGTCATTATTTATAGGTAGTATTTAATTTCTCTTTTCATAATATTTTCTACTTAGAACTTTATTTTGACATACAAATGAATTGCAAGATTACTGTAGGATAAGACCTGTTTTGTATACATTTTTGTATGCTTCTTAACTCAAATACTAAATGTCTAAAAAGTTAATCATCATGCCTTTTGTAAGGTCAAAATTATAAATGGAGGCCTGGAGACAGGTTCTAGCAGAATTTTTCATAAAACTAATCTCACAATAGTTTGATAATTCAAGGCTCAGAGCCTATTGTATTTCTCTCTTTAAAATGCTTGAGATTTTACACTGGATGTAGTTTAGAGCACAGCAGAAGAATATGAATTTCCATAAATTGGTTCACTTGAGGGGATTTTAAAGCTTGCTTTTTTACCTTTTCTATATTGCTGGTTTCAGAAGGTCAAACAATTCAGGATTCAAAACAGTGATCTCCTGAGACCATGGATTTGTCACCATGGCAACAAGCAAAATAAATCAGTAAGCAAGGACAGGAAGAAAAAACGATTGTCTTGTATTGTTCCACAGCATCGAAGGTATCAACAAAGCTCAGTTCTTTCAAGACGTATATATAATGCTATTGTAAAGGTGACTGATGTTAGTTGTTAATCTCCTAATTTTTCTGGCATTTTATCCCCCAACCTAAAAATGGAAATGTTTAGGTGGCAGGATATGTTTTGAAAAAGACCATTCTTTAATTGCTCAAAATTGCAATGACCTTTTAGTGTCAGTTTCCAAACATAATATACAAATTATTCAAGGTCAAAGTAAGTATACTCGAAGGTTAGTTACTATTTATCTATGTGGGTTGAAGCAAAAGAAATGGAACAGACGTTTAAATTAGCAAATGGGAAATATCAGAAGTCAGAAGAGTATCTTACAAAACCTTTTGTATTTGAGGAGTCAGTGAAGAAGTCTCAGAAATATGGTCACCTGGATGAAGAACCTTTACTTGCCTGAATCTAGAAGCAAAGCAACTAGGCTAGGTGTTGGGAATTGTCTTTCTTCATTAGGAAGCTGCCTGCTGGTTGTTGTCAGGTCTGGGCTGCCTCACAAGGCACACAGGGAAGCTGTACTATCTATGCAGAGTGGAGGGTTGTGACATGGGTGAAGTTGGAGTAACTGCTGGCATCAGAGCTCTGCAGAGGGCACCATCACACGGTACTGTAATGGCTGTTTACATTTTGTCAGTGCAGTTTAGATTGTGAGGTCCATGTGGGAGAAGATCAGTTTTTCGTCTTTTTCATATGAAATGCCTATCCACAGTTCCTGTTATTTAGAAGTTGCTAAACAAATACATATTATGAAATGAATGAATACTTCAGAATGGATTATAAAAAAAACTTGTTTTTCTTAACTCTCCTTTCTGAATCTAACATCCATAAACTAATCTAATAATACTTTTATGTAACAGTTGTCAAAAACAAATTATACCGGATGGATTTAAACAAGCAAGGAAGACTTTACTTAGGACTATTGAAATAACACTTTATTTAAGACTATTGTAATAAGGGAGAGATATTGAACCCAACTCCATTGAGTCAAAAGATGGGAGAGTTGCGAGCTGGGTTGAGCTAGTGGAAAAGAACTGGAGAATGTTAGGGGACTGGTTGGTCAATGTAATTAGGCCATCTGCTTTTGCTAATTGGTACTTATTGATGTTAGGCTCCTACCCTCCCACAGAGACTGGGAGACAGGAATACTATCTTTTTTGATGATTACATTTCATAGGGATAACTCCCTCATCCTAGAGAAAGGCATTCCTGGGTTGTAAAACTAGCATGAGGCTGGGAGAAGATACACATTGTCAAAGGGACAGAGAAAGAACTTTCAGCTGCAAGTTTTCTAAAATATATATTCTAAGAATAGGGAGATCAGGGGCCTGTAGTCAGGAAGAAATCTGTCTAAAGTTTAGTTAAGCTAAATGAAACACTGAGAGCGTATTGGTCACAGTGTAGGTTATAACATAGTGGAGAAAGTTTAACCACATATCAGAAATTTTCTTGTATTCATCTTGATTTTGCTGTTTTTTTAAGTTACAATGGATTTTTAAAAATAACAATACACTGAAATTTATTGTATGTACTTGAGTTCAGTTAGCATATAGTCTCTTGAGTTTTTAAAGAGTAAGTTTTGTCTTTCCAATATTAATCTTATTTTTATTTCATTTTTTCTTATTAATATTATTTTATTTCCTTCCGAAGGCAAAAACTTCATCATTTTAATCATTTTTAACTGTAACTTCTTCAGCTTTGTTATATTTTTTCTTTTTTCAATGAGGAACTGGAGCCAAAATGACACTCAAAATCACGGGTATGGTTGCAGCAAAATTTTATTCATGGATTTGAATAATTTGTTATGCATTAATTAAACAACTCTCTATTGAAAAATGAGTACATTCAAAACATTGTCCAAAGTGCCACATGGAATAAGAAGAAAAGCTTTGATACCCATTCCCTAGGACCTTTCTATTTGGCGGAGGGTATGGAAAATGCCCTGAAGTATCGGTGTTGTAAGTGTAATAAAAAAGGCATGAAAGCCAGAAGCAGAGATTATTTCTTTTTCACATGAGTTCATGAAGAAGGTGGCATTTGAATGGGACCTGAAAAGATCAACATGTTTATTGGAAACACACTTGTTCCAGATGAAGCAAATGTGAGGGGCTGAGGTGTACAGCAAGGAAAGCACAGAGCATTTTTGGTATTTGCTGAGTTTGTGAATAGAAAAGGAAGTGTATTTAACCCCTTGGTTATATTCTTCAGCTATAAAAAGTTGGGATGTTACATTACATCACTAAAAGTATCTTCTATCAGCCCCAATAGACATAAAGTCCAGAGAATTATTTGAAACCTGTCCACTTTTCCCTTCAAGATACGAATTGAGCCCACTTCAGAGGGACCCTGAATATCTGTTTTCTCCTCTATTCCATGTGTTTCCTGTATCTTGCTTTTTGACTGATAATTCTTCTGCCAGGTTGATGGTTATCTTTTCCTCTCAACCTATTGCCAGGCTTATGTTGGTAGGTTTATCTTCAATGGAGTAGAGAGATTTGGGATAGGAAATGGAATTGGGGGTGAGAAGAGTCATTTCAGGTCATGTGAGTAGGAGACTGGGTTGAAGAAAAAAAGCACTTACTGATTCCAGCCTCAGAATAAATAATTTATAGCCTAAAATTCTTTTCTGCTAGTAAGATTGCCAATCTTTTAAGGTATGAGTTCTATAACTCCAAGTAGTTATAAGGTAAAAAAACCTCTCCTTACTTTTCTCACGACCCCTGCCCCTTTGATTACTTAAGCTGAATGTGGGCCAGAATTCCAGAAAAGGGTGATGGTATGCTCCTCCTCAAGATGAAGGTGAATATATAGTGAGGGGGTCATAGTGGGAAGAGGAAAAAAAATCCCATGAAGAATTAGTGCAATGTCCACCTGCGAAGGCAAGTTAGAGCCAGCTGGAGATCTGTTGCAGATCGTATTTTCCCAAAATCACAGCAATTTTTCAGTCCCCATACTTCCAGAATGTTGGCACTCCCCATAGAGAGGTAGATTCTATTTCTTCTAGAACTTGAGTGGGTTCAATACTGCTCCAGCCATGGAGTGCTGCATACGTGACACTGTACGATTTCTGAGGCTAGAACTTCTGCTTGTCTCTCTTTCACCTGAAACTCTTTCCCTTGAAAGTCAGCCACCACGTTGTCAGAAAGCCCAAACTAGTCCATGAAGAGAGACAATACAAAAAAGGCCACTATAGGGAGGAATAGCCACCATTAATTGCTAGACGTGTGAGTGATGGATCCCTCAGTTGAATCCAGCTCCAAGCTTTCAAGCCTTCCAGATGAGGCCCTCAATATTGAGCAAGACAAGTCATCCCCACTATGCCCATTGAAACTCCTGACATAGGAATGCCTGAGCATAGTAAATGTTTGTTCAATGACACTAAGTTGTGGGGTGATTTGTTGTGTACACACACCAGGTCTGTGAATGGTATATGGAGTCTGAACTTCTGATGACAGGGTAATAGATACATTGGAGGGGAGGGGAATGAAAGAGACTATGTTAATAAAAGTTTAAAATTGAGTAGTGGCAGGAGAGAAACTAGGAAGAGGTGGTTACGAGTAACACTGTGAAAAACAAACCCACTCTGTTTGAGTGCTGATTGGACCTAAGGAAAGGGTCTATGAAAAGAAACCAGTCAAAGATTATGGGAACATTTTGAGGATTCTTGGGAGGAGATCCAGTTTGGAGAAAATATCTTGTTTATGCACACTCTGTTCTACGTGTCAGTGCAACATCCAAGAGGGGTTCAACAGCCATTGGAGATACAAAGTTGGACATACTTTTCATAGAGCCAATAAATGAAGATTACAAAAGTAGATGAATAGCGTGTTGAAAAGAAAGTCAATGGATAAAGGTGAGAGACACTGACAGTTAAGGAGTAAGGGGAGGAAAAGCAGTGGGAAGAGAAATTAGGGAAAGAAAACAAAAATGTAGAAAGAATGAGTGCAAGGCAATTTTGCACAATGCTAAGGAAGGAGAGTTGTGTGTGTGTGTGTGTGTGTGTGTGTGTGTTTATTCTTTTTACAAAAATTAGTTTGCCAATAATGTTCAGAATGAGAATGAGGATTTAGAAAGCAACTACATTTTATGATTAGAAGAAGACTTTCTGGAGAATAGCTTCAGGGAAAAATGAGGCAAAAACCTATTTTCAGTGATAGTGATTGGGTGGCTAGAACTGGAGGCAGGAGGAATAGACCCAGTGAAATTCCTTAGCAAAACAAAGAAAGGAAAATAATTGCTCAAAAATGGAAAGAATTTGAGCATTCTGAGGCATCAGTAGAGAGAAAGCCAGAGGGACCATCGCTGGATTATTATACCCAAGGAGTTGGGAAGGGATCATACAAAGAGCATATATTGGGGGGGGGGGTTAATTTAATTTAATTTAATTTTTTCATTTTTTTGGAATCATAATTGATTATTCATATTTTGGGGATTTAATGTTGACATATGTTGATCAAATCAATATTATCAGTATGTATATTGTTACAAATTATACTTATTCTTTATGCCCCTTGTCCAATCTCTCCCTATCCCCCCTTCCTCCCCACTCCCACCACTGATAACCCTAGATTTCTTCTCTCCCTCTGAAAGAGTAATGGTTACTCTGTTGATTTGTTGCCTAGATGATCTGTCCAATGCTGAGAGGTGTGTTCAGCTATCTCAATATTATCATAGAGCAGATGCTTCTTCTGTCACTCTGGAATGGGCTTTGTGGAGAGAGACATCCTCTTCTTTTCTTTGGTCTCTACTGGTGACTCTCCTTCTGTCAATGCACTCCAAAGGCTGGCAGACCATCTGCGTGGTGGTTGTGATGTCTAACCACTTTTGCAGCAGCTGTGGTTACTGTGGTGGCTGTGGTCGGCCACTCACATGGAGGTGATGTTTTGGCATGATCCTTGGTGCTGGTGGTATGCCTGGTTGTGGGGGGTGTCCGGTCCCTGGCTCCATACCCTGGGTCCCTGGGCAGGGCCCTGAGGCACTGGCGGTGTGCCTAGATGTGGGATTGGGGTCTGGTCCCTGGCTCCATACCTAAGGTCCCCTGGTGGGCCTAGAGGTGCTGGTGGTGTACCTGGGCTGCAACTAATCTTTTGTCCTTTGCTTCCTTCTAAAACAAGGGAAATTCCTGTGGGAACCAGTAGTTGAGTTGTGTTGTTCAGCCAAATTGCTGCTTTGTTGCTGTTTCCCTAGGGAAGACTTTTTGTGCAGGTTGGGGTTTTATAGGTACTTCTGGCTCTCCAGAGACGGGGTACTCCTGGGTTGTATAGGAACTCTGATCTTGGCCTGAATCTTTTCATCAAACTACACCCCATGGAATTCTGCATTCCTGACCAGTCTCCTCTGAATGGTCCCATGCTGATTGTGGGGTGGATCAGCTGTCCTTGCTGTGTCCCAGTGTTCTCCCAATGGGTCTATCTCTCCCCACCGCCCATGCTCCAAACACTTCCTGGGACGGACCCTGCACTAGTCCCTTGTGATGACTCACTGGCCTCTGACTGGCTCCTTTTTTTCAGCTGTTCTGGCTCCTCACTCCTGCGTAGGTCCACAGGAGCCCTATGAGTGGTCTTGCTGTCCTGGGGAACACCAAGGCCCTCTTCTCCCCTGTTGCCTCCAAGCAACTCCACCTGAAGGGCACAGCTACAGCTTCTTCTGGCTCCTGCTCCATGTGTTTCAGCAGCTCCAGCCTCAGAACTGCTGCAGCCCAAAATGCTCACAGCAGTTTTTTTTTTTTCTCTCATTGTGGCTTCTCCTACCTTCATGAACCATGTAGGTCTCTCCTCCTCTTCCCATGAGCTCCAGCAGCTGCATCTTGGCTACATTTTTATAGTTGCACATTGGTTGATTTGTGGGAGAAAGTGACACTGGGGAACCATCTATTCTGCCATCTTGACCAGAACTCCCCTAATATTAAGTGGAGAAGGGACACTTCTACTGAGTCAAAATAAAAGAAAAAAAGTGAGGTAGATATAGAAATCTGGATTGCATTTTTTCATTTTTTTCCTGGCAGTATCAATATTGAATTATTTCACTGGAAAATAATGACTCTGTCATCGAAGATACACAAAATGTTAGTTGCTAAAATATAAGGCTGTGTGACCTACAGATTTGTGCAAATAAATAACAATAAATAGAAGATTTAATTTCCAATATTTTTCTTGTATGTAACTTTCAGCTTCCCAAATCCTCTTAGCTGACAAGAAAATTTCAGAGTACTGTGTAATCTTTTAATTGTTAGTCATTGGTGGTTATTGTGTGTTGATGTATTGTCACATTTTGGTCATGTCTCTTGCAGGTATTATATTTCAATCTGTACCCAACAAAGGAATCATCATCTGAGTGAGATAGTTAAGGTAAACATTTGTGTAGTTTAATAGTCTAAACACTTTAAAACTTCTGACAGGTGCTGATCGTATTTAGCATATGCTTTTGCCTGTACCCATGACAATGTGTCTCTCTTTCTCTGTATTTACCATCTCTATCTCTATCGTTTTCTCTATTTCCATCTCCGTCATTTCTATCATCTCTATTTCTCTCTGTCACCCCTATCATGTCTATCTCTGTCTTTACCTCCATCTCCACCTCCACCTCCACCTCCACCTCCACCTCCACCTCCATCTGTCTGTAGGTTTGGAGCTGGTTAAATTTCCAATTTGCATTCAGGCTCTATTTAAAACTCCTTTCATTCATAATGTACTTGGATTAATTAATAACGCAGATTTGACAATATTTGTCTCCTAAGAAAGCCCCTTATTTGGGGGTCATTGGAAAATTCTATCAAGAATGTCATAGATGAAATTTAACAGGAAAACACCCAATCCCTATATACAATTCCACATGTAACCACATGTATATATGATTATCATTACACTGTCCAAAGCAGGAAAATAAAGACTTCCAGAATAATTTCATTATTTTTTTATTTTTGAAAGGGGATAATATTTTATACAAATGTTCACAAAGCATTATAGCAGTGAAAAATTAAATATAGTTACAACAGTTCTCATTTAATTTTCACAACAATCCCTGGAGATAAGGAGGTATCATCCCTGGGCTGCCTCATGGTTCCCTGTTGTATTCATTACCTACACTATTTAATTTTGTATTTTTTAAAAAATCAACTCACTGAAATATAATTTTATAGATCCACACAAACCATTGCATTTCACTATTAAATAAGTAAACCAAAAAGATTATTACAGTAGAGATTACATAGGATTTTTTCCTATCCTATCAAAATATCTAAAATGCAAGCTGTTTACATTGTATATTGATGAAAAGCTTATAATAACAAAAATTAGGAATGAAAATTCCAGGAGACTAGAGTTTTTGAGTTCACATACCATCTGCAGTTATTACCCTTGTGGTAATTGTGTACATAAAGATACAGATTGGATTTCAAAAGTTCGTAGTAAGTATTTATGAAGCCAAGAACAATTCTCTTGTTGCAATTCCTGATTTACACGAATGCACTTTAGAATAGCAGACAAGAGCACTTGTATTTTCCAATCATTTAAAGACCACTTTGTGAGATCAAATCCACATCATTTAGCACTCTTGGTGATTAGTATTCTGTACTGTCAATTGCCCATATTTGTTAAAGTGTTTTTTTTTTTTTTTTTTGAGGATTGCCAGTAATTTATTTGTTAAATCAAAGCCAAAGCAATATATTCTTTTTTATTTATTTTTTTAAAGTTTATTTATTTATTTATTTTTTAAATTTTATTTTGTCGATATACATTATGGTTGATTATTGTTGCCCCTTACCAAAACCTCCCTCCCCCCCCAACAATGTCCTTTCTGTTTGCTTGTCGTATCAACTTCAAGTAATTGTGGTTGTTATATCTTGTTAAACAGTTTTTAATTGCTATTTTCCTTTCCTACTTAAACAATAGTCCTTGTAAATGAAAAGAAAATCTAACATAACATGTTTTTTTTTTTTCCTTTTGCATTGTGAATTTAAAATAAAAATTGTGACCGTGTTCTGAACAACTGTTTGAATTACTTTTCTTTCATCGTGAGACACTGGCTTTTTGAAAGTGTCAACTACTACTTGGCTTTTTATCCAATTATCATCACTATACCTGTTGCCTTGGAGAAGAGATTGAATATAAGATTTTATTTATTTCCTCCACAAATATTTTTAAAAGATAGAGAGCTTGATTTTGTCATTGTTCAAAGTTGAATTGAATAATATTTATGGAAATTTTAAAGACTCAAATTTAAAAAATGATATATAAAAAAAATACAAGTACTGGTGAGAATGTTGAGAAATTGGTACCCCTGCATACTGCTGATGGGAATGCAAAATGGTTCACCCATTATGGAAAATTGTGTGGAGGTTCTTAAAAAAATTAAAAATTGAACTACCATATAATCTGGCAATCTAACTTCTGGGTATAGGTCCTGTATTAGTCAGGGTTCTCCAGAGAGACAGAATCAGTAGGATATTTTATGAATATATGAGAGGAATTTACTATGTGAATTAGCTCACATGATTGTGAAGAGAAGACCCATGATAGGCCATCTGCAAACTGGATGCTGGTAGCGTGGCTCAGTCCAAATCCGAAGGCCTCAAAACCAGAGAAGCCGATGGTGTCCTTGGTGTAAGTCCTGGAACCCCAAATCTGAAGAGTCTCGAGCTCTGATTTCCACAGGCAGGAGAGAAAAGTATATTCCAGCACCAGCAGAGAGAGAGAGATTCACCTTTTTTCTCTGTCTTTTGTTCTCTCCGAGTCCCCAGTGGATTGGATGGTTCCCGCAAAGTTGAGGGTGGGTGTTTCCCACCCAGCCCACTTGAGCTCTCATGCTAATCTCTGCTGGAAACACCTTCATGGACACACCTAAAAAGATAGCTTTGTTAGACTTCTCAGCATTCCTTAATCTAATCAAGTTGACACCTAAAATTAGCTTTCACAGATCCAAAATAATTGAAGTAAGTATCTCAAAGAGATATTAGCACTTCCAGGTTAGCTGCAGCATTATTCACAATAGCCAAGATGTAGAAACAACATAAATGTCCATCAACAGATAAGTGAATAAAGAAAATGTGGTATATACAACAATGGAATACTACTCTGCCTTTAAAAAGAAGGAAATTCTGTAATACATGACAGCAGGATGAACCTGGAGGTTACTATGCTAAATGAAATAAGCCAGGTACAGAAAGACAAATACTGCATGCTTCCACTTACATGAGGTATCTAAACTAGTCAAATCAGTAGAATCAAAGAGTGGAATAGTAGTTGTCAGGAGCTGGGTGGAGGGAGAAATGGAGAATTACTGGTCAATGGGCATAAAGTTTCACTTAAGCATGATAAAAAAAGCTCTAGATATCTGCTGTACGACATTGTACTTATAGTCAAAAGTAATGTATTGTACACTCAAAAATTTGTTAAGAGGGTAGATCTCATGTTAGGTGTTCTTACCATAATAAAATAAAATTTCAAAAAGAAAATGAATAAAATATTTAATTTTCACTCTGGTCTTAGATTTCATGTATAGGACCCAATATGGATTCATTTTCATTGTTCGAATGCCATGTCTGTTAGTTTTTTGTAGTAACCTCAGCTTTTTAAAGGAGCAATTGGGTAGAACTGAATTTTTCTTTGTAATTAAGTTGTCATTTCACTTATAAAGATTAAAATTGGTCTAGGTAATTTAAGCAGAATCCTGACACTTTGAGCATAATTTAAAAATTTGTCTCAGAAATACTGAGCATCTACTGTAGGTCAGGCTTCCTGCTAGGCACTGAGTATAAAGTGGTGAACCCAACAAATATATTTTCCACACTCATGGAGCTCCCGCTAGGAAGGAGGAGGCTGGCGATGGTCAAATAAACACACAAGTATATAATTACCACTTGTGATAAATAGTATGGAGTGAAAAGCAATGAGCAATTATGGAATATAACACCAGGGCACCTGCTTATACACAAGATGATGGGGAAAATACTTTTCATAGGATTAGCTGAGACATGAATGAGACGGAATGAGCCAGGTGAAGAAGGAGAAGCAGGATATTCCAGGCAGTGGGAGCTGTGCCCCTGGAGGCCTCGACGTGGGAAGCACAGCCTGGTGTAGTCCTGGAACAAGAGCAGGGTCCATATACAATGGGACAGTGAGTGAGGATGGGTGAGGTAGGCAGAGGCCAAAAGATGGGGGGCTTTGTAGCTCATGATACAGAGTTTGCTTATTTGTGTTTGAAGCATACTGGGATACTGTTGGAAAAGAGTAAATGGGAGAGTAGCATGATATTTCTTTCTTTCTTTCAATGATTACTGTAGCTTGTAGGAGGTGAGTACTTTGAAAAAAGTCAGATAGTACAGGAAAGCCTCTCTATTGAGGAGATAAGTCAGGAAGTACATCTTTGATTTAATAAATATGGTTTGCTTTGAGGAGCAATGTGTACTCTAAATACCAGCAATTCTGTTTTCCATCTGTGTATCTTGTTTATGTTACTTATATTTTTGATTCTTTTATGATTTTGCTTATATTTAGTATCCATCCAGATTCTTATTTCCTATTTTCAATTTCTCTGAAAATGTCTGATCATAATACCATAACTGTGCCTTCATCTATCACACACTATGAGCTAAGAATTGTGCAGAGGTGAAGACATTTATAATTGTCATCCTTTCCCACCCTGTCTCTACTCTTTCTTGTACCTGTTTCCTTTTTTGCCTTTGTGGATCACTAAGCTGTAGAATCACTACTCATTCACTATATCACTTTTTCTTCCTGTATGTGTGTACACACACACATACCTATATACGTCTATACAAATATATCACTTCTTTATATCTCTTATTCAATAACCTCTACTAAGGTAGGGTATTTCTTGAAGTTGCTGTGCTTGAGCTAGCATTATAGAAGTGGGCAAATTTCATTTCCTACCTTAATTATTAGGGCCCAGAGGCTATCTAAGTTTAGTGCTACTTCTGGCAAATTATAAGCAATTTTGACAACAAGAAAACTGGAAAATAATTCTTAAAAGTAAAAAATCAGCATCTATTTTGCTATCTGATTTCTATGTATGGTTATATTTGTATATCTCTATCTCTATCATATATAGAATGAGAGAGAGAACATACTATTCTTCTCAAAAGAAGATATCAGTCCAATGTAATTCTTAAAATGGACAAATGGAGTCCTTAAAATTAGAGTGAAGTTTTGCATATTTAATGTTTTGATTGGATATTTATGCAAATTAACGTTTCCATTCTCTTTTTGGAGATGAATGTACAAGTGTCTAGCTTACCATTGTTTTATTTTGCTATTATCACAAATTGTACAGGTTCTCATTAAAGTTCTTTTCCCTTATCCATTCAAAGTACACATTTCAGTCACTCTTACAAAATGCATTTCTGAAGTTATTGCTCAATCCTGTTAAATGATGAATTCTCTATTGCTTCTGGAAAGAAAAACGATACTTACCAAGGATTCTGAAGTTGAATTCTATAAGTAAATTCCTGAGTTTCTGAGATGATCTTTCTTCACTCTTCCCTCGGCATTTCTAGATTTTCTCTGTTGCAAGTACTGAAATTTATTATTCAGTAAATACACTAAATTGCTTGCATAAAATTATTTACTTTTGTAAAAGTTTGTGTTGCATTCAGGAAAATGAGTTCAGATTAAAGCAATAAATATTGAGAACTTGTGACTGAAAAATCTAGTCACATATATTTAAATATTTGTCATAGTAGTTATGAAAATGCCCATTTTTATTATAGATATAAATTAATGTATTTTCCTTAATCTAGATGCAAATGTGATCAATTACTTTAATAAATCTACATGGTATTCTTATAATAATGACAATAGTTAAATATGTTACTTGCTTGAAGGTGAATTGATCATTGATAATGTATTCAGCCCTTTCATAATTAAGGCAATCTTCATTGTTGAAAATATAGATAACATATTATCGATTTTATCAAATCTATCAATATATATGTTTGTTTCTGAACATGGTCCTGAAATAAATAATACAATAAAACATGTGTTCTTCATATGCTAGCCTCCTGATTTAAGAAGTAGTCCTTAGCACATATAAGTAAGAAAAGAAACGTATACGCAAGTCAACAACACTGGATAAAAATAACTTTCCAATTTTTTTCTATATGCAGCAATTCAGTCATTGGTTTCATAGATTAAAAATGTTAAGTATTGGATACTAAAGAACATATGCAAAATTGAGAATCTCATTGATTTCAGAACCTAGGGAAATATTTTTATTTGAGAGAAGGTCTTATATTTGCTTAAATAAGTTAACTAATTAACTTGCATAAAATGATTAGACTTTATTTAGTTACTGAGTAATACTGAGCACCCACTGTGTACTGCCCGTTACAACAGATGATACAGTTCTACCCCCTCTCCCACCACCTGCTATCTACAAAGGGATTTTCCAGGGTAATACATATATTATTATCTCTGAAAAATGCCAACAGAAAGCTGAAAACTGGTGTTTATGTGTATGAGCACCCTGGCTTCTTCTTATCGGTACAGTGCATCCAAAGTGTGTTTCCCACCCCCCCCATTTGCTGTAAATGTTTAAATCACATTTGTTGATGATGAGGAGGAAGGTAGTATTTGATCTGTTAACTCAAAATCATGCTTTCTAGATAACAGTAATTGTGATCTAGATTATTAATTTTTATTACAACCCAGGAGTCTTTTTAGTGTGCTTAGCCCTTCACTGGTGCATGCCACCCAATTAGCTCGGTGTTTGAGGTTAAGTTGCGTAGGCGGCAGCTGTCAGCTGATGATGCCTACAGGATCAGGTTGAAACGCCGAATGTTCAAGACCTTGTCAGCCTAAAGGTCAGTGATGCTCAGCACTGACTGCACAGTGGAATCTCCTGGCAAATTTAACACTCACATTCAGGTTGGAAGCTCAGATTCATTCAAACAGAATTGGGGGCAGAGGGTGCCTGAACACAGGTGTCCCCCTTTTTAGTATATTTTCCATTCATTTTCTTTTCCCTGGAGACCTTCCCGTTTCCTACAGTCAAGTTAACATGTCTAGAAAATGATGCGAAGCAAAAATATTTTTGCCAGTGTTTACAAATGTGATCAAAATCCCCAAGAGTAACAGGATTCCTTTTTTAACACATGGAATGAGTGATGAAATATGCATGAAAGGCATAAACAAAAAAGGGGCAACATCCATAGGAAATAAAAAGAAAATAGTGGCTCAGGTGCACTTTTATTGGAACCAGGGTTTCTTGCAAAGAGAGTGTTCTGCAATTGCAAATTTGGGGAAAAAACTCTTAATGACAGCAGTTACTCTTAGTGGTTGGCAAGAGATTGCATAAAGTTCTTCATAGTAGTGTCACATGTCTTCAGCTTCATTCAGCTGTCACTCACATGGCCCTCACAACAGTACTTGGTTCTGGTTGGCTCAACAAAGATGCTCTTGTGATTGAATTGAGACTGGAAAAAATTTCTTGTCCTTCCTTGTTCTGGGGAAGGGAAACAATAGTGAGACTTCTAATCTGAAACATTTAGGCAATATTTTTGGAAACATGCGTATTACCCTCAAGAAACAAAATGGCTAAACTCTTATCGTGGAATTGTACTCTTTGCTCAAAATGGAGTAGAAGTTTAAGAATCAAATGGAAGCATTACTTTCAGTAGGAATTCTATTTGGTTATCAGTCAGTTGGCAAAACTGCTTCCAGTTTTGATGGAAGTTGTGATTAGTGACTTTCCACCTGGATCTAACAAGGAACAAGTAATGTTGAAAAGAAGGAGTCGCAGATTTAAATGAGGCAGGATTTACTTCACTTTGGGCCCCAAAGCCTTCATCTTCACAGAAAATTCAGAAATAAGGTATCAATGTCGCCATAGTTTGAGTTGGTTACTGACATCCTTGCCGCATTGGGATCTATTGCTAGAAGGATCACTTGTTCATATCAACTAAGAACCAAATTAAGGAGTTACCATAAAATGATTTGCAGCTCAGACTAAAGTTGGAGACAGAAAATAGAGAGATTTTGATGACATGTCTTATACATATCACTTGTGGAAACAAACATATTTGCTCAAACATAAAGATATTTGCTCAAATATATTTTCTCTGAGTGACTAAAAGCATTTACTTCTATTTGGAATAAAAACAGTGAAAATTGAAAAAACAAGTCTACTTTAAATTTCTTCCCCTTTTTTTTCTTTTATACTAGAAAGTAGTGATTTAAATGATATATTTGTGTGTATCTTGGTTTTCTTAGGGCTGCATAACAAAGTACCCAAAACTAAGTGGCTTAAAATACCAGAAATTTATTGTCTCTCAGTTCTGGAGGCTTGAAGTCTAGAATCAAAGTGTCAGTAGGGTTGGTTTCTTCTTCAAGATGTAGAGAGAATCTGTTCCATGCCGCTCTCCTAGTTTCTGGTGGTTTTCTGGCAATCCTTGGCTTATAGATTCGTCACTCCAATCTCTGCATTTATCTCCCTTCCCTTTATGCATGTTTGCCTCTGTGTCCAAATTTTCCCTCTTTATGAGGACAACAGTCATATTGGATTAGTATTTATAATAATGACCTCATTTTAACTTGATTATTTCTGTAAAGACCCTTTTTCCAAATAAAGTTACACACTGAGGTACTGGGGTTTAGAACTTCAACATAGTATATATATTTTTAAGGGGACATAATTCAACCTGTAACATTGTGTTACCAATAAAGTTCATTTGTGAGGAAATGTGATGCCTAATATTCTACGCAGCTGGAAAATTTGGTTTGCAAACACTATGCAATGAAATAATGCAAGTTCTTTGCTTAGTGCAAGCTTTCTGAAATTATAGGCTTATGCCACCTGAAACCTGCTGAAGTTACCATAGGTAGTTGAGAGGCTGTTCACTTTTTAGAAAGTGAAACAACAATGTTTCTTCAAAAGTGGCTTTCCCATGTATGAGAGTTCCTTTTTCCGCCAACCTCGCCAGCATTTATCATTCTCAGTCTTTTGGATATTAGCCATCCTAACTGGACTGAGATAGTATCTCAGTGTGGTTTTGATTTGCATTTCCTGAATGTTGAGTGATGCTGAGCATTTTTTCATGTGTCTGTTGGCCATTCATATATCTTCCTTTGAGAAATGCCTATTCAGCTCCTTTGCCCATTTTTTAATTGGGTTACTTGCTTTTTGGTGTAAAGTGTTTGAGTTCCTTGTGGTGGGACTGCAAAATGGTGCAGCCTTTATGGAAAATGGTATGGAGGTTCCTCAAACAATTGCAGATAGTTCTACCATATGACGCAGCTATTCCACTGCTGGGAATATACCCAGAGGAATGTTGAAGGGATCATCATGTCCAAGGGATACCTGTACTCCAATGTTTATTGCAGCACTATTTACAATAGCCAAGAGTTGGAACCAGCCCAAATGTACATCATCAGATGAGTGGATAAATAAAATGTGGTATATCTACACAATGGAATACTACTCTGCTATAAAAAACAATGAAATATTACCATTTGCATCAACGTGGATGGACTTAGAAAAATTATATTAAGCGAAATAAGTCAGGCACAGAAAGAGAAATACCACATGTTCTCACTTATTTGTGGGAGCTAAAAATAAATAATAAGCAAGCATACAAACAAATGGTGGGGGGTGGGGAAGAAGACACAACAATCACAACAATTCCTTGAACTTGTTAAGACAAGTGAACAGATATGAGGTTGATGGGAGAGAAGGGGGAAAGAGGAAGTGGTAAAGGGCCATGAAAATCAACTACATTGTATATTGATAGATTTAAAATTTTTAAAAGTGGCTTTTCATACAGAGAGAGAGGCTGTAGAAACTCCATTCACAGCGAAGAGGAAGTAGGTTGTTCCTTCTCTTACTTGTTTAAATTCAAAAACAGCAGGACAAGGTGCCTAGTCCCTAGTGCCACTTCCTGGATAACATGATTTTAGCACCAGTGTCGACTACCTAACAAAAGCCTTCTGTTTTTAAAAGATCATTCTTAAGCTATCCTTTCCATAGTTGGATAGCCTCTAGGGCCAAGGTTAAATACTGTAATGATAACTACCACTAGCTCATAGTATTTCTTTCTACTCCTTTCCTGTTCTTTGTACTATAACTAGTTTTACTGGAATTATCTGACCTATGCACAGTTCACTGATTCTTTCTATTCACCCGTACCTACACACATACACACACCAACAGGTTAATGTTCAAAGTGTAGATATATATTTGGGAGTCAATTATGCAGAGATGAAACTATGGAAATGAAAAGACACTCAAGATTAAAACACAGGCAGATAAAGAATTTCAAGGGCAGAACCTTGAAGAATACATACATGTTTAGGATAGAGTTAAAAAAAAAAGTCAGAGAGAAGGATGAAGCCAAATATAAGAAAATCTAGATTATGGAAAGGTGGCCAAACATTTTCAAATGTTCCAGGGACTGAGACCAGAGACTGTTTTATATATTTACAGCACCCAGCAGAACCTGTACGAAGTGAGTATTCAATACATGCCTATTGAATTAAATCCTTGAGGGAAGGAACTTAATGAAAATCAGAATCTAAACATTAAGTAGCATGTATATCTGTACTATCCTGCCATCCAGTGCTAGGTTACAAATAATATTACCATGTTCTAGGTCTCCCCTGAATGACACAATAAAAGAGAAACCATTACATAGTTGGCAACCTCCAGTCCTTGTGACTGGTGATAAGTAGTGACTACTTAGCCTGTTTTACACCAAAGGAATTGGAGCTCAGAAATTGTAAATGATGAAACCAGGATTCTACCGAGCACACCTGACACCAGCACCTGTTTTCTTTCCTTGTGCCATGTGTATCAACTCTGGAGGCAAACCAAACCAATCTGCTCCTGTAGTCATTTTTGAATAGTTGAAGACACCTTAGTCCTCTATTTTTCGAGCCAATCTTTTCTGGAAAATGTCCTCTGAAAATCATGGTGTAAAGAGTTGTCACTATTACTGTTGCCCTGCTACGTCAGTAAGTTTTGGAAAAATTAGGGAAAGACCGTGAAAGTAATTTGGTTTTATAATAACAGAAGATAATATTTGTATCTGATTTACTATATTCCTAGCACTATTCTTTACATATATTAATTCATTTAATTCTTACTGAAATGTGATGAAATAAATATTATTATCTCCATTTTGATAAAATTGGCACAGAAAGGTTAAGAAATTTGCCCAAGTTCACTCAGCCAGTTAGTGTAAAATAATCACTTTGTGATACAAATTAGTTCGAAAGACATTAAGTCTAGCTCATGTAAATATGACTAGCAACAACAACAAAAACAAAAAATCTTTAGTAAAAATTAATCTGCCTTAAGTCCTTTTACAAGTGGGTGATTATAAATTTTAAATGCTTAAATGAAGGAAAACTTCCCTCTGTTGATGGAGATCAACAGCAGCTAAGTTAATGTGTTCAGGATATGGTATAACACTTGATCCCACAGTAACCTCAGTAGACACAGAAAGATAAGACGGTGTGAACTGAAATCAAGGCTGTTGAGGCAGAAATAATTTTATAAAGGGTTATTGAAAACCAAGCTTGAGAATCAACCTGGGAAAGACAAGACACAGAGTTGGAAAGTGCAATATGAAGATTTCCCAAACAACTACAGATATATCTTCTGTATGATCCAGCAATTCCACTCTGGGTATATACCCAAAGGAATAGAAATCATCATGTCGAAGGGATACCTGCACTCCCCTGTTCATTGCAACTCTGTTCACAATAGCCAAGACATGGAACCAACCTAAATGTCCATCGATGGATGTTTGGATGTGGAAAATGTGGTATATATACACCATAGAATGCTGCTCTGCCATAAAAAAGAATAAAATTCTGCCATTTGCCACAACATGGATGAGCTTGGAGAAATTCATGTTGAGTGAAATAAACAAAACACAGAGGGATAAATATCACATGTGCTCACTCATAAGTGGGAGCTAAGAGAGAAAGAAGGAAGAAAAAAAGTCCACAGTGGTGAATTGGACTTGCAGAGGGAGAGAACATACCTTGGGATACAAAGTGGAGTGGGGGTCAGAGGGAGCGGGAGGGTGGTTGAGGATAATTGGGTGGGGGACACGGGATATAATCACAGTTTGTGATAATGGGCATGCTGCCAATATGGATCTGGCCATCACATCTTGGGCACGAGTGGTGACAGTTAGCTTTGGTCCCCATGAATATTCATAACCAATAAAATAAATAAAATAAGTAGCATGACTAAATAAATAAATAAGTTGCTGTTACATTTGGTCACCCTACCTACGGGAGAGCAGAGTTTGTCACTACGTCAGGCTGGGACAGACTTTCCAGGTTGGAACTACCCAAGTGGGGTCCTTTAGAGGCTCACCTAAAGAGGGGAGGTAATCTGAAATAACACAATAGGAAGAGAGACAGAAAGTAAAAGCATACAAGAAAATAAGTTATTTGGTTAGTCTTAATCTTCGAGACAGTGTATATCTGTTCTGTCATTTTTTTTCTGATTTTTGCTTGTATTTGTACATTTCTTAGTTGTCTAAAGAAGTATAAAACTGGTTTAATAAATCAAATTGTTACTGAGATTTCTTATGTGCACAATGCTACAAATATGCATTTGTATGAATTTCTAATTTATGTCAGGTCACAATCATTTTGGTTTTAATAAAATAGGAGTGACAATTGCTTAGGAAACAACTTGCCTTTGTTAAACCTGATATATTTGTAAATAAATTAAGCATCTCTTTTGCAATTAAAAAAAAAAAAAGGAAAGTGCTCCAAAGCCTACTACAAGCAAAGGTGTTTTATAAGGGAGTTTCAAAATGGAGAGGATAAGTTCCAAGAACAGTTGTCCCTTTTTCATGGAACACGAGAATGACAATCATTGCATACTGGTTACAACATGGGAACGAAAAATGTCTACGTGCAACCTGAAGCTTCATGTTTCAGCTGTTCTTAACATCAAAATAGCTTATTCAGAACGAGCAGATTATAGATTAATTAATATATCAACAGTTCTAACCACATACATTGTTTATCTCAAGAACAAATTGTCAACATCAAGTTCATGGAACTTATCCCAAGGCAGTCAGTTTTGGAAAACCTGCTTCACTTTATTTCCTTCATCAATAGTATACCAGAGTTTAACCAGAAAGGTAGAACCAGTAGGATATCTACCTATCTCTGTCTCATTTCTGCTTATCAATATCTATATTCACAACCATATCCACATTTAGAATTATATTTATTTCTATCTATCTAGGTCTCATCTCTATCTATCTATCTATCTATCTATCTATCTATCTATCTATCTATCTATCTGTCTATCTATCTACCTATCTATCTATCTATCTATCTATCTATCTATCTATCTATCTATCTATCTATCTATCTATCTATCTATCTATCTATCTATCTATCTATCTATCTATCTATCTATCTATCTATCTATCTATCTATCTATCTATCTGAATTTATTGCAATTGTGAGGGCTAAACAAAGAAAGTCCAAAGTCTGCAGGGCAGGTGGTCAGGAGCAGGCTGGAACCCCATGGGCAAAAACTGAAGTTTGCTGTTCACATGCAGGAGATTCTTAACCCAGAGAAGGCCTAAGTTCTCTTTTAAAGGACTTCCATGTGAGTAAGTCTAGCCCACTCAGATTATCCAAGATAATTTCTCTCTTTTTTTTTTTTGAAAATATTTATTTTATTTTATTTTATTTTTAAATTTTATTTTGTCGATATACATTGTGGCTGATTATTGCTCCCCATCACCAAAACCTCCCTCCGTTCTCCCTCCCCCCTCCCCCCCAACAATGTCCTTTCTGTTTGCTTGTCGTATCAACTTCAAATAATTGTGGTTGTTATATCTTCTTCCCCCCCCCCGGTTTGTGTGTGTGTGTGTGTGTGTGTGTGTGTGTGTGTGAATTTATATATTAATTTTTAGCTCCCACCAATAAGTGAGAACATGTGGTATTTCTCTTTCTGTGCCTGACTTGTTTCACTTAATATAATTCTCTCAAGGTCCATCCATGTTGTCGATAATTTCTCTTTTGATTAAATTAAAATCAATCTGGTAAGGGCTTTAATCACATCTGCAAAATTCTATCACAGCAGCACCTAGATTAGTGTTTGACTGAATAAGCAAGAGGATGTGCATGCTATAAAATGGCTACCTCTTCCTTCTTTCCTCCAGCTCTTGAGAGAGAGAATGTTTCTTGCAGCTCAATCTAACTAAAAACATTTTAGAAAGGGAACACTGCAGACTGTTGTTCATCCCAGCCAACTGGAAACATCAAAAGCCATCAAAGGCAGATGATATTATAGTCACGATGGTCCACATTTTGCCATATTTTGTTGCCTGGTGACAAGATTTACAAGGTTACCCGTACAAAATATGGTTGATATAACAAAAACATATACAAATATTAAGAGTGTCAAGGTGAAAGTAGGAAGGAGATTATAATTATTATATCAATATTTGACATATTGTTAGATATGAGTAAAACAAGTAGATATGTTAAAAATAAGCAATGACAAATACTTAGATATTTTGTACTGCAATAAAAACAATAGTTCCTACCTTGCTTAAACCTCAGGGCTTTTAATAAGAAGATACTGGTTATGTCTTTTCTACTGTAGATATCAAGTACATATTAACTGAAAATAAGATTTCATTTAATTAGTATGCTCTCTGAAACATTAACATTTGATTGGTAAAATTCAAGATGACAGATTATAAATGCATTTTTGGAAGGAGAAAATAAGATATGGTAGATTAAGATCATTTTAATAAATACTATTTATTGCTGATCTACTATGCACCAGGAACTTACATTCATTACCGTTAACCTTCATACCACCTGAAAGGTCACTCAGCTGGAAAGTAGCTGATCTAGGATTTAACTCAGTTCTGACCTATTCCGTACTCTGCATGCTTTTAACTATGCTATGATGCCTCTAAAGTTATTTTTGGACATCCATTTCACTTACCTATTGGTAATGTGTTTTTCCCCCCTCCCTTCTCTTGATACTCACTCTCAGGGTGAACTTAATACTGTCTTATAGTACGGTTGACATTTTATGCCTTTTTTCTTAACAGTGGGACATAAAGATTTCTTTTTTCTGGTCTAGGCTTCTTGGTCATCGGTGAATGAACAGGCACAGAGGGCAATTGGAGGGCAAAGGCTTCCTTCTAAGCACTTTTTAACCCACCCTAAGTAAGCATCTATCTGTTATGCCCACCCGTAAGTCACTCCACTCTTTTCTCAGGGACTCAATTTTGATACCAAAGTAATTTGCTCATCTGCTCTCTTAAACTGTTTGGGAGATACTTTGACATTATTAACTGGCTGATGATTTATAAAAATGCTAACTCCCAAGCCAAGTTATAACAATTTTCTCACCCATAAATATCACTCTAAGGTGAGTAAAAGAACCAATTACCCTCATCTTACGAAAAATAGCTTTAGAAGATTATTCATACTATATTTAATTCAGTTTCACCAATGCTTGTATGGAGAAAATTTGGTCTTCTAGATGATCTTATTGTTATTATTTCTTAATTTAAAGGAAACTGGCGGTAATTTAGTCAACCCTTATATAGGTAGACTTTGGAAAGGAAAGAAAATAGACATATGATTTGATTTGGAGTATGCAAAAGAGAAGGGGGAAAAATACAACCCTGAAGTTAGAGTTGGATATCTGTAGCCAATTACCAGTCAGAAAATTTATCACATTATGGAAAGTGACCTACAATTGTGAGGAACAAAAGGAGAAGAAACCCAATAGGGTATCTGCTAGTATTGTCCAGGGAACCCAGAGGAACATGAAGTCTATTGTGCATATTTGAAAGCCCACATGTTCTCTACTTCAATTTAACTACACTCTAAGAAATCAGCAGCCAGTTTTTATCTTATCATTTATAATTTATGGGTATTTTTATACCCTTGAAATAATCACTATTTCCAACATCCCCTTTCTTTTCCCACTTTGTCACCCACTCCACGGTATTTTTGGCCATTCAATTCCCTTTGTTATTCTTTGGTTTCCTCATTTGCACGTGTAGGGACATTACACCTGTCACTTCCTTCTCTCAAATAGATAGGATGATTAACGGGATAATATTTATGAAACCTGCTGGACTCTGTGGAAGCAAGTGCTACATATGCACAGTATTTCATCTCTGTTTATCTCTATTTTGAGAGAAAATGAAACGAAATGAAACCAGCTGGGACTTATGTTAGAGTAGGAGATGGAAAGAGAAACTATCATTTGGGAAAAGAATTCCTCTTACGTTGGGACAGATTTTCTTTTCAAGGACCTTGAAAATGAGATACCGAACGTTTTCCTTCCGTAATTGATTATCCAAATGTGGTGATTTTCCCAGAAGCTCATTGTCATCTAATTGTTTCCTTGTAATATGTTGAATTTGTACTTTTCTTAGCAACTCAAAGATACTTTCTTACAGAAAATGGAAGACTCTTAAAAATAAAAAAGGAAAAGATAAAGTAGCAAGATAGCTTTTATGATGAATGGGATAAGTTGCTTCCATCAATCTCTTCTTTTTAAAAAAAATTTATTTATTTAAAAATTTTTTTATTATACATACATGTGGAGAACAATGCTGATTTTCAAATATTGTGTAGGATGTGTGGTGGTTAGATCAGTATCGTTAGCTTATTCACCATTACAATCCACAATCGTTCTTTATGCTCATTGACCAGTTCCTCATTAGAACCCCTCCTTCCCCCTCCCCTCCCCTTTTCCACCTCTAGTTTTCTGAAAGTTCAACGTATTACTGTGACTGTTATTTGTTTCTTTCTTTCTCTCTGTCTCTCTTTTTGTTCATTTGTTTATTTTTATGGATTCAGCTTCCAGTTATGAGTGAGAACATGCAGTATTTCTCTTTCCGTACGTGGGTTGTTTGACTTAGGATAATTTTCTCCGGCCTCGTCCAAGTTGTTGCAAATGGTAGAATTTCATTCTTTTTTATGGCAGAGTAGTAGTCCATTGTGTGTATATACCACAATTTCCTTTTCCAGTCATCCATCAATGGAAATTTGGGTTGGTTCCATTGCCTAGCTACTGTAAATAGAGCTGCAATAAGCATGGGAGTGCAGGTATCCCTTCGACCTGATGTTTTCCAATCCTCTGGATATATCCTCAGGAGCTTGATTGCTGGATCACATGTAAGTTCTATCTGTAGTTGTTTAAGGAACATCCATACTGTTCTCCATAATGGCTGTACTAATTTACAGTCCCTCCAGCAGTGCAAGAGAGTTCCTCTCTCTTCACACTCACCAGCATTTGTTATTCTCTGTCTTTTTTATAGTTACCAGTCTGATTGGGGTGAGGTGACATCTCAAAGTGGTTTTCATTTGCATTTCCCTAATGATTAGTGATGTTGAGCATTTTTACATATACCTGTTGGCCATTTGTATGCCTTCCTTTAAGAAATATCTATTCAGCCCATTTGCCCATTTTTTAATTGGATTATTTGGTTTTTTGCTGTAAAGTTGTTTGAGCTCTTTGTATATTCTGTATATTAATCCTTTGTCAGATGCATATTTTGCAAATATTTTCTCCCATTCTGTAGGATGACGTTTCACTCTACTGATTATTTCCTTTGCTGTGCAGAAGTTTTTTAGTCAAGGAATAACATTAAGATGTTAAAGTCTGGACTTTTGAAATTGTAGACTTACCAAATAACACCCAAACAATTCCATTTCTCAGAGTAGAGCCTAGAAGATGTTTCTACATGGATTATTGGTGTGCGGAGAGACACAAGATTTATGAGAGTCCCCTCAAGCCTGTCACCTTTAGCCCCAAGTGCAGGGGATACTGACAGCAAATTTGAGAACTAAATTTTTACTGAAATGCTTACATGTGCCTCACATTTCCATACATTATCTTGTTAATCCTCACAAGTATTCCATTATTTTCCTCATTTTTAAAATTAGGTTGAATAACTTTTACTGAGTTTACACAGTCAGAAAGTAGAAGAGCCTGGTTTGAAAGTTATCTGGCATCACTCTGTGCCCATCTCTGTGTCTGAGAAGAAATTCAAAAGCTGATCCCATATTCAGTGAGCATACTTTTTAAAAAGTGGATATGTGACTAATTCCCCTAGGCTGCAAGCTTTTCTTGAGGGCACCGAATGTATCTTATTCATCTTTGTGGGAAACTCAATCTCAAGCCCAATGTCTGTGCATAGAAAGGATGTAGTAAATCAATGTCTGCAAAGGAAATATTGTTATCTACCTGATGTAGATAAGAAAATTGAAGGTTTAAGAGGTTAAGGAATGTGCCCAGAGTTCTGTAGCTAGTAAGGAGCCAAGCTAGGATTTTAGGCCAGGACTTCTGACTCTGGTCCATGGCCCTACCCAGGATGCTGTAGTCTCCTCTATTCTGTTTTCAGGTTTCTATTTCTATAAGCTTCTTGATCATACCTTAGACTCTTTGTTGGTAAGTTGGGGAAGGTTGAAGTTGAACAAATAGTCATCTCTGGACTTCAAAAGACAGAGAGAGCAGTAGGAATTTATTGAATTTCTACAAGGTACAGGGCATATTGCTAGGTGCATTACTAACCTCATTTAATCTGATCTTCTTAAACATTCCATGATGTGGTGAATCTAGTCAGATTTTATGAATGAGGAAACTAAGTTTGACAGAGGTTAACTTACTTGACCGAGGTAAAGTTCATTCAACTGTACCAGAAAGGATGAAGTACTACAGTGTCTCTCAAAGCTTTAATCTAATTGTGTAGATTAGATACTTCTATTTACCTTACTTAAGAGAAAGAACCAGATTTTATTGGGTCTTCTTGTAGTTGTAAACTCTATTGTCAAGATAATATTGTCATTGAGATATTTGAATGTGATCACTACTCACTAATGAAATGAACTGGAAAATGATAGAAACTTGTGATAGGAACATTGGTCCTTCAGAGAGGGCCAGAATTCTTGGTCTGTGTTCTTTTGCCTTCTGTCAGGCTGCTATGAGCGGTCACCCATAGAGGACTTGCCACCTCTATCACAAGTCCCACCTTCTCACCAGCAGCAAATAACTAGTTTCATCTTTCCATCCAACTGGCCTTCCTATTGTAAATTACTGACATTTTTCCTTTCAGCGAGAGTCAGTAACTCCAGTCTCTTTCTGCTCTCTGCTTCAGCCCCCTCTACTTTTTTTTATATAGTCTTAATACCCACACTTAAAGAGAAAACTGCTGTCAGTATGCAAGCAGATGCCACCTCTGCCACTGCTGCCACTGGCCAAAAGCCTAGGCCAGCGACAGTTGGGATAGAATGAGATTCTGGACACACCTGAGAGAGCAGCATGTTAAGGCACAGGGGTGACAATGACAAATTAAAATTACTGCTGAAGCAGAGTGGGGTAGCAGCTGGTATGTGAAAGATGTCATTAATGTTCAAAAGAGGATCTATCTGAAGGAATGCTTTGAAAATGTAAGCCATTGAATGAAATTTAACCTGAGAAATTATTTTTATGGTTGTTTTGATTCAGAATAAACAGATGAGATGCCACCTATTTGCCAGGTAGTGAAGAACTTTCAAAATCTTGAACATTTGCTTCCTTGATTTTGGATGTGGACTTTGGTATATTTCATATATGTAAGTATGTATCTTGGGTGCCAAACATTATAAGTTGGGGAAAATAAAGAATCGTTCTCACCTCCTGAAGTGAATGCTCAAAGCTTCATGTGCCAGATTACAGAATCCCTCATAGTCATTAGTGTTGGGGTGGGAGTGGAGGTGGAGATGAGGGAATACTTCCAGCTCCTGTGTCTTCTTATTGACACAGCACACAGAGCGTGCCTGCTGAGCCTGCTGAGCCTGTGAAAGGCCATACTTGCCCCCCAACACTGGCCAGGAACTGCCTACCAAGCAGCTGGGCCTCTTGGGTGGGGATTTGGCCCTACCCCACAGAAAATCTCCTGGGACTTTTCTACTTGCTTAATTAAGCTAGATGGCTCTGGGGTGGGGAGAATAAAAACAATCTATCTCACTTCTCCACTGTTGTATTTGCCAAAACCATGCCAAAAACTGAACTGGGGTCTCTTGTGTGGTCTCTTTTAAGTCCTTCTTTCTATTTAAAGTGAAGATGTGTTTACTGAACCTGAGTGGTGTTATCTTGCCAAATCAGCATAACTGGGGCTGAGTCATGTCCTCTTGTCCCAAACTTGTATATTATGGGATATTTTCTCTGCCTTAGTTTTCTTTTGTGGAAGATAATTCTATTCCCTAGTGTTCCATTTAGTCAAAATATTCCATGCTAAGCTGGCCAGGCTGATACATACCCATAGCCATTCTAATTTCCAGCACCAGTAGCCCTTCTCCAGAGAACCAGTTTGCCAGCAGGAAGACTGGCTCCAGATAGATGTTGGCTTCCGATTGCCTGGCAAACCTAGGCATTTAGTGTGATGTTAGCAGAGCAGGCTCCAGAGTGGAAATGGCTGGATTCAAATGCTGCCTTGCCACTTACTTATCTGTGTGACCTTGGCCAAGTTACTAAAACTCTCCGAGCCCAGTCTCTTCAGTTTAAAAACAGAGATACTGATTTCTATTCCATTGCCCATGGTGGTGGAGGGTTTCAAGCACTGGTGGGTGCTGTAGATATACAGTACCGTAAACACCAAACCCTGGCAGTCTGTGCTCTATGCTGTTAGACAGGCATTGTCAAAACAGCTGTTAAATTTTGCCACTAGCAGCATTGCTGCGTTGAGCTGGGCAGACAAGAGGAAATGAAGTCAGCGTGCATACTATCCAGGAAGACTTGTCAGAGGCCCATATAAAACCTTAGTTATCTTACTCAACCAACCCAGCATCCCGTTCCTGGAAATATTTGGGAGAAATTCTAGTTGCAGGAATGATGTAATGCATATGGGGATGAAACCAAATAAATACTGTATTATGACTATTCGTTAATGTTAGCTGTTATGCTTTACACACCCAGGGCTATTGTGGACTATGAAATGCCTGTTGCATATTTATACTGCTCAGCTTGTCCTCAAGTCATTTTATATACAGCCATCATTTTGGCCTTAGAGCTCACTGAAGATGGAAAGATGGAATAGTTAAGCCGAACCATAAAATTTCCAGGAACCAAGAATAAATAATAAGCTTTTCTGTTTGGTATTCTTGTCTTTTCTTCTAACATTTTCACTTTCACAACTGTGATTGGTTTATTTTGAAACTTAAGTAGAATGAAGAACAGGCACACTCAAATAGGAAAATAAATCCAGGTCATTCAAACTCAAATTGTATTTTGGGTTATTTGTGAAATGTCTTTGTCCTCTTTTTGTTTCTACAGCTGTAAAATGAACAAATTACAATAAATTCCATAATTTTAAGGAATATGAAGAAAGGCTAAAAAGTACTTTTAAAATTAAATTCTTGCCCACTTTAATTTCCAGCTTTTAGCACAGGGTTGTCACAAAACAGGCAATTAAATAATTTGTTTCATGAGTAAAATAATATTATGTGTGGTGTATAATTATTTGCTTGCCCAGGAAATCCTATTGTAGAGCAGAAAGAACACTTGCTTGGGAGTCAGGAAATCTGGACTCTAGTCCCAGAATGACCTTGTGATAATTGGATGACTTCCCTTCTTGGGGCTTCATGTTCCTTATTTCCCAATTGGAGACAGTGATGCTCTCTAGTTCCCCTTCCTCGCTAACACTTTAATGGTTGTATTTAATCAGTAATGTAGCAGGATTATAGTATCTACAGTTCTCCACTGAGATCTAGCAGAGGTCGAGTAGTTCAGGAGGCAGCAGCGGAATGAAGAAGAGGAGGAGGAAGGAGATGAAGATGTGGGAAAAGAGGAGACGAATGTGAGAAAGAAGGAAAAGAGATTCTTTTAGATGTCGTGCGGCACAGCTAGCCCCAGGTGGAATTCCGAAATAAGTATGGTTCATCTTTGCACCTCTTGCCATTCTTTGTTCATTCAGTCCCTGGCTTCCATGTTTTTCTCTTTAGATGTTCGGATGAACAATGTGTAGGTGATGACCTAATCTTCCCACCCTCCCAAGGTCTGCTGTGCCCCAAAAGGCTCCATACTCCAAACTCACCCATCTCTCTACCCTCCCAATTCAACCACCCATGCATCCAAACTCAGGCATAAGTTGAGAGACATAATGAATGAACAGCTAAATGAGAATGATTTAATCTTCAACCTTCCTCCAGATACTCGGTGCAGTGGATTGAATGACCCCCAAAGTCATTAAAGCTTAATCTCCACTGTGACTGTTGAAGGTGGGAAATCCTATTATGGTAGTTAAAAAGTGGGGCCTTGGAGAGGTGACTGTACGCTCTTGAATAAACTGATCCATCCTTGGAATAATGGGAGTAGTTCTGGTGGCTTTAAAAAGAGAATGAATGAGGAGGTTACTCTCTCTGCTCCGCCATTCTGCCATGTGAGACCCCTGCATCACTGTCACCACCAACAAGGCTTTCATCAGATGTGTTCCCTGGACTTTCGACTTCACTGCCTCCAAAACTGTAAGCAGTAAACTTTGTTTTCTTATAAATCGCCCTGTTCCATGTATTTTATGGTAAGCAACAGAAATGGACTAATACTCTCAGTTACAAGTTTTATAAAGAAGGTGGCTGCAGCTAGCACGTGAGGAAGAGAACAAAGTGAAGGGCCATATCGAAGAGGTTGGGAGCAGAGTTACATGGCTGCCACCACCTCAGGCCAGGTCCACTGGGGTTTTGCTCCCCACAGTCATGCTCCTGAAGCCCCTCAGGCTTTCCTCTGCTTTTTCTTTTTTAAAATTTTATTTATTTTATTTAATGAATTAATTTATTTATTTTTAGTTTTATTTTATTTTGATAATGTACAATGTGGTTAATTATTGTGGCCCATTACCGACACCTTCCTCCCTCCTCTCTCTCCTCCCTCCCTCCCAACAACCTCCTTTCTGTTTGTTTGTCATATCAACTCCAAGGAATTGTAATTGTTGTGTCTTCTTCCCTCCCCCCACCCCGCCCCAGGTTGTTTGTGTATTTATTTATTTATTTTTAGCTCCCACAAGTAAGTAAGAACAGGTGATATTTCTCTTTCTGTGCCTGACTTTTTTCACTTAATATAATTCTCTCTGGGTCCATCCATGTTGTTGCAAATGGCAGTATTTCATTCTTTTTATGGCAGAGTAGTATTCCATTGTGTAGATGTACCACATTTTCCATATCCACTCATCTGATGATGGACATTTGGGCTGGTTCCAATTCTTAGCTATTGTAAAGAGTGTTGCAATGAACACTGGAGAACAGGTAAACCTTCGACTTGATGATTTCTATTCCTCTGGGTATATTCCCAGCAGTCGGATAGCTGGGTCATATGGTAGATCTATCTGCAATTGTTTAAGGAACCTTCATACCATTTTCCATAGAGGCTGCACCATTTTGCAGTCCCACCAACAATGTATGAGAGTTTCTTTTTCTCCGCAACCTCGCCAATATTTATCATTCACAGTCCTTTGGATATTAGCCATCCTAACTGGGATGAGATGGTATCTCAGTGTGGTTTTGATTTGCATTTCCCAAATGCTGAGCGATGTTGAGCATTTCTTCATGTGTCTGTTGGCCATTCGTGTATCTTCCTTTGAGAAATGCTTATTTAGCTCCTTTCTTAATTAGCTCCATTTTTTAATGGGGCTACTTGTTTTTTTGTTGTAAAGTTGTTTCAGTTCCTTGTATATTCTGGATATTAATCCTTTGTCAGGTGTATATTTTGCAATGTTGATTCTTCCAACCCAAGAGCATGGGATATCTTTCCACCTTATTGTGTCCTCTCTAATTTCTCACAGCAGTGGTTTGTAGTTCTCATTATAGAGATTTTTCACATCCTCGGTTAATTCAATTCCTAAGTATTTTATATTTTTGGAGGCTGTTGTAAATGGGCAAGCTTTCTTGATTTCTCTTTCTGCATGTTCACTATTGGAGAATAGAAATGCTACTTATTTTTGTGTGTTGATTTTGTATCCTGCTACTTTGCTGAAATCATTTATCAACTCCAAGAGTTTTTTTGTAGAGGCTTTAGACTGTTTGATATATAGGATCATGTCAACTGCAAACAGGGAAAGTTTGACTTCATCTTTTCCAATCTGGATGCCCTTTATTTCCTTCTCTTCTCTGATTGCTCTGGCTAGTACTTCCAACACTATGTTGAATAGGAGTGGTGAGAGTGGGCATCCTTGTCTAGTTCCTGTTCTTAAAGGAAAAGCTTTCAGCTTTTCCCCATTCAGGATGATATTGGCTGTGGGTTTGGCATATATGGCTTTAATTATGTTGAGATACTTTCCCTCTATACCTAACTTATAGAGGGTCTTTGTCATGAATGAGTGCTGAACTTTATCAAATGCTTTTTCAGCATCTATAGAGATGATCATATGGTCCTTGTGTTTGAGTTTATTAATATGGTGTATCACATTTATTGATTTGCATATGTTGAACCAACCTTGCATCCCTGGGATGAATCCCACTTGATCGTGATGAATAATTTTACGTATGTGTTGCTGTATTCTGTTTGCTAGTATTTTAGTGAGGATTTTTGCATCTATATTCATCAAGGATATCGGCCTGTAGTTTTCTTTTTTGGTTATATCTTTACCTGGTTTTGGTATCAGGATGATGTTTGCTTCATAGAATGAGTTTGGGAGATTTGTGTCCGTTTCAATCTTTTGGAATAGTTTGTAAAGAATCGGTGTCAATTCCTCTTTGAATGTTTGGTAAAATTCTGCTGTGAATCTATCTGGTCCTGGGCTTTTGCTTGTTGGCAGCCTTCTGATAACAGCTTCAATCCCTTTTATTGTTATTGGTCTGTTCAGATTTTCTACATCTTCTTGGCTCAGTTTTGTTAGTTTGTGTGTGTCCAGAAATTTATCCATTTCCTCCAGATTTTCAAATTTGTTGGCGTATAGTTGTTTATAGTAGTCTCGAATGATTCCTTGTACTTTAGATGTATCAGTTGTAATATTGCCTTTTTCATTTCTAATTTGTGATATTTGGATCTTCTCTCTTCTTTTTTTAGTTAGCCATGCTAATGGTTTGTCAATTTTATCTTTTCAACAAACCAACTTTTTGATTCATTGATCTTTTGTAGTTTTGGGGGGATTTCAATTTTCATTAAGTTCTGCTCTCATCTTAATGATTTCTTTCCATCTGCTAACTTTGGGTTTGGATTGTTCTTGTCTTTCTAGTTCTTTAAGGTGAAGTATTAGGTTGTTCAGTTGCCATCTTTCCATTCTTCTGAAGTAAGCATTTAATGCAATAAATTTCCCCTTTGTACTGCTCTTGCAGTATCCCCCAGGTTTTGGTATGATGTATCATTGTTTCCATTAGTTTCAATAAATTTTTTGGTTTCCTGTTTAATTTCTTCTTGGACCCATATGTCATTAAGTAGAATGCTGTTTAATTTCCATGTGTTTGTATAGTTTCCACAATTTCGTTTGTTTTTGATTTCTAATTTTAATCCATTGTGATCTGAAAAAATACATGGGATAATTTCAATTTTTTTGAATTTGTTGAGACTTGATTTGTGACCTAACATGTGATCTATCCTGGAGAATGATCCATGTGCTGATGAGAAGAATGAATATTCTGAGGTTGTTGGATGGAATGTTCTGTAGATATCTGCCAAGTCCAATTGGTCTAGAGTATTGTTTAGATCTTGTGTTTCTCTGCTGATTCTTTGCCTAGATGATGTGTCAATGTTGAGATTGGGGTGTTCAGGTCCCCCGCTATTATGGTATTTGTGTCTATTTCCTTTTTTAGGTCTAATAGAGTTTGTTTTATAAATCTGGCTGCTCCAACATTGGGTGCATATATATTTATGATTGTTATGTCTTCTTGATGGATCAATCCTTTTATCATTATGTAGTGGCCCTCATTATCTCTTTTTATGGTTTTTAGTTTGAAGTCTATTTTATCAGATATAAAAATAGCTACTCCAGCTTGTTTTTCATTTCTGTTTGCATGGTAAATCTTTTTCTATCCTTTCACTCTTAGTCTATGTGAGTCTTTATAGATGAGGTGGGTCTCTTGAAGGCAGCATATAGTTGGGTCCTCCTTTTTAATCCGGTCAGCCAATTTGTGTCTTTTGATTGGGGAATTTAATCCTTTTACATTAAGAATTGTTATTGAAAATTGTTGATTTACTACTAGCATTTATTGATTTTTGTTTGGATGTCTTAAGTGTCTTTTGTTCCTTTCTTTCTGATTTACTGTTTGTTTTCAGTATTTGTTGGTTCCGTGGGTTGTAGATAAACTTTTTTTTTCTCTTTATTGTTGCCATTTTTATTTTACTGGTGGGTTTTGATTTTTCTTGAATTTTTATGGCAGTGGTTCTTATTTTTCAGGTACCAAAGCCAGTTCTCCCTTGAGAATTTCTTGTCAGGGTAGTCATGTGGTAGTGAACTCCCACAGTTTTTGTTTGTCTGAGAAATATACTATTTGCCCTTCATTTCGGAAGGACAGCCTTGCAGGTAGAGAATTCTTGGCTGGCAATCTCTGTCTTTTAGTATTTTGAATATATCATCCCATTCCTTTCTGGCTTTTAGGGTTTGTGATGAAAAGTCTGATGTTAGTCTAATTGGGGCTCCCTTATAGGTGATTTGACACTTGTCTCTTGCAGCTTTTAAGATTCTCTCATTGTCTTTGAGTTTTGCCAATTTGACTATAACATGTTTTGGAGAAGACCTTTTTGGGTTGAATACATTTGGTTATCTTTGAGCTTCCTGAATCTGAAGATCTGTGTCTTTTCCTATACCTGGGAAGTTTTCTGCCACTATTTTGTTGAATATGTTTTCAATGCAATCTCCTTTTTCCTCCCCTTCTGGAATACCCATGACTCGGATATTTGAGCACTTAAGGTTGTATCATACCTCTCTTAGATTTTCTTCAATGTTTTTAATTCTTTTTTTGTTTGTTTGCTTGCCAGTGTTATTTCAAACAGCCCATCTTCAAGGTCAGAAGTTCTCTCTTCTGCTTCTGCAAGCCTGCTGGTTAAACTCTCTGTTGTGTTTTTTATTTGGTTGAATGAATTCTTCGCTGGGCAAGCTCTGCTACATTCTTTTTCAGGGCATTGATTTCCTTGTACATTTCTTCTTTCAGGTCCTGTATACTTTTCCTCATTTCATCATGTTGTCTAGCTGAGTTTTCTTGTATTTCATTTAGTTTCCTTAGAATTATCACTCGAAATTCCTTGTCAGACATTTCAAGGGCTTCTTGTTCTATAGGATCTAGATCTTGAGAGTTATTACCCTTTGGTGGTGTACTGTCTTGATTTTTCATATTTCTGGTATCTTTCCTTTGATGTTTAGTCATTGTCCACTGGTTTGACACTATTGTCTGGCTAGAATGCTGCTGGGGCTGCCAATTTTGTATGGCTGCCTCAGTGTCTGCTCAGTTGCCCACTAGTGCCTCGGGTTCGTGGTCGTCTCAGGTCTTGGGCCTCTCAGGGGATGCATCTCTCTGGTCAGCACACAATTGGCCAGGCTTGGATAGAGTTGGGCATTGGTGGCAAGGCCTACCTGCTGGGTTGCACGCTGGCACCATAGTTCTGGTAGTTTCCGAGGATCATGGGCCTCTCTGGCTGGGCGCCTATCTGATCAGCATGCACTCGGTGGGGCTGATGATGGAGTTGGGTGGCAGCGGTGAGGCCTACCTGCTGGGTCACACGCTGGCACCTCAGGGCTCGTGGTCTCCGCAGATCTTGGGCTTCTCCAGCTGGGCACCTCTCTGAACAGTGTGCATTTGGTGTGGCTGGGGATGGAGTCAGGTGGTGGTGGTGAGGCCTACCTGCTGGGTCACGCACTGGCATCACAGGGAACGTGGTCCCTGCAGATCTTGGCTCCTCTCTGATTGGTGCACACTCAGCAGGGCTAAGACTTATTCATTTTTTGTTGCTCTTGGAAATGCAAATAGCACTTTGGCTGCACAGCTTCAAGGATACCGAATCCAAGCAGAGAATCTCATCAGCACCATGGAGGTGGCAGCAGCCTCTGGAAGATGATGGGAACCTTTCCTCTGCTTCTTCTCATCTTTTGTATCTGAACAGAGAGAACCTAGGAAACCAGGATCTCATCACAACAGCTCCCAAGGGGCACCACAAATTCTTCATGAATGAAATCAGGATATAAACAAACAAACACAACCAGGTAAATGACAAATGACCAAGCACTTCCATGGTGATGACACTGGGGTCTATGCCCATGACAGCCGCAGGAGCAGAGTGTGTGTATTCTCTGAAAGCCAAAGAATACTTGGATACTCGTGGCATCAAACTGAGAGGAAGGAGGGCAACCAAAGTTTACTGAAGTGGAGAATAACCCGAGTGGTTTCTTGCACTATCTACTTTTGATCTCAAAGCCTACTTATTCCCAAGCTAGGCAGAAAGGCAGTGCTAGAGATGACAGACACCTCTGATGCAAGTATTTGTGACGTTGAAGCAGGCACAATGTAGACAGTTACATATACTGTAAACATTCAATGTTTGCCTTATCATCCTAGACCCCTATGTAAAATAGTATTTCTCGCTTTCCCTATGATTTTTTTATCCTTGCACTATTTCTTCTTCAAAACATTTACTACTATCTGATATAAAAGGTCTACAAAAAGTTGGAAAACTGGGCTACTTTTATTTTTAAAAGGATGCTAGTTATATTTTCAGATAATATGCTCTGTATGTCTTTCTTCAATTCTTAAATACCTTTTTAGGTGATGTTCCTTTAAATTTAAAGCAATGGGTCCATTTGCTCATTTAAAAAGGTATGATAGAGCATTTTTTTCCTATGTTTCTAGACCTTTTGGGTGGCACTTAATATGTTTATTATACTGCTAGGTAATCCATCTCAGCAAGAGGAAGGGGATTAAAGAGCACATTAGTATGGATGCAAGTTTATTTGATCTCATCATTAACATTAGTTATTATCTCCACAGTTATGATTGGAATACATAATCTCAAGTCCCATTAAGTCTTATTCCTTTAGTCCCAGCAGGCTCTTGTATCAACTAATTAACACAAAGGTCATTGTTCGCATTTTTAGAATACCAACAGATTGTAAACATACAACACTGATTACGCTGCTAGGTTTGGAAAGACACAGCCGGAACAGGATCTTCTGCTCCCTGAGAAGGAAGAGTGGAATCTTTCTAATCACGTCTCTGCATGTCTAAAATTTACCAAAGATGGAGGACTATTCCAATAAAAATATCTCTGGATAGAGGATATTGTTGTGAGTGTATATCCAACTGCCTGTGGAATCCCAAGATCTTCTCAAAGATAGTGACCCAAGCATCTCATCTCAGCTGAGAAGTGGTTCATTCAACAAATTTTTATCATGTACCGCACTGTTAGCAATGTACTGGTAGAGTAACACATTGAATAGGAAAGAACTCCTATTCTTTGCCTACTCTTGGAGAAGCTAATCCCCAAAGTGAAGACAACAAGCTACTTAATTATTATATAAGGTAGAAGGTGATACATGCTGGAAAATGGTACAGATTAGTTTCTTTTGCATGACAGAAAAGGTGAAGAGTGAAAACATTACTTCTAGCTGGGAAGGAATCAAGGAGGGCTCTCTATTTTACCTAGCACTATAATAAACACACATGGGAATAGCTTGTACGTGAAACAAATGACCAAATCCCTTGGTGCGAGAGCAACCTTTGGGCTGAGCCTGGAGAATGTAAAGGATTTGCATATGCAGTGTTGGAGGAAAGTGTATTCTAGCAGCTGAGCAAAGGCGTAATACAGATGATCCCCAGACTGCAGAGCAATGTTCATTTTATTCGCCCATGAGCTGCTTGTCATTTCTGCTGTCCTGATTCTGTTCTAGTCATCTCTCCCATACTTGGCCCCAGGTTGGCAGTGGCAGTAGAAACCAAGGGGAATTCTTTGTTAACGCAGTATGATGCATCTAACTACTTTGTGGATAAATGCTGGAAAAAAACAGATTGTTGAAGGCTCTACACTATTGCAGAAGCAAAGCTAAGAATACAAATCCACGTAACATCCAATTTGGGAGGAAATCTTTGAAACTCTGTAGTCAAATAGGGAAGTTGACCACAACTAAAGTTACTCTGCCTTTCAGGTGCTGGAAAGAAGTAAATAATGATTTAACTAGTCAGATTGGGATGACAACTCTTCTGAAAAATTATTCTCTGATAGTTGAATAAAAGCCAGTTTTCTTCAATTGGATCTGAAGTGCAAAGGAGATTTCACAGGAACAGCTCATACATGAAAAAAAATTGACATGTTCAGGGAGCTCAGTTTCCAAAGATTATACTTTGAACACAAGAAGAAACAGAAATAGTCCCTGATGGGGTAATAAATTGAAAGAGAATCTAGATTTTTCTCCCTCTTGATCTTGCTTGAAATTTAGTATACCTTCTTAGTATATTTGCTTGTGCTTTTACTCTTTTTTAACCTAATTTCTTTATAAATATATCCTGTGTGCTCTGACATATGTATGTAAAACTTTACATGCATGTACAGATGTAATTAGTGCACATGCACTTTTTAAAATGCAGTCGTTTGCTTTTCTTTTTCTTTTAATTCCTCTACCACCCCACTTCCTTCCACCCACATAAACCTCTACTCAGAGTAATACTTGTGAACTTCTGCTATGTGTTGCTCCATATTTTCTGCTCCTGTAATCATAATTTGCCTGTGTACAAGTGTGTGTGTACAGGGAGTTTTGCAGTAGTTTGTTGTGCACAAAAACTGGCATACTATTTATATTTCTCTACTTTGTTTTTCCACTCACCACTTCTTTATGCACATCATTCCAAGTCAAATGATTTACCTCTAATTCATTCTTTTTTAATGACTGCATTATGTTTTATGGTGTGGATATAAAATTCTAGGTTATCACACTTTGCTTCATTCTTTGAGGGAAAGTTTTTAAATGCCACCAAAATAATTACATTTTTAAATGCCACCAAAATAATTATATTTCAAATGCCAACAAGATAGGCTTATAAAACATGCCTTCACATCAGCCATAAATACTGAAAATCTAATTAGACCTGTGGACATTACAAAGAGAAACCTGAGACTGTCACTGCTCATACCCTTTCTCCTCCCATACAGGTCATTGAAGTCTTCAGCTTCACTGTTTGGGCAGGGGACACATTCTAAATCAAACTGATTTTTGGCTGGTTTCCCTTACATACTCATTCAATAACAAAATTCTGTGCGCTTGGCATGTACTCTTTTATATGGACAATTTTTGCCTCCAGCCTACTTCTAACATCCTGTTTCCCTCATTCCTCCTTCCATGTTATCTAAAGTACAAAACCTCTTTCTTGCCCTCTCTTGCCTTAGTCAGTTTAGGCTGCTATAACAAGTTATCATAGCCTGGGTAGTGTAGACAAACATTTATTTCTCACCATTTTGGAGGCTGGGAAGTCCAAGGTCAAGGCTCCGGCAGATCCAGTATCTAGTGAAGGCCTGATTCCTGGTTTGCAGATGGCTGTCTTCTGATTGCATTCTCACATGGCAGAAAGCAGAGAGCCAAAGTAAGCACCTGTGTCTTTTATTATAAGGGCACTAATTCCATTCATGAGGGCTCCACCCTTATGACCTAATTACTTCCCAAAGGCCCTACCTCCAAATACTAGCACACTGGGGATCAGGCTTCAACACATGCATTTTGGGGAAACACAAACATTCAGTCCATAGCAGCTTCTATACTTTCCTATCTTCTGTTTCAATCATTCCCCCTCACTGAATTAATTCTCTCTGTTGTTCATCCCCTTAATGATTCCTAAATATTCCCTGTCCTGCCAGTGCTTCCAGTATGTTCCCTTATCCCCTCACCTCCATTTCTTTGGTTTCCACTGTCTCACCACAGGATCCTCCACAAAAATCACCCTCTGAGTTCTAAACAGTTTTAAGTTTGAATTGTAGGGATAGCTATTTACTTGCTTTCCTCCTTTGCAAGTTTGCGAAATCCCTGAGTGCACTGTGTATATTGTCTTACTCATCTTGTGGGCCCAGAACCCAGCACAGTTAATGGGGCCTTCCGTGTGGCAAATGTTCAGGAGATGTTTGTTGGGCTGACTTGGTTGCATTTTGGATAGTTGTACTGCTGTTTTGTTCACAGTCAGTCATGCCTGACCTGTTGGTTGCACACACCCTTCAGTTGCCAGCTACCCATGAAACGTCTCCTGTGCTTGTGTTTTTCTTTCCCTGACCCTCTCCCACTCCCAACACTTCAACTTAGCTCCTCCTTGTTTCTCTCCTTGACCTTTGTGCAAATTGTCCTCTGAGTGGTAATCCTGTTTCTCTTCTTTCATCTATATTAAACAGAAGCTTCCCATATCTTAGCTCTCTGATCTTGTCATTTCCCTGATCAAAAACCTTCAATGCTTTCAGCCAACTTGATAAAACCAAATCTCTTCATCTGGCTTTCAGGTGTCCCCCATGCACTGGTTCCAAGCTGTATATGAAGGCTTGTCCCCACCATATCACATCCTCATGTCGTAGCCATTCTGGACTATTGTGTATTTTTGTTATCTGTATTTAGAAATTTCAGCTGTTTAATGTGTGTTTTATTTATTTCCTTTTAAAGCCTTAAATATAGCCTCATCTCTATTTGTTGATATCTTACCCATTCTGGAAAAACTTGAAGATCACTACTACATCCCACAGCCTCTGTGAGACCTGCTTTGATTTCTTTCAACCAGACATCACTCTCTCTCTGTTAGCTCTGTTCTTTTGTGTTCATGCACTCTTAGGTTCCTTTATTTATATCTATTTTTGACTCCTTTTAATATACATATTTGAAAATACATTAAAAGAAGCCACAAATTTATATGTATTAATACATATGTATGTATAATATTTAAATTATAATCATTTATATATATGAATATATATATGCACAGATACATTAGGTACATGTATGTATGTGTATATTTGTGGGTTTTTTAAATTTATATATTTGATTACTAGACTATAAATCTTTTAGAATAGAGACCATACTTTATTGATCTTTGTGTTTTGCATTATAAGCTTCAAATAGGCTTTTTGAACTTAAATAAAAATTTTGAAGAACGATTTATTTCTTACAAAATCCTCAGTAACTGTGGACCAGCTTTAAAACATTCAACAAGAGAAAACTAAAGCAAGTTCTTCATAGCTTTGTTTTAAGAACTTTCTAAATTTAAACAAAAAATGATCTTTATATGTTTTAAGTAATAATGGATATAGAGCACTATTTCAATGAATTGCTTTCTCCTAATATTATGGTACAAACATGTTTTTGGCATATTCAAAATTTTCTAAGATGTACTAATCCATGTGGCATCTTCATTGTTGAAAGATTACATAAGTGCCATGCCTGGGAATTTCTCCCCAAAAGAAACTTTTAAAAACTTTTTAAAAACTTGTTTCTTCTCAAGTTTTATAAAAAAACTAGCTGCATTTTGACCTAAGTAAAAGCATGTGCTATGTATGCCTTAATTGTGTACAGTTATTAGGTTTTTTAGGATAATTTTTAAGAGAAACAATTTACTTAAATAAATGAATTATTCATTCTCACCAGACTTATTTGCTACAAGCAAGACTTTCACAGGCCAAAGCGAATCAAAGGACTGGAAGGGTTTCTCAGGATCACATGAGTGAAGAAAGAATTTTATCTTGTAAAAGATAGATAGATATTCAGTCTATCTAGAGCCATCTGATCAGTTTTTCACCAAAATTTAAAATGTAAAGTTGTACTAATAGAGACCATTTCAATTTCTATATATTAATTGCTTTGTTCATGTTAGATGGCGTCACAGAACAATAAAATAAAACTAAAATAGATAAAATCAAAGGTCTCTAGTAGTTAATCTAATATTGTTCCCCTAAATTCCTGATGTGTCTGGGTCTGAACCAAAACAAAGGTAACTTTTCACAGACAATATTCTGAGATGTGTCTTTGAAAGCTCTGAATGAAGTCCTAGTGCTTTTTTCTTATTCTTACAAGGAAAATTCTGGCAATTAACAAAGAGGCCCATAGATACTAGAATAAAAAGAGATATTGAATCTTCCTGAATGACTCTTTCACATAGCTTAAAATACAAGTCAGGGTGTGATTAGCTTGCTCCTATCTTAGGAACAGTTACTCAAGTATACCCTGCATATTTGAAAGGACACATGAAAAGAAGATGGCACAGTGTACATGGTTATATATTTTAAGTTATATCCTTTAAAAAGTAAAGGGTTTTAGAAACAGTTTTATTTTATTTTGTTTGGGAGACCTGAATTTAACCTTGGTATACTTGGCACTATGGTTTCTCCTGGATCAGAAACTAAAGTCCTTTTCTTTCTTCTCGTTGCTTAGTACATACTATCTTTTGCCTTTCAGGCCTTCTGCCTTATTTTGACCACAAAATAGACAAGCAGGGAAACAAAGAAATGAACATGAAAACCCCAGAATACTTTGTACATGGAAGCATCGGTATAACTTACAAGGAACAATTCTCCACAGCCTTTACTAAACTTTTAAAATAAGACTATCATGTAAAAGTGCTACTATTGCATCATCAGACTACGTATTAACAAAATACAAACCTGAATTAAAATGCATCTATAGAACAAGATTAAAATTGATATCAAACTCACATAAATAGCCGTTGTGTATTTGTTAAATTTAATCACATGTTCAAGAACATTTTTTACTATACAACTAGGTTTAGTGAGAGTAGCCTTGATTTTTAACTGCTTTTTGTTGAAATATTGTTATTGGAGAATGGTTACAATGATGATTTGTTTAGATATCTAAAATTCTGGAATTTTTAATTATTATTTTTTATTATTTTAACTGGTGGTAGATTTAGGGGCCTTGCCAGTACACCCTCCTGGATGTGTGCGCACAGACTCTCCAATAGGAAATGACTTGAGCCTGGAAATAAGTGCTCGGGTTCAGCTCTGCCCTTAGGCTGTAATCTCAGGTCTCACTTTCTTCATCTGCATATGTGAACATATAATCAATCTATTAATTAATTTTAATTAATAGATTCTATTTTTCTAGGAATGTATATAGAAAAGAGACCCACCAGTGATGTGGCCCTCTGATAATTCCTGATGCTTCTCTCTCTTCCTAAGCACTATCAATAAATATATCACACTTATCATGTGTTGGACAGCAGGGACCTTCCAGACCCCACTTGGGGTTCAACTTCATACTCATTATCTTAGAAGGGCTATTGCTTTAATGTTCTTTCTTGAGCATGAGTTCATGGCTGGTGAAAGATACCTGTCCTAAGAGAGGCATAGTTTCACATCGAAAGGCTTAACAACCAGTATTAATGGACTTTGTACCAGCTCCTGTACAGATCCTGCAGAATTGGAGTAAATCAGTAATCAAACAGTCTCAGTAGCTCAGAAATTAAGTACATATGATAATCTGTCCTAGTATGAGGCAACATTTTCCCAAAGTCTGTGACACTGGGGATGTTTATGATGTGACCTTGAATTACTGTGATTATATCTCCCCCAACCCTGCAGCCTGGCCAAATACAAAATTATTTATATGAATTTTGTTATTTAAATTTTATTTTTCCTGGCCACTAGGCTTTTAAATAATGAGTTTGTATATATCTAGTACTAAATAGTTGAATAGTAGCTCAAATAAATAGAAGGGTGACAGCTGAAAAACTAGTTTGTGTGTTTTGCAACAGGCAGCTCATGTACTCTTATGCACACTTTGCTATTTTGATTCTTTAAAATCTTAGGAACATAAGGGACAGTTTTAAAACAGTTTATGTGGAATTTAATTGTCTTGAGACAATTCACAATTAGCTTTAGTTCCAAATTTTATTCTGTAAACATATACTAGTAATCAAAAACAAACAACTCCTAAATAAAAAATGTGCTCCTCTTGCTAACAAATTATAATCACCTCCTTTTATAAACAAAATTGCTTTATTTTTCTCCCTGACCTCAGGCTGCTTCTTAGGCCATTTTACTGTTTCCAACCCTCTCTCTCAATTTCAGTTTATCCTCAGGTGCTAATTAAAATGGCAGGTGTTAAACCGATCATTAGCACTTTTCGGCTACTGCTCTGAGCTCAGAAGTCCCTCAAGTGATTCTTTGTTTCTCCCAGTATAATCCCTCTTTCTCCAGACATTTTCTCTGTGTCTTTCCCCTAGTAGTTCTAACTGCTTCTTAAAGAGAAAGCAGATAACCTAGCATGTCTTTCCCAGCTGTTCCTCATTTATTTCTCAGGCTTATTCCCTCTGAGTAAATGATACCACCAGATTTTTTAAATTTTAGTAATGGGCCAACGTCTTATTTATTTTAAGTATTTTGGGAAAAAGAAAACAAAATAAACCTTTGTTAGATGTATTTTACACACTCCTCATTCAAACTTTACATTCCCAAGTACACAGCATACATATGACACACCTAATTCTTTTTTTAAAAAAATGCATTGAATTAATCTTTAGTTATGGTAAGAGCACTTGAGATCTACACTCAACAAATTTTTAAGTGCACAGTATGGTATTGTTAAGTATAAGCACAGTGTTGCATAGAAGAGCTCTAGAACTTATTCATATTATAAAACTAAAACTTTATACTAGCTGAACAGCAACCCTCCGTTTCCACCTTCCTACAGCACCTGGCAACAACCATTCTTTTTCTATTTCTATGAGTTTGACTACTTTAGATACCTCATTTAAGTGAAATCATGTAGTTTGTGTCCTTCTATGTCTGGTTTATTTTACTTGGCATAATGTCCTCTAGGTTCATCCATGTTGTAGCATATGGCAGGATTTCCTTCCTTTTTAGGCTAAATTTTATTCCATTGCATGTATACACCATATTTTCTCTATTCATTCATCTGTAGATGTGCATTTGGTTTTTTCCATATCTTGGCTATTGTAAATAATGCTGCAGTGAACATAACAGTGCTAATATTTATTGGAGATCCTGATTTCAATTCTTTTGGATAATACCCAGAAATGGGATTACTGGATTACATGGTAGTTCTATTTTTAGTTTTTTGAGGAAACTACACACTGTTTTTCTATTTCTTTTTTTGTTTTTAATTGACACATTGTAATTGTACATGTTTACAAATTGTACAATTTGATATTTTGGTACATATAGATGTTATATAATGATCAAATTAGGGTAGTTGGTGTATCCATCACCTCATTCATTTATTATTTCCTTGCAGTGAGAACATTCAAGAGCCTCTCTTGTAGCAATTTCGTAATATACAACACCTTACTGTTAACATGGTCAGCCTACTGAGCAGTAGAACACCAGAACTTATTCCTCCTATCTAATCGTAACTTTGGATCCATTGACCAACGTCTCCCCATCCTTCCCTCCCCTTTTCCCTCCCCATTGCTGGTAGCCACGGTTCTGCTCTTTTGCTTCTATGATATCGACTTGTTTTTTTCAGATTCCATATATAAGTGAGATTATGCACTATTTGCCTTTCTTTCATCACATGTCGGATGCTGCTGCACCATTTCTCACCTATACTGTGTTAGAAGAAGTTGGGGAAAGGGCACCATCAGTCCCAGTCCAGGCAGAGCCAGTGTTATCAGGTCTTGTCTGTTCCCTGGGGGGTGGGGGCCAAGTGAATGAAGAGGAAACTGAAGGTGCTCTTCCCCCAGCTGACTCTGTAGATGGCTGAGACATGCAATGTTCAGCAATTACTGTACTTGGAATGACAAAGTAAGTTTGCTATGTTTGAATGGTATTTCTGGTTAGAACCAAATCTCTTAATTTCTCTTGGGGCAGTCTTTCTCAAACTTATCTGCACGTTGTAATTACTTGTGGGCCTTCAAAATTTACTGATGAATGTGCTCCACCTCTTGACACTGTGAGACAGTCTGGGGTATGGCATGGGTTACGGAATTCTTAAAGCTCCCAGGAGAATCTAATATAAAGCAAATGTTGATAATCACTGTTTTACCTCAGTTTACCCTGCCATCTACATGAAACAGAAACCAGAACCAAGAATAAGAATTTGGCAGCTATTACCCAAGTGAGTTTCAAATTGTATTGGGTGCTGGAAGTCAGAGAGAGAGGTTCCAGCCTCAGACTCTGTCATTAAGATATAGTGACTTATCTCTATTTAAATGTGATCCAGTTGTTGCCTGGGTCTGACCAGTCAGTTTAGGGACACCCCTTTCTGTGGAGAGGAGCTATCAGTAGGTAGAAAGGGCCCCAATGTGCTTCTCCAACACACCCATATCAGGGCAGGGAGCTAGTCGAAGATCCCCAATTTCTATGGACCAAGGCAGAAAGCTGGAGAGAACAGAGACAAAAATAGTCCTGCTTTGCCGATAAAATTTGTTCATTAAACAAGTGCATATATGAGGTCCTATTCATGTTAATCCCTTAATTATATGGTTTTGTAAGCTATTTTCAGAGTCAGAGTATGCTAAAAATACTAGTATTACTAAAAGATGGATTCTCTTGGTTTTACTTCTGGACAGACAAGGTAGTTGGGATTATCTGGAATAAGCAAGAAGGTTAGGCAATCCTTCTAAGGGGGAAAAGACTTCTCTCTGTATCAAACCAGTTAGATTTGGGTAGCAATTTCATTGCTAATTAACGTATCCTCCTTTTTAACAACTGTTAACTGAGCATGTCTTCATGATGAGATACAAAGATAGGAGTCCTGTCCTTGAAGCATTTACTGTCTTGCAGTTTGAGCACATAATGTGGCAGGTACTGCAGATGGTACAGAAGAGGATGCAGAGGTAGGCACATTTAATGACAATAATTAACACATATGGAATGTTTACTGCTACCTCATGAAGCCAATATTCTTTTCCTTCCTTTTTTACAGAAGAGGAAATTGAGATACAGAGAGTGTATGAAACTTAATGAGTACTACACAGCTTTCTAGAAGGGTGAATAAACCAAGGGTATTGGGACTCAGAGCTGATTTTATACTATTAGATTAATGCCTCATGGTGTATATGTGATGAGATAGTCTTTTTTCCCAGGTAAAATAAGTGCCAAGGGCAATCCAGGAAAAGGAAGTTGCATGAGAAGGACACCAGCGTTAAAGAATCTTTTGGGGTTTCAGGCTGCAAGCAGTTATATATCAATTAAGTGTAGAGTTCCAGGTGGGTGGAAGGCACAGCAAGAAAATGTAGCCGGGGGCCAGTTCATGGTGGTAAACAGTAAATCATGGTACTAAAATTGGACCTTAACCTGTAAGTAATGGTGATACCTTGAATGAACCTAAGTAGGACAGAGCTTAATCTATTTCGTGTCTTAGAAATATGCAAGGATGAACTACAGGGAGTTGAAAATGGATTCAGAGAAATCAATTAGCAGATTTTTGAATTAAGCCACATTGGAGAGAAGAGGGTCTGAATTAAGGTAGGAAAAGTGGAGAGGAAGAGTGAAGATGTATAGAATATGTTAAAGAATTTGAATTTATGATTTAGACAATAAGTGACAAATCAGACACAGGCTAAGGGGAAAGATAGGAGACCAGGATTATTAAATGGATGGCAGTAACATTTACCCACTCATATATTCAGTTAGGCAGCAAGTATTTATCAAGTGCTTTAATGTGACAGACACTGTGCAAAGTTTGGGGATATGATGCTGAAAAGCCCAGGCAGTCTCTCTGTTTAGGAGCTTCCGTCCCAGAGAAGGGAAACAGCATAAAATGAAGTAAGTAAATAACTCAGCAAGATGATGCACAGCGACAAGTGCAATAAAAAACAAAACAAAACAAAACAAAACAAAACAAAAAACAAAGGATAAAAATGGATATTATTGCAGCTGGGAATGCAGGGGTATAAAAGACCTGTTTGGGAAGTGGATATTGGAGAAGACTACAGTGATGAGAAGGACTCAGCCCTGTGAAGAGGCAGAGGGAGAGAGATGGAGACAAAGAACAGCAAAGGCAAAACCTCTGAGGCAGGACAGATGCTTTGGTCCAGAAATACAGTTCATTAGAGGTTGTTCAATGTATAAAGGGAGAAGAGAATATAGAACAAGATGAAGCTGGGGATATATACAGCCTCCAGATTATGTAGTCTTGTAGCCAAAAGTAAGAAATTTAGGTTTTATTCCAATGACAATGAGAACACTTTGGAGGTTTTTAAGCTGGTTAATGACATGATCAAATTTAAGGAAACAGAGGAAGAGCAGTCAATTTTGGAGGGAAGATGAGGTGCTAGTTCTGGTTATGTCAAGTTTCATTAGATAGTAAGACATCCAGGAAGAGATGCTTACTAGACAATGAGAGTTATGGGCCTGGGACAAAGGAGAGTGATCTGGTCCATGGCATCAGATTTGGGAGTGATCAGTATAGATGCCATAATATTCTGGGTAGAGTAAAACAGAGCCACTGGCAAGTTCTGGAGGACAATGACATTTGAGTGGATGGAGGAAGAGGTTACTCTGGGGAAGAAGGTTGGTTCTCCAGCACAGTAGCTGGTACAGATTGAACAGATGACTTAAAAGAGGTTATGACAAATTCTGTTCTAAGGTTGATATATTAAAATTAGAAAGATGTAAGGCTTAAGCTGGATGGCAGCTGCAGTGTCTACATTTTAATTACAACCTGTGCATCTAATGAAACTGTGTAGAGATAAACAGAACTAAGAGAAAGAGCCTGATGAATTTGTCTGAACTTTCAGATCCAGAAATATTAAAGACCTAAATAAACGAACACATATTCCATATTCATGTTTAGAAGGTTTAGTATTATTAAGATGTCAATTCTCCCCAAATCGATCTGTAGATTCAGTTCAAACCTTATTAAATTCCCAGCAGGCTTTTTTTAAACATAGAAATTGACAAGTTGATTCTAAAATAGAAAGAACCTAGAATAACTGAAATGACTTTGAAAAAGAACAAAGTTGGAGAACTAATACAACATAATTTCAAGGGTTGTTATAAAGTTACAATGATCAGAACAGTTTGGTATTAGCATAGGGTCAAATGCACCCACCACACAAGCACACATAGACAGATTAATGGTACATAATATAATGTCCAGAAATAACTCCACACATAAAGACCTAACCGATTCTAGACAAAGGTGCAAAAGTATTCAGTGGAGAAAGGCCAGAGTTGTCAAAAGCCATGATAGAACTACTAATAGCAGTGTGCAGAAAAATGAACTTTGATCTATACCTTGAACTATATGGTTCATAGAGCTAACTGTAAAACCTAAAGCCTAAAACTAAACTAAAGCTACAAAATTTCCAGAAAAAAACTCATAGGAAAATATTTTTGAATTTAGACTAGTCAAAACTTTTTAGATAAAATACAAAATCACAGTGCATTAAAAAAAAAATCTTCATCAAAAGTAGAAAATTCTGCTTTGTTATGAAAAGACAAGTCAAAGACAGGCAGATCATATATCCTATAAAAGACTTGTATCCAGATTATATAAATTATTTAAAAAACTCAGCAATAAGAAAAAGAAAACATTAAAATAATTTGAACAGGCACTATGCTAAGCATGAGTAGATGTTCATCATTAGTCATTAGGGAAATGCAATTTGAAACCAACTATGCAAAATGAGATACAACTACACACAATTAGATTGGCCAAAATTATGAAGATTAACCATAGCAAATGTTGGTGAGGATATGAAGCAATTAGAACTTTCATACTTTGCCTGTAAGAATGAAAACTGGTATAACCATTCTGGAAAATAGTTGGTAATTTTCTAAAATATTTAAACACATACCTACCATATGAATCAGTCATTTAGCTCCTAGATGTCTACCAAAGAGAAAAGAAAGCATATATTCATCCAAGGGCTTGTACACATTGTAGCTTTATTTGTAATAGCACCAAACTAGAAGCAACCTAAACATTCATCAACAGGTAAGTAGATAAACAAATTATATTTTTATATCATAAAAACTACTCAACAATAAATACAATTGAATTGTTGATACCGATAACAAGCTGAATGAATCTTAAAATAATTATGATTAGTTTAGGAAGCCAGACCAAAAAAGAGTTCATATTATTTGATTCCAATAACAGGAAATGCAAACAAATCTATCATTGTATAAAGCAGGTCAGTGTTGCCTAGGCACAAAAAAGGGAGGACAAGGGGAAGGAAGGAAAGGGAAGGATTACAAAGGGACAGGAGAAAACTTTTGGGAAGTATTGAATATTATTTTGATTATGATTAGTATTTTATAGGTGTATGTCAGAGCTTATCAAATTATACACTTTACATATGTGAAGATTATTGTATGTCAGTTATACCACAATAAACCCATTTTTAAAAAGTATTAGAAAAAGATGCAGCCAAAAGAGATAATATTTGGATATATAATTAATGTTTTTATAAAGAAACAGAAAAAATGGAACAGAAAGTATATTGATACATTTTAGAAAAAAGACAACTTTTCTGAATTACAAAACATGCAAAGCATTTAAACAAAAATCCCACTATTAACTATGCAAAACTCATAAAATCAAATGATTCTTATTTATAATAAGTGTTAAATGCTCAAGAAAAATGACTTTCCACATTAGTGTATCAGATATATAAGTTGAATGAATTGAACATTAAAAAATGTGCAATAGTATTGTGTTCCTTGGAATACACAAAAGGCCTTCAAGAATCTATTCAACCTTTCCCACTAGAAAAGAACCACAAAACAACCTCCTTCGCTGACTATATAGAGAAAGGCAGGAAGGAAAAGAGGCAAGATGATAAAAGCTTCGAAGTGTATCTTCCTCCATCCAGGATCACTTGCTCCTTAGTCTTTTCGAGGCTGGTGGACCACAGGAAGAAAAAGGGTAACTACAAAGTGGTGGGCACAACAGAGCTGCTGTTCTCTGTTCCCTTGCCAGCTGCTCCACCAAAGTATTAGCAAAGAGAGGAAAGTGGATGTGGTTGTCTATATCGATAAACATATATCAGTTGTATTGAGCCAAATTTAACATTTTGCATATTTCTGCACCCACTCTCAAGTCTCTTCCAACTTCAGAAAAACTACTTTAAATTTTCCTTGAAATAAAGTAACATTTACATTAATATGGTGATTGTCTGAAGCAACAATAAATCTTACAAAGAAAATAAAATGGCTTTATTGAAAAATGGGAAAAGGAAAAAAGAATGCCAAGAGTGCATACAACCATTTTGATTACAAACTAAGAACTTGAATTTAATTATTAACATGCTGCATAAATGGGGAGGAGGGACAGGAATGATGTGGAGTCGTGCAGGGACAAGATGAAAGTAAACTTAGGTAGAAACACAGAGACCAAGAGAAAAAGGAAGTTCAAGAGACCTCTATCGAGATTCCCTAAGAAGGTAGGTTGTGAGTAGGGGAATAAAGAGAACTTAAAGAATAAATGATTGTCTGTAAATAATAGGATATTGGAGTTCAGGATTTTGAAGACAGGGTGATTCTGGGTGACAAAGTTGTGCAGAGAGTGGTTATAGGAGTGGGTTGCTGAAAAAAATAAATAAATAAAAAGTAGTGCTAACACTTGTATTGACATTGTTCAGGGCGCTATTCTAAGTTACTTACATACGGGTTCAAGATGGCGGCGGCTGCGGAGGCTGGCGTGGAGTAGCTGAGGTGGAAAAGGAGGCCACTGGACCTCACGCAGCCGGGAAACTTGTGGACATTCCTCTCGCCATCTCTTAAGGGAGGACCGCTGCTGCTGGACGGTCGTGGGGGGTGACCGCCACTTTGCCCCCGGCAGGAGAGGCTGCCTCATTTACAGGCAACAGCTTTCAAGTGTGGAGCAGGAAAAGAACTGTTTCTTAGCTGCAAAAGCGAGTCTCGAAACAGGGAACACGGCGCCAGGGCTGCTGTGGATGCAGCCAGGATCCCGGAGGCTGGGGCCGCACTGAAGGCGGCCAGCTGCCCTATTCAGGATTCGAGGTTTCAGGCCGGCATTGAAGAAGATTCCTGGGAGCGCCCGAGCCGCGCCGCGACTAAACAGCCCGAGGCGGCAGCGGCTGAGATGGGGGAAGGCGGCAAACCAGAGACAGAGTGAGCGCCCGACCTGGCACAGCACTGTGAGTGATCCCTGGCACAGCTCTGTTCGGGGGGTGGATGCCCACGCGGCTCCCGCCTGCACCACCAGGCCACTCACTGCACGGTGCTGCCTCCATTTTCCCAGGTGCGGGCAGCCCCGCCCCCTCGGCCATCACTGAGCCCTCAAACTTGCTTGGCCTGGCGCGGGGCTTTCTAGAGCCTGCGGACAGGCCTCCCCTCCCAATCCCTCCGCGGTTCTCTGGCGGGGCTGGTGGCGGGGGGCGTCCCAGACCAGTGTCGGGAGGGCAAGAAAGTACGGGCGGGCCGACTGTCACTCCACCACACCCTGGACTCCGGCCCCAGGTAAACTCCCTGTTACTGGGAGGCAGATACCATCTCTGCGGCCTCCAGTTTGGAAAAAAGCCTAACGAATTTCTGGTTGGGAATAGTGTGGTAGGAGAGTTCCCAGGTCCACTTGAACCTGCTGGAGAGCAGGCTGCAGGTGGGAGCTAGACTCGGTTTATACCGGGGGTGATAAAAAGGTGAACAAGACTCGAGAAAGATCTACATAGTGCTACAAAGGCACCCAGAGAGACCGGTCGTCTGTGCCTAGCAGAAACCTGGTAGACTTCCTGGGCGAGGCGGTGCCGAGCAAGGTCTTGAAGGCCCAGCTGATAGACGAGGGTTGCAGAAGACACGCCCCAGCCCAGCACAGTGCGCACAGAGTGGGGAGACGTGCGGCCAGGGAGGCGGAGACTCAACAGAAACGACACACCTGGTGGGGTCGCCACTGCACGATCTAACAGCCTGGGCCAGAACACACGGAACAGGGAGAAGTCCTGCACAGGAAGTGAAAGCTCAACAGCAATCACACACCCTGTGGTACGTGATCCACCAGCCCAGCAGAGCCCAAGCTGACCAGAAAGGCGGCTCCCCGGAGAAGCCCAAGACCCGAGGCAACCACACACACAAGACACTAGAGGCCAACTGAGCAGTCACGGAGGCAGCCATACGAAATTGGCAACCACAGCAACATCCTAGTTAGTCATTAGTCTCAAACCGGTGGACTGTGAAACCCCAGGCCACAATGAATTAACACCAAAAAAAAGATACCAGAAATACAAAAAATCAAGAAAGTACACCACCAAAAGTTAATAAATCTCAAACGCTAGATCCTATAGAACAAGAAGCCCTTGAAATGACTGACAAGGAATTTCGAGTGATAATTCTAAGGAAACTGAATGAGATACAAGAAAACTCAGCTAGACATCATGATGAAATGAGGAAAAGTATACAGGATCTGAAAGAGGAAATGTACAAGGAAATCAATGTCCTGAAAAAAAATGTAGCAGAACTTGCTGAACTGAAGAAGTTATTCAGCGAAATAAAAAACACAACGGAGAGTTTAACCAGCAGGCTTGTCGAAGTTGAAGAGAGAACCTCTGAACTTGAAGATGGGCTGTTTGAAATAACACAAGCAGACAAAAAGAAAGAAAAAAGAATCAAGGACATGGAAGAAAATCTGAGAGAGATATCAGACAACCTTAAGCGATCAAATATCCGAGTCATGGGTATTCCAGAAGGGGAGGAAAATGGAGATTCCATTGAAAACATATTCAACAAAATAGTGGCAGAAAACTTCCCAGGTATAGGAAAAATCACAGATCTTCAGATCCAGGAAGCTCAACGATCTCCAAATGTATTCAACCCAAAAAGACCTTCTCCAAGACATGTCATAGTCAAATTGGCAAAACTCAGAGACAAAGAGAGAATCTTAAAAGCTGCAAGAGAGAAGCGTCAAATCACCTATAAGGGAGCCCCAATCAGGTTAACATCAGACTTTTCATCACAAACCCTAAAAGCTAGAAAGGAATGGGAGGATATTTTCAAAATACTAAAAGACAAAGATTGCCAGCCAAGAATACTCTACCCTGCAAGGCTATCCTTCCGAAATGAGGGGCAAATAGTATATTTCTCAGACAAACAAAAACTGCGAGAGTTCACTACCACATGACCACCCTTACAAGAAATCCTCAAGGGAGTACTGGGTTTGGTTCCTGAAAAATAACTACCACTGCCATAAAACCCCAAGAAAAATCAATACCCACTAGTATAATAAAAATGGCATTCATGAAGAGAAAACAAGCTAACAAAAACACTATCTTCAACGCAAGGAACCAACAAACAAAGAAACCAAACAGTAAATCAGAAAGCAAGGAACAAAAGACACCTAGGACAACCAAACAACCAATAAAATGCTAGGAATAAATCAACACCTTTCAATAACAACTCTTAATGTAAAAGGCTTAAATTCCCCAATTAAAAGACACAGACTGGCTGACTGGATCAAAAAGCAGGACCCAACTATTTGCTGCCTACAAGAGACCCACCTCACCCATAAAGATTCACACAGACTAAGAGTGAAAGGATGGAAAAAGATTTACCATACAAACAGAAAAGATAAACGAGCTGGAGTAGCTATTCTTACATCTGACAAAATAGACTTTAAACTAAAAACCATAAAAAGAGACAATGAGGGACACTACTTAATGATAAAAGGACTGATCCATCAAGAAGACATAACAATCATAAATATGTACGCACCCAATGTTGGAGCAGCCAGATTTATAAAACAAACTCTATTAGACCTAAAGAAGGAAATAGACACTAATACCATCATAGCAGGGGACCTGAACACCCCACTGTCAATATTAGACAGATCATCTAGGCAAAGAATCAGTAGAGAAACACAAGATCTAAACAAGACTCTAGACCAATTGGAATTGGCAGATATCTACAGAACATTCCACCCAACAACCTCAGAATATTCATTCTTCTCATCAGCACATGGATCATTCTCCAGGATAGATCACGTATTAGGTCACAAATCAAGTCTCAATAAATTCAAAAAAATTGGAATTATCCCATGTATCTTCTCAGACCACAATGGATTAAAACTAGAAATTAATAACAAACGAAACACTGGAAACTATACAAACACATGGAAATTAAAGAGCATTCTACTTAATGACATATGGGTCCAAGAAGAAATCAAGCAGGAAATCAAAAAATTTATTGAAACTAATGAAAACAATGATACATCATACCAAAACCTGTGGGATACTGCAAAAGCAGTATTGAGGGGGAAATTTATTGCATTAAACGCTCACTTCAGAAGACTGGAAAGATGGCAAATGAACAACCTAACACTTCACCTTAAAGAACTAGAAAAACAAGAACAATCCAAACCTAAAATTAGCAGACGGAAAGAAATCATTAAGATCAGAGCAGAACTGAATGAAATTGAAAACCAAAAAACAATTCAAAAGATCAACGAATCAAAAAGTTGGTTTTTTGAAAAGATAAGTAAAATTGACAAACCATTAGCATGGCTAACAAAAAGAAGAGAGAAGACTCAAATAACCAAAATTAGAAATGAAAAAGGCGATATTACAACTGATTCATCTGAAATACAAGGAATCATTCGAGACTACTATAAACAACTATACGCCAACAAATTTGAAAATCTGGAGGAAATGGATAAATTTCTGGACACACACAAGCTCCCAAAACTGAACCATGAAGACGTAGAAAATTTGAACAGACCAATAACAATAAAGGAGATTGACGCTGTTATCAGAAGGCTCCCAACAAAGAAAAGCCCAGGACCAGATGGATTCACAGCAGAATTTTACCAAACATTCAAAGAGGAATTGACACCGATTCTTTACAAACTATTCCAAAAGATTGAAATGGACACAAATCTCCCAAACTCATTCTATGAAGCAAACATTATCCTGATACCAAAACCAGGTAAAGATATAACCAAAAAAGAAAACTACAGGCCAATATCCTTGATGAATATAGATGCAAAAATCCTCAATAAAATACTAGCAAACAGATTACAGCAACACATACGAAAAATTATTCATCACGATCAAGTGGGATTCATCCCAGGGATGCAAGGTTGGTTCAACATACGCAAATCAATAAATGTGATACACCATATTAATAAACTCAAACACAAGGACCATATGATCATATCTATAGATGCTGAAAAAGCATTCGATAAAGTTCAGCACTCATTCATGACAAAGACCCTCTATAAGTTAGGTATAGAGGGAAAGTATCTCAACATAATTAAAGCCATATATGCCAAGCCCACTGCCAATATCATCCTGAATGGGGAAAAGCTGAAAGCTTTACCTTTAAGAACAGGAACTAGACAAGGATGCCCACTCTCACCACTCCTATTCAACATAGTGTTGGAAGTACTAGCCAGAGCAATCAGAGAAGAGAAGGAAATAAAGGGCATCCAGATTGGAAAAGATGAAGTCAAACTGTCCCTGTTTGCAGATGACATGATCCTATATATCGAACAGCCTAAAACCTCTACAAAAAAACTGTTGGAATTGATAAATGATTTCAGCACAGTAGCAGGATACAAAATCAACACACAAAAATCAGTAGCATTTCTTTTCTCCAATAGTGAACATGCAGAAAGAGAAATCAAGAAAGCCTGCCCATTTACAATAGCCACCAAAAAATTAAAATACTTAGGAATTGAGTTAACCAAGGAGGTGAAAAATCTCTATAACGAGAACTACAAACCACTGCTGAGAGAAATTAGAGAGGATACAAGAAGATGGAAAGATATCCCATGCTCTTGGATTGGAAGAATCAACATAGTGAAAATGTCCATACTACCCAAAGTGATATACAAATTCAATGCAATCCCCATCAAAATTCCAAAGACATTTTTCTCAGAAATGGAAAAAACTATTCAGACATTTATATGGAACAATAAAAGACCACGCATAGCCAAAGCAATGCTGAGCAAAAAAAATAAAGCTGGAGGCATAACACTACTTGACTTTAAGCTATACTACAAAGCTATAATAACCAAAACAGTATGGTACTGGCATAAAAACAGACACACTGACCAATGGAATAGAATAGAGAATCCAGAAATCAACCCACACACTTACTGCCAGCTGATCTTTGACAAAGGCACCAAGCCTATTCACTGGGGAAGGGACTGCCTCTTCAGCAAATGGTGCTGGGATAACTGGATATCCATATGCAGGAGAATGAAACTAGATCCATACCTCTCACCATATACTAAAATCAACTCAAAATGGATTAAGGATTTAAATATACACCCTGAAACAATAAAACTTCTTAAAGAAAACATAGGAGAAACACTTCAGGAAATAGGACTGGGCACAGACTTCATGAATACGACCCCAAAAGCACGGGCAACCAAAGGAAAAATAAACAAATGGGATTATATCAAACTAAAAAGCTTCTGCACAGCAAAAGAAACAATTAAAAGAGTTAAAAGACAACCAACAGAGTGGGAGAAAATATTTGCAAAATATACATCTGACAAAGGATTAATATCCAGAATATATAAGGAACTCAAACAACTTTACAAGAAGAAAACAAGCAACCCAATTAAAAAATGGGCAAAAGAGCTAAGTAGGCATTTCTCTAAGGAAGATATCCAAATGGCCAACAGACATATGAAAAAATGCTCAACATCACTCAGCATCCGGGAAATGCAAATCAAAACCACATTGAGATACCATCTAACCCCAGTTAGGATGGCTAAAATCCAAAAGACTATGAACGATAAATGCTGGCGAGGCTGTGGAGAAAAAGGAACTCTCATACATTGTTGGTGGGACTGCAAAATGGTGCAGCCTCTATGGAAAATGGTATGGAGGTTCCTTAAACAATTGCAAATAGATCTACCATACGACCCAGCTATCCCACTGTTGGGAATATACCCAGAGGAATGGAAATCATCAAGTCGAAGGTATACCTGTTCCCCAATGTTTATCGCAGCACTCTTTACAATAGCCAAGAGTTGGAACCAGCCCAAATGCCCATCATCAGATGAGTGGATACGGAAAATGTGGTACATCTACACAATGGAATACTACTCAGCTATAAAAACGAATGAAATACTGCCATTTGCAACAACATGGATGGACCTTGAGAGAATTATATTAAGTGAAACAAGTCAGGCACAGAAAGAGAAATACCACATGTTCTCACTTATTGGTGGGAGCTAAAAATTAATATATAAATTCACACACACACACACACACACACACACACACACACACACACACACACACACAAAACCGGGGGGGGGGGAAGAAGATATAACAACCACAATTATTTGAAGTTGATACGACAAGCAAACAGAAAGGACATTGTTGGGGGGGAGGGGGGGAGGGAGAAGGGAGGGAGGTTTTGGTGACGGGGAGCAATAATCAGCCACAATGTATATCGACAAAATAAAAATTAAAAAAAAATAAATAAATAAGTTACTTACATACATTGACTCATTTAATCCTTCCAACAACCTTAAAAGGTAGATACTATTATTTTATCTTTTCTATTGATTAGAAAACAGAATGATTAAGAGGCTTTCCCAGGATCAAATAACTCGTAAGTAGTAACCCTTGGATGTGAACCCAGCTAGTCTAACTCTGAAGTTCAACTCAATCACTGCACTACGTAGGCTCTTTTATAATGGGTAAGTATAACATTGGAATTCAGGATAGTAATCATAATAGTGACCATTTACTGAGCATCTATGATATATATACTCAGGAAAAACTTGTACATCATTTGTAATCTTTAGAATATCCTGCTGAGGCTCAAAATAGTAAAACAACAACACAGCAACAAGCAGAGCTGACACTGAAAATTTTTTCTCTCCATTCTCCTGTGTCCCCCGTAGAAATGCACCAAAGGCCAGTCTTTTATGATACAAAGTCTTCTGGAAAGAATTATAATCATTCATAGACAGTATCTATCCCTTTAATCAGGGTAGAACATTTTTTACTGGAGTAAGGAATACCAGTTGACAATTTGGGATAGAAAAATAGAAATGGTTGAATAGGAGGATGCTCAATAGCCAGATGGAACGTGAGCACACATGCGTCAACAGGAAGACAGAAGAAAATTTTTAAAAATTCAGAAAGGCTAGTGATAGGACAACAAATGTAGATTTTCAATACTTGGCCATTGTTCCAGAAGTTTTGAAAATCAATCTCCAGTTGATGATACTCTGAGGATATCAGGAGAGTTTTTAGAAGGATGAAAATCTCAAATTTCTCCAAATCAATTTAGTCTGCAATCTAGTCAAAGTTCTTCAGTTCAGAACTTGATATATTGCATATATAATCTCATATTGCAGTTACACCAACAATGATACTTTGCAGCATTTCAGAATAAATAATCTCTTTCTAGTTCTAATCTGCCTTCTCAGTCTGACCTTCATTCTTCTGCTTTAGAAATTTCCAGCCTCTATATCTTGAGCACCTACAGTCTTGCTGTACCCACTTCTGCCCCATTGTTGGGGAAGAAGCCATGAAGAAGAAATTTAAAAATGAGAAGTTGGATGTATCTTTATACTACTTTATTCACCCCTTGACTCTGATGTTAGTGATCATAGATTTTATGTCCTCCTTGAAAGCTGATGTTTGCTGCACTAAGCAAGCACTTCTGTTTTGCCCATATTGGTCTGGGTATCATGGGAAATTTAAAGCCTCTGCCCTTGAAACAATTACAAGCTATGTTGAAAGGGCGACAAGAAGAGTACATGAAACATCCAGGGAAAAATTTACAGACAAATAAAGCAATGCACAGTCTTGCTGCTGCAATTCCCTGACCAACTTTTCCAATCATAAAATTCATTTCCTTATACAAAATAGCACTTTTTGTAAATACATTTTTTAGAATGCAAGGAAGTCTAATCTTTCAAGATCTCTAGCTAAGCTTACAATTTTTGCACTTAAATAATAATCTCATATTGCAGTTATACCAACAATGATACTTTGCAGCATTTCAGAATAATGATCTCTTTCTAGTTCTAATCTGCCTTCTCAGTCTGACCTTCATTCTTCTGCTGCAGAAACCAAACAGGGTCTACTTTTTTTGGGACCTGAAATTTCCAGCCTCTATATCTTAAGCACCCTCCAGCCTCATCTCTATCAAAATCCTACCTTTTTTTGACCAAATACTACACCAGAACATCTGAAAGTAACCACTTCTCTAAACATCAGTCATTTATTTATTCATTCAAACAACATTTATTAAATTATATCACATTCATTATATTAGAGATAAGCACAAATTGCTAAGGGAAGTCTAGGAATTATCTCCCTTCAGATTTAATGTATGATAAAGCAGAGAGTGGATGAAGATAAGGCTAGAAAGGTGGAAATAAACAAAATCATAAAGGGTCTTATATTCTCTGCTAAGGAATTTAGATTTTTATCTCATGTGATATTGCTGTAAAATTTTATAGTTTCAAAGGCATTATGCTGTCTCATATTAAAATGACTGGGATTTATGTCTTATTTCTGTTCTTGAATATGAGGTTCTTAAGGATGGGAACTGTGTCTTATTCATCATTACATGCCCTTCATTCCTTTCTAAGCAGACCTAGGTCATGCATTTCGTCACATGGAATACTAAATCTTATATTGAAATCCACAGCTACAGTAAAGATCTCCTTTGAGAATCTTACTGAAGCCTTGGAGAGCTAGTGGGATTAACTGGTTAAATGTACAATTGAAACTGATACATCCAAATGAATTCACATGGATTAGATGTGAATTTTGCTTAACGTCAAATCAAGCAAGTCCAGCAAACATGATTGGCACAAGTTCCCTTAGCAATGTGAACTCACCCACTTCACAAATATATGGGGTTTCCATGACTAATTAGTGTATTTAAAGGAGCCTTTAATAAGATAGTGTTCAACCCAATGTTGCTATCAGAATGTGACTTTTAAATTTTCATAAATGTAATTTTATCACTGAAACATTTCCAGAAAGTTCAAGTATTATTTTTCATAATATCTCTTGTATATGAGGGACAGTATTTCTGGATTGTCATATAAAACAGAACATCACTTAGTCTCACAGTAGCATTATCTAGAACAAGAATAAGAGGATTGATGTTCCCTATGCATTTGGAAAGTAAGAGGTAAAGAAGATATTATAACGTAAAAATCACTATCCCCGTCTATGTCCGGGATGTGTGGTTTAAGCCTAAAAAAGTGAGTATGGGTGATCTCCAGTCCTGATGGAAAGAACGCTGGAGAAGATAATGATACACAAAGGCTCTGTGATCCTGTCTGCTCAAGGGAAGACACATAGGTTGGGCCATTCACAAAGCCCTTTGAATATCAGTGTACTAAATTGGCTCATAATTATAGAGGTGTCCTTTAACTAAACACTGCTGCTTGGGAGGGGATGGAAGATGAATTCTGGCTGGGACCCGAGGACCCAATCTTGCGATTAAATGTTCTAGTCTATGATTTCCTTGATATTCAGGAGTTTGGTTTCAGACCACTTCCACTGGGTGTATCTGCCTTATTCAAAATGAACTATTCTTAAAAAGGGCATAAAAAATAAAAGAAGTCATCAGGACAATACTTCTACCCTTTATTTTATAACCGATTACTGTGTTCAATACAGGGAAGTTCAAATTTAAAATAAGTATTGCACCTGAAGCCAATTAGAAGAGAGACATCATTATTTTCTTATTGTTTGGACGCAATTTTTAGAACCACTAAGGGGATATTTAGATGGCAATAAACGCATTGTAAAGTCTTTTCTTCCTGACTACAAAGCAATCTGTCGTGCTGGAAGTTAGACTAGCAAAAAAAATTGAGATGCTGACAAGAACAGCAGCAGTACACCTAAATCAATACTATGCTTTAGTTTAATTAGTAAGTACTCTGACAGTGCTGGGTAGGATTTATTAGCACAAAAGCATAATGATTTTATCAGTCAAACTTGTTAGTAAAGTTAAATTAAGGGCAGGTAAGCCTTGATAGTTATATAAATACTTCTGTGGATTTGCCCGTTCCTCAAAAAGCCAACAGTATGATGATATTGAATATTTTTTTAAAAAGTAATGCCAGTACGATAAGACACTAAAATGCTGTCCTTGAAACCTGGTAAAAGAGTTTATTTTCTAGTATGAGCATGAATTAGAATGAGCTCATTCTTAGCCCAGAGTGGGGAATAACCTGGCCAGACCTTGGAAATGGAGCAGGGTTGCCTGCTAGGAGATTGTAAAAAGGATGCAGGCCTGGCCAGAGAAGCTGAGCAGGCCTAGGCTCAGCCCCTGGAGAGCCATAACTAAGCACGGTGAGTGTGAGGGTCTCAGACAATGGAAGAGAACCTGTGGAAGGCCAAGAGGAGTTTACAAGATGCTAACCAGGTGAGCTCAGGCAGGTGTGGGGGTCCTTTTTGGAGGGCCCATGGATCACGTCTGATAGTAATGGTGACCCATTTGTTTAAAGTATAGTTGTTCATTTGGACAATTACTGCTCTCAGTAATAGTTTTTCTTCTCTTTTCTTTTTTTCCCCCTAAACGCATCAAATCGTGCTGTGTCACTTAAGGTGGGAACTGTCCTAGTTGTTTGGGTGCTATTTTTAAAAGCTTTGTTTGCCTGGTCAGTGCACCAAGACAAGGACTCAAAGTCCAGATTAGGCACATCTGGTTAATATGACTCTTTTTAGCACTACCTGAAGAGAGTTCTTTTCACGTTAGTTTTTATAAAGACACATATTAAAAGAATTTAAAGGAACTTTTCCATATTTTATGATACTGGTATTTATTTGTTTGTATATTATTTGTTTACATTTACATATAGTAACCCCCAAGAACCTTGAGCTTTTCCTAGCTAACTTATGATAATATCCAGGGTTAACTACAGCGTTAACTACATGTTCCTAATTAGAAATCTAGGGCAATAGCTAGACTCTCGAAAGTTCATGAGAGACTGGGATCTTTTATATTCACGCTTCCTATTCTCAGCTTCAGGAGCTCCATGCTGATTAAAGAGAGATGAGTAGGGCCGACTCCGTGGCTCACTCAGGAGAGTGTGACGCTTGGGAGCGCAGCAGCCCTCCCGCCGCGGGTTCGGATCCTGTATAGGGATGGCCGGTTCGCTCACTGGCTGAGTGCGGTCACAAAAAAAAAAAAAAAAAAAAAAAAGAGAGGTGAGTAATTCTACTTCCAGGACCACTGCTCTTTTTGTTTCTAATGATACTTACACAAATCATCATAATACTGAAAACAGGATGAAACCCAGCTGCAAGAATCCTGCGAGAGTGGGTCCATCTCTGGTAGTAGTGAGATTCATTTTAAGAGTATGATGTTTGTAAATTTGGGCCCATTATCAAGAGGATTCATTGAGAAGAATAAAATCTACTCTGTGTTTTAGTCAAGCCCAGATACACCTGATCTTCCTAGTACAAAAGCCCTTTCCTCTAAGGTCATCATAGCTGCCTTATTCCTGATATTGATTATCTTTTCATGGGCAAGGTTTTGATGTTTAGCAGTTCAATGCCCACTCTCGGCCCTCCCCCCCTCTGCTCCCTGAAAGAGTATTTGTTTGCTGTGCTTGGAATGGTTAATGAGATATTGGTCAATATAATTAATTAGTAAGCATATAAACTTAATTGCATTTTAACTAGTTAATCAACGACAGTGCCCTCTTGATATATATCCTGCTCTGAATGTGAATACGTATATCTAGATGGCATAGATATATGCTCATAATCAAATATTTCTGTCTCCAAAAAATGCCTCAAAATATACTCAAGCTATAAATAATACCATTTACTTTATTAAAATTATTGTTAGATAATAGTATCTGATGGACAATAAGATTTTTGCCAAGCATAATACTGTAAAGTCTTGCTAAAGGCACAAGCATCAAATCTGGGTTGGCATCTCCAAACATGATATGGTTAAATTAGCGACTCTTGAAAATGGGCACAGTGTTTTCATGCACACCTTCTTCTTATATCCTTTCCTTTGTCCCATTCAACTCTTTCTTTCCTTTTTTTTGCTCAATTTGTCTTGTCTTTCGATATTTTTTTTTGCTGAGGGGTGGCCTACACAGACACGTGAATAGAATCATTTTCTTCAACCACCCTTTTCTTTAATTCTTACTTTGAATCAGCTCATCTGGATGGCCTGGGCTGCCTTCACTCTGGGATCCACCCAGGCTTTGAATCTTAGAGCACTGACCAATATTCAAGACACTCACTGATCTATTAAAAAATCATTCTAAATTCTGAGCAATCTATGCTTCTGTGGCCTTGAGAACCCTTTTAACAGAAGCCTCTGAAGTGGATGCTGTCAATAAAAGAACTGAACCAAATTGTTCAGAAGTAAATGTAGGCAGAGATTTATGCATATCATAAATGCACATAACTGGCTGCATTTTTCAAATGAGTAGCTCCCAGATGCCCTTTCTTTTCGTCCTTACCAAAATTGCTATTTCTCTTTAAAGAATATCCATAAAAATAAATGTGGAGTTTTAAAAAAATTGGAAACCAAATTTTTCATCCATGTCTAATTCTGTATTCCACAACCCCTCTCTGGACCTCAGTAATTACCATGTGCTGAGTGAGAAGAGGAATAAAGGAGCTAGTTAAAGAATTATGTGGTCCATGAGAAACACTTCTGCAGAACTTCACACCTTGTGAAATTTCAGGCTGTTCTGCAGAGCACATGAACACTATTCCTGTTGAAATGCCATGTGTTCATGAATTTTGATGTGATTTTTATCGAGGCAAAGAAAAATCGGTGATGTAGAGTGACATTGTGACCTCCATGAGCTCCAAACCAAGTGATAGAAGGCTGTTCTTGGGCATTTTTACCATGACTCCATACTTCTGCCAACAATATTGTCATTTGATGATCTAATTACTTGGTTAAATTTTTTAAAAGAAATATCCAGTATCTATTAGAGCTACTTTAAATTAATTATTATGGTACATTCATATTTCATCTTAAGAACCACATTAGCTGAAGTTTATGTGGCAGTAAAATATACAGTGGAGTGTCCATGGAAATATTATTATAGTATTAAAACAAAGATATCCTCTTGCACTAAAAAAATTAATTGACTGGTAATATTTTAGAACTGTCATTGTTTGTGGTGGCAGGATATTGTAATCACAGTTCCAGAAATTTTATTACCTTTAGTTTAGAAACTGGAATATAGCTTTTTCTTTCAGTCTATGGATATCATTTGCTTATGTCTTAAGGGAATAATTGCTGACTTAAGAAAACCAATGAAAATGTGGAAATACCAGGAAAGTTGCAGAACCAATCAATAGCATACTTCTTTCAGTTATTGGTGCACATAAAGCAATAGTCACAGAAATAAGGAGAATCAGGTTGTTTTTTGAGAGTTAAATTTCCAAGGTCTATTCCCTGGGATGTGATAAGCCATCTCCAGGAATAGATCAAAGGCTCGCTATAAATATGTGACTGAAAAGATTGGGAACCCAAAATTTCAGTCAATATGGTAAGGGAGAGCAATCTTTGGAAGAGAAAACTGCATTGTGATTTCAATTTAAGTAGAAAATGAGTCAATATCATTACAGAATTTGGAGAAACATTGTGTTATTAAAAATGGGTGGCCAATATAGATGATAAAACAGTAACCTAGCTAAAGACATAACCAATCCCAGTTCATAGTAGCTGGAAGCCTTTTATGAAATTAATCCTTCAGGCTGCATTAGCTTATAGCCATTAAACATTCAAATAACATAACTAACTCCTCTTCCTCTCACTTTACTTATAATTTTTCTTTCCATATGGCTCAGAAATGCTCTAAACTTCCAAGACAAGAATTCATTCATTTATTTATTTATCCACTTATACATTTATGCAACAAATATTTATTGCCAAATTCTTCTATATCCTTTTCGGAATTGCAGGGGAAGAACCTCTACCTCCAGTGAGCAGAATTTCTTTTCCCAAGATTTTGGTTTAGAGTCTGCCAATGAAAGATTCTCATGACATTTGGAAGATGATAGAGAAGGAGAAATCGTTGTTCTTCAGCAGCAATTGCTAGGAGCCTAACAGGTGCAGGCAAAAGGTAAAGTTTACAAAAGCCTCTAGGTGAGCTGGTAAGTATCAGCTGTTTTGGTGCTGCAGGCAGCTGATGTTGGTGGCAGCAGCTTTGCTAATTTCTGCTCCCTCAGCTCTCCCAATAGTGTATAGACTCTAATTTCTATATTAAAATACTTCCTCATTGTAATTCTTAGAACGGCTTCTGTTTTCTCTACCAAATTCTAACTGATATGAGTATGGCTTGATTTTTTTTTTTTACCATTAAAAATATTTTTATCAATAGAGAAAATTTTATTAGTCTAGGTAATTACACATAATTAGGATGTTTTCCTTTCCTAAAATACTCTTACTTTTAACAGTTGCCATAAAAACAAAGCTATGTGTCAAAGAGAAGCAGATAAAAGTCTTTTTATTTTTTGCCTCTTCTGTTTGTGACTTTTACAAACACCAGTTGAATCAAACTCATTCATGATGCTTAAAGGCTAGGGCAGATACAATGAACTTAAAATTGTGTTTATTTTACCTTTATCCATGTATTTTCTATTTCAAAAGAAGCGAAAAGATTCTCTTGAGTGTGTTATTTATGTAATTCTCTGCCACAAGTTACAGAGGAATTCCTAGTATTCCAGGAATAGTTTAACACCCTCTCATAAGAACCCAGAATTCTCTACCAGTTATCTCTATCTAAGCTTGTCTTTATAATTTCAAGCTGTCAGCTGACTTTTTTCCCCACCAGGTTCTAGAATTTGCCTATCCATCTTGGAGGGTTTTTTGGTTGGTTGGTTTTTTTGTTTGGCAGCGGAGTGTTGTTTGAAACTTCAATCTTTTTTTTCTTTCAGGGAAGATGGCAAAACAATCAGACATCGTTATTTCTCCAGACTCATTTCCCACATTTAGTGATACCATGGATGGGATTAATGATGATAATTTAGGAAAAAAAGATTGAAGTAGACAAGATCTGATGAGGATGTGGTAATCAGAGTGTGCAGATGGGTAGAAATTCTATGACAGAAAAAGCCCCATTAGCAACTTAGCAATTAAAGTCATTTCTCTTAAGAGCAGATGTGCAATGTTGTTTATTGCATATAGTGCATGTTTGAAAGGACATATAGGAAAGAACAGTTGGGGATAGTTGTCATTTTATTAGTCTATATGACAATGAAGTAATTAATTGTGGAAAATAGATTTTGGATTTTTGTTCTTGTTCAGAGAAGGCCTTGACCTCCATTTTCCTTTTGCAGATCTCTTAAGCTTATTTCTTGGCTCTCTCACTAAGATTAAAATCAGTTCTATCACCTAAGCCCTTTCTCCATCTGATCATAAAAAGAAATGTTAGGAGCACGACCTTGCTGAAGTGATTGACCAAATTATAATGACCTGGATCACAGATCAGGAAAAGTCTTGCTCATGATCAAAAGTCTGTATCACTTTTGAGTTCCAAACTCTTTGAAAATGCTAACTCAAAATGATAGATGTATAAGACTTCCCAAACGTGTTGTCCTGCACTGAACCAAGAGCTCTCTCTCCCTGCTGCCCGTCATGTAAATCCTCTAAGCCAATCACTTGTCCCTTGTGCTGCCTACCAGTCACTGTGGGGCTCCATTACGGGTCTCTTCAGATGACTCCACTCAACTCCATTACGCATGGGCTCCCACATCCAGTTGGCCTCTCTTCCAGTTTAACGCTCTTGTTGGTCTGGATTTTAAATAGCTGTGTTTATGATTTCTAAAGTCCATCAGTCTGAGGAGGAAAATGTGACTGATGTGCAAATTGGGTGCTGCATTCTGCTTTGCATTATTTATTTTCATTATTCACACCATGGTGCATTTCTTGGCAGAGGACAGAGGATTTTGAAAAAGTCCATTCCCAGCAGTGTGAGTGCCATTTAAAAGTACAATGATTTTTCTAGTTTGATTTCATTAGGGCTCATCTTATTTCTGTCTGGTTTGGGGCCTATAGACCTATGTGAATTTGCATAGCTAATAGTAAATCTAAGAAAAAAAATTTTTTTTCCCTAGCTAATCTCAAAAAATAAGAAACTAGAGACCGAAGGGTGCGGAGGGCAAACCCTCCACTTTGACATTAGTTCTTTTCACTGATGAAAAGAGCATTGACCCCCCATCTTCCTCACGTAGTTAATTAACTTCATTAATCTGGAGCTCTCATTAGCTTTACCTCCGATCTACAGAACAGTGGGCAGAAGATCCCAGGTTTGAATGTGCTTGCTGGGACCAACTTTACCTTCCATGGGAGGCATGGGCTAATTCATGGTTAACTAATTTCTGATGTGCAAATGTTCAAGCCTTTTGTTTTGCATTTCTTAGCACTGCTCAACTCTTCATTTTTGAAAAAATGTTGTAGTTACAGATAAACTTCTGTTACAGAAATGCTACAGATATCTCACCTGAATCAGTCCTACTGACTCTAATTAAGGTTTAGAAGAATCAATGCTGCACCTATTTTTTTTTTTCTGTAGTAGAATTTCTATTTTGATGATTATTTCAGGATTGCCTAGTCTCAGATCATCTAGCTTTTTGTAGTTCCCTTTGATTTTTTTCAGCTTTGGGACAGAAAAGATCAATCCCCTCTTAGAGGGCTCATGTTTTCTTTGAGGTCACATTAAAACACCTTTGGCTTTCACTTTAATCATAGTATATGTGCCTCTGTTACTGCATTGTTTTTTCCCTCTTCCAGTGAATATTTATCATCTCTCAAATTATTGCAGAAATTCAGCCTAGCCTGTTGTGTTATGTTTGCCAAAAAGAGTGTATTTATATTCTCAATGAAAGGTACTGCACAGTAGCATGTTTTCCTCAGAAATTCAGATTTAAGATAATGAAAGAAAATAAGTATTTTATTGGAAACAACGCAGCCTTCTACAAGTACTTTATGGGAAGTGATTTCTTCCGCTTAATAAAAACATTTTCAATATGTACTATGAGCCTGGCATGGTGTTAGGTGCTGGGAAGCAAAGATGACTAAGGCACTATTTCAGCCACCCAGAGCTGGAGTGAAGGAATAAAGGTACCCAAATGGAGCCACCATGTAGTGTAATAGTGCTGCAGTAACAGCATGTGTACCAAGTATCCTGAGAATAGAGAGGAGCTGTTCTTTCTGACATTCCTTTAATAGGTGGGCAGCAGTAGTTTGAGACTTAAATAAGGCTGAAAATATGAATGTCCAAGGTCACATAAAATACAAATAAGTTTACTCAATCTAGGGGATAATGACCTACATACAGTATATTTGCTTTTAATGACTGAGGCATGTGGGCACCTGATATATATATATTTTTAACATATTAGTCATTCAATTTCGTTCTTGGTAAGAAATTTAGGACACCAATTTATGAGGATGAATCCCATTTGTCAGAGTAAACATAAATTGCAGGTAGCCCTGGAGCTGACGAATAGCTTTGATTTTGGGTAAAATTTGCAAGTCCTTGGCTTTCTGATCAATCTTGTGCTGATCTGTAATCTCATATTTCTCTTTTTCTGGGTCGAAGATCTCACCTTCCTGGTGTCTGGGCTTCCACAGCTGTTGCTTCTTAAAATACGCATCAGTGAGATGTTTTGGGATTTTTACATTGCTGATATCAATTTTTGTAGAGGTGGTGGTGACAACTTTCTGGTGTGTTCTCAGCAGAGGAACTCGATTGAGGACCAGAGGTACAGTCACAAGTAGCAAGCCACCACTCAGCTGCTTCGTGAAAACCACCCTCTTGCCTCTAGGTCACCAGTGAGGATGGTCACAGTGGTCCCCGAGTGACGCTAGCTTGCGGTCTCGTCACCTGCTCTCTGAAGGGTTTTTGCTGTGGCTCAACAGCTGTCGAGGAACATCTTCAGAAGCATAACAGCGAGGCATTTTGCGAAGTTGAACCACCCAGACACCACCATTCTTGTCACCACCATCTGGTTTTGTGACAGTAGCAGGAGCCTTCTCCGCCTTCTTTTCAATCCTGGACTTATTCGTTGAGTATTTCCTCTTGTTCATGGCCTTTCTGGAATACATAGCACGTCGGGAATTTCTGCCAATTCCCCTGACCAGGACAGGGTTTTGGCTGCAGCCGGGCTTCCCCTTCTTGGGCTTTTTAGCCTTGAGGTTTATAACCTCGCCACCAGCGTCAGCCTTCTTGGCTTCAGGTTTCTTCTCCCTAGCATCTGGCTTTCAGCTTTTCACCCGTCATCTTGTGAGATGGGAAAGAGAACGAAGGTCCCTGGGCACCTGATTTTTAAAATGACATTCTGCTTATAACTCAGAAATATTGGTATTCTCATCCCTAAAGACTAATTAGTAAGGAATGTTGATTGCATGCACCTTTGAAGACCAAAAATAAAAAAGGTGGGCTGTGAGAAGACCCAAGAAAATGAAAAAAATGGAAGAGGCATTTTCTTGTGTATCAAATAACTGCTTTTTTAAACAAAACAAAACAAAACAATGAAACAATAAAACAGTATCTACGTTAGATCCTTTTCTGACAGTATGTTTAGATGGATGAAGCAGTTGAGAAAGAAGGAAAAGAGAGAGGCCAAAAACTTAAATAGAGCTTTACCCATCTTATGATTTTGCCTAGAGCCAACCCTGCTTCGTAAATATAAAAGACTTGGACCTCACACACTGCCGTGTAAAAAATGGTTTACATGTGCAATATGATATCATTTAAGCAAAACTGTGTTAATAGTATAAATATATATACAGTACATAAAATTTTACATGTGATATAAATATGTATATCATATAAACAAATGCATAAAGTGATGGTAATTCTCCAAAATACAACAGTGATTATTTTGTGTGCAGAGATTGGGAAGTTTTGCTTTCTTCACAAAACTTTTATTTTCCTTGAATTAAAAGAATTTTTTTCAAAAGAATGCAAAACTATACACCAGGCATTGTGCTTCTCTCTGAATATAAAATAAAGCAAAAGCAGATGTAATTTCCTCTTATGGACATATATCATTTTTAGCAGCTGAGAATAACAAAATATTAAATAGATGGAAAGATAGAGCAATAATAATCTTTTAAACTCAGAGATTCAATAGAATCTAGGACACTTGAAAATAAATTTTGAGGGGTGTAAATCTGCCAGATGAATATGAACAGTCTCATGTTGCAAGGAGCCTGAATCCCAAAGAAATTAACATCATGATAATTAACATCTTTAACATCATGGTAAGCTTCTTTTCCAAAGATACTTTATTTATTTGTTTAGTTTGGAAATTTCTTCTATGGTTAAATTATATTTCCACCTTCCTGAAGGCAAATTTTATTTTAATACTGCACTTCAGTTGAAAATGGAAGATAGGTGGCCTTGACAAATAGAAGTGAGCTGGAGAAAGCTTGTATAGATGACAAATTTTATAAAGCAATTTGTAAGGTTAACTTAAGTGATGTAAGAAACACAGGAGGAAGCTTGATTTGCATTGTTCCAACAGGGCAGATAATGAAAAGATTAAGTTAAAAGACAGAACACAAGAAACATGTCTAAAAGTGAATTGTATATTAGAATCATTTCACTTGGGAAGATATGCAGATCTCAGTGCTATATGCAAAATAGATGCTTTCTTTATGAAACGAACATTTTGAGAAATAATTAAAAACAAAATGTTTGTTACATTCTCTGGCAAAGTCATTTTTAAATAATTTAAAAATCATTTTAAAGGAGTCAAAATCTATGTCATAAAATCATATGTTAAAATTCAAGGAGTTTTTTTTTTTTTAAGTTCTGGAATTACCAACTTTGTTTATCTCAAATGTTTGGGGTTATATGTTTGTTTCATTAAATGATAACAATGTGCGAATGAGGAAAAAAGCATGGGATGATAAGCAGTGATAAGGAAACTAGTGCTCAGAATCTAGAAAAGCAGTTATTTAACAAATGCTTCAGCCTGAATGTTTTTTCTACAAAATCTTTCCTGTAGTGAGCATCCTGTAGTCATCTAAAGCCATCAGTTATTGAGGCTCAAGAGGACCAAGATTTTGGTTAGACAATATCTTGCTCCTCCAAGAAACTTAATTTTTATTTAAATTATTATTTTGTAATAAATTATATTTCTTGATTTATTAATAAAATAAACATACAGGTAGATTGTGTGGATGATAATAATGCTCTAGAAGCATATAGACATACTACGAGAAGGTTATAGACTACCAAAGTAGTTTGTCTGCAGAGGGCTAGTGGCTAGATTAAACTTAATTATGTAAGGTTTCTTGGAGGAGTAATAATTTAAGCAAATTTCCAAAGTTCTGCTACTACACTGGAATGTATTTCCCCCTAAATTAAGTGGCAACCATATGGTTTACACTGAACCATCAGGACTCATAGGATACAATCAGAATACAAGTTTTCCCCAACAACCCATTAAAGCCACCCTCAGGTATTTTTTTTTTCTTCTTTTATAAAATTTTGGAATTTTCCCATGACTTTTGGGATCTCTTGGAACATCAGAGTCTTCTGGCCACTTCGGTTGCCAAAAAAAGAAAAAGGAAAAAAAGTCAGTCTCAGTTTAATATTATACACAGTCCTGGGTGATAGTTGAAACTATGAACTTTGTTGCAAGTTCAAGTTTCTCCCTGCAGTGAGCTAGCGGTTGCTTTGAATTGAGCTCCTTGCAAGTGAGAAAGAAGGGATGGGAAGCTTTCCTTCTAAGTTCGTGCATTCTGCTTCTGACTCTACTTGCCCAGCCTCTGGATGCCTCTGGCTTCTTTGCAGTTGAAGCCTGGCAAGCACAGATCTTACTTGATTGAAACCCATGAATTTGTCACTGAATATCTTTAGCCATGACTAATGTTTAAACTGAACGTTTTTCTTGTTGGTGGGCTCCTTGAGATTTCTCTCGTGAGTGTTTCTAACTTCCACACTTTTGGTATGGGTGCTGCCTTTCCTTTGGGCCGGCATTGTAAGACCCATACTCTTAATATTAAGCCTATTTTTGCTGAGGTCTTTTTGCCCTGTACTGGAAACCCTTTTGGAGAGTTTTATTTAAAACATTCCTGAGATGACATCCTTCCTGCAGGTAGTTACCCACCTGGCCTGTGGACCTGTTTGTAGTGGAGACACAATTTTTCCCCAAATGGAGCCCTCTACTTGGGTGCCACATATCTCTTCAGCCAGCATCTCACTCACGAGTCAGACATCCATCCAGTGCCTCCTCAAAATCCAGGCAATGCATATCACATTCTCCAGGTGATTTCCCTGAAGGTCCCCTCAGGATGTGTGAGATGACAGAAAAGTCCCTTTCACGCTTCCCAGTAGAGGTGAGCTGTGAATGCAAAATGCTTACTACCCTCTTCCAAGTAAACCTCTCCTTAATTTCCATCTTCTTGTACTCCTCTGCTTTAGTTCTTTAATAGCCTTCATGTGGCTGTAAGAAGGCATGATCAGAAAATTATAATTTTTGATTATCTTTTTGATTGTCTTGTTAAAGTGCTGTAGTAAAGGAGGTTGATGCCAGCTATTGTTTTAAGGCCTCAACTTCAACTGAGTCAGAAAGTCCTGTATTTTTGACATCCTGTTATAAATATATTTGCATATATCATTATGGTATAAGTGCATATGTGAATGTGTAATGTGTATGTGTGTATACTCATCCTGTCTCTCATGCACACACAATTTGTGCTTACATTAATACATTTTATTATTATACAGGCAATTATGGAGCTGCTTCTCAGTGCAAACCCTGTTAGGAACCGGGGATACAAAATGAGGAAGACTTCTTTTCTTTTAAAAGAGATCTTAGTCTGGTCAGGGTGGTAGACGTAAAAGCAGATTAGGAAGTGAGAAATGCTACTGAAAGGCGCTGTCAACTACTTGAAGGACAAAGAAGATTAGCTATGGTGGATGAACCATTAAACCAGTGATAGGTCAAGGTAAGTATCTTCAAGTCAATGGACAGTAATTACAACTCCACCTTATAAATAGCAGAGCACGCCTGGCACTACTAAAGGAAATGCATGTGAAATCACTTTTGTGTCATTATATTGATCCAACATTTAGGGTTTCCTGCTTTGTGTATATCTTTCTTCAACCCACTTCAAGTGATGATACACTCTGGAAATGTCTCTCTTGCCATATTTTACCATGGAAGAGCCCAGCTTTACGAAACCAGCCTAATCAGACAGCTGTATGTGTTAATCAAAAATAATACTGTTCTCTAGAATACAGACAATTTTTAGTAAAACCGTATTGTAGAGATAGCATAGTCCAAGTCTCCACATAAAAACATTTTGTTTTTCATCAAATTTCAGTAAAAACGGAATCTGAATTGAGTGTCCTATGACTGTGCAGATGAAAGCTGCAGATTCCAAGAAACTTACTCTAAAAAAATCAGTTCAATTGTAAAGAAAATGCTTATATGTTGAAAATCTACTCAAGAAACTGAGCAAAATTAAGTGTCAAATAATTATCTTGAGTAAATAAAACAAAAATTAAAAAAGAGACATTTTATTCAGTTTCTGCATGTCAATGAAAAAGAGTCCAGCTGTTTTCTCAGATACTTAAAAATGTTGCTTTCTATGAGTTTAAAATAGAACTATTTTCCATGAACTGTACTAATTTAAGAAATATTATACTTATTAAGTATAAATGCCACTAACTCCATAAGTTGTTTTTATGTGTGCACATGTTAACTAATATTAACACTGTAATGTTTGATATTAATCTTTCATTAAGAATGTTATCCTATGGTACACTTTTTATTGGGAAGGCAATCATCAATGTAAGACATAGCAAACTTTCAGGCCGTGTTTTGTTACTTACTTTAAGTTTAAGAATGTATCACATATGATTATTGTCCTAACATGAACTAATGTGGTTATTTGGGGACTTGCTGGATAATTCACAGGATTTTTCCAGATATTTTAGGATTGACTGAAAGTTAAAACTGTATCTGTTTATATATGCTGAAAGTACTTCTTAACAGGAATTCCAAGAGAATAGTTTTAATAAACTTGAAATATGTGATAGTTTAAGATAAAAATATGAATCCTGGGAAAGATGAGGCTTATAGACCCAGAAAAAAGCCGCTTTTAGCCTCTTAACCTCTAACTGTATCCACATACCTCTTTAGGATGTCATACATTTATGTTTAAACGTAAGTATATACAACAAACTGAAATTAAAGTTTAGCAGTTTTTAATCCATAAATGACAGTACATTACAGCATATGAAATTGCTTTGCTTTGCAAAGTAAGAAATACAGCAGAGAATGGATTCCTATGACACTCCATCTTCTACTCGTGTTGACATGTCAGAGCCTTTGTGAAGATTCTTAAGGTTACACACACTAAAGTGCTGTCCTCTGCTACAGAACATGGCATCACTGTTTACCAAAGTGATATGGTCTGCTGAAATTCAGTGTGACATTTATAGACAGCCTTACAGAAATCCACTTGGTCCCTAAGTGGAACAAGCCATGGCTAAATGATATGGCAAGGCCATTCTTATCACATGCCTAATACAGTCTGGGGATTTAGCTTTTGCAAAGGAAAAATCAGGAAAAAAAGGTAGTTGGTAAGACTCTTTCAAATTATCCACCTACTTATTATTCAATTACTGCTAAGTACTTAAAACAAGTTTCTTTTCACTTACTTTTTTTTCAGGCTTCCTTATCCTCTCAAACTTACCTTAGCCTTTTAGTTTTGCATCCGCTTCCAAAGAGCCAAATGTTAATTTTTATTCTCTTCTGATACTCCTCCTCCTTTTGATCATTTTTATTAATTTTTTCTGCATCCTTCACATACCATTTAAATGTTCTTGTCATTCAGCATCCCTCCCTTGGTTCTTTTCTCTCCCCACGTCAGTATATTTTCCTGTGCCAACCTTATTCATCTCCATGACTATAACTGCTATTGGTGTGCTGTGGATATCCAAAAATATGTCTCCATCACAAGTCTCTAGTCTGAACATCAGTCCCATTTAAACCACCTATGAGACATCTCCATCTGGATAGCCCATGAGCACCTCATCCGAGAAAAAGTTAAGATAGAAAAATGTTATTACCTCTTTAATTGCTCCCACTGTGTATTGCCATTCTCCTTTAAAAGAAAACAAACCACCAGCCTGGACAGCACCATCCCTGTGATTAAGCAGGAGTCCCACTTAACTTTGAGTGTCCTTGTCAGTTTTCTCTCTCTCCCAACACTGGCATCTTTACTACCAAAATTTGACTTGGGGATTTTGACATCCACACTTATGATTCCTCCAATACATTTGGCTTCCAGATCCTCAACTCTTTCTTTCAAAGATCTTGTCCTCCATTCTGAGAGATTTACTCCCATGATCAGCCTAGACCTTACCAATCTTTAAGAAATAACTCTCATCCTTCTACCTATATACCTATATATAATACTGTATATAAAGTAAAATTTAAAGTACTTACAAAACTTACAAGATCTATATCATTAGACTCACTTTGAATGATCTGATCTCATTTCTACTTACCACAATGCTTTCTCTCAACTCACTGATTCAAACATTCATCTCTTTCTATCACCTAAACACATGTTAGCTACTAAATCATATTGCTTTACCCCCCATGGATTTGTCACCCCTCTTCCCCTGGGTGATGGAGCTGCAAAGGATTACTCAAAGCCTATCTCTTCTGAGCTGTGAGAAGCCCCGAGTGGTTAACTTCCCCAGAACCCTCAAGTGAGAGGCATCTCTTTCTTGGGAAATTAACTCCGAATTGAGGTTCTCTTCCTATATTTATTTTCCAGACCAGGAAGTTACAGGAAGAAAACATAGGTTGGGTTATAGTTTAACAATATAGGCTGGTAACTTTCAGTGAAACAAGTCAGATGACATTCCCTTAGACAATTAAGTGATCCACCAACAAAAGCTTGATCTTAGCAAACATTCCTTCTCCCTCCAGCAATATTCCAGTATCTATACATATCAATCAGTAACTAGTCTGTCCTTGAGCCAGCAACCTTGCTGTGCCACAAATCTTTATCTTACACCAGAGACTTTATAGCCTGAGGAAAATTTTCTGTCCTCTGCAAGGTCAATATTTGAAACTGCAAGGCTTTGGAAAACCAGGCCCTGTGAAGTACATTTGCTTTAAGAATCCTCTACAATATCAGGAACTTTTTACTTGCCATTCCACTTGTTTACATACCGATTGCCAGTAATTTAAGTTAAATCTGTGTTATTCTGAATCTTGTCATAATGAGGTTTCTGGCTAAGTCTAGTTACTAAGAAAAATGGAGTATTTTGTATTATTGAGATGTGTATTTTAATCATTCTATCATCTGTTGAATTGTGAACTTGAAAACATAAATAATTTTTGTTGTGGAAAACTACATTTGTTAGAATGTTAGAAAGAAATATTTGTAAAATAAAAAAAGAAAAAAAGAAAGAAAGATGTATTTGTTAATTTAAAGTTGTAAACCAATTGTGGTGGATTTTAAATATGTCCATAAACTCTTAGTCACTACTCCTTTCAATAGGTGGAACCTAATTCTCCTTCCTTGAATGTGGACTGTGCTTAGTGACTGACATCTAATGACTATAATGTGGCAGAAGTGGCAGTATAGTTCTCAGGATTGGATATGAAAGGTGTTGTGACTTTTTTCCCCCCTCAATTTTTCTCTGTCTCTCTCTTGGATCATTTACCATATTAGTCTGTTTTTTGTTGCTAATAAGAGAATTCCTTAAATTGAATAATTTAAAAAGAAATGAAATATACTTCTTACAGTTTTGGAGGCTGGGAAGTCTACAGTTCATGGGGCATATTCGGTGAGGGGCTTCTTCTAGGTGGGAACTCTCTACAGAGTCCTGTGGAAGCAGAGAGTATCACATGGTAATAACGGCGTGGGCTAGAGAGCTAATCTTCTCATTTGCTGTCCTTAGAAAGCCATCTGAACCACACCCATGACAACCCATTAGACCATCAACCCATTACTCCACAAGTAGATCAATCCATTTGTAAGGGCACAGTCCTTGCGATCCAATCATACCACCTTTTGATGCTGCCATAGTCTGATTTCCTACCCTCTTAACATTGTTACAATGGGGGATCAAGCTTCAATGGGTTTTGGGGGGACAATCAGTCCAGAGAACCTACTTTGGGGGAGGTTAGCTGCTACATTATAAGGACACTCAAGCAGCCCTATGGAGAGGTTCACATGGTAAGGAACTTGGGCCTTCTGCTAACAGTCAGCAAAGACCTGAGGGCTCCAGCTAGCCACAGTGGGTGAGCATTTTAAGGGACAGTGGGTGAGCATCTTGGAGAAGCACGTACTCCAGCCCCAGACAAGCCTCCAGATAACTGTAGTCTTGGCCACTATCTTGAGTGTGACTTCACGTGAGACCCTGAGCCAAAAATGCTCATCGACCTTCCTGGTTCCTCACATTCACAAACTGAGTGAGGTAATAAATGTCTGTTGTTTCAATCTGCTGAGTTTTGAGACAATTCATAATGCAAAAATACAAATAAGTAATACATTATATATTTTTTGTCATAGGGGCTTAATTATAATAAAATATTATCAATATGAAAATTTATCTCCTTACTATGATTTTACTCATCTTGTTGAATAAAGTCAAACAGTAAAAATATTATACAGATTACCCTAAATTTAAGAATATATATAAAAAATTTGTTTGAAAAATTACTTTATAAGTAAAATAGATGACTAATAAATTAATTATAAAATCCTTTCATGATCTCTTCCAAAGGGGTGAAAATATGAGGGAAAGTCAGGAAGAGGAAATAAACATCATGTTTGCTGGGTAGAGTGGATACTAGCCTATCCAGAGTAGAAGATAAAAAACGAAGAAATCTTCAAATAATTTGCCTTCTGGCAGTTACTCTCTGAATTTATAAAAAATTACCTGTGGGCCAAGCCTGTGGCGCACTCGGGAGGGTGCAGCGCTGGGAGCGCAGCGATGCTCCTGCTGCGGGTTTGGATCCTATATAGGAATGGCCGGTGCACTCACTGGCTGAGTGCCGGTCATGAAAATGACAAAAAACAAAAACAAACAAAAAAAAAACCTACCTGTAAGCTAATTTCTTAGATTAACTCTTACTTAGATTACCTCTAAATTCAATTAAGTTCAAATTGACCATTTGCTATTTTCTGGGAACTGGGCTAAAAATTCAAAGATAAGCAAGACTTGGTTCATTTTGGGGAAGAATTTAGTGGAAGAGTGAGAGTATCAGGGGATAACCAATAAACACATAATATATGTCAAACAGCGGCACGTTGGGGGTACCTGCATGCTTATTCTGGGCTATTACAGTAGGGCGTGCAACTAAGTGTTAGAATGGAAGGTGTATCTAAAAAAGCAACCAGAAAGCAGATTAAACATCCTCCTTTTAAACCTATAGGAAATGATCCCGATGATTTCAAGGTTATCATGAGGTTCTCCTCTGCACCTCAGACATTAAGAATGATTTTCCCTTTCAACTCTTGGTTTTCTCTTGGGCATCCACGAAAACATGAAAACAGCTGAGGATGTGGTAGAAGAGAACGAGAAATTGTCTTGTTGGCCTGGAGGAAAGAGCCTCACCTGATATCAGAGGAAGAGCTGCCAGATCAGGTTTATGAGGAGCACTGATTCCTGCTGGTCTTGCTGTGGCAGGACCACCTGAGATCCCACAAGTGAAGGAGGTTTGGGGACCATCTCCTAGCAACATCAAATGGAATCGTTTAGTACCAAACATTTGCTTTCTTTGCCGGTTATTCAGCTTCATAATATCAGAATAGAAGAATGGGAAAGAGAAGGAGAAAGAGCAAAGAAACAAAGGACAGGACAGAGAGGAAAGAGAAATAGTAAAGAAGAGTGTAAAGAAAGCTCAGATGCTTGAGCTGGAATATATGGGGCACTGGGAAGAAACATTTGAAAGCTATCCCTTTTGGTAAATAACTTTTGCTTTTTTAGCCTCAACCAGAGTAGTTGGTAAGACTCTTGCCTTCCCCAAGATAATTTTGTCCCTAATTGGGTTCTCGTGGGACTGAGAAATTGTCCCTGAGGCAGCTTTCAACCCAACCAGCTGCTTTCTTTATAGCTGTGAGCTGATAGTTCCACATCCTTTCTGTTTCACCACATAACTCTTTTCTCACTTGTCTCTGCATCAGAGAATAGAAAACTGGTGATCACCGGGTCTCCCTTGCAGGACACTGTACCTTCCCTGTGGCCTGGGCACTAGATCTGAGGCTGTACCACATAGGACAGAAAGCTCGGCAGGTCTTCTTGCTGGGGCCTTTCTTATGCTGCGCCCGCACACACTGCTGCATAGAGGCTGAGATAGGCTCTGGGTTGGTCAACTCTGAGATCCTATTGCTCTGATAAGATGGACCTGTCTGTTACAGCCTGTGCTGGCTGTTCTCAAACTGCAGCACGTATTAGAATTACCTACAGGGTTTGTTAAAACTGGCTTGTGGACCCCACCCTCAGAATTTCTCATTCAGTAGGTCTGGCATAGGCTCAGGAATCTGCACTTCTTACCAGTGTCCAGGAGATGCTGATGCTATTGTTTTAGACCTTTAATACTTGTATACCATTCCTTGCTTTGCAGTTTGGTTTCCAATGGTCTTGAATTTGTGACTCTGAGTATGTCAGTTGTGCCTTAAGAAAGGCTGGTGCTAAGTAATATGGACAATTAAAACCCCAAGTAAAGCTAAAAACTGGAAAAAGAAAACAAAAACAAAAACAAAAACAGAATTACTGGCTTAAGCCATAGTGATGAGCTTGCCATTCTCTGTGTATCTGCTTAGTAACACAGCAGTTTTCTTCTATTTTCTTTCCCCCAAAGGCTGAGGGGTCCAGGGAAGATCACTATATTCTTCCCAGGAATTTTAAGCACAGTGTTGATGATGACTGTAGTGATCATGGTGATAATAATAAAACTAGCATTTTCCTATTGTGAACTTATTTATTAATATGTGCCAGGCACTGTGCTAAAAGCTTTATACACAATATTATTATTTAATCCTTCAAGAAAAGGTAAGATATAAATGCTATTATTATCTCTATGTTATGGATATTAAAACTGAGACTTAAGAGAGGTTTGTAACTTATTAAAGACAAAAAAGAAATAAAAAATAAAGATTTGGAATGCAGGCCTGAATTCAGAACAGTTTGCAACGATTTGGAAAGCGGGTGTTACCTTCGTTCCCTAAGAAGTTAGGGAAGTTTCCATCTCTCATTTCCTTGTCCAGTCAATTAGTCAGCAAATATTTTCTGAGCTCCAAGTTTGTTTCAGGTGCTATTCTGGCACTGACAGTCTGGTGGCTGGAGGCATTGCATGTGGAATTTGAATTAGTCCACTTCTGTTGCTTATAACAGAATACCTGAAACTGGGTAATTGATAAAGAAATGAAATTTGTTTCTTACAATTTTGGAGGCTCGGAAGTCCAAAGTCCAGGGAACACGTGGTGAGGGCCTTCTCCTGGGTGGGAACTCTCTACAGGGTCCTGTGGTGACCAGTTGTCACATGGTGAGAATGTGCTGAGCAAAAGTGAGCTGACATTCCCACTTGCTCTCCTTTTAAAGCCACCAGAACTGCCCATTATTCCATGAAGGGATCAATCCATTCATGAGGGCATAGTCCTCATAATCCAATCACCTCTTACAGGCCCCACCTTTAAAATACTATAATTGGATTTCCAACCTTCTTCACACTGTTAACAATGGGGGTCAAGTTTTCAATACATGAACTTTTGAAGGACACATTTATTCCATAGCAGAATTAAACCAAGTAAACACAATTTTATGTACAATGAGTGCTATATTAAAAATAGGGTAAAGTGGTCATAAATGAGAGAAGAACTCCATTAGCAAGGCTGGTCAGGGAGACCCACCCTGAGGAGGTCATATTAGCAGTGGGCACTGAGTAGATGAGAAGGCAGTGATGGAAACGCAAAGGTAAAGTCTCCCAAGCCAAAGAAAGAACAAGTGCATGAAGGCAAGGAGCAAGAAGGAAACAAGCTTGGTGTGAACGATGAACTCAGTAGACAGTGGGGAGTGTGGAAGGAGATGAGGTTGGAGAGGCAAGCAGAGGCTAAATGAGGGAGGACTTCAAAGGACAGGATAAAGAGTTTGGAAGTCTCAGTTTTATTCTTTTTGCTATAAGAAGTTATCAAAGGGCTTCAGCAGGGGAATGATGTGATCTGATTTATGCTTTGGGAAGGTACAGTGTGAATGATCAGCCATAGTCCTGTTGAGGGTGGAGGGGCAGGGAGACAGCTGTGTGGCTGTTGCAGTTGTCCAAGGCACAGAGATTGGCAACAGAAAAAATGAGAAGTGGTCAGGATTCGGGATATATTTTAGAGGTAGTAGCCATAGGCATTGCTGGAAATTGAATGAGTGGTATAAGAAAAAATAGAAATTTAGGATAATTCTTAGGGTTTGGGACTGAGAAATGGGTGAATGATGCATGTGCTGTGATGGGGAAGGTAAGTGAACAGATTTGGGGGGCAGGGGATTCTGAGTGGAGAGTGGAGGGTGGGAATTATAATTCTCTTTTGATATTTAGTCTGAGATGTGTATTCAACATTGAAGTAGAAATCTCAAGTAAGGGGTGGATACATGAATCCTGAACTTAGGGAAGAGATATAAATTCTAGGGTTGATAGAAGCCAAGTGATATTAATGCCTCGGGGAGAGGTGTGCAGACATGGCAGAATGAGGGCTGAAGAAATAGTTCTAGGGCACTCTGAGCCCTGGGCTCTTAGGCCATTATCTCATGCAAACCCTCAATATGTTTCTATTTTATATTTTAAAAAAGAGACCTGGGAAAAATAGGTAGCAACTGTTTATAATTGAGCAAAGCAAGGATCTGATCCCCTATGTTCAAAAGGGCAAAAGGCTATATATTATTAGCCACTATACTACAGTAGAAAGTGTCATTGATGTGGTGAGTAAGTGCTAAATTTAAAGTCTTTTTTAGATCATCAAATAAAAAATATGCTAAAAAGTATAATTGGAAAAATGGGCTAATGATCTAAACAGTGAATAAAGCATGTTACAATGTATTTTAACTTGATCTTTCATAGTCTAACCAGTAATAAAGCTTATATTATTTAGATCCTGAGAGATTTATCTAAAGACTTTGATAAATGCCGAATCCATGATTGCAGTTCTCTTAAAATAACTCACTCAATTAGTTTTAAGTGTGTGTAGAGGGGGCAGGATATAGAAATGGGATCACTCTGTATGAATGAGGCATAGCTTCTGGCAGCTAAGGAGAGCTATAAAGTAGGAATGGAGGATGTCAGCATGCACACACACCATCACACAGCTGCTGCTTGCAAATTAGAAAGAAAAATATTACCAGGCAAGCATTAGCAAAGCCAAACCAGAATTTCAGCATTGCTGTAAACCTAAAGAATCATCAGAGAAAAAAGGAAGAAAAAATAAATCAAGAACTAAATATTTAGATGCAGCATTCTATGCAACAGACTGAATGCCTTAAAAGATTTGTTTAACATACCTAAAAATTAGAAATAAAATATTTTTATAAAACACTGAGTTTAACCATGAAAGGTGTCTGATTGCCTCAGACAAAATCCAGAGTCTGGACGTGTTTCATTATCATATAGTTCCTTACAGCCAAAATTTTTCATAAAAATCAGGGAAAGGTAGATTTCTACAGTAATAAAATTTTATTGTCTAATGTATTCACAATGTCTCCCTACACTGAGGTCAGGAGGTAGTGAATTTTTCTGTCATTTGTGCATTTATTCCAGAAAGATGTCCTGAGTTCCAACCCTTGCTCTTACTGACCAGCTGTGTGAACTTGGACAAGATAATTAACCAAGCACCAGTGTCCACATGTGAAAGAGGAGGACACTTGTGGTGTGCTTTGTGTGACTAGCACATAGTGACCACTCAACAAATGATGGCTGTGGTTATTAGTCATAGATCCTGTTCTCTAAGATATATGATCAAGTAGAAAGAAAAGTCCTCATCTAATGTAAAGCAGAATAAGATAAAAGTTAAACAATGTTGAAATTCAGGAAGGAAGCGATCTCATTTATAATGGTGGTATGGAACAGGACCTTATGGAGGATGGTGCAAAGAGAATGCACGAGAGAGCAAGGGATGAAGGGGAAGAAATGAGTTCATCCAGGTGTGCCCACTGTAGTCAGCCAGGGGGGTGATTTGACCCAGCCATTGAGTCCAATCACTCCTAGAAGCCGGACTTTAGTGTTCCCAACATTCAAAATCCTGCAGCAGGACTAGTGAAGAGAAAGTAATTCACCTGAAGTTTGATCTGAGAATGCTTTTGCAAAGTTTGCCCGTTGGTTGTTTCTTGAGAAAGGAAACAGGATTTAGTTCCAGGTGCTATGAAAGTATTCCCTTTTGGAGCAACAATTCCAATAATCATTTTTGGTATTCCTTTTTTGGAAATGCCTTCACACATGTTTGGACCATCCTAATTGGATACCATAGCTGTAATCTTTGAGAGAATATAGATTTTTTCTTAACCAAAATCCATCTGAAACAAATATTGATTATATCAGCCACTATAATACTTTTGGTTAAAAATTAGATATTTGTCTAATGAAATGTGACTTTCTTTTTTTTTTTTTATACACTTGTACGTTATCTCACAAGTCATTATGTCCATTTGGACTGTGTATATTTTGATATGTTAATTAACCCATCTATTACCATGACTTTATAGTCTTATTTTTTTACATAGTCTTATAATGAGAAATTGATAGAAATGGGATACTCATCAGAGAACAAATATATCCAGAATGATGCATCTTATGATTCTTATATGAGGCTGCTTTTTAATTCAGAACTTGCCCCCCCAAAAACCTCCAAAGATCCTCTACTTGCTGCAAAGAGATCATTACCAAATTTTACCACCACCAATTTGATCTAGCACCCAAGTTTTTCAGGCATCTTCTCATTTTCTCTGTTTTATCATCCTCAGCTGGCTCCGTAATGACTACACCCCTGACAGCTCCCACAACTCACTAACACATTTATCTCTGAAGCAATCTTGACATATTGATGCAGTACCACATGTGACATATTAGATTTAAAGATTTCAATAAAAGGTAAGATGTAACACCACAATCACATTCAATTCTTTCAACAACCAACAAGTCTATTACCATATTTTAAAACCACACAAAGTTAAAATTAAAACAAATTGAGTAAATCCTAAAGACAAGCAAGAATACTTTTGTCTGGCTCAAATCGATGAATGTTTTGTTCACATCTTTTAATGTAGCTTAATGGGTCTCAGACTTATAGTGTATAACAGAGACAGGAGAGAGAAAGAAAGAAACAACAGTCAGAGTAATACATTGACCTTTTAGAAAACTGGGGGAGGGGAAGGGGAGGGGGGAGGATGGGGAATGAGGAATTGGTCAACAGACACAGAGAATGATTGTGTACTGTAATGATGAATTAGCTAACTATACTGATCTAACCACCACACATTGTACACAATTATTGAAAATCAACGTTGTACCCCACATGTATGTTAACAAATTATCTAAAAAACCAAAAAACAACAACAAAAAACCACTCAACAACAAAAACATAAAAAGAATTATGTTATGGGTGATTTAAAGGATTTCCTAGGGTAATTTGGAATAGATTTGATTTTGGCCTAATCTCTGGTTTTAGAGCTAATGCCTCTCTCCTTATCTGCTCCCCACCCCTACACACCAAGTTTACCTCAACCATGACTCAGGGTTTTACACTGATGGCTTTAGAAGTAGGTCACATTTCTGGATCATTCCTGCAAAGCTCTCTTCCCGTTCACTACACCTGTGGAACTGGTACCTTCCTACTCTAGTAACAACCTTCCTTGCCTCCTTTTATTTCCTTTCCCTTTTAGTTATGTGTCTTGGTCTAGCCTAAAACATGGTCTGAATCTCTGTTAAGTGGGCAGAGCCCTGCAGCATCGATTACCTTTATCAGCCTTTTCCCCTGGAACTAGACCATTGACATCACCACCCTGAGGTCTTCTCTTCTAGCTCCTGACAAGGGAATACCAGCTCAGCTCTTTGCTGTGGTCCCCCTCTACAGTAATTTTCTGACCCAGCACTGGTGTGCCTACCCATTTATTATTGCTAGTGCCAACAGATGCACCTCTGGTTTTGTTTGCTGAGATTTGACAGCAAACAAAATTTTTATTTATTTGTGCTTATGCCTTACTCAGGAATCCAATTCCTACTACCCTCTCACCTTTTTCTAGGCTTTCAGAGAGAAAAAAAAAAATCCCATATTTCCCAACCTATAGATTAAATCAAGCTAAGATCTGAATAATGAAAGTGTCTTCAAGTGGTGCAATAAAGAAGACACTGGTCTGGGTTTTAATCCTGACTTCAGATTCTAATTTCACCACTGATTAGATTTGTGATTGGGAAATGTAACCTAACTTCTCCCAACTCAGAGTCCTCATCTGTCAAAGGGACATTGTCATGATTAAGTGTGATCATGTATGGAAAGTGCCTAGCAGTGATTAGGGTTGTGTGGTTTATTTTCCAGTGTTGATAAATCTTAGCTCCATTTCCCTCATTTCAGGATATGAAAAAAAGGGGAAGTTGATGTCACTTTATTACTGGAATCATAGTCCCCTTAATAAGTATGAATTTACAACTTAGAATGGAATATGAATCTTTTTAGATCCCAGTTGGATTCTAATTGAGATAACTCAAATTTCCCTTTTAACATCTGCAAAATTAGCAATTTACTGCTTTCTAGAAGTATTTTCTTTTTTTTAAAAATTTTATTTTGTCGATATACAATGTGGTTGATTATTGTGGCCCATTACCAAAACCTCCCTCCCTCCTCCCTCTCTCCCCTCCCACCCAACAATGTCCTTTCTGTTCGCTTGTCATGTCAATTTCAAGGAATTGTAATTGTTATGTCTTCTTCTCCCCCCCGGATTTTCTTTTTAATGTGTGGGAATTTATTTATTTATTTTTATCTCCCACCAATAAGTGAGAACATGTGGTATTTCTCTTTCTGTGCCTGACTTGTTTCACTTAATATAATTCTCTCGAGGTCCATCCATGTTGTTGCAAATAGCAGTATTTCATTCTTTTTTATAGCTGAGTAGTATTCCATTATGTAGATAAACCACATTTTCTGTATCCACTCATCTGATGATGGACATTTGGGCTGGTTCCAACTCTTGGCTATTGTAAAGAGTGCTGCGATGAACACTGGGGAACAGGTATACCTTCAACTTGATGATTTCCATTCCTCTTGGTATATTCCCAGCAGAGGGATAGCTGGGTCATATGGTAGATCTATCTGCAATTGTTTGAGGAACCTCCATACCATTTTCCATAGAGGCTGCACCATTTTGCAGTCCCACCAACAATGTATGAGAGTTCCTTTTTCCCTGCAACCTCGCCAGCATTTATCATTCAGAGTCTTTTGGATTTTAGCAACCCTAACTGGGGTGAGATGGTATCTCAGTGTGGTTTTGATTTGCATTTCCTGGATGCTGAGTGATGTTGAGCATTTTTCATATGTCTGTTGGCCATTTGTATATCTTCCTTAGAGAAATGCCTCCTTAGCTCTTTTGCCCATTTTTTAATTGGGTTGCTTGTTTTTTTCTTGTAAAGTTGTTTGAGTTCCTTGTATATTCTATATATTAATCCTTTGTCAGATGTATATTTTGTAAATATTTTCTCCCACTCTGTTGGTTGTCTTTTAACTCTGTTAATTGTTTCTTTTGCTGTGCAGAAGCTCTTTAGTTTGATATAATCCCATTTGTTTATTTTTTCTTTGGTTGCCCGTGCTTTTGGGGTTGTATTCGTGAAGTCTGTGTAGTCTTACTTCCTGAAGTGTTTCTCCTATGTTTTCTTTAAGAAGTTTTATTGTTTCAGGGTGTATATTTAATTCTTTAATCCATTTTGAGTTGACTTTAGTGTATGGTGAAAGGTATGGGTCTAGTTTCATTCTCCTGCATATGGATGTCCAGTTCTCCCAGCACCGTTTGCTAAAGAGGCTGTCTCATCCCCAGTGTATAGGCTTGGTGCCTTTGTCAAAGATCAGATGGGTGTAGGTGTGTGGGTTGATTTCTGGATTCTCTATTCTATTCCATTGATCAGTGTGTCTGTTTTTATGCCAGTACCATACTGTTTTGGTTATTATAGCTTTGTAGTATAGTTTAAAGTCAGGTAGTATTATGCCTCCAGCTTTATTTTTTTTGCTCAGCATTGCTTTGGCTATGTGTGGTCTTTTATTTTTCCATATAAATGTCTGGATAGTTCTTTCCATTTCTGAGAAAAATGTCATTGGAATTTTGATGGAGATTGCACTGAATTTGTATATCACTTTGGGTAGTATGGCCATTTTCACTATGTTGATTCTTCCAATCCAAGAGCATGGGATATCTTTCTATCTTCTTGTATCCTCTCTAATTTCTCTCAGCAGTGGTTTGTAGTTCTCATTATAGAGATTTTTCACAAACAGAATACAGCAACCCGTACATAAAATTGTTCACGACGATCAAGTGGGATTCATCCCAGGGATGCAAGGTTGGTTCAACATACACAAATCAATAAATGTGATACACCATATTAATAAAATCAAACACAAGGACCATATGATCATCTGTATAGATGCTGAAAAAGCATTTGATAAAATTCAACATTCATTCATGACAAAGACCCTCTATAAGTTAGATATTGATGGAAAGTATCTCAACATAATTAAAGCCATGTATGATAAACCCACTGCCAATATCATCCTGAATGGGGAAAAGCTGAAAGCTTTTCCTTTAAGAACAGGAACTAGGCAAGGATGCCCACTCTCACCACTCCTATTCAACATAGTGTTGGAAATATTAGCCAGAGCAATCAGAGAAGAGAAGGAAATAAAGGGCATCCAGATTTGAAAAGATGAAGTCAAACTTTCCCTGTTTGCAGATGACATGATCCTATATATCGAACAGCCTAAAGCCTCTACAAAAATCTCTTGGAGTTGATAAATGATTTCAGCACAGTAGCAGGATACAAAATCAACACAGAAAAATCAGTAGCATTTCTATTCTCCAATAGTGAACATGCAGAAAGGGAAATCAAGAAAGCCTGCCCATTTACAATAGCCACTAGAAGTATTTTCTCCAATGGTATTTTCATCCAATCTTCTGGGTATGAAAGAGGAGAACAGAATTGTAGTAACCCCAGACAACAGAGGGAGGGCTTAGGCAAATATGGTTAATATGGTTGAGAAAACCTGATGAGTTGGGCTAAGAGAACGACATATATATTGAGTTCATGTTCAGGTTAATTGTAATTTTAATATAATAAGAGGTGAGAAAAAGTATAATTCACAGTCATTTTAAAAATATATCAGTAGTAGCAGCATGACTTTTACTGACTTTTTCTTTTTTTTCTTTTAGGAGATTCTGATATTTTATTTATTTGTGCTTCAGCACTCAGCAACTTAAATACTGACTCGTTATAAATTAAATATGCAATAGATGATATAGGTTTGCATATTAAATAATATTCCAAATGTAGAAAAACCTTTTGTGCAATTTGCAATTTTAAAATTGCAATTTAAATTATTGGCCTATCTGTATTCTTGTGAAGTCAGTAACAAACATCACAGGAAGGTAAATAAATAGAGATACAGTGAGTTGCCATTAGTCCCACAGAGAACCATAGCAGAGCTGGAATCAAAACTCATTTCTTAATGAAGGCAATGCAGGCAACTGCCTACGTGGTGTAATTTGATGATCAGATTTTCCTTCCTCAAAATATCTCTCCTGAAACTTTATCACTTCTTTTGGTTAACAAGCTGATGTTGAAAAATGTAAATATTCTAGAAGTGTTATGACAGCAAGAAAGCTAATAGGCCTCAGTAAAAGCAGAATCATAGAAATACAGTAATTGAGAGTTGCAGGGTTGTTTTACAGCATTTAGTTCAGTTCTTAGCCAATGCCTAGAGCCCTTCTTTGGTATCTCAGACAGGTGGTGTTCCAGACAAAATGCTCGCAGTAAATCTCCCTACTAGGGGAGCACATCACTCCACTGGGGGCCATCTCTTATGGTGGGAAGATGCTTACTCTAAGGCACAGTGGGCAAGTGCAAAATGCAGGTGCTTTGGGGTTGGAGAGACACAATTATTAATCTCGGTTCTATCCCATTCTGGGTATGTAAACTTACATGGCAAATTTTTAGGGATTCAAATCATTCATGTATAAAAAGCAGATAAAATGCCTACCTCATAAAGCTGTTAGGGATGATTGAAATAATGTATATAATTGCCTCGTGTAACACCTGCTAAAGAGTCAAACTTAAATGCTGTTTTCTTCTCTATTTATCCAAAGTGTCCCTCAGAGTAACTTCTACTAATTAGTTTTATTATTGTCTTTGGAAAAATAGATAATGTTTAGTTCCTCCCTCCCTTTCTCTCTCTTTCCCTTCTTCCCTTCTTTTCTTCATTTTCTTCATTTTTTTCTTCTTGTATTTAAAGATTTAAGATATTGCTAATCCCTTTCTCTGATCTACCAGTGTCATAGCTATGTAAAAATAAATGGTTATTTTGGCATAACTTGTTTTCTTATGTCATGCCCCTAAAGACCAACATACAAGGGTACTTCCAAAAGTTCATGGAAAACAGAATTAAAGGATAAAACAAATCTTTCCATGAACTTTTGGAAGTACCCTTATATTCTTAATACCCACAGTCCATCTTGATGATCACTAATAACTTATTTCAGAATTTTGCCTGATGTTTTAATAAGTTATTTTTATAAAATTTTCCCCCTCTTTTTCAAAATAGGGGTATCACTTGCTTTGATCTAAGTTCATCTAAAATATCTAGATGGTCTCGCCATTTCATTGCTCTGTGTCCTCTCTATTTTATTTGGTTTATTGTTTCCATCTTGAAAATATTTTCTTTTAAGTAGAGAAAAGTAGAATTTTTTTTTTACTTTTTCTTATTATCTGTTAGCGTTAGACCATCTGTTCAAAATACTAAGGCTACTCTTTTTTTTTTTCCCTCTCTTTTTGTTCCAAACACAGTTAAAGTAAAGCTTTTAACTCCTTGCCATTCTTTTCAAGTCATAGTTTATTCTGGGTTTGAACATTTCTCAGATAGAGCTCAGAGTATCACAATACTCCTGTGTATTCATCATTGGGTACGGACTTCTTGTTTTCTCTTTTGTATATGTACTTTAAAACTCAGTCTGCAGAAGTGAATGCCCTCTGTGCTATTCTGGCTTTTTCTGGTTTCTCATCTCTTTTTCTCCATATGCATTGATATACTCAAAATTTAACATTTAAAAATTAAATGTAAATTCTCTCTGTAGAATTACAGCTTCGTCCTCGGATCTGAACACAGGATCACGTCTTCCTCTGATGGCATCAAATTGTATAAACTAAGTCCTCGATAAGTTTTACATCTGTGTGGTTGTTCTCTTTATGTCTGTTTCTCACAATGAACTGTAACTTCATGACGGCAGAAAACATGACTCTTTTTCTTACCATCGTTTTCTCAGCGATTGCACAGGGCCTAGCACAGAAAAGGCACACCAGTGAGAATTCACTGAATGCAACTATTGTATAAACATTAGCTTTGAGTGTTTGGTTGTCCTCAGCATTGCAAGAGCTCAGGTGTTTGAGTCTTCTGAACACTGACAAAGGACAAAGCAAAACAAGTAGATGGTTTTCCTTGCTATAAATCAGAAGAAGTTTCAATGAACTGGCACCTGTATTGTTTATTTTATTCTTCCTTGGCTAGATTTCTATTTTGACAAACTTCTGCTCTGAGACCAAGGTCAAAGTACACCCCCATTTTATTCACATATTAATTTCCTCAACCCATGAATTATTTACTTCCAACCAAGCCTGAAGCAACAGAGCAAAAAGCACATTCCCAGCTCATAGTCATTGTCTGGCCCATTTGTGTTGACCAGATGGATTCAGCCAAGGTCCAGAAAGACAGTCCCCAAATCCAGCTCTCTGGACATTGTGCAGAAAGGTCCAGATGTTACCGACACACAATGATGAATTTGCAGCAGCAGGGGCAGAAGAGAAAAGCCTGAGCTGCCATGACTGATTGACTTGAATAAACCACTTAAGTTTCTCCTAATATATATTTTTTCAGATTATTTTGAACCAGGAATGTTTTCAAAACTAAGAAGGAAAAAGGAAGACAAATACTGCTTAATATAATTTAAAAATTATTTCAGTAGACTTTGAATAACTTTAGAAGGAATTGTTATTTAATGCAGCAGACTTTAAAATAAGGTAAGGATAAAGCTGCTAACTTCTGAACTACATAATCAGTATTTGGAGTGCAGTGTTGAATTAAAGACTATATTTAGGGATTGTCAAAACACGGCAGGATGAGCTTCCCTCCACAAACATTATATTGAGTAAAAAACTAAAAAAAAAAAAAAAATATGTAGTTGAGCTCCAAAGAAAAGAAACTCTAGGACCCAGCGGTAAAAAGAAACCCACACCTCTGTGGCCCAAGCTAGAAGGTTCTGACTGGGGTTGAAGGCCCAGAGGCCCACTCAGGGGCTGGCTTTGGGCTCAGTTGGCCAATAAAGGCCACTCTCTATGTTATACTTTCCTTAGCTCTAGAGCTTCAGAAACGTTTTTTGAAACGTCACACACTTACCCACTTATCTCTGCTCTGCTACAGGGAATAAAAAGCAGTGCCCCTCCCTGAGGTGAGGGCAGTGCTTTGGGGCTGTCTCCAGCAAAAGACAGAGCACTGGGGTCAGCTGAAAACAGAGGTACAGCCATAGAGCAGAGAAACTCAGAGAGCCACAGGGCAGAGTATGGGGCACTTTGAAGGGAGGTGAATTCTCATAATTTGGCCATGCAGAGCTCATGGAAGAAAGTAATTTCTTTATTTTGAAGTTGCAAGCAAGTGAGACTTTGAACACGGGAGTCATACAACCTAGAAAGACAGGCTGGAAAGACCCTTAGCATCCTTCTGCTTTACCGATAGTGAACCTAAGTACCATGAAGTTTCCTGTATGTTATGCAGAAGCGAATGCTGGGAGCCAGGATTCCTAGCTTCTTGTCCATGGCCTTTTCTCCACACTGTACTTCCTCTGAGGTTGAAGGTTTGATTGCAAGGATCCTACGGGGACTCGGCATGGCATGCAATGCCAAGAGACTGGGCTCTGGAGCCAGCTAGCCTTAGTTTAAACCCAGACACTGCCCCTCCGTAAAAGTGGGTACTTTTACGGAGGGGCAGTGACTCTGGGCAAGTCACTTTGCTCCCTGTGCCTTTGTTTTCTCACCTGCAATAAAGGGATAGCAACAATATCAAACTCATATGGATATTGAAAAGCTTTAATGGGTTGATACATGTAAAATACTTAGATGTAGATATCATTAAGTATTTAGAAAATGCTAAATGTTATTACAAGCCATGATTTGGCTCCAAACGACTTTGCCTGCCTCTTCTTTCCTACTTTCTCCTCCCCCATCACTCAGTGTTTTGCCAAATTGATCTACTTGCTGTTTCCAGAAAACATAGCTTTTTTATGCCCATATCTCTTAGTGCATACTATTTTCACTGCCTGAAATGACTTTCTGCTTCCTTGTGCATATCTCAGTTCTGAGATAACATCTATCTTTACTTTGCAGCCTTCCTGCCTTCCATCCCCAATCCCACAGTTAGGTGCAGAATTATGATCATGATGTTATGTTTCTGGTTTTCCATGACTGTGATCTCCTTGAGGGTAGGGAATATGACTTAATCATTCTTGTAGCATTAGTATCTTGTTCTTAATAGCGTCTCAATAAATGCTTGTTTCAAAATGATAGATATGAGCCTGTCCAGGCCACCCTTTCTAAATTGGAAACTCTCAACACATACTCACTCTCACTCTCCCTCACACACACACATACACACACACAGGGGCATAGTGTCATCCTTGTCTGACTTAAAAAAAAAATTTAAAAAAAAAATTTTTTTATTGAATAAAAATTGATTATACATATTTTTGGAGTTCAACATTGAGATATGTTGATCAAATCAATATTATTAACATATATATTGTTACAAATCGTAATTATTCTTTATGCCCCTTGTTCAATCCCTCCCCCTCCCCCCTCTAATTACCCTAGATTTCTTCTCTACCTCTAAAAGAATAACGGTTACTCTGTTGATTTGCTGCCCAAATGATCTGTCCAATGCTGAGAGGCATGATAAGGTCCCCCAATACTATCATAGAGCAGATGCATCTTCTGTCACTCTGAAATGGGCTCTGTGGAGAGAGACATCCTCCTCCTTTATTTATCTCTGCTGGTGACTCTCCTTGTGTCATCTCACTCCAGTGGCTGGCAGACTATCTGCATGGTGGTTGTGGCATCTAGCCGCCTTCGTGGCAGCCATGGTTATCATGATAGCTGTGGTGGATCACCCACATGGAGGAGATGATTTTGGCATGCTCCTTGGTGCTGGCAGTGTGCCTGGTTGTGGAGAGTGTCCAATCCTCTGCTCCATGTCCTGGGTCCCTGAGTGGGTCCTGAGGCGCTGGCATGGTGTGCCTGGTTGTGGGAGGGGGTCCGGTCTCCTCCTCCATACCCTGGGTTCCCAGGTGGGCCCCAAGATGTTGGTGAGGTGTGCCTGGTTGTGGGAGGGGGATCCAGTCCCCTTCTCCATACCTTGGGTCTCCAGGCAGGCCATGAGGCACTGGTGCAGGGTATCTGGTTGTGGGAGGGGGATATGGTCCCCTTCTCCGTGCCCCAGGTCCCTGGGAGGGGCCCTGAGGCACTATCACAGTGTCGCTGGTTGTGGGAAGGGGGTCCAGTCCCCTGCTGCTAGCCCCAGGTCCTCGGGTGGGCCCCAACACATTTGTGGTGTGACTGGATGTGGGAGTGGGGTTCAGTCCTTGGCTCCAATCTTTGGGTTCCTGGGTGGGACCCCAACATGCTGGTGGTGTGAGTGGTTGTAGGCAGGGGTCCTACCCCTGGCTCCATGCCTTATGTCCCCTGGTAGGCCCCAAGGCATTGGTGGTGTGCCTGGGCTGGAACTAATTTGTCGTCCTTTGCTTACTACTAACATGGGGGAACTTCCTGTGGGGACCACTACTTGAGCTCTGTGGTTGAGCTAACTTGCTGCTTTGCTGCTGTTTGCCTAGGGAAGGCTTTTTGTGCAGCTCAGGGTTTAATGGTTGACCTTATAGGTACTTCCAGCTCTCCAGATACTCGCTGCGCCTGGGTTGTGTAGAAACTCTGATCTGGGCTGGAGTTTTTTCATCAAACTGTACCCCATGCAATTCTGCATTTCTGACCAGTCTCCTCTGAGTGGTCCTGCACTGATTGGAGGTCAGATTGGCTGTCCTTGCTCTGTCCCAGTGTTCTCTTGGTGGGCCCGTCTCCCCCACCACCCATGCTCCAGACACTTCCCATGGGATGGGCCCTGTGCTGGTCCCTTGCAATGACTTACCAGTCTCTGAATGGCTCCCCTTTTCAGCTGTTATGGCTCCTCATGCCTGCATGGGTCCACAGGAACCCTATTAGTGATATTGCTGTCCTGGGGGCCACCAAATTCCTCTTCTCCTCTGCCACCTCCAAGTAACTCCATCTGAAGGGCACAGCTGCAGCTTCTGCCGGCTCCTGCTCCATGTGCTCCAGCATTAAAGCAACTGCAGCCCAAAATATTGAGAGCAGTTTTTTTCTTTCTCTCATCGTGATTTCTCCACCTTCATGAGCTCCTTAGGTCTCTCCTCCTCTTCCACTGAGCTCCAGCCACCCTAGCTTGGATGATGTTACATTTTTATAGTTGTAAATTTGTTGATTTGTGGGAGGGAGTGATGCTGGGGACCATCTATTCCACCATCTTGACTGGAACTCCCTTGTCTGACTTTTCTGTTCAGCATTTATAAGAATTTAACATGTTGTATTTTTTATTTATTCACCTTGTTTATTGCAATACTATATGTAAAAAGATTAGAATTCTGCATGGCAAACAATACCTAGTAAATGCAGTTTCTTGTTGTTAGTTATTAATTTCATTATTAGTTGCTCTGTTGTTCTAAGTAGTGATGATATTATTTGTACTCACTATTCTTTCTATTATTGTTATCATTATTACCATTACTATTATTATTATTAGTGTGCTCCTATCATTCCAAATGGTAAAAGTAAGAAAGCAGACCATTCCTTGTGCCTTATTAAGTTCTGTTCTGTGGAAGTACAATTGGTATATTTTATTTGTAAACAGTTTTTCCTATTTGTTTTACATATAGATATTTTACTTTCAAGTGGCAGATTTGGAAGAATGCTAGATTAGGAATCAGAAGACTGAGATTTTACCAGCTTTGTGACCTGGGGCAAGCTCCTGCACTTATCTTTAAAATAAGTAATTGGGAAAATCAAGAGCAGCTTATGTGTGTCGACTCCACTCTCCTTATCCAAAGGTAGCCTTTACTGTTCCTGCCGAGGCTGGTTGTGGTCCCGAAGTCCTTGCCACACTCTTTCAGAGAAGTTAAGTGCCTACTGCTCAGAGTTAGCTTGTAAGCTGCGACCTACCAGTCATCCTGGAGTGACCTCCGATCCCTTCCTGTTTTACCATTTTCTATTCTACACATGAGGAATACAAAGAAGTATATTTCTGTCCTCACTGGATCCCCAGGCTTCTACTCACAACTTCTCAATGAATTCTCCTAAAATATTTTTTAGCTCAATCCTCTCTCTAACACTGTCTGTATAGGCTTTTCTAGTCAGTGTCCTGCAGGAAGAGTAAGGGTAAAGGCCTTATCTGTCTTCCCCTCTGGTATATTACTCCCTAGAAAAAAACATAAAGTTTTCTGTTCTTGTTTTATTATATATCCAGAGCCATATCAGTTCCCTCAGGGACCATAGTGGTCAAGGCAGTTTTACTTATGGAAAAAAAAAAATGCTTATGTTTCATCTGTCCCTAGAAAGTTGGGAAAGATTTTGGCTTCTTTTATCAAACCTATGTCATAAAGATGTGAAGATTAATAAGCTAATGTTTATGAAGTACTGTCCTTTGCCTTTAGGAAAAGGAGAGATAAAAAGAACAACTAACCAAAACCTCTTCATTTTGAGTAAACCTGTTTTCATCTGCTCATGAGAGCACAGTCCCAGCACTGAGAATCCTGAAAGCCTGTTAAGACAATTCGTGATTTACCATATATTTTTTTCCCATATTTGAAAATCAGGAATAGTGAGCTTTCTCTCTAGTTCTTATTTTCACTTCTAAATTTGCGTTTTCTAACAGGATTTCTTACTGTCTAGTACAAAATGGGAGAAGGTAAAAGAAAATGGGTGTTTTGAGAGGTAGACCACGGTCAGCCTGCAGGCCAGGAATCACTTGCTACCAACACCACCAAACGATAAGCAAACATTTTTTTCTTCCCCATCACAGGAAAACTATATTTACTCACAAGTCCAGACTGAAGCTTCTCTTGAAGAAATTTTGGGTAGTTTTGTAGAAATCTCTCATTTAGTCATAAGCTACTCTAACTGAATTCAATGAATGCCCACTCTTCCTTCATATTAAATTGAGTGGGCACATCTGTTACATAAGGTAGTGTGATTATACATGACTGCTAAAGTTGCTTACAGAAAGCTTTTCAAGTCTCTTGGAAAGGCTGCTGCACAAACTGCATGAACAAGTTACAGTTTGTAAGTGCTACAGCAGTGCTAACTCAGCGTGACCATCATAGCATTGGAATTTGCCACTTGATACTTTGATGGGAAAACTTTCCAGAGGGAATTCTGGCCCAAGAGAGAATCTAAGGTCATTTCTGTCCTGTACTACTTAATTCAACTGAGTCATGTGGAGCTTCCTGGTCACCTTTATACCATATTTCCCCTTCTCAATGTAAATAATTACGTACATAGTCACTGGACCGTCAAAAGGCATTGTGACATTTGGAATATTTAAAAATTCCTGAATGAAAGACTATCCTTTACCAATAATTACATTTTATAAACTTTATATACTTGTATATACAAACATTACACACACAAAAGATACATGTATATAACTTATCCATTATACATAATTATTACATCATATTCATAAATATACCTATCTCTATATATACATATATATGAAGGTACTTGGAAAAGTTTGTGAAAAAATAAAATTAGAAGATAATACAAATATTTCCATGAACTTTTTGAAGTACTTACGGATAGATGGACAAATAGATCTTCGCCACTTTTGAGCGAACTCTAAAAATGTCCCTAAAATAATCATCTGATATAAGAAAGGTTGATAAACTGTACTTAACATATTACAAGAAGAGAAAAGTAACACGATAAACTCAATTCTCATGTGAATGTTTACCTTTCACATGTTTTTACTGTTATGACATAAGTGATTTAAAAATTAGAATAATTAGAATAAGTTCACTTATTCAGTGGGTTGCAAAAAAAGAAGGAGAAAGAACACATGTGCATAACTATCAATGGAAAAGATAATATAACTACAACTACAGAAGAACAAAGTTCACCAAGTGCATCCATTGAGGGTCCTGGAACATATCCCCCACTAATAATGGGGGGACTACTCTATTCACATTTTGGCTCTACACTACTTGACGCTTAAAGATTTGTTGTGGGATATAATTTTTATCTTTTTATTATTCTTATTTTTTTAAATTTTACCTTCTCAATATACATTGTAGTTGATTTTCTTGACCCTTTACCTGTTCCTCTTTCCCCTCTCCCTCTCTTCTCTACCCCACCCCCAACACATCGTATCTGTTCACTTGTCTTAACAAGTTCAAGGAATTGTTGTGAGTGTTGTGTCTTCTCCCCCCCCCAACTCTATATTTGTTTGTGTTTTTATTTATTTATTTTTAGCTCCCACAAATAAGTGAGAACATGTGGTATTTCTCTTTCTGTGCCTGACTTATTTCACTTAATATAATTTTCTCTAAGTCCATCCATGTTATTGCTAATGGTAGTATTTCATTCTTTGTTATAGCAGAGTAGTATTCCATTGTGTAGACATACCATGTTTCTTTATCCACTCATCTGATGATGGACATTTGGGCTGGTTCCAACTCTTGGCTATTGTAAATAGTACTGCAATAAACTTTGGAGTACAGGTATAGCTTTGGGAAATGATAATTTTTATCATTTTGAAATGGCACTATTTTCCTAATTAATGTATGTTTTGCAATGAAATTTAACCCTGTTTGATATCTATATTATCAACTCTTAATTTCTCTTTGTTTGCATCTCTCAGGATATGTCTTTACCTATCCTTTTAGAGCAACCTTGTTATGGTTGCATCTCTTTCTACATATTTTTTAAAAATATTCACATGGTGACTTTATCTCATTTGCTTATATTTTATAATTATTGTGCTTAATCTTAAACCTGTCATTTTATGTTATATTTTTCTTTGTAACTATCTTTTGCTCTATCGGATGCATGTGTGTGTGTGTGTGTGTGTGTGTGTATGAGAGAGAGAGAGAGAGAGAGAGAGAGAGAGAGAGAGAGAGAGAGGTTAGGATACAGCTTCAGACAGCAGAAACTACTCTAGTTTGAAAAATTGTTGGAAATGCTAGAAGAGCAGGCTCTGGGCAGAGTTTCTTGCTCCTGGGATTGCACTGCCTGAGCTATGATAGTGATTGAGAAACCTGAACTGATGTCAACAGAAAGCTGTTGAAACAGGCATTAGGAAAAGTGCCATTCTCATTGTGGCTGGTGTTTTTTCCTGGGTGACAGTGCTTCCATGTGATCTCTATCAGAAAACAGATGCTTTGTACTCCACCTCTCCCTTACTCACTTCCATGTTCGAATCTTAGTGAATGCATATGTCTGATAGATCCTAAACCACATCTGGAAGCCCAGCACATGGGAGTCTGAGAAATGGAGATTTTAGCTGTCTGTTCTCTGCAATCTAGGGAGGCACTTAAAATATATAAATGCTGAGCAAGCCAATCCTTCATATTCATCACCTTGTGTTCTTCTGTACTTTAAATAATATGCATAGCTTTGAATAATATAGTTCACCTTAAATAGTATGCATACATTTCTATTTCTTGACTTATCAGTATTAACTGGAGTCCATTGTCTCTCAAGTATGAAATACAAAGTATCCAACTCATGCTACTGTCTCCAAAATAGAAAACATGAAGCAACAAGCTCACTTCCATGTTTTCTTTCCATTTTTCTCATAGTTTATATTAATCATATTATTCTTTTTTAAGCAGTCAAAGTTTATAGCACTTACATTCTGTCCCATGTCTGAAATTTACCCAGTGATTGCATCAATCCTACATTTTTGTAGTTTTAATTATACTGAGAATCTTTTTATACCATTACTTTTCCATTTCTCACTTATTTAACTTCATAAACTCATGTTTGGCTGTATTGAATTAACAAATGTCTACCTTATAGCATATTTGTAAAAATTTGAAATAATATGTATAAAATACCTGGTGTGTGATAGGTGCTCATTAAAAGGCTGTTCCTATTGTTGCTGTTATTTTTATTATAAAGCAAAATCAATTGAAAGGACAAAACTGAGAACATAAATAAGATAATGGTAGAACACAATTCATGGAACATGGTAAATAATAAACAAGTTAGGGACCAAATTTAAAAAATACACGAAATGGGTCTACATCAAACCAAAAAGCTTTTGCACAGCAAGGGACACTATCAACAAAGTGAAGAGACAACCTGCAGAATGGGAGAAAGTGTTTGCAAACTACACAGATAAGGGCTAATGTCCAGAATATATGAGGAACTAAAACAGCAGCAAAAACCAAATAACCCAGTTTAAAAATGGGCAAAGGACCTGAACAGTCATTTCTCAAAAGAAGATATACAAATGGCCAATATGCACATGAAAAAATGCTCAAAATCACTATCAGAGAAATGCAAATTAAAACCACAATGGGATATCATCTCACCTGAGTCAGAATGGCTATTATCAACAAGAGAAAATAAAAAAGGCTGGCAAGGATGCAGAGAAAAGGGAACTCTCATACATTGTTGGTGGGAATGTAAACTAGTACAGCCATTATAGAAAATAGTATGGAGGTTACTCAGAGAATTAAAATTGTTCTGCCTTACCACCAGCCGTCGTACTACTGGGTATATACCCAAAGGAAATGAAATCAATATATCAAAAAGACATCTGCACTTCTGTGTTCATTGCAACACTATTTACAATAGCCAAGAGATGGAATAAACCTAATAGCCCATCAATAGATGAATGGGTAAAAAAAAAAGTATGTATATGCAATGGAATACTGTTCATCTATAAAAAGAAATGATATCCTATCATTGCAGCAACATTGATGGAACTGGAAACCATCATGTTAAGTGAAGTAAGTCAAGGACAAAAAGACAAATACTGCATGATCTCACTCATGTGGAATATGGGGAAAAAAAGTGGTTCTCATAATAATAAAGTAGTATAATGGTTACCAGAGGCTGGAAAAGGAGGGGGGTGAGAAGGAAGAGAATTGGTGAACTGATGGGTACAAAACTACGTTATCCACCCTAAATGAATCATTGTGCAATATATGCATGTATTGAAACAACACACTGCACCCCATAAATATGTACAAGTAAGTGTTAAAATTTTAAAAATGCTAGATTTCAGTATTTCCTATGATTCTAAACGATATTATGACATTAAACAAGAAAACTTGTCCCTGGTCACAGAGTCATCATGTTTAAAGGGCCTCAGTTCAGCCATCTATAAATTGAAGCAGCAGTGCTCATAATCCTTTCAGTCTCTTACAATTTTATATTGTATTTTCTTGACTCTTGGTGGATTACCTGTAACTGTTTTTTAGAATTTAAGTTTGCCTTCTTTCAGGTTCTCTGTTTGCTCATCCACATATTTTCTGTGCCGTCAGTTGATGTATGTGACAGGGAATGTCAACTAATTCTAATATTTATCTAAAAAGGCTATCATTAAAAAAAATCATGTCATGCTTATAATCAAGAAGCAGTGATCTTTTGCTTCTTTTCAGTTGTAGGCTGACTATGTTATTTCAGGCCTTTTGCAATATGTAAAATAAAAAGCTAATTTTATTTGTACTCAAGTCCAAAGTAGTATTTTGGGAAACTCTGGAGCCATTTTGTGTATTTATTTGAAAACAAACAAACAAACAAAAATCCAATATCATTGTACACAGTAAAGATATATATATATATCTAAAGTGTATATATATATAAAACACCATTGGAGTACATATTTTTTCTGATGGCTTCCAATAGGCTGAGAGACTTATTAAAATAAGAAAAATTATTGAAATTAAAATAAAATAAGAAATGAAGAAAAATCTCATGCATGACTATGGGTTATTTTATAATGATTGTGAAGTGGTTAGAGGCTGCTAAAGCCATGGTCTGGCACATTAAATTGTAAAGTCATAACTGGATATCATGGTATTTGCTTTCTGAAATATGACCTAAGAAAACTTAGAGCACTTAATGTTTTCCAAAACACTCTTATTGCAGTGATTTTCCAAAACATTAATATCACTGATCTTTCCTGGAGATGATAGGGGAATAAAAAAGTGAAAGTAAAATATTAAGATTTGATGGGAAGACATTTTTTGTATCTGCAACATGGAATAGAAATTTGATAACTTTGCAGTGGCCAATTATAACCAAAGTTATTATGGAAAAGTTAATAACCATGTCTGCATATTCCAAGTCCATGTTTAATGTCTGAAATTTGAGTTAGTTCAAGTAACTACAAATACAAACAAGCTGCCATCCAGGCAGCTCATACTTTGGAATCCGACAAAAGAAAGTACCAACAGGAATTTGCAAAGTTTGAAAATGAATCCTGTATTTCTTGCAGACCACTGGGTTTTGTGAATTGTTTTAGCACAAAGACAACACCATACATAATTATAGAAATGAGCACGGAAAAGTAATATCTCTGGAAAACAGTTAAACCTCAGAGAGTGTTGGCTTCTTTCTATAAACATCTGTAGACCTGTATGATATTGAACTTGAAAGGAAAATTAAATTATTTGCATATATGTTAGCATTGCACAGGCTCTTTCATCCATCAGCTATGTGACTTTGGGAAAATCATTTCATGTCCCTAACCTAGCTACTGAGGTTGTTTTGAGATTTATAAAAGAAAATTCATTGGATATGATAAAACACTATACAGATGTAATATTATTGCATTATTTCATTTTCAAAAGAATGGCATAAAGAATTTAATCACATATCCATAAGTTAGAGAAGAGTAAAAACTTTGTAAAGCAACATTTAAATCCAATACAATCTCTTAATATATAAACATTAACAATTCTTATCACTGTTTTTTTAAACTGTAGTTAAGTTAACTTTTAGTTACCAGCAATGGATTGCCTACATAGCAATTTATCAACAGAAAAACTTCATACCCTCAACGTAAGCACTGTGCTAGGATACATTTTGATTACTTTATCAGTAGAACTTTAATTAAAATGCAAACTGTAATGCTAGAGGCAAAGTTCTTTAGGTTTTCTTTTTATACTCCACTAAACCCAGAAAAAGGATATTTAAGACATATTTCATTTTTTAACCCTATCTCAACAGCTTAGAAATTATGAGAAAAAGTGCAGCATCACTTGGAAAATTATTTGATATTCGTTTCTTGAATATCTACTGTTTGAAACTTTCAGGAATTTAAAGAAAATGTTAAATTTAAGTACACAATTTTATGATATCCAGGATTTTTTTTTGAAAGTAACTCAATGTATGATTGGAAGGGTACATGTGTGTGGCTATACATAAAACAAGATTTGCTATGTATTATTTATTGCGGAAACTGGAAAAGAGGTTCATTTTACTATTTTCTCTACTTTTAAAATTCTATGCTAAAATTTCAATAATAACATGCCTAAAAATGAGAAAAAAGAATATTAAATGACTTTATGGCTTATAGATCCAGTGGAAGAAAAGAAAACCCAAGAGTTCATATGAAATACATTTTATCTAAGTAGGTTTTAAAAGCAGTTCCTTTAGGAAGATTTCAAAACATTGCATAAACTAAGTATTCATTCAGATTGTAGCATGGTCATGTTATGCCAACAATAGCGTTACTCCACTGGGAAAAACTAACAGATTGTATTTGATATTAAATTCTCCATTGCTATACCATTATTTTATGTTATTAAGACACTAAAGTTATAAATACAGGGTATCAGATATGAAAATAAAATATAAAAATATAGATTGTTATTTAGATATTTCTAAACATTACATAATTTGACAAAATACATGTAAATAACCTATTTACTCTTCTATTGAACTTTTTAAAAAAATCCATCAACTGTACTGTTCAATAATGTGAAGAAAGAACTATAAAAGATTCCAGTGTAAATGAGTGTAGACTGCTTGTTGCATCTGCAGACAAATAAAGAATTGACAATCAAACATGCAATTTTGAGACACTAGTCTTTTTGTATAAATTATCTAGATTGGATCTTTATGCTAACTCAGTTCCCTGGATAAAACCAACTCTACTTTCTTTTACCTTTGTAAACACTGTGTTCCTTAATTTTGTGTGATAGAGATGGAGAGAACTTTTTCTAGAACTAAGCTTTAGCTTAAAATAAGCACTAATTTCAAGGGAAAGTGGAGTAGTCTGGGATTGATGCATACTTTAAATGTGTGTAGACTGATTGCATAATCACAAAAGCAGTCAGGTTGCTTAATTAGATGTGAGAATACTCACTGGGGCAAAACCAGGAGTCTTTTCACATCTGCAATACATTTTAGTATGCTATCCATATATCATCCTGAAGTGAATTCGTCATGATTCTTTTGTAGGCCTTATTAGTTTTAAAACTTGTCCTACACATTAGCATTATCTGAACTAGACATATTAACTATGTCCTTACAGTCATCAAAATTTAGGAAACAGAAAACTAAAGGAGCACTGTAATCTGACTCTGCTTATGTATTCATTCTGTTCTTTCATAAAACAAATAATTCTCCCATTTAGCACTTTTGCATTTGCAATTCTCAGTTACATATTTGATTTTAATTAACAAGTCTAAGCTCAATACTGCTGTCTCTTTCTGGACCATTCAATCTAAGGTAGATTTACCCCATCCTTATCCAATGCATTACCCTCCAGTGTTTCCTTCATTGCACTTTTCACTAGTTAAAATTGTCTTCTTTCATGATTTCTGTTTATTTTCTGCCTCTTTTCACTATAATGTAAGCTCCATGAGGACACAGGCCTTGTTTTTCTACCAGTGTTTAGAATAGTGGCTGGCACGTGGTTGATGCTCAAAAAGATATTTTTGAATGAATAAATGAATAACTAAAGTGAATGAATGATTGAATGAATGAATAAAATTTGTGTAGGGCTCTTTTTTTCCTTAATCACAATCAACTGTTTACAAGTTATTGGTCACCAATAAAAAATGGTGACACTTTCATTAGGATGAGTTACTAAATAAGTCTCTGATTAAATCAGTTAATGAAACAAGGGCAAAGTTGTGCGATTTATTACATACAGTTGCACTATTTACTCTAACAGCAAAAGATCAAGTACTTGGCGATACACACAGTACTGAGAACTTCATTTGACAGTATTAGAAAATAAATTATTGAGCAGGTAGTTCTTCATTTGCTGCAGAGATCAGCCCAAAAGTGTGTATGCTATGTGAGGGGATGGCTGGAATTCCTGTCACAGTAAATATGGAAAGGTAGCATTCCAGGGCTTAACAATGGATTACATGTGAGGAATGAGGAAAAGAGGACTCCAAGGCTCAAATACAGTGGATTCAAAAGGCAAGGTTGTCCTTGATGATGTAGAAGGTTAAACACTGCTAGAGAAAACCATGGGTTCAATTTATGAGGTCTGCTCTAATGCATGTTGTTTTATGTGAGCTAGCTCTAAGACAGGTTGTTTTCTCTTTTTAGAGACTCTACTGGATACTTTAGAGATCCCTAAACACAAGAGGTCTGTGACCTGCAGCTGTGTTGATAAAGATGAGTGTATCTTTTTGGCCATGCTTGAAAATTGTCACCCAGCCCCCGAGCATCTTGCATGACTCCTCCAACTTTTTGGCTCCACATAAACACCCTCCTTGTTAGTGGTTCTACCCCTATTCACTTTCTGATAGTGTAACTTTTGTCGGGAATGCTATACTTGTCTTTTAAACTACCCATTCTTCAAGTGTTATTTCATCTGTCAACACTTCCATGAATATTTGTTGATATGGCTACCAGAAAAAAAAAAAAATCTTTCCAAGTGGTGGAAAATTTACTGAATCTCATGGTGGTCTACACCATTTCTTGACTCTCAGTGCTAGAAAATTCTTTTTATTAGGCTAAACTCTATATACTCCTAGTTTTCTTGAATTGCTTCCTCTTTTCTTTTTGAGGCCTCTTCCACGTAAGATGCCTTTGACTATTTTTAGATACTTATCATACAGTTTCAAGTCTTCTCTTTTTCATTAATGATAAGCATTGATAGTTCAACAAAGTTAGATATTGGCCCGCTTGGCTGGCCTACGCTTTCCTCACAAGCACCATCAAAATAAGTCTTTCTATAGCCTTCATTTTTATTAACAATATGTGTCAAAAGTCCTGGGATCTATTTAAATATCAATTTGCTGGTCAGTTCATCTGGAGTCTAACTCCCTGAGTAGCAAACAAGCTTGGTTAGCTACTTCCCAAGACCAGAGAATCCTACACCTAACATCAGGGGCCTTCCTTAGCAATGATGAGCCCATCATGCTTCTCGTTTTTGCCCAAACTATACATCTTTTCACTTATACTTACCAGTGTTATCCTACTTGCACTGAGCTATGCTGACATCCTCTGACCCAAGCCCCCGCCAACTCTCTCCCTCTCAAAACTCCCCACAGTTCCTCTGGAACTCCATTTCATGCTAAATACAATCCCTTATATCCTCAAACTTTTCACTAAACATTTCATCTACTTCATTGCATTTACTGATACCTGCTCCTTCTCAATGTCCATACTGCTCTCAAAGCTGAAGTGATTATATGTTTTATTGTCTAAACTTGGATATTTTTGAGAGTGAATGAATACACTATTAATAATTATAATATGAGAATAGGCACAAACTGGGACTACCCCTGACAAACCAGGATATATGTCTATATAAGTTTCCTTGAACTGCTATAACAAATTACCACACACTGGGTGGTTTAAACCACAGAAATTTATTTGCCTGTAGTTCGGGAGGCCAGAATTCTAAAATCAAGATGTCATCAGGGTTGTGTTTTTTCCTGACGCTCTGATGGAGAAGCCATCTCATGCCTCTCTCCTAGCTTCTGCTGGTTGCTGACATCCTTAGTGTTCCTTGTAGATGTATCATCTCAATCTCTGCTCACATCCTCACGTCGCCTACTTATCTGTGTCTCTGTCTTCTCTTTCTCTCCTTTTAGGCACCACACTAGATTTTAGGGTCATCCTAATCAAGTATTGTCTTACCTTGATCTTTAATTACATCTATAAGACCCTTATTCCAAATAAGGTCACATTCTGAAATTAGGTGGACATGAATTTTTGAGGGACATTGTTCAACTCACAACAGTGGTCAACCTACATATCTGATGACAGTCCTTCTCACACATTCTGTAATATTTGGTGTTGTGAGGTAGTGTGGGCACACTCTCTCCCAGTCCCACTTCCAGACCATTATTTCTTTTTTTCATTCTTTTTTATTGGTTATGAATACTCATGGGGTACAAAGCTGATTGTCACCACTCGTGCCCAAGATGTGAAGGCCAGATCCATACTGGCAGCATGCCCATTACCACAATTGCGATTATACCCCATGTCCTCCACCCAATTATCCCTGACTCAGACCATTATTTCTTAACCTTGTATTGAGATATCCGACTTGATACTCATGTCAACTGGTTAAACCATCTTCTTCCTTTCTTGTTGCTTCAATCTTAGTTGATTTCCTTCATTCATCAAAACCTATTAATTTCGACTCATACGAATGTACCCATAATACACTTAAAACTCAGTTACTTGATATTCTCTGCTCCACCAAACTTTACTCCAACTCCTTTTCAGCTTTCTTCTCTATAACTCCTCCTACAGATTAGAAATTATAGGACTATCAATTTCAAAAATAGTCACACGTCAGAAATTATGCATAGTTTAACAAAATAGAATTGGTTCTCAAATCTCTGCCTCACTGTCCTTCTGTCATACTTTCCTCCAAACATCTCAATTCTGAGTCAGACTAAATGTCCCTTTTCTCATTTCTGACGTTTGGTTTCTGGGGAAAATCCTACATGAAGGCAGATTGTTGCTACTTCATATTCTTGGTTTCCATAAATTGTTGTGTTAGTGCTGCCTCGAGCAGCCGAGTCATCACTTTCCTGATTCTTCCTGGTTACTATTTCAAACCTTCTCCACCATGTTCCAAGTTCCTCCCTCTCACACCATCCTCCCCACTCATAATGCTACCTACCCTCCTACTTTATAAAGGAAAAGAAAACCAACAGATGGAAACTTTCTTCATTTTCTGACATTCTATTTAATTTTTTTGCTGCATTTACATCTCCTTTTCTTATTTCCGTCCTATCACAGTGGTATGAAGTACCTTCACTTTTGATTTAGGAATAGTTTCTCTGCTTGTATTTTACATATCATCCATTTACCTTCAAGGTTGCTCCTCTACTGATTATTTCCTGCATCCCACTCTCTGGTAGCTCCTACTTCAAACAGTATACAAACATAAATTAACTCATCAAATATTTAGCAAGTATGATCCAGGTATTATGCAAAATACTGTGAACAAGATATTCACTGTCATTGCTTTCTGAAGCTTATAGTCTATTAGACAAGAGAGTAATTGGACAGAATATATATATTCTCTAATCATCTAATATTTTTCCCACGTTGTCATTTGTCTTTTAACTCTGCTTATGTGTTTTGTCATGCAAAAATATTTTTTTCTTGATTTTAATTTTTATTCTATAATCAAAGTTTTCACTTTTTAGATTTTGAGACATATTTAGAAAGACTTTTCTAACAACCAGTTTATTAAAGAGTTCCTCACATTTTCTTCTAGTACTTTTATGTTATTTTTGTCACAATTATATTTTTTTTATAATTTTGAGCTCATTCTTGTGTATGGTCGAGGTAGGGATATTATTTTTTCTTTTGCCAAATGTCTAGACAGTTGACACATTATTAAAAGGTCATTATTAAAAGACTATTTATTAAAAGACCATTTATTAAAAGGTCTATCTTTGCAATTGTAATTTTTGATACTACTTTTGCCAAATATTAAATTTTCACCTTTAGCTTATTTAATCTATTACTGGACTTTCTATTCTATACCATTGCTCAATCTGTTCGTTTAAGCTATTTAATTAGAGAGGCTCTGTAGCTAGTTTTAGTATGTGAAACTATTTCTCTTTCATAGCATATCATTTGTAATGCTTTCCTAGATCTTTCTGAATGCTTTTTAAAAAATCAACTTGGGTAAGTTAAATTAAATTTATAAATTAAAGAGGTAGAGCTCATATATTTATAATGTCGAGTCATTTTATCCAAGAACAAACAATGTCTCTTCATTTGTTCAAGGTTACTTTTGTCTTTTTAAAGAGGGTTCTAAAATTTTCTTCATGCAATTTTGAAATTTCTTGCTAAAATTATTTCTAAGTATTTTTATGATGCTATTGTTAACAGAATTTTCTCTTTCATTACCTCTTCTGCCTAGTTATTGTTTATGTATGTAAAGAGTTAATTAGTTAATTAAAGTCTGTTAATTTTCTGTCCTACTTCCTTACTAAATTCTCTTTTATTTTGGATTAGTTTTATCATTGCTTCTCTGGGTTTTCAAGGTGCATTGTCATATTTTCAAATGAACAGAGTTTTACTTTTTTGTTTTTAATTTTCATTTCTTTATTTTTTACTCCTTCAGTTGCATTGGCTAATACTATTTTTCTTTCTTTCTAATACTTTCAACATAAAATTACATAGTAGTGGATATAATTGTGGTTTTTGGCTGGCTCCTGACCATTGTGGGAAAGCCTCTAGTGTTTCCCCATTAAGTAAGACACTGGCTTTAAAATTAAATTAGTTGTTTTTTATAACATCGAGGAAGTACCATCAAGTCATAATTTCTGAATAATTTTTATCACGAATAGATGTTAAATTTTTCAGCATCAATGGAGACAAACATAATTTTTCTAATTAGATCTACTAATGTGTTTAATTTTGTTGTTTAATTTTCTAGTATTGAACCACACTTGCATGCCTGGTATGGATCCTACCTGGACATTATTAATCTGTGAAGGCTGCCATAACAAAATACCATAGACTGGGCGGCTTAACCAACGGAAATGTATTTCTCACAGTTGTGGAGACTGAGAAGTCTAATATCAAGGTGCTGGCAAGGTAGGTTTCATTGTGAAGTCTCTTCTCTAATTCAAACAGAGCAGGGCCTCACCCTCATGATCTCATCTAACCCTAATTACCTCCCAAAGGCCTCATCTTGAACTCCATCACTTTGATTGGTTCCATATCTTGGCTATTGTAAACAGAGCTGCAATAAACATGGGAGTGCAGGTATCTCTTTGACATGATTATTTTCATTCCTCTGGTTATATACCCAGAAGAGGGATTGCTGACTCATATGGAAGATCTATCAGTAGTTGTTTGAGAAACCTCCAAATTGTTTTCCAAAGTGGTTGTACTAATTTACAGTCCCACCAACAGTGCAGTAGTGTTCCCTTCTCTCCACACCCTCACCAGCATTTGTTATTCACCATCATTTTGATGATAATCAGTCTAAATACACTATGGAATACTACTCTGCCATAAAAAAGAATGAAATACTCCCATTTGCAACAACATGGGTGAACCTGGAGAAACTCATGTCGAGTGAAACAAACCACAGAGGGATAAATACCTCATGTGCTCACTCATATGGGGGAGCTAAGAGAGAAAGGAAGGCAGGGAAGAAAGACCACAGTAGTGCTGTGATCCAACAGAAGGAGGGAACATTCCTAGGGCTACAAATTGAAGTTGAGGGGAGAGGGGAAAGGGGAGGGAGGTTGGGGAATAATTGGGAGGGGACAAAGGGTACAAAGTAATTTCTGGTAACGGGTATGCCCCCAGTATGAAACTGGCCCCCATATCATGGACGGGAGGGGGGACAATCAGCTTTGTATCTCATGAATATTCATTAATAAATAAATAAATAAATAAAAAGAAAACCATCACTTTGGGGGTTAAGGCTTCCACATATGGAGGTGCAAAAACATTCAGTCCATAACAGACATGATACATTATTGGTGGTACTGGAGTCAGCTCACTAATATTTCATTTAAAAATTTTGCAGTACATATAAGGAATATTAGTCTATAATTCCCTTTGCTCACTGTCTTTATCAGATTATGTTATTCTTGCTTCATAAACGAATATGAATATTTTTAGTCATTCTTTATGTTCTAACTTGTCTCTAAATATTTGGTAGAATTATTTCGTGAAAATTTGCCCCTGGTAATATTTTTCTGGAGTAGTTCTTTTGCAGTTTTATTTCTTCTATGAAAATCTATCTATTTAATCTTTCCAATCTTACTGGAGTTAATTTTGGTAAACTAAATTTCCCTCTAAAATTATCTGTTTATTTATATAGAGATCTGCCAGAAATTCTCAATAATGAGGTGACTAGGGACTATCTAGATTTACTGTGATTTAGAAAAATAAAGACTAAATTCTGACTACGTTTAGAATAATAACAATTTTTTTTTTGCACTCAGATATTGGAAAACATACATATTGTAATAATATGTTTTCATTGAAATAACCATTATTTCTATTCATTTGCATCTTATTTATCAGTTTTTAATTAGAATATGCTTTTACAATTAGCATGTCAGGAGATGACAGGTTTGTCAAGGTCAGGAACTTTTCTACACATTCTATACACTGCTATAATATACAGTTCAGTGCAATCCTCAAAAAATATATATTATTATGAAAAGCAATATGGGTGCCAATAGATTTTTGACATTTCATAATAATCTTCTAGCAGCCTGTTTTCATGCAGTACCCCATGCTAAGAACAAAAATTGATTTAAGGAAACATATCTTTGTATAAAACTTTTAATAGAATAGTAGCTACACAATTTTGCTATACTCTGCAAATAATTCTAAATAGTATATTTCCAGCATAGCAGTTGTCAAGAAGTATGAATAGAGAATGATAATTTGACATTTAAAAGAGTGAAAGTTTTACACCATTAACCACAAACAGAAAAATTTGTGAGAATATAAAAAAATCTACCAAAGGAAATATTTATGAACTTGTTGGAGTTAAAGGTCAAGAGCATTTAATATCTAAAAGAAGTTAGCTGTTTTTTGTACATCCTTGTCAATGATTGACTTTCACTTATTTTCACTCAATGAATGAGTGGTGGTTTGGCTATTTACAGGGTAGGAGTCCAGGGATCCATTAAACACTTTGAAATATCTTAATGACACAATCATACATTTTTATGAGAGGTAATTGTTTCTTCAGGTGGGTCTTGTTAGTGGATTTTCACACTCTATATTAGCATCATTGCTGAACATGGAAACAAGGTGGATGCATCACCACTGGAGTATCAAGTAAACACCAGCACAGCACTTTTATGAGTCACTGATTGCTGTCAGCAAGGGGCAGTCTATCCGGGAGAACGTGACCTTGAGATAACTTCACTGTATCTGTAATGTTTCATTTCATTACAGGCATCTTTTAGTGGGAGATATAAAAAAATAGTTTCTGACAGACAAAATCTTATAAAAATATTGCAGATATCTTCATTTGGACCATTTCTCTCCCTCAGACATGCCACATAGTAATAATTTGTAGAGGCTGATTACTTTTTAATACATAACATTTTATTTTATGTTTTATGCAAATTTCTGAAAAGATATAATTCGCTACAGGGAACAGTATCTGTGTATGGCCAGAATTACTGTTTTATAGAACACTAAGCTAATAGGGTAGAATTATTTTTCTGAATTCAGTTCTCATGACTCCAATCACCAGGCTTTTTTCTTGGCATGTACCTGACTCTGTAAGAGTAATCTATTTAGATTTTCTATTTAATCCAGAAGTTAATTAAAAGGGTCTTACATAAAATTTGCATGCGGATAGATATTACTGGTTGATTACACATTATATTTTCTACAGTTATTTCACACTGCCTAAAATATGACCTGTTTGATATCAGCTTTCATGAAGTTAATAATCTTTTTAGGTCTAAAACTTTACCATCTTTAATAATATTCTCTTGAATTGGAAAAATAATGTATATTTCAAGTTTACTGGTGAATAATGCTGTAAATTTGTCACTATGCCTAACTAGCCAAACTTTCTAATAAAGTTATTTAATATTAAAAAAATGGAGAGTCCTTTATTGAAAATCATTACAAATAATTTCACATAGTGTCATTTCAGAGCAAAAAGATTATCTGAAATATTTATTTTAATAGAAAGGATCAATTGGATTCTAAGTTTGGTTTGTTTATTTTTATAGTTTTCTTGCCTGCTGTATTTAAATAGTAACTAGATAGTTGAAACTAGGATACCATTAAATTTCGAATTATTAGACACATTTTAATGCACAAGAAGATGAAATTTGCAAACTGATTCAGATTAACCAAGCCTGAGTGTACCAAGAGCAGCAAGTTATGTTGAGCAAGCTTTTAAAAAATATTTATTTCTACATATTAGATCCCTTGCACTTAATTATTGTACATTTGGGGCCAGGAAAAGGAAAGTTTTCTGAGTAGAATTAGCTGTCATATACAATTGTAGAATCATAGACATGTGTATAACACTAGGGATAGCACATGAACATTTGTTACAGTTTAGACATATCAATAAAAGTACTTTAATAACCTACATTTCCCATAGCCTAAATATGAAAATAAACAGTTATCTAGATAACTTAGGTATCAAAAGTCTGTCATCTATTTGCCTATGGATTATAGGAGACAAGAAGAAAATTATTATGCCTCTTCTTTTGTCTAAAATATTTTATAATTGAGGCAAAATATTTAAGATTAGTTTGTCTTAGTTTTTTATGTATATATTTACAGTTCTTGACTTTTGTTTGCATTTGTGGGCTCAGCCTGAAGCTAATCACAGTCTGATTGTAGCTATGAATTATTAGGCCATGTCTGTAGTGCATTGATATTATTGAAACATTTCATTGGCTCTAGTTATTTTGAGAGTAAGCTTCATTCATACATTATTGATATTGTTTAGGTGATGTGGATTTTTGGTCCTTTGAGCTTTACACAAATAGTAATTGAATAGATTTGAATTTGAATATATGCGATTCTTTGCTTGCCTTTTTTTCCTTTTCCCTACAAGTGGCATCAAATGTACAAATATATTGAAAGCTTTCTTTATGCACTACTCTTCTCGGGAGCCAAGAAGTGAAAATATTTCAGGTAAGATAGTGATTTCTAGCAGTAAACTCTTGGCATCCATTATGACTAAAATTGAACTCATCTCTCTGCTGCTCCCCAGCTCCCCAGTACAGTATCCTTATTCTCTACCTCAGTTTATGAATTCACCAATCACTCAGTCTCCCAAGGTGAAAATTCTGTTGTCATGGTTGACAGCTCCTCCTTTCTCAAATGTTACTCTTGCTAATTTCTGTCAATTATTCATATGCAATATTTTCCAAATCATTCAACTCTGATGTGTCCTCACTTTCAAAGATATATTCATCTGAAGATTTCATGTGCAATTTTGAGGGCTTCATTTGTGATTTCATGAAAGAACTTTATAATTCAAGTGTGGGAAGATGTCGTTGACATGGAAACAGTGTTGACTTTGCTGTAGTTAATTAGCTGAAAACTTTACCTTTAAGACCAGGAACAAGACAAGGATGCCCACTCTCACCTCTTCTATTCAACACAGTATTGGAGGAATTAGCCAGAGCAATCAGGCAAGAGAAGGAAATAAAGGGCATCCAAATTGGAAAAGACGAAGTCAAACTCTTTCTATTTGCAGATGACATGATCCTACATATAGAAAAATCCATAACTTCTGCCAAAAAATTCCTACAGTTCATAAACAAAGACAGTAAAGTTGCAGGATACAAAATCAATACACAAAAATCGGTAGTGTTCTTATACAGTGACAATGAACAAGAAAAGAAAAAGAAATCAAGAAAGCAAGCCCATTTACAATAACTATGAAAAGAATAAAATGCCTAGGAATAAATTTAACCAAAGAGGTGAAAAATCTCTACAATAAGAACTACAAAACACTGCTGAAAGAAATTAAAGAGGACACCAAAGGGTGGAAAGACATTTCATGTTCATGGATTAGAAGAAATAATATTGTGAAATTGTCCATTGTACCCAAAGGAGTCTACAGATTCAACACAATCCCCATCAAAATACCGATGGCATTCTTTGCAGAAATAGAAAAAAAATATTAATTTTAGTATATATGTACACATATACTTATGGAACAACAAAAGATCCCAAATAGCCAAAGCAGTCCTGAGCAAAAAATAAATAAAACTGGAGGCTTACACTACCTGACTTCAAATTATACTACAAAGCTATAGTAACCAAACCAGTATGGTGCTGGCATAAAAACAGACACATGGATCAATGGAACAGAACAGAACAGAGAACCTAGAAATCAACCCAGGTACTTACAAACCACCAATCTTCAACAAAAGCACCAAGAACATACATTGGGGAAAAGACAACCTCTTCAGTAAACAGTTCTAGGAAAACTGGATATCCATGTGCAGAAGAATGATACTAGACCTGTACTTCTCACCATGTATGAAAATCAACTCAGAATAGATTAAATACTTAAGTATAAGGCCTGAAAGTATAAAACTCTTAGAACAAAACATGGCGGAAACACTTCGGGATGTAGGACTGAGCAAAGACCTTATGAATAAGATCCTAAAAGCACAAGCAACAAAAGAAAAAATAAATGGGATTATATCAAAATAAAAAGCTTCTCTACAACAAAAATAATCAACAGAATGAGAAGACAACCTATTGAATAGGAGAAAATATTTGCAAACTGCATATCCAACAAGGGATTAATATCTAGAATATACAAGGAACTCAAACAACTTCACAGTATAAAAACAAATAATCTAACTAAAAAATGGGCAAAGGAACTGAATAGACATGTTTTAAAGGAAAACATACACATGGCCAACAGGTACATGAAAAAATGCTCAGCATCACTAATCATCAGGGAAACGCAAATCAAAACCACATTGAGATATCATCTCACCCTAGCTAGACTGGCTATTATCAAAAAGACTGAGAATAACAAATGCTGATGAGGATGTGGAGAAAAGGGAACCCTTCTACACTGTTGGTAGGACTGCAAATTAGTGCAGCCATTATGGAAAACAGTATGGAGGTTTCTCAGAAAACTATAGATAGAACTACCACACGATCCAGCAACCTCACTTCTGAGTATATACCTAAAGCAATGGAAATAATCATGTTGAAGTTATACCTGCCCTCCCATGTTCATTGAAGCTCTATTTATAATAGCTGAGATATGGTACCAACCTAAATTTCCATCAACAGATGACTGGATAAAGAAAATACACAATGGAATACTACTCTGCCATGAAAAAGAATGAAATCCTGTCATTTGCAGCAGAAACATGGATTAGCTTGGAGAAAATTATGTTATGTGTAATAAGCCAAACACAGAAAGAAAACACCCAAATACCATGTTTTCCACTCAATGGGACCTAAGAAACGTGAAAAGAAAGAAACCGTAATAAAACATTGAATTTTCTGAAGGAGAGAACAGATCTATAGTTGCTGGAGGTGGGAATTGGATAGGGGTACACAAAACGTAATTATGATTTCTAATGAACACGATTCTAATATTGATTTGATCATCACATACTGTACACAAATACAGACAGTCAACTCTATACTCTATAAATATGTATAAATAAATATATATATTTACTACGAAAAGGAAAAAAATGAAATGTTTACTAAAAATGTATCTCAAAATTCATCATTGCATAGCATTGCATTTTAGTAGAATAGTTGAGAAATAAGATGTTCTAAAATTCTGCACTCTGTTTCTAGTTATTAAAACCAATTTTGATCATGTTAGTCCTTTTTATACAAATCATGTTGGTGGCCAGTGTATTCCTTTCTGGAGCTCAGCTTACATGGCTATTGGAAGATTTCAATTCCTTATGCTTGTAGGAATGAGATCTCCATTTTCTTGCTTACTGGCAGCCAAGTTTCACTCTTAGCTTTTATATGACATCCAGAGTTCCTTGCCACATGACCCTCTCAAAGGCCCCTTCATAACGTGCTACCTGATCTGTTCAAGGCCAGCAAGAGAATCTAAATCTCTAGCCTGCTACAGTGGAATCTTATGTAATGTAATTGCAGAGTGAATGTTCTATCATCTTTGCCAAATTCTACTGGTTAGAAGCAAGTCACAGTTTCCACCGTACTTTAAGGAAGAGGATTGTGCAAGGGTATGACTCATTGGGGACCACCTTAGTGTATTTCTGCCACAGGGTTCATTCATATATGCCATGGTAGGAAATTTGAATTTATTCTAAGTGAAATGGGAGGGAAGAAAGAAAGAAGGAAGGAAAAAAGACACAGAGCCTCAAATCATGTCCCAGGAAATATAAGGAAAGCAGTTAATTCTTTTTAGTGGCTTAGCGATTTCTTGGAGAAGGTAGGCTCTAGGATAATAGGATTGATGGATGAATACAGAAAGAGATGACATCAGGGGAAGATCACATCCGTGCAAAGACTGTAAGTAGACAAGAGCAGGTTGTGATTGGAGGAGACCAAGTGGCACATCCATCTGGAACGCTCAGCATGCACCAGTTCAAAAGTATAGGAATCAAATGGATTTGAATGTACTGGATTTTTTTTGTTATGGTCTTAAAGGTAATCTATATTATCAGATGTGCCAGTTTAGAAGATAAGCCTGGTTCTGACCATAGGAAGAATGAATTTGAGGAAGAACTCATCGGACAAGTTAAGGAGATCACTATTTCCACAGAATTTGTAAAAACATTTTTAATACATTTTCAAATCTTTGAACTGTACAACGAGCAAGTGTCAGAATGATTTTATTTAAAAAGAGCTGCATCCCAGTTAGTAACGGGAATAAAACTTTCTTCAGTTTGCTTGCAAGGACTATTCTGAGGGATAATGGTTTTAATGGCATCTCAAAAGAACTAGGTATTCTAACTTTTGGGCAAAAGAAATTAGGGGTAATGAACCACACCTTGTAATCTATGTATCTGCTAAATAGATTATTAATTCCTCAGGGACTGGACACCTGGCTGCTCTGTTTACCTTTGCATCCTCAGTTCCCAACAACATATTAGATCCTTCAAAATTATTTTTAAATGGACAAATAAATGAGTAAAGTCAAACCAAAAAATTCTTATTCTGCTTCCAGCCTCCAGACAACTACCTCTTTTCACCCTGTTTTTTCTCCCTTGCCTTTCTTCTCCTTCCTGATGTCCAAATTCATCATCGAGATTCAAGGCATGTTCTAATCTCAAAATCTCAATGCATTAATTTTTTATCTTATTTTACGTTAGAATGAAGTTAAGTAGATTGCCTTATTCATAGACTTTGTAATGCAGGAGATCATTCACAATATGTATGGCAAACTTATGCCGATTGCTTGAGTAACTAATAATGATTATACAGGCATTTGCACTTTGTATGAAGTTAAATTTAGATGATTCTTTATCATAAGACTTCTATTTAATGACAAATCGATCACTAAATTCTAATGGAAGAATATCCCCTAGGATCTTAGTTCTGAGCCAATAAGTGATGGTCTTGAGATAACAAAGAAGGAGAAACCCATGTTTTTTAGTGCCTGGTTAAAGCTATGTTTGATATTTTCTTTAGCACAAACATTTAATATCCTTTCTGGAACTTCCTCAATAAATATCATATTCACATTTAAAATTATTTAGAATATTATGTGCCCTCCATTTATTTTCATTAATATTAAAAAGCAATGTTTCTACTTTTTTTTCACTTATGGGAATTCCAACAAATAAGATGTTTCTCTTCTTTTAGCCCTGTACCTGCTACCTAGAAATCATTAAAAAATGTTTGATAAATAATTTTAAACTTAAAAGCTGAAACAATGCAATAGTTATCATCACTGTGGATTGAATAAATTATGCAGAAGAAATAATATAGACTACATCAACTGCTTTACTTTAGGTAATTTTAATATTTAATAAATATTTTAAATATAAAAGGTATATGTAATATTCAGTATCGCTTTTGATAAATTATTTTCTTTTTTAAAAAAAGGTTAAGATTATATGAGGGAAAGATTATTTAAATAAGCTTAAGTTAAAATATGGCATATTTGAGATTTAAAAACCCTAGAGGATTTTTCAGTGTGGTTTGGTGTAATAGAAGGCTTAACACCATAAGTAATATTTACAGTCTGAGTAAACCACAGAGAAGTGAAAGCAAACCTAAAGGCTGTGCATGACACAGGCAAAGCTTTAGCAGTTTATGGATAACATGTATGAAGTCTGTGTACAATAATAGGCTGTAATTATTTTTATTAAAAATGATGGTTTTTTCATTACAGAAATAAGGTATTCTAACTAGGAGCAATTCAAACAAATCAGAAAAAAATATTAAAGGCAGGAAATTTCATCTATGAGGGTTCTTCAAAAAGTTCATGGAAAGATTTGAACTATCTTTTAACTCCATTTTTCCATGAACCTTTTGAAGTGCCCTTGTATGGCCTCACCATCCAGGAATAAACACTCTTAACATTCTGTTTCTTTCTTTTCAGTATTTTTATGCATCATTTTGTATGAAGCTGTATGTACATATTATATACATAATTTTATAGTAATTTAGACGGAAAACGATTCAAGTGGTAAAACATAGGCAGGATAAGGAAGAAAATATCCAGATTTTCGTAAATAGATATGTCCTATTAATGTTTTAATGTGCTTTCTAATTTTCTTTTTTCTATGCATGGTGACATTGTCCTTTACGTTCTGACTGTGAAGAATAGTCATCAGAGGTATATTTTTGGTGGAAAAAAGTATACATTGGGGTTGTTGAGAAAGATTATTCTGTGATTGGGTGATTCACTGGTTTTTCTCAATGAACAAATCAAAAAATTAAGTATTCAACATAAGATTTTAATATGTGAAAAATAATTTCTCAAGTTCCTTGGAAATGAAAATAGTCTTTATCTACAAAATTCTGATTTTGTAAAAAGAAAAAAAATCCCTTAGTGTTCCAGTCATTTTAATGGAAGCAATATTACACAGAGGTTAAAATCAAATCCAGGCTCTCCTACTTGGAGCTTAATGACCTTGGACAAGTTATTTGATCTCCTTGTGCTTTGTGTTCTTATTTATAAAATGGGGATGGATGAGTTAATATGTTTGAACTACTTAGAAAAATGTCTATCATTTGGGAAATGCTATGTACAGATTAGCTATGACTATTAAGTTCTGGAAAAGAATAACCTCTCTATTGTTAAAAGGGGTTGTATGTTTCAATGGACACTGCATGAATTATGCAGTAGAGGAAAACACTTTGTTAGGGACTGGGAAAGGAGTCAAAATAGAAAAGAAACAGCTGAACTCACTTTGACACCAGGCTACCATTAATTTATCTAAACTTGATGTGTTTAGTAAAGAAGGTACTTAGTGTAATGATTAAAATTGTGAGCTTAAATTCAGACAAGATATTTATTATCTGTAGCAATCTTGGAGAAAATATGTAATGCCCCTAAGCTTCAGTGAACTCACTGTAAATGGGGAGAGATAATAGTATTTATGTCAAAAGGTAATTGTGAAGATAACAAGAGATAATTCACATCAAGTACTGAACACAAAATGAGCACCCAATAAATGCTGGCTGCTATTTTCTTAATAGTAATACTAGTAATAATTCTTAATGATTCTAAACCTTCTGTATCCTTGAGTTATTAAATCTGTGTCACCTCTAAGTCATCTGGAGTACCTTTGTCTGATTTCAGAGTAAAGTTTGTGATGGTCTTCTTTGAGCATTAGTGTACCTGAGTATTTATTTCTTTGGCTTTCACCAGTAGAAGACTGTTTACATCAGCGACTGTTTAAATTAGCAACCGTTTCTTCTGTCCCAACTCATTTTCTCAAAGGAATATACTGTATCCCTACTCTCCACTTTAGGACAGAGGAAAAGTCTGAGATTTTGTTTTTGTAAGGAACCTGTTTGTCTGCCTGGGGCTTGCAGGATTTTAAAAAACTTTTTCTTGTCCTGATAAAATATCATCTCTTTTTACTTACTTGACCTGGAACGTTATGATCCTGTGTTAGATACCCATAGGTTTTTCCTATTTCCAATTTAGACGTTTTTTAGAGTATGTGCTTTAATATTCCTTCTATAATAAATGTTTATGTCCCTCACTCTTCTCAACTCTCCTCCGAAGTATGACCTTTCTCAGTTTTTTCCTTTGTCCTTTTCATTTGTTTTCAGAAAGTAATAGATTTTCAAGTTATTCTTTTGATTTATGTATTTACTTTTCCTTGGTGACATTGCAAATTTAAATTTAATATTATGTTATTAGTTTCCTTTTTGATTTTTCCTTGTCTTACTCTTCTTTTAAATCTTATATTTTAATTTCCGCCTATCTCCATATAACTTTCTATTCATATTTCATTGAAATCATCATGTCTTCCTGATTTCTAATGCAGGTGTCAAATTCTTTATAGCTTTTTTCCTTCTAAATAATGTATTTATTTTGAACTTATTTTCTAAATAAAATAGTTATATTGGTTCTGATTCTAAAGGGTGAATTTTCATTTCCTTTGTTACTACAGGAAATTTTTTACAACATTAATTTCATTCTCTATTTTTCTTTCTTTCGCTCTCTGTGTGTATGTGTATGTATGTATATATATTTATGTACGTGTGTGTGTATGTATACACACATACTTAAATAAGCAGATTTCTATCCTGTTTTGACATTGCCAATAGACAGAAACCACAGAAGGTTTCTGGCCCCGCTTTCAATTTACTTTAGGGATGGTCACAGGGAGTTATAAGATAAACTGATGTGCATAGCTCTAAGCCAGTTACCACCATGAAATAGTTTTGTTTGTGTATTTTTCCCCCAGTGGAGGTCTGCTAGACTTACAGGAGAGCTTCTTGTATCCTCATAGTCTGATTATCTGTCACTGTGAATATATGTGCACATGAAAATTTTTGTTTTAAACTCTGCTACCTTCTCACCTCTGTTTATACCTATGGCTTTTGACTGCACAGAGGTATATTTACCAGAATTCATTTTCTGAACACAAATTTAAAAAAGTAGTATTGATGAAAGATACAGATGAAGGGACACGAAATGCTGAAATCTCAAAAAACCCCAGCACTAATAGTAGAGACACAGCTGGCCAGTATATTGATTAGTACGAGTCTTGAGCAGGTGAAGAATGCAGGATCTATCTAGTTACTTTTACATGGATAATGAATGAGCGATCTTCAAAAAGTTCATGGAAGAATTCATATTATCTTTTAATTTTATTTTTTCATGGGCTTTTTGAAGTATGCTTGCATTCTATCTCTGGCATCACAGAAGGAATGAGTCACCATTTGAACATGCCAGTAGATTTAAATTGTCTTATCAGTAGAAATTTCTCCCATATTATGATGATATGTTGCATGAAAAAGTCCTGCCCAACAGTGGGGTTTCTGTATGTGTATTTGTACCGATGTTATTGTTGTTTGTATGTGAATTTTCAATGAAAAATGGGAAAGTCTATGTTGGGAACTGAACATCAGATATGACAAAACCCCCAAAATACAGACTTTCTTGTAAGCAGGATAAATGGGTGTGTGATCTGGGACTGCCAGAGAAAATCCTTCTCACCCTCAACATTGTTTACCTGATGTGCATGAATGGAAGGTTTTCACACAATGCTTCCTTCTTTTAACCCCTTATTCCATTCAATTTAACAGATATAGTTTTGTACTCTGTCTTGTTCAGGGGATGACTACACTGAACTATCCCTGCGTCATGAACCGTATTTACTTATGACTTATGAATCCCTTGTTTTAAAAATAGCCATGTAAAGCAAAGGACCATATTTAGATAGCATGAAGGGAGAGTTATAAAAGTGCCTGTAAAAAACTACATCCAGCAGTCTTTGATTTGATTTCAGTATCTACTGATCTTGCCTTAGTTTTCCATATGTGGAAATTTTTAGGTGGTATGGGACATAGAAGAATATGATTCAGTTAGTTTTGGATTATATTGAACTTTATTGCATTCCTGCTGGAAAAAAAATGAACATAATTTCTGAATATCTTCTACAGCTACTCTGTACTCTTTCTCTGCCTCCTTTTCTCTTTTCTCTTTCCATTTTTATCCCATCAACCTAATTTGGCTTATATTTCTTTTCTACTGGAAATAGGTGAAGAAAGAAGAGGAAAAGAAGGAGGAAGAGGCAGAAAAATTGAAATTTTTTGCCTCCTCCTTTTGCTTTCAACTCAATGATAGTGATAAATTATAAGATTAACCTTTCACATCCTGTGAATGAGTAAGTCTTAGTGTGAATGAGCTTCTGCAGTACGGAATGAGGATCCTATGATACATTTGGAAGGGAAATGAATTAAATATATAGGTTTTAAATTTATTTTATATTCAAAGGGGATACAATTTGTTTTGTGATATTTGATATGTATAAGAAATTGTTTTTGTAAATATGCAAAGATTTTTTGTTGAGCCCTATACAAGCCTTTTCTATTGCTTCATTTCTATAATTTTTATTTGGTTGTTTCATAAACACATCTTGCTTTTCCTTATATTAAGGTGTTAGAACATAGGGATTCTTTCAAAACTAATTATTAGTGATACATATGAATAAGTTTGATTGGCAGAAATTCTGTTTCTGTTCCCTGTCAGCAGTGAAACACCCAGTCCAAGGCCAAAGACACGAGAACTGAGGAGACGTGGGGGCACCAGTGTAAGTGTCAGGGTCTGAAGGCATGAGAATGAGTGACTCTGATGTCCAAGGGCAGGAGAAGATGGATGTCCCAGATCAAGCAGAGAGAGCATTTGCCCTTCCTCTACCTTTTTGTTCTATCTTGGCCCACAACCGATTGTATGATACCCACCCACATCAGTGAGGGTAGATCTTCTTTACTCAGTATATCGATTCAAATACTAATCTCTTCCAGAAACATCCTCACAGATACACCTAGAAATACTGATTTTCCAAAAATCTCTTCCAGAAACATCCTCACAGATACACCTAGAAATACTGATTTTCCAAAAATACTGATTTTCCAAAAATCTAAACCAAGTCAAGTCAACTCATAAAATTAAGCATCACAAAGGGAATGTGGTAAAAAAAAAAAAATGAGACCTAAATCTCTGGTAGGGTCTAGATTATACTGAATCTTTCAGGTTATGTTAAGGCTTTTGAACTTCAAACCTAAGAGCAATGGGATTCCACTGCATGTAAAAAAAGGAGTTGAAGCCAAGGTATAGCTAGAACCATAAACATATTCAGAGCAGTTTGAAATTTATTGCAGTAATTTAACCAAGTGATGATGGTGACTTGGACTTAGTTGGCAGCAATAAGGTAAGAGGAAAGAACATAGATTAAAAAGCTGACACCAGCAAGATGTAAGACTTTTTCTTGCCTAGTAACTGTAACAGTGTTTCATTTTATAGATAAAAAGAGAGTTTTCCAGTTCACATAAGAGTTTGGGGACAGAATTGCGAACAAAATCTAGAATCTTAGACATGTGCTCCTTTTACAATTCTGAAGACATTCTGATATTTATATTTTAGCCTTATGAAGCACTGTAGTAGACATGAGTATTTTCTGATGCACTATTGCAGAGAAGGCAAGATTTTAATATTCTGCAAGTATTTTCACAGTGACAGACTGCCTCAAATCATAGATGGAATCTCATGACTTAGAGTGAATCTTAGGCTTTGCAGGAATCAAGATGTCAATATTAAAATGCTCATCTTCCTCCACTCATGTTTCAATTATCTCAAACCGGTTGAATTTAAGGACTGTAGGTGCATAAATTGACTCAATTTTCTTTGAATGTAGCTGCCAGAGAATTGACTAGGGAATATTAGGTATCTGTTTTGAGACTCACCTTCTTCATCCTCGTTCTAAAATTTAATTTGCCAGCCTCTGCTGAATTGATGTGATGAGACTCAAGAGTTTGGGCCCACTTGAGTGTGGCTTTGGAAAGAGTCTCTGGGGGTAAGCAGGGTTGGGAACAGATGCATTTTACTTGGATTTCTCTCTTACCTCCAGAAACAAGCTTCACTAAATAGAAATAGAATACATAAAGTGTGCTGAATAAATGGTGAATGTGGATAAAATTATCATCTGCCAAGGAAGACCTTGTAATTAAATTAGGAGAAGTGACTGAATTTGTGGAGCTAAAATATAAGTGATTTCTGTGTGTTCGGTCTGCCAAACTCAGCATTCTGCTTGGGCATCTTGCCTATTAGTCTTCGACCTACGATGGGAGCATAAAAATTACCTCATCATTCAATTTGAAAAACTTGATGGACCTATGTGTTTAGGTAGGATGACTCCTGCCTTAAAATTAACCATGAGTCTCCCTTCTAAATGAGTTTTGACTGGGGTAGCACCTTTAACTTACATATTTTTCACACATTTTAATTTCACGTTTTTTCTGGGGGGATAAAAGGATTTAGAACATATATATGACTACGTTTTTAAAAGGCAAAACATTGCCACAGGATTAAGGCACTCAAGTTTCTAAGGAAATTACAGACTCACACTTCATGTATCTTCCTCAACAGCTCTGTGTTTTGTAGCTGGTCAGGCTTCCTGGTGTGAATGGGCCCTGGCTTCACCTTGCCTACTCAGTATTATCTGTAGTGGCCACCATCAGGCCCGACATTCCCAACAGGTTGCACACTTGAGGAATACCTTCGGGGCTATGGCATGTCCAGCAGAGGCAGCAGTATTGCTGACCTTCCAGTTATCAGCATTCACTGTTACTTGATTCAACAGTGGAGACACAGGCTGGTGAGTTCAGTATGGCTGACCGGACTCAATCCAGGCAGCAAGAAGGCAAGTCCATGAACAGTCTACCTTTTCTACTTGTCCATCCCAAAACTTGTATGGCAGCCAAAGGTTCTATTGATATTTCATTCTTTCAGGGAGATCTGCAATTGTTTTCAGTGTTTGGTTTCTCTTTGGCAAGAAGGTTAGAATAGCTATAATGACCAAATCTCCATCTCTTTTGTTGAGTGTTTTGATTTCAGAGATTGAGTCCAAATGGAAAGAAAGAACTAGATTGACTACTTAGACTGGGATAAGAGGTCCTATAATTTATTTTTTGGCAGAGATTATTCGATATCCTGGATAATTCATTTATACCATACAAGGAAATGCCGCCTGGGGTAGGTTTTATAAGGGACTTAACATGCCTCTTGGGGTAGGTTTTCTAAAAGGGACTCAGACTGCTCAGGGCAACCAAGAGAGGTCACTCTCCATTGCCTCAATGTCTTATATCCCTCTCCACTGAGCAGGACAAAAGAAGAGGTAGGTGTTGTCATAGTGATCTTGAAAGGTTGGGAATTTGTTAGGGTTTGACCAAGAAAATGTGGCCTTTCCATCCCCCAAATATTTATGGTTTTCATATATGTTATTTCTCCTCAACTTTTATAACTTTTTTCTAGGACTTTTAGGAAATGGATTTATTAGAGAATAAGAGGAAAGCACTATGTGCAAAGTATTACATGGTAAAGAATGGGAGAGCATAGAGACCCGAGCTGGCACTAACCACCACCGTAATCCAGGACAAACCCTTTCCCTTCTGCTACCTCAGTGTCTGCATCTGGTAAATGTTTTGGCTGGGCAATAGCAGCAGTCATTGATGCCTTTAAAAAATACACTTCTATTTTTGTGGCTTTGTTTTCCAAGCAACTTATTTTGTTTCTTGGTTGGACATATTAATGGTTTTTAAGGATTAATTTAATGATATTTATTAAAAAGTTGCTCTAGGAAAAATATAAAAGAAAAAACAGTGTAGCTGTTTGTGCTATGTTGGGGTGTGCGGCCCAGATTCTCCTTTAAGAATGAAGGACCTATTTCCCCAGCTGCTGGGCATGCCACCAGCCTCCAGACCTCAGACATCAGCCCCTCTATATAATTACCTTTGCTGAGGATAGCCTCTCTGCCCAAGGTCATGCCCCCTTGACATGAGGATGTAAGGGCTTGGCCTTTTCACCTAATTCTTAAAAACCATTAAGGGTAATCCTTGACTCAAAGCTCCCAAGATGGCTGTCTAAAGCCTTCATTGTGACTGCATCCCAGCCCATCTGTCCCTGTCAAATCCTGCTTCTTTGCCTTCCCTTCTGCAGGTGTTGATCCCAAGAGAACTTCCGAATAATCCTCCTCCAACAAATCTCCATCTTAGAGTCTGCTTCGCTGATTGCCCAACCTGCAGCAGACAGTGATAACGCCACTCCTTTTTATTGGGTCATTCATTACTCAGCTAAGTTTCTAAGAAAATGATCTTTCTGATTTCCAATATTAAAATTCCTCTGATTGTCCTGGGGGATTTTTTTTTTTTTCTGATGTTGCATTTCATAGTTTCTCTTAGGCAGCATAAACCCAAGTAACATAGCTTGTCTACACTTTGCAGATTCATTAAATGCATTGACTATTAAAGGAAATTGAATTGTTATTTATGACCTTTTTGGATATATGTGTTTTTAAAAGTTGAATGATTGTAAATAATTTGAGTATACCAATAAGAGTTTAACTGGTCATATAAGTGGATATTGAATGTTGTGGAGAGATGGTATTATTTCAATTGCTAGATATTTTAGCCATCCTATGAAGTCTCTTGATCCATGGAAATAGTATAATTTTAAGCACATTGTATTTTATCTTAAAAAAGCACATCGTTAAAGAGAAAATGTTGCAATTTTACTGTTTTTAGTTCAAAAAGAAGAGCTGAGATCAAGATATGAAAAGAAAGGCAGTGACAGACTTTGTTGAATAAATTTAGCTTATTAATATTCAACATTAAATGAAAAGTGTGTAAACAAGAACTATAAAAGGATGGACTCTAAACACAAGGGATATTTTCTCACTGAAGGTCTCTGAAGAACACTTCAGAGTAGATTTAATTCAATGGCATCTCAATATAAGAAAAGGAAAAATGAGCCATGGAGACATTCATTATTGAAGATATTAGACATGTTTCCATAAATAATTACTACCTAACATTTTAATTTTTATATAACGAAAGGATAAAAACTATCAATGATCTAAATTAGGGGTGAGGTTGTTTGCTTTTAATGTAACTACTGATATTGAGGCAACATCCCACCTACCCAGCCCCAATTTCTGGAAGTCTGATATGGTCATCTGGTACCAGGTCTCCTTATCTCAGTGGTCAAGGGAATGGGATAGTTGTACCTAGTTGACAATTGATGAGAGCAACATAAGGATCGAATAAACACAAACAAGACCAACTTCATGAGCCACCTACATTGTTTTGTTTGTTGCAATGAAACTTTGCATGGATAGTATGTTGTTCTGTATCACAATTCTAGACTTCAGGAGCATATGAAAATGTGTTAAGAACTCAATAAGGAAAGTAATCATTTAAACATAAACAGGAAAAGGTAATGGAAACTAACATGCATGGCCTATCTGTACCTGGCACAGTTCTAGATGACATTTTTATCTCAATTAAACTGCACAGAACCCATGAGAGCATTGAATCATTGGGCATACTTTATAAAGAAATTAGTACCAGCCAACATCATATAATTAAGAAAAGGAGGAGTCAGGATTCAAAGAAAGATCAACTCCAAAGCCCATACGGCTTCTTTCCACTACACCAGTAGGAATGATCCTGTGCTCCTGTGCACCATTCTGGGCTCCTCATGCCCCTTATTCCCCCTCTTCTTTCCCCCCTTTTCTTATTCCTCCCCTTTCCCTTCCTCTCCCACCTCCTCTCCCTCTCTACCATGCTTCATCTCTCTACCCTCCTCCTCCTCTCTCCTCCTTTCTTTTCTGTATATATGAGTTGTTTATTTAATAAGGGTTTGGGGTCTTACCTATGAATAACAGGGACGATTAAAGTAAGAAAGATGTAAAAGGTAATGCTGTCTAATGTGGGAGCGATAGTGCTAGGAACACTCTCCTCCTCAAATAGCACATAATCAAGTTGCAGAAGAGTATTTAAATTACGAAGAGCAAAGGATGAATTCATTACATTGTCTTGGTGTGCTTGTACAAATAAACCTATCACTAATAAAGTCATTTACCACTTTTCTGGGATGAATGTGTTACAGAAAAATTGTGCAGTTCTAAAGAGACTTGAAATTATTTTTGACAATCCAAAACCACAAACATGTGTCTAGGTCAACTGGGATGACTTTGTTCTCTATTGGACAGCTGGTGATGTATAAAGACATTTTTGGTGGTCACAACTGGAGGGGTCCTATTGTAATCCAATGAATAGAGTCTAGGGAAGCTGTTAAACATCGTACAATGCACGGGACTGCTCCTCTCTCCACAATGAGAAATTGTCTGGCTCTAAATGTCAATAGTGGCACTATTGAGAAACCCTGGTCCAGGTGATATGCAAATTTTAAAAAATAGGATGGATCTTTCTCTTGTCAGATGTCATAAAATCAAAAATCACATGACACTTATTTTCCTGCCTCAGTCCATTATACCATCATTTAAAATTTTGATATTTTGTTCATCATAGGTTTTTGCATTTATATTCATTTTAAAAATACTTCATAAAATTATGTTTTGTGCCCATGGCATATGTCTCACACCCACCCTCCCCCCACACACACCGATCCTGGCTCTGTCAAACATATAAAAAAGAGAGCATAATATAGCATGGTGGTAAAGAATGAGACTCTGGTATCTAAATGCCTGGGCCCAAATCATGGTTTTACCATTTCTAACCCTGTGTCCTTGGCAGTTTACTTCCTTCTTCATCTAAAATGGAAAAAGTCATACCTATGTCATATGGTTGGTACAAGAGGTAAATTTACCACTTGGCAAAACACTTGGCATAGAGTTAACCCACCACAAACACCATTCAAACATACCACTAAACTGGGTGCACTTTCTGATATCATGAGGATGGGCGAGGGAGAGTGACTCTTTATTCCTTGGTTGATCAAAATTTTCAAGATATAGCACTGTCTGGTCCATCTTTCTTTTCTCTGGTTATTCCTAAGCTAAAGGCTATACCCAAGCCTTGTCTTCTTGATCTTACCTCTAAGTGGCTGTAGGACAGAAACTTCTAGTTACCTAGAACAAGAGTCAATTTCCCCCTTCTACTACAATAACAAAACTTTGAATTTCATCTGGGCTTATTGCCACCAGGAATTAAAATCAAAAGACAAACAAACAAAATGTGACATTTCCCAGATTTCCATGTAGCAATCTGTGGCCCTGTAAAATGTAGTGCTGTCCACAGTGGAAGCACATGGAAACGTGGGGAGTTCTAGGATGGCTGTTTATGGATTTAAATTATTTGAGAGAGGGGGATTTTTTGCTGTATCTCTTGGCTTGCAGTTTTAAAGCGATGGCTGGAGCTCCAGCAGTCACTTGGATACATGAGAACACCTTGGGAACAGCAGACACTTTATGTTAGAATAGTGAAGTAGAAAGATAGGCATCCAGGTCTCCAATGACATGGAGTTGCCACATCAGTCCTAAACTGATTCACCTTTTGAATGAGAGAGAAAAATAGCAACCTCCTATTTCTCTTCAGTTGCAATATCTGTGTCTTACTCAGAGGCAAACCTACTTTTAACTGTTAAAATCACCTTTCACATGTCATTTTAGAGTATCAGAGCTAACCAGCTTTCTTCAACTGTACCCACTCTATCGGACCAGGATTTGTATGATTCCAGACTTGCTTAACTTAGAAACAGCTTTTTAGGACCTTAATTTCCATTTCCCCCCTTATTTTCCACTTATATTTAAAGTTATTGACTTGACTTTCAGCTTTAATATTCTGTAGCTCAAATTTTGCTAGTCCTGTGCACAGATAAGCTGCACATATTTGCTGACTCGCTCCCAATGAAGAGAGTTTGCTTAACAGTAAAACACATTTTGTTTTCACAGGTAGCGTCCGTATCTGTAAACTAGAAAGTTAAATGTCTTTGATTTTGCAAGCTGCTTGGTAACCATTATTCTGACCTGATTTGATTGGGGCTATTTTGGGATAAAAGAAAATGCATATTTGTGCTTTAAAATTTAAATTGTGAAAACTTGTTCTTGGCTACAGTTCCCAGAGTAAATTGCAGACAATTCCCAACAGGACAGAGCAAAGCTGTTTTTAGTACTATTGCTACTACTAATAAAGAAATTAAATAGGAAATGAATAAAATCAAAGTGTCATTTAAGTGATGGAGAAGTCTTCTGCTTGGGGGCTTTATGCTCATCAAGTGTGAATCTGAACTGTGTAACCACTCATGGGTAGACAGAACAGAAAAGAACAAATAAATAGTTAGCTAAACCGATAATTATAAATACATAATTGTTTTTTTTTTTTTCTTTTCCTTCTCTGGTTTCTTACTGATGCTAGAAAAAGTTTAATGGTAGAGTATTGTTTGAGGAAGTTGTCAAATTCTAGCTAACCTTTAACAAAAATGCACTGTCTCCTTAAAAATACTTCATTGTATAGATACTGACAGTACTCTGCCTCTATTCCAATATGCTTTGCCAACTCAGAAAACTTTATCTGGCCATCAGATCTAACTTTGTCCTCAGATAGGACAGGCCAGAAACAGCAAGGAACTAATGTCGTTCTGGGAGTTGGCCTGCACCAGGGAGTTACTGATGGTAATTAGTGTATAAACACCCTCGTTCCCTGTCCCTTTGTGTGGGATAACTCTGAGATTCATTTTTTATGCCTGCTCCCAGAGTTCACCAACATGATTAAGTTGACTTTGTAATGCACAATTTTAATGAAAGATGATCATGTGTTGCTATATAAATCAAGCATTATATATTAGACAAGGTACCTACAATCACCTGCATGATTTTGGAAAGGTGCTCAAGGGAGTCCAACTGACTATTTTAATCATGTAGCTTTACAAGGATCTATCACATACATTATCTGCCCTCCAGGTGCTTGTCAGGGAGAAAATAATAAAATTCTTGAGTGAGAGACACAGCATTTGTTGAAATTCCTGAAGATTATGCATTCATTAAATATGGAACAAATGTTTCTATGCCTGCTGTGTCAGATGCATTGCTAGGAGCTGGGGATATAGTGGTGTTTTTGTTCTCATGAAGCTTACAGCCTAGAATGAGATGAAAGGGTCAGCAATAAAACATGTTATGTTCTAAGAAGAAAAAGTGTCATGAAAAGTATACTTATTGCTTGTGCATTGCTCTTTGCAATAAAATCCACCTCTGAATTAAGCCAGGCTCTCAGAGAGACTTGTATTTGAACTGTAATTTACTATCCCTGGGTGAAATGGTTTGTACCAAGCTGTGCTGTATTGTAATGTCATCAAGCTTACATAAAAGTATATTATATAAAAGCAACACAGTTATACATATTACTGTTTATTTGAAGGATGGTATAATGGGTGTTTGTTAAACAGATCTTACAGTATCTCTCTATAAGCACACAGAGAGTAATTTCTCTACTCTCTTTTTATAAGGGATGTATGTGCTTGTCTTAATTAACTGGTCTGCTTTTAACTTATGAAAACTATGATTTTTCTATGATTTCCAGTTCCTGTTACCTGATAGAAAGCATTGGACATAGATAGATGTCCTGGCCTGTGTCTCACAAATTTATAGCTTTTCACTGTCTGCAATATTTGTGGCTCTTTCTGGGAATCATTTTATTTGTCTGCTCTTATTTTTTCTTTATGTTTCTCTCATTTTTAATATAAATTTGTCTTTCTATAGTGCGTGCATCTTTTCAGGCTGCCTTAAATCTTTCCAGAATTAGATTGTATATATAAAAATAATCTAAAATATAAAACAACTAAAATATCCCAAAGCAAAATATACCCAATTCTAATAATGTAAACTGATATTATTCGGTTAATTTATTTTACTTGTTCTCTATCTCAGCTGTGATTTAAAAACCCATACCTTAAGTAATAAACATGTTATTGTTACATTTGAATACTTTTGAATTTATTCCAAGTGAAAAAACCTTTCATATGATGTGGATAGGAAGGAATCAAACAAAAATCACTACTTTCTGTCCTTTACATGTCAACTTCCTACTCATACAATTTTCAGGGGAAATATGCTTTTTCCAGAACTCACAGAAAGTTTTTTGATAGATGCTCAGAGTTTAATATTTGCAGCTGCAATAACACCTGCACTTTGAGGAAAATAAAAATCACCTAGCAATTGAGAGACTACCCAGAGGATAACTGCTGTTCTCAGAGTTGCAGGGTGTTACCAAAAGAGAGGGATAATTCAGTCTTTTACAGTGACTAAGTAAACTCAAGATTTAACAGCCTCAGGAATTTTTTATTTATAAAATTGCAAAGGTTCTTTTGTGGAAAGATGGTTACTCTCAGTTTTATGTCCTTTGTTTGCATATCATTTATGACTATAACTTTTTTGAATTATTCACCCTTCGAAATATTAACCTGAGCTAGTCTAACTGTGTGGTTCAAATTAGCAAAATATATTGGACATGTTGTTGGTACCTTTTTTTTAAAAAAAAAAAAAGCTCATTTCTTATCTAATTAAATTCCCAAAAGGTCACAAGTGACAGAACTAATTGACCCATTTCTTTCTTTTTATTTATTTATTTATTTACTTATTTATTTATTTATTTTCGATTCTATGTATTTATGGGGTACAGAATTGCCTATCAGTATTTGTGTGCAGTATGTGATTAATCAAATCAATATTATTAACATATTCACCATTTCAAATTATTCCTTTTATTTATTTATTTTTATTATATGTACCTGTGGGATACAATGTTGATTTTCAATAATTGTGCAGAATGTGTGGTGGTTAGGTCAGTACAGTTAGCTTATTCATTATTACAACATGCAATCATTCTTTGTGTTCGTTGACCAGTTCCTCATTAGTTTCCTTCCCTCACCCTCTCCCCTCCCCTTTTCCACCTCTAGTTTTCTAAAAGTTCAACATATTACTGTGATTGTTGTTTCTTTCTTTCCTTCTCTCTGTCTCTCTCTATTGTTCATTTGTTTATTAATGAATTCAGCTCCCAGTTATGAGTGAGAACATGTGGTATTTCTCTTTCTGGACCTGGGTTGTTTCACTTAGAATGATTTTCTCCAGGCTCATCCATGTTGTTGCAAATGGTAGAATTTCATTCTTTTTTATGGCTGAGTAGTATTCTATTGTGTATATATACCACAATTACTCTTTGTGTCCCTTACCCAATTACTCAACCCCCCCTCCCACTTCCCATTTCCCACCTCCAGTATCTATAGGTCTGTTCTCTTCTTCTGAAAGTTCAATGTTCTATAGTTGGCCCAATTATTTCTGCAGAAGAGAAATAGCAGAGATTTATTCTTTTAAAATATAAAAAAGCTAGTGACAGTATCAGAGGCTCCAGGCACTTTATTGTTCCTAAATATTTTATTTCATGTTTCACATGTACATGACTCCCATATATATGTATCTGAGAATTATTAAACCAATTTTATTCACTGTTTCTGCTCTTTTCCTATTGGGGACTTTTAATTTTTATTTTTAAACAAAACCCCTGCTGAGACCTGGGTCATCTTAATTCTTTTAAAATGCCATCCTGGTTCTGAGTTATATGACTCTGTGCTCCTTTACTTCTTTTAGGTTGTAAAAAGTAATAATCTTGTATTTAAAAATATGCTGACGAAGATGTGGAGAGAAGGGAATGCTCATACACTGTTAGTGGGACTGTAAATTAGTACAACCACTACGGAAAACAGTATGGAGTTTTCTCCAACAATTCCAGACAAAACTACCATATGATCCAGCAATCCCACATCTGGGTATATATCCAAAGGAATGGAAATCACCAGGTTGAAGGCACATCTGCACTCCCATGTTTATTGCAGCTCTGTTTACAATAGCCCAGATATAGAATCAACCTAAATGAAAGAAACACCATGGAATACTACTCTGCCATAAAAAAGAATGAAATTCTCCCATTTGCAACAACATGGATAAGCTTAGAGAAACTTATGTTGAGTAACATAAGCAAAGAATAGAGGGATAAATACTGCATTTACTCACTCATAAGTGGGAGCTAAGAGAGAAAGAAGGAAGGAAAGAAAGACCACAGTGGTGCATTGGACTTGCAGAGGGAGAGAGCATTCCTTGGGCTACAATGTGGAGTGGAGAAAGGAGGATGGGGAGAGAGTTTGGGGATAATTAGGTGGGGGACATGGGCTGTAATTGCAATTTGTGGTAGTGAGCATGTTGCCAGTATGGATCTGGCCATCACATCTTAGGCACAAGTGGTGAAAATTAGCTTTGCACCCCATGAATATTCATAACCAATAAAAAACAAATAAAAATAAATAAAAACAAAAATAATAATAGGAATGTCTGCCTTTGTATATATCCCCTCCTAAACCATAAGAATACAAGTTGATTGATATGAACATCAGTAATAATTGATATTAAATCAATAACTAAAACCAGCTGGGATGGAGGTAGTGGAATGATAGCAGAAATAACTAGTTGACTGTGTAAGTATTTAATCCAAGATAGAAAATGGAGGTTCCTGGGAATTCAGTTTCTTGGTGGGCCTTTGTGGTAACGGGCAAGTCTGGCCTTTTATTCCGTGTTCTAAAATAATGAGGGATTTTATTTTCCAAGGCTGTCATTCTAGTACTTTCCACAGGCAAGTAATTGAATATCCAAAAGCCTAGTACTGGAAGAGCCAAGCTCAACATCCTTTCTTGGCTTTCATTCTATGACTTTTTTCTGCTGAATAAGGCCCACTGAGAATGACTAGATTGTAGTTTATTATGTTGTCCTGATTATGAATCAGTGTAATTTACAAATGTTTTGTATTTGAAACCTGGAGTTGTTTTAGGCTCATTTGCTGACATATGTGAATTAGCTAGAAAAGGCCAGGATCAAATGACATCCACCATCTGTGGAGGGTATTATATCTAGAGCTAAGAACTGAAAGCATGAAAGAGGTTTGCAATGTGAATTGAACCTACTTGAGTCCAAAAGCAAAAGCAAACATTTATTCTTGCAAAATATATTCAAAATCATTCCATTTTGAATTATCATATGCTTGGATTTAAAAGATTATTATAGTGTGTATGCTAATATTAATTTTTAAATCATGAAGAATATAAAGAACTAAGTTAGGCTTTCAGGGTAGGTTTCTATATAAGATAAATTATTAGAAATTGTGAAGTAAACAAACCCCCTAGCATGTTTTTTGCTCCAAAAGTAATCTCTGTTTATTGTATTTACATAGAACATTAAGGTAAAGTCTCACATTTCCATCAAAACCTATCTTCAAACATGATCTTCTATCATATTTCTTGTTAAATATAACGTATGGTCCATAATTTTCAAGGTTAAATCTTGTTTTCTATTTTATAATTAAAGAATTTATCCTCTTTATTTTAGTAGGGGTTGAAAGGGTTGTGGAGGTTGATAAACAGAAAAGGATCATATTATTTAAAATAACTTCTCATAGTGGACATATGCCAGGCACTGCTACAGAACTTGAGTTAACATAATAAATAATAAACAGGACGAAGTTCTTACTGCAAGAGCTCTTCTATTTACATTTTAAGGGGGAAAACAAAATAAACAAATAAATTTATATGTTAGATGATCGCAAATGCCACAAAGAAAAGTAAGTCAAGATAAGAAAATAGAAAATGGTTTAGATTGCATACAAGGTGATCAGGTAAAGATTTTCTGAGTAGGTAACATTTGACCAGGTCTTGAAGCAGGGAACAATTAATACAGATAAACTGGGAAGAGCAGAACACCTAAGACAGAAGTGTGCAAAGTGTATTTGAAAAATAGCAAAAGTGACACAGTATTTATTATGAAGTACGCGAGGAAGAGATTGGCAAGAAATATATCATATTAGTAGCACTGTGTTTTATGGACAAAAGTAAGGACTTTGGGTGTATGGGGGGGAGGTGGGTAAAAACCATATAAAACAAAATTTACTATATTAACCATTTTTAAGTGTACAGTTCAGTAGTGTTCAGTATATTCATGTAGCTGTGGAACAGATCTCCAGAACTTTTTCATCTTACAAAACCAAAACTCTACCCATTAAACAATAACTCCTCCTTTCTCCCTCTCTCCAGGCCCTGGTAGCCATCATTCTACTTTGTATTTTTAATGAATTTGGCTACTTTCTATGCATAGAAGTGGAGTCATACAGTATGTTTCTTTTTGTGACTGCTTTGATACACTTACAACACACCCATGTTTGTAGCACATGACAGGATTTTCTTCTGCTTTAAGGATGAACGTTACATGTACCACATTTTTAATCCATTCATTTGTCAATGAACATAAACTCTTAGAATTTTTTTGTTGGTTAATGGATTCCAAATTTCAGATAGATAGGAAAAATAAGTTCTAGTGGTGTACAGTAGTGCTAGGCATCTACAATTAACGATCTATTACTGTATGTTCTCAAATGGCTAGAAAAGAGGAGCTCAAATGTTGACTCCTCTATTTGTATCACATCTTACATCCATCTATATTTTTTAGGCATTTTTAAACATTTTATTTTGTAAATATAACTGGTTGGAAATCTTTCTTTTCCATACAAAACTTTACTGTCTTTTTCTCTTTTCTTAAACAACTTCTACCATTTCTAATCTCGCCTCTTACGCTGTTTCCATGGTTTCTTTATTACACTTATTCTTATTACTGGCATTCACCACAGCTAATAAAAACAAAAACTCATTATTTAATATATATATAAAATGATGTATTTAATAAATTTAATATATTTAATAAATATAAAACTCATCATTTTATATAAAAGCAATATACAAGGCAAACCTATGAGCAGTGAAGAACAGTGCTCATGTATTAATGTTATCATTGATAGTGCCGCAATAGAGATATATCCATTTCTGTTAGTGAAAAACAACAAAAAATAAATTTTTGAAGAGAGTATTAAAAAGAGCTCATAAATGAGATGATATGGAAGCATGTATTAAGTTTTTGATGGATAGAGTTTGGAGGAAGGCTGTCTGGGTACAGGAACAGACACAAAGGCAGGAGGTTAAAGACAGACATGCAGACTCAATTTCTACTGAAATATATTGACTTCAAGCATGCCTATTTTAAGTATTCTGTAGGGGGATAGTGAACAACAAGCCAGAGAGAAAATAGGGTTCATGCTATTTGAAATGTCAGGCTAGTCTGCTTGTATCTGATTCAGTAGTTAGGCAGTGGGATGATGTGGATGGATTTTGAGAAGACAATGAGTGATACAATCCAAACTTTCTTCTGTGAAGGACAAGCTCGTAATAGTGGAAGAGTTGAGGGAGAATAAACCCACAGCCTGTGACACCTGTAATCCCAGTCATCCCAGCGGCAGGTAACAAATTGTAAAAAGTGGCAGGCAACTGTGGGGATGGACAGTGAAGAAGGGGTGAAAGGGAGTATATTTTGGAGATATTCTCAGCCGCATTGGGTAGTTGGGTAACTGAGGAATTAGGGAGAGGAGAGGGTGCTAGAAGATTCTAGGAGCTGAAGGGCATGGGAGAGACACACTATAGGAGTCAGGAGGTACAGGGAAGTGGGAACAACAAGTTGAAGAAGAAATATCATGAATTTGATTTTGAACTTGAAATGATAACTTACGGAGCTACGTGAGTTATGGAGGGTAAGCAAAAACTATGGGAAATCATTGTGGTGGATCGAAAGAATGTGGCTATAACTACTGTTCAGGTAAGGTGGGGTTTTGGTATATTCAGTAGTGGCTGCAGAAAGTATAAATTATTAAGAAACATGTCTTAAGCATCTGCTAAGTATCAGGAACTAGGATAAACTCTCCTACTCAAATTTAAGAAACATATTGTTTAGAACAGTTCCGTGAGGTTGTCACTATTAGCTCAATTTTCTTGAAGAAGAAACAGATGCATTAAATAACTTACCTAAAGAGACAGCTGGCAGGTGGCAGAACCAGTGTTAGGATTCTGGTTCTTCTGACTGCGGAGGCCACTTGAATTAGTGGCAAATCTTCTGCTTTTTCTTTAGCACTATTCTTTTTCCTATCGTCATCTGTTTTTCTTAAAATGCAGTTTTTGAAATTACATTATTTATAATGCTTGGGGTATGAGTAGCTCTACACATCCAGAATTAATAAAATTGCATTGATCTGTAGCGCATCAAAATCACTATTCAAAGCAAATGCAGCTACTTTTGCCAATTTAGCAGTAATCAGGTCTAGGGAGGCTTGGGAGTCCTGTGTTCCAACTTCTAGAATATTACACTTTTGCTATCATGTGGCCAATTATATTTTGAAGATTGTATTCATTACCATTCCAGGAAGAAAGCTATATAACGTTGTTTTCCTCCCACTGTTCTAACCAGAATAAATCGGGATTTATTTAAAGAAAAAACAAACAAGTATCAAAACACCTCATACCAGAATATTTTATCTGTGTTTCTGGGCATGAAAACGGTGATTGCTCAGAGATCCAGAGAGATAAAAAGCAAAATGAGACAAAGAGACTGCAACAATATTTGCCTGGTTACTCAGAACAATATACAGTTATTTCTGCTTTCCTCTCCTTCTTTCTCCTTTTTAATGAACTGGTGATGTTTTTTAAAGTTCTGAGTGAATATAAATATCACCATTGTCCCACTGACCTATTTATGTCCTCTGGCTATTTCTAACTGAATCATGACATTCGAAACATATTAAATTTTAAATGTTTCCAATATCAGTGAAAAGAAATCCTCTTGCTTTATCTTTTTGCTATCTGAAACTGTCACATGGAAAAGTACTTTTGCGGTCCTGTTAGAAGCCTAAAACAAACAAAAAACCACATGATTCTACTTGGAGGTTGGTGCAAGTTGGTTGTGATAATTATTGAGTTAACTTACAGGCATGAACACTATCTAGTAACTATGGTTTAGTAATACAATGAACATTTATTTATATGCATATTGGGGAAAAATTATAAAGGGCTCCTTTAGAATGTATATACTTCATTAAGGTCTCATATGCAAGGATAATTAGGACCTCTAAGGGCCTTGACTGTTCCTCAATATCATGGTATTATTCTGTTTAAATTTTTTAGATATTTACTTTATTTATTACTTATCAAGTAATTACTTTTATTAGATTCAAAGCATTGGGAAATCAAATCATTTGTCCAAGATATCACTAGCACAAGCTTTTCTTCAAACTAAGAGTGGAGTTATCATTTCATTTTTTTTTTTAGAGGCAGACAGTTGAAAAATATTTTAATGCCCTTTAAGGAAGTAGTATTTAGGATTTATTTCTTACCCAGCATCTTGTAGTGTATTCACCTCATAATTCAATTATTAGGTAGCTGTCCATAGTAACAGACAATTCCACATTTTTGCTTTTGATTGGGATTTCACATACTGCAAATTTAGAAAAAGAACATTGTCCATTGCTAACTAGCTAAATTAATTATTCTTTATTGGTTGAAAACAAAACAGATTGACTCCGTGCATGATTCTTTTAAAAATATCTTACAAATTGTCAAGATTTAAGAAGAGATGAGAATTATATCCCCAAAGCACCAAGAACTCCAAAAGGAAAATATATTTATAAGCAAACATTAGATTATCAAACTCTCTAAAGCACTGGAAAGGATGCTGGTCCTTCTGGGGACATACAGAGTTGAAGGGACAGATGCTTGCTGACCATCAGGAAATGAACATATGGTGGAGGATTTCACTGGGAACAGCCTGGAAGAAGACAGAGTTCCTTTCCCTTGAAATCCCATTTTGCTCAGGGATCTATCTATGTACCCATCTGTAGAATTTTCTCATAACAATTCCCAATATCCCAGTAAAAATAGCCAAGAACCGCAAATTTTAAGTACATGTTTAATGTATGGGAAGAGCATGGGTTTGGGGATTAGAGAGATCTGGTTTGGAATCCTGTCACCACCACCTATTCTGACTTAGAAGAATATATCTGTTTTTTCAGTCTCCTGAGAAAGAGCATCATAGTTTGAGATCACTACCTGAAAAGAGGAATAAATGAGACTTGTCATCAGTAAAACTCATGTGTGTGGTTGTCATATACAACTGTTTTCATCTCCATGACTTCATTCCTCCCATCTCTTCTGTCTAAAGCACATGCTGGCATGTGAACACGAAGGAGCCCATGGAGAGGGAAAGACGGAGTGCTCAGGAACTACAGGGATAATCCTATCTCAGGGTCCCTGGAGAGCAGGATAGCACGGGATTGAGAGCAAGGTGGGAGTTACAGTTCAGGCTTCTGTTCTGCAGCCACATTCACCTGGACTTACCTTCCTACTCTTTCACTTATTAGCTATGTGACCTTGGGCAGGTTCTTTTACTTCTTGCAGTGTTTATTTTACTATTTGAAATATAGGGATAATAAGATTACTTAAGATCATACTTAATTATAAGGCGCTTAGCACAATCTGGCACCTAATGTTCTCTTAATTTCTGGTTAGCCTTTATATTACTATTATCTTCTTCAGTAGAAAGGGACTGAAATAAGAAAGGATATCTGTGGATGCAAATAGATGTGCAGATTTCTGATAGCTTTTGTTTTAATTTTTTTTGTGTGATTTGTTTTAGGAGCTAATGCCATCGACTTTGCTTGGAGGAGGAGACTAGAGGAAAACGCAGAAGTTCTGACTCTTATCAAAGCAGTGAGACTAAGAATCACTTACAAAGACAAAAATCATTGATTTTTATCTCCAAATAACATCTCCCTCCCTTTAAATAATGCTCAGTAGTTTTTCAATTGTTGAGCTACTTTTTCTTTTCTTTTTTTTTTTTTTACCTATTTGATCAAATCAACCATTCTTTTGCTATTATAATTTGACTCAAATAGAATTTATAAATCAGCACTGGCAGCCATCCTGAAATACAGAAAACCTCTTGTTTGCCATTACTAAAATTACATTTTATTCATAACCAATGTCTAAAGTGTCAAACATCCTGTTTTTAAGTCTTCATATGTAAATGCCACCCTCTTTATGGGGTTACAATTTCTTTTGAAATGAGTGTTCATTTTTATGAGGCTTCCACGTGGTACTTCAGAATTAACACCCAACTATATTTTCACAGAGACGAGTTTATTTATTTATTTATTTTTTTGTCTTTTTCGTGAGCGGCACTCAGCCAGTGAGTGCACCGGCCATTCCTATATAGGATCCGAACCCGCGGCGGGAGCGTCGCCGCGCTCCCAGCACCGCACTCTCCCGAGGGCACCACAGGCTCGGCCCAGAGACAAGTTTTAAGAATCAGGGAACCAAACTTTTATTTAGTAACAAATTAACATTATTACAACTTAGTCATACTCCTTCCACACCAACTTCCTGTGCCTCAACAACAGTATTTCCTCAAGGATTTAGGATCTCTGTATATTTACTTACTCTGATCTTTGTCAATGGTCTTAGTAATTGGTTAAGTGATATAGTCAGAATGACTAGAACTTATGGAAACTTCATTAAGGTAAAATCAATATTTAGAAAGCTTTGAGTACAATATAGTGTAAGTTCTTTGAGGGCCATAACTGTCTTATTCACCACTGGTTCCCTGATTTCAAATACATGGCCTAGCACAAATAGGCACATGACACGTATTGGTGAATGAATGAATGATTTGGAGAAAGTTCTTATTTCTATATCTTCCCTATGTACATCTAATTAGTAGATCTAATTAAAATTTGAACCATGTTGGGCTTCTGACTTCATTGCAAAAGCCCATCTGGGCTCATCAATCTCATCCTCTTCACCAAACGACTTGAGTCACACAGCATATGTTTAGTAATTTATCACCTTTACAAAAAATAAAACTCTGAAAGAGAGTAATTGTGGTCCAAAAAACCTCATTAATATAGCAGGGAAAATCCCATCCTTCCACCCATCTTTTCAAAACTATAGAAGAACAAATGCTCATATTCAACGAATGACAGTATCTGCGTGATCTGACGGTAATGATGCATTATTGATTATGGCATGGAGTAGTTCAATTTACAGATCCATACAGGGAGTTAGCTATATCATGGAATCATTTGGAATAAGACCAAATTGCTCAGTGCTGAGTTCCAAATGTAAAAAAAAAAAGAAATTGTGAGTGCCAAAGGTAAAAGTTTTTAAAAATGTATTCACAACAACAATAATTCTGCCACATTAAGTGTTTGAATACATAATGGTTTTATGGAGCTTAAGTCCTATACATAGTTAAGAAATGTATTTATGGACAATAACCTTAAATGTTGAATGACAATATTTTTAATATTTTACTTAGTGACAGTGTAGTATCTTCTGACAATGTAGTATCATTTTTTTTTCTATCTAGCATGTCGAGTAGAATATTTTCATTTCCTACTCAGTGTCCATTCTGAACACATCCAACAGAAGGCAGTTTAGTCTACCAGATGGATCTGTACTGTTGATAGAAGGGATGTGAGGGTAGAGCAGAGGGAGGCCAAAGCCCATGGGAAGCAGTAGAGTCACAAATGATTGACACATGTTCCAGGGTCAGAGTGCCCACTTTTGAATCCTAACTTAGCTAACTGTATAACTTAACTCAGGTTTCAGTTTCCATCCATCACATGGGGATAGTAGGTTCCTCTGAGTTCTTGTGGGATTAATTGACGTGAAAAGCACTTATGCAGACTTGGGCACACCTTGAAAGCACAATGAATTTCACCTGCTATTATCCTGCCTCCAAAATTCTGTGTGATCAAGGGCAAGTAGTATGAACCTTCTGGCAATATTTACTCATCTATAAAAAGGGGTATTAATCATACCTGTCTGTGTATTTGTGAGGATCATATGGTACAGTAGAAAGCTCTGTGTAAACCATATCTAATATTTAGTAGTTTACCCATATTACTTATTAAATGCCCAGAAATCAAGTGTTGTTCATTTACCTTAATATTCGTATGCTCAGTCCATATATGTTACTCTTGATGTGTGTCTGAGAGGGCTTTTTCTAACAGTATATTTCAATAATTTAATGAATACTGCAATGTTCACTGAACATATATTTTATATTATCATATATGCTCTTATTAATTGAAACATTGAGTTTCTACTCTTAGGCAAGCACAGTTCTAGATGCTGGGAAGTAGTAATGAATAATACAGATGAATTACCTGCTCTCATGGAGATTACTTTGAAGAGAGGCAGACAAGAATGAAGTTAAAATGTCAAGTGGTAAATAGGTGTGACCAAAAATAATGTAAGAGGCTTAGAGAGTGATGAGGTTGTGGTTAGGGAGGGCCCCTCTGAGAAGGTGGCATTTGGCCAGACATCTGGAGGAAATGAGAGAACAGTCATGCAGAGGAAACAGCAAGTGCAAAGTTTCTCAGATGGGAGTTCTCTCGGTGTGTGAGATAGACAACAAAGGTGCCAGAGTGGCTGCAGAGGTGAGAGTGAGGGGGGAAGGGTAGAGAGGAGGAAAAAGAAAAAGTGTCTAAGGAGCTAGATCACCGAAGCCCTCACAGGCCACGGTAAAGTCTTTGGTTACACTGTGAGTGAGATGGGAACCTTGGAAGATTTGAATGCAGGAGTAAGGTGATGGAACTTCTGCTGTAAATGGCTCACTCTGGATGCCGTCTAAAGGATAGATTGCAGGAGCGGAAAGATGGAGAATCTTTAGAAGGTGCAGAAGGATGGTGGTTAAATTAGAGGGTAGCAGTGGACATGGTGAGACAGTTAAGGTTCTGGATATATTTAGAAGGTAGAGCTGAAGGGATGTATTAATGGCTTGGATGTGGGCAGAAAGAAAAAAGAACGGTATCAGGAGTCAGACCAAAACTTTTGGCAAGAACAACTGAGGATACAGAATGAAGATGTCATTAATCAAAATGAGAACCATCAGGGAATGAAAGATGTAGGCATAAAGTAAGAACTCAGTTTTGGACATAAAAAAATTTCAACTACTTGTTATAAATTCAAAGGGAGATGATAAGTAGAAATTAAATAAGCTGTTTTATAATTCACTGGAGACATAAACTTTGGGGTCATCAGTATATATATGGGGTTTAAAGCCACAATATGAGATATGATCACCTAGGGAGTGAGAGAGAAATCCGAAAGGAACCCCTGGGGCATTGCCATATTTATAGGATGAAAATACAGACATTTCTTAGGGGAAAGAATAATGTTTCCCTTTCTCCTGTTAACAGATGCTGACTACTGGTGGGCCAGTTTTTTTTTCCCAAAGAAGGCCCTTGGACCACCAGCCTCAAAAGTATCTGAGCTGCTTATTAGTAATACAGATTCCTGGCCCCACCACACACTGGATGTATATGAAACTTCGGGAATGGGGCCTCAGAATCTGTGTTTTAACAAGTTTCCCAGGTGAATCTAGTGCACACTAAAATTTGACAATTAATGCTTCCAGAAGTTTTTATTCATAGCATATTTAGAAAGTGATACTATTTGTGCAGCATATTAACTAAGTGGATAAAATGCTGGCATGGGCAAAAGGGACCGGCTTGTAGCCCTGGCTGCACAGGTCCTCCCTAAAGCCTGAGGGGACCACTAATGTTTAGGCACCTATAATCAATTTGGGTCAAATGAGGGTGCTATGGTACACAATTGGGCAGCTCTGCTTTAGTCTGTCACACATAAAATTAACATAAAGAAAAATTATGGTTATGTTTATATACTTATTCCAATGAATCTGAGGGTTATTGAGGTCACTTATTCAGAGATTGGCCAATATCTTATGTAAAATATCTGTTTCAGTCACAAAGGCAAATATAACAAAAATATATATAAGTATAGAACATGGATAACTTAATACCTGAAGGAATTTTCATAGTCTAAAATTTCATGGTACTGAATATTAGGAAAAATATTTAAAAGGCTTCTTTAATTGCTGTATTACTAATTAGTTATCATTTTTGTTTTCTTACTCAGGTATTTAAGGTTTAAAGCCTTTGTTTAACAGCTGTTTTATGTACTTAGGCATAAGGTAATATTAAGGCAATATTTCCTAAAATCTGTTCGGTACAATGTTAATGGTTTAATGGTTGAGTTAATTTGGGACTTGCTATACCTCCCTATCGTTGACAATTCATGTGCTGTTATCAAGGAAAGAATTTAAGGAGTAAAAACATAAAAATAAAAAAACACTAGAAAACATGAGTTTTTATTGCTTACCCCAATATACTCCAGGTGCATTTGATCTAAACAACTATTTTTATCTTTGAAAAATTATTAATGTCTCAAAGGTCAATGTACATCCTCAGAAACCAATATAAGAAACCCTGGCATAGAAAACTGTTATAACATGACATATAAACAACTGCAAGAGAGCTTAGTAGTCTGCATATTGGATAAGTAACCAGAAAGAACATGATGATAAATGAGGTAATTAGAATAAAGGGACTCTCTAGAGCAGGGGAATCTTGCCAACAAGGAAAGATGTGATGTTGGAAAGGAAATGATAGGACCAAAGGGAGAATAGAAAAAGGTAAAATAAACTAGTGTCTAAAGTCCGGGAATTAGAATTCTATTTTTTTTTAAAGGAAATTACCCATGTCCTCAAAATTTAGGTTTAGGAATTAAGATAATGTATCTCTGAAAACTGTCGGGAAAGATTATTCATCAGGATGATACTAGTTTCTGGCACTGGAGATGAGAAACCAGTGAGAGGGCTCTTCCTGGAGGAAAATCTAACAACTAGCTATTGCCATATAACAAACCACCCCAAAACTCAGTGGTTTTAAACAGCCATTAGTTAGATCATAATTCTGTGGGTCAGGAATTTGGACCAGGTGCAGCTGTGATTCTGCTGGTTTGGCTAGACTCATCATGTGTCTATGGTCAGCTGGTGAGACAGATGGCTCTCCTTCTGAGTTTTTGCTATCTGCCGGGGCAGAGAAGGCTCACGGCCGCATATTTTCCACCACTCAGAATGCTAGCCTGAGCCTGGTCATGTTGTTCACAGGGTTTCATTAGCAGCAGGAGAGGAAGGTCTCTTGAATCACAGGCTATGAACTTGTACGATATCACTGCCACCCTATGCTGTCAGTCAAAGAGAGTTTACGACAGCCCTGAGAGGAATGCAGAAGTAGACTTCATCTTTGGATGGGGGAAGCTAAAAAGGGTGGTGTTCTTTTTTGCAATCTACCACATCAGGTGATACAGACTGCACTGCAGAGATGCAAGGAGGAAGAAAGGAGACCAAGAGTCTTGTGCAAGGGGCACAGGCAGAAAGGGGAGTAAAGTAATGTGAGATTATAGCTTTCTGTCAAATCTAGCCTTTGTAGACTAAGTAATGATCAATACTCTGCCAAGTTTACTAAGTCTTTCTTTAAACTATATCTCCTTAAACCTTATCTCCCTAAATCCACCTCTAGAATGATGGTAGACCAGGTGCTCCCCATGTACTTTTTTTCAAATAGAGCTGCTTTCACACTTGATAGTGGCCACTTCAGTGTCAGGGGTAAAACCGGCATTCATATGTTCAATAAAACTGTTTAGTTATAGACCTGGCATTTTACCAAATTTGTATATGCAGATTTTGTTAATATAAGGCATCATGTCCCAAGTGTCTTTAATTTAAGTTTATAATATTCTAGAGCTGAAACTACAGATACTTTCAACAAATCCTGGGAAATGGGGGAAGATGGAGTAGATGGGTATAAACATGCTTAGAATCTTACATAATTTTCAGGGGGAGTTTGTAGATACAGATTCATCCTTTTAAATAGTCCTTCAAACAGGCAATACATGCACAAAATGCAAAATTAAAAGTTCCAAAGATTGTATGATGAAAAGTATCACTTTTATTTCAGTTCCCTGGTTCACTAATTTGTGTCACTTTATGAACCACAGTTACTAATTTCTTGTGTATGCTTATAGAACTACATATATCTTCTTCTTTGTTCCATCTTTACCTTCCTTTTTTACTTAAGAGGTAGTCTACTATACCTACTGTTCTATACCTTACTTTTCCCTAATGGGCTGTGTGAATCAATCTGTTAATAAACACCAAGTTACCTCATTTTTTAAACCACTGTATCTCCAATTCTATACCATGTATTAATCTGTCCTTTAATGAAGGATAGTTATGCTTTTCAATATTTCATATTTATAAACCATGCTAAAATGAATTATCCATAAATGTATTGTTTTTACACATGCCAGTATATCTGTGAAAAGAATCCTAAGACTAGAATTGCTGGTGTGAAAAAGAATGCATGTATTTGTCATTTTGACAAACATTGCCCAATTACTATCAATCAAGACCTTTTTCTGTGCACAATTTAAAAATCATTTTGCTATAGTTAAATTTACAATATCTTTTTCTTTATGGCTTCTGAGCTTGTGTCTTAGAATTTTTTCCAACTCAAGATTATAAATGTCTCATTTCTTTATAGAATATTCATATTTTATTTATTTATATGTATTGTTTAATTTTCAATTATTTTAATTGTTTAATACACCTGGCATTAATTTTATGTAAAGTGTAATATAGATATCCAATTTATTTTTTCTGATGTCTACTCAGGCATCCCAATCAATTTATTGACTAATATAATTTTTATTTATAATTTGAAATATTATCTTGGTCATCCTTATTAATTTTTGATGTTTTTTTCTTGTCTCTTATTTAACAATGCCTCTTCCATTTGTATGAGATATAAAACATTGGTTTTTCATGGAATCAACAGCTAAATAAAGGAAACAAGTGCAATAGTTTGGGAAGGCCCATGAGGAATAATTTAGACATGGAGCTGCCACTGAAGGGAAAAGAAAGAACATGAAGGAAGGCCGTATCCAAGAGGAGCTAGACAAAGGTTATATGTTTACATCTATATGATATATACATCATTTCATATCATATCATAGATATCTACTAATGTGTTCACATATAGTACAGACAATATGAGAAAATCCATGAAATCATGACCTTTCAGAGGGAAAGGGAAAGATAGAAATTTAAAATAACATGAAATCTGTGAGAATCTATAGGAATAGGAGATTAGGGTAATATTTACATTTGGTATTGGGGTCTGCAGGGGCCATAACAAATAACATCTCCCTCCCCTACTCAAGTTATGAAGCAAAATTTCTCTTTTATTACTGATAGAGGTGTGATTAGAAGACATGGCTTTACTTAACAGAAGGGGCTCGCTAATTCTGAGCTCCAGAATTCTTTAGACTTAACCATCTAGTCAAGGCAGCATGAGACTGGGAAAGCTTCCATTGAGAAAAGTAACTTCTCCCTGGAGTGACAGCAAAACTGGCACTCACTGCAGGCATCTAGCTTCCTAGAGGAATACGACTGGAACAGATCTGAGCTGGTCCAGATGTTTCCAAATGGGAACATTGCTCTGGGTAACTCAAGCTGAAGTGGAGTGAATGAAGGGGCAGAGAGAGGCAGGAAGGGTGTCAAAAGCTTTCCTCTAGGAAATCAGGAGGAGGAAAAAGTGTTTCCTCCGTCACTAGGATTCTAGGCCTAATGAATGATGAGAGAAATGATTCCTGAAATTGAACGAGAAAGCATCAGTTCCAGGCAGCCTACACAACTAAATGTCTGATTCTATGGGTAAAGGAATGAAGGGGAATTACGTAGATGTTGTTAGGAATTCTACAATGTGCCAAGATTTTGTTGTTATAAAAATGGGAAAGGATTTACCGGGAGTTTTTAGGAATAGACAGATAAAAACACAAAGTCACTGGTTTAATATCAATGGCCATAAATAGGAAAAGCGATAATAATCACTATTGTTACACAGCTGTATCCAAAAAGAACACAGTTGTATACAAAAAGAAATCTATAATATTATGTTCATAATACTTTAGAGATTAAAATTGTGCTCTGATTGCTCGTGGCCAGTTATCCTTCCCCTCAACACACATACACACATGTGCTCATGTGCACTCACATGCACACATACATGGGCACACACATACACACAACTGATTTAACTAAGGGAGAAAGACCACCCACCGCACTCTAGTCCCTTACAGAATAACATGAGCCCCTTGACCACTCCCCTGGTCAAAAGGGGCATTAGCTGGACTATTCCTTTTCTTGTGCATTTTTAGTTTTTTACTTAGTGTTTGAGTTCTGCTTTTTTACTTTAAAACATTTTTTTGCTGTTGTTCATTTGAAGAGAGACATCATACAAGTCTGATCTTTGAAAAGGTTGAAATTTTGCTAGCCTAAGTCAGTACCCAATAAGGTAATAAGTAACTCCTATTCATAATACTGAAAAAGACATGGAAATTCTGGAAACTTACTGAGCTTCAAATATAAAATTGACTGCTTGTCATAGTATTTGAATGGTTGATTCCAGAAGTTAAATGAAAACAAAATGATGGCAGCACTTGGTGACAGAAATCTGTTGCTGAAAGTATATCCAGTATTCTCCAGGGCATCACTTTCCACCTTTCTGGTTCTGCCACCTTTGCAAATTCTATGACTTTCCTGAGTTTCTATTTATACAATTGTGAAATGTGTATATATACATATAACACTGCTCATCACTGACTGGATCTACCTTATTCACGACCTTATCTCTGCATCAGAACTCCCTATTTAACGTGCAGTTTAATAATAAGAGTATTTGAAACTTGAAAAATTTCAAATAATGACATATGAAGTAACAAGAGATATTTCATTATTCTCATTTGTACCATTTGCCAGTTAACTTCATAAAAATATTTAATAATGTTGAAGTGAAGGATCAGTTGGTTTTACTACAATCTTGTTAAATAAATTAATATTTCGTTGTATTTTAAACTTTGAAATTCATGTCTTCATTAATCTACAATAGAAAATCTACAAAAAACATATAAGGAAGTTACTTTATAGCTATATCACCACATTACATATCATAAATCAATAGATTTATACTTGTGTAAATGGTGAGGCAAATAGATTTTCATCTAGATGTCTGCCCTAAAAATCCTTGTATACATGATGTTAGAAGTTTTAGGTGGAACATGTGAATTCTTACTTTGTTGCTCATTTCTCTAAGTCCGTGGTTCTCATAGTATAATCCCCAGACCAGCAGCATTAGCATCACCTGGAAACTTGTTAGTTCCACGCCTTATCTCAGACCTGCTGGATCAGACACTCTGGGGGTTGAGATTCAGAAATATGTTATAGCAAGTCCTCAGGTGATTCTCTTATACTTGATAAAGTTTGAGAACCACAGCTCTATGTGAATCCATGCTGTCCATCCTAAAATTCTCTCTCTGAATAAGAGAAGCTGAAATTGGGTCATGAAAACTCAGATTATGCATCCCATAGCTTCATAATAACATGACAGTGGTAAGTTATAGTGTCACACTGAATGTCTCTTTTAGGTAAATAAATGTTTCAGTGAAAAGTTTGTCTTTTTCTTGGTCTGAAGAAGATAGGTTTAGGATTAGAGTTTATATACTTGTATAATACAGAATTAAAGAATTACTTTAGAGCAAGACTAATTTCTACTTTATAAGAGCACAGTCATATCTGTTGGAACCTACTGAATACAATTTTTACATATGGTTCTTTCAGTAAAGATAATTCCTGTTCCCCAGAGATAAAAAAGCTCACCCATATCTTTTAGATGAATATTTGCAGGATTATCTTGCCATGGACCCTTAAGGTAGTCAAAGAAGCAAGGATAGCATGTCACAAAAAAAGCAGCTTTAAGCTCTTCCCAAAGCATCTTGCCTTGAAATAACCGCCGGCTATTTCTCTTGGTATAGAAGGACAAAAATGTTCCAAGCTTGTCATGTCCCCCCAAATTCTTTTAAATAATATGGCTTTTTGGGAATTGGCTCAGCTCCTTTTGTAGAACTGATATAATTGTGTTCATAGGATTGTGCACTGTTGCTCTTCTTTTTTCTTTCTTGAAAACTACATAATACTTCCTTACACAATATATAATAATTTACTCAATCAATTCCCTATTGTTCTCACGATATGGGTTATTTAGTATACCAAGAACATTGTTTTGTTAAACATCTTCACATCTAGATCTTCCTTTGATAATTCTTCCTTCAAGATACAGGAAGAAATAGCATATCTGTGCCAAAAGCCATGTATATTTTCAAAGTTGCTTTAAATAGCATATCTGTGCCAAAAGCCATGTATATTTTCAAAGTTTTTGCTACATATTGTTATATTTCTTCTCAGAAACTTATTACTAATTAACATTTCAATTTTAGGGTATATACTTTATTTATATGCAAGCTAACACTAAATATTAATATTACTTTTCTCTTTGTCAACCTAATTTTTTTATTATATTTTTTCATTATATACTTTTAAAAGTAATTTTTTTTTTATTACCAGTGAGGTTAGGCATTTAAAAATCTTTTCACTAGCTAACTGTATTTCCTCTTTTTTTATTTATTTCACTTGCTCATCTGTCTAGTGGATTTTTATCTGTCTTATTGATTTATAAGAGCTCTTTGTATATTAAGGATGTTAATCCATTAATTATATTAATGATACACTGTTCATGTTTCTCCAAATTATTCTTTATTTTAACTTTCTTTATAGTGTATTCAGATTTACATAGAAAACATGTCAGTCTTTTTCCTATCTGTGTCTATTTATGTGACAAGCTTAAACAAATATTTTCTATCCCCAAATTATTTAAAGTCATATGTCTTTTATTCTGTACTATTTTTTCTGTCTTAAATTTTTAATGTATCTGGCATTCGTTAGGAATCCATTTTTTTTTTCTCTAAAGTACTCCCCATCCCAAGATAATAGAAAGTAGAAAACTTGTTGGATATCAGGGGAGAACATCTAAATACTAAGACAATTTTTAAAAATTTGAAAAATCCTGTCATCTAATCTCATTTCCTACAGCCTGTTCAACAGCATTTTTTCATTGTGTTTCTTCAGTGAATTGACTAGAAATTTACTGGTTAGTATGAGGTAGAAGAGCAAATAGTTCACTAACTCTGAGCTTTCTTCAGGTTAACCAATTTCTTCTGATTTATCTGGGTTTAGGAAAATTGCAGTGATTTTCTTCTGATGATTCCAGTGAACTTTTTGTTTCAAAGCATAGCTATAATTTTTCTGAAAAGATTCAGGTCAAAACAAAAAGAGCTTTGTTCCCTTGCTCCCTCTCTTTTACTCTTTGCGGTAAGTTGATACAATTTAGTATAAGGCCAATTGCTCATTTTTTTTTTCTAGTATATGTTTCTCTTTTCAGGGGAGAGTGAACTGTGTCTTTCACTCTGTGAAGCTCTGAGGCAAAGATAGCATCTCCATGCCTTAATGGACTTACACATTCCATTTAGCTTAAGAGTAACTTTGAGTTGTTTTTATCTTATCAGATTTAGGCATTCCTCAGTGTGCTCCTCTGTAATCAGAGAGCAGTATGTTGGGTACACCACAGAGAATGGCCTGGTGGACTCCAAATAGAATTGCCCAACAGAGACTCAGTTCTAATTCTTACTGTGCCATTCATTAGCTTTCAATCCTTGCTAATGCCTCTTAATCTTACAATATTCCAAGTTTTACCACCACCAGTGACAATAATTCTTATGTATTATACCAGGACGTTGTTAGGATTAACTAATTAATGGTCACAAAGAGCCTTTTAAATACGAAGTGCCAAGACGTCTTTCCTGGCATACAGTAAAATCATTCTGCTTGTCTCTCTACCTGACTTTTATTGTCGAACTGGTTTCTATTACCTGCTTTCAGAGTGCTTAGGCTGTCTATTTCTTCAATTTAGTTTTTTCCAGAAGATTTTTAATTACAACCAAAACTACTTAGTTTGTTATGAATGGGACCCCACTTCAGTGCTTGGAGGACCTAAGTCTTCTGTTTCACCTGCAGTCTACTGTTTAAAATGTCTGAAACAAAAGGCCCAATATATATAGTATAAGGAGATTTTTAAAGGTCCAGATTCAAATTACCAGAAAACTCAGTTAACTACAAAACATTTTTGTGACAATTCAGCTTCCAAGAAAAAAATAGATCACATATTTGATTTTAAGAACATACACACAGATTCAAGGATGTGTCACACTCTGCTCAGTCTTCTACAGAGATGTATCTATAAGACTAAATGATCACATAAAACCAGGGCACTATTAAGAGTAAAAAATGGTGCTATTAATGATTCAGTTTATAAATGATCACTAATCAGTTACATGGAAGATCAAGCTTATCTCAGAACCATCCCAGGCTAACTGGAATATATGGTCATTGTGTCCATACATCTACTGGATAATAATCATTGGCATTCAGTTGGATAATACTGATTGACTAAGCCAAGATTTTTGGTTTCTCTGTCATTGACAAAAATCGAAACATAAAAGGTTTTTTGTTTAGTCCTAACTTAATTAATTAATTTAGTTAGAATTTTCTGTTTACTACAAATGTTTCTGTTGGGAAAATAGTTTTGTCAGGGCCCTCGCCTCAGGTCCAGTTGGGTGTAGTTCAGCATCCTTTGTAAGCAAATTGTGTGTGTGTAGAGTTAGTGCGCATGCACGCCAATGTATCTTTTTAGTTTTGTTGCTATTTGTGTTTTCTTGAGAGAGAGAGAGATGAGTTTTAGTAAAGCAGCTGGGCGTCGGCCTCAGGTGTCCGCCCCATGCAGCCATGCTTTCCAACCTATGTCTCCACGGATCTTTTGGCTGGTTACCTAGCTCATAGACCCACATGAAGGGGTCTGGTGACCCAGCCTGGCATGTGAGGGTCTGGTGATCCAGCTTGGCGTGTGAGAGTTCTGGTGACCCAGCCTGGCATGTGAAAGGTTTGTGACCCAGTCTGTGAATGGGCTTGAGGGGTCTGTGGGCTCCAGACCCAGCCTTAGCTCTACAATTGGCCCAGTCAGTGCAGGATTACAAGCAAGTAAAAGAGCCCGACAACTGGCATGGTTGCCTAGCTTTGCAATTGGTGTCACGAACAGGATTAAGAGCACTACAACCGGTGCTGTGAGCAGGATTCCAGGCCTTAGCCAGACAGTTTCATTCTAGAAATATTAAGTCTTCATAATTTAGACAGACACCAGGGAAGTAATTAAATAAAGCAATCATTTGTTTTTAGGGCATCAATTTTATGCCTTCTGTTTTGTACTGTCTCCTTCCAGAATTCTACCTGCCAGAAACTTGTGTTGGAAAGGAGTTTGGGCTCATAGGGCACCACACAGAGCCTCAGAACTTTTTGACCTTGACAAGGACTGCATTATCTTCGCAAAGATTTGCTGACTGCAGAAGGGATTGTGCTAGCTAGCACTGCCCCCCCACCTGCACACTATGTCTCTAACCAACCACAGCTCTGAACGGAAGAAAAAGAAACACGTTTTTTTTCTCTGATTTTAGTGTGGGTAAAATTCACTAGTTTGTCTAACATAGAGATCTCTGAGCCCCACCCTCAGAGATGCTGATGTAGTTGCTATGACAAGAAGCCCGAGATCCTGCATTTCTGAAAACATCCCAGGTTATTCTGAAGGAGGTGGTTGTGGACCTCTTTTCTAAGAAAATTGTTTCTAAATTTTAAACACAAAAGTTTGGACTGTAACCTATTCATAGTCCATAAATATGGTTATACCTGTATTTCCATTGAAACAGTTTGGACAATGATGACTGCAACTCGAGAGACTAAACAAATTTTACATTCTTCTGTAAAATAAGAAAGAGCAACTGAAAAGATATATGCTAAATCATTTAAAACCAGAAACTTAAATTAAGAACCTTTTCTCCCAAAACTGTTCTTCTTAAAATGACTCATATTATTCTGAGGAAAGTAGTTGATGGGCCTCAGAAACACTGAGAAACACTGTTATTAAAAGCTAAAGTCTAATTAGTTGATGATAGCAAGGCTTTATATTACATGACAGATTGTGTAGATTTGTAAAATGGATCCTACACATTTAAAGTATTATTATTACTTTTTTTTATCCAACATGCCATCAGCAAATGAAATAGTTTATATCTTGAAATGTTTTACAATTTAATTGGGAAAATGGACCAAATGGACAAAACACATACATATAGTCATGCAAATGCCATTTTATTTCCCTGATTATTTAGAAAGCAGTTAATATATATACCATGGGATTCTATTTAGCCTTAAAAATAAAAGAACTCTTGTTATTTTCAACAACATGAATGAATCTAGAGGAAATTATGCTAAGTGAAATAAGCTAGCCACAGAATAACAAATACCGCATGATCTCACTTATACATGGAATCTAAAAAAGTTGAACTCATAAAAGCAGAGAGTATAATGGTGGTTACCAGGGCCAGAGGGAGTGGGTAATGGCTCTCCATAGGATATTGGTCCAAAGGTACAAAATTTTGCTCAGGATTGCTTTAGTTAGTCGGAGTCTTTTGTTTTTCCATATGAACGTTAGGATTGTTTTTTCTATTTCTGTACAGACTGTCATTGGTTCTATCAGTGTACAGTTGATCCAAGAATCTATAATTAACAATGATTTACTGCATGTTATCAAATGACTAGAAGAGATCAAATGTTCACATAACAAAGAAATGATGACGTTTTGCAATGATAAGTATGCTAATTACCCTGATTAAATCATCACACATTGTATTCAGGTATTGAAATATAACTCTGTACCTCATAAATATGTATAATCAATATGTTTTGCTAAAAAATTAGTTTAAAATAGTAAGAAGAAAAGAAAGAAAAAATAAAAGATCTAAAAAAATAAATAAAATAAAAAAATAAAACACACACACAAAACACAGAGGTACAAAATTTCAGTTATGCCAGATAAATAAGTTCTGGAGATTGAATGTACAGCAGAGTGACTATAAATTTTTATTTATTTGTATTTGTATTTATTTATTTATTTATTTATTTTAACAATATGCAGTGTAGTTGATTTCCATGTTCCTTTACTGATTCCTCCCTTCCCCCTCCCTCTTCCGCCTTCCACCATCAACATCATATCTGTTCACTTGCCTTAACAAGTTCAAGGAATTGTGATTGTTGTGTATTCTTACCCACTCCCCCGTTTATTTGTATATTTATTTATTTATTTATTTTTAGCTCCCACAAATAAGTGAGAATAATATTATATTATATACTAGAAATTTGCTAAGAGAGTAGATCTTAAATGTTCTCACCACACGTACACACAAATGGTAAGCATGGGAGGGGATGGATATATTAATTAGCTTAATAGTGAAAATAATTTTACAATGTATACATATATCAAAACATCACATTGTACACCTTAAATATAAACAATTTTTATTTGTCAATCATACCTCAATAAAGCTGAAAAAAAAAAAGGAAAAAATGTATTAACAGCTATATGTATTTCTGGACTTATTCCATCTTTCCCATTAGATTGTGAAATATTCCAAGATGTGTTGTTGTTATATTGGCTAATAATAATAGCCAACAGTCATATGAACGTATATGCTAAGTAGTAGACATATAAAGTCATCTGGTAAGAGTTTATTTATTCTTACTTGGTAGTCCCACAACTATTTATTTGACTTTTATAAAATGGGACATATTATGCAAGATTCTGGTAATGGTAATGAATAGAGCAGATGCTATATAACTCTAACTTCAAACCTCAGTATTGACATTTAAAAGACAACTTACTAAGAGTTGTAAATCAATCAGATTAGATGTGCTGATATTGATTGGAAACATGCCATAATTAATGCCTTTTTCATAGGTTTGTTTATTTATTTATTTATTTATTTATTTATTTATTTATTTATTTGGTGAATCCTCATAAAATGCATTTAAAACAAGAGGAGAGACATATATAATAGATGTTTTGACATGGGTGAGGAATAAAGATTTCAAGAAAAACTTTCTAAAAAGGGGGTATTGGGGGGACTCCTGAGCTCCCTCTGTGTTCAATTATCAGAAATCTCCAAAGACACAGTATCAAAGTCATTATGAATTCTTGCAATAAGCTAATAATAAAAGTATATTTTAGGACACTAACGCAAAAATATAAGACAATAACTACAAAGATGAATAGATATTTTCTCTAATTTTCATAATCCCTGAGCTAAATTTTGTTTAATTAAAATTAAATAACCACAGTCATAGGAAAGTTTCACTATAAAATGTTAATTCAAATCAGAAAGTTGGTTATTTACCAGTTATGAACTATCATAACTTAATTACTGAACTAAGCTTCACTTATTTCATCTATAATAATATGAAGATAAAAATAACACTGATTTCATATGGTTTTGAGTATTAAAAGAGGTAATATATTTTAAGTATTTAGCAGTGTGCAGAAAACATAGTAAATGGTATGGAAATTGTGATAATTTCATGAATATTTATACCTTTTAAGATGTCTATTATGTTTAGATTTTAAGTACAAAATTTACACAACGAAGGCATGTTTTCATAATATAAACAAAAGCCAAAGAGCTCATTCCTTAGAAATCACACCTCTCACTGTGCCTGTTACCGCAGACAGGGCTGAAGACATAGCTCATTTCTTTCAGGCTAATCTGGAGTTGCCTATGAAGCATTCTTTTCCTCAGACTGTGTTCTTTACTTGAGTATAATTGAGAGGGCTTCCATGACAGAGGAGAAGAGACTTGATGAATTGTTAAATCTTTCCCCTTATGGGAATAACATTTCTGACTCAATACAAACACAAATCATGTTCAGATAACAAGCTTTACAACTTTTTCTGAGTTTCATTATGCAGCTCTTCTTACACCCCCGTCCCCACCTATCCCACCCTTCTTACCCTGGTGTTTTTTACTTTATTACCTTGTTATTTTATTATACATTATAAGATCTCTCAAAAATTCTTTGCAGAATTCAGGGAAATGTTGCATGTTTTGGTGGATTAGATCAGACTTTTCAAAGGTACGAATTTTGGTGAGTGGGAAACTTAGGTGGTAGGACAGATGTTGAAGCTATGTCTGCCACTTTAGGCTACTCCCAAATGCCACTCTCCTCACCTGAGCTCACTAAAGCCACCCATCACCTCTTCTGGATGGCTACTGGGATCCATCTTGGCCAACCGGAAGCAAACTGATTGTTCTCCGGTGCAGCTTGGAGGGAGTATAGCCAGGGATCATGTAGGTACCTAATCTTTGGCTTTCCCATCATGAAAATGCTTGATTTTTTCCCATTCTTTGGCCACATGCATCCTGAAACATCAGCATTTATTTTTCTGTTTCCTGCCAAAATCTGTAAAGGAAGGATTTATATTTAGTCACTCTACTCAGGTAAAAATACTTGCTAACGATAATGCTTCATTACTTGCCATCGTTAGAATAACCAGAACACAGTCACAATGCTTTCAATTTTATCCTCGATGACTGCTTTGGAGAGGAATAGCATTGATTTTGTCATCAAACAAGCAGAAGAGAAATGGAGTGGTACAGGAATGACTTTGCTAGTTTTTACTCTTTGTGAGCACATACAAATTCAAAATTCTATATTCTCTGCTGTACTCCAACGACAAGGCAGTCATATGCAAATAAATAGTAGTCAGTTCTTAGAGTGGGAAAAGTAGAGTGCAAAAACATTATTTTGATCAAAAAATTGATGTTCTCAATATACTTGAATTCACACAGCTGCACGAGGAATAGAATGAATGTGTGTATGTGTGTGTGTGTGTATGTGTGTGTGTGTGTATGTGTGTGTGTGTGTTAATGGTTATATTTCTGTGAGTAGGGGTAGCTCTTATTTGGTTTAACAAAGTGATTTTCCCAGAGGATATTTTTAAAAGGAAATTGTATATGTGAACAGTGTGGTCATTATCCTTAGTTAACCTTTTCAAATATGTATGAATGGCATGTGTTTCCCTGCTTTGTTGTTTTATTTCATATCCAAGATTTACCTTTTCAAATTATGAAGTTGGCATGATGTTTTGAAATAGTGACCAGTATTGATGGGTTGAAAAAGGGTATTCCATAAATAAATGATTAAAGTGTATACTACACACCATTGGAAAAAGCAATTTAACAGTAATCTCAAAAGCATTAAAATATGCCTTATGCGTGATCTAGTAACTACATTTCTAGTAATCCATGCTAATAAAATAACCAAATATGTACAGAATTATTTGGGGGCAATGGCGCTTACTACTCATAATGCTAGAATATAAGAAATTTCTTGAGTATTAAATGATTAGAGAATTAATTAATAAATTAATCATAATTGTATATAATTGTATTATTATGGTACAATTAAAATCATGTTTATTTTCAAAGAAAAGTTATGATTTCTATGTGGATTTCCAAAAGATAAAAAAAAAAAAGCATAGGAAATAATACTAAATAAGAAAAGAAGGTTTTAAAATTGTAAACCAAATATCATTATACTTCTGAAACTCTATAAATACAAGATATAAAAATAATAGAACACAGCAAACTTCTGATGTTTTGGTCAATTACCTCTACATGGTAATATTATTAGAGGCTTTAATTCCTCATAGATTTTTCTGTATTGTCTACAACAAGCATGTGTAATTGCCTGAATCTGAAAAAAAGTTCATTTTTAAAATATCAAATGATTTCCCATCTGTTCCACTGTTCACTACATGCTAATTCTTACTGTTGTTATTGCTATCTACCAAATATTTCTTCTCTACACTACACAGGTTTAAGCTTCCCAAATGCTTCCATTAAGGGTTTTACATTGTCCTTGATTAATAAAGTCAAACTGCTACAATATATAAAACATTTACATAGATTCATCCAGTGAAAAAATGGCCTCATTTTTATTGCCAGGAACTGTATACAATTATTAGAGAATGTGATTCAAAGAAATTGAAAATGGTAAATGCACATGAACCCCATTAAACAAGATGTTATCAGTGTTAGTATTCAAAGAGCCACTAAAAATTAGTGAGATCTTATTGGCCTGTCAGCTCTCTGCTAGAAAGATTCACAGGAATATTCTAATGCCATAGTCTATACATTGTGTCTCACAAGAATATTTATTGTTTATTTAATGAGGTGTGACCAAGATTTTACCAATTATACTTACTCTTTTCTGAATGTGTAGAAGTGTATTATATCAAGCTAATTTTTAAAGGTTTTCTTTTGTGAAAAACATTAAATTTAGTGCTCCAAATATATCTTCATTTCAGGTAATTGTCAACATTATTATGCATTACAATCATATGTAATGTGGCAATGACATATTGTCATGCTGTTATAATTTTCAAAGTAGAATAAAGATTTCAGTTATGTTTCTCAAAAATCAAGTGTCAGGAACAGCATTCTTTTAAATTCTAAAAGAGTCTCTAGTAAGGCATGAATATAGGCAGAGGAGGATAGGGCCAGCAGGAAAAGGTCCAGAATATGCAAATATGTAAGGCAAAAGAGAACAGTTATTGAAGATAATTTAGTAGAGTTGCAATATACAGTGAAAGGACAGTGGAGGAGAGAAAGGTGTAAGGAAGGGTACAGTGGGGTGAGAAATACCAGGCTTAGATGTGGACTTTGTCCTGAGGGCTATGGAAAAGCTATTGAAGAGAGCAGAAGAGTCACATAACTCAGAATTTTCTAGAATGATTACTTCAGCTTCCAGGTGGAAATTTATTCATTGATTAATTTAAGTCATCAGATGTTTATTAATTATTTGCTCAGTGCCATGCATATGATTGCATGATTGACTGATGAAGTAGAGTAGGCATGAGTCTAGGGGTTGGAGATGAAAAACATTTAAAAAACGAATATGAATGTGCTGAGCATTACAAGAGAGGACACCACTAGCTAATCTGGAAGACCTAACCCAGACTGACAGGAGAGGGAAGACTTCTGGAGGAAATGACATCGAACTGAAACCTCAGCCAGCTTTGCTGGGTCAGAGCAGAGGGTCAGGGAAGACACATCAGGATGTGGGAGCACAGTGGGCAGGAGAGAGCTTAGCAGGGTCAGGAAATAACAAAGTGCACTGCAGTTGAGTGTAGAGAGCTTGTAGGAGACAGGGCATAGTGATGAGTAAAAAGTCCAGAGAAGGAGGTCTTAAACACTCAGGGCATTGAAAGTTAAGGGTCGTGATCTTAATTGAAGAACGATGGATAGTCTTTAACTCCAAAATCAGGGGAGCAACAAAATCAGATTTGCATTTTTAAAATGTCACTCTTAGAGGCACTGTAAAAAACACATTGGAATGAGGGAAGGAAGACTCGTTAAGCAGCTAATACATAACTTGAAAAAACAGGTAAGAGTAACAGTCATAGTAACAAGAATAGAAAGAAGTGGAAGAAGGCATTTTTCTCCAGCTCCTCCTCACCTAAGGACAGACTCCAGAAGGGCAGTAAACTCTGTTCTCTATGAGTAGGAACTTCATGGTCCTTCTGGTCATGCTGAACAGAGCGTTAACTCCATGATAGTGACTAGCATTTGTTTTCAAGATGGCTACTGAGCCAGACATCATTATTCCTTTTTAAGAATTCATTTAATTATATCTAAATTATTTTAAAGTGCTTTGCAAACTATGATCATTTTATTATGCCCATGAAACTGTGAAATACAAAAGCCCTGAACAGATATCCATCTGTCAATATTTATTCACCAAGCACTTCCTCTGTGCTTGACACCATGCTGTGCATCATGGAAAAAAACAGAAGAAATTTAAGGATGTATTGGTGTGTGATTTAAATGCAAATGAAATTAAGGGAATGCTGAAAATAATGAGGTGGACCCAGACCTTAGGCTCCAAATATAGATCACATTTCTCTGTTTTAAATCTATGAGAACAGTGCTGAGTTAACCTTGAAATACAATTCACATTCTCTTGATATGTTATTTAGAAGTGTTGATTGCCCCAGGGAAAGAATTATTATCTTGTGAGTGAACTTGGGAAGGTTCTGGTGGAAATTTTTCCTACAGTTGGAACCCAGCTGATTACTGCATCTGCCCAATGTCATGGCCAGACCCTCACTGTTTATGTTTCATTATAATCCAATTAGGTAAACAGGACCTTAAAGGTTTACAGATAACAGAGATTCCAAACATTTTAATTTCTCTTTTATTATTCTTCATGTAATGGAAGATTCTGCTCATAGGAAAAATGAACAAATAGATTATATTCTTGGTCAAATCATTTTAATTTCATCTAAACTGTTTCTGGTTCCTTTCTTATTTCTGTCACAGTCTTCCTGGTCCAGACCATGTTGTTATTGAGAGGGTTTCTATTCGTCTTTGATGAAAACAACATTTATATTATCCTTTAGTCAATTGCTCTACTCTTAGATCTATGTTCCAAAGAATACAAAGGGCCACACAACTTTTAGAGTTGCTTTTTCTTTTTGTGTGAAAAATGCAGTTAAGATTTTGATAGGGATTGCATTAAATCTATATACGGCTTTGGGTAGTATTTGGATATTAACCCCTTATCTGACATTTCGCCCACCAATATTTTCTCTCAATCCATTGGCTGATTGTTCATTTTGTTGATTGTTTCCTTTGTTGTGCAGAAACTTTTTGGGTCTACATAGTGCTACTTGTTTATTTTTGCTTTTGTTGCCTATGCTTATGGTGAGATAGCCAAAACAATCCTTGCCAAAGCCAATATCAAAGACTTTTTCCCCTATGATTTCTTCTAGGAATTTTATGGTTTTAGATTTCATGTTTAGGTCTTTAGTTCATTTCAAGTTGATTTTTATATATGGTGTAGGATAAGGGCCAAGTTTTATTCTTTGCAAGTGGCTATCCAGTTTTCTACGTACCATTTATTGAAGAGACTATCTATTCACCATTGTGTCTTTTTGGTGGGCTTGTCAAAAATTAATTGAACATGTATGCTGGCTTATTTGTTGGTTCTCTAGTCTGTGCCATTGGTCTATATCTCTATTTTTATGCCAGTGCCATACTTCACTGATCACTATTGCTTTGTAATATAATTTGAAATCAGGATGTGTGATGCTTCCCGCCTTGTTTTTTATTCTCCAGATTGTTTCGGGTACACAAGATCTTTTGTGGTTTTAAACAAATTTTAGAATTGCTTTTTCTGTATCTATTAAACGTGCCATTAGGATTTTGCTAGGGATTGCATTGAATCTGTATATAGCTTTGGATAGTGTAGACATATTCCCAGTATACTAGGAAAAACTAGCAGTTTTAGTATACAATAGTGCATAATACTACACACAATTTGTAAACCAAAAATTATGAGTCATATGTACTAAGTGTTGTTTGAAAGGTGGGTGCACAAAGGAGGCAATTAGAAGATACTTTCTTTGAGGGAAGGATTATAGGAGATACCATAGATGTTTTATTTGAGCTGAACGTTATAGATTGAATTTTGTCCCCCCCCCTCGCCCCACCAAATTCATTTGTTGGATTTCTAACCCCCAGTATCTCTGAATGTGACCTTCTTAGGAGATAGCTATTTTGCATGGGTAATCAAGTTGAAATGGAGTCAATAAGGTGGGCCATAGTCCAACATAACTGGTGACTTTATATAAAAGTAAGTTTGGACACAGACATCTGCAGAGGGAGAATGCCATGTGAAGATGAAGGTAGAGGTCAGTGTGATGCTTCTACATGCCAAGGAGTGCCAAAGATTGCCAGCAAACCACCAGAAGCTAGCATCATGGTACAGATTATTCCTCATAGTCCTCAGAAGGAACCAACCCTGCTGACACCTTGATCTCAGACTTCTATCCTCTAGGTCCATGAGACAATAAATTTCTGCTGTTTAAGCCACTCAGTTTGTGGTTCTTTGCATGGCAGCCCAAGCAAATTAATACACTGAGTCTTAAAAACATGAACAAGAATTCATCAGTACTACAAAGAAACAAAGCATGGGGGAGGATATTCAAGTCCAAAGAGAATCTGTACAGGGACACTGTGGGATGAAAAAGCCAGGCCCAATTATAAAATTGCAAATAGTTCCATATGGCAGAACTTGGGATTTGAGGGAAGTACCAGCAGGAGAAAACCTTCTAGAAAAATGGCTAGGATTCACCCTATAAAAGCATTTGGTGCCATGCCATGGGATTTAGATGTTATCATAAAAGAAATTGCAAACTACTCAAGGCTTTTAAGCAGAGGGAACATATGACGAGATGAATGTTTTGGAAAGACCACTTACTTTTTTAGTTATGTGAAGGATGGTTTGAAAGGATGAAACTAGGGTTGTTCAGCAATATACTGTGATCGTGAGATGATAAATGGTGCTTTTTCAACTAGGCAACACAGAGTTTAAGCAGAGGGAACATATGACGAGGTGAATGTTTTGGAAAGACCACTTACTTTTTTAGTTATGTGAAGGATGGTTTGAAAGGATGAAACTAGGGTTGTTCAGCAATATACTGTGATCGTGAGATGATAAATGGTGCTTTTTCAACTAGGCAACGCAGAGTAAAGAGAAGGGAGTAGATTCACAAGATAGAGGTGATCAAAATTCGGCAACCAGCTGGTAAGCTGAGGGAGAGAGAGAGAGAGAGAGAGAGAGAAAGTAAATGGGCTGTGATTCTAGCAGTAGTGATGGAGAAGGGATAGAGATGAGAGATATTTCAAAAGAGGAGCTGAAAGATGTATTTTCCTCCCAAAGGAAACATACATGACCTCAACAAAATTATGAATTGTCCTTGGCTACTGATCTGCTTACTATAAGGCCTATGTGGGAAGGCATTTAATTGTACTGTGATTCAGAAAGCACTTGCTGATCATTGTTGCCTATTCAGGTGCCAAAAGTTATATACCAGCAATTCCATAAACCATCATATTTTCATTACATTTTATTGTACATATCACAGACAGAAACATATTCACTTTAATGGCAAACAAATGTTTCTGCATAAAAAAATAATTTTATAAACTGTGTTACATTTTTAGTATAAAAATAAAATTCCTCTGGTAGCTAAATTGAAAAAAGTTTTGCTATAAAACATTAATGTCTGGTTGTTGTTTTTTTTTCAAGTGAAGGAAAAGGAATAAAAAACTTCCAGTCACCCTAATGGAAAACAACTTCACTGTAAACTACTCATTTGGTTCATTTTTTCTTTAAGTTTCAGAATGGGTCTGTCATTTGAATGTTAAAAAGAAATTAAGAATTTCCCCATTGCAGAAAATTACAAGGTTCTCAAAGGGTACTTTTGGATGTTTTTATCTTTTTTGTTACTAAGTACAATAGCTTGACAAATGGAGTGTCTTCTTTTTTCATTAAAATCAATCAGCCTCTATAGTTGGCATTTCCACTGCGTGATTTGTCCAGATCCACAGAGGATCTACAATGAAGTTCTTCCTTATGTTCTTCTACTGTGAAAAAAGCCCTTCACACTGCTTCCAGCACAGGGATTAGCCTTGGCTCTGTCCTTGCCTAGCTTTCACCAGAGCCTTTGTTCTCTTATTTGTTCTTATTTCTTGCTCCCCACTTTGTAGCTCTATCCTTCCTCTGAGATTCTCCCACCAGCTTCCCTCTGCAGTTGTTTCTAGCTCCACTTGGAAACCATCTCCTGCAGGCACCAATGCCTAGGCCTACTGCCTCCCACTTTTTGTGCCTTGTAACAGCACCTTGTGACTGGCTATGTCATTTCACTTCACTCTATTTCATTGAAATTACCTAAGAGAGCCTCCACCCTTGGAGTATAAAATTCTCGAAGGCAAGCTACTGTACAGAACCTAATACAAACTATTTTGTATCACAGCACTGGCTCTTTAGCCAGTCTTTATGGTGAGTCTGCTATGGGCAAATCCTTTTAGTTCCTTTGTCTGAGAATGTCTTTATTACCTTTTCACTACTGCATATAGAATTTGCGACTGATGGTTCTTTTCTTTCAGCATTTGAAAAATACTGTGCTACTTCCCTATGGCTGCCATGAATTCAGGTATTCTATTCATTCTCTTTGGCTTCTTTCAAGATCTTTTCTTCGTCTTTAGTCTCAGAAGTTTAATTATGACACATCTTGTGAATTTTCTTGACTTTGTGAATCTGTAGGTTTGTGTCTTTTGCCAAATTTGAGAAATTTCAGCCTTATGTTTTGAAATACTCTTTCATCCCCTCTGCCTTTGTCCTCTCACTGGGACTCCAAGAATAAGCACGTTCAGTCTTCTGTTATTGTCTCACAGGTCTCCAAGGATCTGTTCATTTTGTTCAGCCTATATTCTTTGCTGTTCAGATTGGATGCATTCTATTGTTCTGTCCTCAAATTCAGGGCCTATCTCAGTTATTTTTACTCTACTATTGAGCCCTTCCACCAAGTTTTAAAATTTTTGCTTATTGTTTTTTTCAGGTCAATGATTTCCATTTGTTTCTTTATTCTAACTTCTGTTTCTTTCTTGAAATTTTCTATATTTCTCTCTCATTTCAAGAGAATTCATAATTATTTTTGAAGCATGTTTATGATGGCTGCTTTAAAATTCTTGTGAGATAATTCCAACATTTTATTTAACTTAGCATCAGATGATTGCCTTTTCTTGAGTTTTGATTTCCCTGGTTCTCAGTATAATGAGATTTTTTTGTTGTATTCTGGACATTTTGACTATTAGGATACTCTGGGTCCCATTTCAATTATTTTATTTTAGCAGGAAAGCACCTTGTTTAGGTTGGGCATGCAGGTCCTGGACTACTCCATTATTCAAATTACAGTCTAATTTCCAGAGACTATGTGGTGCTATGTTGGTCTGCTTGGTTGATTTCGTGCTACTAGGGCTTTTACTGGTCCCTGCTGATGCTACCTGAGAGGTCTATAGGAGCTTACCAAAGCCAAGCTTCCTTGTCCCTCTAGATAGTTGAAGGGGTTCTCAGACCCATTAGACAAAAAGTGCTCCCTGAGCTGGGAGCTTGTAGTGGTGGGCTATCCCCTGACTATGAGAGAGAGTGCTTCCCAGGCAGGGAAATTCTTGGGACTTGATTCTCTATGTTTATCCCGCACAGCTGTGTGGTGTCTTCATGAGGGAGAGGAGAATCTCAGATCTGGCAGGAGAGATGAGCATTTCCTGGTGGCAACTCTAAGTGACATCACATGGCAGAATGGCTGAGCAAGAGAGAGAGCTTAGCTTCTCACTTGTGCTTTTAAAGCCATCAGAACCATGCCCATTACCACCCATTAAACCATCAAGGGATTAATCCATTTACAAGGGTACAGTCCTCACAATCTATTCACCTCTCAAAACCTCCACTTTTCAAATGCCATGATTAGATTTCCTACCCTCTTAACTCTATTACAGAGGGGGTTAAGTTTCAATGAGTTTTGGGGTACATTCAATCCACAACAGAGGGGTCCACCTTGCCAGTGTCCCTGGATGCATGGTGTTTCTGAATGGGAGAGGGAAGTTATCAGACTAGTGAGAAAAGAGAGTGTTTCCCGTAGCTGCTTATTATTAAGCGGGACTTCTGATGGATTTGCCTTGCTGTTCTGCTATGTCAACAAGTTGTTATCAGAGGTACTGTCATTCAATCTGTGGTGAAATGAGCTTGTCTGGGCTGCCTTTTGTTGCTAGGCCTTGGTCACCTTCTGCTGTTGGTGGTAGAATGGTAAGACACCTCCTGCTGCACAGTTCCTTTAGCCCTGGAGTATCTATCCAGTTGGTCTGCCTCTTCCACCCTTCAAAGTTCTCCTTTGGTTGTTTCTTGGGTTATTTCCAAGAGTTTATAGTTGTACTTAGTGAGGAGGAGCAGAGAGATTCAAGTCTTCACCATCATGTCATGATCAGAAATTTTATTATGTATACATTTAAACCTTGAATTTGAAGGCTAACTTTGGCGGATCCCGGCACATAAAGTGTCCTACTCTAGACTATGTGCAGAAATGTTCCAGAATTATTTAAGTGAGGTTGGGCACAGAGAGTGAGCATTTGAGCTTCCTGAATATCAAATATGGCCTTTACACATTTATATATTATTACTTGTAACTGTGTCCATTGGGTGAAGATGCTTTATAGCATTAGAAGTTTTGCACTGGCACCTCAAAAAATGTTGTGTTTTCACTGAAATGCATCCTAACTATACTGTCTTTCTTCTGATCCCTTTAGATCAGGATATTTTATTTGATCTACACAAAATAAGTACTTAAAGCCAAAAATGGCTGCAATTTAAGAATCCTTGAAGATCTTAGAGACTATCCTACATAATTTGTAATTGAGAAATTGAAGCCAAACAGGTTTATCAACATTTTGCAAGTAATAGAGCCAAACAGTGGGGAGTAGGATTAGGTCCCAGGTTTTATGACTTCCACTCAGTGCTCTTCTTATTTTAGAATGGAAATAACATTATTATGATTTAATTCATTTTTAATTTAATGAGTAAATTTTTCTAACTTCCTCACAATTTTTTCTGTTCATATTTCATTTGCCTAGATATTTGTCTCTGTTGTGCCCTATAAAAATCACATTGATTCTGTCATTTATGAGACATGCATGAAGAAGGGAATATTTTAAAATGCTGCTAGTATCTATTTATTTAGGAAGCTTTTATTAAGTGTATCCTATATTCCAGGCATTGAGATAGATTAGATGAGGAAGTATTGTGGAACATACAGGTAAATAAGAGATGACTTCAGAGTCTCCACCACTCATCCTAGGAAGCTTCCAATCTAACAAGAGAGAAAGATGTGTAAATTCACTATAATATAGGTCATTATGAAGTAATTGCTTTAAAAGGGTCATAAAGTGTTGTTGAAGGGAGTTGGAAAGAGTGGTTAAATCTGACTTAGCAGATTAGGGATGACAGCTTAAGAGATGTTCTCAACATGAGTAAGAGGTAAATAATTGGAGTGGAGCAAAGATATCTCAGACAGAAAATGGGATGAAGACCACGGCAGCAAGGAAACCTTCTTCCAGCTATTTTCTGTGTCAGAACATGGAGCCCTGCTCTGGTTGCAAATCTAGGAGGTCCAAAACCGAGTTGTTCATATTCCTCTCAACAACCCTCAAATGTGCTTTTCCTATAATATGCTTACAGATTCTTGGTCTAGAAATTTTACAGCCTGTCTAAATGCAATTCACACCGGTTTACCTTGTACCATCTCTAGGTGGTCACCAAACCTTGTAGGTCACCAACTCTATGAAATGTTTCCCTGATACAGTATTCCTTTCCCCTTCTCCAGTCCTAATCCAGACCCTTGTTGTTAATGTAAAATAATGTACATACTGCCCAAATAGTTTCTCTGACTCAAATCTCATTTTTCCAATGTCATCTTCTTCTTAAACCAGACTTATTTTTGAAAAACAGATGGTATTATGTCACGTTCCTCATCAAAATGCTTGTTAGTTTATTCCTTCATTTATTCAACAAATGTTTAACTGTACATTATATTCCAGGCACTGTGTATTAATTGCCTACTGTATAAAATCTAAATACACTGACCAGCCTATATCATCTGATCCCAGAACCCCTACTTACAATCTGAATTCCATTTCTTCTGCCTCTTTCTGGACTTTGTTCCCTTGGTTCTCCCTGTCCCTAATTTCCAAAGATTTCTACTTACAAACACAATCCTGTCTTCTAACAAAAAAGTAACCTCCACACACACACATACACACTTCTCCAGTTTTATCACTGCCCAACTTCTTGAAAAACCAGTCTCCTTGTTTCTATTTTCTTCATACAACCTCACCCTTTTTCAAACCCCTTAGCCTAGTATTGTTTTTTCAACAGCAATGCAACATAATCAGATTTGCATTTTATAAATTATATAGCTGTACTGTGAGGAACAGATTCAACAGAAGAAGAATGCAGAATGTTAATTTGGTCAACTATTGGAATTAGCAAGTTACATCTCCAGGCAAGAGATGATGGTGGAGTGAGTTTGTGTGGTAGCTGTGGGGATGGAGAGAGAGGATGGATTTAAAAGATTTGCAGAAGACACAATCCAAAGAAATTGGTAACTGAATGGATATTGGAGAAAGGGAAAGATATAATCAGAGATGATTTTCAGTACTCTGGTATGAGAAAATCATTGGAAAGTAGCTTCAATTCTCTAAAATTCTAGAGAATGAGCAGGTTTAACTTTAGATATTATTATGTTAGGGTGCATGTGAGGCATCCCAAGGGTGATGATGAATAATACTGTAAGTATATGTGGGCCTCAAACATGGACATTGCAAAACTGACCACAAACTTCAGCCCCCTCCATGTCCTTTGGTAGTACCCATCCATATTGACTTTGAGCTGGCCTTGATTTGGCCAATGAGACATTAGCAAGCATGATGCTTACAGAGGTTAAAAAAATACATGTAAAATGAGGCTGGCCCACTTGCTACTCTGGGGAACCTTGTGACTGATCACCATATGATAAAGACCAAGCCAAACCTGCTGGATGATGATCTACTGTTCCCACCATCCCAATTTCTATGGCCCACAACCCGTCAGACATAAGAATGTAGCAATCCTAGGTCATCCAGCCCCTTTGACATTGTTGCTGCCAACAGGCGTAAGCCCAGGAGAATCAGCTGAACTGGCTTATATAAAAATAAACACCCAGCTGGCCTATGGAATCATGCCTTGGGATGAATGTCCCCCCAAAACTTAATCACCACTGCAACTGTTAAGAGGGTGGGAAATCCTATTATGGTAATTGCAAGACGGGGCCTTGAAGAGGTGATTAGATTTTTAGGACCCTGCGTAGTAAATGGGTTAAAAATGGTGGTCATGGGCATGGTTCTGAGGGCTTCAGAATGAGAGTGCAGGAGGAGCTATATCTCTCTCTATTCCACCATTTTCACACTGTGATACTCTGCCATCACTGTTGCCACCACCAAAGCTCTCAATGGACTTTGGACTTTTAAGCCTCAGAAACTATAAGCAATAAATTTCATATTCTTATAAATTACACAGTTCCAAGTATTTTGTTATAAGCAATAGTAATGGACTAATACACCTAAGCTGAATAAATGGAAATTATTTTAAGCCAGCATATTTTTGGGTGATTTGTTACACAGCAAAACCTAACTGACATACTTTACTGGGGAAACAAAAATAGGAGTAGACAAAAAATAAAGGGTTCATTCTGTGTTAGCACAGTGTTAAATATTTTACATCGGTAGACTGAACAACATAAGTAAAACTTTTAGATAAGCAAAAGTTTAAGGATGTTAAAATATAACAAAGAAGAGTCCAGTTATTTGACTTAGAAAGTTAAAGACATTAGTGTTCAGAGAAAAAGAGGAAAGTATTTGCTCAAATCGACTCAGCTATTACTTGGCACAACTGGAAAAAGCCTAAGAACATCTGAGTTACAAACCTCTTAGTGTATAAATTGTTCGATCTCAGGAATGTATAGCTTTGAGTTTACTAAATACTCAAAAACTATTGGTTAAGGTTAAAATGTTGTCTTTGTTCACATCACTTTATTTTTTTATTTTTTAAATTTATTTATTTTTTTAATTTTATTTTGTCAATATAAATTGTGGCTGATTATTGCTCCCCATCACCAAAACCTCCCTCCCTTCTCCCTCCCCCCTCCCCCCAACAATGTCTTTTCTGTTTTCTTGTCGTATCAACTTCAAGTAATTGTGGTTGTTATATCTTCTTCCCCCCCGCCGTTTGTGTGTGTGTGTGTCTGAATTTATATATTAATTTTTAGCTCCCACCAATAAGTGAGAACATGTGGTATTTCTCTTTCTGTGCCTGACTTGTTTCACTTAATATAATTCTCTCGAGGTCCATCCATGTTGTTGCAAATGGCAGTATTTCATTCGTTTTTATAGCTGAGTAGTATTCCATTGTGTAGATGTACCACATTTTCCGTATCCGCTCATCTGATGATGGACATTTGGGCTGGTTCCAACTCTTGGCTATTGTAAAGAGTGCTGCGATGAACATTGGGGAACAGGTATACCTTCGACTTGATGATTTCCATTCCTCTGGGTATATTCCCAACAGTAGGATAGCTGGGTCGTATGGTAGATCTATCTGCAATTGTCTGAGGAACCTCCATACCATTATCCATAGAGGCTGCACCATTTTGCAGTCCCACCAACAATGTATGAGAGTTCCTTTTTCTCCGCAACCTCGCCAGCATTTATCGTTCAGAGTCTTTTGGATTTTAGCCATCCTAACTGGGGTTAGATGGTATCTCAATGTGGTTTTGATTTGCATTTCCCGGATGCTGAGTGATGTGGAGCATTTTTTCATATGTCTGTTGGCCATTTGTATATCTTCCTTAGAGAAATGCCTACTTAGCTCTTTTGCCCATTTTTTAATTGGGTTGCTTGTTTTCTTCTTGTAAAGTTGTTTGAGTTCCTTATATATTCTGGATATTAATCCTTTGTCAGATGTATATTTTGCAAATATTTTCTCCCACTCTGTTGGTTGTCTTTTAACTCTTTTAATTGTTTCTTTTGCTGTGCAGAAGCTTTTCAGTTTGATATAATCCCATTTGTTTATTTTTCCTTTGGTTGCCCGTGCTTTTGGGGTCGTATTCATGAAGCCTTTGCCCAGTCCTATTTCCTGAAGTGTTTCTCCTATGTTTTCTTTAAGAAGTTTTATTGTTTCAGGGTGTATATTTAAATCCTTAATCCATTTTGAGTTGATTTTAGTATATGGTGAGAGGTATGGATCTAGTTTCCTTCTCCTGCATATGGATATCCAGTTATCCCAGCACCATTTGCTGAAGAGGCAGTCCCTTCCCCAGTGAATAGGCTTGGTGCCTTTGTCAAAGATCAGATGGCAGTAAGTGTGTGGGTTGATTTCTGGATTCTCTATTCTATTCCATTGGTCAGTGTGTCTGTTTTTATGCCAGTACCATACTGTTTTGGTTATTATAGCTTTGTAGTATAGCTTAAAGTCAGGTAGTGTTATGCCTCCAGCTTTATTTTTTTTGCTCAGCATTGCTTTGGCTATGCATGGTCTTTTATTGTTCCATATAAATGTCTGGATAGTTTTTTCCATTTCTGAGAAAAATGTCTTTGGAATTTTGATGGGGATTGCATTGAATTTGTATATCACTTTGGGTAGTATGGACATTTTCACTATGTTGACTCTTCCAATCCAAGAGCATGGGATATCTTTCCATCTTCTTGTATCCTCTCTAATTTCTCTCAGCAGTGGTTTGTAGTTCTCATTATAGAGATTTTTCACCTCCTTGATTAACTCAATTCCTAAGTATTTTATTTTTTTGGTGGCTATTGTAAATGGGCAGGCTTTCTTGATTTCTCGTTCTGCATGTTCACTATTGGAGAATAGAAATGCTACTGATTTTTGTGTGTTGATTTTGTATCCTGCTACTGTGCTGAAATCATTTATCAATTCCAAGAGTTTTTTTGTAGAGGTTTTAGGCTGTTCGATATATAGGATCATGTCATCTGCAAACAGGGACAGTTTGACTTCATCTTTTCCAATCTGGATGCCCTTTATTTCCTTCTCTTCTCTGATTGCTCTGGTTAGTACTTCCAACACTATGTTGAATAGGAGTGGTGAGAGTGGGCATCCTTGTCTAGTTCCTGTTCTTAAAGGAAAAGCTTTCAGCTTTTCCCCATTCAGGATGATATTGGCAGTGGGTTTGGCATATATAGCTTTAATTATGTTGAGATTCTTTCCCTCTATACCTAACTTATAGAGGGTCTTTGTCATGAATGAGTGCTGAACTGTTCACATCACTTTAGACGTTTGGTTATTTGGGTTAAATTTTTCCCAGTCTCTATTAAGGTATGTCTTCTACCTTGATCTTCTTCTAAATGTTGATTATATGCTTTATGTATACTTCATGTATAGTGGGAAAAATTTATAGCTTTCAGATAAAATTATAAGTGTGAAATGTTCCACAAATAGCAATAATTTACATATCATCTGACATTTTTTCTGAAACATTATATTCATAGAATTGTAAAGTTTCCAAATCAGATTTTTTCTAGTAAGGAAAACTATTTCAAAACTGACTTTTAAAAGTTTTTTTTAAAAAAAGCAAAATGAATAAAATCCAAACCTGCAAAATGAGGGCAATAATGGCTGTGCAGTGCTTTACCTTTAATTGCAGTAATACAAAGTATTAAACTTTAATTTAATAGTACAATGTTTGTAATTATTGTCCATCTATCATTCTTTTTGTTGTATTTCTGATCTAAGGTCTACATGCATGCTCCAATTAGAGTGTGTTTCAGGCTAATTAAAGATGAACTAGCAAATAACGTGTTATAGTGCCAATCTATGTGGTAGCTATCACTGGAAATTTATTTATTTACTTTTTATTGAAGCATAATTGATTATACATATTTTGGGGGTACAATGTTAACTACCATAACCTGTGTACAACATGTATTGATCAAATCAATATTATTAGCAAGTTCATTATTACAAATCACAGTTATTCTTTATGCCCCTTACCCAATCTCTCCCCAAACCCCTCTTCCCTGTAGTAATTAATCATAGATTTGTTCTCTCCTTCTGAAAGATTGACTTATTGTGGTTCTTTCTTTTTCTTTCTTTCTTTCTTTCCTCCCTCCCTCCCTCCCTCCTTTCTTTTCCTTTCCTTATTTCTTAGTACCCAGTTATGAGTGAGGACATGCAGTATTTCTCTTTCTGTGTCTGGCTTATTTTGCTTAACATAATTTTCTTCAAGCTCATCCATGTTGCTCCATATGGCAGAATTTCATTCTTTCTTATGGCTGAGTAGTATTCCATTGACTATATATACCACAATTTCCTTATCCAGTCGTCTGTTGGTAGACATTTATGTCGGTTCCCTATTTTTGCTATTGTAAATAGAGCCATGATGAACATGGGAGTGCACGTTCAACATAATTTCCAGTCCTTTGAGTATATGCCCAGAAGTGGGATTGCTGGATCATATGGTAGTTTTATCTGTAGTTATTTCAGAAAGCTCCATACTGTTTCCACAATGGCTGTACTATTTCACAGTCCCACCCGCAGTGTAGGAGGGTTCCTCTTTCTCCACATCCTTGTTAGCATTTATTTTTCTCAGTCTTTTTAATACTGGCCATCCTAACTGGCATGAGATTATATCTCAATGTGGTTTTGATTTTCTTTCCCTGATGATTAGTGATATTGAGCATTTTTTCATGTACCTGTTGGCCATCTGTATGTCTTCCTTTGAAAAATGCCTATGCATCTCCTTTGCCCATTTTTTAATTAGATTATTTGTTTTTTTACTGTGATGTTGTTTGAGTTCCTTATATATTCTTGATATTAATCCCTTGTCAGATGTAGAGTTTGGAAATATTTCTTCCCATTCCATAGGTTGTCTTTCTGCCCTGTTGATAGTTTCCTTTGCTGTGCAGAAGCATTTTAGTTTGATATAATTCCATTTGTTTATTTTTTCTTTTGTTGCTTGTGTTTTTAGAGTCTTATTTATAAAGTCTTTTACTAATCTGCCTTCCTGCAGTTTTTCTTCTATGTTTTCTTTTAGTAGTTTTATGGTTTCAGGTCTTATACTTAAGTCTTTAATCCATTTTTACTTGATTTTGTTATATGGTGAGAGGTACAGATCTAGTTTCATTCTTCTGTGTATAGATGTCCAATTTTCTCAGCACCATTTACTGAAGAGGTTGTCTTTTCCCCAATGCGTATTGTTGGTGCCTTGCCAAAGATCAGTTGGATGTAAGTAGGGGTGTTGATTTCTGAGTTTTCTATTTTGTTCCTTTGGTCCAAGTGTTCTTTCTTATGCCAGTAACATGCTATTTCGGTTGCAATTGCTTTGTAATATAATTTGAAGTTGGATAGTGTAATGCCTGCAGCTTTATTTTTTTTCTCAGGATTGCTTTGGCTATTCAGGTTCTTTTGTTGTTCCATGTGAATGTTAGGGTTGCTTTTTCTATTTCTGTGAAGAATGTCATTGGTATTTTGATGAGAATTGCATTAAATCTATAGATCACTTTGGGTAGAATGGACATTTTCACAGTGTTAATTCTTCCAATGCGAGAGCATGGAAGGTCTTTCCACATTTTTGTGACCTCTTTAATTTCTTTCATTAGCGTTTTGTAGTTCTCATTGTAGAGATCTTTCACCTCCTTGGTTAAATTGATTCCTAAGTTTTTTGTTTGTTTGTTTGTTTGGTGACTATTGTGAATGGGCTTGCTTTTCTGAAATCTTGTCTGCTGGTTCATTATTGGAGTATAAAAATGCCACTGATTTATGGGTGTTGATTGTGTATCCTGAAACTTCACTGCAATTGTTAATCAGTTCTAAGAGTTTTTTGGTAGAGTCTTTAGGTTTTTCTATATATAGGATCATGTCATCTACAAACAGGGACAGCTTGAATTCATCCTTTTCAGTCTGGATACCATTTATTTTTTTCTCTTGCCTGATTGCTCTGGCTAGTACTTCCAATACTATGTTAAATAGGAGTCGGGAGATTGAGCTTCCTTGTCTTGCTCTTGTTCTTAAGAGAAATGCTTTCAGTTTCTTCCCATTCAGTATAATATTGGCAATTGGTTTGTTGTATGTGGCTTTTATTGTGTTGAGATTCTTTTCTTCTATACCTAATTTGTCTAGGGCCTTTATCACGAAGGGATGTTGAATTTTGTCAATTTTTTTTCTATGTCTATTGAGATAACCATATGGTTTTTGTCTTTGATCTTGTTGATGTGGCATATCACATTTATTGATATGTGTGTATTGAACCATACTTGCATCCCTGGGATGAATCCCACTTGATCATGGTGGAAATTTTTTGATATGTTGCTGTATTCTGATCGCTAATATTTTGTTGAGGGTTGTTATGTCTATGTTCATCAAGGATATTGGTCTGTAATTTTATTTTTTTGTCATATCTGTCTGGTTTTGGTATCAGAGTGATGCTGGTCTCATAGAATTGGTTTGGGAGAATGGCCTCTGTTTCAATTTTTTGGAATAGTTTGAAGAGAATTGGTATTAATTCCTATTTAAAGGTTTGATAGACTTCAGCAGTAAAGCCATCTGGTCCTGGGCCTTTTTCTCTTTTAGGATGCTGCTGGTTACTGCTTCAATCTCCTTGCTTGTTATTGGTCTGTTCAGGTTTTCTGTTTCTTCTTGGTTAAGTCTTGGTAGTTTGTATGTGTCCAGAAATTATCCATTTCCTCCAGGTTTTCATATTTGTTGGCATATGGTTATTTATAATAGTCTCTAATGATTCTTTGCATTTCTGTGGTATTGGTTGTAATGTCTCCTTTTTCATTTTTTATTTTTTTAATTTGAGTCTTCTCTCTTCCTCTTTTTCTGTTAACCTAGCTAATGGTTTGCCTATTCTATTTACCTTCTCAAAAACCAACTTTTTGTTTCCTTGATATTTGTATCATTTTCAGAGTCTCCATTTCATTTAGTTCTGCTCTGATCATAATTATTTCTTTCCATCTACAACTTTTAGGATTGGATTGTTCTCGTTTCTCTAGTTCTTTGAGGTATAGCATTAGGTTGTTTATTTGAAGTCTTTCTATTCTTTTGAGGTAAGCATTTATTGCAGTGAACTTTTCTCTTAGTACTTCTTTTGTAGTATCCCTCAGGTTTTAGCATGATGTGTACTTATTTCCATTAAAGATTTTTTTTTTATTTCCTGTTAAATTTCTTGTTGAACCCCTAGGTCATTCAGGAGCCTGTTGTTTAGTTTCCATGTATTTGCATAGTTTCTTGAGTCTCACTTGTTACTGATTTCCAGTTTTAATCCTTGTGGTTTGAAAATATACTTGAAATAATTTTGATTTTTTAAAATTTTATGAGACTTGATCTGTGACCTAACATGTGTTCTATCCCAGAGAATGTTCTATGTGCTGATGAGAATGCATATTCCATAGTTGTTGGGTGAAATGTTCTGTAGATATCTGCCCGCTCCAATTGGTCTAAGATGTAGTTTAAGTCCTTCATTTTTCTGTTGATTTGTTGTCTAGATTATCTGTTCAATGCAGAGAGAGGGGTGTTCAGGTCTCCCATTGCTATTGTTTTGGTGTCTATCTCTTTCTTTAGGTCTAATAATGTTTGCTTTACACATCTTGATGCTCCAGTGTTGGGCTCGTATATATTTATGACTGTGATGTCTTCTTGCTGAATAGATCCCTTTATCATTGTATAATGGCTTTGTCTCTTTTTATAGTTTTTGGTTTAAAGTCTATTTTAACTGATATTAGACTAGCTACTTCTGCTCGTTTTTTGGTTTCCATTTGTGTGGTATATCTTTTTCCATCCTTTCACTTTTAGTCTGTGTGTCTTTACAGGTGAGATGAGTCTCTTGAAAACAGCGTATAATTTAAGCTAGCTTTTTAATCCATTCAATCAGTTTGTATCTTTGGAATGGAAAGTTTAATCCACTTATATTTCAGGTTGTTATTGACAGGTATTATTTACTCCTTGCATTTTATTGCTTTTTAAAGGATGTTTTAAAGATCTTTTCTTCCTTTCTTCCCTTTTTATTACTTGTCTTCAGTATTTGCTGGTTTTCTGAGGTGGTGTGATTTAGTTTCTTTCTCTTTCTCATTTGCATTTTTGTTTTAATAGCAGGTTTTGTTCTTTCTTGTGTATTTGTAATAGTGATTATTGTTTTTCAGATTCCAGATATAGGGCTCCCTTGAGAATATCTTGCAGGGCTGGTTGTATGGTTGTGAACTGCTGAAGGTTTTGTTTGTGTGGGAAATACACGATCTCTCCTTCAGTTTTGGAGGATGCCCTTGCTGTGTATAGAATACTTTTCCAGAAAGTTTTTTCTTTTAGTATTTTGAATATATCATCCCATTTTTTTCTGGTTTGTAGAGTGTCAGTTGAAAAGTGTTTGTCTTTTTCTGTTGCTTATAACACAATAGATAGAACTGGGTAATTTATGAGGAAAATGAAATTTATTGCTTATAGTTTTGGAGGCTGGGAAGTCCAAAATCCAGGGTACACATTTCATGAGGGCCTTGGTGTTAGTGACAGTGACCTGAGGGTATCACATGTCAGAAAATGGTGGAGCAGAGGGAGACTAACCTCTCATGTGTTCTTCTTTTAAAGCTCTTAGAACCACACACCTGACTGCCATTTTTAATCCATTCACTAGGTACCATCCTCAAATCTAATCACCTCTTTTAGACCCCACCTTTTAATTACAATAATAGGATTTCCCACACTCAACAGTTACAGTGGGGATTTAAGCTTCAATGACAGAGAGAGGGGGCATTTAATCTACAGCAAGAAGTCAGCAGTTAGTCTGATAGGGGTTTTCTTATAGGTGACTTGATGCTTTCCTCTTGCTGCTTTTAGAATTCTCTCTTTGTCTTTGAGCTTTGCCATTTTGCCTATAATGTGTCTCAGGGAGGATCTTTTTGGGTTGAATCTTTTGGGGGATCTTTGGGCTTCCTAGAACAGAAGTTCTGTGTATTTCCCTATCTCTGGGAAGTTTTCTGTTATTATTTCCTTGAGTAGGTTTTCAACACTTTTTCCTTTCTCCTCCACTTCTGGAATGGCCATGATTTGGATGTTTGTGCACTTAAAGTTGTCTTCTAGTTTTCTTAGATTTTCATCATTTTTTAAATTCATTTTTTCCTTTTTTTTAAAATCTGCCTGGGTTATTTAAAAAAGACTGTCTTTGAGATCTGAAATTCTTTTTTCTGCTTGTTCTAACCTGCTGCTTAAGTTCTCAGTTGTGTTTTTTAAATTCACTGAATGAATCCCTCAGTTCCAGGAGTTCTGCTACATTCTTGTTTTAAGGTATCAATCTCTTTGTAAATTTCCTCTTTCATACCCTGGACACTTTTTCTCATTTCATCGTGTTCTCTAATTGAGCCTTTTCTTATCTCTTTGAGGTCTCTTAAGATTGATGCTCATAATTTCTTTTCAGACTTTCCAAGGGTTTCCTGCTCTATGGGTTTTGGTACTTGAGAGTTCCTGTATTCCTTTGGTAGTGTCATATTTTCTTGTTTATTTGTATTTCTAGTGTCTCTTTGTTGATGCTTGGTCATTTGGTAGCACAGTTGTTTCTTCTATTACTGTGGAGTGGGCTATGAGGAGAAAGACTTCCTCTATTTGCAGGCTGTACATGTGACTCCCCTTGTGTTGATGAAGTTGAGTGTGCAGTGGGCTGCCTGCAGGGTGGCCTTGGCTGTTACTGTGGCAGTGAGCCATTTCTGTGGTAGCAGCAGCTATGGCAGTAGCTGTGGTGGACCACCTGCATAGAAACAGTTTTTGTGGTGCTGCCTGGTCACAAGACAGTCATCCATCTTTTGTTTGAGCAGTGTGTGGAGCTTCCAAGGGCTTCCAGCTGGGTGCCTGGTTGTGGGAGGCTCACTAGGCTCCTGTGTGGGTCACTAGAAAAGGCTTTAGGGGACTTCTGGCTGAGTGCCAGGTCACGGGAGACTTCCTTGGCTACTGCTTGGTTGGTGGGATGGGGCTGCCGGTGGTTTCTGGTTCAGTGCTGGGTCACAAGTTACTCCCGTAGCTCCTGCTTGGGTGGCAGGAGGAGTCTGCCAGTGGCTTCTGGCTTGGTGCTGGGATGTAGGTCACTCCCTTGGCTCCTATTTGAGCAGCAGGAGGGGGCTGGCCATCTCTGGAAAATTTGATGATAGGGAATGTATTAGTTTCCCATTGCTTCTGTAACAAATTACTACAGATTTAGTGCTTATACAACACAAATGTATTGTCTTACATTTCTGGAGGTCAGAAGTCCAACAAAGATCTCACTAGGTGTCTTAGCCTACTAGGGCTCTCATAATATCACAGACTGTGTGGCTTAAACAACAGGAATTTATTTTCTCACAGTTCTGGAAGTTGGAAAGCCCAAAATAAAAGTTCTGGCCAGTTTGGTTTCTGGTGAAGGGGCTTGCTTCTTGGCTTGCAGTTGGACACCTTCCCACTATGTCCTTATGTGGCAGGGGGAAAGAGGAGAGAGAGAGAGAGAGAGAGAGAGAGAGAGAGAGAGAGAGAGAGAGAATACAAGAACTAGCTCTGTGGTACCTCTTCCTCTTTTTATTTCTCTTTTTCTACCAGCCCCATTGGATTACACTTATGGCCTCATTTAACCTTCATCACCTCCTCACAGGCTCTATCTCCAAATATAGACACATTAGGGATTCGGGCATCAACATATGAATTTTGGGGAAACATAAACATTAAGTTCATAACACTAGGCTAAAATCAAAGTGTTGCCAGTGCTGTAGTCCTTTCTGAGGACCCTAGAAAAGAATCCGTTTCCTTGTCTTTTCCAGCTTCTAGAGGCTGCACATCCATTGGCTCATGGCTTCATTCCATCTTAAAAGCCAGTGCATTAATTTCCTAGGGCTTTCATTACAAGATAACGCAAAATAAGTGGCTTAAAATAAAAGAAATGTATTGTCTCATAATTCTATAAGCCAGAAATCTGAAATCAAGGTGTTGGTAGGGTTGGTTTCTTCTGAATGCAGTGAGGAATAACCTGTCATGCCTCTCCCTCACCTCTGGTGGCTTGTCAGCAATCTTTGGTGTTCCCTGGTTTGCGTATGCACCATTCCAATCCTCCTCTTCACATGGTGTTCTCCCTGTGTCTCTTCACATCATCTGTGCATGTCTCTCTGTGTCCCAATTTCCCCTTTTTATAGGAACACTAGTCATATTGGATTAGGGCCCACTCTAATGACCTCATTTTAACTTAACTAACTTTTTAGTTAAGACTTCAACATTATCTTTTCAGGGGACACAATTAATTTATAGCAGTCAGCAATGGCCAGTCAAGTCCTTCTCACAATTCATTCCATCATTGTTACTTCCTCTTCTACCTCCTTCTTCTACTTTTAAGGACCCTTGTGATTACACTGGGCAGAAACAAATAATCCACAATGCAGAATAATCTCCTTATTTTAAGATAAGCTAATTATCAACATAAATTCCACTTGCTATCTAAATTCCCCTTTGCCATGTAAGAAGATATAGTCACAAGTTCCAGGAATGAAGAAATAAACATCTTAGGAGGGCCATTATTCTGCCTACCACAGAGAGAAATTGTAATTTGCCAAAACTCTGAGAAAGAGTCCTGGATGTGGCTTGAAGAAAGGATTAGAAAATCTATTTACGTTAGGAAATGTGCAGGTAATGTGACTCTGAAGTGGGTATGGCTGCTAAGCTGATTTCCAAGGAGAAAGGTTTTTGAGTTTTTGAATGAGATACATACATTTGATGCTAGAATTAAAGTGTGAATGAAGGAATAGTTGTGCATTTACACAACAGTCTGCATAGAGCATTCCCCAATCCTGCATAGAGCATCACCTTCTCCTCTCAATATGTATGCTAAATAAATGCTCAACAAATATTAAGATTGCATGTTAGAGTTGTTGGCTAAAATGCTAACAGATCAGTATCAAGGAAGTTTTGTTTTAGGATACAGGTCTGGAAGAAACAGACGCCTTTTATACCCCACCCTATTCTTGAAAATAAGTGCACACACACACACACACACACACACAGAGTTCATGCTGTTCCACTGGTGAAACAAAAAAGAAAGAGAACAGGGCTCTTAAAACTGTCCTCACTTAAAACCTATTCCTTTTCCTGATTCAGGTGAATATTTAGTATTTGGGTACGGTTTTCTCTTAATGTATACAGTTAATATTTATATTAACATAAATTTACTGATACCTCTTGCATTCATATGTAAATTTATTAAGGAAAGCATACATTTCAATTCCCTGGACTAAAAGACTGAATTGAGTATCCCATTTGGTGCACCTGCCAGGGAATTATCTAAGAACATCTGAATTCTTTCCAAAATCATATCCAGGATCACAATCAATTTTTACAAAGATTAGGATTTTCGAGTGAGCCACGGGCCGGCCCAAAGATTAGGATTTTCTTTGGAAGTATGGAAGAGAGGGAAATGATAAAACAGAGGGAAAGAGAAAGAGCCAGTATTTGAAAGAATGTAAACAGGAAAGAAACGGAGAATGATGGAAATGAAAGAAAGATCAGACATCTCTGGAGGCTGAGCAACTAAAAGAGAACATAAAACACGGAAAGACTCAGAATTCTAAGGAAATAGTGATAGGACTCTGGACAGAGGAAAACAGAGAGAATTAAGGAAGTAAATAATTACAAAAAGAGAGAATTCCAGATATAAAAGTAAAGAGGAAGTGGAAGAGCAACAAAAATATGAGCAAGAAGCGAAGGGGGTGAAGTATAGCCTGGAGGCTAGGATATGTTTATTATTCTATGGAGTACATTTTCTTTCAATATAAAGGGAAGACAGAACAGAGCGTATGATTAGATTATGAAAAAAATGAAGAGATGATGGTAGCCAAAGGGCTGGAAACTTCTCAGGCCACTTGGAGGACGCTGCGTTCTGACTTTGAACATTGGCTGGAATTCATTCTTGCTAACATGAATCCAGGAATAATGAATCTCTGGGTGCTACAGAGCAGCCATAGATTGATAAATCACCCATAGACCCTGTATATAGGACTCTTATAAATGATTCTCTAGGCATAGTAATCACAGCTGTGGAAAAAGAAAAGTGAGACTTTCCTTTGCAACAATTTTCCTCTGTGAAGCTGTCATGCTGTGACCAGAGTGCTGTCCCCTGAGAGGAGCTGCCTATGTATCTGCCACAAGTTTGCAAGGTTGTCGGATCCTTGTGACTTCCAAAAACTTCACTATGTCATTTTCAGAGAATGTTTGGGGAGTTTACAAATTAATATTTCAACCTGTTTAAAGACTAAATGACATGTGTGTTTAGGAGCGAGACCAATACAATGAAATAAATAAAAACCTAAGTTCTGAATGTATGACTATCCAATCAAATGCCCCGTAGCTTCTATCTAAATTTGATGTTCCTCTTTGTAGGCTCTGACTCCAAAGAGATACACTCAATGTGTATGAATTTACAATTGAGTGGTGATATGTATTATAGAATCTCCTGGTTTTCTTAGGCAGAATTGTGTGTGTGTGTGTGTGTGTGTGTGTGTGTGTGTGTGTGTCCGAGACACTCCTTAGATCCAGGGTAGTTCTCTAAATTACTTCTGATTTGCTTACTACTAGAAAAGGAAGTCTCGTGTTGCAGGCTACGTGTTTTGTAAGGTTCTTGCCTCTTCAAATAAATATCTGCTCATTAAAATTTATAAGTAAAGAAACATTTTGCTATTCCATCATTCAGATACCCAGATTGGTGTAAAATTAAAAAGAAAATGAGAAACTGCTATGCCAAGCACTCCAGGATCATGTATCATAAAATCTTTTTAGCAAAAGTAAAGATAAATGAAAATGGAGAAGAATGGACAAAGTCTTATGGAATGAATCAAGATGCACGTTCATGTTGCCCAAATGTTACTGCTATTTTTGTTGTCAATGCAGTTATTATTAGTAGCAGTTGGTTGAGTGTTCAAGTCTCTGCGGGAGCCACTAAAAAGTATAAAAACCAAAGAATTAGAAACCATTTAAAGCATTTTGAATTTTGTTTTACCACTGGGTACCATTCCCATAACCATGAGTCAAAGCATTGCATATTCTGAATGTGAGCCAACATAAAAATGAAGATTGAGATCCACAGCTGGGAGTCCCTTCAGAAAACCTACTTTAAACATTGGTTCATGGAGGAGAAAGTGATGAGAAAAAGAAGGGGTGAGAGAGACAGAGAGACAGAGAGAAGAGACGCGATCTCAAAGAAGAGCTGTAACATCCAGACAGTCATACTGCATATTTTTGGTGTGGTTATGAGTTTGGAGACAAGAAATAATAGAAACTGCAATCCCTTGACAGGATCGATTCCAGTTATTTAAAATAATTATTTTTAATATGGTTCTTATTAGATTACAAAGGAAACTGTTCTTGACAATTGCCTTAAAAATATATCTTTAAGTGTTTTCCTCTCCTTTTCATAATGAAATATTTTACCCACTATCAGATGATACTGCAAGCAGATGTGTCTTCATTTAGATGCATATAAAAACCCGAATTTGTAGAAGAGCTTCCAAGTGCTATTGCAATCCTTCCTCCCTGTCTTCCTTCTTTCCTGCCTTCCTACCATCCTTCCTGCCTTCTTTCTCTCTCTGTGTCATTAATCTGAAACCCTATGATGGGAGCAGCAAAAGGTAAAACTGGGCTCTAGCATTCAGAATATTTTCAGAGATCTTGAAACACTTTTCCACCATTTTGAGGCTGAGCATAATTTTTTTTAGACTTTTTTTTTTTAGCAGCTTAAGTTTTACAGCAGCATTGAGCAGAAAGTAGAGAGTTCCCATATACAGCTCCCCCCAGCCCCCAGTTACCTTTATTCCTAACATCTTATGTGTTACATTTGTTCAAATTGATGAGCCAATATTTGTACATTCATTGTTGTTGCTAACTAAAGTTCATAGTTTACAGTAGGTTTTTGTGTGTGTTGTGTTATTTTTATTAGAAAGACATATAATGGGTGGAGCCCTGATATTCCCAGGGCCTCTGGTGAGTGGAAGCGAAGGAACTGCAGCAATGCTGCTGTGTGCAAGAGAGAGTGGTGCTTGTGACAAAGATGAAGAGAAAAAAGGACAGGCTAGGCAGACAGAAGGAGAGGAGGCTAATGGCACATGGGCTCCATTGGGGGATACTGCCAGTGAATCACTCCATATCTGATGTCTGAGCCCAGAGCCAGCAGCATGCTATGCATGAGATATAAGTCAACCCAGTAGTACTTTTTCTTGATCACACACTCCTCGTAGTTTTTCTTCCTGTACATTTGCTCTGAGGAAGTCTATGAGGAATAATCTCAATCTCTGTTTGATGAGCATTTTCAGCATTTCAAATGAAGTGTACACAGATTATACAATGACAATAGATCTGCCCTTAGAATCCAGCTCTTCAGCAACCCCCCTCCCAAATGTAAATGGTCTATCCTATTGCAATAGTGCTTTCAGAAGCATCTGAATCTGTTGGGTGAATAATGACATAAAAGAAGCCACTCTTATCCTACATTTTTGGGTACTGTTCATTATCTAGATGAACAAAACTTAATCATCAACTCCACTCAGTAAGTCAATCTGGAGACACATTTATGGCCCATCAGGATGCAGCCCCACTCAGCTGAAGTACTGGATAGCCTTGGATTAGGCTCTTACTATGAAGAGGACACTTGAAAACCCCAACTACAAACATTCTCCAGATCAAATTTATTTCTGCCTTCCTCTGAGGTAATGGATTTTAGAACTTCTACCAACTGATAATTCAAACTTTTGAGAGGATCCAAAGTTGTTTGCTAAGGATGTTTTAACCTTGCCTGCTGGTTGATATTTTTTACAAATTACCTCTATCTTCCCAATGAGAGCTTTTCATTTAAATAATAAAGTGTGAACTTTGGCATCTATTTAGCTGGTTTATGAGACACAAGGCTCTCCTTTCTATCAATTAAATGAAATACCTAAACTTCAGGCATTTGCCTTCACTGTGTACTCAAAATATTTACTATTCCACTCTGATTAAAATCCCAGCTGATACAATTTTTATTCAAAGGATGAAGTCTAATGCAGTGGTTCTCATCCCTGCCTCTGAGTTAGATAAAGCCAGTGGAGTTTGGAAAATATGGATTCTTCGCCCTTCAAAGCTTTGTGGCTCAGACTTTTGGGTTAGGTTATATATTTTTAATAGCCCCACAAATGAGTCTTGTGCAGTCAGCCTGGCCCAGATGACCACAGGCCATATGCAATATATTTCAGCACTGGAAGAACCCTAAGGTAGTCTGAAAAATAATGTCTAATGAGAACACTGCAAATTTTATGATACGATTTTTTTTTTTTTTAGAAATGATGAATCTCCAAACAGCAGTTTAATCTTGTGATCATAAATGGCCTTCAGAGCCAGATAAACCTTGACCAAGTAACTTAACTCCTCTAAGTTTCCTTGTATCTTAAGTGGGGATTATAGTAATTATATTGCAAGTGGAGTGGAGATGATGTGAATTAAATGTCCTCACAGTGCCAGGCATATATAGAATGCTCAGCAAAGAGTACCCATTACCATAGAAGATCTGTGGAACCACTCCCTGAGGAGAAGAGTGTACCTTTGGATTCTCCTATTGCTTCCTGTCTTAATTAGAAGCTGCAGAAAATTAGGTACTTATGCTTCATTGCTTATCATCTCTACAGACATGCCTTTATAGAATCATCATATAATGAAATGCTCTTAATTTATAATAAGGAGTACTAAGATAAAGCCACACAATTACTTTGAATCTTTTGCCAAATCACTGAAAACGTTGCTCACTGACCCTATGTAAAGATTCACCCATTGGTGTTGAATGCTAGGAAATATATATGTCTTCTAACATACCAGTATTCTTCCAATTATTGACAACGATTGCTATAAGACTCATTTTTCCTGTAAGCCATCACTATCAAGAACATAACTTCTGACCTAAATCTGATGCTAAACTACAGTAATTGTTCTTGGGCTATTTGTACTAGGTTCCTTTCTTGGTCCTTACTCCCAAGATCTTATTATTATCTACATATCATTCTTTCCCAGTATTTTTTCTTTTATTTTAAAAGTATCTCAAATAATGTAAGAAGTATATAGTTATAAACTAGTCTACTAATCAACTAAATTTCTCAGTCAGCTAATGCAGCAATAATACTGCATAACAAAACTCAATGTATTACAACCCAAACATTTCTTTTTTGTTTTTTGTTTTTTGTTTTTTGTTTTTGTGACCATTAAGGGGATCGCAACCCTTGCCTTGGTGTCACCCGCACCGCACTCAGCCAGGGAGCGCACTGGCCATCCCTATATAGGATCTGAACCGCGGCGGGAGCGCCACTACGCTCCCAGCGCCGCACTCTCCCGAGTGAGCCATGGGGCCGGCCCTACAACCCAAACATTTAATCTGTCAAAGCAAAACTTGCATTTGGCAAAGTAAAGCAGGCAAGGAAGACTGTTTAAGGCTGTTGCAATAGAGAACAGAGTACTCAATCTGAACTCAACTCCACTAAAACAAAGGGCTGGATAGTTTTTAAAGCTGGGATTGGGTGGGGTTGGGGGTGGATATAGGCCATCTATGCTTGCTAATGGCCTACTAATATTTTCTTCAAGTCGGGAAGTAGTTTTACACCTTGGAGCAAGGTGCCTGCTAAAGTTAAGCTCCTACCCTCTCACAGAAGCTGGGAGATAGGTGGTGCTATCTTTATGACTACATTTTAAAGAGATGGTTCCCAGGTCCTTGAGAAAGTCCTAAGCCATGAAACTGGCAAGAGGTATATACACACAGTGCTACTCTGCCATAAAAAAGGGTGAAACTCTGCCATGCACAGTAACATGGATGAACTTAGAGAAAATCATGTTAAGTGAAATAAGCCAGGCATAGAAAAGAAATACCACATGTCCTCACTCATAAGTGGGAGCTAAAAAAATCAACAAACAAAGGTACAATGATCACAATAATTCATTGAACTTTCAAAAGGAGAGAACAGAACTGAGGCCACCAGAGATGGGAGGGGAGCGGGGGTAATAGTGAGAAATTGGTAAAGGGCCACAAAAAATGATTACATTGTGCAATGTTGAATATCCTAATTATCCTGATTTCAGCATCACATATTGCACACATGTATTGATATTCAACGTTGTGTCCCACAGATATGTACAATCAATTACATTTCAATAGAAAATTTTAAAAACTGACAAAAGTATTTTTAAAAGATTTGCATCTCAAAGGGGCAGAGAAAGGATTTATAATGATGAGTTTTCTAAAGTAAATGCTCTAAGGAAAGGAAGGTCAGGAGTCTAGAAGAAGTCTATTTAAAATTCAGTCAAGATGAGGGGAAAGTTGGTCAGTTCTCACATGCAGAAGTCTGTGGTTCACTGTGGTTCTGCTGATTAAGACTGGGCTCACTTAGGCAGCTCTGTTTTAGGTTGTAAGTTAGCTAGACCTGGCTCCAGACTGTGGCTTGCAGGTTGTTCCACCTGTGGTATATTTTTATCAAAGTACAGCACTAAAGTTTGAAAATCAAGCTATAACATGCAATCAATTTAAATCCACTTATTGCATAACATCTGCCAATACCCATTGACCAAGCCAAGCCTTCTATCAAAGGGCTAGGGAAGAACATTCTACCTACAGTAATAGGGGAAGGGTGTGAATATTTGCTGAACAGTAATCCAAACTACCTCAGCAATCGACCAGCCAGCAAAAGCTAATAATTAACTAGAGAAGCAGATAACTGGCTTCTAACCAATAATTTTTTTCCAAAGTAGAAACATTCCAGGCACTTAAAAAATATTGCTTGTATGGCCCAACCTTTTTCCCATTCTCACTCCCATCTTAAGATATGGACAGGAAAAACAGACAAAAATACAATATGAAAATATTATGGAAGAAACAAAAATGAGAGGAGGGCCCCCAGTGTTTTAAACCCCTGATGCACCACTTCAAATTCATAATGGCATGGTAGAAAAAAATTGTATGAAATAATCGAATGGTCAGACACATACATGTGGACTTCAGCAAGCTACCATTAAAAAAGTTCAAAAGAGAAAAGACATGACCTTGATGAGAGAAACATAAATCACTATCATCTGGTAAAGCCTATAGATATGAGAAGAGAAAACAGGTAACAATAACACAATTTAATAATAGAATGCTAGACTGGATGCTCTATGAAGCTAACTAATCAAGGGAAAATAGAAAGAAGCTCTTTGATAAACTCAGCTTTAGAAAGAGCAGTTATAAAAGCTCAACTAAGGCACAAAAGGAAGAATGTATATAAATTAGTGCTTCTCAAACTTTTATCTCAGAAATTCTTTAAATTCTTAAAAATTGTTAAGAACTCCAAAAAGCTTTTGTTTAGGCACCTTATGGTATTAATATATAACATATTAGAAACTAAAACCGAAAAATCTGAAAGGTTTATTCATTTATTTAAAAACGAAATAATACACCATTACATATCAACATAAATAACATTTTAGTGAAAAATTACTGCATTTTCCAAAAAAAATTAATTTAGGTATACTTGAGGAAGAAAGTTAACCATGAACATATGCCTCCATTCCCTTCCCCCAGCCCCACAAAATGATTCAGACATATAGATGACAGCAGAAAAACCAGTAAATTCAGCTCTATAAACAAAACAGCCTAAAATATTTATCACCAGCTAAATGCTAGTTCCGTGACACTTTGAAGAAAGAATGGATTTGATCTAGTCTTGACATTAAATTGTTCTGCATTGTAGACTGGTGTTTTGAAGAATTATTTAAAATGAATTCAATTTTACACATGAAAGAGACTTTCTGTGATTACTAAAGTTATTGGTTCTCGAATTTTCTCTCCATTGACCCCACTTTCTCTGCACTTGTTAGATCCCTTTCCCTGTAATTTGTTTATTTTGAAACCTGGTAAGTATTACTCTTCTTAGTCCCTGCAAGAATGCTTAGTATCTCCAAACAGTGTGACTATCCAGACCAAAACCCAAATCTTTCAAGAAATCTACATTTCACTTATTACCAGGATGAAATTATATAATGACAGATTCAGGCTCATAATCGTCTGCATGGTATGTTGAGTGCTTTTACTTAGAATTCATTTTGGTTAAATATGGATTAAGGTTTTGAAAAAAAAAAAGATAACAATTATAATTAGAACAGTAAATGTGCAAGAATACCTGCCTGGCAAAAAAGCAAATGAACTTTTAGAGAATCTAAATTTAGAGAATTTTTGCAGCTCAGAAAAAAGGCAAAAAAGTTATTTTGAGGCAGTCCTTACATTAAGTACCATATTTTTTAAAATTGGGAGAATGTATCCTTATTTCACTATTGTTAGTTACAAGGCTGCTTCTGAATTTAAGGTATTAGACAGGAGTTGGAACTGACGTAGGGCCAAAATCTACATTCTAATCCCACCTCTCCTGTGGGGCCTTGACCCCGTCATCTAGCCATTCCAAGCCTCATTCTTTGTCAACTGAAATGTGTGGGCACTGCTAGATAATCAGTAAGGGTCCCTTTTCATTCTATTGTTACATGATTTTAAGAGGAAGAATCTCTTATTGACAAAATTGGACAGAAGTGGGCTGATAATAATTATTAAATGACAGAAGAAATTGAATATAATGAGGATGAGCATAAAGGAAATCTGAGAATACGACCATTTGAATGTATAGTTAGAAAGGATTTAAATAAAACAGAAACATCAAGAACTGCTGAAAAGTTCTTGGCAGGAAATAGAAAGTGCTTTATTTCTGGTACAGTTTTTCCTCCTAAGTGCTCCTGTAACACCCCATACTTACCCATATCATAGAATTTATCACATTCTATATTGTAAATTGCTTTACTTGTTCATGTCCTCTCTGTCTGTAACCTTCTTGGAGCTGCAGGAAGTGGGGGCAGGGACTGCAGCAAGCACTGTATTTTTTTCATCATTGATTCTGCTACAGTTAGAGCTAGGCTTGATACACAGCAAATACTCTGTGAATATTTATTGAGTGAAAGCAGCAATTCCCTTCTTTTCTATATTAACACTATTCAAATTCTATTTTTTTTTTTTTTTTTTTTTTTTACTTTCCACCAACCGAGCACATCATCTCACTTATATCAGAGCAGGGAAGAGCAAACTTTGTCCTGCAGGCCACATTTCCCCACCACCTATTTTTGTAAATAAAATTTTGTTAAAACACAGTCACATCCATTTATTTACATATTGTCTAGGGCTATTTTTTTTTTTTTTTTTTTTTTTGCCTTATAATGGCAAAGTTGATTAGCTGTGAAAAAGCCTGATTAACCTGCAAAACCAAAAATATTTCGTCTTTGTCCTTTTATAGAAAAGAATTGCTGATTTCTGACTCGGAGTTATAAGAAAATCATGACTAATTAAAATAAGACAACTTAAATCAGCAATAAAAATCACCTATCATCCTTTGAACTTAGTTTCATAAAGATCACAAGTTTCTGTAGTTAACAGATAGGTTTCTTTTTCATCATTTACATGTCAAAACTTTAGCCTTCTTTGTTTCTGTATATAAACACAGATATTTTATGTTACAAAGAATGTTGCAATAGTCTGGCCTCTGAAAGTCCCTATTTCCCACACAAGTGATGCTTTTCATTCATCATTTAAAGAGATTTATTCTCTCTGGTGTTAGTGAATTGCTGCCTGACACATCCGGCCTGCACACCAGGGTACCCGGCAAGCTTTTCGTCACCAGCAGCCTCACCCTAAGTTCCTTGTTACTTCTTTATCAAGGATGCTATATTTCATGATTAAAGAAAGCTAAAGAAAAATAACAGAGAGATTGGCAGAGCAAATGGGCTAAAATACACAGAAGAAATAAATTGATATTTTCTTGCTTGGAAATTTCCAAACAGGTAATGGGAATGACAAACAATAGAATTATGACACTTTTCACATTCTGAGAGTATGGTCAAGGCAGTCCAAATTTTATTCCCACAATTTTCTTTTGTGATTAAATGACTTAGATAGTGGCACTTAGGAAGGCCAGTAAAGACAATTGGTTACATAAACATCAAAGATGAGAGAATGGACATTCAGGGTCCCTGGATGTTAGCCAGTGCACCAGGCCAACCCGGGGTACCTGTGCTGGCTCTTTCATTTTGTGCTCCTTACAAATGTAACTCAAACATGATAAATGTTGTGAGCTTACAAGAAAGCAAGGGTAAACACATGGGAATAAAAGTTTACAAAACAAAAAAGCATACTCTTTTGCTTAAGTTTCAGAGAAAAATATACAAAAATAATTTTATTTTGAAAGATTGCCATGGTAGAAAGAGAACTATAAAAAGGTTCTCTGAATAAATGCTGTTGCTGAATCACTCTATGGACATCATCTTAAACTATAATTTTTGATGTCTTCATAAGCATCTGGAACAACTAAATTATTAAAAATATCAAAAAGGATGGGAGCAGTCTTAATGTTTATAACAAGAAAGTAAAACTATCAAGTATGTTTACATCAGGAAATTTCTTTTTTTTCTTTTTTTAAAAATTGAAACATAATTGATGATACATATTTGTGGAGTACAGACTTGATGTCCGTATTTGTGCACAATATATGACGATCGTATCAGGATAGCTGGCATATTCGTCATTACAAAACGTATTCATTTTTTGTGTCTATTAACTAGTTGCTCCTTGTCTTTTAGGAAGGTGTCAGGTGACTGAGAAGAATTTTGAGGAGAATTCTTAGTGTTAAAGATCTAGCTGGAAACAACTTTACTGACTAAAATATGTATTCTTAAGCACTTTCATATTTCTAATGTTATTTTCTTTCTAATAAGGAATTTATGTGTGTTTCTTCAACCAAGACTCAATGTATTCTCTTTGTAGATAAGAATTTACATAAGATATGCAAAACATGAGAAATATTTATATGCATTCACTTTTGTGTTATCTATAAAAATATTTGTAAGAACATTGCCCATTATATGCCCCAGATCTCTATATTTAATTCCCAGTGAGATACATTTTCCTTGAGTTTGGGATAAAGATAAATTTATCTTCACTAAGAAACAGTTTTCCTCCTTTTATCCTACAAGGTTTGAGTCACTTTTTATATTTCTCTCTTCCCTATATCTCCTGGGAAACTCAAGGCTAAATATTATGGTCAAATGTAGTAGCTGTATTTTTTCCTTTTGTTTGTCATGTTAACATTTATTTCTTTTCTCAACTTCATTTCTCTCTTGCCCTTCTTCCCTCAATTTTTTTAAATTTAATTTTATTTTCATGGTTTTATAGATGCTTTAAATCCCTTTTCTCTATTAAAGAAGTCAATGAGTATGGAGCCTAGGTAAACACTGATCAAATACCTTGTGTGTTATTGTCAAGTAATTACTGTTTTTCACTCTGAGACTCCCTTCTCCTTATCAGCCAGATGAATGCCTCCCCATCCTTCAAGGCTGAGCTCAAGAGTCTCCTGTTTGTTCTCCCTTCTCTGTTCCAGAAAGCAGAGTCAATCACTTTGCAGCAACACTGCACCTGCTTCTGCAATTCATTCATCACACAGCATCTTTCTGTTTGCATCTATCTCTACTTACAGTTTTCAGCCTCTTCTGAGTAATGACTGCACTTCTTTTAATTTTCTATGCCCAATATCTAGTTTTTATGCCCAACTGGTAGCCCAATACCAGGCAAACAGTAGGTATTAACCAATGTGTGTACATGAGACAAATGAATTAATGAATTTTAAAATTAGGAAAAAATGCAATACTTTGGAAGTGTTTATGATAGTGAAGACATGGATTGGCAAGCATCCATGGTGTTCCCTCTAAATAACCAATGCCACACTATGAGCTATTCAAGGAAAGGAGGAGGACATAATAGTACCTGCTTGGCTAGGAGCATAAAACTTCAAATTGTGATACATTTAAGGAGTTCTGATAAGGGTAAAATTAGTATAGGTTTAAATAGTTATATAATTTTTAATACTTGGAACTGTCTTTTTTAATGGTGACATTGTTGATTGTTCATAGCTGTGGGATACAGGGTTGAATATCATTGCCTGTGTGCATTATATGATGCTCAAATCAGGATAATTAGTATACTCATCATTATACAATGCAATTGTTTTTTGTGGCGCTTTAGCAAGTCCTCCCTTAAGCCTCTCCCCCCTCCCCTTTTCCCCCATCTCGTAACTTCAGTTCTGTTCTCTCCTTTTGGAAGTTCAATGTATTATTGTGTTTGCTGTATTTTTCTATTTTTCTTTCTTTTTTTAAAATTTATTTTTTAGTTCCCACTTATGAGTGAGGATATGCAGTATTTCTCTTTCTCTCCTAGTTTATTTCACTCTAAGTTCATCTATGTTGCTGCAAATGGTAGTATTTCATTCTTTTTATGGCAGAGTAGTATTTCATTGTGTACCTATACCACATTTTCCATCTGGTCGTCTGATGATGGACATTTAGGTTTGTGCCAGCTCTTGACTATTGTAAATAGAGCTGTGACAAACATGGCGGTGTAGGTGTATCCCTTTGACATGATGATTTCCATTCTTTTGGGTATATACCCAGCAGTGGGATTGCTGGATCATATGGCAGTTCTATCTGTAGTTGTTTGAAGAACCTCCATACTGTTTTCGGTAATGGCTGTACTAATTTACAGTCCCACCAACAGTGTAGGAGTGTTCCATTTTCTCCGCATCCTTGCCAGCATTTGTTATTTTTCATCTTTTTTATAATAGCCAGTCCAACTGGCATGAGATGATATCTCAACATGGTTTGGATTTACATTTTCCTACCTGACTTCAAATTATACAATAAAACTATAGTAACCAAAACAGAATTATACTGGTGTAAAAACAGACACTCTGACCAATTGAACAGAATAGAGAACTCAGAAATCAACCCACAAATTTACAGCCAACTGATCTTTTAAAAAGGCACCAAGAATATTCATTGGGGAAAAGACAGCCTCTTCAATAAATAGTGCTGAGAAAACTGGACATCCACATGTAGGAGAATGAAACTAGACCAATATCTCTCACAATATAATAAAATCAACTCAAAATGGATTAAAAACTTAAATATAAGACCTGACACTATAAAACTCCTGAAAGAAAACATAGGGGAAACACTTCAGGAAGTTGGACTGGTTCATTATGAATGTGATCCCCAAAACACAGGCAACAAAAGGAAAAATAAACAAATGGATTATGTAAAACTAAAAAGCTGTACAGCAAAAGAAACAACAGAGTGAAAAGACAACCTACAGAGTGGAAGAAAATATTTGCAAACTATGCATCTGACAAGGGATTAATATCTAGAATATACATGGAAGTCAAACAAGTACACAGTAAAAAAAAAAAAACCCAATTAAAAAATGGGCATGGGAACTGAGTAGGCGTTTCTCAAAGGAGGGTATACAAAAGGCCAACATGTGGAACCATCTTAACATGCATTCCAGATAAGGTGGTAGGACAGAATAAGCAATTAAGCAAAACAATAACAATGGCTTATTCCGGGAATGGTAAGAAGACTTGTTTGAGAGATTTGAAAGGTGGGTGATGATTAAAGATTAGTGGACAATCTAGTTATGTAAGTAATTGTGTTAATGCATAGAGGGTAGGAGTGAGATCATGGCAAAGCCTTAAGACCCAGGTACGGTTATACCTGATGTGCATAAAAAGCTATTGCTCACTTTTGAACAAGGGAATGACTAGATTAAAAAGTAGATTAATTGACAACAGTACAAATAGTAAATTATAAACTAGAGGGAGGGAGATAGATTATATAGGAGACATAAGAAATCCAGGTATGGAAAGGGGAGGGCCCACATTAGAATTCTTATGCCTGCATAGAAGCAAACATTTCTATCTGGAAAACATGTCAAGGCAAGAATCATGAGCCTTCTTAGATGATAAGCTATGGGTGAATAATAAGCCACAATACTACTTAGATGTCAAAAATCTCACCATATGAATATTGAAAATTAATAAATTTAATATATGCTTTACTAGGGTTGGTCTTGAAAATCATAAATCTGAAGAGAAAATGCAATTCTCAGATGTATGATGATGCTAAACATTGATCATTTCTTGTAATAGTTTAACACGGAGGATAATTTACATTCCTCATTATTTTAATGTTGATTATTTTTAAAGCTCTAGTTTATAGACTTTACAAGTGACAACAGAACTATCCATTTGTATATAACATAGTCACCTATGACAGGGTTAATATTAGTTGTCTAGGGCTGATATAACAAAATATTACAAATTGGATAAGTTATAAACTAGAGGGAGGGAGGATAAACAGCAGAAATTTATTTCCTCACAGTTCTGAAAGCTGGAAGTCCAAGATCAAGGTGTGGGCAGGTTTGGTTTCTCCTGAGGCCCCTCTCCTTGGCATGAAGAGTCTGCCTTCCTACTGTGTCTTCACATGGCCTTTCCTCTATGTGTAAGCACACCCCTGGTTTCTCTGCCTTTCTTATAAGGACATCAGTCCTATTGGATTAGGGCCCTAATAACAGCCTCTTTGTAACTCAACCATTTCTTCCAAGACCTTATCTCCAAATATGACTATGTTATGATATACTTGTGGTTGGGACTTTAACCTATGAATTTTGAGGGAACTTAACTCAGCTTAATAAAAGAGTTTATGACGGATATTTTCAACACAATAGTTTACATTTCATTTCTTCTTTCATGGTTTCAATACCTATTAAATGCATCTTCATGTGATGTAAAATTGCTTTCACAAATCAAAGAACCTCAGAAAATATGTTTATGTCATTCATCTAACTTTGTCCTTTTCCCTCCTCTCTGTGAGCTAATTTGAGTCTAAGTTAACACATTTCCGGCATTTAAGTTGACTCATATTTTATCCTTTCCCTTCTATAGTAACTAGAAAAATAAGTGGTCCCATATTAATTAACTTTTGTATTATAATCGCTCTCTCTTAAATTTTTAAAATTATTCATGATAAAAAACTTTTATAAAAGATATATCACCCTCTTCGATGTGCAAGTTTGAGCACGTTACTTAGATTTCTGTCCTCAGTTTTCTACTGAATGAGATAGAATAAATGTATTTATCCCATAGGATTTCTGTGAAGAGCAACTAAGACACTATATGTGAATATACATGGTCCCTTTCTCACTTTATGCCCCACTTCCTCCCATTAAACCCAAGAACAGGACCTGTTCTCAGAAGCTCAAAATCCAGTATCTCAAGATCCCTGATAAGAATAGTGTTTATTGTACTGTGTCTTAATAGTGATTCCTCATTCCTTTTGTGGTTTGTAGGGTTGTTTGTTGCTGAATTATATGTCCCAGATTTCTTTGGATTTTTTTTTTTTACATCTTATATCTGTTTTTAATTTTTCTTCTATTGCTTTCTCCACATCGTTTACCAGCTGTCACTTTTTTATTAAAATCAGTAAAACTTCTTCTACCAGGCTCCCAAACTTTAATTTGCTTTCTCAAATAACCTATGAGCTGAAAAATCAGATGATCAAGACTACTGGAGTTTGGGGAGATGTCAGGGAATAGTTATCAAGTCCCAACCCTGGATTTGGTGCTATGCTAGATGGTTTTTATGTCATCCAATCTTCATAACAACCCACGGAGGAGGTACTATTATTACTGGTATTTTGTACATGAGGACACCAACACTTCAGGAAGTAATCTGCTGAAAGACAAATATGTAGGAATGAGTAGAGTCCGTATATGAAATCAGATATTGCAACTCCAGATTCAATATCTCTACACCATATACTCTAAAGTGAGAGATTCCTGTAATGGATTCCTAGGGGTCTCAAGCCTGTCACACTCTACTGATCTAGTTATGTTTGTTACAGCACTTTTTTCAAAGATTGTAAGTACATTTATGACATTTAGCATTAGCTCTCTGCCAATTCAAATATAATAAAATTTAATCATGAGATAAAACAATTACTCAAGGAAATCTTGCTCAACAATCATCATAGAAAGTAGCTGATGTTCACTGAGTGATTACTATGTGCCAGTCTCTGTTCCAAGTTCTTTACACTTACTAATACATTTGCCACATTCAGTCTTCTCAATCACCTTGTGAGGTAAGTACTGTTATTATACCTCACCTATATTTGGGTGAGGAAGCTGAGGTTTTGAATAGTTAAGTAATTTTCCACTCGGCTGGTAACAAAGAGAGCTGGAATGCAAGTCCTGGCAGCTGAAAGTAACAGAACCAAAAAAAGATGGTCTCTTTAGCACTCAGCACTGAAAAAACAGAAGAATATTTCCAAAGTCTTACTCATTATTAATGGTTCGGGTTCATTGAGCAGAAAATATCTTTCCATGATGGAGTTCAGTCTCAGGAACCCAGAAATAATAATATAAAGCTCATTATAAAGTAGGTCAGAAGACTGAGGAATGGAGCCTACATATTTCATTAGTAAGTAACCCAGATGGACATCTTTCTACTGTTAACCTCAGAATCGTTGGCCAGGCCTAAATTCATTCCCTGTGTTTTTCTTATAGAAGACAGCTCTGGAGCTTAGTGGTCGCCTTCACTAATTCTACCCTTTGTGGGGCTGGGGGTGGTTCCTATCATCTTGATAGCTGCTGCCCTTCTTCCCTTTTCCATTTTGCTTTTAAGATCATCACACCTTTGATATATGGTTCACAGTCATCTTCTCTTTCCCACTTTGCCTGCATCCTCGAGGACTCAAGTTCTCAACTGAAGTTGAACAGACCCATTAAGAAACTTTCTTGATATTTTCAATTTTAGCAATAACCTAAATTATGTTCACCTTCACTAACCCAAAACTGGACCTTGTCATTACTTAGAACTTTCTTACTTCCAAACCTGTAACCACAGCTGACTACTTTTCAACTTTATTACCTCATCACCACTATATTGGCTCAGCTAACTCATAAAACCCAGATCCTTAACCTTTCCTTTTTATCCAAGGCTATTTCCAATCCCCAATCTTTTCCTTTCACCTCTTAGCCTCAACAGATTCCTCCCTCATTTCCTTCTCCATCCGATCTAGACCCCACAGTCCAACTTCCCATTGCTTAAATACCTCTGTTCTCACCATCTTAAATTCTTTAACTTCTCCTCCTATCACTTAAATCTGTATTGAAGAATCATTTCTCTAGTTTAATACCAACATCCAACTTTTCCTTTCCTACTCTTGACTGATGACAGAAAGGCTGAGAGCAGCATGACTGAAAATGACAAACTTATTATCTTCATCCACAATCTTGGCTAAATGACTTCTCCAAGTCTTCACTATGACCATTTTCAGAACCTCACTACTCCTTTTAAGCCTCCAACTTTGTCTTTGCCCTATTCACTTTTAGCAGTTACACTATTTTTTTCAGAAAGAAATAGAAATTACCAGTCATGAATAACCCATTCATCTTAATGTCCTTTCCTAATGTCTCAGAGAAAGTGCTATCACTACTCATAACCAGAGTCAGTTCTTCTACCTATGGTGAGATTCACTTCCCATCTCCTTAAGAATCTTACCCCATCAGTAATCTAATTTATCAGCTGCACATTCAACCTCTTTATAGAACTGAAGCCCACAGTCTACACCAGCTCCCACTAAGCATTACTGTCTGCACCAGCATTTTCTTCAGATAAATGTTTTCTGCCATTGTTACTGTCTTGAACCAAGCCTCTTAAGTGGCCAAAACCTCATGCTGCCAAAACATGTATGTTTGCTTGTATATGTGCACACACACACATTGTGTGTGTGTGTGTGTGTGTGTGTGTGTGTGTGTGATAGATAGAGAGAGAGAGAGAGAGAGTGAGTGAGTGTGGTGGGGAAAGTGGGGGTACATCAAAGTTTTCTGCTTATTCTTTCTCTTTTCACCCCAAGGGCTATTTTTAAGCAAAATCAAACTCTTGAGTCCAAAGATCTGATTTGCATCAGAAGTAAATAAATAGTAAAATTGCCATCAAGAAACTTATCCTAAATGTGTAGAACATTAAACATAAATTGATCTAATAATTTTGCCACAAATTATACATGTAAAAAACCTACTGCATCCTTTAAATGATCTTTTTTCTAAATTAAAGTCTAAAAGTCCTCTCAAAATATCTTTTTATGCTTTGTTTTTGATCATAAAATATATTTATAAAGTAGATACATAAAAGTCTACTAAATGTATTAAAAAATTAGTGAGATAAAGAAGTAATGGTAAAAAAAATCTGGTTATGCATTGCTATAAATAAGCCCATTCAAAAGCATATATCACTTATTTAAATAAATATACCAACAGCAATAGGGAATATATGAAGTATGATTGGAAATTCCCTATGAAATTTTAGGAATTTAAGAGTTGCCACTATAACTTCTGTCCACCAGAAAGAGAAGATGGCATTTTCTTTCAGAGCTATGGGAATGGTTATTCTCAACAGAAATTCCATAATAAAGAGCCTCAAGTAATTAATCACTAATAAAATTATGCAGGAGAACTCTCTAAGATAAAAAACATTGTCTGAGAAGGCATTAATATCTAGAATATACAAAGAATTAAAACAACTCAACAGTAAGAAAACAAGTAACCCAATTAAAAAATGAGCAAAGGAGCTGAATAGACATTTCTCATATGAAAATATACGAATGGCCAACAGACACATGAAAAAATGTTCAACATCATTCAGCATCAAGGAAATGCAAATCAAAATCTCACTGAGATATCATCTCACCCCTGTTAGACTAGCTATTATCAAAAAGACAGAATAACAAATGCTGGCGAGGATGTGGAGAAAGGGAAACCCTTCTACACTGTCGGTGGGACTACAAATTAGTACAGCCATTATGGAAAACAGTATGGAGGTTCCTCCCACAACTACAGATAGAACTGCCATACAATCCAGCAAGCTCATTGCTGGGTACATACCCAAAGGAATGGAAATTATTATGTCAAAGGGATACCTGCACTCCCATGTTTATCACAGCTCTCTTTACAATAGCTGAGAGTTGGAATTAACCTAAATGTCCATCAACAGAAGACTAGATAAGGAAAGTATCATATGTACACTCAATGGAGTACTACTCTTCCATCAAAAAGAGTGAAATTTTGCCATCTGCAGCAACCTGATGAACTTAGAGAAAATTATGTTTAGTGAAATAAGGCAAGCACAGAAAGTGAAATATCGAATGTCCTCACTCATAAGTGGGAGCTAAAATAAAGAAAGAAAAGAAAGTAAGTAAGAAGGAAAGAAATAATCACAATAATACATTGAACTTTCAAAAAAAAAAAAGAGAGGAAACAGAACTGTGGCTATTAGAGTTGGGAAAGGGGGAGGGGGAAGTGAGTTAGCAAGAAATTAGGTAAGGGTCCCAAAGACTGATTATGTTTTGTGAACATGAGTATACTAACTATCCTGATTTGATCACCACATATTGTACACATGTATTGACATTTGATTCTGTATCCCACAAATACATATAATCAATTATTTTTCAACAAAAAAACTGTCAAAAAAAGAAAGAAAGAAAGAAAACATGTGAAAAAGATAAATGTTAATCTTAGGCCAGTGGTTTCTTCCACCACAAACTAGTAATCTTTGACTCCATTCTAAACAGAGACGGTCCTGCCAATTGGATGCTACCATAGCTTCCCTGAATGGGATCAGGACTACAGGACACACATAACCCCAAAGAACACCACTTCCTTTCCTATGTCCTGTGGCTTAAGAATGAAACAGAGCCAGGAGAAAATTTTTGTTTGGACTACTTTATGTGAAATCAAGCATAAAATATAATAGATATGGGAATCACCAAAAAGTCAAGGAATAGACATTAAATGACAAAAAGATACTGATTGCTAGACCAGTAAAGCAAGGGAATTTGGAGAGACAAAATACTAAACATGTTGTTGTGTATGTGGGGATTGGGAGATGGTGAAAGGTGACAGTGATTCTTTTGATAGGAATACTTTATAATCACAGCAGGAGGCAGCCTTCCAGCCTTGAGGTCCCAAAGAGGCTACATTTTGAGAAGCAACAAACAGAATTGGATATTGCCCTGTATATATACTATAAGGAAAAGTATGGCCTGGCCCACAAACACGTTGTGAGTTGAATCCATTTTTGCCACTTGCAAAACAGTTCCCTCCATCTTCCTGCTTTCCACCCCAAATCCCAACTGCATTTCCATTTCATTAGAAAATCTGAAAATCACTTCTGTTAAGGAGAGAGTGGAAAGGATAGGAAGAACTCGCTGTTTGGCTTGGAGAGTGTGTGACAAAGGGATCTGCTCACAGGACAGTGAGGGAAGACCTCTAGAAATTCAGGATGCTGGAGAACTACCCCATCCCCTTGCCAGATGCACCTTCTCCCGTGGAACCAGGGAGAAGGTAATGGGGCACACACAGTTGGGTCAAGGAGTGGATGGGCAGAGGAACAACCACCAGGGTGTAAAATATGCCCTTGGCAATTTCATCAAAGGATACTGGAAAATGCTATAACCTCTCCTCTCTTGCATCTGTTATAGAAGAAATACTATACCCCTTTCTCACCAAATGAAATTGCGAGAATGATTGATAATGTGCTTTCATGTTTGCAACTTATTCTGAGAAAGATGCCATATAAATAGAATTTATGATTATTATGACTCTGGTTGCCCAGATTTCTTAATAAAGTTCAGAAATTTTACTAGGAGCACAGATATCAGGCAGTTGTGAAAAGCATCATGAATACTTCAGACTGCCCACTGAGCAGACTTTGGAAAATATTTTTATTTCCCTCTGTACTTTATTCATTCTCCTGACACTAAAATGAACTTTGAAAATGACAGCATCTGCTGTCCACTCATCAAAAGATTGGGCCTTAGACCATCTGTGTGACTTTTTGCTAAAATAAGGAGATTTAACTTTAAAACTATTGGCTAAATGCAAAAAAAAAAAAAAAAAAATCTCCTGAAAAGGTTAAAACCATAGTGAGGGACATCCTGGTGGCTAAAATTAGGCTTGTTCCTATTAGCAAAGGCCAGGGCCCACAGTGGAGAATTGTGGAGCCACCTTTGTTGAAAACATCCTGACCTTTTCATCATTGCTGGATTCCTGCAGAGCAGGAGACATAATATGTCCTGCTTTCAGTTTCTCATCTTCTGTGCTATCTTAATTTAAGAGCTGGCAAGGCCATTAAAAAAAATCAAACAGGTTGTCCTTTTAATTATATCCTTTTAATAAAATTTTAAAATAAAAATATATAATCCCTGGTAATATCTCAAGCTAGTGTTGCTTTTTCCTGTCATAGCTAGAAATAAAAGTGTGATAGCAGCTCTTAGCCATTCCCTCCTGAGTAGCTTAAAACACGAGGAAAATACCTTCAGTTCTTTCTCCCTTACTTGTACCTCTCTGTCCCAAGGTTTAGGAAGCTGTGGAAGCTGGAAAACTGAGACTTCAGAATTAAACCACTTGCACACTTAAAAAAAGGGTCACTTTTATTTGGTGGGGGGCCTCTAGTCAGGACTGAAGAAACCCAATTTCTAACTTTGCTTCAAGTTTTCATATGTTCAAAACAGAGAAAAATGAACGAAAATTACAGAAATAGCATCATATGAAGACAAAGTTGGTCAAATGAGTAGAACAGCCTTTAATGAAAGGCTTTCCAGCTTTGTCCTTAAAGATGTGGTAGTCCGTGATAGGAAATCATTTTCATCACATTACAATGAGTAGAATAATAATAAACAAACACACAAACAAACAAGCATATTGGTAGCTTATCTCTGAAAGCAGAAAATATCTCCAGGGAAGCCATCCATCTGCAGTCCTGCAACAGGAGGAAAGCCAATGGCATGTATTTCAGCATGGCATCTCTATAAAGGTGGAGAAATATAGCTTGTGAATAATGGCAGCCTCTCCCAAATAATCAAAATATTCCATGAGGCTGTGAGTTATCCTGAGTGTTGCTAATCGAACATCTATTCCATTTTCAAGTTCTAAATTGAGAATTTTAATGACATTCTACCACCTGAATTGCTTTTCTTAGCAGTGTTCTCTTTTTTTGGAGCCTAGGAATTATAATTGCTTACATAGTCTCTTTATAGTAATGAAATTAGCTTTGGTTTGATGATTCCTGTGGTAATGATATTCATTTATTTAATTTTAGCTGTATATTAATTATTTCATAGATCATGACAGGGAAAACTTTTAGCAAAATGAATAAGGGAATTTTGGTTTTTTTTAAAGTGCACTTATGTTCCTGTCCCCTTCTGCTCTTTAAGAAAACAAGGAGAACAAAAAATAAAAATATAAACTCAAATTTAAATAAAATTGGAGACTGATGACCAGAACAAACTAAATTATATGTAGAAAGACTTCCAAATACTTGTATGGTGAAGGTCAAATAGCGATGAAGATGCTGAGAAGGCACACCTGAAGCTAGAATTTCAAGCAATGAAGCAGAACACAGTTCTTCAAAGCAGGTTGTATGAATTTAACTAAGTGATCTGTATTAATGTCAACAGCAAAGCGAAAAGCTTTCATCATGGGCTTCCCCAAAAAGGCACAAAATCGCTTATTTCTAAACCCTAAAGAAGTACAGCTGTCAGGTTAGGACAATAGCTATGATAATTGTCTGGTTAGGGCAATTGTCGGAATCCTGCTGAGTAGCCAATTGTATTGCTAAGTGACTAAGCCAATTGTATTGTTAAAGCAATTCATAACTAAAGCCAAAACATTTCATTATTTTAGTTACACTAAGTTTCCATTTGTATTATCAGGGCTACAGCTCAGACCCTTCAAACCCATTGTACAGACTGGGTTACCAGACCCCTCACATGCCTGGCTGGGTCACCACCCAGACCCCTCACAGGCCAGGCTGGGTCACCACCCAGACCCCTCACAGGCCAGGCTGGGTCACCAGACCACTCGCATGCCAGGCTGGGTCATAGACCCCTCACAGGCAGGTCCAAACTAGGTAATTGGGAAAGATCCTGGTAGACATTGCCAGATGACACGAGCTCAGTCCTCAGCAATGGCAGCAGCAGCAGCAGCAGCAGCAGTGGCAGTGGCTTCTCAGGCATCCAGGGGGCACTGGCAGCAACAGCCTCCAGCAACAGTAGCAGCCTCCCTGTAGCCCCCCCCCCCCTCACCAGGGACAACCCCGGGGCAGGGGGTGACGTGGACCAGAGCCACTCATCCTTTATACTTAAGTCCATAACCCAGGACACCTGGGTGCCCATGCACGTCTACATCAGACAATAACCAAGGAACACCTGGGCGCACATGCAGATTTACATCAAATGCTCAGCAAGACTCCAAATGCCTGAGGGACCCTGACCATTTATATTTACTTGTCCTACAACAGCCTAAAATAAATCATGAGGAAACAATGAGACCATCTACATACAGGGTGTTGTGGTCATCCAGAAGAAATGAAATAGATGATACCCAAAATTTGGTTGGAATGTTCAGGCTGATGGTGCCACACACACCCCAGAAGTGCATGGAAAGGTTTATTACTCACATAATGAGATGTTCTAGGTAAAGTGGAGTGGTTGCTATGAATATTCAAAAATATCTTGAGAGATAGGAACAGGAGATGGTGTGGGTTTTTAAAATTGTGGTTAGAAGGAGGGACCTGGGTAAGAGTTCATACAACAGGTAGGAGCTGGCATGATTTGAAACTCCAACTGGACCAACAAGGGAACACCTGGGCATTTTTACCATCTTGCCCAGATTGAAGCAGAAGGGAAAGAGGCAAGATGAGTCTGAAGAGTTGTCAGTGGTTACACATCAAAACATACAGTAAGACTCTATTACAAAAAGACCGTCTATGGAAGCATTGGCCTATACTCTTCTAAAATGTCAATATAAAGATGCAAAAGCATACAGAACTATTCCTTATTAAAGAAGATGAAAAACATGACAACTAAATTCAATATGTAATCTTAGATTGGAAACTGGATCAAAATGTTAAAAATGCTCTAAAATAAATTATTGGGACAACTGGTAAATTTTAAGCATAAATGATACGTAGTTATTTTGTATGACGTTAAACTTCCTGAATTTAAATGATTATACTGTGGTTATTTCAGAGGATGCATTTTTGTTGTTGTTAGAATATACATCAAGTATTTCTGGATAATGAATTGTGAAGTTTTCAAATGATCAGTAAATAATAATATTTATATATGCACATTTTAAGGGCAAATATACATTTAATGAAGAGAGAAAAGGGAGGGGTTATCTCATATAGTAAGAGTAGGTGCAGAGTATGCATGATTACTTTCTTGCAAATTATCCGTATCTTCAAATTTTTTCCAAAAGTAAAAGGTGAAATAAAGGAAGTAGTGTGGATTCTCTTTATTGGAAATAAAGGAGCAGGATTCATGAACAAATAAACGGTAGTTCCTTGGGCCATTCTGTACCACTAAGCATAACAGAGGAGGACCCACAATTTAAGGATACACACAGGAGACTACCTTTGTAGGGTGGAAGAGAGAGATGAAGCTCAGAGCTGCAACTTTTTGTTGAATGTGAAGACAAAAACAATCCATATACTCATATACAGCCTGGATCATACTAAATAACTTCTCTCCATACCAGGAAGAAAATCTACAAACCCAGATGAATTCCTTGGCCAATCTGAACAAAAACCTGCCAATAGACAGTCCAGGAAAAATTTACTTCAGGCAATCAACACAAAGAAATGAGCTAGAGGAAATGGATAAATTCCTAGAAACACACAACATATCAAGATAGAATCCAAAAGAAATAGAAAGCCTGGAAAGAATAATACAAATAAAAAGACTGAATCACTAATCAAAAACTGCCCAACAAAGAAAAGCCCAGGATCTGATGGCTTCACATGTAAATACTACAGAGCAAAGAAGAATTAATACCAATCTTAAACTCTTATAAAAAGACATAAAACAGATAACATCTCCAAATTTATTTTATGATGCCAGCATTGCCCTGATACCAAAGCCAGACAAAGACATCACAAGAAAACTACATGCCAATATCTTTTATGAGCATAGATGCAAAAATTTCAATAAAATATTAGCAAACCAAATTCAATAGAACATAAAAAGGATTATACACAATAACCAAGTAGGATTTATCCATAGGAAGCAAGAATGGTTCAACATAGACCAATTTATAAAAGAGATACTCCACATTTGAAGGACAAAATACACCACAAAATGAAGGACAAAAACCACATTATCTCAATAGATGCAGAAAAAGCATTTGACAAAATTCAACATCATTTCATGATTAAAAACCTCAACAAATTAGATATAGAAGGAATGTATCTCAACACAATAAAGACCATTTATGACAAGCCCACAACTGATATCATATTCAATGGGGAAAAACTGAAAGCTTTTTCTATAATAGCAGGAGCAAGACAAGGATGCCTACTCTTCCCACTTTTATTTAACACAGTACTGGAAGTCCTAGCCAGAGAATTAGGAAAGAAAAATAAATAAAAAGCATCAAAATTGGAAAGAAAGAAGTAAAATTATCTCTGAAGACAACATGATCATATATGTAGAAAACTTTAGATACAACAAAAACCCTATTAAAACTAATTTCAAAGTTTAACAAAATTTCAAGATACAAAATCAACATACAAAAATCAATAGCATTTCTATACACTAACAATGAATTATCCAAAAAGAAAATGATAATTTAAAAAATTCTGTTTATAATAGCAGCAAAAGGAACTAAATGCTTACAAAATACATACCCAAAGAGGCGAAGGACTTGTACAATAAAAAGTATAAAACATTGATGAAGGATATTAAAGAAGGCACAGATAAATGGAAAGATAATGTGCATTCATGGTTTGGAGGAATTCATATTGATAAAATGTCCATACCACCTAGAGTGATCTACAGATTCAATGTAATCCCTACCAAAATCTCAATGGCATTTTTTATGCAAATAGAAAAAACAATTCTAAAATTCCTGTGGAACCACAGAAGACCTGGAATAACTAAAGCAATCTCGAAGAAGAAAAGTAAAACTGGAAGCATCACAATTCCTGATTTCAAAATATATTACAAAGCTACAGAAATCAGAACAGTATGGTACTGGCATAAAAACAGATATATAGACCAACAGAACAAAATAAAGACATGAGAAATAAATCCAAACTTTACAGTCACTTGATATTCCACAAGAGTGTCAAGAACACAAAATGTTGACAAGATAGTCTCTCCAATAAATGGTGTTGGGAAAACTGAATGACCACATGCAGAAGCATAAAATTGGGCCCTTATTTCACACTATAAACAAAAATCAATTCAAAATTGATTAAAGACATGAAACATAAGACATGAAACCATAAAACTACTAGAAGAAAATAGGGAAAAGTTTTTGTGAAATTGGGTTAGCAAAGAATTTTGGCTGTGATGCCAAAAGCACAGAAAACGAAAGCAAAAATAAACAAGTGTGATTCCAAAAAGCTGAAAAGCTTCTACACAGCAAAGAAAACAATCAACAGACTGAAAAGGCAAGCTAAGGAAAAGGAAGAAAATGTTAGCAACCCATGCATCTGATAAGCATTAATAACCAAAATATATAAGGAACTCAAACAAAGCAATAGAAAAAAAATGAATAACTCAATTTTAAAAAAGGCAAAGGACCTGAATAGACATTTCTTTAAAAGACATTCAAATGGCCAACAGGTATATGAAAAGGTGCTGAACATCACTAATCATCAAGGAAATGCAAATCAAAACCACAATGATATATTACTTCACACCTGTGAAAATGGCTATTATCAAAAAGACAAGAGATAGCAAGTGTTGGCAAGGATATGAAGGAAAGGGAACCCTTGCACACTGTTGGTAGGACTGTAAACTGGCATAGCCATTATGGAAAAACAGTATGGAGGTTTCTCAAAAAATTAAAAATTGAAATGCCATATGATCCAGCAACCCCACATCTGTATATATCCAAAGGAAATGAAATTTGGATTTCAAAGAGGTATCTCTATTTGCATGTTCACTGCAGCATTATTTGTGATAGCCAATATATGGAAAAAACTTAAATGTCCATCAACTGATGATTGGATATGGAAAATTTGGTATATGTACATGTGTATATACATATATATATACATACAGAATATTATTCAGCCTTTAAAAAGAAGGAAATCCAATCATTTGTAATAACATGGATGAACCTGGAGGATATTATGCTAAGTAAAATAAGCCAGACACAGAAAGACAAATATGTCATGATCTCACTTATATGTGGAATCTAAAATAGTCAAATTAATAGAAGAAGAAAGTAGAATGGTAGTTGCCGGGGGAGAGGGGTTGGGGGAATGGTGAGATGTTGATCAAAGAACATAAACTTTCAGCTATGAAGGACAAATGCATTCTGACCCAACGTATAGCATGATGACTACAGTTAACAAAACTGTATTCTATACTTGAATTTTTCTACAAGGGTAGATCTTAAATAGTCTTACCTCCCACACCCCCCACATATACAAAGAAAGAAAATTGATATGTGAGGTAATTGATATGTTAATTAGCTTGATTGTGGTAATCATTTCACAATGTCTACAGATATTAAAGCATTAAGTTGTATACCTTAAACATATACCATTCCTATGTGTCAATTAGACCTCAATACAGCTGGGAAAAAAAAAAAAAAAAGAAAGAAAAGAAACCAGCATATTTTCTATGCAAAGACCAAATAACCAGTATTTTGAGGAGCCTATGGTGTGCAAACCTGAACAGTTTATTTTTCTTGAATCAATACCTTCAGGCATGCCATGTTAAATTTACTTTCCAGTCCCTTAAGGACACCTTGGGGAGATTCCATTACTTTTCAGACACTGTTAGTTCTTAACACTCTAGTCAAATGGTAATTTTCAATCAGACACTATTTAAAGCTCCTCTTCCCCCAACATATATCAGACCTGAGCTGGAGGGACCTGGATAGAGAAGAGGGGCATGAAAAGACACTCCTCCGCTCCCCTTTCTTTTCCTCTCTCTTCTGGATCGAACTACTCCAGCACTGGGGGTTGACAGAAAAAATTAGGGGAAAAGACACTTACCTTTTATTTAAGGGGACACTGATATATTTTATGGGACACCAATTTCTTTGTTGTGAGTCTTTTCTGACTGGCACTGAGTGGCTATAGATATCTTTTGTGTCTCAGGAGCCTAAATGGTAGCTCACCCATAATAAACCATACACATGAGGCTCTGGGGTCGGGGGGTGTCTACCCTGTGTTTAATTCTGGTTTTAGCTCAACTTCTACTACTACTTCCTTAGTATACGTGTTAGTCTGTTTTGTGTTGCTATAACAGAAATACCTGAAACTGGGTAATTTATAAAGAACGGAGGTTTATTTGGCTTATGATACTGGCACGGCTGAATCTGGTGTGGGCCTTAGGCTGCTTCTTCTCATGGCAGAAAAGTGGCAGGGAGACGGTGGGTACAAGCAGATCACATGGTGAGAGGAAGCAAGAGGTGGGGGGGAGGTGCCAGGGTCTTTTCTACAACCAGCTCTCAGTGAACTAATAGAGCGAGAACTCACTCAGGACCCCCACCCCCTAGGAGAGCATTAATCCATTCATGAGGGATCCACCTTCATGACTCAAACAGCTTCCAGCACTGCCACATTGGGGATCAGATTTCCACATGAGTTTCGGCAGGTCATCGCATCCAAATTCTATCAGTATATTTAACAACATCTTGCTGCTGGGATCTCCTCAACCAGAAGATGTCTGTCTTGGTAGGCTGATGCTAGCCAAGCAGCTGAAGCCTATCTACCCCCTAAAGTGCCCTGGACACACTGGCTGCTTTGTCTCCTTGTCACATCAAGTAGAGAGAGAGAGCAGGCTGTTCTCTCACAAACCTCTCCTACTCCACCATATTCCTCCAATCCTCTTATCCCTATTTACATAAGAAGAGTAGATTGGCAACACTTCTGCTGCCTAAGCAAATGGCCAACTAGGAAAGAGAACATCAGACTTACCTTTTTATAGGCATTTTCTACCATGAGATTCTCTTCTAGCATTTCCCTAAAATTTGGTTTTACGTTGAATTAGTGTAGGAATGCTGGTCATAACTCATTCCATCCTCATGACCTTCAGAGCCCTGGCTTCAATGAATATGATCATTCCTTTGCACAGGTTGCTTAGTAACTGAGGAAGGACTAGAAACAGAATGCTATGCTTGTGTAAGATAAGGGGAGTAACTCTAGAAACCCCAGAGATAAGCAAGAGGTGGCTGCAAGGTTCCTTGGGACTCTTACACTTCCAAAGCCTTTCTCTCTTTATCGTAACTTTACTTTTGTCTCTAAGTCTCTAATGAGCTTCAACTCCTCCTCCCTGGGGTTGCAAAGAAAGCAGCTGTGCAGCACCCAGACTGATACTTCACCTGATGCATTCCCTATAAGTAAATCATCCATCAATAATTATAAAAAATTCCTTGTAAACTGTAGGGAGTGGCCTTCTTTTTTCTTCAGTCTTGAGATACCTTCTCAGTTTGGTGAGAATTAACTGTTAGCTCACATTCAGACAATTAGGTAATAGCCTCTTACCACCAATATACGCTGGAGACTATCTATGGTGACTTTTCTTTTCAGCTTTACCTTCTCCCCATTTCTTTGGCTATAGACAGAGACTGCAAATGTCATAAACTATATATAACTAAAATTGGGAAAGAGGGAAAGAATGCAAAAGATAGCACAGTTTTGTGTCTTTTTTATTGTGAAGAACTGAGGGACAAAAGACAGGATTTCAGTTTATTAATCAAGAATAGAGATGTGAGTATGTATAAAAGTAAAAAACAATAAATACCAAGAAAATGTCAAAACACGTAACATAAATATAATATGAAGTAGTTGGAGGGAGGAGAGGAGAAGGCAATGAAAATGTGCTTATTTTCTCAATATTCATACTGGCTATAGAAATACAAGTTTAAATACATGAAGTTATAAATATAAAGATAATATCTAAAGTATAATAAAAATATAAACATTCTGAATTATAAGCAGAAATATAACAGATAAAGGATACCATACAGTGTAATAAAAGGTGAAATCAAAAGAAGCACTAAAATTAGAAAATTTAACATAGTATATGAAGACTAACTGAAACAAAACTAGTATATAATGTCAATTAATGTAAATGAGCCAAAACCTTCCCTTTTGAATAATAAAGTATAAATGAAATGCTTTCCGCTTACAGCAGATCTCCAACTCTCAAATGAGAAGGAACTCAGAAATGTCAAAAATAAGATGAACAAAACCCCCCAAACTGAAAACAAATAAACAAACAAAACAGGAAAATATAAGCAAAAATAAAGTAAGACTTACAATCTTGTCAGAAAAGACTGACAAATAAAATCATTTTATAATGATGAGGAGTACAGTCTACAATAAAAATCAAATAATCATAAAATTTTCTTCTCCAAATAACAATAACATTAAAATATATTCACCCACAATTATATGAATACAATGTAAAAATATTCATATTAGTAAAATCTAATTCACTTCTTTCTATCCATAAAAGTTGAAGTGAATGAAAGTAACTAAAGAATGAGAGACCTAAATAAAAATAAGTATATTCTGATAACTGTGTATTTATATCCTAAAAACAGGAAAATACCTTCTCAAGTGTCTATGGAACATTTACAAAAATTGACCATGTATTCATCAACAAAGTAAACATTATTAAATTCTTATACTCCAAGATCACAAAGCAGAAAAAAAAAACCCTCACAAAACCAAATGTGAAAATGAAGAACAGTTAGAAAGTAGCATTAATAAAAATGCTCCATATCAAACTATTTAAAATCAAACAAAATCAATGGTAAAAGAACAATAGAAAATTCCATAGTCTTAAATACACACATTAATTCACCAGAAAGAATAAAAATCAATCATTTGTTGAAGTAAAATTAGAAAAAGACATAGAAAAATATTTTTTTAGAAAACTAAAAACAGTAGAAGACAAATTAATAAAGATATGTATTAGTCTGCTTCTGTTGCTTAATACAGAATTTCTGAAACTGAGTAATTTGTAAAGAAATAAAATTTACTTCTCACAGTTTGGAGGCTGGGAAGTCCAAGGTCCAGGGAGCACATCTGGTTAGGGCCTTCTATAGCAACTCGGGGTATCACATGTAGAGAATGGGCTAAACAAGAGAGCTAACCTGCTCACTAGCTCTCCTTATGAAGCCATCAGAACCGCACCTATTACCACCCGTTAAACTATTATCTCATTATTCTGTAAATGGATAAATCCATTCACAAGGGCATAGTCCAATCAACTTTTAAAGGACCCATCATAATAGGATTTCCCACCCTCTTAAATACTGTTACAGTGGGGATTAAGTTTCCAGTACATGAAACTCTGGGAGGCACATTAAAACTCAAGCAAGACAACAAGCAAAAATGTATAATTATAAAGCAGAAAAATGATAGAACTAGTGAATAAAACAAACAAACAAAAAAGGTTAAAAAGATGCATAGAATGTAAGAAATGAGAATGAGGAAATAACCATATGATTAGAAAATTAAAATATTCTTGTGAGATAACTATTCAACTCTGCAGTAACTTGAAAATATACATAAAATAGATAATTTTCCAGGAAATTTTAACTCTTCAAACTAGCCAAAGATGACATAGAAAATCTAAAAGAACGATACCATATGAGAATTACAGGATTGCCAGAGTGTCCTTCTCAAAATGATAGCCATGGGGAGTGACTAATGCTGTTTAAAATGCTCTAATACTGTTTAAACTTTTGTAGAGCATGTAAAAAGAAAAGCTTTCTAATTACTATTTAATGAAATGAGCATAAAAGTGACATTAAAACTTGAGAAAGTCCCCCAAAGAAAACCATTAGACAAATTTCAAATATAAGCAAACACAATTTAGCAACAAATATTAACTAATTGAAAGACATCAATTTGTTGAAAGAGAAATTACACTATGACTAGATATGTAGTGAAATAAACAGTTATTTTAACAGCAGGAAATTTAATGATCCAGTTCACCATATTGATAATGTAAAGGTTAAAAATAACTTTCTTTCCTATATGTTGCTATGACATTTAGGAAAATTCAACAATCTTAAAAACAAACAAAAAATAGGACCATCAGGTTATGTCCTAACCACATTGTCTCACTCTCTCCCTTCCCCTTCCCCCTGTTTTTCTCTCTCCCTCCCTCCTCTTTCTTTGCCCCATAGGGAGATCCAAGAAGCCTCTACAGGGGTTCAGACATGTGCCCTAAGAAGGTTATGTAGGAAATGAATAGTGGAAATGATTTGTATGTCTACACAACTTCAACCCAAATAACATAAGATAAATTAGGATCCTCATGTCACATCCCTAGTTGATTCCGTTATGAAAAACAAGTTAAAATATATCCAAACTTCAATACTGAACTGGTAGCGTTGATATAAGTGAACACTTAATTAGGTGAGATGCTTGATGGGAACACCTGCATTGTTTGGAGGAAAATTATGAGACAAATACAAAAGGTTATTAGTTACTGGCAGAGCTCACTCTCTTATAATGCAGATTGGAGAAAATGGTATAGCATGAAATTGCTTTACACATCTGTCAAAAGCAAACTAAGATGATTATATCCTATTTCACACTGTTTTGAACGTTGAGGTTATTTTTTTTTTAATTTTAGAATCATAATCTTATTGCTGTGACAGTATGATACCAAGTTCTACTTTAATGTGCTATAAAAATAAAGAATAATTTAAATGAGTTATTGAAAAACACAGAAATTTTGTTCAGGTAATGAATTGGACAAGGGTAAAAAGAACACTAAATAATAAAAATATTTTGAAAGATGCCTGTATGCTGGTATCATATATACACATGCTGTCAGTATGTGAAAATTCTTATCATCATATGTTCCATAAGAAACAAGTCTGTAAGAAGTATACAAGCCATGTTAATGTCATCACAGATTAATAGTTTAATATAACTGCATACACTGCTACAAATAGTTTATATAACTATATACACTGTTAGAAATAAATAAAATATTGTTCCTTCTTTAAAATTTCTGGAGCAATAATTAATCCTCTCCCAGAAAAAGATCTGATGCTAATTTACTTTCATTTAGGATTGATAAACATAAAGCAATGGGAAATTACTACAGAATAAAAATAAATTTATGTGCAGAACTTTTAGAAGTGCAGATTTGGTGCCATAAAGAGAGGACTGAAGCTGGAAAGGAAACCTTCACAGGACATAATAGAGGTCTCTGTCTTCAAAGGCAAATCAATCCTCTTTCTATAAGAGTCATCCCAGGATCAGTCAGAGGGAGACAGAGGGCATTATAGGGAAATGATCAGGAGAAGAAAGGTGTGAAATAGGTTAGCTTAGCAGGTGCGGGCAAGCAGCTTGATATTGGAGAAGAAAGCATCCGAGAAATGATGCAGTAAAAGATAAGACAGAGGAGCAGATAAGGGTGAGAGGGTGTTTGGTACCATACCAAGAATTATGAGCTTCATTGAGAGTAAAATGTGTTAGAAATGATTTTACCCAGGAGAGGATGTAATATTAAGGTTTAGAAGGTCAATTTGTTGATAGTACGGAGGATGGATAGGAGAGGTGTGAGGTTAGAGAAAAATAGCCTTTCAGATCATTCCAAGAAATGATGAATACCTGAACTAAGGCAATAAAATAAAAATGCAGCAGAAAACTCAGGCATAAGGGATGCTGTGGATTTAGAATCTATGGAACTTTGCAATCGATGTGAATAACCTAGGGTATAGATGAATAACCTAGTTTCTGTCGGGTGATTGGGTGGATGTTGTTCTTTTCATTAACATCAGAAGTACAAGACAAACGGTTCAGAAGAAACAAGGTGAGTTTACTCCAGTGAAGTAAAGAGAAGGATGCAGGACTTTCAGCACGGCAGTTGGAGCTCAGTAGGGAGATCAGGCAGAGAGAGAGATTCATCTATTTCAAGACATAGGTGGGAGTCACACAGAATTTACTAATGAGTCTTCTGGTAAACTGTAAATGCTGGTAAACAGCATTATGGCTCTGGATGTTCACAGTGCCGAGACTGTACTCATCTAAATGCAAACTCTTTATTGTACATACAAGGCCCTGGTTAATTTTCCCACTGCCTCTGTCTCCAACATCGTTTCTCCCACCTTCTCTTTTCTTTCTCCACTCTAGCCACACTGAAATTCTTTCAGTTCTCAACAATGATTTTGGTGACAAAAATCTGCCCATTCCTTCTGCCTGGAATTCCCCGTCTTCCCTGTCCTCCCCTCACCTCCCCCCAAACCAAACCCAAATCCTGAATATGTTAACCCTTTCTCATCTGCTAGGTCAAAGATACCTTACGTGATATTACAATCTAATGTAGGTTTCTCAACCCTGTTATTTTAATTCTGTAATTATTTTATTCATAACCTATGTTAATTTACAATTATTTGCTTCTACGAACTTTCTCTGTCCTCTCCAATTAGACCAGACAATAAACCGTATGCAGGCAGGAGCCAGGTCTCTCTTGTACACTGTTTTATCTTGAAGCCCTGGAGCAGTGCTGGACACCTGAAAAGAATGCAATACTGTTGAATGAAGGAATAAAAGAATAAAGAAATAATCGTGAATCTAATTATTATAGAGGAGAAAAGAGTACAAATCATGAAATTTTCTTGGCTTAATTTGGGTGTCTCTCTACCAAACATGTAGACTCCTAATTGATAGTTCTCCATTTTTCTCTGTGTAATAGGTCCAGCATGTGGCCTATTACACATGAGTGAGCCTGGGAAAACCACTGGCTTTCCTAGGTCTAAATACCAGAATTATTTGCATTCTGTAACCTTAAGCTAATTGCTTACTTCTCTAAGCTTCAACTTCCTCATCATCAAATGGGGTGAACAATACCTATCTCATGGGTTTGAGGTACAGGTTGAATGATAAAATGATTCAATCCCTCTTCTAGATCCTGACTCTCAGGAAATAGGGGCAATTGCCAATCTGCTCACACGCCTAAGCAAACACACTGCAATCTGCTGTAACAGGTGACAGTGACTGTCTTACTTCTAATTTTAACTATTGAAAATCTCCAATATAAGCAAAATTAGAAAAAATATGTGATGAATCACCATGTACCTACTAAGTAGCTTCAGCTAATATCAGCTCATGGTCAAGGTAATTTCATCTGACACCCACTTACTTCATATCTTTTAGATTACTTGAAGCAAATCTCAGATATAAAATGATAAAGTGATAAATGATCCAAATATGGATCATTTTATCTGTGTTTTTAGATATATGTGCAAAACTTATGTTATATTTTAAAATGCATCCACAATACTATTTCACACTTAAAAATAACAATGGCTTTGTAATATAATCAAATATTTAAATGATCCCAATTGCAGTACATACCCACATAGAGCTAATTGCTACTGGGCATAGACCAGAGTTTCTTTTTTCTTTTTTTGGTCCAGCTTTATTGACATATAATTGACAATAAAAACTGTATATATTCAAAGTTCATAATGTGATGATTCCATACATGTATACATTGTGTAATGATTACCACAATGCTTCCGTCACCACACATAGTTACCATCTGTGTGTGGGGCTGGGTGGGTGAGGATGCGAAATTTACTCTCATCAAATGTGAAGTACACGATACAGTGTGATGAGCTATAATCACTGTGTTGTACATCAGATTCCCAGAACTTATTCATTTCATAACTGAAATTTTGTACTCTTTGACCAATATCTCCCCATTTCCCCTTTCCCTTTGCTCCTGGAAACCACCATTCTACTCTTTTCCTCTATGAGTTTGACCATGTAAGATTCCTAATATAAGTGAGGCCATACATTATTTGTCTTTCTATGTCTGGCTTATTTCACTTAGCGTAGTGTCCTCCAGGTTTATCCATATTGTCACAAGTAACAGGATTTCTTTTTTTATGGCTTAATAATACTCCATTGTGTATATACCATAATTTCTATCTGTCAACAAACACTTAGGTTGCTTTTATATCTTGGCTATTGTGAGTAATGCTGCAATGGATATGGGAGTGCAAATACCTCTCCAAGATACTGATTTCATTTTCTTCAGAAACATATCCAGTAGTGGGATTGCTGAATCATGTGGTAGTTCTACTTCTAATTTTTTGAGTAACCTCTGTACTGTTTCCCACAATGGCTGCACCAATTTACAATCCCACCAACAGTGTACAAGGGTTTCCTTTTTTCCCCACCTTTGGCAATACTTGTTACCTCTTGTCTTTTTGAAAAAAGCCATCATAACAGGTGTAAGATGATATCTCATTGTGGTTTTGATTTGCATTTCCCTGATGATTAGCTATGTTGAACATTTTTTTATATGTTGAGTATCTGTTCATGTTCTTTGGAAAAATGTGTATTCAGGCCCTTTTTCTATTTGTAAATCAATTATTTGGTTTTTTGCTATTCAGTTGTGTGAGTTCCTTATATATTTAGGACACTAAACCCTTCTCAGATATACGGTGTGCAAATATTTTCTCCATCTGTAGGTCATCTTTTCATTTTATTGATTGTTTTCTTTGCTGTGCAAAAGCTTTTTAGTTTGATACAATTCTGCTTGTTTATTTTTGCTTTGTTTTCTGTGCTTTTGCCAAAAAATCATCACCAAGAGCAATGTCAAAGAGCTTTTTCCTTATGTATCTTCTAGGAGTTTTATGGTTTTAGGTCTTACATTTGTCATCAGTTCTCTTAGAGTTAATTTTCATAAATAGTATAAGACAAGGGTCTAATTTTATTCTTTTGCATGGGGATATTCAGTTTTCCCAACATTATTTATTGAAGAGACTGTCCTTTCCTCACTGTGTGTTTGTGGTGCCTTGTCAAAGATTAGTTGACCACTCCATACAGTTTATTTGCAGGCTCTCTATTCCATTCCATTGGTCTCTGTGTCTGCTTTTACTCCAGAACCACATTGTTTTGATTATTATAGAGCAGGGTTTATATATTAATACCTTCCAGGTTGAAGGCACAATGGCCTTCAATTGAGGCAAAAATCATCCTGCTGCATCCTCACAGGAAATAACTTGGAGTTTGAGTAAATACAGCCTCACTGTCCACCTACACTCTGATATCCTGTTGAAGCTCCTCATTGACTAAACCTAACTGGAGGCCCCAGAGCATGAAAATCCTGTTAGTATATTCAGTATAGGTCAATTACCCAGACTAGAGAGCAGAATGAGATAAAAAGGGTGAAAGTGGATTTGTAGGGGCAAACATACATATTAGCATATAAGTGATCTGTGCAACCCTTGCAGAATTTACACACACATGCACAGACGTACAAATACACACATATATACACATTACCCTATTCACTAAAATGTTCCCCATACTTCACACTCATGGTTCTGAAACTGTAAATTAACAAAATAAAGTACTCAAGAGAACATGGATTAGAATGGGTTGTAGGAGTATTTGGAAGGAACAGTTATGAAGTAGTTTAAAAAAATAGAAAGCAAATCATTTGCAATTTCAGTTTCAATACCTTAATAAAATGTAATTACTTGCTACAAAAGATTATGAGGTTTGGCTTCCTCCAAAACATTCATGATTTTATTCTTTTTCCTTTCTTTACTACAGAGTCTAAAAAGCACCAAACACTTGCTTATCCAGACTCTCTTGCAGCTAGTCATGGCCATGTAATTTGATTTCAGTTAGTGAGATGTAAGTAGCAGATACTGGGTAGGAACTCTTAGAAATATTTAAATGGGACAGAAAACTCTAGAATCATATTCTTTGGCTTTTTTCTCTTTCCCCCTTCCTCTTGCTGAGTAGGCCTATGCAATACCTACAGGGAAAGCAAATGTTTTCAAGCATTAGGGTGAAAGCCACCCACTGAGGGTAGTGGAGCAGGAAAACAGAGGACCTTGCCATCTAAACAACATCCTTGAGCAATTTTACCACACATAGACTGCCTCATCTTCTTTTGAAGAAATAAAAGCCCTTTTCTACTTAAACTGGTGATTGATCTACATTCTGTCACTTGAAGTAAACAGAACTTCCTGGTTGATAAACATGCTAATTTTCTTACTTTTAACAAGAACTTTCCATTAAAAAGTTAGGCTGTTGGCAGGTAGTCAAGGATCACTAGGATGCCTCCTAAATTTTTTATTCCTTTGAGCTTCTGTTAGTTGCTCATTCTAGCCACCTATATTTTAATACCATAGGAAGTATGAGGAAATACGGTTTTTTTGGATCCATCCACTGAAATAAAGCTTGGGCTTAGAACCAGATGTTTTTGCTTCTTACAGCAACTTTAACTATACTTATAAAAATTAAAATAAGTATGGTTTATCTCCCATAGGCTACAGAGCTAGTCCTTCAAAGAGAATGCATCAGTATGATTCCATATCATTTAGGGAAGTAGGGTTTCATATATGAAAGCAAAAAAAAATCTTCCTTTTAAAATGAGTTTTCAGATGTCTTTTTGCCATCTACCTTATGCCCTCATGATTCTCTCTATGAAATTAAAGGTGCAGTTCCACAATCAAAGACTAGGCCCAATGGATAGCAATTCTAGACCTTTCTAATTTAGTACCTCTTGCCCCAGATCATTTGGAATTTGGTTAAAGACTGTTTATAAGGAAGTGGAAAGCATTTTATGTTTAATATATTTAAAATATTATTTTAAGAGGCCAGGCCAGTGGCTCACTCGGAGAGAGCGGCGCTGGTAGCGCTGAGGCTGTGGGTTCTGATCCTATATAGGGATGGCCAGTGCACTCACTGGCTGAGCGTGGTGCAGACAACACTGTGCCGAGGGTTGCAATCCCCTTACCAGTCAGAAAAATAAAAAAAATAAATAAAAATATTATTTAAAAAATAATTTTAAAAAATATGTGTCTTAGAATTGCTCAATTATCATAACTGAAAATTTTATAGCATTCTCTTTTATTTACATTATTGTTTTCATCAATTTTCACATCTATACCTACTTTTTTCTACCACTTTTCCCTTTAAAATAAAATGGCATAGAAGAAAAACAGTATGTACAAACTGAAACACTTGATTCTTGGTCCCAGCTCTGCAATGGTCACCTTGCCCGTAGCATGACTGACCTTGACAGGGGCTTGCCAGGAATCACAGTGCCAGCAGTTCGGTTGGCAAGGGAGGACTGAAGAGTGATTGACACAGTATTTTATGTTGTACTTATGATGGAGATTGAGGGAAGTGCCCTCATCATTCCCACTTTGCCCACCACTAACCCTGTGCATCTCCATTTCCTCATCTGTAAAATCCAGAGGCTGACTTAAAAATGAGCATTTTAAAATTCTGATTCTTGGCTCTCTATTATTTTATTTCCTAACTTCTATCATATTCCCACCACTCATATTCTTCTGATTCCAACATTTATTTTCTTCTTGCTGACTACTACCCAACTTCCCCTTCCACAAATAATCTCTACCATATCATCACTATGCCAAAGCCATTTTATCTCCTATGATTATTCTAGGCCATTTATATATATTTTATTTTTTATGATGTTTGATGAATTCCAGAAAAATTTGTCACATTAATATATTGTACAGTGCCTCTAACATGTGAAAGGTACTTGATATTCAAGATGTAAAAGTATTTTACATTATTAATCAATAAAAGCAATCATTTCTGTAGTTCACTTTATGTACCAGGGAATATTTCTAGGTGATTATTTTACACATATGATTATACCTCAAAAAATTAATGGAAAAATAGAATTAAAATATTTATCTTTCCATGAACTTTTTCAAATACCCTCATATTATGTTTAGTGATTCCATTAAAAATATTCCTAGTTGTTAGGTTTTACTCCCTTTTTAATAGGTTGACAATCTAAGGATTAAATGGGTTAAATATTAACCTATCCAAGGTCACATTGCTAGTGAATGAAATCATTCTGACTCAAGCTCAGGTCTCTTTGACTCCAAAATCTCTCCTTTAAACCCAGGGTTCTGCTGGCCACTAAGCAACACCACTTTTTAATGCATGCATTGGCTGGTGTCCTCACAAAAAGAAAAAATTGGGACATAGAGACATGCACATAGGAAGAATGTCATGTGAAGATAAAAGCAGAGATCAGGGTAGTGTTTCTACCAGCCAAAAAATGCCAAAGATTGCCAGCAAACCACCATAAACTAGGGGAGAACATGGAACAGATTCTCTCCCACAGCCCTCAGAAGGAATCAACCCTGCCAACACCTTGATCTTGGACTTCTAGCCTCCAAACTGTAAGAAAATTGTTAGCTATTGTTTAAGCCACTCAGTTTATGGTATTTTTCACAGGCACCATAACAAACTAATAGAGAAATGAAATGTGCCTCTGTAGATGGAATATAGCAGCACATGTCATTCTTGACTGTGGTTTAATTAAAAGTTCTTAAAGTATCTCTTAGCTCCGAATGTTTGTTCCCTCCTCCCCAGACATAGCTTTTTTTTTTTTTTTTTTAACTATCATTTTCATGCATTAGCATTTTTGAGCTGGTGTTTGGGTTAACCAGCCATCTGGGCGCCAAGAAAGATCAATGAATGGTATTCTGTTCTTTCCAACTTCAGTAGACATACTGTTGTGACTTTTGGGGACCTCAAGAAGAAAAGTCTGTGGAAAAAAAACCAAAAAAAAAAAAAACAAAAAAAACTTGTCTCCCCGCAGCTACTTTTCCAGGGATTTCAAACAAATAAAGAGCTCATCAATTTTGCAGTTCTCTCTCTCTACATATGGATATCTCTTTAACGATGCCTAAGGGTAGACTGGCCAGGCAGAAGAAAATACACTTCTTTGTCTGTCACTGCCATTTAAATATCCTCTTTGTTCCTTAGCCACTTCCATCCAGTTACTTGGTATGATGTCTGGCTATGACCAGTGGAGCTAATGCCCTGCATACCAAGCAGGCCTTCTGTAATATATACTTAGGTTACTCATTTCCCTTTTAGATAGGTGACACGTGCTATAATTTACTGCTCTCTCAGAAAAAGAAACCAAGACTAACAGGAGGTGTATCTTTTTTTTTTGTTAGAAAATAGATAAAAATAGAGGTCTGAGTGACTTCTACTGTAAAGGGCCCAGTACCCTGTATCACAGCAAAAATTGTTCTGGACAAAGATAGTCAAAGAAGAGAATTTTTAAGGATATTGCAGTAGGGGAGAGAGAACAAAACTAGTCTAAGGTCAACGCTGCTAAAACAGAGGGATGGAGAATTTTTAAGGCCGGGGGGTAGGGGGACGTTACAGGCCACCAGTGCCTGGTAATTGGCTTTACCCAAAGCAGAAGTGACAGGAGGTAGTTTTATAACTTGGAGCAAGATGCCCTGTGAAATTAGGCTTCTACCCTCCTGCAGAAACTGGAGATAGAGAGCTATCTTCCTTGAAGATTATATTTCAGAGGGATGACTTCAAAGTCTTTGAGAATGACATTCAGGGACAGTTCAGAGTTGTAAAACTGGCAAGACACTTTCAAAAATATTTCCATCTCAAAGGAGCAGAAAGAATTTATAATTACAAATTATCTAATGAAAATGCTCTAAGGAAAGGGAGTTCAGGGGCCTAGAGGCCAGGAGAAGCCTGTCTACAGTTCAGTCAAGCTGAAAGAAACTTGAAAGGCTGTCTTGGTCACTTGATGTGCATGTGGGTGGATGGTCACTTGATGTGCATGTGGGTGGATGGTTACAGCACAGGTTTATAATTATAAACTCGCCAAGGCTAGGAGGCATTGGAGACCACAACTGTAGCTCATGCTGTGTTCTTGAAATCAAGTCCAGATGTGCTTATCTCAAATGTTCTCCAGGCCTCACAATCCCAAAGGGGAAAACAAATTCTTGAACTAATTTTCTGGACAGTGTGGATTTCTAACTTTACCTTTTACCAGTGCAGTCAATTCTTTAGACCTAAATAGAATGTGTGTTCACAGGAAAAAATTCTAGGCACCCTACAATCAGCTCCTGGAATTTTGCTGTGAAGCATCCAGTTACAGTTTTCCTTCATGCAATTAACCAGGTAATTGACAAGTCTCCTGTGTGGATCAGAGATTCCTATATTGGATTGATCATCAAAAACACTTGAGGATTTTTAAAAATACAAATTTCCAGATCCTGTCCCTGGATATTTTAGATAGTCTACTTTCATGAATTCGAGGCATTTCCAGAGGATTAAAGTTTCTACAAAACACTCCACATTACAAATACTCAGACATGTTTAGGAACCAGTGGGTGAAGTTAACATTGTGGTGATAGCATGTCACATGAAATAATTGTGAAATTGATGTAGAATTTGTACCCATCCATCCCAGTTTGTAGTGAATTTTTTTAATCTTTAGTGTTTATTGAATAAATTGATTCAACTACTTGGTACACTGGATTAAAAAAAAGACACTCACTGTTCTTAATTACTCTTACACAGGCTTTCAGTTTCACAGAGTAATATTCTCCAAATAGAATTTACCAAATAAACAGGAAAAACTGACCTATTGAATTTATTATAAGTTCACTAATATCTTTTTAAGCAGGAAGAAGTGAATGACTTTGGCCTGCCTTTCCAAGCCACCCAGCCTGAGTACTTTGGTTTGGTGAACAAACCAAAGAATAACAGCTTCAGAGAAGGGCAAGACTTCCAGCTTCATCCCACAGCCTGAATTCCATTAGCTTGAGACTTTGAAACCACATCTGTTTTTCCTTAAGAAATTCAAACAATTTCCTAACCTCTTGGCTCTTAAGTAAAATGTTCAAGGGCTCACATAACAACACTTTGTTATATATAATGAATCTGTTAAATTTAAACTGTTTTGCAAGAAGAGGAAAAAGGGGGAATAAATAAATGGCTATAACACATCTGGTTAGGATCTGCAGAACCATTGCATTTTTTCTGTATCTTCAAAAGATTTCTTCTGTCACCCACTGCTTCATTTGAGTTCCTGCAGGCAGCAAAATTATGGAGAAGTCTTGTGTATAAAAATACAGTGTCTGGAGCTGTGTGTGACTTCCTGTTTGGCTGAAGTGGAGCTAGTCCTTGGACAGGCAGAAAGCAGCTGTAACAATCTGTGTTTAGAATAGAGCTGCTTGGTAGACACAAAGACGACTCAGAGGGATCTGTAACACATCTCTATTGAAATATTGCACAATTTGTGAATTTGTTTGTGCAAGATTTAATTCTAGACATTTATAGGTTGCATAAACAAAAAAGACATAGGAGAGATAAGGTAAAAGGATTCAGTGGAAAAAACCAATGCTTAATAGATTTGATCAGATATGACAAATTATGTGCCAGAATGACTGAATCTATCTTGCTTTAATTTGGGGTGTGGATGTGTGTCTGTGTGTGGGTATGTGGACATAGCAAAGATCTATACAACTAAGGAGAAGTGGAGATTTTAAGAATTTAAAGGATATTTCAGATGAATCAGTTGTAATATCGCCTTTTTCATTTCTAATTTTTGTTATTTGAGTCTTCTCTCTTCTTTTTTTTTGTTACCCATGCTAATGGTTTGTCAATTTTATTTATCTTTTCAAAAAACCAACTTTTTGATTCGTTGATCTTTTGAATTGTTTTTTGGTTTTCAATTTCATTCAGTTCTGCTCTGATCTTAATGATTTCTTTCCGTCTGCTAACTTTAGGATTGGATTGTTCTTGTTTTTCTAGTTCTTTAAGGTGAAGTGTTAGGTTGTTCACTTGCCATCTTTCCATTCTTCTGAAGTGAGCATTTAATGCAATAAATTTTCCCCTCAATACTGCTTTTGCAGTATCCCACAGGTTTTGGTATGATGTATCATTGTTTTCATTAGTTTCAATAAACTTTTTGATTTCCTGCTTGATTTCTTCTTGGACCCATATGTCATTAAGTAGAATGCTGTTTAATTTCCATGTGTTTGTATAGTTTCCAGAGTTTTGTTTGTTATTAATTTCTAGTTTTAATCCATTGTGGTCTGAGAAGATACATGGGATAATTCCAATTTTTTTGAATTTATTGAGACTTGATTTGTGACCTAATATGTGATCTATCCTGGAGAATGATCCATGTGCTGATGAGAAGAATGAATATTCTGAGGTTGTTGGGTGGAATGTTCTGTAGATATCTGCCAATTCCAAGGAATCATTCGAGACTACTATAAACAACTATATGCCAACAAATTTGAAAATCTGGAGGAAATGGATAAATTTCTGGACACACACAAGCTCCCAAAACTGAACCGTGAAGACGTAGAAAATTTGAACAGACCAATAACAATAAAGGAGATTGAAGCTGTTATCAGAAGGCTCCCAACAAAGAAAAGCCCAGGACCAGATGGATTCACAGCAGAATTTTACCAAACATTCAAAGAGGAATTGACACCGATTCTTTACAAACTATTCCAAAAGATTGAAACGGACGCAAATCTCCCAAACTCATTCTATGAAGCAAACATCATCCTGATACCAAAACCAGGTAAAGATATAACCAAAAAAGAAAACTACAGGCCGATATCCTTGATGAATATAGATGCAAAAATCCTCACTAAAATACTAGCAAACAGAATACAGCAACACATACGAAAAATTATTCATCACGATCAAGTGGGATTCATCCCAGGGATGCAAGGTTGGTTCAACATACGCAAATCAATAAATGTGATACACCATATTAATAAACTCAAACACAAGGACCATATGATCATCTCTATAGATGCTGAAAAAGCATTTGATAAAGTTCAGCACTCGTTCATGACAAAGACCCTCTATAAGTTAGGTATAGAGGGAAAGTATCTCAACATAATTAAAGCCATATATGACAAACCCACTGCCAATATCATCCTGAATGGGGAAAAGCTGAAAGCTTTTCCTTTAAGAACAGGCACTAGACAAGGATGCCCACTCTCACCACTCCTATTCAACATAGTGTTGGAAGTACTAGCCAGAGCAATCAGAGAAGAGAAGGAAATAAAGGGCATCCAGATTGGAAAAGATGAAGTCAAACTGTCCCTGTTTGCAGATGACATGATCCTATATATCGAACAGCCTAAAACCTCTACAAAAAAACTGTTGGAATTGATAAATGATTTCAGCACAGTAGCAGGATACAAAATCAACACACAAAAATCAGTAGCATTTCTTTTCTCCAATAGTGAACATGCAGAAGGAGAAATCAAGAAAGCCTGCCCATTTACAATAGCCACCAAAAAAATAAAATACTTAGGAATTGAGTTAACCAAGGAGGTGAAAAATCTCTATAATGAGAACTACAAACCACTGCTGAGAGAAATTAGAGAGGATACAAGAAGATGGAAAGATATTCCATGCTCTTGGATTGGAAGAATCAACATAGTGAAAATGTCCATACTACCCAAAGTGATATACAAATTCAATGCAATCCCCATCAAAATTCCAAAGACATTTTTCTCAGAAATGGAAAAAACTATTCAGACATTTATATGGAACAATAAAAGACCACGAATAGCCAAAGCAATGCTCAGCAAAAAAAATAAAGCTGGAGGCATAACACTACCTGACTTTAAGCTATACTACAAAGCTATAATAACCAAAACAGTATGGTACTGGCATAAAAACAGACACACTGACCAATGGAATAGAATAGAGAATCCAGAAATCAACCCACACACTTACTGCCATCTGATCTTTGACAAAGGCACCAAGCCTATTCACTGGGGAAGGGACTGCCTCTTCAGCAAGTGGTGTTGGGATAACTGGATATCGATATGCAGGAGAATGAAACTAGATCCATACCTCTCACCGTATACTAAAATCAACTCAAAATGGATTAAGGATTTAAATATACACCCTGAGACAATAAAACTTCTTAAAGAAAACATAGGGGAAACACTTCAGGAAATAGGACTGGGCACAGACTTCATGAATACGACCCCAAAAGCACGGGCAACCAAAGGAAAAATAAACAAATGGGATTATATCAAACTAAAAAGCTTCTGCACAGCAAAAGAAACAATTAAAAGAGTTAAAAGACAACCAACAGAGTGGGAGAAAATATTTGCAAAATATACATCTGACAAAGGATTAATATCCAGAATATATAAGGAACTCAAACAACTTTACAAGAAGAAAACAAGCAACCCAATTAAAAAATGGGCAAAAGAGCTAAGTAGGCATTTCTCTAAGGAAGATATCCAAATGGCCAACAGACATATGAAAAAATGCTCAACATCACTCAGCATCCGGGAAATGCAAATCAAAACCACATTGAGATACCATCTAACCCCAGTTAGGATGGCTAAAATCCAAAAGACTCTGAACGATAAATGCTGGCGAGGCTGCGGAGAAAAAGGAACTCTCATACATTGTTGGTGGGACTGCAAAATGGTGCAGCCTCTATGGAAAATGGTATGGAGGTTCCTTAAACAATTGCAAATAGATCTACCATACGACCCAGCCATCCCACTGTTGGGAATATACCCAGAGGAATGGAAATCATCAAGTCGAAGGTATACTTGTTCCCCAATGTTCATCGCAGCACTCTTTACAATAGCCAAGAGTTGGAACCAGCCCAAATGCCCATCATCAGATGAGTGGATACGGAAAATGTGGTACATCTACACAATGGAATACTACTCAGCTATAAAAACGAATGAAATACTGCCATTTGCAACAACATGGATGGACCTTGAGAGAATTATATTAAGTGAAACAAGTCAGGCACAGAAAGAGAAATACCACATGTTCTCACTTATTGGAGGGAGCTAAAAGTTAATATATAAATTCACACACACGCATACACACATACACACACAAATGGGGGGGGGAAGAAGATATAACAACCACAATTATTTGAAGTTGATACAACAAACAAACAGAAAGGACATTGTTGGGGGGGAGGGGGGGAGGGAGAAGGGAGGGAGGTTTTGGTGATGGGGAGCATTAATCAGCTACAATGTATATCGACAAAATAAAATTTAAAAAAAAAAAAAAAAAAAGAATTTAAAGGATAGAGAACTTCAACTACTTAAAACTGAGAAATCCAGGTATTTTACACCTTATGATTTTTTAATTAATTACATAAAAATAATTACTGATTAGTTTTACCTTACAGATGCTTCCTTTATATTTGGCAACATATAAAACTGAATGCTAACAGTAAAGGGAAAAGATCTTTTAAAATAATCAATATTATGCAAAACTTCAGAGAACACACTAGAGGGACAATAATATTAATAACTTCATTTCAAAGGTTGTAAAACTACAAATTTCAGTTTGATAAGCCTATCTAATCTTAGCTAATAATTATTGAGTATTTGATATATATTAGGCAATTTCTTAAATGCTTTATGTGGATTAACTGATTTATGTGGATTGCCTTGCATTGTAATGGGATTATAACATCCATTTTACTGCTGAGGAAATCAAGGCTCAGAGTGATTAATATCATGAACAAAGCAAAAGCTTGTAAGTGACAGAGCTGGGATTCACTCTCCAAGCTCAAACTCTCTCTGTCCTTAACCTGATTCTAGACTCTTAACTATGGATGTGTAAATTCTGGAAATTCAGAACTTTAAGTATTTAAATTCAACCAATACACCCAGAAGGCAAACATGTTTTTACTTTGCACTCATAACAAACCAACATTATTTCGACCTATGTTCTGTCTACCCTGCATCTCTTAATATTTATAGGAGTGGTTGGTGATTAAAAAAAAAACATATTTTTGTATGACAACTGTTTCCTAGAAAAAAATTTCAGGGAATGGGTCTAATTATTTAGCAAGTATATGACTCAAATGGGGCTATCTAAATCATTGCATCCTACGCTCTAGGAAATAGGAGTGGGTACAGAATTCATGAATAGGACCCAAAAAGCAAAGGCAACTAAAGGTAAAATAAACAAATGGGATTATATCAAACTAAAAAGCTTCTGCACAGCAAAAGAAACAATCAACACAGTAAAAAACCAACCAACAGAGTAGGAGAAAATATTTGCTAAATATACATCTGATAAAGGGTTAATATTCAGAATATACAAGGAATGCAAACAATTTTACAACAAAAAAGCAAATAACCCAATTAAAAAATGGGCAAAGGAGCTGAACAGACATTTCTCAAAGGAAAATATACGAATGGCCAGCATACACATGAAAAAGTGCTCAATATCACTCAGCATCCAGGAAATGCAAATCAAAACCACACCGAGATACCATCTCACTCCAGTTAGGATGGCTAACATCCCAAAGACTGAGAACGATAAGTGCTGGAGAGGTTGCAGTGAAAAAGGAACTCTTATCCACTGTTGGTGGGGCTGCAAAATGGTGCAGCCTTTATGGAAAAAGATATGGAGGTTCCTCAAACAATTACAGTTAGATCTGCCATATGACCCAGCGATCAACTGCTGGGAATATAACCAGAAGAATGGAAATCATCAGGTCAAAGGGATACCTGTACTGCAGTGTTTATTGCAGGTCTATATACAATAGCCACAAGCTAGAACCAACTGAAATGTCCATCATCTGATGAGTGGATAAGGAAACTGTGGTATATCTACACAGTGGAATACTACTCTGCTGTAAAAAAGAACGAAATACTGCCATTTGCAACAACATGGATGCACTTAGAGAAAATTATATTAAGTGAAATAAGTCAGGCACAGAAAGAGAAATACCACATGTTCTCACTTATTTGTGAGAGCTAAAAATTAATGAATAAATAAACACACAAACAAATAAAGGGTGGGGGAAAGAAGGCAGAATAACCACAAAAATTCTTTGAACTATTTAAGCCAAGGGCACAGATATGATGGGGGCGGCAAGGAGAGGGTGGAGAGGAACAGGTAAAGGAGCACGAAAATCAAGTACAATGTATTTTGAGAAGTAAAATAAAATAAAATAAAAAATTTAAAAATATAAATAAATAAATAAATAAATAAATTGTTGCATCCTAGATTAAAATGCAAACTGACATTAATGTTTAGTAAGCCTAAAGTACAAAGACAGAAAATGAAATTTTTCAATTTGATAGACATTTCAGTCAGTTAATTGAGTTGGCTGGCTTTTTTCATGAGATTACCTTGCTGATTTACTATTGTGCTTGTGTGATATAAACACAGGCTAAGTGTTAGTATATAATAATAGCTGAAATTTTATGTAGCTCTGAATGAGTTGAATGAGTTGAACCAGAGCAATATAAAGATAAAAATGTACTAATCAGTCACGACACCCCACTCAATACAGGACCCTCCTCCAAGTATGGTCTAATGTATGTCATGATGTATGGTCTAATCTTCTCATTGTATGTGTGAGGAAACTGAGGCTGAGCTCATTTAAGTGATTTAAGATTAGAAAGTGATTAAGACTCAGATTTCCCAGTTTTCAGCCCATTGTTCTTATTTTAATTATGTTACCTTACAGTAGCCTCTGCTTTACTCTATCAGTGGCTTATGCGATCAGCTACCAAAGGACAACAAAATGTGAAAGGCACAATTATCTGTATATCATGAGAGGTAGCAAGGTGGAATCAAAAGGACATCATACGTGGCATTAAAGAGAACTTAATTTGAATCCTGAATTCTCTATGATTTTACAACAGTCCCCTTCTCCTGCCAAGCAGTGTGCACAACTCTGCATGCAAACAAACACACAAATGACACAGCTAAGCTTCCACCCTGTATTCAACCTGCTTGTGGTCTTCCAGGCCCCTTATGCAATCTCACTTCTTCTTTCATAGGTACAGTGGCAGTATTTCCAGGATACTTTAAATCCATGTTTTCTTCACAAGGGATGAAAGAAACCACGGTCACAAGGAATAGATGCTAGCAAGGTAAGAACAACAAGCAGACCATTCCACAAGACCCATGATAGGACATACTAATGTTGACAAGGTGCACAGTCATCATGAGACGTGTCCCTGGAGCTAAGTAAATAGCAAAGACAGGCTCCAGCACACAGCAGCTCCAAACCTTTCCAAAATTCTGAATCCCTCATTCCTATCTTCCAAACTTCACCTTCTGAAGCTGTTAGCAGTTTGCTAAAACTTTATTTTATTCAAAGCTTAAGTAATAAAACTGATTTAGTAAAGAAATATAAGCCCTCATACCCAAGTCCCTATCCTTATTAGATTCTCCTTCAAGTTGATGGCTTCGATCATTGGTGATGCAGAACTACCCATGTGGGAGTGAAGGCTTAAATTGAGCTTGGTGTCATGCTGTTATTCTTTGTAGTCAAAGATGCTGCTGATGTTGGCATTGCTTCCTGCACTTTGCTTCTTACCATTAGCTATATTTACACATGAACTGTTTTTCAGCAGAACTTGGATGCAATTTCCAGCATTGTTTGCATTAGCCTGTTACGGTGGGAATTAACGACAACTTGAGTAATTGTTAGTCCCTAGAGAAAGGCATTTTATGGCAATCAGTTTCTAAAGCTATATTTTCCTTAGGGTCTGTGTCACAGTGTGGGTGTCATTAAGGGCATCAATTATACACACAGGGAACTCATTAGCAATATTGGGACTTTAAGATTTTATTGGGTGCCTTCCTTTTCCCTGAGCACTCAGCCTCTTTGGGAACAAGTCTCCACAAAGCCAGTGAGGCTATTAATTTCACTCTGTGCTCAGCTTCTGTTGAAGGAAAGTATTGTCTGTCCCAAGGTATAATTTTTATCTGCCTTATATTCACTTGTTTCCAGTTGTCATTTGAACATATTTTCAGGAGTATTTTTTACAAAGAATACTATAGACAATTTAGTGGTTTTCCCATGTCTGACAATTTCTAAAAGTCTGTGGTTGTAAATTGCTCACCAAGCGACTCCTTCAGAATGCCTGCAATGGATTTCCCACACTCCCCTACTCATCCTAAAACTGGCATAACCGGAAGTGTAGCAGGGTGGGCAGGGCAAGCCTGTGTGTGGGAGGCAGCTGGGGTTGCCCAGCCTCTGCACTGCTGCTCACTCCACCTGTGGCCCAGAGAACCCCCTTTTATCCATCTGAACTTTAGTTTCTCCACCTATTAACCTACATATCAAACATCATCTTCATAGGATAGTTGTGAGGACGAAATTGAAAGGCATATGTGAAAGTGCCTAGTACAAAGAAAGCATTTGAGACTTGTTGGTAAATGAATAATTATACATACTATTTGATAATACTTTCATAGTTTACAACCTACATTTGCATACATTATGTTGATCCTCTATACTCCTTGAGGTAGGTGAGTATCATTATTATTTCAACATTATATGCAGAAATCAAGCCTAAAAAGGGTTAAAGAATTTATTTAAATTCATAGGCACTCAAAACCAAGTCTTCTGACTTCCACTTTCATGCTCTTTTGAGGTCTGGCTCTAGTAAGTAACTAATAAGAGTTGATTGAATAGCCAAATCTTTAAAAAAGTCATCATTATGGAAAATTTCAAGTAAACACAACAGAAGATAAAATGAATATAAGCAACATATAATGACTCCCCACATAACTGTCACCCAGCTTCAACAATTTTTGACAGTTTCTCAATCATTTACAGGTATTGCCCCATCTCTTTTTATTTTGTCTGTTTTAAAGATCTCCCCAGGCATGATTTTATTTCACTTATAAATACTTTAGCATGCATCAAAACTTATAAGGACGTTTTTACTATAACCACCATTTCTTGATCATAGTTAACGAAAATAAAAATATTCCTTACAATTTTTCAAATTTTCCTGATTTATCTCAACATTATTTTTATTCAGTTAATTTGTTTGCATTGAGATTCAAACACATAAGGTCTACACATTGCATTTATTTTTTTGTATCTCTTAAGCCTCTTTTATTCTCTAACGTCCCCCTTCTTTTTAATTTCATGTCACTGGTTATCAGAGACTTTTTTTTTAAGTTATAGAGAATGATCCACATTCTGCATTTAGCTGATTTTTTCCTTATGGCACCATTTAACTTGCTCTTTTATCGGCTGATAATTCCCATTAACCAGTGTTCAGATGTAGATTCTTGATTAAATTCTGATTCAAATTTTTAGCTAGAATATATCAGAGGTGATTGACGTTCCCCTATTCTTCAGATTCTCATCTTCCATTTTGCATTCCTTATTTCATTCCAAATTCATCTGGTGGCTTCACTCCTTGTCAGAATATGATATTTCTTCCTCACTTCTCCACACTGACCTTTATATCACCAGTTCCTACTGCAGTTTTGGCTTTTTCTTTTGCTTGTTATCTTGCAGTCCAGGTCACAACCTTTGTTCTACAAAGCGCCTTGTTGGACCTTCCCAAAGTTGTCATCTAGGACCTTAATCATAGTGGAACACACACAGCTGCCCGAATGCTCAGGCTATATATTTAAAATCTTTTGCTCAGAAAAACATATGTGTTTCACTACAAGTCTCCTTTTACCTTAGTTCCAGAAGATTTCACAAATCCAGGGCAAATTCCAGAATAATCTGCAAAAGAAGATTCAGAACTAATAAATCATAATTCCCAGAGGCAGGATAGGTATCTCTACTTCTAAAAATATTCTGTATTGTCCTCTGATATAGTCAAGATTCAAAATCACCACAGTAAACTGTTTACTATGAATGGCACGTTTTAGAAAATCCTATTTCTTGCTAGCTTTTTAGATTAAGAATGAGTAATGGGCATCTCAGAGTGAGAATGCAGTAATTTATTCCAGATTTTCTTCAGCTTTTACTACAGTTTATAGGATTATGGGCTTTTGTGCATTGAAAGGGCTTAGAATAAAAATTGTCAGATCATTTTTATATCTTTGAAGGCAAAGGAATATAATATTATAATTGTGTCCTAGTGAAAGACCAAGAGACATTTAGACCAGTATGATAGGGAAACTTTCAGCTAGATTCATTAAATCTGTTTTTAAATTGTTTTTAGTTTCTTAACAGCTTTATCGAGATACAATTGACTTGAAATAAACTGTATATATTTAAAGCACACAGTTTGACGTGTTTTGTCATAGGTATACACCTGTTAAAACCTTAACCATGATCAAAATAAGGATATAGCGATTATTCCCAAACAAGAAAATGAACATACACATCACTCCCCAAATTTCCCTTGTGAACTTTTATAATCCTTTTAAGGATTCTCTTGCTGCTCAGCCTCTCCTCCGGACTCCACCAACTTTACATAGGTAACCGATGATTTGCTCTATGCTGTCTGTACTTATAGATTAGTTTTGCTAATCTAAAATTTCATGTAAGTGGAAACATATACTATGTACTCATTTTGTCTGACTTCACTCATCACAATTGTGCAATAGTGTGTATCAACAGTTCATTCCTTTTATTGCTGAGTTGCGTTCCATTGTATGCCACAATTTGATTATTCATTTACCTTTTCGTGGGTGTTTAGGTTGTTTTCATGATGGGAAGTTGTGATGAATACTCATATAAAAGTCTTTAAAATGACTTAAGCTTTTGTTACTCTGGGTGAGTATCAATGAAAGTCCCTTCTGTGCACTCTACCCAATACCCCACGGATCATGAAGTTTTCCAGGCTGGCTTGTGGAAACCATCACTATTCCTGTGATTACGGGCACTGTTACTTCTAATCCTTCTGGGTGCGTTTTTCTTGACGCTGAGTTTTTCTTACACACATGCACTGATTAGTACTGCACTGCAGAATTGTGGGGGCCCTCTGCAGACCTCCAGAAATTTCTCTATGTAGCCCTCTCATTGCAGTACTCTGTCTCGCAGACTCTATTTTCCTTGGTCTCCTTAGACTTCCAGCTCTACCTCTTCAACTCAGTGCGTCCACTAGGCTCTGCCTGGACTTCTCCTACCTGACTGTTGGCTAGAGACTTTTCTCCAGGCAGCAAGCTGGTGCAGTTGCAGGGCTCACCTTGCTTATTTTCGATTTCTAAGCAATTCTTATCCTTCCTTGCCAGTGATGTTTAGCGCTTAAAAACATTATTGTATTATTATTATTATTATTATTATTATTATTATTATTATTATTATTATTATCATCATCTTGGTTATTTCAGGCTGGTGGTAAATCTGGTCGCTGTTATGTCAGATTGAAAGCAAAAGTCTCTGGTCTATTCTTATCTATTATTAGGAGATTTTTGAATGAAACTTTGGGATAACAAGGTGATATTTTGCTGATAACTTTTGTTTTGTTTTCTTTTAAACCATGGGAACAAGAGGAAAAATGAAAGGGATAATATTGTAAACCCAAGGAGAAAGCACTGGAAGTTTCTCTTCCAATTTCAATAAGATTGTGGTTGTTTTCTCGTGTGCTGTATGTTTCAGACTGATAGTGAGGTTTAAGTGTGGAGGACTTGACAAATATAAAACTGAATATAGCTACTGAGTATTTGGAAATAAATAATACCAATAAGGACCTGGGACAGACTGAATACCTAAAAAGGTGGCCACAGAGGTTCAGGGCATTCTAACAGGGGTCTCCATGCCTCACCACCAAACAAATGATGAAATGCCATTCAAAATCACAACTATGTTCTCCTCTGCAGCCCAACATCAAGGCTGTCTCCCCCACCCCAGGGGAAAAAATGTTTATTTAAAAATTAATAGCTATATAAACTGTAAAACATAGCAATGATTTTGTTCTGTGGCAGTGTGAAAAAGGCATTTTCTCATCAAGATGAAAAATAAGTCATAAAAAAGAAACAAAAATAAACAATAACACAAATATCAATGATATTTTAACTGCATCACCCCATCCACATAAACCTGTTTATTCATTTCAGCACTGCACATCTTAGAAACAATTTGTGTTTGCTTTACTCTTCTAATATTTAGACTTTTGGTCTGGTTTGTTTGTAGCCGTGAGGTATTTTCCTAGGCATCTGTAATTATATGGAAACACAACTGGAAAATTCTAATGGAAAAAAGAAAACAACCCTAGAAAATAAGAGCACATGAGAAAGTACTACACATCTGAAACCATTGCTTTTGGAGTGGAAATGGATTTTGTGATAGAACTATTGCAGATAAACGATCTTTACATGCAAAATATATTGAAGGAAATGGAAGAAACATGAAATTCAGAGTACAATAATTATTTGTTGGCAAACAGTGTTTGCTGTTTAAGGGGTATGAAGAGTCTGTTTCATTTGTAAAGAAAAACTTTTTTTTTCAGTTGTTGGAAATCAGAAATATAAAGAGAGCTGTTTTCATCTATGAGTTCACAGATTGATTTGAAAATTTCTGTAGGGAGAAAAATAAAAACATGCAGATAATAACATCCAAAATGAAGCAGAATGTGTGAGTACATCATTTTCATTACCTCCACAGAATGTGAGACAATAGCCACTGGAGCAGTAGTGGTCTGGCTATCAATTTGTGTGAAATGCTCTTACAAAGCATCAAAGTCTCTTGGCTTTCATTATATTGGAGAGATGACTGAGACCAACCTTAATAGAACTATAAAATTCTATCAGCAGCAAATCAGAGTTAATTTTAACAGAACTTAATGGTCAGAAATATGATAGTGCTGATAATATAGGTGGAATGTTTAATAGTTTCTCCAAAGTTTAGGAAGACAGAGCAAAGACCTTTATATATATAATGTTGTGTTTACTATTCAGAGTTCACTTGAATGAGGTTTTGTCAAAAAGTGGAAGAGCTCCAAAATTCTGTGTATACTGATAATTCTTTGTACAACAATATTCAGGCATCTGCAAAGTGATTGGCAATATTTCAATGCATTTATAAGCAAAACAAATATATAATGTTAAGGAAGCTATGTGGTTCATAAAAAATAGATTGAACTGCATGTTAATATAGAGTCAGTGTTCCCTGTCTACTAAACTTCAGAAAATATTGAAATTTTGAAAGTGGTATCAAATATATACTTCAGATACATAAGTGGCTGGTAAATGAAATGGTTTACTGAATTTAGTTTCCAAATTGAAAATTATCATATCTCTAGAAAAATATTAGCGCAAGTTAAGTAAAAGTATGAGCATAATTATTTCTGAGGAACGTCACAATAAAACTATATATTTTTTCCCTTAAAATTGAAATAATTTTGTACTATTCAACACTGAAAAATGCTGAGTATTTCAAAATAACTTGACCTGCAGAAGAAGAATTTACTTTTCTAACTTCTCCTTCTAAGTCTAAATAGTTTTAAATTTGATAAAGAACATATTATACACATACATGGAATATTACTCAGCCTTAAAAAAGAAAGAAATCCTGTCATTTGCAACAACATGAATAAACCTGGACGATATTATGCTAAGTGAAATAAGCCAGGCACAGAACAAATCCTACATGATCCCACTTGTACAAGGAAACTAAAGGAGTCAAACTCACACAAGCAGAGAGTAGAATGGTGGTAGTCAGGGGCTGGGGAAGGGAGAAATAAGGAGATGCTGGTCAAAGGGTATAAAGTCTCAGTTATTCAAGAAAAATAAATCCTTCAGATCTACTGTACAGCATGGTGCTCACGGTTAACTTAAAAAATTGTATACTTAAAAAATTGCTAAGTGGGTAGATTTTATGTTAACTGTCTTATAAAAAATAATAATAATAATTAACAAAGAAGAATGAAGAAAACTTCTGGAAGTGATGGATACGTTTATGGCATAGATTGTGGTAATAATTTCACAGATGTATATTTATCTCAAAACTCATCAAGTTGTATACATTATATATGTACAGCTTTTTATGCCAATCAAATATCAATAAGATGTTTGTATTTAAAAGAAACTTCAAATGGAAAAATATTCCTAAAACATTTTACAACATTTTTTCCTACTTCATCAGAACATTATGCAACTCATAATTAGGTTTCAGGATGCTTTACACAGAATGAAAATATAATTTAAGCAATGATCTCATGTGTAAAAAAGTTTTATAGACTTATTAAAAATATCATCCCACATCTTTGGTTCTTAAAGGAACTGTACACATTTAGCTCCATCATAGAACATGATCAATAATGCTGTTTGCTTCTGAGAACTATCACATCTTGTGTTGTCTTGGCCAGAATGCTCATTTTCTACTTTCTGTCACTTAACAATGCCATTCCCTACTACCAAGGCAGAAGAGAGAGTCAGTGTTTTGGAAATGAAGATTATGGAGTACAAACTGGTAAACAACTTAACTAGCCTGAGAGACTCTCTGTTCCTAGAGGAAAAGTTTGCAACATCACTTTGATAGTGATAATAAGGAGCTTTTCAAGACTCAGTCATAAAAACGTTGCATTTCATTGACTTAACATATTATCCTATATAAATATCCAACTTTTAACAATAAGTTTACAACCTTCCACTCTGCTTTTGGTTTTGTGCAGTGCTGGCTCTTTTGGGGGGACTACTGGAATTAACATATTCTTTTATGAAAATATTACTTTATTGTCAAAATAATATGAAAGAGGCTAACATGAAACTGTCCACAGTTACTTGTTTATTAGTGGTCAATCATGGACAAATATTTCATTACTTGTCTATATAACCGGTAATTACATTCACCATTTCGATAATGCTCAGCTTTTGGTCCAATAATTACAAATTTAGCAGCACAAAGAATTTTCAAGTTCTATATGCCACCTACCCTAATGAGTGCTACCTTATTTTCGACTAATTAGTCTTCTAGCTAGATGTCTGATATATGTAAATAAAATATGTGTGAGGAGAAATCTTTTCTATTCATAATAGATGTTCCCAAGTGTAAAATGGAAAGGTATAGACCAAGAAAAATGTGATATTTATAAACTTTATGATTAGACGTTTTGTCTCAATTTGGGAAACATAATTGTTTTTAAATTGATATTCAATCACCTCTGTTATTTCCTTATCAAGGTGCTACAGATTAAAAATTTATTTGCCAGTACTTACATTTTCCCAATACATGTATTGAATTCACAACGTCTTGGACTTCCCATGCATAAAAATTACCAGTAATGATCCTAAGTCTGTCTTTTCTTATGTTCCTATCATGGGGTCTACATCAAACAAGCTTCCTGTGATACTTTTATGTGGGACAGTATGTGACTTTGTGTGTTTCAAAATAATAATCTAGGCCTGTTTGCTCCTACTAGGCTGGAATGCTGCTACTAAGCTCTATATCTTTTGTGACTTTATTTTTCACTTTTTGAAGGGTTGAGAAGAAAGTATAGTAGGCCCCTTGAACATTGAAAATAAACTAAAGCTCCCTTTCAGTATAGAACTCCATTGAAAGAAACTACCGGCAATATGATTCATTACCCGGAAAAATTGCAAACTTTAAAATGGAGAAATACTAGGGGACAACAAGACATAAAATTGGAGAGAAGAGGCTGGCATAGCTCAGAAATTACAGAGTCATAATTTTTATTATTCTATGAACACATCAGAAAAGGAATTTCGAGAGCTGTAAAGGTAGAAAAGCAATTCTGGTTCACCTTTCCTCTAAAAGTTACGAAAAAAAAACTGACCTAAAAATGAACAAAGTCAAATACTGCCATTGAATCTCACACAAAATTACTTTAGGAAAAAAGAAAGTAAGGAGCAGAATAACCATTCCATAGACAATAAAGGCAATCAAGAAAGAACACACATTAAACAAGTGAACACACAATCTAATATTTCACAAAGCATGCTAAAAAGGTTACAAAATGATATAATCAATGAAAGAATAGTGCAAACTAGCAACATCACTCAGAAATGAGGTGAATGAAGAAAAAGATTTGGAAAGGGCACATTCCCTAGGAAGAGAGCCTGAGACAGAGATCTGGGTATATGTGATTTATTGAGAATATTTTCTTTAGAAAAAGTAAAATCTGTGAGGGAGTGAGGAAAGATGGGTAGGAAAGGAGACGATCTGAGTGAGCACATGGTCTTGGATCAAGTTTAGATGTCATCTTGTCCAGGATGTGGAGGAGGAAGAGCTCAGTGAAGGATGCACTGAAGAGTTGTCTCTACTTTTAGGCAAGAGATCTAATCTTTTGTGTCCTGTAACAGAGAGTCAATAGTTGTTGGCAATACTCACAGGAGGGTGTTACCTCCCAGCAGAATGGTCCCCATCAGCTAAGAGCAATCCTCTGGAGAAAAGGGGAAGTTGTGTCTTTAGCAGCCAACACTCATAGCAACTCAGGGATAGGTGTGCCATTTTCTTAAAAGACATCTAGTGTCTACTGTAAAGATAATTATAAAGATATCAGGTTGATGTGACTTGTCGACAATAACACTTCATGCTAGAAGACAGCAAAATGACATATTTAAGATACTCAAAGAAAGACATTGGTAGGATTTTATATCCAGCCAAAAAGTCCTTCAAGTTTCAGGTTCCAAACAAACTGTGAGGAAGATGGAGAAACTTAAGCACTATTTTTCCAATGAGAACTTCCTAGGATATCTACTTGAGTGAGAATTTTATAAAACTAGCATGACTGGAGGGATATCAATATTATATATATGTGGGCAAGATCAAACAATATTTATAAGGGAAACAGAATTATAGGCAATGAATATATGCACTGATAATATACAGCATACAGTGACGCTATCTGTAGAATGGGGAGAATGTATGCAAAGAAGAATAAGCTTACTAACTCGGATTTAGAAATATATTGTTTTAAATTATATTTTAGGGAAGAATAAAGATAGAGGAAAGAAAACATTACTAGCTAATATCAATATTGTACAAATTAAAAAAAAACACAAGAGGTAATAAAAGGGAAGAATAAGAGTAATATACAGGGAAACAGACTAAAATGCAAATATATACTGATAGATGGAGAGATCATTACAAACATATATTTGTGCATGTAACAGTGTATGCATAAATGTACATGTACAAATACATATGTTAGTGTGTGTGTGAGTCTCTGTGTATCTGTACATAAAATACTCCTATGGAACTGAGGTCAAACATTTTGATAATATCAATAAATGTAAATTAGCTTATTAACCATTAAGAAAAATACTTTAGATAGGCCATCAAACAAAATACAACACTGCATTGTGTCCAAGAGACATATCTTTAAAAAGAGAGATTCAAAATGGTTAAAAATATGAGATGAACAAATATATGCCAGGCCAAAGGAGAGAGAGGGTCTCAATCTTGGAATCTGACTGTGATATAATATTCATATACTGGTTTTTGTCCACAGTTCCTGGCTCATAATACTCTCTGGCCTTCTCCTGCCCTTTTCTTTTTTTTTCACTTGCTCCCTTTTCTCCCCAAGGCAGGAAATTCTCTGACCTACTTTAGCTGATTGTAGGTCATAAGACCCCCATTTCAGGAGGACCCTGGAGAAAGGAATGCGGCACAAAGAGGTTGAGAAGAATTTGAACAAACAGTCCTTGCTGGTTTTCCCCATCCAGGCTGTTAGTTTAGACCATACTGTTTTTGTTCAATCACATTTCTGCATGGTTGTCCATACATCAATCATGCCTACGTAATGAAGCATCCATAAAAACTCTAGAGCACAGGGTTCGGAGAACTTCTGGATAGCTGAACACGTGGAGGTACCTGGAAGGTGTCGAGCCCAGGGAGGGCATGGAAGCTCCACGCCCCTTCCCCTTCACCTCATCCTGTTCATCTCTTCATCTGTATCCTTTGTAGTTTCCTTTATAATAAACTGGTAAACATAAGTAGTTGTTTCCCTGAGTTTTGTGAGCTGCTCAGCAAATCAACAGAACCCAAGGAGGAAGTTGTGGAAGTCCGATCTATAGCTGGTTGTTCAGAAGTTCCAGGATCCTAGGCTTGTGACTGGCATCTGAAGTGGGGGGCTGTCTTGAGGACTGAGCCCTCACCCTGTGGGATCTGACACTATCTTCAGGTAGACAGTGTCAGAATTAAATTGAATTAGAGGATACCCAGCTGGTGTTCGCAGCAAAACTGTTTGCTTGCTGGTGAGGAGAAATCCCCACACATTTGGTCACAGAAGTTGGTTTTATTTGTTGATTGTTGCTAGGTAGCAGTAGAGAAAACACACTTTGGCAGTTTGTGTGTTTTTTGTCTGACACTGACAAAGTAGAATTCAGACCAAAAAGCATTAAAAGAAACAACAAGAAAGACACTTAAATGCTAAACGCTACAGTTTAAAATGAATATATTTAATGGATTTATTTAAGATATTTATGTAACTTAGGGCGACAATATACATTACAGCAGAAAATACAGCAAATGCAAGGAAACACAAATATTTACACACCCCTCTCAATCCAAGACAATCAAGTGGAAAAAAAATTAGTGAGAATCCAGATGATCTAAACAACATATCACATAGAAATAAATCAAATTGTGAACCTTAAAAATAGAAACTATGCCTTCTTAAAATTTATTTGTTTATTTTTAATCGACACATAATACTCATATGTTTTTATGGGGTACAGTGTGATGTTTCAATATATGCATAAAATTTTAGAGCAAATAAATCTTTTATCTTTTACTACAGATTTACATGGAAACTATGCCTTTTTAAAAATGCATGGAACCTTTGCAAATACCGACCTTTCCTTAGTTCTCAAATAAAACTTTAATAAATTTTGAAGAATTCAAATAATAGAAAAAAAATCAAATAAAGAAATAAAATAGGCCTACTGTGGTCTGAATGTTTGTGTCCCCCCCAAATTCATATGTTGTAACCTAATCCCTAATGTGATAGTATTAGAAAGTGGGCTCTTTGGGAAGTGATTAGGTCATAAAAACTGCCCTCATGAATGGCCTTAGTGCCTGCATGTTTCTCTTGGTCCTGGGGATCTGCGGAGGCAGGACCACACGTAGCCTCTGCCAGGAGTCCTCCAGGGAGCAGGGCCGCACATAGCCCTGACAAGAGAGTGCAGTGAGGTGAGTTACTCAAGGCACACCTTGAACTAGGGGTTGCTGCCTAAGGAGGTGGGCAACCAGAAACCAGACGCAAAGTACTGGGACTTAGGGCCTGCACTAAGCAACTTTATTGTCTACGGGCATGTATTATATATGTTTTAGCCAGCTGTGAGTCCCTCCCATACCTCCCCATCTCCTAGGCAACTCAATAAAAGTCTGTGGTTTGCAGTTAAGCCTTAGGAATTCTTGCCGACCCAGTCTTTTTGCATTTCTGCGGACATAGTGTAAGTCCTGGAGAGCAAGAGTGCCTCCATCTTTAATATGTGTTCTCCTTCATTTTCCTCCAAGTGCCATTATAAAAAAGAACCTGGACAGCTGACTAGTGCATTCTTCTATATGAAGACACATAGAAGGCACTGTCTGTGAGGAACAGGCTCTCACCAGATGTAAAATCTGCCAGCACTGTAATCTTGGACTTCCCAGTCTCTGGAACCATAAGAAATAAATTTCTGTTGTTTATAAGCCACCCACATTATAGTATTTTTGTTATAGCAGCCCAAATAGACTGAGACAAGGTCTTTCCTCACCAAAAATTTAAAACATGCTATTAAACAACTATTTCATCAAAGATAAAATATAAAACTGAAAAACAGAAATACTTGAAAATGATGAAAATGAAACATAGTATCAGAATTTATGGAATTTCACTTGAATAGTTATTTTAGAAAATGTACAGCATTATATGAAGAAAAATGAAAATGTATAAATTAATCTCCCAACTCAAAAGTCTAGAAAAAGAACATATAGTAAACGAAAAGTCACAGAGAAAAGTAAGGATGCTCATAATATCTATACTAATATTGAAATGAAGCTATCAACCAGTGTAACTGACTAGAAAATTAACTGCATGAAAACTGGAAAGGAAGACGTAGAAGTAACTCAATTTTTCAAATATGTGACTAATATCTAGGAACGCCAAATAATCAATGGTAAAATTACTATAATTATATAAGATTTTAAATAAAATAGCATGTTTCAAACAAAAATGAATAGCCTTCTATATACAAACCAGAACTAGTTAGAATATTTAGTGAAAAATGCAACAACAAAAAATATGAGTTAACAAAACAATACCTAGGCAAAGATTTAAAAATAATCACAACGTATATTAGTCACTCTTGAATGAATCAAAAGCAGAGTTGACCAAAAGGAAAGGAAAAAAAAGAAAAACCTCGTTGGAAAGTGGTAAGAAACCAACTCAGTATTTTGAAAACTATCTTAAAAAATGGAGTCACTGATAGGAGGGGGCATTATTCAAGATTGATCCTGTCTTTCCTGTAAGCATTATCCCACTGCCTGACCAAATAGTTGATAGGGAATATTTTATCTTTTTAGAGTACACCACTTTTAAAATGAATGAAGTTGCTTTCCTGTACATAAGTCATTTTTCTCTTCCTGCTTTTAAGATTTTCCTTTTTCTTTGGCTTTAATCAGATCAACTATGATTAGGGTAGGTGTAGATCTCTGTGTTTATCCTAGTTGAAATTTATGGGTTTTGGATCTATATATTAATATTTTTCATCAAATTTGGGAAGTTTCTTGGCATTATTTCTACCCTTTCCCTCTTCTCTTCTTCTTGGACTTTAACTATCCATATGTTGGTATATTTGATGATGCCCCACAGGATTATGAAACTCTGTTCACTATTTTTTTTCATCTTTTTTTTCCCCTCTGGTCTTTGAATGGGATAACTTGCATGACACTATGTTCAGTTTACGGATTTGTTTCTTCTGGCAACTGCTGCTGAGTCCATTTCTTGAATTTTCATTTCAGTTATTATTCTTTTCAACTCTAATATTTCTATTAGATTCTTTTTTATCGTTTATCATTCTAAGATTTTCTCTTTGTTCAGCCATTGTCATCACAGTTTTCTTTAATTATTTCAATGTATTTATAATGACTGCTTTGGAGTGTTTGCTAAATCCAACTTCTGGGCCCACGCAGAGTCAGTTTTTATTGGCTGCTTCCTTTCCTGTGTTTGTATATCTCACAATGTTTGGTTAAAGACTGGATCTGTTAGATAATATATTTTAGAAATCCTGGATGCTGTTTTTATTTTTCTTTGATTTGATATTTCCCTTCCTTCCTTCCTTCCTTCCTTCCTTCCTTCCTTCCTTCCTTCCTTCCTTCCTTCCTTCCTTCCTTCCTTCCTTCCTTCCTTCCTTCCTTCCTTCCTTCCTTCCTTCCTTCCTTCCTTTTTGTGTAACTTGCCTGGACTTAATCTTTGGGATCTGTTTCCCTTGCAGTAGTTGCCTGCTGATGTCTTTGCTCAATTTTTTAAAAATCTTTTTTATATTTTCTGGCCTGACTTTCTGTGATCCACCCTTCTGTCTGCATTGCCAAATACTCAGCCAGTAATTTGGGTACAGTCTGTGTTGAAATATTTCACTTCCTTAAGGTTTTCTGTGCGTCACTCTGTGTGGAGTCTTGTAAATACATTAAACTTTCCCTAAGTTCGTAAGTCTGTGTTCGCTTTTGTATTTTCCCTGGGCTCTCATGTATGCGTATAGTTTTTCAGTCTGCTAGGGATGTGCAAGGAGCTTATCTCAGCTCTTCCATGGCTCTCTCATTTTCTGGATCTTCTAGGACTACAACCTCACCAACAAAACTTTCGGTTTTCCCCCTTCAATTCCTACCAAATTTACCGCATTTAGCTGAGAGAGCTTGGGCTCCAAATCTAGCTCCTCTTTCCTTGGCTGCAAATAGGCTGTTTTTATGGCCAGACCCACAATGGAAAGCCACAGTTCCCCATGACCAAGCTCCAAGGAAGAGGATGGGAGAAGCTCTGGGCGAGAGGACAGATTCCTGCTTTTTCTTAATATGTAAAACTCTAGCAGTTTTTAAAGAAATAGTGCTTCTCAATTAGCTGTCTACATGGTTGATTTCCAAAGCCTGAAATTGTTGTTTTTGACAGTTTTGTTCAATATTACAGTTGGTGTTTTGCTTTTTTGTATTTTTACAAAAAAAAGGACTTGCCAATCTCTTCATGCTGCCATAACCAGAATTGACTAGTTTTTTGAAAAAAAATTACTGATTTTTAAGTGTGGCAATATTGTAATTATGATCTTAAAGAGTCTTTATCAGCATGAAATACATACTGAAATATTTATGATAAAATTATATGATACTGGTATTTACTTTAAAATAATTTGTGTCTGGAAGAGTAGGTGAAGATATAAATGAAATAAGACTGGATGTAAGTTAATAGCTGTTGAATCATGGTCATAGGTAACTGGAGAGTCATCACAATTTTTTCTAGTTTTCTACATGTTTAAAATGATTTATAATAAAATGTTAAGAGAGAAATAACTAAATACTGAGATCCTATTAGATATGTGCAGCATCAAAAATAGAACGAGACAAATATAACTTATTCTAACACAGTATATTATAGTAAAGCACCACATAGGTAACTCAACATTCCTTAATACATTAATTCAAACTCTTTCAAAAAGCAACATATTAGCCTACTGAGATGGCAATAGATATGGCTATCATCTCCGTATTTGCTTTATTCCTTTATTTAAAAAACTGTTATATCATAAATATGATAGCTTTGCATTCATTGAGTGCTAACTTGAGTCAGGTACTATATTTAGCATTTGGCATATATTGCCAAGGGACAATGCTTGAGGTTCAGGTTTTTTGATGGGACTATGCCATTTCCTGCTCTTCTTTTCTCTTAATATTTGCAGGAAAAAGTAGTAGAAAACAAAACACACAATGAGTTTGGTTGATAATCTTTTTATCAAATCTTCTGTGTCCATTAAGGATGTTTCTGGAAACTGTAAAGTGCTATAGATAGATTGGGATGGGCGAATGAGGTAAGAAAAATGTTCTGATATCACTAGAATCGAGGTCCAGGGATTGATGCAATGCCTTAAGATACATCTTGATTTAGAGGTCACTTCCAAAACTAAATTATGACTCCAGAAATAAATCTTAAGAAGGGAACAGGTCCCCAATGCTTACTCTATATTCTCTGGTTATTCCTGGGAAACTCTTAGGCCTGCAATGTAAACCATGGTGTCCCGGTAGTGATATAGACACTGCTTGCCAAGAAAACAATGAGCTGTTAGCTGACCTCAGGACAGGTGGGTGCTGCAAGCATGATGGGATGGCAGGGGGACAATACTCATGAACACTGATTTATGAACCACTCCAATTTTTGCCTTTCTCGAAAAGGATTCTGCTATCTATCAAAGTTTTAAATATCTTACAGCTGATTTTGGAAATGGACATCTTTGAAAATCTCTTCCTCTGCTGACACAGAACATGATTTATCAGAATATACAAGGAGCAAAACAGATGACTGCCAAACAGTCATTGCACAAAAGATTCAAGAAGGATGGATGATGAAAAGAATTCACTTTGCTTTTTAAGCTGTGCTATTTCCATAATAGCAGGCTAAGAATTGTCATTGGAAATAGGAGGATCTACTGGTCCATGTATACTGTATTAACTCTTCGGAGTTTACTGTAAGCTATTTAAATTTAAAGCATTTTACAACATACCATCTGACAAGAGTTTCTTATTGGAAAGAGTACTAAATATTGGACGTTTTTATAGCAAGTATATGAACACTACATCATTCTGTTTTCCTAGTAAGATCAGGCTGTCTTTCTCGTACACTTTTGGGACTGATTCAAGAAAATGGAACATCGGTGATAGCTTCTAGTTACTCTATTATCTCATCCCCTACTAGTTCAAGTGCTTTAGGCCTTCAATATCACTCTCTAATGGCTCTTTTCTACTAACAGGGCTTTAGACTCTACCTTCAAAATTGTCTCAGTGCTGTTTGGATATCCACAGGGTAATCGGACTCCTATGCTTAAGAACAAACCCACCCCTACTCTCTAACCCTGGCACACTAATTAAGGTGTCTTACCACAACTCTGCTTGTCTTCCTGGGGAAGCTTGTCACCACAGCCAGCTCTGGGCCCCTAAGTTGCACCCTGAGTGTTGAGAGGAAGAGGATGGATGGCCTTTCTTAAACACAAGGTGGTATTATTTATTCTATGGGCCCTAGAGATGCACCACTTGGGCCCAAAGTCCCCAGAAACTTTCATGAACATAGTTGGGTTAAAACCAACCCATCATATCAGATTGGGGATATGCGGTGGCAGCGAGAATCAACTTGCTTCTTTCTTTTCTATATTTTGTACTCTCCTTATGTACCCCAAATTGCCAAATAATATCTTATTTGTCAAAGCCCCCATGCACAACCTCAGGAGTCACTATTTTTGTGTCAGTTGCAAAAACAGCCATTTATCTTTAGCTTTGTAAGAACACCTGAAACTTTAAGATGGGCCCCCCTCTTTCCCTATAGTGACTGGTATGAAGAAGAAAGAGTTCAGTTTGGATGTAGAGAAAAATTTACAGAAGATGAAGGGGTATCAACCTACCAGTCATAGAGGAGAGGCAGAGTCATAATATTCTTGAACCATATTTTGTTTCTTCAATTTTTTATTTTGCAGTAGAAATTAAAAATTATGAGTACTCCAAAAAATATCTTTTAGAAAAAAAATTAGTTGTAAGTGTGCAATATAGAAATGCAAGGCACCACTAACAAGGAACTTGAAGTAAACAAAAACCTAAGACTCAATCATGGCATTCATTTATTTAATACACACTCACTGAGTACCTAATATGTAACCAGGTATCAGATGATTAAGAAATAGTCCATTCTTGAACTCACAGATTTCTTTCTGAAGGCAACTATGTGTCAAGTATTTAGTACTAGCTAGCCACTGTACTAGGGAGTTGCACAAGTAATGCACATTGCAACAGTCCTTAACACCAAGAAAAAGTTATTTGATGCATTACTCGACAAATGCTGTACAAGACCTTTAGAAGTACAAAAAATGGTTAGCTATGGTCATTGCCCATGAAGATGGTCTAATATAAAATAAGAGGACAAATACTAGTAAGACTGGATGGGTGTAAGATTTCTTGAGTGAATCTAGGAGTAGGACAAAATAAAAATAAAGTGGAAAGCAAAGAAATATGATTCTATAAATTTAGGAACTTCCCAAATTTTTTTCTGTTGAATGGTTTTGAAGTGAAAACAGAAGCCTCAGAGTAAGGCAGAAAAGATCAGGGTGATATGTGACAATCTGAAAAAGCCCTCGATGCTTCTTTCACGATCAATCAATGAAAACATGAAACAAGGATAAGGCTGTCTTTTAAAGCAGCAATAACTTAGCTGAAATTGATCACTTAAGGAAGACAGAGTATTACTGGGCCCCAAAGTGGCTATCCATGCTAGTTGAACTATCTCCAAACAAAACCTACAAAGTCAAAGGATGAAGCTGAATTGATGTATATACAGCCAAAGTCACATGAATCATCAGCTGATCCCCAAACAAAGAGCAGACAGTTTTACAGTACTCCAAATTGTTTAAGTATAGACCTAGAAGGGAAGTAAAGGACTGACAATGCTTCACAACTGTGAAAACAGTTATTTATTTAAATTTTTTTTCAAAAAGGGGTATGTGTATTAATATTAGCCATTAAAACACTGAGTTAAAATGTCACTGCAAATTAATTAATTAAAGCAATATGAAAAGAGTGTGAAATTAATACAAAGAACTACATATGTGAAGGTGGCATTGTTCTCATTATGTTGTATACACTGTTTTCATTATGTTATATGCATTGTTCAAAATATAGCAAACTCAAAAATGCCTTGAATGTATTAGCTAATGCAATTTTTAGCACTTAAAGAAAAAATTACAGAATTATGCAACATACTTTTAAAAATAAAAATCACTGCATAAAATTATCTTTTAAACCACAAAAAAGCAGTCAATATTGTAGCTTTTGAAGAAATTCTTAATGTTGTTAGTAAAAACTAACACCTCATCACTTTGGATAGACTCTTCTCAAGGCACAAGCATAACTAATGTTTCCTCAGCATTTCTTAGATATGTCACAAAAAGAAGCTCTGATAGACAGAATGCACTTAAAGTCAAGAAATGAGGTAAATGTGCTCAAGACTATTACCAATGTTTCTAGATTAAGTGCTACTTCTGTAAAAAATGTGCAGGGTGTTCAATTGATGAAAACTCAAACATAAAATGGCCATGCAAAATGCATAAGTCAAAATCTAACTGAGTTTGGGATGCATGATTCATATCATTTCAGTCTAATTTTCATTGCAGATATTTGTAATTCTGAAACAAAGTCAGGTTTTAAATTACTTTGTCAAAATTGCAAAGCCACCTCCACCGTGCACCAGGGACTAATTACAGAGATGTGCGCAAAAGTATTAGAGGTTCTTCTGGTCCTATGAAAGGCCCTCTTGTCCTTGGGTCATGCAACACCATGTGAAGCTAAGGATTTGATGGAGGACTGGTCAAGGCACAAACAAGATTTCCCATGGGTCCCAGTTGGGAAAAGCAGCAGGAGCAGCAGCACTCACCAAACTTAAGAAATAGATATGGCAGAGTAGACAGATAGAGAAGCGTTCTGGGTAACCACTTCATCACCAAACCATGAAAGGCAAATAAGTTTTCCATGCAGAAGGTTAAACAATAACCTTTGCTACCGTTATGAACAAATTACACTAATCACTTCATATACAGTATTTAATTGAATATAAATTAAATTAATAAGCCTTGTCTCTTCCTAACTCTACTTTATTAAACAATCCTACTTTTTTTAAGTTCCACCATGGCAAATTCTGATTCATGGTCAGATATTGCCATGGGTCAAATGTGTCCCCCAGAAGTTCATGTGCTGGAAACTTAAATCCCATTGTAACAGTGTTAATAGGGTGGGAAATTTGATTATAATATTTGAAAGGTGGCACCTTTGAGAGGTCACTGGATCATGAGGACTGTGCCCTTGTGAGTGGATTAACTCATTCCTGGAGAAATTAATGAGTTATCAGGGTGTGGACTGGTGGCTTTATAAGGAGCACGTGTGAGTCTCACTGTGTGATACGCTGCATTGCTGTAGAGAGTCACCACCCAGAAGAAGGTCTTCACCAGATGTGTTCCCTGGATGATGGACTTCCTAGTCTTCGAAACTGTAAGAAATAAATTTCATTTTCTTTATACATTACCCAGTTTCATGTATTCCATTATAAGCAACAGAAATGGACTACTACAGATATCATACTGTTGAATGTTCTGTGAAAGAATCGTATGATTTGTCTAGAAGGATGAATCAGACAACTCCCAACTATTTCTTTGGACAGCTTATGGGGTTGTTATATTATATGAAAAACAAGCTGTACCCTTTTAACAAGAGGGGGCCTTAAAAACTAAAAATCAGTCAGAAACCTAGAACAGTCTCATTGACATGGAAAGCTCATGATGATGCCTCCCTCATTAGCTGTCAGAATATCACCGAGAGTCTTTTCTCCTTTTAAAAGAATGATGTCAAAACACAGCATTATTACAAAGGGCTTCATAAAATTACTTTTTCTGAAAATTTTAATTATAAAAGAATCAACATTTCTTTCATCTCACCACAGTAAAAAAGAATCAGAACGCTTTTTATAATATTCCTTTCTTGGTCTTGCTGAGTTTTGTAGAGGAAACAGAGAGGAGGAGGAGGAAGAGGGAAGAAGAGGAGGAAGAGGAGGAAGACAAAGAGGAAGAAGAAAGGGGAGGAGGAGGAGAGGAGAGACAGAGCAAAGCCATCTGGCTTCATGCCCTGCCTGAAAAAGCACAGGAATGACTGATCAAATGGAATAAGAATTATTACCTGAGGCAGTTCCTAACATTTCTGCCAAAAAATTTCCCCATGACATGTTGACAACAGAAAATAAAATATAACCAAAAAATGTTGCACAGTCAAGATCTGTGTATATAACATTTGTATATACAGCATTTATTAATTAAACAGAATATCTGCCTAGAGCTTCACAATAGGGGAAGGTTCTGTAACCTGCTTCTTGCTAACATGAATGTGTAAATATCTATTAGCTCCTCAGGATGTTTGGCTTAGGGATGGGAAGAGTGTCGGGTTCAGTCCATAACACAGGAATCACTGTGGTCAGATGCTGGCCCAGGGTTGCTAATGACTGTCCCCAGCAGCAGGGAAAGCCAGCCCAGGAAATCAGAAGTCATAAATCCTGGTTTGAAGCTGAGTTTTAAACATTTGGGAACTGAAGACAGAGATCGTAGTTAAAAATGAAGTTGTGCTTGTGGAATAGCAAAGTTTGCTTATGGAGTTTATTAAACTTTCCTTACTGTTACATGAAAATAGAATTGGGCTGATCAAAATGCACATCAGCTTTTGCTCAAGTGCATCTGAAAGAATCCCTTGGCCCACTCAAAAAATGTATTATGATCATTTCTTCATCTCAAAATAAGCAGCTATGACACATTTCATTAGATTATTCATACTTATTGACTACATGTCCATTATCTATGCAAAAAAAATTCTTTGAACATCTGCCACTCCTGAAGAAACCTTATTGTTTTTATTTGGAAAAAGAAAAATATGTATAATCTTTCACGTTTCCCTTTATTGCTTGTTCCGGTTACTAGCAATCACAATAAAGACAATCTAATGATTTGATTTTACTTTATCCATGACCACCAAATAAAGGTTTTAAGTCTGTTTTAATTGTAATTGTCTAATTAAATATGTCTACAGTTATAAAGTATCTCAATTTCTTTTCAGAAATATAAACAGTTTAAACAGTTGTTTTTGCCTTACTGTGAAAATTCAGGGTAGTTGATGTTTTCTCACCTACCCAAATTTACTGAAGAAAAATCACTGGAGTTCTATATGTATCTTCCAATAAACTTCAAATTCTAAGTTAAAATTTTCCAGTAGAATTTATTTATTTCTGTGTTCACTCTCAGAGCAAGAAAAGGCTCGAAAACATTTTTGAATGAAGAATTTTGAAAAATGGAGGCTAGAATAGAGATTGAATGTGCCTCTCGTAAAGTGGATAGTTGATTTTTAAAATGCAGTCTTCCAATTATTGTTTTAACTGAAGCACTTAGTCCATTATATTTAATGCAAAAGTTATATGCTTTTATGTATCATTTTATTTTATTCTTCCTACTTACCCTGTCTGTTTTATTTTGTTTGTTCCATTTTCTATCTCTTGGCTTCTTCTGCAATCCATTTTTATTCCCTTGTTTCTCCTCTGTTGGTTTGGAAGTAATATATTTGTTTGTGCTTTATTTTATTTTAACATATGCTAAATTTACTGATGTAATCTAAACTAATCAATATCGTTATCTTCCTCCTTCAAAGTACAGGACATTAGAAAATTTAACTCCGTGCAGCAGTCGTACAAATTTGTTTCTGCAGCCTCCTGCTGTGGGAGCATAGTTGACTCTCAGCCTCAGCTGCTTCCTCTCTGGACCCTCCACCAACTTCTTACCAAGGCCACACTTCCCCTAGACTGTTCCCGTGCTCCCCAGACTGACCACAATAAGGGCTGTTGTCTCAGCCCATTCCTGCCCAATGCAGGACGCCCTGATGGGCAACTTTTGCTTGAGAACTCCCCACAGGCCTGGTTGAAACATTCTTAGATGCTGCATGTGCTGCAGTCTGATGCTCTTCTTACCCAATACTCCTTCCGCTTCTCTTTTCAAGTGTCACAACTGCATTGTCGTCCAAAGCTTCTCCCCACCTTCTCTGATCTCTCTCCTTTATCCTCCATAGATGCTTCCCCAAATCAATCCCTTTTATCAAATGGAATCATATCCAATTCTATTTGATGTGTGCTTCTTGGCAGATATCAAATTCACTTATTTACTTCTTGACTTAAATATTGTCAGATATTTTATTTTTCTTTTTAATCCCATGAGACATTGCTATTCCCTTACACAACCAAAGTTCATCTAGACATACCAATATTTACTGCTTTTTTTGTAATTTATTTCTTCTTGCATCTCAGCTCATCCTTCTGAAATAATTTTTCTTCTGAAGGAATTTCCTAGGGATTCATTAGGCTTCTCTAATCTTTGGATTGGAATTGTTTATCCTTCTGAAACTGAGTTTATCTGTATTGAAGCCTATATCTTTTAACCTTTTTTATAATTCTATTACTTTGCCTCACTAGCTGGCATTCTGGGAAATTTCTTCTGATTTACCTTCCAGCTCATAAATTTTCTTTTTAGGTATTTCAAAATGCTTGATATATTGAATCATTTGTTGTTAATATTAGCCATTTTTTTTTATTTCTAGAATTTCTGTTTTTAACAAATCTATAACATTTATCTTGTTAGTATTTCTAAGTTTGTCTTGATTCTTTAATGTAGTGAGAATATTTATTTTATCTCCTTTGATACCTTCAATAGTTGAAGTCTTTTGGGGTCTGTTTCTACTTTGTTGTTTCTGCTGCCTTTCAGACATGGTGATTTGCTTCCTTGTAAATTCACAGCTTGAGGATTTTTTGGACAAAATAGGAGATGTAAATTTGGTCTGTATATATCCACAAGAAGCATTTCTAGTAATTACAACTTCCCAGTCATGATGTCCCTCACCCTACACTCCAGTCAGCTCTGTTCAGTATCGAAGAGTCCTTCCTTAGTGCCCACAAGACCACCAAACTTAAGTTCAAGTTCACACAGTTTGCCACAAAAGCAGTGTCATTACCATGTCAGAACCAAAATCTGTGTTCCCACTTTCATTTTGATTTTGGCTTAATAAAACATCTGGAATTGTATTTAGTAGAGTACTTTGTCTAAATAAGCTCATCGTGTGATTGGAAAGGGAATTTCTAATGCATAGGTCATAAAAGTAATATAGGAATAGGTAATTTTAGGATAATTTTCATAAGTTTTTACAGGTACTTTGCATTAGTTTTCTAGGTGCCTTAAAATATATGGTACAGGTCATATTAAGATTGTCAAACAAATAGGTGTGCTAATCTTAGATTTTTACCAAACAAATCACAGTGCTGAAGTTATGGGCACACAGTTATTTAGACATTGAAAATATAATAATATCTGTCCTATTGCTTGCATCAGATAGACAGAGCCATAATCTAAATTGACAGAGAAATGTGTCCTTCATGTTGTAGCAGATTTTCTCATTTTTCAAACTAGCATAATTAAGTGATAAAAATATCCCAGATATTTCACAGAAGAAATACTAACAAACTCAGAATTTAAGCTCTGGGTTCACCATACAATTTTCTTAGATGAGCACATCTTTAAAAAATAACTTAATATAGTGATGTGGACTCTCTCATAACAGTAATTACTACACAGTTTATGTCTGCATTATCAAATAATGGTTTACTATATTCAGATCCTAGTGTGAAAGAGTTAATCTATGTGAGTATGAGTTGAGCCAAAAAAAAAAAAAAGTTCATTGGATAAGTTGTGCTTATCAGATAGTAAATGTGTTAGCAATGAGCCTTGCCCTGCCTTGGGATATTCATAATCATTATTTGATGTGGGATTGAGCTTTATCCAGAAAGCGAATCTCAACAGAACAAGCTCACTGTCAATTTAGTACGGAAAACATAATCTATTGAGAAGAATGAAAATAGCAGAGGTCAATGCAAGAAAGACTATTTAATCTACTTGTAGGCCTATTTATTTCAGCTTTACAGTCCATGGTATATTGCCCTAGAGGGAAGTAAAAACACAAGGCTCCACCTCTATTTCCTAAGTTTTTCTTGCCAGTCTTCCTTTGTTTTTTGCTCAAGATTTTGCCCTCAAAGGCATTTTGGCTCTTTTGAGATCCTGGCCCCTACTTACACAGAATTACTTAAGGTTTTTTATTTATTTAATAATTTATGAATTCAAGAAATGTTTTTTTGAGCAAATACTATGCATCTAGCAATATCTAGGAGCTTGAAATCCAGTGGTTGAGGAGACAGACCCAAACTCTGTTTGATGAGCAAAATTTCTAATGTGAGAAAAGAGAAATTAAACATGCAAAGTAGTAAATAAGTTAATTTCAGAGAGTGAAAAAATGGTATGGTGAAAATAAAAGAGAGCCCTGATAAAGAGAGTCATGGAGGTAGAGTGGTAGAAAGAGGACTTTGTGCGTTTAGCTACAGGAATCACAGAAAGTGTATCTGAAGTGATAACATCGGCTGAGACTGTTAGTGATGTGGAGGAGAGCGCCATCCAAGGATTAACTTAGGTATTAAATGGAAATCACTTGGCCTGGGAACTGGTGTATGGTACATGCCAACCTACCTACTGTTCTCTCTAAGTCAATACTCTTTGTCTCTCCGTCCTCTCAATTCAAAGGGAAAAATAACATCCCAGGATAGGATAATATATAATAATAATAGTAAGAAGAAACTGGAGAAAAGAGAAAAATTTATTTTACACATGCAAATCACAGTAGAAATATTAACATCTTACAGAAAAGCACTGATACAGAAAAAAGAATCTCGTTACAGTTTCAAGAAGAGATACAAGTACTTTTGTTTTTAAAAGCCATATGTTGATGGTAATGGAACTAGAATTGTTAACCTGGCAAACAGAATGCTGAAGTATACTGTCAAGCTATATATAATACTATTAGACAGTTGATGACCAGGTATTCTCTTTATCGCCAGAGATATTTATGTTTGCAATAGCACATGAGGTATAGGCAGGGGGAGAAATGTCCTAACTAGTGTCTGCCTAGGTTTCTACAAACAAAAATGCTTGTATGAGACTACTTCAAAAATTTTATAGAAAAACAGAATTAAAAGGTGAACTAATAGGTACAAAACTATGCTGTCTACCCTAAGTGAATCATTATGCAGTACACACATGTATTGAAACAACACACTGTACCTCACAAATATGTACAAGTAAATGTTAAAATAAAAAAATTTTTGTAAGATAATACAAATCTTTCCATGAACTTTTTGAAGACCCCACATATCTCTCCTTCATACTATTATCAGATTCCTCTTCACCTAAAAACTCTCAGCCATGAATTATAATAAGTGAACCCTGGATTAATGTCAATAGTCATGAAGTTTCCTATGATCTTTTGGAGGTCAAGCACAGGCTTTCTGAGAGAGCTCAACTATGAAATGATTTTTTCAGATTCATTTATAAAGGGTTCACATTGCATTTAGTAATGAGCTAAACAGAACCAACTTCAAATGTGGGTCTTATCAATCTCTATCTTGGTGACTTTAGGCAAATTACTTAACCCCTCTAGACATTCACTTTGTCATCTGACAATGTGACTAATAACACTTATCTCAAAGCGTTTTCTGAAGGAGAAAAAAAAAATATATATATATATGTATGTATGTATGTATAAACACCTGCTGTGTGTGGTATGCCATCATCAGATAAGATGTAAATTAAACTTTCAGGAGAGACAAGATCATGAGAGAGGATATCATATTTCAATAAACTCAAATACTTTCATTAAAACAGACCAAGCAACTAGGAGAAAAAAGAAATATCTATAGACAACATTTTTAACACAATTAGATGAAAAATCCTTCCTCACCCCCTCCCCCAACCTCAAAGTAGAAATTGGTGAGGGAAAATTACCTGAGTGGGTATAACATCCACCAAGGAGAAAAAATAGGTTTGTTTGTTTTAAATCTAAAGAGCTGTGGAATCCAGAAAGGATCAGCAAATGCCATAAAAGAAGCACTGCCGATGTTAGTGGCATTGTCAGAAAGTGAATCCATGAAATAGAAGGAAATAGAGAAGCTTCGAAAGAATAGTATTAATCAAAACCTAAAAGTTCCGAAATTAGATCATTAAACCTTAGGAGATACCTAAGGAGAGCTGACAAAGCTCAGGAAGGATGTAGGAGGGGGAAGAAGAAGAGGAGGAGGAAAACGAGGGGGAAGAGAAGAGATATCGCACTCAGTAGTGAGTACAGTCAGGGAGTGTCATCCCCAAGGTCACTCAAAGTCACACTGCTACTGCTGTTTCAGCCCCTGTATCTTCATTTTGGCTGAACAGAGGAGATGAAGTGTCAGTGAGGTCCATGCTAACTGAATTGTTCCAATGTTAAAAGGTTTTCATTAAGACAAAGCCAACCTCTACTTATTTCTCATTGACCAGATATTGGTCATTTAACCACCCTATTTGCAAGGAGATCTGCAAGGGAAGGTTATTTTTTAATTGAGCACATTGCTATCGTCCTCCAACAAATCAGGGTTCTGTTAGCAAACAAGGTGAGAATGGATAAACAGTTAGCAGGCTGCCTCAATTCTCAGTAATGTCAACCCCCTTCTGAGATGAGAATTACAGGTCAATGCATGACAGAGAAGCACGTGCCCAGTCCAGACACCTCCTTAGCTTTTGGACTTGTGATGGAAACCGCAAGTGTTTCATAAGTTACCCAACCTGGTGAGGTAACCCTTGAGTAGTGGGAAAATAAATGTGCAGCGAATTTGGACTTCGATGTTGAACTGGGTCAGGTATGTTCTTTGGTCCCTGCCTATGTTCATTTTATCTCAAACAAAAGTGAGTGCTATTCTATGATGTGCAGATTCTGTGTTTACAAATTCACCCAGTCTCCAAAACTCTCAATGCTCTCATGGTCATTTGTGGCCACTCACGGGGCAGTGAGAATTTGAGTTGCCTAATGTGCATGTTCCCGGGGGATGTCAAACAAGATGACACTCTGCCTTTCTATTTCAGCTCTTGTACCATAGGCAAGTGGCCTTTTCCCAGTATACTTACTCCCACATTTTCCACTTTTTTTTTTTATGTTTTGTGTTGTTTGGTGGAGGACGGAGGGAATTTTGCTTTTTAAAATGGCCCCTAAGCACAGTGTTGAGGTGCTGTCTAGCATTCCTAAGCACAAGATGTGATGTGCCTTACGGAGAAAATACATGTTACATAAGCTTCAGTTGGACATGTTATGTAGCTGTTGGCTGTGAGTTCAATGTTAATGAGTCATCAGTATATATTAAATAAGGTGTCCTTAAACAGTAACACGTAAGACAGGGTTACGTATTGATCTGTTGATGAAAATGTGACCAGAGGTTTGCAGGAACCTAAACTTGTATTTCCCCTAGAAGTCATTGTTCAGGATTCATTAATTCAGTGTTTGTGACACCTTTATAGAAAGTACTACAAATAATAAGTATCAGTGTATATCCCTAGCTGTCTACATTGTAACTTTGTAGGGCTAATGCCCAGAGAAATTTTCCCCCGCCATTCAGTAGACTGGACAACAATGTATTAAGCGAAATACTATCTGATGTCCTATATACATGCAAAGGACTGTGGGGACATGAATATGATCCAAACTTACTCCTTGCCTTTCAAAAGCTTATAATTTACTGAGTGAGGCAAACATATATGTTATAATGTAGGCTCTGATAAAGGCTGTGCTTTGAACACTAAACTCTTGCCTGCTTAAACAATTTGACAAAACTGGAGCTGCTACATTTCCTCCCACTTTACTTTTAAAATTCAAATTAAAAAGACACCATTAGATGCCTTTAATAAAAATCAGTTTTTCTAGGAGGTCCATATTACCATTTATCCTTACAAGTGACAATGGGCTCATTGTTTACAAAATATAACTCACATAACATTTTGGTTCTTGCAGTATTTCTGTGGGTGTATTTCAACAAAAATAAGAACTTTACTTTTGTTAAGATAACTTTTGGTGCTGGTTTTATGTCTTTCATTTGTTCAGAATCTTCTCTCTATTATACCTTTTACAGCATCTCTTACTCCTACATGTTTTCTCTTTTACAGCAATTTAATTATTATTTATTACTTCCATTTGTTCCTGCTTCTTTCTTATCCTTCCTCAGCATATCTTCTCCTACACCAGAAGCTTATATCACCCCACGATATGAATCTAGTTATTCCAGTTATCCTCCAATTGTTTCAGGTGCGTTGCTCTTGGCAACTTAATCTTTTATGTAAACTAGCAAAATGTCATATTGGGTCCTTGACTATGTGTCATAGTGAAGCACTTTAAATAGGACTCTACAAATAAATGATTGGAATAAATATTAATTCATTTGCCCTTTAGTTTTTAGCTGAACAATTGAATTAAAATGTTTTTCCATGTGTTATTAGGAATTTAAATGAATCATTCTACTTTGTGCGTAATTTCCACATTATAATTGAAAGAAAAATCTCTGAACAAGAAATGATCCAGTACTTTTCTGTGTTTAAGGGGTTAACTGGACTGAGATAAAAATTACCTCACAAAGAATAAGCTTTTGTTTTCTGAGATATGTCCTTGTTTATGTCTTCTAACCACATGAATGTCTAACTAGAGAGGGCATTTATCTGTCATTAACAATGTCTTATATTTTATCTAAAACAGTCTCTGCTAAATAAAAATGACATCAGTGCAGTGAAGATGTAAATTGTGACCAAATTAGATGTTATATTTTGCCTTAACTGTTAGAGACATGAACCACATGGCCTTCATTCAAATGCCTGCATTGATATAATAGAAGAATGCAGTTTCTTCAGACTGTGTCTCCTTGTCACTTACACATATGAAAGAGTTCTCAGAGCTCACAGCAGACACACAGACACAGCATTGTAACACTGAGCCTTCCCTTAGCTAACAGGCTCTAGCATTGAAGGATGAAAGTTGATTGAACATCTTTGCAGTTGAATTGTAACAGCCAGATCTCTGTTTTATAAAGAGTACAATAACACCCCAGTTATTAAGCATTATCTGAACCACATATTTCTTCCATCTCTCTGTCTTCTTTAGTGTCCAAGTTTCTAGCCACTGTTGTCTATTCTATGGACTAGGTCACATAACTGACTATTCTAAATGATACATTTGACCTTTTTTTTGGCTACAAAAGATAAAAATGTACCATACTTTTCACTATTTTCTTAAGCAGACATAGTACTCAGGACTTTATGACATATCCTGCAACATACCCTTGGGATGGTAGGAATGTGATGATCGTCTGATGTTGAAAGGCAGATAACATGTTTTGTGTATCTGACCCTCTTCAGAGTTGAGTCTGGAAGACTTATGCATGTCCTCACTCATAAATGGGAGCTAAGAGAAAAAGAAGGAAGGAAAGAAAGACCACAGTGGTGTGTTGGACTTGCAGAGGGAGAGAGCATTTCTTGGGCTACAAAGTGGAGTGGGGGGGAAGGGGGTGGGAGAGGGAGGTTGGGGATGGTTGGGCGGGGGACAAGGTGTGCAAATGCAGTTTGTGGTAAAGAGTATGCTGACAGTGTGAATCTGGCCCTCACATCACGGGCACGAGGGGTGACAATCAGCTTTGTATCTCATGAATATTCATAACCAATTCCAAAAATAAAAAGATAGGAAGAAAATGACCAAACTCATGCTTCCAGCTATCTGCTGGCTGTTGAAGGAACAAATACTTAATCGAATCTGAGTAGAAGTCAGCAACCAAAATTATAAATGTGATTATTTAAATTTTAAAAGGTATGGATTTTAATTTTTCATTGCCAAATACTTCTAAAAAAGAAATGAAACATTTTTCATGTATAAATGTGAAAAAAATGGCTTCTCTTTTCTGTAATAACAATGATTGTTAGTAATATTCTACTAATCAGCTGTAAAATAAAATAGAAACAAACACAAATCTATTAATTAACCCAACTATGTGAAAAAGTACTTTTCTAGGCATTCACACATGAAAAGTAGCAGACAAGGAAGGTAAATGACAGAGAAGGAAAAGACATAATCCCTGCTCTTAGAGAAACTAAACATATAGTGGAATTAAATATGCACGAAGATGTGAAAAATATTAGGAAAAGGGGGAAAATAAAAATAGAGTTTAAATAGAGACCTGTGGGAGGAAGTGTAGATTTTAAATCCTATTCCAATGGCAGGATTAATGTTAATACTTTTAGGATATAGGCCAGATGGGTCCTGAACTGGAGGTTTCATAATCCTTCTCTAAAGATAAATTTGACCACAGGGTCCAAGTGAAGCTGAGTGTGCAAGTGGAGGCCAGATGGCTCCCATTTCTGCGGCTGTGGCACTCAGGGAGGAAGAGTAGAGAGGAAGAAAGAGACACCAACTAGGCAGTGTCAGCCGTGTGTTTCCTCTCCCTCTGTTTCTTCTTCAGCTGTTCAAGTTTCTAGTCATTGTTGCCTCTTCTACCACCTCTCCGTCTTTTTCCCCATGTTTTTACTGTTCTTTTTCTTTCTGTTTTCCATGTAGTTTTTTCTTTTTCCTTATAAGTCTGCCTTCACAATGAGAATCTTAATTTTTCAGAGCTCTTGAAGGCCACAGAAGAGCTTGTTTCTTTCCATGATATAGCACCAGGCATAATTATAAGCCTATTGAGTTATTGTTTCATCTACATTCATATCTAGAGTTTTTGTTTCCTATGCCTCACAGAAAGTGTCTAGTTTTAGTACTCTTTGAGTGTTTGACTTTGCAGAGTGCTGTCTTTTGAAAAACTATATTACTATTGACTTTCTATTTTAAAACGACAGAAGAAAGATAAAGAAGGCAAGGTATATTTTAAACTTGAGAGAAAAGTTAGTTGTACTTTACACTGGAAAGAAAAGTTAGTTCACAGTTAAATGTTGACACTTTTTCACCTATAAAATATTTCCTTTTTCCAAAGATTAACAGTACATGCCATTTTCAAATACTTTAATAATAAAGTCATGAAGAAAAAAATTCACTCATAATGCCACTATTAAAAATCAAGTATATTTTTATTTGTTTTTTTTTAATGATTTTCTGTGATTAAGTATACATTGCATTCACATAACTGGAATAAAACTACAAACATTTTGTAGTTTGCCATTTTTAACAGCTGTAGTTAGGTATAATAAACATAAAATAAACTAAACACGTTAAAGGTGTACAACTTAAAATGTCTTTACACATAGATACACTGCCAAACCATCACCGCAATCAAGACAATGATCATATACATCACCCACTTCATGTTCCTTTGTTATCCTTCTTGCTGATTCTCCTTCCCTCCATCCCAAGGCAACTACTGATCTGCTTTCTGTCACTTTAGAATTTCTTGCATTTTCTAGAATTTAGTATAGATAAAATTATGCACTATGCATTCCTTTTGGGGGACGGTGGGTCTAGCTTCTTTTGCTCACACATTCTTGTGAGTACATGGTATTATCTTATTGTGGCTTTTATTTGAATTTCTCCAATGGCTGAAGATATTAAGCATGTGCTTTTTGTCATTGATATGTCTTCTTGGGTGTATCTATGCAATTGTTTGTCCATTTTGAAATTGGGTTGCTGGTCTTATCAAGTTTTGGAAGTTCTTTTTATATTCTGGATACAAGTCCTTTTACAAACATGTGATCTGTGAAGTATTTTCTGACAATATGTAGCTTACCTTTTCATTCCCTGAACAGAGTCTTGAAAAGAGCAGAAGTTCTTAATTTTGATGAAGTCCAGTTTATAAGTTTTTCTTTTTCATTTATAGATTGTGCTTCTGGCATTATATTTAGGAAATCTTTGCTTATTCCAAGATTAAAAATTTTTCTCCAATGTTTTCTTCTAAAAGTTTTATAATTTTAGATTCTTGGTCTATGATCCATTTGGTCTTAACTTTAGTATACAGTACCAGATATGAATTGAATTTCTTCTTCCTTTATTTTTTGCATATGGATATATAATTGTTCTAGTTCTATTTGTTGAAAGATTATCCGTTCCCCCTCTGAGTTGCCTTTGCACCCTTTCTGCAAATCAGTTGCCTATACGTGTGTGACTCTATTTTTCAATTATCTATTCTATTCTGTTTATCTGTTCATCTGTTTTGACACCAATACCACCTTGTTTTATTTGCTGCAAGTTTATTATATGTCTTGAAGTCATATACTATCAGCCCTCCAGCTTAATTTGTCATTTTGTTTCAAGATTGTTGTTGGCTGTCTAGGTAACTTGTACAAGTATTTCATATGAGTTTGTCAATTTCTCCCCAAAAAAAAAAAGTCTGCTGGGATTTTCATTAGCATTATTTTGAATTTATGCATCAAGCAGAGGAGAATTGAAATCTTAACAATATTGACATTTCTGATCTATGAACATGGTACATCTTTGCATTTTATTTTGATCTTCTTTCTCTCAGCAATGTTGTGAGTTTTTAGTGTCCACATCTTGAACATCTGTCACATTTATCCGTAAGCATTTTTTATTTTTATTGCTATCTTAAAGAGTATTTTTATTTCTACTTCTGATTTTTCATGGGCAACATGTAGAAATACAATTAAATTTTGCTTATTGATCTCATATCCTGAAACCCTGATAAACTCACTTATCAGTTCTACTGACTTTTCATAGTTTTCATAAGATTTTCAAGGATGATTATACTGTCTCCAAATGAAGAACAGTTTACTTCTTTCTTCTAATCCGGGTGTATTTTACTGCTTTTTCTTTTCTTATTGCACTACCTAGCACCTCTAGTACAATGTTAAAAGTAAATGGTGAAAGTAGAAATCCTCATCCTGCTCTTGATCTTAGGGAGAAATCATTTGGCGTTTACTATTGTGTACTACTAAAAGTAGTTTTTTCATAGCTGGCCTATTTCATCTTCTATTTCCTTATATTCCTAGTTTTATGAGTGTTTTTGTCAGGAATGAATGTTGTATTTGGTCGAATACATTCTGGAAATATATTAAAAAGATTGAATGCATTTCTCTTTTTTGTTTGTTTATATGGTAAATTACATTAATTGATTGTAGAATGTTAATACAACCTTAATTCCTGGGATAAACCACACTGATCTTGATATATTATTCTTTCTCTATACAGTTGGATGTGGTTTGCTAAAGTTTTGTTAACAATTTTTGCACCTATTAATATTCTTCTATTCTTATAATGTCTTTGTCTGGTCTGGTTTTAGTATCAGAGTAATCCTGGCCTCCCAGAATGAGTTTGGAAGTGTTCCTACCTATTCAATTTTCTTGAAACATTTGTGCAGGATTAGCTTTTTTTTTTTCTTCTATTCTCACATATTTGGTAGAATTCCCCAGGAAAAATGTCTATGCGGCAGTTGTAGGGGGAAGATTTTAACTATAAAACTCAATTATCTTAACAAGCACAAGCTATTCATGTTGTCTATTTCTTCTTGAGCATGTTTTGAAAGTTTGTTCCTTTCAAGAGATTTTCCTGTTTCATCTACAACATATAATTTATTGGCATAAAGTTGGTCATAATATTCCTTAATTGTCCTTATAATATCTGTAGAATTTTTAGTAATAATGCCTCATTTCTGATATTTATTATTTGGATCATCTTTTTGATATTGATCAGTCTAGCTACATGTTTATCATTTTTAATAATCTTCTCAAAGGACCAGCTTTTTGTTTTATAAATTTTCAAAATTGTTTTGCTATTTTTATTTAATTTTTAATATGATCTTTATTATTATTTTCTTAATTATGTTTACTTCTACTTTCTTTTATAATTATTTTTCTAGTATCTTAAGGTGGAAGCTGAGATCATTGATTTGATACCTTTTTTCTTTCCTAATATAGGCACTTAGTAATATAAATTTCTTTACAAGTACTGCTCCATCTTCATTCTACAAACTTAGGTATATTTTGTTCTCATTTTTGTTCAGTTCCAAACACTCTTTAATTTCCTTCTTGATTACTTCATTGACTCACATATTATTTTGAAGTACATTATGTTGTTTCCAAATATTTGGGAGACATTAAAGACATCTTTCCTTAATAAATTTTCATTTAATTCCATTTTAGTCAGAGAACATACTTAATATAATATGAATGCTTTTAAATTAATTGAGGTTTGTTTTATGGCCTGGAATAGGATATATCTTGATAAATAATATTTATATGAGAATGTATATTTCACTATTATTGGGTGGAGTTGTTTTTGACTGTCAATTAAACAAATAATGGTTTTTCAAGTCTTCTATATCCTTACTGATTTTCTGTGTATTATTTCTATAATTGTTGAGGTAGAAGTTTGGAAATCTATAGCTATGATTATTAACTTGTCTATTTTCTAGCAGCTCTTGTCAGTTCTGCTTTGTGTCATTTAAAGCTCTGTTATTCAGTGCATAAATGTTTAGGGTTGTCTTATCTTGAAGACTTGACACTTTCATCATAATAAAATGCTGAGTTTTATCCCTGGTGATTTTTTTTCTATTAAACTTATATTTATATAGCTTAGCAGACTTTCTTTGGATTAGTGTTTGTGTGGTATATTTTTTATACATCTTTTACTTTTAATCTCTCTATGTCTTTATATTAAAGTGAATTTTATATGGGCAGTATATGGTTGGGTCTTGTTTTATCATTCAACATGACAATATGTCTTTCTATATATGTACTTCGTACTGAAAAAGTTTACTGATATTTTGGGGTTTAAATCTATAATCTTACTATTCATCATTTCTAAAAAAATAATTTTCATATATTCTTTTTTGTTTTTCTATATTTTTGCCTTCTCTTGGATGAATTCAAGAGAACATTTTATGATTTCATTTTATCCTATTTGTTAGCTTATTAGCTGCAATTCTTTTTGGTATTATTTTGGTGGTTAATTACTTTATTGTTTATAGTGTACATATTTAATTTATCACTATCTGCCTTCAAGTGATATTATTCAACTTCATATATAGTATAAGAACCTTACAATAGCATATTTTAATTTTGTCACTCCCAGTCTATATATTATTATCTTATTTCCAGATTTTATTTTTGCATGTTATATACATTATTATTTTTGCTTTAAAGTCACCTATAATTTTAAAAGATTGGTGTACAGTCTAGCTAGGCATCTATAATTAACAATGACTTACTGCATGTTACCAAATGGCTAGAAGAGATCAAATGTTCACATAACAAAGAAATAATTAAGTTTTACAATGATGAATATGCTAATTACCTTGATGTGATCATTACACATTTTATACATGTAATTCTGTACCCCAGAAATATGTACAATCAATATGTTTCAATTAAAAAAAGAATAAAAAATGGAGAAAGGAAAGCCTTTTCAACAGCTAGTGCTAGGAAAACTGGATATCCACATGCAGATTGAAACTAGACCCCTATGTCTCACCATACTCAAAAATCAACTCAAAATGGAACAAAGACCTAAAGTATCACCTGAAACTATGAAACTACTAGAAGAAAACATAGGGGAAATGCTACATGAAATGGAAGGGGGCAGTGCTTTTTTGAGCGAGACTACATTCTCAAAAGAACACATACAAATGGCCAACAGGCATGTGAAAAAATGCTCAACATCGCTAATCATCAGGGAAATGCAAATTAAAACCACAATGAGATATCATCTCACTCTAGTTAGAATGGCTATTATCAACCAGACAAAAAATAACAAATGCTGGTAAGGATGCAGAGAAAAAGAAACTCTCTTACATTGCTGGTGGGAATGTAAATTTATACAGCCTCTGTGGAAAACAGTATGGAGGTTCCTCAGAGAACTAAAAATAGTTCTACCTTACCACCCAGCTGACCCACTACTGAGTATAGAAGAAAATGAAAACAATATATCATAAAGACACTTGCACTCTCATGTTCATTGCAGCACTATTCACAATAGTCAAGAGATGGAATCAACCTAAATGTCCATCCATGGATGAATGTATAAAAAACTGTGGTGTGTATATATATGTGTGTGTGTGTGTGTGTGTGTGTGTGTGTGTGTGTGTATATATATATACACACACACACATACATACATATACACACACACACAATGGAATACTACTCAGCTATTTAAAAAACTGATATCCTATCATTCTCAGCAACATGGATGGAACTGGAAACCATCATGTTAAGTGAAGTAAGTCAGGGACAAAAAGACAAATACTGCATTATATCACTCACATATGGAATCTAAAATCTATAAAAGTGGTTCTCATACAAGTAGAGAGTAGAATAATGGTTACTAGAGGAAAAGAGGGAGATGGGGAGGAGGAAAAATGGTGGACTGATGGGTACAAAACTATGCTATCTACCCTATGTGAATCATTGCGCAGTATATGTATTGAAACAGTGAACTGTACCCCATAAAAACGTACAAATAAGTGTCAAAACATTTTGAAAAAAATAAAAAGAATTTCTTATGCCCATAATAGTTACCAAGTTACCATTTTTGCTGATCTTTGCTGTTTTGCATAGATCCATATTTCCATCTGGTATAATTTTTCTTCTGTGTGAATGATTTCTTTAAGCACTTTTTGTAGCACACTTCTGCTGGTGATAAACTCTTCAGAATTTTGTATGTTGTAGTAAATATTTTGCCTTTGTTTCTGAAAGATATTTTGCTAGGTGTGGAATTGTAAATTTGCAGAGTATTTTTTGTTTAATCCATTAAAGAAATTACCTCTCTATCTCATTATTACAAATAGAAATCTCCTACCGTCAATTTTTTCCCTCTCTACTTAATGTTTATTTTCTCTAACTGTTTTTAAGATTTTTCTCTTTATCACTGGTCTTAAGCCATTTGATAATGAAGTACTTTGGTGGAGTTTTTATCATCTTTCTTGTGCTTGGGGTTCATAGAGCTTTTTTGGATCTATGAATTTGCAGCTTGCATTGATTTGGAAAATATTCAGTCTATATCTTTAAATATATTTTCTTCCTCTGACCTTTATCACATCTTTTCATGACTTTAATTTTATTTATACTTAACTGCTTGAATTTGTTCCACATTTCAGTTATTCTGTTTATAATTTTTTTTGTTTGTTTTTTCTCTCTGTGTTTCATTTGGATAGTTTCTATGTCTTTAAGATCATTAGCATTTTATTCTACAATATCTTACCTGTCATTTATCCTAGACACTATTTATCATGTCATATATCATAATTTTCATCTCTAGAAGTTTAATTTGAGTGATAGTTAAAAAGATATAGCTTTCATGTTTTTATATAGTATGTTTAACCTTTGTTGTAGCTTCTAGAACAGATGGGATATAGTCCTAATAACTGTCTTAATGTCCTTGTTTACTAATTCTGTCTTCTGTGTCATTTCTGGGTTGGTTTCAGATGATTGATTTTTTCTCCTCATTATGAGTTGCATTTTCTGTTTATTTGCATGCCCTGTTATTTGTTAGACATTTTTTTGTTTTGTTTTTTGGTTTTTGTTTGTTTGTTTGCTTTGCATTCCTATCAACATTTGTGAGCTTCTTTCTGAACATCATCAATTTACTTGGACACAGTTTGATCTTTTCAGGTCTTCCTTTTAAGCCTTGTTCTGCAGGACTGCACTCAGTCTAGCATTTATTTTTCCTCACTACTAAAGCAAGATGCCTCTTAATACTCTAATTAATGACCTATAAATTATACATTTCAAAAATCTTACTGGGAACAGGTATTAACCCCGTTCCCGCCCAGTCTTAGTAGTATTCTCCCTAATACTTTCAGATTCCAGCTGCTAGTAGTTTCCTCACATACATGAGCTAATCAACACCCAATTGAATACGAGAAGGACCATATGTAAGTCTCCAGAGTTTCTCTACACTGGTTTCACCTTTATGGTACTCTGTCCTACAAATTCTATTTGCCTTAGCTTTTGGAAACTCCTAGCTTGGTTTCCTCAACTTAGAGAAATCTTCAGGTTATGCCTGGATTTTCACTCCCTAAGCCACAGCCTAGAAGCTTGGCAGTAAGCTGAGGAAATCATAGGACTCATCTAATTTATTTCCCCTCTCTCAAAGATCATTGTTTTTCATTGCCTGCTATCCTGTATCTTGACTGTCACTGTTTTATACACTTTGTTGGGTGTTTTTGTTGTTTCAGACAGGAAAGTAAATCCATTCCATGTTGATCAAAAATGGAAATCTCACTGTCTTTTTAAAAACTTAACATTATAGAATAAACTTTTGCCTGTATCATTAAAAAAATTGCTGGAAACATATTTTAAATGGATTTATAATATTTTGCTCAATAAACATAGTATATATATATATTTACTTTGCTATTATGAATAATGCTTTCTTGGACGCTATTATGAATAATGCTTTCTTGGACTTTTTTTTTTTTTTTTTTTTTTGTCATTTTTTCGTGACCGGCACTCAGCCAGTGAGTGCACCAGTCAGTCCTATATAGGATCCGAACCCGCGGCGGGAGCGTCGCCACACTCCCAGCGCAGCACTCTACCAAGTGCGCCACGGGCTCGGCCCCTTTCTTGGACTTTTTAAAATTGACATAAGATTATTTATCTACAGTACATTCCCAGAAATGAAATAACTGAGTCAAAAGGAGTAAACAATGTACTAGATTTCTAAGATTGCCTCAACAAAATACCACAAAGTGGGTAGGCGTAAGTAATAGACATTTATTGTCTCACAGTTCTGGATGCTAGACGTCTAAAAGCAAGGTGTCAGCAGGTTTATTTCTCTCTGAGGGCTATGAAGGAAAATTTGTTTTGTATCTCTCTCCTAATTTGTGGTGGTTTGCTATCAATCTTTGGCATTCCTTGGCTGATTTCTGCCTTCATCTTCACATGGCATTCTCCCTGTGCATGTGTGTGTACAAATTTCCCCTTTTATAAGGACATTAGGCAAATTGGAGCAGGGGTCCACCCTAATCCAGTATGACATCATCTTAGCTTAACTAATTATATCTGCAACAATCCTATTTTCAAATGAGTGTACATTCTGAGGTACCGGGGATTAGGACTTCAACATGTGAATTTTAGTTGGACACAATTCAACTCATAGAAAACATATTTAAACTCCCTTACATATATTTCCAAATTGATTCTAGGGGGAGTTATGACAACAAATTATACCTTAAATATGCTTTATGTGTGCAGAATTTAAAGAATTTACAAAAAACCCCAAAGATTTGAGAAAAGCAATTTGCTTTCCTCCAAAATAAAGTACTATAAGTCACCAGCTTATTGTTACATGAAGGTACTTCAAAAAGTTCATGGAAAAATAGAATTAAAAGATAACATGAATCTTTCCATAAACTTTTGGAAGTACCTCATAAACCTGGATTCTTTCATAACTATTTTCTAAGCTTTAATATGTATTATACCATTTTGCCATTCCCCTTCTCTGAACTCTAGTCTTATTCTAGCTCTATGTTTACCTTTTTAATTGTCTATTGATCTTTCTTTCTGAGTAAAATTTTCTTTAGTTTATTTAATCTGTCTCTATTTTGCAACCTGCTTTTATGGGTAAATGTTTAAAAAGTCATATGCCTCTCCTAAAAAGAAATGAACGCTATCAGCAAATGTGGTATGTGTGCCTTTACTAAATCTGTGTGCACTCTATCAGCAAATGTCGTTTTAAGAGTATTTGTCTTAATATCTCTAATGCATCAGCAAACAACAGAAGGCATATTAATTTAAATAGCTGCATATTCATTGAATATTCCTGCTCACATTTCTGTGGGTATATCAGGTTCCAGGAATACCTGAATTGGAATTTTAAAATAACTGAATTTGCACAATTTTCTGGTGAGGAGAGCCACCAAGGACTAATTTACTATGAGGATTTATAACTGGATATGAATGAAAATTTAATCCTAATACTGAGGGTGGGAAGATAAGAGATGGGAATGACAAAATGATGCATTTCTCAGATATTGTCTTCCCACCTCTTTTTACTTTAGTCTCCATAGAACTGTCAGTGTACTAAAACTAGTCATCCTATTATGCAGACAGAAAAATTAGGTTACCAAAGTAATCAAAAACGATTCAGATCATTCAATCAACAACAGTTAATAATTACTCTGTGCCCAGCAGTGTGCTAGGCTTTAAATACATAGCTGTGAAAAAGGAGCATGTATTTCCCTGAAACTTAAAATCTAGTCAAGAGAAAAGCATTAGTAAAAAATTAATAAATATGTTACAGATTATTAATGAAAATAATAGTGGTCTATATAAAAACAACTAGAGCAACCAATTCAGACTGGAAGATAGGGTAAAGGTTATCTCAAAAAATGACTTTAGGGTAACACCTGAAGAATGTGTGGGCATTTGCCAGGAACAAGTGGAACAAAGGGAATACCAGGGAGAGGAAAGGAAGTGATGAAGACACTAATTCCAGAAAGAATTTGACACATTTAAGTAATTGAAGAACAACATGACTAGAGTGTAGTGAGAGTGATGAGACCGCATTAGAGGGAGGGCAGAGCTATGATAATACAGCACATCGTTAGGTCATGTTTACAAATTAGGATTTTATTCTAAATACAATGAGTAGTGTAAAAGTATGTAAAATAAGTGTGGGGCATAGTAATTTGATTGTTGTAAGAAGAATGGATGGTAAATAAGAAAAGAGGACACAGGGAAGTCAAGATGGGAGAGTAACTTAGAATAGAGTTGTGGCAGCTGAGGTGGGGCAAAGTATTTCAATTCCAGATATATTTTTGAGAAAGCAGCAGCAGGATTCATTTTTTACATTTGATGTGGCAAGTGAAGAGAGGTGAGGGAGATCTTAAATATCTCTTCCACTTCTTTGACTCAAGTAACTGGATAGTGTGATACCAATACCAATTACTTGCAATGGGAGGACTAGAGTAAGATTAGGTTTGACTCAAAGATTGAGAGTTTAGTTTTGAATATGTTAAGGAATTGAAGTTGCCTGTTTGATAGCCATGAGATGTCAATGAGAAGTTGACTATAAAGAGTCTAGAGATCACAAGAGTGACTATAGTTGGGAAGACAAATTCGAGTCACCACATTACAAATGTTATTAAACATCAGGGAAATAGATACAATCACTTAGTTAGAAAGTGTAAAATGAAAACTGGGCATAGTCCAAGGGCCAGACATTGCAGAACGCCAACATTCAGAAAATGCTTAGAGCAGAAAGCAACTGTTAATGGAACTGAAGAAGAGTACTGCAGAGGTAAGAAGAGAACACTCAACAAGGAAGCGTAGTGTCTGGAAGACAAGGAAGGAGAGATTTAGTAAGCTAGTGGCTAAAAGGTCCACTTTTTGTCTAGGCTTCTGTGACTTCAGCAAGGGCTGTCTCTTTGGAAAAGTAAAGGGAGAAACCTGATTGATGTGAGGTAAAGATGGAAATGTAGGTAAGAAAGTAGAAACAGTGTGGCAGAAATTCTTAGCGGTGCAAAAAAATGGAAAAAAACAGAAAAACGGAGCAGGGTTATAAAGGGATGTGAGGTCAAGGAAATTTTTATTTTGCCTTTTTATAGAAATAAATTACTGGAGCTGATGGGTAAGCTATGGGGGAAGATGCTGTTGATGGAACAGACCATATACACAGTGGAGAGGGAATTCTTAAAGAGTAAAGTCAGGAAAAGATAAGCACTGGCATTGTCAGGTGAGGGCCCTAAAGAAAAGGAGAAGACTAAGTTGGTCCAGGCAGATGGAGATTAATAAAAGGAAGATGAAATTAGTATGGAAAAGAATGAAGGCCAGACACTTTATAGTTATTTTTAGCAAATTTGATATGATCTTACTAATTATAAAATATTTCAAATAAACCACATTTATGTAATTTTACATAAATTTATAACAAGTAAATTTGTTATATTTTTGATAGAAATTAAACAAATACAGTTAAATATATAGCAAATTGGACAACAGAATTTTCTCCTTTTACATTTGGTCTTATAAAGCAATTGGTAGCTTTCATTGTATAATAAGACCTAAATGGCAATCCTGCCTTAACTTTTAAGGATGGAAATAAATATCAAACTTGTGTGAATGTCTGAGAGTACATTTGATGAAATATGCTGCAGAAACCATCAAAAGTTGAAAGGCTTATGGCTCTAATATAAAGCCAGCTTTATTCCATCTGTAGAAATCTAGTAATACACGCAATAAAACATAACAGCCCAATAAAAGATGTTGTTTTCAACTGTCTTTCTTTCCATAATCCTAACATTTGCAGAGGATTTTGTTTAGTCTCCTCGGTTTAGTAAAATACATTGGCAAGGAGCCATTCCCTAGTATTTGCTCATTATAACAAGCCAGAAAAAAGTATCTTCTTTCTACATTGTTTACTTTCTTGATTCATTCTCTCCTTCTTATCCACAGATCCTGACTGAAAAACTTTAAAATCCAATTTTAGGACCATCGAGAACCAAGTGACACACTAGGATTAGGTGTTTTGGTAGGAGATTTCTCTTCCTTCCTTTTTTCCTTTCTTCCCTCTCTCCTTTCCTTTCTTTTTCCTTCATTTCTTTTTTTTTGACTTGCCAGACAACCTGCCTGAAGATTTGAAGATGAAAACATGTTTATTCCAAAATCTTTCAAACTCACATTATCACAATATTGGCTCCCTAAAAAGTGAGCCATGGATATCTTCTAAGGTTACTTTTAGTTCTCTGGCTCACCATCATTGTAAAATGATCAATATTTTCATTAATAAGTGTGGAAATAGGAAAAAGAGAAAACTTGTCAACATTGTGCTATAATCCAATTAGCCAAAGCAGCCCTATTACTTTCCACTTGTGTTTACTGGATGGCTTTTGTTCAGAATGCCCAGAAACTAGACTTATTTTAAAGTTGCACTTGAAAAGTTACCCAGAGTAGAAATCCTAATTATAGTTCCAATGGCAGTGGTAATATCAGGAAATGACAGAATAGTTTTCAGAACAGGGGATTAATGAGGCTTGCTCCATGTTTGCTTGTTTGGGACTTTTAGAGATATTTAAAAAATAAGTAACCTTTGAACTGTAGAAAGGGAAACTAAGACTTTTCTAACTCATATAATCAAAATTTAATCAGTACCTACTGACACCAAGAGCAATTTTAAAAAGCTATCCAATGTCTTCTATTTTAACTATATTCATTAAACTATATCATGCTATGCGAATGGCAATTATATTCTTAAATTATGATATCCATATTCTTAAACATCTTCGTAAGTGGTAATCATGCAGTCTCCTCTCCTTTGCTGCTCCAGAGACTCACACTTAGGATATTTACCCTCTTATATTTAGCAGAGCATTCCGTGTTACAACTTAAATTGACTCCTTCTTGCTCTCACTTTAACAAGGATTACTTTCCTTTAAAATTATGGCTCATTTTGCAGAATCTCATCAGAACAACTTCAAAGCCAAGCCAAATTAGAACAGTCATCATATTTTAATAGAAGTGCAGGGTAAATTTCATAATCCTTTTATAATAAATGACCTTTAATCAAATGTTCAGTAACTATTAACTTTGGTAAGGAAGAAATTATTATAACCTGGTATGTATTTTATGATTTCTCTGAAATGAAATAATCTCAGACTTTAATATTATTCTTGTCAATAAACAGCCTGGCACCAGGATTAAATATTGGTATAAATCATACTTTTGAGAAATTTCCAATTTCAGGAATTTCTAGCTAGACTTTAAAGAATGAGAAAAGTTCAGAAGGCAGAAATTTTGAATGCCATTCTCATCTGAGGGAACCATGATGATGTAGGATCATTGTGAATAGCTCTGAAAATTCATTATTGTTTTGCTTCTCTCTCTCAATTATCTCCTTGTTCTCCTGCTTCTGTTACATTTTCTTTGTTCTTAGAGTCACCCTGCCTGCTTTCTCACTTTTATTTATCATGGTGCCTGAAATCAAGGAGATAATTTGGAAGGCTGTTGCAGTAGGTTTCAGGATTTTGCAAATTGGCCATGGCACACTGCTCTGCGAGGGTATGCCTGATGTAATGCAAGCATGTGCCACCAAGAGCAACTCATGTCATAATTTTACTAAAGAAAAGGCTAAAATGGATACAGAACTTTTGGAAATTTTGCTATGAATGCAAGAAGACTTACTTGCGTTAAGCTTTTTACTAAACATGTTCACATACTTTATTTCAAAAGTCATCTTTCTGGTAAGGTGTGATTTTCATCAATAGAGATAAATAGTGCTAGACAGAATGTCTGACCAAGAAAGAAAATAACTTGTATAGCACAGCGATTATATATAATATAATAGACTACACACACACATACAAAGGACACTATATGGTATGTATGCACGTATAGGTATTTAAAATGGTAGTCTAAACAATTATAGTAAAATAATGATTACCAGAAGCTGGGGGGTGGAGGTGAGAGGGCAGGCAACTAGAGAAGTGGTAGACTAACAGGTCCAAAACTATGCTATATATCTTAAGTGAATCATTGTGCAGAATATGCATTTATTTATGCTGGCGAGGTTGCAGAGAAAAAGGAACTCTCATACATTGTTGGTGGGACTGCAAAATGGTGCAGCCTCTATGGAAAATGGTATGGAGGTTCCTCAAATAATTGCAGATAGATCTACCATACGACCCAGCTATCCCACTGCTGGGAATATACCCAGAGGAATGGAAATCATCAAGTCGAAGGTATACCTGTTCCCCAATGTTCATCGCAGCACTCTTTACAATAGCCAAGAGTTGGAACCAGCCCCAATGTCCATCATCAGATGAGTGGATACGGAAAATGTGGTACATCTACACAATGGAATACTACTCAGCTATAAAAACGAATGAAATACTGCCATTTGCAACAACATGGATGGACCTTGAGAGAATTATATTAAGTGAAACAAGTCAGGCACAGAAAGAGAAATACCACATGTTCTCACTGATTGGTGGGAGCTAAAAATTAATATATAAATTCACACACACACACACACACACAAAAAAAAAAAAAAACCAGGTTGGGGGGGAAGAAGATATAACAACCACAATTACTTGAAGTTGATACGACAAGCAAACAGAGGGGACATTGGTGGCGGGGAGGGGGGGAGGGAGGAGGGAGGGAGGTTTTGGTGAGGGGCAGCAATAATCAGCCACAATGTAGATTGACAAAATAAAATTTAAAAAAATAAAAAATATATAAAAAATAAATAAATTAAAAAAAAAAGAATATGCATTTATTTAAACAACACATTGTACCTCACAAAAGTGCAGGAGTAAATGTTAAAATTAAAAAAATTAAAAACACTTATAATTTCTCTTTTTAAAACACAAATAAATTACTTCCTTTTCCTAAGTTAAACACAAAGCACAAACTTTTCTTTCTCACTCTAAGCAGAAAGTATTTCATATACAACTTCCCAAGAGAGTCTTAGAAATGACAAGCCAAATCTAAGCGTACAGCACACAATCTGACTGACCATTTATGCCATAATATAAATGAAATGGCTGCTTGACTGGTTCCCTGAGATGGAAACCAGCTGTGCAATGGTTTGTTACTCATTGCATTTTGATTATTACTTGCAATTCATAAGAGAATATAAAAATAATTAGAAATATTTGCTGATGAATTTAAAAAATAATGAAATACATTTTATTCTTGGAAGCATTTTTAACACAGAGTGTGTGTTGACATTAGAGAAAAAAACCAAAAGTCTCATATAACAACGTCCTATTAAAACCTCAATTAACAGTTTTAACTTGATTGGTATTAGCACTAAAAGATACTCTGAGTTAAAGGATTATTTTCTTTATTTCCAACATGTTTTTAATGTTTGAACATAAAGATTTCTGATTCTCATAGTAACAGAAAACACTCAAATTGTTTAAACTGTTTCATTGAAGAAGTCAAATTAGGCCTTCATACCAAGGGAACAACTAAATTGAAATTTTAAGAATATGAGATATATAGTAAAGGCAGTGATAAATTATATTATGGATGTTTTTGCATTTCAGAAACTAAGCCACAGCCAAGATCTGTTTTTACTTCATTTCTCAGGACTATTACGTAGCAACTCGATAGTCCCAAACAATTAGCCATAAGATACCCTTGAAAGATCTATTTTTTCCCTCTCTCATTGTTTCAAAATGTGATATAATTTGAGTGCTTATGTTAAGAAAACACTGAGTGTAAAGGGACTGAATTAAAGTTCAAGAATTATAAATATACCCCTCAGCCTCTTTCTGACTTTGATGTGGATCATATGAGAAAGCCTTTCCATTTGCATTTGGATGTGATTCTTCAGTGAAAAGCCAGATTCACTCTGTCTTAGTTCAGAGATAAAATTTAGGCCCTTACATCGGGGATGAATAACCCCTTCCTGAGTGACAATATCATTAAAGTTAAATTTTCCATGTTTTATGTTTATGTTTTCATTTATTTTGATTATTCATATAGAAATGCTTTTATATGTGCTTTACTATGTGGCTTTTTATAAATCCTCTTTAATTTGAAATGGTCCTAATGTTTTTCTCCTACTTTTTATGTTACCTATGTGACATCAAGTGTGGATGTGTACGTGTAGATGGCTAAAGGCTATATTAGCTGCAAAAAAACTTGGTGCTTTATTCATTCTTGTTCTACTTTATTGAGTCATAGAAAGTTTGGATGCAAGGACTATTAATAATTCTATAGTCCACTTCCTTCTATTACAAATGAGAAAATACACTCAGGAGGTTTAGTTGGCTTATCCAAGGAAATGCATACAGATGGTGAGCAGCTAACACAACTGACCACATATTCTAGTGGTTTTCACTATTCTACAGCATCATTCTCCTGAAAGAGTTCTTTGCTAATAGAAGTCACTCTTGGCTCCGATATTCTCCAATCAAATTATTTTACTAAAGCTTTCAAATCCTGTGAAAGTTCTTCTACATGAATATTTGGACACATCTTTCTACAAAGAGTTTAGTTTCATGAGATGACGGCCACCTGAAGTCAGCCCATTGGCAGGTGAAACAATGACTCTCATTATGATTCTCAGGATGTTACCTCATAAAGCCACTGGTTCAGATAAGAGTCTATAAATGACTAGAATACAAGGTCATGACATTGAAGAGCAAGACATTTACTTACATTACAGTCAGCTCTTGTTGCAAAGAAAAAGGCCTAAACCTGCAAACACGCAAAGGGTAGACTTTGATCTAGGCCAAATTTTAAAATGCCATTGATGGATTAGAAGTTCAATTCTATAAGATTTTAATAAATTGGCTCAACACTATGCATTATCATTCAACAGGCATGACCAAGTTCTAGCAAAATATAGAGGGCATTTGGATAAACATTAGAAAATGAAATATGTCATTCTAGATGATTTTTTCCGAAAGTAATTCTTAACTTCTAGCCACTCCCTCAGAGTTGAAAATAATAATAAGCTGTGGTCACTAATGTTTGATTGTGTGTAAGGATTTTACCATGCAATAATGCTCAATATTCCTATTTGCCAGTTTATGAAAAGCTATATTCATGAAAACAAAGATCTTATACCATCTATTTCTCATGAGGAGATTTATCATTTAATTTTCATGAATGTCTTCCACTTTACCCTACATTCTGACTAGTGATACTGATACTTATATCAATATGTTAAAGAAGCAAATTTCTCTGCTTCTCACTGGAGTTTGAAAATACTGTTTTTATCTCTTTCAAGGATGAGTGATCAAATAATTCATACAAACTGCTGTTTTCCCTCATTTGCCTACATTTACATTGAAATGACTAGAATGTTAATAATTAATAATAAATTATTTCTTCCCGGTATATAAAATAACGACATGTAATTGGAGTTCCATATACGGCCTTCATATAAATTCTAAAAATCTCTATTAAATGGTTCATGTCAATTTTAATCTTAAGCTCAGTTTCTGTCATTTAATATTTGTCATTTCTAATTTAAGACCCATCATACTTCCAAAAAATGATGAAACACACCTTACAATACAATACATATATAAAAAATAATTATTAAAATATAAAAAGAAGAGTAATACAATGCAATAGAGAGAAATAAAATACTAAGCACAAAGTCAGAAAAAGTATCAAAAAAATTATTCCAATTGAATATTAAGTTTAATTTTTACTCTTACTATAGGCAAGGTGAAAGCATATTTAAATCAATTCCATGGTACAGGTTCTCCCACTAGCATCCTCAAAAACCTGCACAATTGGTCACTCTTCCAAGCAACTATAGGCATGAAGCAATTCCCAGAGACACAGTAGTTCAGGCAAAGCCCAGGCTAGAAACATCAGGGGCAGGTTTTCCTGACTGAATGGGAGCTCTGGGACCTAAAGGATGTCTTGGGAATGAGCTACAGTCAAAAGGAAGCATAATTACGAAGACAAAGAAGGCCCATGACATGCTGTCTGCAAGCTAGAGAACCTGGAAAGCTGGTGATGTAATTCAGTCTGGATTTGAAGGCCTGAGAACCACAGGAGCCAGTGGTGTATCTCCCAGCCCAAGAGAACAAAGGCTTGAGACCCCAGAGCTTCAATGTCTGAGGGTGGGAGAAAATGGATGTCCCAGCTCAAAATGAGAGAGAGAGAATTCGCTCTTCCTCTGTGGCTCTATTGGGAGCCTGAACAGATTGAATGACACCTGTCCATATTGGTGAGGGTGGATCTTCTTTACTCAGTCTACTGATTCAAATGCTGACATCTTCCCAAAACACTGACAGGCACACCTAGAAATAATGTTTTACTGGCTATGTGGCAACTTTAGTCCAGTCAAGTTGACAAAATTTAATCACCCCAAATGCTCTCTCAAAATCCTGCACATGCTGGAAGGACTATTCATCTCTTTGGCCTTTGTGACTCCTTTTCACTTTTCCAGATACCATATGCATTTCTCCTCCAACAAGCTGATCCTCCTATCTCAGGTGGAGTTGGTGACTCGGGGCTCCGATGCATACCTCCACATTAGCACTTACTATACTGTGTTTTAATTTTTTTTATTTATGTCTCTATCTTCTCCATGATAGGTTGTGTCTATAATTCCTACATTCCTGACATATAATAGACAATAGATATTTGTCAGGTATAGATTGAATGAATAAATGAATGAAAGAACACTTCGGCTAAGTCCCGAAGACTGAATAAGGTGAGAAACATAAAGGAATGACAAGCAAAAGCAACAGTATTTATGAAAGTCTGAAAGCATAACAGAGCTTGGAGTGTACAGAAGAGAAAACACTTCCATATGGAAATTTAATGCTCACTTTATCACACATGTGCTAAATTCAGACCCATATGGTTATGGGATTTGCAAGGAAGTGGCAGACAATGAGATGGGAAAGCTGAGGACTGTAACAGAAACTGTTGGTTCCTTCTCTGGTAGCCATTCCTCCCTTCCACCTTCTAACAAAACTCTGATTTCAGAAACACACTTGCATGTAGTCAGGTGCTTCATGGAATGCTTATCCCCAGGTTCAGGATGGAAGAAGTGAAGGGGTCTTGTTGTCCTAAGGCAATCAAGGTGGTACGTTCCCCTCGCCCAGATTGGGGTAGACATGAGTATGTGAGGCAACATATCCTCGCAGGTAGGCGAAAGTCCAGCCATGTTCTTATGACCGGCAGATACTTCTTTCATTTGTACCAATTAATCACCACCCACTTACTGAAATAACCTCAGGCCATTATCATTACCACATAACAACCATCATCTATTGAGCATGCTCTGCTCCAAGCACTACAGCAAGTACATATAAAAAAACCCTCATATATAAGAAAGCCCTATGAACAAGGTCTTTGCTGGTATATGTTTTAAACCACTGGCTCCTGAACATTGGAATATTCTGCATTTTCTTTTCCAAGTGTGTCTGTGTTTGGGAGAGGGGAGTGTGTTCTTAAATTGATTATGCCCATTTAGAAAGCAGGAACTTGGGACTCATCCTTCTTCAAGGCCCGTCTAGCACTCCCCCACCTGCTAGACTTCCCCTGGCACTCCCAAGGATTCAATGGCAGAAAAGAAGAGAGTTGCAACACAAGAAATGTCTTATTCAAGACCTTGACCTCTCATTGATACTTTCTGAGCTTCGTGGACATTTAAAACTAACTCTATTTCTTAGGGAATGGTTGTGGTTTCTTCAGGGACCACTCCCTCACTGCTGGGGATCTCTCATGGCAGATATTTTAATGCAGGTAAAGTCTTCTCTTGATGACTACTTAACAAATCTCTGCCATCCCAGCCCCTGGTTTCCTGTAGTCCCCCCAGGGAATATCAGCTAAATTTGGATCCTACCATCCCTCTAGGCAGCCCTCTTTAGCCATCTTTGTTGAGGCTTCAGAGTAACTGATTGCAGCAGTCTGACTTAGGACCAGCCTCCTTGCAGCACAGACTCCAGGTAACACAAGTAAAGCTGTTTGAATGTTCTCCTTGAAGTGCTGTCCAAATGTCACACCTAGGGGAAAACATGGAATACTTTCTAGACTTAGGAGAATTTTCAAGATCTTACTTACCACAGTCTCTTCTGCCTCCCATCTCCACTGTTGTTGCATCAAGCCTTGAGCTGCCAGATATAACTGACTCTGAGTCGTGCCGAGAGAATCCACTCACATCACAGCATTATTGAACAATGTTGACTTTATTAAGGATTTTGTAGGGGTGGCAGAGGCAATAGTGAAATCACCGCTGACAGTGATCAACTCAAAACCACATGGTGCACACAAACTTTACTCTATCATACAAAGCAACTCAGGCTTCTCTGACTCCTGTTTCCTAAGTTGTCTACACAAGACCAAAATTTCTCAGCACAATGAAGAGCATTTCTATAAAAAGAATCCATTCTCAAAATACAACAGTTATGTTCATAAATACCAAAGTTTCTTTCTTGCACAAATGTATATGTATATGTGTATGTCTATTTGCATTAACAGAATGCAGCATATGACAGATTTCTTTGCATTTTAACTTGAATAATACTGAAAATGCAAAAAGGTTGAAAGTTACCCCACAAGGTCATCACCTTAAATATTATGCATATGCACACGAACACACATACACAAAATAGAAAGCAGATGTCTACCTCAGTTCCCACAATGCCTTAGATATAACCATGGTAGCAGTTTTGGTGTGTTGCCAAGTTTTTCTAAGCTAAGGCAGACATTTGCATACATGCATATAAATATATGTGGAGTTTTTACACAAATGTAATTATGTGAAACATTGGTTTGTATGATTTTTTTTCCTCACTAACAGCATTTTTTGTAGCATTACATACACCTCATTTTCTTGTGGCTGCAGGGTATCCCCTTTCATGAATGTGGCATGATTTATTTAAGCCATGCTTGCCATGCAGCCCCACTCCCTACAACAGTTTTTCCAGTCTTTGATAGCATCTAACCTGTGATGATCACACCTTTTTCAAAGTGGTTTGACTATGTTGTTCTTATTTTCCCACATGAACATTAGGGTAAATTTTGAAATGTCAAAGAAAAACAAAGGTCTCATTTAAATTGGCATTATAGGAAATGATATTAATTTGAGAGTGAATTAGCAAATTAAAAATATTGTCTTTCCCCTCAGGAACACAGCATGCTTTTGTTCAGATCGGTTGTTTGAGTGACTTTATGTCCGCAATAATGTTTTGTAGTTTTTATCTTAAATGCCAGGCATGGGCAATAATACATGGGTACTAACACATGTCCAAGGAAGTTTTGCAGTTGAACCCGTAACCTAATTTCTAGATAAAAGATCAAAAGAGCTGCCTTTGTGTTCCTAGTTCTCAGTTATTAACATTTTAATAGCTTCAAAGTGGCACCAACTTTTCTCTTTGCCAATATTTCATTTAAAAATGCAAATAATCTAAGTCAGAATAATGTACCTTTTCTCCCCTGAGAGGCTCAACAAAGCTATTAAAATTTTGAATGAAATGTGCCACCTAAAATATGTACAGTTTTTCCCCCAAATGGATTCCCTGCAACAAAGTTTACTTGTCAGGGTTAGAAATTTTAAACATTTTTTTTTTCCAAGGTTTTTTTTTTTTTTTTAATTTTAACTGACACACTGTAATTACACATACTAAGTACAATCTGATGTTTTGATTACATATATATATATTGTATAATAATCTTGAGTATTCTTAATAAATATTGATGAAATGTCAGTCAAGGCACTGATAAAAATTGCTTCTGATTAAAAAAAAATTCTCTGTGTTCCTTATTGTTGTTTATGGTAAATGCTTATTTGGAGGGAGAAGCTGGCCATTCATCTCCTCACTTTATGGCAGGATATTTTTCCCATTGTACATTTTTCTGACCTGAATTGCTGCTATGAAGAATTTCTCTGAAACAATCTTGACTGGGATTAAATGAGGGAATTACAAGGCCTACATTAAGTTTTATCTCCTTGTTCCTCTCCCCACCCCCCCAGAAAATTCAAATAATTTTTTCAATTAATTAATTAATTAATTTACTTATTTATTGTATACACATGTATATTTCAATACATGTATATACAATGGGTGATTATTAAATCAGGATAATATATGTATTTATCATCGCAAAAGTGTATCATTTCTTTGTGATAATATTATTCAAACTCCTCTCTTCTAGCCATTTGAGAACATACAATAAGTTATTTTTAATCATAGATGTGTAGCACTACCATAGACCATCAGAATGTATTTTTCCTATCTAGCTGTAATTTAGTATCTGTTAAGCAAAATCTCTTGATTCCCCTTCCTCCTCCCTTTTGTAGCCTCTAGTAACCACAATTCTATTTTCTACTTCTATAAATTCAGCTTTTTTAGCTTCCACATAATGAGTGAGAATACAAAGTATTTATCTTTCTGTGCCTGACATTTCACTTATCATAATTTACATTCCCACCAACAGTGTCTAAGAGTTCCGTTTTCTCTGCATCTTAACCAGCATTTGTTATTTTCTGTCTTTTTGATAATAGCTACTCTCATTGGGGTGAGATGATATCTCACTGTGGTTTTGATTTTCATTTCCCTGATGGTTAGTGATATTGAGCATTTTTTCATATACCTGTTGGCTATTTGTATGTCTTCTTTTGCGAAATGACTATTTAGGTCATTCACCCATTTTCTAATAGAATTATTTGTTTATTTGTGGTTAAGTTCCTTGCATAGTCTGGATATTAATCCCTTGTGGGATGGATAGTTTGCAAATATTTTTCCCATTATATGGGTTGCCCCTTCACTCCATTGTTTCCTTTGCTGTGCAGAAGCTTTTTAGTTTGAGGTCATCTCATTTGTCTATTTTTGCTTTTGTTGCTTAAGTTTTAGAAGTCTTCTCATAATTTTTTTGTTCAAACCAATGTCTTGAAGAATTTTTTCTATGTTTCCTTCTAGTAGTTCTATAGTTTTTGGTCTTTTAAGTCTTCAATCCATTTTGGGTTGATTTTGGTATACAGTGAGAGATTGGGGTCTAGTTTCTTTCTTCTGCTTATGGATATCCCCTTTTCCCAGCACCAATTTTTGAAGAGACTGTCCTTTTTCTGAAGCATGTTCTTGGCATCTTTGTCAAAAATCAGTTGGCTATAGATAATGTGGATTTATTTCTGGGTTCTCTATTCTGCTCCTTTAGTCCATATGTCTGTTTTTGTTCTAGTACCATGCTGTTTTGATTACTATAGCTTTGCAGTATATTTTGAAGTCAGGTAATGTAATGCCTCCAGCTTCATTGTTTTGGATCATCTCAACAGATGCAAAAAAAGCATTTGATAAAATTCAGCATCCTTTCATGATAAAAACTCAACAAATTAGGTATAAAAGGAAAGTATCTCAACACATAAAGGCCATATATGACAAACCCAGAACTAACATTATACTGAAAAGGGAAAAGTTGAAAGCTTTTCCTCTAAGAACAGAAACAAGACAAGGATGCTCACTTTCACAACTCTTATTCAAAAGAGTACTGTAAGTCCTAGCCAGAGCAATTAGGCAAAAGAAGGAAATAAAGGTCATCCAAATTGGAAAAGAGGAAGTTGAATTGTCCTTGTTTGCAGATGACATGATCTTACGTATAGAAAAAAACCTAAAGACTCCACTAAAAAACTCTTAGAACTGATAAATGGATTCAGTAAAGTTGCAGGATACAGAATCAACATACAAAAACCAGTAACATTTTTAGACAGCGATGAACAAGCTGAAAAAGAAATCAAGAAAGCAATTCCATTTATAATAGCAACAAAAAATAAAATGCCTAGGAATAAATCTAAGGAGGTGAAAGATCTCTATAATAAAAACTACAAAACTCTGGTGAAAGAAATGAAAGAGGACACAAAAAAATGGAAGACATTCCACATTCATGGATTAGAAAAATTACTATTGTCAAAATGACCATACTACCCAAAGTGATCTATAAATTCAATGAAATCCTTATCAAAATACCAATGACATTCTTCACAAAAATACAAAATCAATCCTGAAATTCACATGGAACCACAAAAGACCCTGAACAGCTAAAATACAGATAATTCTGATAATTATATCTGAAATAATTAAATAATCCAGGTAATTCTTTCACATAATTTTATTACAATTTTTTGTCTTTATATTGAATGTACTTTTTTAATATTCCTATAAAAATATGAGTATTGTATTACAGAACAGCTAAAACTGTGCCACTGTTTATTCTTCTTGTCAACCATCAATATAGGAAACAAAGTCATAAAAGATATTTGATTTATATACAAACCTTTTGTGTACACCAGATGCAGACACTAAGAATTCTACAGAGTAATTTTATCATTTAAATGTTCTATCAGTCACACTTTGACAGGAAAAAAAAAAAAAAAAAAAAACCAAAACACTCTGCTGGTTTTAGCAGGAAGGGAGTTAGTGGAGGGAACCAAATACTTAAAAAACAGTTTATAGGGCTTAGGGAATAAAAGTCAGAAAATGCTCCAGCTGGCTTTCAGGAAATCAGAAAGTGTGAAAATTAAGGACGGTGTCGTTGAAGCTCTCAGTTGCCTACAGCCCTGAAGCAGGTCTCCAGCCTGAAAAACATCTCACCTCTTGCTGCCAGAGCAAAAACATGACTTCAGTTCTGTTACTCAAATCTCTTGTGTCTGATCCCTCTGTTGGAATTAAACTTAAATCCTGCAACAAGGGATTCTGGGAAATGTGGTTTTTGGTCTTCAGACCATGAGATATAGGAATCACCTTAAAGGGCAGGGATAGTGCTCAATATCAGTGGACAATATGTCACGCATATGTTCATTCTTATCAGTCCTAAGATTATAGTTTTCCACTGGAGACCTAGAATACAAACATTTATTTTAAGTTTGTCAATACTCTATAATTTTCAGCTTGATCAAAACTCATCTGGATTCCCCAGTTCCCTAATTACAAAATCCTAAATTAATGCCTAATTCATCTGGCAGCTCCTGTTGGCGTTACACTCTTAGAAAATGGTGAAAAAAGCCATTTCATAACTGACCTAGCAGAGCTGACTTATACTCTCTACTTTCATTTGCTTCTTTTATGGAAGTGAGAGAATGAGTTATAAAACTTGGCGAGACTTCCCCTAACAAAGCAAATTAATACAGCCTCATTTCTCTTGGGTCACATTTCTATACAAAAAGATTAACGTGTTTTCAAATCTGGCTAGGTGGTTTTAGATAACTGAAACTCTGTCAGTTTTATTGAATCATTCATGGAATTGATTTGAATCTTGAAGAGAGTTCTCTCCATCTTCAAAGGCTTAATTTGGTTATTCACAGATGGACTTCACGCCGTTTTCAAAATATATTATCTGTCTCCATTTCAATGAGCCTGGAAATTTGTATAACCTTGGATAGGTTCCAGCAACATCATCCTGAGTGACTACACGAATCAGGATCCAAGGACTTTAAACAGCAAATTTCCATTTGTACCCCCTAATTTTTAGTTCCAGAATTCTAACAAAATAACTTCATCTTGAATTCTAAATATTTTCTAATATAAAAATATTCACTGTAAAAAAAAAAGTAAATAATAAATAAATAAAAATATTCACTGTAATCAAAAATTTTGGTCCCCCAATTATTTTTCTCTTCTGTATTTAGGAAAGAATATCAATAAGTTCAGACAAATTGACAGCATTGAAAACCTAGACATACTGACATAAACTAAAAGAGAAATAGTAACAAGTTAATGTTCTTCTAATTTAAATAATTTGGAGAAAAATTCCAATTTAATCATCAATTACCCAGTTTTAAATTTCTTGTAATAGAATGCAATAATACATTGTGTATCAATCTGAATTTTGTGGACACAACTATGGCCTCATTAAAAATTACTTTATAGAAGATATTAGTAATATCAAAAATAATTTGTGATATAGTGATATGTTAAGCAGATTTCAAAAGAGCATATTTTTATTCCATTTTTATTAAAAAGGTAAAAGGATTAATTGTATGCTTAGCAAAAATCATTGGTTATCTCTGGCCAGTGATATTATTGCTGATTTTAATATTTCTGTGTATTTTCTGCATTTTTCTAAATAAGTTTTATTATTATACATACTTATTTTCAAACAAAAGAGCCAGTGTTCATTTGGAAGCTTTCATCATAAGAGCAAATAATTCTCTTCCCTTAAATTTACATATTACAACTGATTTTTGATAAAGGTACATTATAATTCTATGGAAAAGAATCATCTTTCTGACAAATCATCCTGTAACAATTGTATATCCATAGGCCAAAAAAATTAACTTTGATGCATGCTTTATACTGTATACAAAAATCAATGCAAAGTGGATTTTATATGTTAAATCTAACATTATAAAACTTCTAGAACATAACATTGGGAAAAATCTGTTACCTAGGGTTAGGCAAAGATTTCTTAGTATGCTAGCAAAAACATAATCTATTAAAACAACAAATTGATAAGATGCACTTCTTCAATATTTAAAACTTCTGCTTGATGAAGATACTGTTAAAGGACTGAAAAGACAAATTACAGAAATATTTGCAAATCATATATCTGATAAAGAACATAAAAAGAATATATAAATAACTTTCAAAACTAAACAACACAATAAAAAATTGGGGCAAAAGATTGAATAGACACTTCACATACACCAGAAAATATGTGGATAGTAATTAAGCATATGAATAGACGCTCAGCCTTATTAGTCACTAGGAAACTGCAAGTTAAAATTATAATAAGATACAACTACACCTATATTAGAAGGACTGAAATTTTTAACATGTTACCATACAAAGAATTGGTAAAGATGAAAAAAGAAACTGGAACTCCATAGGAATTTAAAATAACACAAACACTTTGGAAAACAGTTTGGCAGTTTCTTAAAATGTTAAACATACACCTATCATACAACCCAGCCATTTCCCCAGCTAAGTATTTACTGAGGAGAAATGAAAGCAAATATCTATCTAAGATTGTAAATAAACATTCATAGAAGCTTTATTAGTCATAATCCCAAACTTTAAACAACTCAAATGCCCATTAACAGGTAAATGGATAAACTGTAGTATATCCAACGCTGTATGTAAAATGGATTACTACTCAATAATAAAATGGAATGAACTATTTATATATGCACCAACATGAGTCAATCTTGAAATAATTACACTGAGTGAATGAAGCCAAACAAAAAAGTACATAATAATGTGATTCCATTTACACAGGACCCTAGAAAATGTAATCTATAGTGACAGAAAGCAGACAGTGGTTGCCTTGGGATAGGAAGATAGCAAGGTCAAGAGGGTGGGATAACAAAAGGGCATGAGGAACTTTTGGGGGACGTACATGTGAAATTATCAAATTGTATACTTTAAATATATAAATGTTATTGTATGTCAATAATACCTCAACATAGCTAATATATATGTATATGTATATACATGTATATATGTATATATTAGCTGTATTGAAGTATAATTATATATACATAATCATACACACATATATAAACAAAAAAAAGAATGTAAGTTGTGTTAACTATTGCTATGTAACAAATTCCCCCAAATCTTAATGTCACAAAACAACAAATATTTATTACCATTCACAGTTTCCGAGAATCAGGAATCTGGGAATGGCTTAGCTGGATGGTTCTCTCTCAGAGTCTCTCATGAGATTGCAGTCAAGATGTCAAACAGGGATGTAGTCATCCAAAGGCTGGGCTGTGGCTGGAGTATCCTTTTCCAACGTGGTTCACTTACACGGCTGTTGGTGGGAGGCCTCAGTTCCTCTTCATGTGGGCCTCACCGTAAAGCTGCTCTGGTGTCCTACAGAGCAAACAATCCAAGAGAGAAAAAAAAGGAAGACATGTTGCCCTTTAAGACACAGTCTCATAAGTGATATATCATTGCTCCTGCCATATTCTGTTGGTCACATAGACTAACCAGACTAACCCTGATACAATGTGGGAGGAAACTACACAAGGGGGTAAGTCCCAGTAAGTAGGGATTATTGGGGGCCATCTTGGAGCCTAGCATATGCTCATTGTAGACTATGGTAGTATTTAAATTTGCAAGTAAAAGCTCCTTGTATTCCCACAAAATTAACATTTTCCACTTACATGTATTTTACAAAAGATATCATGCCTACTGTTTTGTATATTTTTCTCTACTCACTAAATTATAGACAACATTTCTTGTATCAGTTGGCTCATATATCTTTTTCGTACTTTTTTGTTTTTGTAAAGCTTTATTTAGATATAATCAACATAAAATAAAATAAACAAATTTTAAGTAAATAAACAAAAAAGTCACATGCTTCTTTAAAGCTTAATGAATTGATCTATCTCAATAATAAAATTTCTGCACATTGTCTATTTGCCCTCTCTGCCTAATAAACTGTTATGTGACAAGAAACATTTTAACTTACCATTTTCATTCTAATCATTTTGCAACTTCTTGGTTCCTTTGTTTTGATGTGAGGTTTTGGAAATTATATGATTGGGGCATTTAAGATAGGCAAGGGGTAAGGGTCATTGCAACCTCAAGACTGGATGAAGGAATAGGAATCTTGGGTCTCTTAAATCCCTTACCACAATGCAAACAACTACCAATTGTATATTTTCATAGTAATCATTCTACAAATAGTATTTATTTAGCATTTAAGATATTTAAGATAATAGTCTCAGAATCATGCTTTTAAGAAAAGATACCATGCATACTCTTATGAGAAAAATTTAACGTCAGTATTATTTCTTGTATACAGTCTTTATAACAAACTAAGCAACAAACAACAAACCACTTGCTAAAAATAGACTGAAGGGAGTGTGAATTTGGCTTAGTCTTCCTACTTCCTGTTTTATTTCAGCTACAAAATGAGGGGTTTAAAAAAGGTTCAAGATTTAAATGTAGTATTTGTGCTTACTTGGAAAACCTTCCGCTCTCCTCTTTGCAATTAAATCATTATGATAAAATTTTGCTGTTAGAAATACTCTCTTGGACTTTGAATTGTTTAAAAATACACAGCTTTCTTAAAACACTCTTCAGCTCAATATGAAGAATTAGAGAGATGTGTACCATAAGCTCCACAAGAGGAGCCTTACCATTGCGCCATTAGGCTCTGACATTCCGCAGGTGCCCAGAAAATAAGGATTCGAAGAACAAAGGTTAAGAGAGCTTAACGTCTAGCATAGCTCTGTAGCTAACCTGCTATGTATTAACGTAGGCAAATCACTTAACATTTTAGGCCTCATTTCCCTTGTATGTAAAACGGAATGTTTCTGGTGGATCCTTTTAATTAGGACTTTTAATTGTAAATCAAACTGGCCTAACCCCAAAAGAAAGAAAAAAAGGCAGTTATAAATTAGAGAGCAGAATTTATTGACACAGGAGTTTTTCCTCCTCTGTATATTGGAGGTTTCTAGAAGCCCAGATGTCCATTTTCCTTACCTGTGACTGGCTGAAAAATCCTAACAATACTACTGCTTCTATCACATGTTGGACCATGAAACTGTCACTGGGGCCATGGACATACAGTACTCAGCTAGGCAAGGCCAGTGTCATGTGCCTACCCCTTTATGCTCTTTCTGCTGCTTGGGCATGGGAGCATGAGAGAGGGCCACTCCATTCAAATCCTGTGGAATGGTTTTCCTTAGTAGAAGGAGTTTTCTTACTAAAAAGGAGGAAAGAACGTTGGACACTTAACAATAGCCAGTACCCATTACAGGATCACAGAGTAAATAGCCTTCCATATTTCAAAGATGATTAAATACTTGGTTCTGTTTCCAGGACTTAACACCTATTAGATAACCCATTTGTAGTACTCATACACCTTCTTAAATGGTGTTGGTTCTCTGTTAGGACTGCATAGTTTAATGTGAAGGTCAATCATATCAAAATACCATCTGCTATTAGTCATTTTATGGCATGTTATTTTCTTACTGAAAACAAAAACTTTGAGATACCTATAAGCTTTTAGAGAATCTTGTGGAAAGTCGATATGCAGTATAATTCCTCTTATCCCAGAAACAACCCCCAAGACTATGTTCTCAACTGGACTTGATTAAAGCTACGTTTTTACTGTTTCTCTGTTTAGCTTCAACTAACCACACAGGCACACTTAAGGCTAAACTGCTTCCAAGCAGTGTCTGCATGAAAATGCTCCTCTATATACAAAGTCTATTCCCAATAGTGATCACACCAAAGAGGAAGCTCAGCCTGAGAGGCCAGTGTTTATGTTTTCATAAGACCAAGACAGTCAGTGATCACTTTTGAATTTCTTTGGTGTCAGCTTTGGTTAATTTAAAGTGGTATTTTTCTAAGGCCCGTACATTTTGAGTATGTAAGTGCTAACCATTTTAAATTAGGTTTATCAAGTACGATTGCAGTACATGCTAGTTTTGTTTGTTTGTTTGTTTAGTGTGGCCAGAAGAGCAGAAAGGTTGAGAGAATTCTGAAAGTGTCAGTCAGATCATGTTTTATCGAGAAAAGTATCATTCCTCCAACACAATCTCAAAATCATGTCAAGTAGCGTCAATACTGCGTTTAGGCTTGTTATTTAGGCTACAGAAGACAAACTTGGCGTGGCTTCATCACTGTTTTCAAGTGTATGAAGGGTTTCGGTGAAATTGAAACTTATTACTTTTTCCCTTTCCATGGTGAACTGAATGAAATACATAGCCTTAAATTAAGTCAGAGGCAACTTAGGTTGGACATAATGAAGATCTTCTTGGCTATCAGAATTACAGCACAGCAGAAATTCTTCAAGGGAAAGCTGGGAACTTTTTGTTCTTCATGGTCATCCAAAAGGAGAGGAAGGACAAACAAAAGTAAAGAAAAAGAAGAGCAGAAGGGTAGACCGCTGAGTGAGGGGAGAAACACACACACAATCAACACAGAAGACAGTCTTCTGTAACCAAATGTGTGGGGATCGCTCCACCAGCAGTTCCCTGAGCTGAAATGGTTGTGTCTGCTCCACAGTAATGGGTGTTACTTCCATTGTATCGATAGTCACTCCCACCCCTTGTCTCCTTTAATTGTCTTTGACAAGGGAAACCCTGCTTTAGCCTGGACCACAAGATTACTAAACTGCAGCCAAGGAGAGGCTGAAAATAAATTGGAGCTTGGAGCAGTACATCCTGGGCTACTGAGGTCTCACATGTGGTGTAACTTAATACTAAATAACTCAGAGACTCGGACGTGTGGTGAAGGCACCCAACCATTGTGTCACTTCGGGACTGCACGGCTGGATCATGTCCTCCTGTGTGGAGTGAAAGTAATACCACGGCAGGCAATGAAGATACGGGAGAAGGAAGCATGGCCCTTCTGCTTTCTGGGATTGGGTCAATATTTCCTAGAGGTCCAGGTGTGGAAGTGGTAGGGCATTCCTGGTGTTAGCGCTAGGATGGGAGGACGCAGCTTTGCCAGGGAGGGAAGTGGCCCAGAAAAACCTGTCCAGGCCTCACACAAACTTTCCTTTCTGTTTTCAGAAGTTCAGCCTGGGCACTTGTGCAAGCACGGCTGAAGCCTCAACATTCTGAGATGACAATAGAACGAGACTAAAGGAATAAAAGTGGTAAACAGACAAGGACAAAGAGAGCAGGAGTTGACCTGATGGGAGCCAGCAATACATTTTTGAAGATGAAAAGCAGATTGGGGAATGGTAAGTGACCTAATACAGTGGACAGAGCTGAAACCTAATGTCTGCATAGGTGGGCATCGACAGATGAGAAACAAGCCGATTCACACTCCCCTTTCTCTGACCCCTGGCACCCAATCTTCTGCAGGCAGAAGTTGCAGTGCAAGGCAGTGCAAGGGATGAGAGGCAGAAAATAGCTTAAACATAGAAAGCTGACACTCTATTTGGAGCTGTGAGAGGGACCGGTTCCCATTCCACCAAAGTGACAGCCCATCCTACAGGCCTGCAAGAAATGAGAGGTTTATTCTCTGCTGAAATTCTACCAGAAAGGTCCTGGCTCAGGGGCAGGCACAGAGGGTAGGAGTGGGGTGCAACATTCATACCAGACTGGGTCCTCTTCGCCCATCCAGACTGGCTGATTCTTCACCCATCAAGGCAGAAGACTGGAGAACCTTCTCTAGAAAAAAAGAAAACGATAGATTTAGAGATCCCTCTATATTATAGCTGGTAGTACAGACACAAAGCTATACTGCCTCATTTTTGAGGCAGTCAGAAACTAGCAGACCTTTGAGGAAACCTTTTAACTTTAAAAAGAAGACCAAAACTCACAAAAAGACAACTATCCTTACACTGTAACTCAAAGTAAGAGACAGAATGCATGGAGCAGAAAAAACTTATAAACTAAAATTGTTATCCTTAGGAAAATAATAGAAAAATATTGAATTCTTGAAGTAAAAGCATGATACCACTTTAAAAAGAAAAGTTAGACAGTATGAGAAAATTACATATAATAGATGAAAATTTTTAAATTTCAAAAAAAGAGTGGGAAGATAAAGTTTAAAAACCCACAGAATAGGATAAAAAGACACAGGAAGAAACAATGGGAGGGAACAGAAATAAGTTATCCTGAATGTTGACTAAATTTGCTAACCCAGAGTGGTACCATGTCCACTGTCCCATGTTTTTAGATGCCTTGGACTTTGAGAGTCCTGGAGTAATGGGAAAGAAAACAAACGTAAATCAGACTGGCAGCATCTAGAGATCCATCAGTCACACGTGAGACAGGCTGCTCGAAACACTATCTTTTGGCTTAAGACATGTCTCAAATTGCCCTTCTATGAGCACACCATTACACTGGCTTTCCTCAACTGCAGCCCCTTCTAAACAAAATGCAATCTCCACTCCTAACCAGAGAACATTTTCCAAGGAATTGGGATACATCAGCTAGTCACTGAAATCCTTTGTCCTTCGCCTTCCATCCCATCCTCATAAACTCTTGGAGCTATATGATTTTTGTTATCCTCCCTTAAGAAGTCAGACATGTAGACATTCTAGTTCTTAGGTATCTCTCCGTAACCATGTTAGAAGCAGAATTATTTAGATACTGCCTATCAGCCAAGAAAAATGTGGAAATCACTCTACGACAAAGGAGGCAGCAGTTACTCACCAGGTGGTTCTGTTTTATAGATAAGGAAATTGTGGGTGGAAAGCTGTAACATTATCTATTTATGAAGCAGTTAGACTTTTCTTATTTCTAAGTGACAAGCCCAGAAGAACAACATGTCCCCAGCACAGAGTTCAGAGCACCTTTCTGAGGAGCAAGCTCATTCCTGTACCCCAGACTCAGCATCTTTTGGAAGAGAGCTAGATACAAACTTTCAAAAGTTGTCCACTTGACTCCTTTGCTATGTTAATCAGTCTCCTTCTTTTAAATGTATTATTGTTACTATAGATTAAATACAGTCATGCTGGTCTTAATCAAGACAATATGATTCAGAGAAAGTAACTATTTTGTTTCTAAATTGTCAGAGAAACCATGTACATATGTATATATAAGTATACTTCTATTTAGCATATAGAATCTGTATGCTAAATTGTTTTGTTTAAAAATACTAATTATGATTTCCTTAAAGAGGTTTTATTAAATGCATCTTTTCATCATTGTTAAAGGATTCTAAAATAAAAATAGCGTGATTTGATAAAATAATTTTAAAATAAAAGCATTTATAAAGTTTTAATCTTCATGCAATTTTTACTCACAAGAGGTAGAAAAGCCATCCATGAATGTTTATATATCAGAAGGGTAGTGGAAGTCTTTTATTTTTCATTTCTTAAATTATAATACTGAATTTGTATTGATTTAGCCACAGCATGAGTCTTGCATAAGCTAAGGCTTCATTTTAACCGACTGAACATGGCCCCCATAGTTAAACAAGATATTTTAAATATTGAGGTTCATGAGATAAACAAGATTTATAGAACTTTGTTATCCCAATGTGCATGTCTTAAAATCCAAGCCCAATCTTTTTGCTATTGAACTCTGCAAAACAGTTTGTTTGACTTGAGAGAAACTTGAGAAAATTTCATAACTTTTTTATTCCCCAGTTCATTTCTGTGCCTTATTTAAGCAATTCCTTTGAAAATCAAAAACTTGGCATTGTTCTCTGTATTTCTGAAAAGAATCCTCCCTCCCACAATTGTTCTTTGGTTAGAAATGCTGATTATGATTTCCCTAAAGAGGTTTTATTAACTGTATCATTTCATAGCTTTTAAAAGATTCCAAAATAAAAATAACATGATTTGATACAATAATTTTAAAATAAGGGCATTTAGAAAGTTTTACTTGCAGGAAAGAGAAAGGCAATTTTTAAAAAGATTGTTAAGCATTTGCCAGGCATGGTATTATTTTCCATTTGTAGGCCATCAATCACAGCAAGGCCAGATCTCCCCTGAGCCTTTCTGTCTGCAAACCATTAATCTGCCTGGTCTCTTATTTACCTAGCTCGCTTTGCAGACTGGAATAATTCTCTCTGCATAAAGAGCACTACACATTTTACCAGCAACTAAAGACCTAGGGCTATCTTCTCTAACACTCTGCCCTCAGTTTTGAGAGATTTTAACCCCTGTGAGCACCAGAGCATAAAGTTCATTAGCCAATCTATAGCCCATGGCTCTGTTCCAAAAGGATCATTTTGATTTTTTGACTGGAGATTTTAATACTTTGAAATAGATGTGGTTACACTCATCTATACGGTTCTACTCAAACAAAATTAGAAACAACCTAATGTCTAGCAATAGAGAACTGCTTATATCAGTTGTGGTACATCCATATGTAATGGGTCATTATCAGCCATTCAAATAATGCTAAAGATGAATATTAAATTAATGGGAAAAATGTTTCAAATATAGTTAATTTCAAAAATAATGCAAGACTAAAACTATGTGCAAAAGGATCCTATTTTTGTGAAAAGTGGTATGAATTTGTATGCATAGTGTTAAGACCAACCCCCCCCCCAAAAAAACCAAAAAACCATATCCAAGAGGTTTAACGCTAAACAAGTTACAAGAGATGGGAAAATTTTCTTGTTCTTCCTGTATGGCATATTTTCTAATGTTTTACAGTGAGCGTGTATTGCTTTGTAGTAAAATTGGAAGAAATCATCTATAACCAAGAGGTGTTGTATATCTTTATTGGAGGTTTGCTGTTTGTTTGTTTTGTCTTAGAGTAAAAATGGAGAGGTTTCTGCCTGAGGAGTTTGATGAAGACCTGTCTAAAAACAGGAATGAGAGGCAGACTCTTGCAGATCCTGACGGGACTGCCTGAACCCACACAGATCACTCCTTGCTCTGAATTTCCAAGCTGAGAAGAGATCACCCACAACGACGACTGGCAAGCCTTCAGTCTGGTGTTCTTCCTATTGTCTGGTACAATTGCATCTCACTTTCAGTTGGGGGAAACTGCTAACTCAGATTAACATCCAGACAGCAGAACAGGATGATGGAACTAAAAGAAGAGCTCGCTGCTGTAAATTGGCCCAGCTACTCTGCAATGCTAGCACAAGCTTATCTCTGACAAAAGAAACGAAGTGTTTCCTCCCTGGTGCTGGACCTCTTACCTCCCAGATCTTAGTAAGTCTTTATAATGTCACCTGTGACAGTGTAGGCATTCAAGTGTGACCCCATCCACTCCTGCACCCGTGTCCAAGTTCAAAACATCAAGGCCTCCTAGTGTCACACTCTGCTCAACTCAGGATCCCATTGATGCCAAACCCAGCACCTCCTAGCACACCTGTTTTTATCCTCACTCTCAGTGTTTGTAACCTTCTCTGAGGACTGTCCTAAGTGTCTCAGTATTCCCCATGATAATTTGCTGAGTACCTTGCTCTTTATTTATGTTCAATAATTCTGTGTTAAAGAGAGGATAGACAGACACGGACAAGGGATGTTATTCAGTATAAGATGGTATAAGCCTTCCCTCTCATAGGCTTTAAGAAGAAGATCTTATTTATTTGTATTTGGGATTTTGAAGTTGCCCAGAATATGATGTCCTTTCTCCAACACATGTTTGGACCAATTGAAGGAAGCAAGGAAACAGAGGTAAAGACGTATTAGGAGATGTGAGTGGCCACAAAGGACATCATCATGCACTCCGAAGCTTGGCAGACTTAGCACAGGCCCAGTGAAGCAGCCACATCTCAGGGAAATCCAAAAGTTTCAATAAACCAGTTTTATTTGGAGAGGAGTTTATGCTGAAGTAGTCCAAATTAATGATGCTCGGACTTTACAAGAACAACCTGGAGAGCTTATTTAAAAATCAAATCCTACTGCCATGTGATTCTGATTCAGTGGTCTGGGTTGGGTAGAGCTAGTTATAGGCTTATTTTGAGATATGGCTCTATGTTCAAGGGAACAGAATTGTTACAAGGTACCAAACACCGCAGCTGAACAAATAGTATTTTTCATATAGTCAGGTGGCCTCTTCAAAGAGCAATCACATGCAAAAAATGCAATAAGCAACTTGTAAAAGTAACCTACGAATTACTAGTTGGTAGACATGAATATGTAGCCAGTGAGTCAAGTTCATACTGCCTCTCAGGGGGCTTTATTATACCAAGTGGCAGACCACACTACTTTGGCTAGAAAAGCACAGCATCTGCGTCTGGACATCCTGGGGCACAGATGGGTGCTTTGGCTTGAGAAACACTGAATCTATATCAGATGCTTTTCTATCATGTGGCCATGGTAAGGACGCTGCAAGCCATACAAATCTGCCTGGGCTATTTTCTTCGGAGAACTGATTTTTCAACCTGAAAAGTTAGCCACCTTATTTAGAAAACATTTAGTTACACAAGAGTGAAGTCTTAATTTCTTCAAGCTCTCCAAATGAAAAGATTTATTTTTTTAAACCACTTCTCCAGTGCTCTCTATATATGTAGAAATGCCTTGGAAAAGAACTGAGTGCCAATAAGACCTAAGCTGAGGATCACTGACAAATGGCAGTGAAAGGTTCTCCAGACTCAGCTCCCAAGAGGCACATTTGGTGCTGGTGACAACGCCACCCCCAGGACTTCCAGCTCCTTCTCCTTCCCTAACTGCCAATGACAAAAAGTTACTGGGATGTGAAAACAGATCATCAAAGTGAAAGCTCTTATTTATTATAAGCAAAATGTTGTAGATGAAAGATGAGTTCTTGTTATTATTAGAAACATATTTTAGCAGGCAAAAGCGGAAAACTAGCATTTATTATGTTGAATTCTGACTTTGTGCCAGACATGACTACAGATTTATTGAAGAAAGTGAGGAGTTAAATATTCCTCACTGAGAAAATGAATTATACTCATTGTAACAATATAGCAATTTGTTGATTATTTTTCCTACAGACATTAGTTATGCCATAGTGGCTTACCTTTAAATTAGCTGGCAAATGTTGCTCTTTATAATTGTTCCTGTTAAAGATAAAACCCTGGCTAATTTTGATAGTAGGAAAGAGCAATTGGAAAATTAAAGAATCTCTTGCTTCATACTTCCATTTCAAAAGCTTATGTTAGTGTAAGTAATGTTTTATGCTTTGACCAGAACTGTTAGCAGATGGCCTTATTTTATGAAAGACCAGAGTACATCTAAAATGCCAACACATTTGTGAAATCCAATTCCAACTTGCATTTGTTAATGTCTATTAATAAGGTATAAGTTCTCATTTAAATATTATTTGATCTTAGCAAAAATGTTTATTAATTTAGTCCTTGTCAAGGCTCTTCTGGTTATGAGTAGTGGAAACCCACTTCAACTATCAGAGACAAAAAAAGGAGTATATTGAGAGATAACAGGTTTGCTCTTTCATACCATTCCCTGTGTAGGCTGGTTTTCTCTGCTACTATGTGTACTTGGGCAGCACAGTGCTGTTTCCACCCCCAGCATGCCCTCTCAGTTCTAACATCAAGCTCAAGTTGTAACGTTTTTGAGTCCTAAATCCATTTTAATAGAAAAGAGAAGCTTATGAGTATACCTTGGCTCAAGGGTCTACTCGATAGTCCAATCAGGACTTGACTGAACAAGGCTACAGTTTTTCTGAGAAGAGAACTGGATTTAGTAGTAGAGAGTCACCAGAACAGTCAGTCACCAGGGTTGTCACAAACTGGTACTGGAGACCATCTGCCACTCAGCTTCACTACCTCCCCATAATCTCATCTGCAGAATCAATAGGTTAGAATAGGTCATTTCTAAAATCCCTTTAAATCAGTACTTTAAGCACTCAAAATAATCATTTACCTTAAGAGACTGTCTTCCAGGTCAGTGATACAGAACAGTACATCTGCATGTTACAAGATTTCAATGAGTGCAAACTCAATTGTTAGCGAAGAAAAAAAAAAATATCTGAGAAAACTAAATGGTAATAATAATCATAGTGAATTACTTTATTATTTCATTATAACAAAATATTTAAGTATTTTTCTCTTGAAGGGAAAACAATACTAGTTAGCGTCTGTCACACCCTAACAATAGCCATGCACTGTAGTGGGCATTTAAAATGCATTGTCTAATTTAATTCTCACATTTATACAAGTTTGGTATCATGACCCTCATTTGGAGATAAACTTACAATTGTATTAGATAACCTACTCACATTTAAGAATCAAGGCTGATTCTGACACTTCTGCCACATGGTGCTAGTCTGCTTAAGTTTCGTTTGACATGAAAGGCTTCTGTCCATTGCTCATGTGGGAACCTGGGTGAGGGAGATGCAGGTTTGGTTCCAAATGGGTTCTCGTGTTCTGCCATGGTTTTTCTGACCATTCACCACCCACTCAGAGGTTTGACTCTATCAACCAACACTATCACTCCAGGACACGTGGAGAAAGGGGAGGAAGTAAAAAGCAAATGTGAAGGGAAGTTGAGATGCTTTTGGTTTATAAGACACCAAGAGACAGGTGACAGCCTTCAAAAAAGTCACCCAATGCATTTTACTTCTTGTCTTCCCATCATCTTATTCCATGCCCCTTTATGAAATTATGGATACCAGTATATTACATGCCTACGCACTAAAGAGCCATTTAATTCAAACCGATCCCAGGAGAGCCTGTCTAATAGGCCAAAGGAAAAGCAGCACAGAATCTTGATAATCCCCTGAATAGATAACCAGTCCCTGAATTAATGAGAGTTGACATGATACTTACTGGGTTTATTTTTGAATCATTACCTATGGGGGGAGGGAAAACCTCAATTTAATATCCTAAGTGCTATAGAACACTAACCACTAATACATAAAGCACATGATATGCATATATCTTAGATAGAACCATGGATAAGGAATCTATCTAATTTAGCATATCTTATACTGAGAACACAAACAGGTATGAGTCCATAGAGAAGCAGATGCTAACATTGAAATTGGACAGGAAATAGACTGAAGGAATACAAGACTACAAGATGGATCACCATGTGCATGTATTTTATTTTCTTTGCCTTCAGTAAGGTCTTTGTCACTGGGATTAATTCATTTAATAAATACTGATTAATATGTACCAGAAAATGTGCTAGGTCCCTGGGAATCCAGTGGGAGAAACAAATGGAAACAGCTGCTTATTTCATGGAACTTAGATGTCATCATCTGCATTTGCTGTCAAATTCATGGAGATTCCTGGTGACTTAAAACACACATGAGATACAGCTCGTCTTCATGTGTGTGTCTCTCTCACCTTCTTTTGGCCTGCATTGTACCGTCTGCCTCATTTTTTGTCCAGAAACAATCCAAGCTGCTCAAAGCTCATTTTCATGACAAAAGATAAAAAGGGGGAAGAGAAGAGTCAAAAAACAAGAAGAGAGAAAGCAAAGCATTCCCATCCATTCTTTGCAACCCTCTCCTCTGGCTTTAGAAATGTTTATTTTGCACTTCCTCTGTTGGGGGTAGAATCAGCCTGAGTTATCCTAGTACTTACGTCCAGATGCACGGAGAGAGCCTTTCACTGCATGCGAGTGCCACTCCAGGTGTTTCCTTTAGCCATGAAGCAATACATGTGTTTTTTTCTTTCATACCTACTACGAATCTTCAGAGTAAGCCATCATTCCTGCAACAGGATTTCAAGCTATTCTTCTTGAATGCAACAATAACTGATGGATACAAACCACAAGTAGGGAATTATAGGCACCTAATTGTCTGTTGGTTCATCACTGCATTCTTGGTACCTAGCAGAGTGCGTGGTACACAAAAAGCACTCAATAATATTTACTAAAAGCATGAATGAATGTATCCAGGGTTCAGCCATATACAACTACTGAAGCATCCTGCACTGATCTCCCACTATCAAGTACTGAACTTCAGTTGATTTTCTATCCCATCTTCATCTTTTTGTCTGTTTCCCAACTCTGTTTTATTTTGTGTTCCAAGACCCGTGATGTACAAGTTAAGCTACTAGCTGGATTCTTGTGCCTGTACTATGTCTGTTTGGTACCCAGCCTCTACTTTGTTTTTGTATTTGTTTTGCTTTGTTTTTCTCTGTGAAGTCTCCATACTCTACTGGAATTCCCTTTGATTTTACTCTTTTATCTTTATTTTAATTTTTTTCTAGTGATATCCCCTTTTAGCCCCTCAGCAATTAATGCTTTAAAGTTAAACCTATATAGGTATGCTATATACACACTATATTATTTCACAGATATTAAATGGAAAAACACTGGGAAAGTGAAGTGCAGAGAATGTTATTTGTTTACCATCAAGGTATTGCAGACTGACTTGAGTCTCTTCTTTGATGTAAAGTTATGGGAATTGATACTCTTAAAGACACTCATCTGGTAGCAGGACTGTACAAAAGCCAGGTAGGCTCTGCATCCTGCTGTCTTCCAGACATACAGCAAGTGGCATCCCCACATAATGGTCCTGAAGTTAAAAGGGAGCATTAAATGGTATCTCCTTCCAGAGGAGAGAAAATGTCTAATAATGCCAGATGGTGATGAAAAATAGGCTTAAGTGGAAAAATAGACCAACTTGGGAATTCTCTGACTCTGACTGCTCAACTTGAATCAAAGTAGTAATAACTAAAATGGGTTTTCTTCTACAAACCATGTGTGGTTTTTTCCTTTACTCTCTTCATGGTAAAATTATATTCTTCTGAATATAATCATTTGTAAATGTAAAAAACCAAAAATATATTTGTTCCTAACAGGAATTTCTTAAAATACTCTAATTTAGATAAAGGCTAAGAAATCAAGTACCCAGCTGTTTTAGAAGATTTCTATTGACATTATTTCCAATGCCAAAAATACAACTCAAACACATTAACTTATTTTATCTTTAAAGATTTTAGTATATAGCTCCAGATGATTCAAATTCTATGTTTTAAATCACCACACCTGAATAAAAAAAAACTTTTTTTATGGAAAGACTTGTATTTTTTAAAAATGTTTTGTTTTGTTTTATTGGTTATGAATATTCATGGGGTACAAAGCAAATTGTCACCACTAGTGCCTAAGATGTGATGGCCAGATCCATACTGCCAGCATATCCATTACCACAAATTGTGATTATACCCCATGTCCCCTACCCAGTTATCCCTTCAATTATCTCCAACCTCCCTCCCCATCCCCCTTTCCCCACTCCACTTTGTATCCCTAAGCATGTTCTCTCCCTCTGCAAGTGCAACGCACCACTGTGGTCTTTCTTTCCTTTCTTCTTTATTTCTTACCTCCCACTTATGAGACAGTACAGACTTTATGAACATGAGCCCAAAAGCACAAGCAACAAAAGAAAAAATAAACAAATGGGATTATATGAAACTAAAAAGCTTCTGCACAGCAAAGGAAACAACCAACAGAGTGAAATGACAACCTACAGAGTGGGAGAAAAATGCTAACTATGTATCCGGCAAGGGATTAATATCCATAATATACAAGGAACTTAATCAATTATACAGTAAAGAAAACAAATAACCCAACTAAAAAATGGGCAAAGGAATGGAATAGACATCTTTCAAAGGAAGACATACAGATGGCCAACAGGTACATGAAAAAATGCTTAACATCACTAGTCATCAGGGAAATGCAAATTAAAACCATATTGAGATACCACGTCACCCCAGTTAGACTGGCTATGATCAAAAAGAATGAGAATAACAGATAGCGGTGAGGGTGTGGAGAGAAGGGAATGCACCTACACTGTCGGCGAGTCTGTAAATTAGACCACTATAGAAACCAGTATGGAGGTTTCTCAAACAACTACAGATAGATCCTCCATATGATCCAGCAATCCCAGTTCTGAGAATATACCCAAAGGAATGGAAATCATCATGTCAAAGGGATACCTGCACTCCCATGTTCATCGCAGCTCTGTTCACAATAGCCAAGATATGGAGCCAACCTAAATGTCCATCAGTGGATGATTGGATATGGAAAATGAAGCATATATACACGTGGAATACTAGTCTGCCATAAAAAAGAATGAATTTCTCCCATTTGCAACAATATGGATGAGCTTGGAGAAAATTATGTTGAATGAGCTAACAGAAAGAGAAATCAAGAAAGCAAGCCCATTTACAACAGTCACACACAAAAATAAAATACCTAGGAATCAATTTAACCAAGGAGGTGAAAGATCTCTACAATGAGAACTACAAACCACAATTGAAAGAAATTAAAGAAGATACAAAAAGATGGAAAGACTTTCCATTATCTTGGATTGGGAGAATTAACATTGCGCAAATGCCTATACTACCCAAAGTGATCTACAGATTCAATGTAACCCCCATCAAAATACCAATGACATTCTTCACAGAAATGGAAAAAACAATCTCAACATTCATATGGAACAACAAAAGACCCTGAATAACCGAAGCAATTGTGAGCAAAAACCATAAAGCTGCAGGCATAACACTACCTGACTTCAAATCATACTACAAAGCTACAGTAACAAAAACAGCTTGGTACTGGCATAAAAAGACACACTCAGACCAGTGGAGCAGAATAGAGAACCCAGAAATCACCACCCAGGCTTACAGCCATCTGATATTTGACAAATGGAACAAAAACATACATTGAGGAAAAGACTGCCTCTTCAATAAATGGTGCAGGGAAACTTGGATATCCATATGCAGAAGAATGAAACTAGACATGCACCTCTCAGCATACACTAAAATCAACTCAAAATGGATTAAAGACTTAAGTATAAGCTATGAAACCATAAAATTACTAAGAGAAAATATAGATGAAACACTTCAGGAACTGGGTCTGGGCACACCTGAATAAAATTAACAATAATTCTTTAATGTTATCAAAATATCCAGTCACTATTCACATTTTCTAAATTTTCTTGTAAGTGCTGTGCAGTTTTATTTCCAATTTGGTTTATCTGAATCAAAATAAATTCCATATACTAAAATTGGCTGATACATCTCGTAAAACTCTTTTAACCTGTAGGTTCTTTCCAACTCCATTCTAATATTTTTATGGAGAAAAATGGAACATTTGTAACACTTTTCTAACTATCTGGAATTAGCTAATAGCATTCCTCTGGGAACACATTAAATTTTAAGTTTCAGTTATTTTTAGAAAATAATTTCCTGAATCAGATGTCTACATATACAATTCAAAAATTATAATCCTCAATTCTATGTCCTGTGGAGCCAACTTAGTAAAACATTTTTTAAAAATTATTTAATAAACAATTTTATTACTGGATTAAATATTTTCATGTGACAAAACATTTAATATTTCCACTAGAATCTAGAATTCTTTGTTCTCAAAGAAGGCAACACTATTTGTGTGACATGGTTTTATTTCATACCCCAAATTTTCTTGCTACTCCGCCCTTGTATATTAATGTAGGGAAAGGCACATGGTGGGTCATGAATTAAAGAACAAGTTGAAATGTGATAAGCTCATATTTTCTCACTATATATTGCCTTGTCGCAGATGATCTCTTTTTCCCTCTTGTCCTAAAAATACAAGTCTTGGCTTTGCCATTTTCCTTTGAGTACATCCTGACCAAATCTTTGTGCCACCCCATCTGAAAGTATTCATGACTGTAACTAGAATCAAGTTTGTGTATTTAAAGGCAAAATTTCATCATGTATTTATAGAATACTTTCATCCAGACCTCAAAATTATTGCTCTGGTGCATCAAATGTTCCTAAGGAAAATGCAAATAAAGTCTGCCAAAACATGGCTTTTCCATGTGCATAATATAACTGTGGTAGGCACCAGAGACACTAAAATTTTTTATTCAGCAAGGGAGCAGTCTGTGTGTATGAAACACATACTGGACGTGAAAATCTGATTTCAATTGTTGGTTGAATCTACCCACTCTCCTTTAGCAACACTTTAACTGGTAATTTTGGACTCTAGATTTTATAAAACTTCTGGCTAATTAAAGGTAAATTAACTCACACTATGTACTTTACATTTAAAGACAGAGTGTGGTTCTGATGTTAACTTTAACATCTAAATAAGGTCAGTAAACTTCTGGCAGAATTTTCTTTATCATCATCTTTGTCTCCTGCATTCAATGTGTCTCCTCCATGCTCCAAGCCACAATAGATTCCACACTGTTTTGCAACATCTTATAATCGAATCATCTTTTCTCTGTATCAGAATTCACACACTAATTGCAGAAAAGGCTGTAGTTCATTGCAGTTTCTCTGGCCTGAGTCATCTTTAATGGTTTTCTGCTGTTTCTGTTGCTTTAGTTTACCTCGCCCATTGCACAGATTGTTGCCACTCTCCTGTGCACACATGATCAAATATACCTTTTGCAGCTACTTGGGAGCTTCCAAGGAGAGAAGAAGGGGATGGAGGCACCCATTATTTTCCATTTTTGTAGACAGAGAATAACTTTCTGGCTAAGTTCTACTTCAAGATGCATGCCTCTGATCTTTAAGGCAAATGAAGAATCAAAAACCTAACTATAATTAGGAATGTGGCATAGGTATTATTCTAACCCGCACAGAAACCGTGTTCAGACTAAATAAACTGTTAATTGTCTATGCTCAGTATGGAGTCAGACCCATTCACAAAAACTTTACAGAACCCACTATTAACTTTGTACTGGCAACTAAATTATCATTACAAAAGCAACCCCTAAAACAACAACAAAGAAAGATGGCAACTGGCAACTGCTGACTGGGTGAGTTAGAATGAAGTGAGCATGAATGTTTTGATACAAGCTGGAAAAAGGAGAAGGAGAAGGGCATTTTAATGTTCACATATTACATCCAAGTTAGTAGCAAGACATCCACGTGGGAATGACAGTCTTGATTGATCATAACATAGGCCAAGGAGAATTCCAACTCTATTCTTCAAAATTCTGGAATTTCTCAAGTTTATCCAAATGGAGGAGAATAAAACTAGCAGCATGTTAATTGGTTTGGTTTTTCAATTCACAAGGTAGTGGGTAATGCTCACCCAACATCCTTGTTTTTACATATCTTGAATGCACACTGGCTGCATTCTTCTGAGCTGTCACCATGCCTAAGATTTAAGTTTCTCATTGCATTTTATCAGCAATAAAGCATTGCAACAAGAAAGAGACACAATCCCACTACTGGGTATATATCTAAAGGCAATGAAATTAGTATGTTGAAGAGATATCTGCTTTCCCACACTTATTGCAGCATTATTCACAAGAGCCAAGATACAGAATAAACTTAAATGTCCATCAGTGGATGAATGGATTAAAACTGTAGTATACACACACAATTCAGCCATAAAAAAGAATGAAATCTGTCATTTCTGACAACATGGATGAACCTGGAGAACATTATGTAAAGTGAAATATGCCAAGCACAGAAGGACAAATACTGCATGTTCTCACTTATACATAAAATCTAAAAAAGCTTATCTCATAAAAGTATAGAGTAGAGCAGTGGTTACCAGAGACGCAGAGAGCAGGGGGAGGGATGAAAGGGGAGAAGTTGGTGTATTAGTCTGTTTTCTGTCACTGATAACAGAACACCTGAAGCTAGGTAATTTATAAGAAAATGAAATTTATTTCTTACAGTTTGAGGGCTGAGATGTCCAAGGTCCAAGGGGGATACTTGGTGAGGGCCTTCCTCTTGGTGGGGACTACCTACAGAGCCTCATGGTAACACAAGCAATCACATGGTGAGAATGGCAAGATTACTTTTATGTGCTCTCCTTGTAAAGCCACCAGTCCTGTCCATGATAATCCATTAAACTATTAACCCATTGCTCCATGAATAGATTAATCCACTCATAATAGCATAGGACTCATGATCCAATCACTTCTGAAAGGCCTCATCTTTCAAATACCATAATCGGATTTCCCAATCTCTTAATACTGTCACAATAGGGATCAAGTTTCCAACACATTAATTTTGGAGGGACACAATCAACCTATAGCATTCTGCCCCTGGCACTCAAAATTCATGTCCTTCTCACATGTAAATCCATTCTTTCCATTCCCATAGTCCCAAAGTCTTAATTTTTCCCAGCATCAACTCAAAAGTCCAAAGTCTCATCTGTGAAATCAAGACAAGTTATCTACTTCCAAAATACAATGGTGGAAAAAGCATAGGGTAGACTTTCCCATTCCAAAAGAGAGCAATAGGCCAAAAAAGGGGTAACAGCTCTACAGTTCTAGAGTCTTGATGGTGGTCCCACTCCCATGGTTCCACTAGGCATAGCCCTGATGGGGGTTCTCTGCTGCATCTCGGACCCCACAATTCCACTCGGCATTGCTCTAGTGGTGGCTCTCTGCAGTACCTCCACCCCTGTGACAAATCTCTTTCTGGGCACCAAAGTTTTTTCATACAGCCTTTGAAATCTGGGTGGAGGCTGCCATGCCTCCACAGCTCTTGGAATCTGTGAGCCTACAGACTTAACACCACTTGGACACCACCAAGAATTCTGACTTCTATCTTTTGAAACAGAAAGTCCAACTGCACTTGAGACCAATTAAGCCATGACTGGAGCAGCTGGAGTGGCTGGGCTGTGGGAAGTAGTGTCCTGAGGTGGTCCTGGGCAGTGAGCCCGTAGAGGGCACCCAGTCCTGTTCCCTGAAACCGTTCTGCCTTTCTAGGCCTCTGGTCTTTGATGGGAGAGGCAGCTTGAAGATCTCTGAAATGCCTTTGGGGTCTTTCTTCAATTCTCTTGATGATTCTCTATATATCATCTCCTTAGCAGATTGTTGCTGGGCTACACTATTGGTTTCCTGTCCCAAACAGACTTTTTCACTCTTCACATGGCCAGGTTAAGAGTTTTCTGATATTTTATCCTCTGACTTTCTTTTAATTATAAATTCTGCCATTACATCATGCCTTTGCTGCCATAACCCAGACTAAGCTTTTAGAAGTAGCTTCATAGCTGCCTAAATGTTCTGTTGCTTGAAAATTTCTTCTACCAAATACCCTGGTTTATCACTCTTAAATTCCACATTCCATAAAACCCTTGGGCATGGATACAATTCAGCCAAATGTTTTGCCTGTTCATAACAAGGGTGACCTTTGCTCCAGTTTCCAATAAGCTCCTTCTCATTTACATCTGAGACCTCCTCAGAAGTCTTTACAGTCCATATTTCTACTAGTAGTCTTGTCACCATCATTTAACCAATCTGTAAGATGTTCCAAACTTTCCCTGACCTTCTTTTCTTCTGAGCTCTCACCAGAATCACCCTTAATACTCCCTTTACGGAAATTCAGGCTTTTTCTAGCCTGCTTCTCCAAATTCTTCCAGCCTCTTCCCATAACTCAGTTCCTAAGCCACTTCCCACATTTTCAGGGATTCATTATAAGCATCACCCCAATTCTTGGTATCAATTTTCTGTATTAGTCCTTTTCTATTTCTTACAATGGAATATCTGAAACTGGGTAATTTATAAGAAAATGAAATTTGTTTTTTATAGTTTAGAGTCTGAGAAGGCCGAGGTTGAGGGGGAACATCTAGTAAGGGCCTTTGTCCTGACAGAAACTCTCCACAGAGTCCTATGACATTGCAAGGTATCACATGGGAAGAGGACTTGAGAACATACTCGCTTGTTCTCCTTATAAAGCCACCAATCTGCACCATGATAACCCATTCCCCATGAATGGATTAATCCATTCATAAGAGCATAGTCCTCATGATTCAATCATCTCTTATAGGTCTCACCTTCCAACATTGCCACATTGGGGATCAATATTCCACATCAGCTTGGAGGGGACAAACATTCAACCCCTATCAATTAGTCAATGCATACAAAGTTACAGTTAGATAGGAGGAATAAGTTGCACAGTAGAGTGACTATAGTTAACAATAATGTATTGTATATTTCAAAATAGCTAGAAGAGAAAATTTTGAATGTTCTCACCACAAAGAAATGACAAGTGTCTGAGGTAATGATATGCTAGTCACCCTAGTTTGATCATTACTCAATGTTTACATGTATCAAAACATCACACTGTACCCCACAAATATGTATAATTACCATGTTTCAATTAAAACAAAATAAAACTTAAAAAGAAAAGGAAGAGACAGTAGAATTATCTGGGGGCTCTGGGCTCATGAAGGAAACTACTCTTTGCCTACTTCTTGTGCCTGTTAAGCCAGCGTGTCTCACTCACTATGTCTAACTTTGCCTTTTTGTCCACCACAATCCAGGAGAAACTCTTCTTGCTACCCTGTTGCCTATATAATCTTCTTGATATGTCTTGGCATTGAATTAGATTGTTAGATTACAGAGAAAGTAGAAATCTGAAGAACATTACTGTTAGCCCAGTGCCATGAACAAATAAGTCCTAGAAATTGCACAGCGGAAAGTAGCCAATGTGTTTTGCAATCTATGCCTCATCAACACGGAGGACATGGATACTCTGAACTCAGGGATATTTGAGAACTTAACTTCTAATTACCTTTACGTATTTTTCAGGAGACAAAAACAAAGAAATAACTGGAAGATGGCACACATAGAAATAAATTGCTCTCAACAAAGATGACTAAAAGACGATTACAGTCCCAAGGAACACCAAAATGAGGATTTAATGAACCAATGAAGAAATACGAATATTTTCAATGGGATTGAAAGAACAGCCTGTAGCCATTACGTTTCTCCTTACCTTGAAAGCTCAAATATTTGTGTTTCTCTGAGACTGCTGATATATAATGCAGTTGCTGAGTCTCTTCCATTTACAACAAAACTGGCAGTTTATCCATGGCACCATGAATTGCCATTGCTCTCACATGGACCTCAGAGGTAGGAGTCATAGACTAATAGAGCTAAAGGCATCTGGGGATCATCAAGTCAGGCTCCTCATATTACAGTCACTTATCCAAGGACAGTAAGTGACTTGCCCACTTATTTGGCAAGAAAGGCAGTTCTCCCACACAGATATACAGAATCCCAGGTCAGAGCTCTCATAGGTCCATCACGCTACATTCTTTTAAAAATTACTCATGCATGTGAACCAAAAAAAAAAAAAAAAAGGAAAAAAGAAAAAAGAGCCTCACTGAAAAGAACTGAACACCGCACTAAAGGGAAACTGAGAAATGTATATTTAGTGATAAACAAGTTCTGACAAAATACATCCATGCTTCACATTTCACATCTTGACAGACTGATCCCGGGACTGGAAATGCAATAACATGCTTAGTTTGAACAAACTCCTGGGCATACATCAGTGTCTCTAGCAAGAACCCCCCAGTCATCCTTTACATCATGCTTTATTCTGCCTGATGAACTCTTTTCCTATTTCTGCATGACACAGTGTGAGGACACACATGCTTTTTTTCCTTCATAAAATGTCATTTCTTCAGCAAACATATTTGAGTAAAAGAAAACACTGTAATCTTCTTTAACTAATGTAGGATATAGAAGGACAAACTTTTTTTTCTTTATCCAATTTCTTTTGTTAAGGTATGAACACATGCAGCTCATAGGCCCACACAAGGGCACTGAAAAAAAAAAGCATATTTTCCAACAGTTACCTTTCAAAATACTGCCTCCACCAACCTTATTATATGAAAAAATTGACCCAGTTCATCTAAGAACTCCAAAGCATAATAAATCTATCTACTTTCTCCGTCTCCATCACTACTACCATAGTCCAAGGAACATCATTTAACTTCCTAATTGATTCTCATTTTTCCTCCTATCTCTTTACCATCTGCTCACCATAGAACAGTCATATTCCTCTCTTTTAAATATAAATTGAACCTGTGCTCCCTGGTTAAAACCTTCCTAAGGGCTTCCCTACATATTCAGAATAAAATTCAATCTCCTTACCTAATTGGGAGAGGAGGTTACAGTACCCCAAAAGGAATTAGAAAGATTAAATATTACAAGAAAATAATACACTTGTATTACTTATCTCCTTTGTTCTTGGGATCTATCTTTGAAAAAAATGGATTTTGTGAGTCTAGGAAACTAACCCTATCTTGTAAATAATAGTATCTATAACCACAAAAATTTCTGTGCTTATTTTCTCTTTGCTATCTCATACTTTATTCACTTCTTGCTTGACTATTCTAGATTCAGCTCTGCTCAAATATACAAATGAAAAGACCGTTTTTTACACTCAGTCTCAGAAGATGAAAAAAAGTTTCACATTCCTGATTCCAGCACAATAAGAGGGTGATAATTTGAAACAGACTTTACCTTCAAAAAAAGACTGCATATCTGAGACAGAATCAGGACTTTGTGCTCTAAGCACCATCAGTGCTTTTAATGAAAACATTAAAAGTTTAGTAAAGAGGGAACTAAAGAGAGAAGCATTTTCTTATTTGAATGAACATTGAAATTTCTAACTTAATGGGAGTGACTGCAATTAGAGCCAGAACACAAGAGAACAATCAGAGCTCTTTGTGGTTCAACTTACAGCTGAAGCAAGTCTAATGAACTTCGGCTGAGTGGGTATTCCTGGCTGGTTAAAATATGAGGACTTAAGGGACCTCACGAAAAGAGTTTGGGCTGATTTACCTTTCTGCTATCATGTAACTAGAGAATATGAGACCAAATATCCGCAGATAAGCTCCTGAAAACCCTGTATCTATGGTCCATATTTGCACAGTTCCCTAGGGCCAACCCATGAGAAAGTAGACACTCATCTTGGGGATCAGTAGTTTTCTCTGCTCACTGCGGAGAACCCCTTCCTATCCTCATCTCTTTACCTGTTCTCACACATGATAACAACCAGTAGCTTTGGGAAATTACATATGCCCTGACCACTGCCCCAGAGATTATGATTCGATACTGGTCCCAGAAACGGTTTTGGAAAATCAAACCAAAATAGATCAAAAATTCCCTGGACCGTTGTGATGATCACTCCTGGCTGAACCACAACCCAGCAGAACTGGAGAACAATGCAAGACTGTACCCATCTTAGCTGGTAGAGAGCCACGTCATCCATGTTTTGGGATCCTACAGCCTCTGCTGCCCCCTGGTGGTTACTATTAAACTTACCTCACCCCTCTAGAGTCACAGCTCTCCAATAAAATCAGGATCTATTGAGAACCAAATGCGTCAAAAGTATTGTGCAGGGAGCTGAGATACAATGTCATATGATATGTTTCTTCATTCATATTTTAGCATTCAAGAAAAACAGTCATTCTCCTTGAAACATTTCCAAATACCTAACCAAACACTTTCATGTATAACTGCCACTAAAATTTTGATTATGCAGAGTAAGCAAAAACCTGTTCCAATATCAGAAGTTTAAAACAAAAGCTATAAATGTAATTAATAATAAATATAAAGTAAAATTACTTTTTAAATAAATAACAGTATATTTCCTTTTTACAAAACACATATTATTAAATTTCTTAAATTCCTTAAATAAAAGTTTGTTTTGGTGCTTCTAATCAACAAAAAATAAATATAGTAGGGTATGAAACTGAACTAAAAAGGCCGTCTTTTGTATGTCTTATCTTTTCATCAACTTTTTCTTGATGTTCATAAAATGTTCAGAAAAAAATGAATTATAAGTGAATTACAAAGTTTTTTCCCCAAGCATCCCAGAAAATTGCCTCTAAATTGCTATTTTCTACTTCTGAAATTTGAAGGCAGTAACATATTTTCCAACTTACCTAATATTTCTTTCCTTTGACTGGGCGTTCACTAAAGAATTGTTTTTGTCACCATGTGTTTCACCTAAAGAAACGTTTACGAATAAGATCATTTTGACTTTGTGGGCAGACATCTGTTTCCAATTCAATTTCTGGAAGCCAGGCAGAATTCTGAGGAGCTCACAACTATTGGACAGTTTTCCATCTTTGTTACCACTGGCAGAAACAGCCTTCTTAAATATTCAACCCTTCCAAATGAATGAATAATATCTTTTACTTAAGCTTATGTCTAATCTTATGTTCCCAAACTGGGATAATTTCTAGCCAAAGACAGCTGTTTGTAGTACAAGGTGTTCTGTGCATTATTTTATGTGGCTGCATATCATTATAAACATAGAAACCACATTTTAATGTATCTAAATCTGTCTTCCTTTGATGCTCCTAAATTGAATATGCACTGAGGGCCACGTGGGGGTTTTTTTCACTGTAATAAACTGTACTGAAATCCGAGAAGTTATGATGTATAACCTTGGGCTACAGCGGGGTATATGTGACGCATGAATGTCTCTAGGATGCTGGAAAATTCAATTTATTTTATTGCCTCTCTTGAAAGCCCTAAAAGTTTGAGGAATTTTAAAACTGCCTTACGTGCTTCTTAGAAATCTTAAGATCTATGACTGCTAAGAATTAAAATGTCCAGAACGTGTGCAACATACAGAGACACTAAGAATAAATTACTCATAGTTAGAAGCCAATAAAGAAGACTGGCACTTTAGGGAAAATATGGGAAAATGGTCAGGACCCCTCAGATGTTCAGAATCTTGCCGAGCATCTGATGTAAATATTCACGCGTACCCAGGTGTTCCTTGGCTATTGACTAATGTAATTGCGCATGTGCACCCAGGTGTCCTGGGTTATGGACTTAAGTATAAAGGACAAGTGGCTCTGATCCACTGAGCCCCCCGACGCCCCGGATGTCTTCAGGGGGCCGTGGGGAGCTGCTACTGCTACTGCTGCTGGAGGCTGTTGCTGCCAGTGCCTCTGGGATGATGGAAGAGGCCGCCGCTGCTGCTACTGCTGAGAGCTGAGTTCATGTCATCTGCTAACGGCTCCTGGGATCTGTCCCAATTACCTATTGTGGACCTGCATGTGAGGAGTCTATGACCCAGCCTGGCATGTGAGGGGTCTGGTGGCCCTGTCTGTACAATGGGTTTGAAGGGTCTGTGGGCCCTAACCCCTAGTCCGGACAATACAAATGGAAACTTAGTATTAACTAAAATAATGAAACGTTTTGGCTTTAGTTATGAAATGCCTAGCCATACAATTAGCATAGCTATTATGTCAACTCGACAGGCACTGACACAGACAAACAAAAAGCACCCAAGTTTCTGACTTTTAAGGATAGCTCAAGTAAAGGATCTTGTTCCCCCAGACACCAAATGGATTAACTGTTATTTTTAGTTTCTGAATCTCAATGTACATGTATTTTCAGGACTGAATTTTTCTTTGCTTAAAGAATAACCTTGTAGTTTTTTTCGACTAGCATGCTCTAACCTCTTATAGTCACCCCAGATCCAACTATAAGTCCTCATTCTGCCACCCACCTGATAAATCCCTAATCATTTACAAGATTCAGCTGGGACACACCTTGTCTGTAAATTGCTTGTTAACCTGAGCCCAGTTGTTGGTGATTGAATTTTACATAACTTGATCAGACTGGACTAGAAGATGGACTAGAAGATGGTAGCTGTTCACTTCTCACCTACTATTATCACAATTAGTCTAATAAGCATCCTGGTGGCACCGACTGTGTTTAATTTTTAAGCCCCCAGCACCAAGAATTGTTCCTGACACATAACCAGTGCTAAAAAGTTATTGGTTGAATGAATATACTTGTAGATAGCATGCCATAAAGACAGAATCGATTTCCCCTACCTATAAAATTAAAGATTATTTCTATGAAGTTTCAGCATTGTTGCAATAGGAAAATATGCCTCTTGTTTGCTTTCACAAGTTTAATTCTGAGAACAATTTTGTTTATGCAAATATTTGCCTCTGTTGTCAAACTCTAGCTGAAACAATTTTTGTTATCTGTGGTTGATACACAAAATGTCTAACTTCTGGTAGCACAGTAAATTAAACAGAATTGAGTAATCTTTCTTTTTTAAATTTTTTAACACATTTAATTCTGATTGATAGGCTTTGATCTATTGTTTTTACTAAACTTAACTCCCAAAACTTGTCTTCTTAAATACACTGCTTTATACATAGTAAACGTTCAAATATTTATTAAGTATTTAAGTTTAAGATAATAGAAAAGAATAGCTTGGATAAATTAGTTCCCTGCTACCTTATCGACACCAACTTTTCCATTACTCCACTGATTCTGTATTAGATAAAACTCCTCAGTACCAAATCTTATAAGTTTTTGAATGATGGCTATTCTACAGTATTACCTGCCCTTCAAGATTCCTGTGAGACAGAGCCTTGGAATCTAACATTCAGGTCTTGCTTGTGTGCCTAGGGGCTCACATTCATCAAAGGGAGTAAGGACATACAGTACATTAAAAGAAACTCCACTGCAGCACAGGTTTTAAAATCTGACTATTCTACACATAATTCTGATTCTCATCTTTCTTCTCACTTCTGGAAATTCAAGGACCCTAAGACAAGATCAGGAGAAGGAAATGCAAGTTACCACAGCGGGAGAGACAGGGGCTCATAGATGTGTGTCAGAGGGCCACCAGGATTTTATGATTAGAAAAACATTTGCCTCCTATAACAGTGGAGATTACATGGGACCATCATGTCATCTGTCCTGGATCTCAAGTTGACTCTATTTCAAACTCCTGTGGCTGATCCAAATGGGAATGACCACGGTCTGTGTTCCATGAGCTGTCCCCCACCCTGCATGGCTTAGGATTCTTCTGTGCTAATGCATCAGATTCTCTGTCTTGGATTTGGGGAATTTGGAATATGAAAACACAGGGGCTAAGATTCCCTTGCATTGAGTCATGATAAAAGAAGTTTCTCAGAGAGAAAGTCCACCTGTTACTGCTGATGATTGCTCTGACTCATCTATTTTCCTGCTTACAGTTCTGCATTTTAACACAAGCTAGAATGAAGTTCAGAGGCTTGTTATTAAAGGAAATTTAATATGTAAGAATTAAATATGTGTTAGTGAGAATGGATGTATGATGTTGATGGGTTCATGCTGCAATCCTGTTGGGTTGCTATAATTAGATTATAATTTGGTCTATAGAGGACTAAAATCCCATATCAACTCTAAATGCATCATGAATTTGGTACTGTGTGTAGTTACAAAATCTGACAGTGTAGACAAGTCCCACCAACTTGATTGGTCGCTTATTTTTTGTTTATTTTTCTGTTTAGCTTCTTTCTCTAGTTTTTGTTATTTCTTAGAGCCAGTCCAAACTTCCTTGGTTTCTTTCTATTTACTGGGTAGTACTTATATATACAAAATTAAATATATTTACATATATATACAGTTCACTTGTATAACTTTTGATATACTTTGTCCCAGGTCTTTGCTGTGCTGCACCAAGCAATCCCCATCGGGGTCATGGAGCAGAGGGGGAGAGGAGCATGTCATTACTTAAGTAGTAAAGAAGTTAAATGCTTACCTACTAGTAGACTAATATTAGGTGGGCTATTGAACTGTTTGGTTAGGTATGTAACTTAAAATTGTAGTAACTTAAAATTTTTCAATGTATTTATTGAAAAAAATCTACATATAAATGAACCCACACAGCTCAAAACAGTATTGTTCAAAGGGTTGCTGTACATATATAATTTGCATATTTATGTATATAGAGAGAAACGTGAAAAACTGTGAAGCAACTTCTGAACTAATTTAAGAATTAGACACTGTGTAAACTATTCGACCCAAAGAAAACCACCTTCCAAATATGTGCTTTTCATTCCTTTTTTAAAAAAAATCGGTTGACCATGTATGTATGAATCTCTAAGCTACATATTTTTTGTGTGAGTTAAGTCCTTTAGAAATGGTATTGTACTTTACATTGTTAAAGAAAAATTGCTCCAGACAAGTTAAATGGGCAAGGAAGACTCCAATCAAGACCACTGCAATATGGAAGAGAGTGAACTCTGTTGAAATAAAAGACCGGAGAGTTTTAACACTGGGGTGAGCTACTGAAAAAGTCCTTAAGGACATTAATAGAGAGGTTAGTAAATGCAATTAGGCTACTGTATCTGCTAATTGGCATAAATTGGGAGAGGGTACAGGTATGGTTCCTGCCCTCCTACAGAGACTGAGAGATAAGGGCCCGATCTTTCTTGATGGTTACACTTCAAAGGATGACTCCCAGGTCCTTGAGAAAAAACAGTGCTGGGCTGTAACACTGGCAAGAGGCCAGTTACATCTCAAAGGGTCAGAGAAAGTATTTAAAACTGCAAGTTTTTTATAGTGAGCGTTCTAAGGATTGGCAAGCCAGGGGCCTAGACTCAGGAGGAAACCTGTCTATACTAAAACCACTTATGTTTTCAATGTTATGTTTCAAAGACCTACCCACATGTGTTTGTGTAGCTTCGCTTTATTCATATTCTCTCTGGTATATTGTACTGCATTAACATACCACAATTAAAATCTATTTTTCTATAGATGAATAGTTGAGATTGTTTCTATTTCTTTGGCTCTATGAAAAGGGTAAGTGTATTAGTTTGCTATGGATGCCATAACAAAGTACCATAGACTGGGTGGCTTAAACAATAAAAATGTCCTTTCTTTTTCTGTGCCTGGCTTATTTTACTTAAAATATTTTTTTCTAAGTTTATCCACATTGCTGTGAATGGTAGTTTTTCATTCTTTTTTTATAGCACAGTAGTATTCCACTGGGTAAATATACCACATTTTCCTTACCCACTTGTCCAATGATGGGCATTTAGGTTGGTTTCAACTCTTGGCAATGGTAAATAGAGCTTCAACAAACATGGGAGTGCAGGTGTCCCTTTGACATGATTGATGGTTTTTTCTTCTCACATATGTGGGAGCTAATAAAAATAAACAAACAAACGAACAAACAACAAAAAAGATACAACAATCACAATAATTTCTTGAACTTTTAAGAGAAGAAAACAGAACTGAGGTTACCAGGGGTGGGAAAAGGGGGGGGAGGGAGGAATCGGTAAAGGGCCATAAAAATCAATAACATTGTATAAGGGTAATTTTTTTTTTTAAAGTAAACATAAAAAAAAGAAAAAAGAAAGTTCTGTAAGAAGGCTGTAAGTCCCAGATCAAGGTGCTGGCAGATTTAGTTTCTCCTGAGGCCTCTCTCCTTGGCTTGCAGGTGATCTGATACAGCCTTCTTGCTGTGTTCTCCTAGGCTTTTTCTGTATGCAGACATGCCTGGTGACTCTCCTGCGTCTTGATCTCCTCTTCTTAAAGGGACATCAGTCAGAATGGATTAGAGCACTCCCTAACGATCTCCTTTGCAATTAATGTCCTCTTTAAAGACCCTATCTCCAAACACAGTCACATCCTAAGGAACTAGGGGTTGGACTTTAACATATGAATTTGGGAGCTGGGGGAGACACAATTCAGTCCGTAATGGTAAGTATGTATTTTATGTTCATGCCTAAAATATTTTTGGTTGTTTTGCATGTTTTTACACTTTTCCCCTAGTACACATGACGGATACTTCCTTTGGATATACACCCAGAGTGAATTACTAGATTGTTGGCTACTCTCTTGCTTTTCATCCTTATCAACACTTGATATTATCAGCATTTGCAACATTTCCCCATCAATACATATCTTTATATATGCTGGATATTAATATAATTGATCAGTTATATACATTGCAAATATCTTCTTTCAGTTTTGTTGCATATGTTTCACTTACATGATTTATTTTAATTCAAAATAAATTATCAGTATTTCCCTTTATGTCATTTCCTCTCCTGTGTCATTGCTGTTGGAGTCTCAGTTAAAAAATTCTTCCCTACTCCAAACTCTTGAAAATTCACTCAAATATGTTCTTCAAATGTTTTAAAGTTTTGCCTTTCATATTTGAGTCTTTAATACACCTCGAAGTTATTTTAGTATATGATATGAGGTAGGAATCCAATTTTGTCTTTTTTCTTATGGATAATCAAATATCCTAGCTCCATTTATTATCTGATGTATTCTTTCTCAAGTGGTTTTCAATGCCGTGTGCCATATCTAGTTTCTATATATTCATGGTCTGTTTCTGGCCTCTCTATATATTCATGGTCAATCGGACAACACAACTTCCTGTGACAGTATTATAGCTTTACAATGAGTTTTGGAATATGCAAGGGAATGTTCCCACATTATTCTTTTTGTTCAGGAAACTCCTATTTTTCAGCTTTTGCCATGTCAAATAGATTTTAGAATCCATTCTCAGGATTCAAAAATGAAATCTGTTGGTATTTTTATCATCATTTCCCTTAACCAATAAAACTTCTTTGTGGAGAATGAACATCTTTACTGTATTGGGTTTTTCTTTACGTGAATATAGAATATTTCCTTATGTATTAAATCTTATTTACTAGTAAATAAATTTTTTGCAGGAAATAAGTAAATATGTAAATAAATAGGATTTCTTTTACATTTTTAAAAGAGTTATTCTTGGTGACTCTATATTTCTACATTAATATAGCTACAAACATTTTCTACATGTTGGCTTATTCTGAAATTTTCACATATATTTTTCCAACCACTTATTTTCAACTTTCTGTGTCCTCGTGTTTTATATGTACTTTGAATAGTTAAAATTTGATTTATTTCAGACAAACTGACAATCTTTCTCTCCTTTAACTGCCAAATTTATTCTTCCTTAATTTAATGTGATTACTGATGTATCAGAACTGATTACCATATTTCACTATGTTTTGTGATTATTTCCTTTTTACATGCTTCTTCCATCTTCTTTTTATCTTCTATTAATTAGTTTTTTGGTTGCTTCTTTATTTTTCTTTTATTTTTCTATACAATTCATCATGCATATAACATATTCCAATTTGTTTTAACTGGTTATCGTTAAAATTTTACCATGGGCATAAAACTATAAATCAGTTTCTTTACCACTTACTGAAAATTTTAAAAAACTTTGAGTAATGTAACTCTGATCATGTCTCTCCAATGATAATTTCATCCTCTAATTTTGTGTTTCTTTTTAACATTGACACATCACTATTATTATGTTATAACAACAATGTTTATTTGGCTCTAACCACATGTACACATGTTTGTGTAATGTCCTCTCTCACAGAATCATGACTGATCAGTGTCATCAGTGGAACATAGCATAAGCAAGGAGTCGTGACTGCCAAGACTAGTTTATATAACAGCATTTTAACTTCTACCTTGGTGTCTTGGATCACTTGTTCTGGGAGAATCTGGCCACTGTGCTTTGAGAACACCCAAGTAGGATAATGGAATGTTGGTACCAGCATCCACTTCCAGCTGTGTGAGCGAACCACCCTGGAAATAGATCTTATGGCCACATTTATACCTTCATATGACTGCAATCCCAGCTCATGTATGACTACAACCTCATGAAAGATCACCAAACCAGAACCACCTACCTAAGCTGCTCCCAAATTCCTGATTTACAGAAACTGCTAGAGATAAATAATGGCTATTGTTTTAAGCTGATAAGTTTTGAGCCAATTTGTTACTCAGCATTAGCTAGCTAATGCAACATATTTACCAGTTCATTTTCTTACAACACTTTTTTGTATCTTCCCAGTGGGATTATTTTCCTTCTTAAAGAAAAATCTTCAGATATTCCTATAGTGCAATTAATGATAAATGACTCAGATTTTATCTGAATATGTATTTTTAGTCCGTATATTTATGAGCTCTTTATAAGTTTTACTCTGCTATCACATGGTTTCCATGTATCTGTTAAGAAGTCTGCTGACAGTCGAAGTGTTGTTCTTTGTAGATAATTTGTTTTCCCTCTCTAGCTATCTTTTCTCCAGGCTTTATATGGATTTATTAGTCTATTTTTTGAAAACTGTCCTTCTTTAAATATGTGATGCTCTTTGTGTCTTTAAGCCTGTACCTTTCATCAGTGCTAGCTAGCAAGTTGTCAGTCAATACCTCTTTAAACATTTCACCTCTTTGATTTTATTTTTCCTCTGGGACAGTGATATCACTGTTAAACTGTCCCATTTAATCCTTCATGCCCTTGATTATCTCTTTCATAGTTTCCATATTTGTATTTTTCCTTGTTGTAACCTAGGTAACTTCTTACATCTATGTTTCAGTTTCCTAATTCTTTCCTCAATTATGTTGCATGTGTTGCTTAATCTACTCATTAAGTTTTTAATCTCTATTATTAATATTTCTTTATAAATGTTCTATTATATTTATTTCACATATGCTGGCCATTTTCATTTAAGATATTAAGTTGAGATGTTTACCCCCAGTTTTCTATTTCCAGGAAAAGCAAAATTGTCATTTTTTACTTTGTTTGCTATGAGTTACTGATGGAGGCATCTGAACTAGCTAATAATTTTCTTTTAGGAAAGTTGTAAATCATGTGCATATTTAATAAGTATAGAATTACAAATATTTTCTATTTATACGTAAATTTTGTTAAGTTGTACCATTCTAAGAATATGCCTGTTTTATTAGATACATGAATTGTCAACTTTTACTATGCTTTTCTAACCTAATTAATGTTTTCTTTTTAATTCCTGATATTGATTATTTCTGTGTTCTCTCTTTTCATTCTTATTTAATCTCACCAACGATTTATCAACTTTATCAGTCTTTTTATATTTCTTTATTTATGCCCTGGTAATATTTCTTTTTTTCTGTTTTCATTGAGTTTAATTTACCACTCTCTTTCTAATTTCTAAGTACCATCACAATGGGGATTAAGTTTCAACACATTAATTTTGGGAGACATTCAGAATATAGCATTCCACTCCTGGCCCCCAAAATTCATGTCCTTCTCACATGCAAAATACATTCATTTCATCTCAACAGCCCCCAAAGCCTTAACTTATTCCAACATCAACTCGAAAATCTAAAGTCCAGATTTTCATCTAAATCAGATTTTGATGAGGCTCAAGGTAAGATTCTTCCTGAGGCAAATTGCTCTCCAGATGCAAGCCTATGAAATCATATACATTATGTACTTCCAAAACACAGTAGTGGGGCAGTCATAGGATAGACTTTCTCATTCCAAAAGAGAGCAATAGGAAAGAAGAAGAGAGTAACTGGTCACAAGTAAATCCAAAACCCAACAAGACAAACAACATTAAATCCTGAAACTTTAGAATAATCTTTCTTGACTCCATGTCTTGCCTTCTGGACACACTGAAGTGGGGATTGGGCCCCCAAGCCTTCTAGAGGCTCCTGCTTCACAACTCTAATAGGGATTGCACTAATTGAGCCTCTCTATAGTGGCTCCACCCTTGTGGCAGTTCTCTGGACCCCGAAGCTCTCCAAGACATCCTTTGAAATCTAGGTGAAGGTAGCCATGCCTCCACAGTTTGTACATTCTGCATGCTTGTAGAGTTAGCACCATGTGGATGCTGCCAAAGTTTACCATTTGTACCTTCTGGAGTGGCTTCTGGAGCCAGACCTGGGTGTGCGCAAGCCACAGCTGGGACAGCTGAGGAGTGCTGCACATGAATGCAAGGAGGGAAAACTTAAGGGAGTAGGGTGGCAAAGACTGAGATCCTGCAGAATGGCCTTACTGTCCATATTTCCAAGAGCATCCTGACCATGGCCACTAAGATAATCTCTAAGACTGAGGCTCTCTCCCTTGAAACTGTTCTGCCCAATAGGCCCTGGCACTCTGAGCCTGTGATGGGAGTGGCAGCTTTGAAGCTCTCCTAAATGCCTTTGGGGTCATTCTTCCATCTGGCTTCCTTCTATTCATGCTAATCTCCTTATTAATTGTTTGCTCGGCCATACTGTCAGTTTTTCCTTCCAAACACATCTTTTAAAAAAAAAAAAATTCTTTACAATCTAGACAGAGTTAAAAATTTCCAATTATTTCCACATTTTCTTTGTTCAGTCAGCTGTCAATGGACATTTAGGTTGATTCCAACTCTTGGCTATCGTAAATAGAGTTGCAATAAACATGGAAGTGCAGGTATTCCTTCAATGTGATGATTTCCATTACTTTTGGTATATACCCAGCAATGGGATTGCTAGGTCATGTGGTAGTTCTATCTGTAGTAGTTTGAGGAAACTTCCATACTGTTTTCTATAGTGGCTGTACTAATTTACATTCCCACCAACAGGGCAGGAGGGTTCCCCTTTCTCCACATCCTCGCCAGCATTTGTTATCCTCTGTCTTTTTGATAATAGCCAGCCAAACTGGGGCAAGATGATATCTCAGTGTGGTTTTGATTTGCATTTCCCTGATGCTGAGTGATGCTGAGCATTTTTTCATGTGTCTGTTGGCCATTTGTATGTCTACCTTTGAGAAATGCCTATTCAGCTCCTTTGCCCATTTTTTAATTGGGTTACTTGTTTTCTCACTGTTGAGTTGTTTGTGTTCTTTGCATATTCTATATATTAATCCTTTATAGTTTAGATGCATAGTTTGCATTTAGCATGAGGACTGAGAAACACAGATAAATATCTTATCAGGCAAAAAAGCAATTTCATGTTCTTGCAGTTCTTTTCTGTCTATTCAAATGCTAGATGCCCTTTTACATTCTACAGATGATTTTCTCTTAATCTGAAAGAAACTAGTTCATTCTTTCTAACACTGGTGACCTGAATTTTTAGCATTAAGAGCATCTAGTTATGCTTCCTGACAGCTCCACCAGATTTCTTTGGGTTACTACTTGTATGGTATAACTTTTTCCACTTTGAGGAGCTTTAGGTTTTGCCTGGTTCTGGACCTAGGAATTCTTAGCTGCCTTTATAGTTCACTCATTCCTATAAGCTGAAAGATACACACCAATCACACACACACACATCATACACCACACATACTATATACACACATACCACATACATGCACACACATCACACATACATGCACATACCACATGCACAGATACATTACACACATCACGCATACTATACACACACCACATGCATGCACACATATCTCACACACACACACCACACACACATACATCACTCATACACGCCACACACCACATATTCTACATATACATATACCACATGTAGGAATTACACACACCACGTATCACACATCCCTCATACTATATACACACCACATGCACACACACATACCACACATACCACATGTACACACCTGTACCACATGAACACACACACATCACGCACACCACACACCACCTGTATACACACATAGTATATACCTGAAAGTTTGCTTCTTATCTTCTTCACGATAGTTGACCCATATCACCTACAAATTATCAGAAAAAAAGCTATGGATTATTTTTAATAGTGCTTTTTTTCTCTATTGTTTTGTATGTATTTTATTTCTTAAGCATTTCAGACATAGTTACTTCACATTACTTACCTAATAAAAAAAAAAAAGTATGAAGTATTGTGGGCCTAAATATTTTTGCCATTTTTGTTGACTAACATTTGGTGAATTGTTTTCTTGAATTTTACATAATTTTTAAATCTACATTCATATTTAGTTGAACTTATTCTGTAGATTCCTAAAAGATTAAAACCAGAATGCTTTTTTCTAAAAGAATTTACACTATTCTCCCTAAGCTACTTTAGTCTCCTTTGAGGATTCCAGTTTATATTAGGAATGTTCAAATTACTTTCACTCCCTGACATCAGTCCTAATATCTAATTTCCTAATTTCATTGTTGCTTTGGGCATTTGACTTGAGAGTACTTACAGTTCCTGTTTCTAAGTTTTGCAAGAGCCCAGGAATGTACATATTAAATATATATATACATTTTATTTTATTTATGCATTATTTGGTTGTACCAAATAGGTGATTCCTTTAGTGTCAGTCATCTACCATACCACTTAGAGCCTAACCTCTTCACTTTCAGTCCTTTATCTTGGGTTTCTTACTCTCATTATTGCAGATAGATCCATATTTCCAGGGAAACCTTTGTTAAAAGGTGTCTCGGTTTTCTGTTGCTTATAACAGAATACCTGGAACTGGGTAATTTATAAAGAAATGAACATTATTTCTTACAGATCTGGAGGTTGAGAAGTCCAAGGTTGAGTGTGGGGGGCCCATTTGGTGAGGATCTTCTTACTGCTGAGGACTCAGAAGGGTCTCAAGGCAGTACAGGGCATCACGTGGTGAGGGGCTGAGTGTGCTAATGTGCTAGCTCAGGTCTTTCTTCCTCTTCTTATAAAACCACCAGTTCCACTCCCATGATAACCCATTAGCCCATTAATCCACTAATTCATTAATCTTTAAATGAATTAATCTGCTTATGAGGGCATAGCATTTATGATCCAATCACCTCTTAAAGGCTCCACCTCTCAGCACTGCCACATTGGGTATTACATTTAACATGAGTTTTGAAGGGGACATTCAAATGACAGCAAAAGGTAATGAATTTCTCCCTTATTCCAGAAAGTCTCCAGTAAGTTTTACTTACTAACTGAAAATACTTAAAATCCCACATGCACTATTTGATGAAAAGACCTCAGGTCCTTCCCATTACCACCAAGCACACCACCAATTGACTATGCAACTTAGAGAGGGAAACACTGAACGGCTGTAGGGATCACATTAAAATGTGGTCAAGACTCCACATCGGAGAGATGTAACTGAGGGCAGACCAGAGAAGATCAAGGATAAGTTCAATGCAGAATCTGTTTTATATTATTAGGCTTCCTCTAACAGGAGGTTGAATTGTTCAAAAAAGTGAAATGAATTGGTAAAACTTATTTTCAAAGGCAAATTACCATGACCATCTGTTTTGAAGTTTGTGTGAACAAAAGAAGCATGATTTGAGCTGATACATTCCAGGTTTCAAATTCTCCCAGTGACGGGAGGCTACCTAGACATTTTATTTCCTTGTATATATAGAATGAAACCTTGGCTTTTGGTAAGAAGCTTGTGTAGATTTTAGGGGGGAAAAGCTAGTTAAGATGATTTTAGCCTAAGAGTTCTCTTCATTAGTAACCAGCATCATCACTGCAATGCTTATTTATTTCTGTCTTGTGAGTGGTTGGAACAGAATTTCAACCTAATACCATTTATGCTTTCAAAGGACTCTATCTTCTAGACCTCATTTAGCATGAGGATTGAGAAACACAGATAAATGTCTTATCAGGAGAAAAAGTAATTTCATGTTCTTGCAGTTCTTTTCTGTCTATTCAAATGCTATATGCCCTTTCATCTTCTACAAATGATTTTCTCTTCATCTGTAAGAAATTAGTTCATTCTTTCTAACAACATCATTATATTTTGAGTGAATTATCACAGAACAATTAAGAACTGTTCTCATGTGACACATTTATCTTTGCTGTTTGTTTTAAAATTTGATTCAGCTGTGCCCTGTACTATTTCTTCATTTTGTTGAATGCTTTTGTTAGCTTGGAGGAAAGAAAATAACACAGTAGGGGGCAGGGCAGAAGTCACTGCATTATAAGACGTTATTGCCTTTGGAAACAATGTTCTCCCTTATAGTTCAATGAGCTAATAACAATGAATTATTTTGATAAAAAGCAGTTGTTACTATCACTGCAGCAAAACATACTACAACATTAACTAAGCTATTGCTCTGACACTTTCGGATATACTGAAAAAAATTTATTGAATTTTATTTTGTCATGGGTTACATTTTCATGCTTTCCTTTAGAAATTGTCTTATAAGAGACATACTACAGACAAAAGAGTGATGACTTTGGAATCCTGAGATTGAATCCTTAATCTATTAATTACAAGTGGTGTTACTTTAGATAATATAAATTTATTTCTCTAATCTACAACTTCCATGTCTATAGAATGGAGATTTCTGATGTGTATTAGTAATAAGAATAATGTGGCTAGCTCAGGGCTTTACAGACTGAGACGTTCTTAAAGAGGGAAACATTATTACTACTATTAAACAACTTTAACATAGATTTGTTTTTGTCCCAGAATTCCATTAAGCCATGGCAATAAATACATAAATAAATACATACAAAAATAAATCAGAGAGAGAGAAAATGAACCTTCAGCTTATGCTGGATACTTGTTTCATAGGCTCCCTATTATTGGAGGAGGAAAAATATTTTATTTTATTTTATTTTTTCTTAAGAGAAGGCTTGAGCAGCACAGCTGTAGATAGACCATTTTCTAAAACCCTTTGAGAAAATTCTTTGCCCACTCTTTTGTTCTCTGATGTTTATGACGTGGCAGCATGAAGCATTGCATGAAGCATTCTCCTGACACTTTTTAGTTGCATGTAATGGAGGTAACACTAAAGGAAAGATGTGTAGTCAGCTCTCCATTGCACAGAGAAAAAATACATTATTGAACAGAGCCCTAATCTGGCTTTGTTGTCATTGCTAAGTAACACAGCAAAGACGTCTCCTGCTTACTACAGTAAAATATAGTTAGAGCAAATTCTGTATGTTAATGTATTAAGACTTATTTAGTAAGTGCCTATTATGTCTCAGAAACTGAATTAGCCACTGAAAACACCAAGTAAGACAGTCCCTACGCTTAAGCACTCAGAGCTTAGTCAAGGAGACATACACTTAAAGAGATAATTAGATTTCCAGTCTGGACAAGAAGGTGTAGGTTAAACAGAAGGTGCAGCTCTTCCCAACTAATTATAATTATAAACCCTGTAAATAATTCAAGAGGCACCTAAAGGAGAACTCTGAAAAGTGGAAAGAAAAAGGTGAACTTGTTAGTGATCCCAACACTAGAGGAAAAACATAGTAACAGGGGGTCTTACAACTCTCCACCCAATATAAGAAGGCTACCCAGACCCAGTATGCCAAATTCCCAATCTAGCAATAGAAGGCGGCCCAAGCAGGCTCATCCCTCCCCTGATTCAAATATGAGTCCTCTCAGCAGTACCAGGCAAGTGAGGCAACGTATGCAAGGGGACATGATCAAGAGTCATGCCGAAAATAAGCAGCCAAAGGAAGTAAGCAGCTCCTGCACCAAGTTGAGACTCCCCTTCCTCACACAGAGACATGGGTTGGGCAGTCAGGCAGCACCAGCAGTGAGGAGCCACAACAAGAAGCCTGGCAGGGGACGCCTCATTGTCCCTGCAGATCTGAGACTCCCCTTCCTCACCAAGAGACGAGGTGAGCAAGTGGCATTGGCCAAGGAGATCCCGCTAAAATAAGAATCTCCCCCAGCAGCATTCTTTGTCTCCTGGGAAGAGGGAGAAACTCCCTTCCCTACCTAGAGGCACCACGCAGCCCACTGGAGGGAGATTCCTTCCTCCTCCCCAGGCAGCACCAGCAGGGTCCAGTGAGAGCCCCAGTGGCAACAGATCAATGAAGCACACAAAAATAGTTCTGTAAAGGTTCTAAAGATTAGATTGTTTCAAAACAAACAAACAAATAGAAACTAACAAGTGTTGGAGAGGATGTAGAGAAATTGGAGCCCCCATATATTGCTGGTGGGGATGTAAAATGGTATTGCCACTGTGGAAAACAGTTTGGTAGTTCTTCAAAAGTTAAACAGAGAATCAACACGTGACCCAGCAATTCCACTTCTAGGTATATACCCAAAAGGATGAAAGACAGGTGTTCAAACAAGAACTTGTACACAAATATTTATAGCAGCACTGTTTGCAGTAGCCAGTTGTGGAAACAACCCAGAGGTCCATCAGCTGACAAAAGGACAAGCAAAATGTGATATGTCCATACAATGGAAAATTATTCAGTCATAAAAAGGAATAAAGTACTCATACATGCTACCACATGGATGAACCTTGAAAACATTATACTAAGTGAAAGAAGCCAGTCACAGAAGACCATATACTCTATGAATTCACTTATGTGAAATGTCGACCAGGAAAACCTATAGACAGAGAAAGTAGATTAATGGCTGCTTAGGGTGGATAATGAGGAGCGAGGGAGCATAGCAAAGGGTACAGAGATTCCCTTTGTCATGATGAAAGTGTTATAAAATCAGCTGTGGTGATGGCTGCACATACCAGTGATTATACTAAAAACTATTGAAGTGTACACTTAAAAAAAAAAGAAAACTGAATTGTCACTAGAAACACAGCCCACAAAATAAGCCTGGAACTGTGTGCTAAACCTAAGGGGGTGACGACCTATTAAAACAAAATATTTAAATAGGATGCAAAGTCTCCCCACATAATTGTCAAAATGTCCGTGACACAATTAAGAGTAACCCATCACAGCACAAAAAGACAACCAACTGATATCAACACCAAGATGAATCAGACACTAGAATTATCTGACAAGGATTTGATAAGAGCCTTTATTATATTAGCCTAGAAACATAGGAATTCTTCCTCATCATGTGTCCTGAGGAGATACTACTTCTTCATTATCAATGAAAGTTTGTTACACCCAACTGAGCCTGTCAGGTTTTTGTTTTCTTCAGTTGCCATTTTTTGTGTTATTTAAAAAGAAAATTTATTGTGACATAGTCAATTGTATGTATTTGTGGGGTACAGATTTGAATATCAATATGAGTGTGCAATATGTGATGCTCAAATCAGGATAATTGGTATATTCAACATTATACAATGTAATTGTTTTCCGTGGCTCTGTACCAGTTCCTCCGTTATCACCTTCTACTCCCTCTTTCCCACCTCTCGTAACCTCACTTCTGTTCTCTGCTTTTAAAAATTCCACTTATTATTATGATTATTGTACCTTTCTTTCTTTCTTTAAATTTGTTTATTTTTTAGCTCCCACTTATGAGTGAGGACATGTGGTATTTCTCTTTCTATATCTGGCTTTTTTACGGGGCCGGCCCATGGCTCACTCGGGAGAGTGTGGTGCTGATATATCTGGCTTTTTTCACTTAACTGGCTTATGATTTTCTCTAAGTTCATCCATGTTGTATTTCATTCCTTTTTATGGCAGACTAGTATTCCATTGTGTACATGTACCACATCTTTCTTATCCAGTCATCCAGTGATGGACATTTAGGTTGTTTCCAACTCTTGGCTATTGTAAATAGAGCTGTGATAAACATGGGAGTGCAGGTACCCTACAACATGATGATTTCCATTCCTTTGGGTATATACTCAGCAGTGAGATTGCTGGATCATATGGCACTTCTATCTGTAGTTGTCTGATAAAACTCCATACCATTTTCCATAATGGCTGCACCAATTTACATTTCCACCAACAGTATAGAAGGGTTCCCTTTTCCCGCATCCTTGCCAGCATTTGTTATTCTCTGTCTTTTTTGATAATAGCCAGTTGAACTGGGGTGTGATGATATCTCAATGTGCTTTTGATTTGCATTTCCCTGATGCTTAGTTATGTTGAGCATTTTTTCATGTGTCTGTTGGCCATTTGTACATCTTCCTTTTAGAAATGCCTATTCAGCTCTTTGCCCAATTTTTAATTTTTTTTTACTGTTATGTTGTTTGAGTTCCTTGTATATTCTGGATATTAATATTTTGTCTAATGCATAGTTTGCAAATATTTTCTTTCTCTCTGTAGTTTGTCTTTTCACTCTGTTGTTTCTTTTTCTGTGCAGAAGCTTTTTAGTTTGATTTCATCCTCTTTATTTTTCCTTTTGTTGCCTGTGCTTTTGTGGTCATATTCATAAAGTCTTTGCCCCATCCCACTTCCTGAAGGGTTTATCCTATGTTTACCTTTAGCACTTTTATACTTTCAGGTCTTATAGTTAAGTCTTTAATCCATTTTGAGTTGATTTTGGTATACGGCAAGAAATACAGATCTAGTTTCATTCTTCTACATATGGATGCTCAGTTTTCCCAGCACCATTTGTTGAAGAGGCAGTCTTTTCTCCAATGTATGTTCTTGGTTCCTTTGTTGAAGACCAGTTGGCAGTAAGTATGTGTGTTGATTTCTGGTTTCTCAATTCTGTTCCATTGGTCCAAGTGTCTGTTTTTTATGCCAGTACCATGCTGTTTTTGTTACTATAGCTTTGTAGTAATATTTGAAGTCAGGTAATGTTATGACTCTGTATTTATTTTTTTTGCTCAGGATTTCTTTGGTTATTCGGGGTCTTTTGTTTGTTATTCCATATGCATGGTAGGATTATTTTTTCTATTTCTGTGAAGAATGTCATTGGTATTTTGATGGGGATTGCATTGAATCTTTAGATTGTTGTGGGTAGTATGGACATTTTTGCAATGTTAATTCTTCCAATCCAAGAGCATGGAATGTCTTACCATCTTTTTGTGTCCTCTTTAATTTCTTTCAAGAGTGATTTGTAATTCTTGTTGAAGAGATCTTTCAACTCTTTGGTTAAATTGATTCCTAGGTATTTTATTTTGTGTGTGTGTGACTATTGTAAATGGATTTCCTTTCTTGATTTCTTTTTCTGCTAGTTCCTTGTTGGAGTATTAAAATGCTACTGATTTTGCATGTTGATTTTGTGTCTTGCAACTTTACTGAGGTCATTTACCAGTCTAAGAGGTTTTTTTGTAGAGTATTTAGGCTGTTCTATATATAGGATCATGTCATCTGCAAACAGGGACAATTTGACTTCATCTTTTCCAATGTGGATGCTCTTTATTTGTTTCTTTTGATTGATTGCTCTGGCTAGTACTTCCAATACTATGTTAAATAAGAGTGGTGAAAGTGGACATCCTTGTCTTCTTCCCATTCTTAAGGATGATATTCTTATTCAGGATGATATTGGCAGTGGGTTTTTCATATATGGCTGTTATTGTGTTGAGATACTTTCCTTCTATACTTAACTTTATGAAAGTTTTTATCATGAAGTGATGTTGAGTTTTGTCAAATGCTTTTCTGCATTTATTGAGATAATAACATGGTTTTTGTCCTTGATTTTATTGATACAGTGTATCATATTTATTGCCTCACGTATATCGAACCACCCTTGTGTCCCTGAGATGAATCCCACTTGATTGTGGTGTATAATTTTTTTAATGTGTTGGTCTATTCTATTTGCTAATATTTTATTGAGGATTTTTGTGTCTGTGTTTATCAAAGATATTGGGGCATAGTTTTCTTTTATTTTGTTGTATCTTTGTCTGGTTTTGGTATCAGGCCTGATAGAATGAGTTTAAGAGAATGGTCTTTGTTTCAACTTTTTAGAGTAGTTTGAAGACAGTTGGTATTAATTTCTCTTTAAAGGTTGATAGAATTGAGCAGAATAGCCATCTTGTCCTGGGCTTTCTTTTGTTGCAAGACTGCTGATTAATGCTTGAATTTCATTGCTTGTTATTGGCCTGTTCAGGTTTTCTATTTCTTCTTGGTTCAGTCTTGGTAGCTTGTGTGTGTACAGAAATTTATTCAATTTTCAAATTTGTTGGCATATAATTTTTTATAATAGTCTCTAATGATTCTTCATATTTCCATGGTATCAGTTGTAATGTCTCCTTTTTCATTTATAATTTTTGTTATTTGGATCTTCTCTCTTCTTTTTTTAGTTAGCCTAGCTATGACTTGTCTATTTTATCTTCTCAAAAAACAAACTTTTTATTTCATTGTTATTTTGTATCATTATTTGGGTGGCAGTGGCACCAGCAGCTGCAACAGCCTCCCTCACATCTACAGTGTCCTTGGTGGCAGTGATGTTACCTTGTGGTGGCTGCAGACATCTCCGTAGTATCTGCAGTGTCCTTGTTGGCAGTGGGGTTGAATCGGATTGGCAGTAGTGGTGGCAGTAGTTGCAGCCACCTCCCTCACGTCTTCAGAGTCTGGCGGCAGTGACAGCCACCCACAGGACTGCTGCTCTGCAGTGAGCTGTTCTGTGATGGGCGATGGTTTGGGGACCAAAAAATAGCTCCAGCAACTGCAGCAGCAGTAGCAGTGGGCCCATTTCAATATTCTTCTAAGGAAGGAACATGCCCTGGAAATATGGAAACCCAGATACCCAGAAACCCACCATCTTCCTAGAAGACTCCCTCTCTATGTTCTTAATAAAATTAAAATTCAAACTTCAAGATGATCAAAATTCCATTTTGAAATGTGAAACAGTCTCCCCATGGTCTAATATTAAAATTCCTCCATTTTCCGGTAAGTAGCTAAGAAGCCCTTTAATGGCTTTTTATTTTATTTTTTTTGGTCACTGGCTTGTGTAGGGATTCAAACACCTGCTTTTAATGGTTTTACATTGAAGTCACACACAAAAATGAACTGGCGGCTTTCCTCATAAAAAGGCTTATAAGCCACAATTTCAAAAAAAGAAAAAAAATAGCGCATCATTTTCTAGGAACAAGTAAGGTCTCCTATTAAGTTGGCTGAGCTGAATTCTGACAGTGCTCATGTATTTTCCTGAACTATTGTGTTCAAAGTTTGGGGAAATGGAGAATAAAATGTTTTTATATTTTTGTTTTTAAATAGCTGAGTTCTTGCTCTTGAATATATTTTTGTTTTTCTGATTTTATTACAACACTGAATATTATTATAAGTTGAAATTTTTTGTCCCCCACATCATATAGTTATTTAAGCAATGAGCAAAAGTGTGGAAGTTAATGAATTTTTTATGTTATCACCACATACAAGACTCTGTGTTCAAGTGTTCTTGCTAAATTTGGCTTTAAGAAATTATCATGTTTTTTTACCAGCCAGGTACCAGTAGGACAAAAAAAAAAAAAAAAAAGAAATCAATACGTTTTTTAAAAGTACAACAATTTTTGGGAACAGTTATCATCTATTTAATGGTGTGGAAATCAAAGTAGAAAATATGGCTAGCAATTACCGATATTTACCCTGTTCTTCTTCCTGAGAAGAATGGATGCTGAGTTTCATTCTTTTGACTTAAGTAATTGGAATCAACTGAAGTCCTGAAAACAAGTGCTCCTGGAGAATAAAAAAACAACAGAAAAGACACTCTCCATGGTTTTTGTTCTCATTTATATTTGTTACTCTCACATCTTCCAAAGTTCCGACCAAACATGATAATCACAAGTCACTCACCTAATTAATCGTACCTGTCATTACACTGTTTAGAGCTAAGCTTCCATGTTTGGCGATTAGAACACATAAAAAGGCACCGTTAACCACCCCACCCCACCCCCCCTTTTTTTTTACTCAGAAGCTACAGAGAAACTGATAATGTTGTGAGATCTATTTTTCTGCCAAACTTCAAGGGAAGTCCAGAAAGCAAAGGACTAAGAAAAAAGTGTGATCCAGACAAAGCCCAAATAAATGGGCGTGTTCGTCACCAGCATGCTGCCCTCCTGTTGGAGACATCCACCCTTTACTAAGCAGCAAGAGCCTCTGTTTGTGCCAAACACCATCCTAGCTGTGACACGCACATGCAGATTTCAATATTTCTGTCAGGAGCAAACTATAAATGCAAAAATTAACCCCAAAAGGGATTTGTCACATTAGTGAGCATGAATATTTCAATTTCTGGATCCATCATTTATGAGGAAGACACATGGCGTCTTAGAACAAACAAGTTATTCTTGGGTAACGACTGTCTCAGTTTAAAGTGACAGAGGTAAGAGGAGTTACCATTTTAGGAAGAAATTTAAATCTACACAAAAAAATCCTTGAGAAGGTTTATAAAAATGATTCGAACAATGCCAAAAGTGTATAAGGTGACAGTGTTACCTTGCCATCTCTCTTCCCACTCAGTTGTCATCTCCTAGATTTAGCCATATTAACAGTTTCATGTATGTCTTTCCAGAAAGATATGTGTATATGTTATATGTATAACCATTTTATTTACACAAACATTTGTTTTACAATTTTATTTTCTTATTAACCAATATAGTAGTCAAATTTCCATTTAAGTAGCTAAATCTACCCATTTCTAATCACAGTTGTAAAATAGTATAACTTCCTATTGAACATCTATGTTGTTTCTGGATTTGCGCATCAAGGAACATCTTTGCATATATATATATATATATATATATATATATATATGTATGTATGTATGTATACCTATGGGAATAAAACTGTTAGATAAATTCCTGTAAGTGGGGAGTGGGATTTCTGAAATCGTGATATTTTCCAATTGTCTTTCAACACAATTTGAAAGCACGAGTTTCATCTAGCCAACTCTGGCTGTCATATAACATTTTTGTATTTTCAATATGGTATGAAAATGGTGTCTTGTTATTTAAAATTGCACATTTAGTTATGAGTGAATTTTAGCATTTATCATGTCACTGGCTATTCACTATTTGTAATTTTTTTCTGTGAAGTGTTGCTTCAAGTCTTTGCTCATTTATCTATTGTAAGAACTCTTTGTGTCTCAAGGAAATACGATGTTTGTAGGGCCCATATTTTATAATTTGCAAATATTTTCCACAGTTGTCATTTCTTGTGACATCCTGATATTTTTTGTGATAGAAAAATAGTAATTCTTTATGTGGTCCAATTTATAACTTTTCTTTCTTGGTTTCTGGATTAGAAAAAGTCTTTTCCAGACAGCATCTTCAGTAAATTGTGCTAGGAAAACAACATTCAAATGTAGAAGAAAGAAGCTAGACTCCTATCTCTCACCATATGCCAAAATCAACTCAAAATAGATTCAAGACTTAAATGTACTACCTGAAAATATAAAACTATTATGAAAAAACATAGGGGAAATGCTCCAAGATATTGACCTGAGCAAAAAATTTATGGAAAAGACTTCTAAAGCACAGGTAACAAAAGTAAAAATATATAACTGGCATTACATCAAACTAAAAAGCTTCTTTACAGCAAAGGAAACTATCAACAGAGTGATAGAGTGATAGTGAAGAGGCAATCAGCAGAATGGGATAAAGTATTTGCACATTACTCATCTGACAAGAAATTAATATCCAGAATATACAAGAATACACAAGGAATTTAAACAACTCAATAGCAAAAAACAAAACAAAACAAAACAAATAATTCAATTAAAAAATAGACAAATGACCTGAATAGACATTTCTTAAAAGAAGCCATACAAATTGCCAACAGGTGTATGAAAAAATGCTTAGCATCACTAATCACCAGGGAAATGCACATCAAACCACAATGGGATATCATCTCACACCAGTTAGTATGGCTATTACCAAAAAGACAAAAAATAACAAATGCTGGTGAGGATGTAGAGAAAAGGGAACTTATATATTGTTGGTGAGAATGTAAATTAGTACAGTCAATTATGGAAAGCAATATGGAATCTCCTCAAAAAACTAAACATAGTACTACCATATGATCTAGCAATCCCACTACAGGGTATTTATTCAAAGGAAAATAAATTAGCATACAAAAGAGATATCTGCACCCTCATGCTTATTGCAGCACTATTCACAATAGCCAAGATATGTGATCAACATAGGTGCCCATCAATAAGCAAATGGATAAAGAAAATGTGGTATATACACCCAATGGAATATTAGTCAGCCATTAAAAAGAATGAAATCTTGGGCCGACCCCGTGGCGCACTCGGGAGAGTGCGGCGCTGGGAGAGTGCAGCGCTGGGAGCGCAGCAGTGCTCCTGCCGCAGGTTCGGATCCTATGTAAGGATGGCCAGTGCACTCACTGGCTGAGCACGGTATGGCCGGTGGCAAAAAGACAAAAAAAAAAAAAAAAAAAAAGAATGAAATCTTGTCATTTGTGGCAACATGAACGAACCTAGAAAACATTATGTTAAGTGATAAAAGTCAGGAACAGAAAGATAAATAGCACATGTTCTCACTTATATGTGGGAGCTAAAAAAAAGTTGAGCTTGTAGGAGTAGAGTAGAATTGTGGTTCCTAGAGGCTGGGAAGGAAAGGGGAAAGGGGGATGGGGAGAGGTTGATTAATGGAAACAAAATTATAGCTGGACAGGAAAAGTAAACTCTAATGGTCTGTAGTACTGCTAGGCATCTATAATTAACAATAACTTATTGTATGTTCTCAACTGGCTAGAAGAGAGGAACTCAAATGCTCTTATCACAGAGAAATGAGAAATTTGGGGGATGATGGATATGCCAATTACCCTGATTTGATCATCACACATTGTATACATGTACTGAAATATAACTCTGTAGCTCATAAATATGTACAATCAGTACATGTCAAGGAAGGAAGGAATGAAAGAAAGGAGGGAGGGAAGAAAAAGAAAAGAAAAGAAGTCTTTTCCACTCTAAAGTTTAAAAAAATAAAATTATTTCTGGTGCTTTTATAATTTCTTTCATATTTCTACACTTATATTTCTGGTATTTATTTTAGAAAAAGCTTCAAGTAGGGATCCAGCTTTACTTCAAAAGACCTAGCCAAATGACCCAACAGAACTTTCCAAAAAATTTACCAACAATTTTAAATAGCCTCTTTACCAAATTTTTGATTATCTTTATGATTCTTTTTCAGACTTTCTTGCGATTTCCTTGAACTATTTATGCACCAGTACCAAAGTATTTAGGATAGCTTCTTAATGCTTTTTAAAACAATAAAAAAGATTCTCTATTAATTATTTTTCTGTGTCAGAGTACTTCAAGATATTCTCAGTTGACGATTTTATCTGATTTTTTGTTGTTTTTTAAAAAAATCTATTGATATTTTAATTGAGATATAAGTGAGTTTATTGTTTAATTTTGGGAAAGTTGTCAATAAAAATTCTATTTTCCTTTCCCAAAACAGGAAATGGCTTTCAATTCATTTAGAGGTTATTTCATATCCTTTAGTGGAATATTCAAATTCTCTTCATATACTGTCTGAACATCTTTCTTTGAGTTTATTTTTAGATATTTTATTTTTGTTGTTTTGATGGTGATATTTTCTTCCCAAAGCGCTGATAAAAATAAATTGGAGAAGATATGATTTGTGAACATGAGAAGCTCAGAGTCGAATTACGAACTTGCAAACATGTAAAACATATTATTGAGAAAATAAACATATACATACAATTATGTGGGAGTTCAGAGGAGATAGTGGCCAACCCTGCAAAATAAGTTTTTCACAGAATGCAACATTTGATATGGATCTTTAAGAATACGTGGACCTATACCTCCACAGCCAAGTGCCTGAACATCCGTGCCCTGGTCTTCAGCATCTCATTGGATTCATCACTCTTATGATCACTGGCTCTGTAATGAGCTTCCAAGCAATGTTACAGATGATAAAGGACCTTGTTGGCTATCCTCGGCCTCCACCACCCACTGCTGGCCCTACGTCCTGAGGCTGTTGGCCCTTCTCCCTTGACCCCACACCTTTGTACAGCAGTTTAAACACACATATCTTTCCATCATAGAATTGAATAAAGTACACGTGTTCATTTTTTTAAAAAAATGAGAGTAGTCTCTTGGACAATAAAAGAGGGAAGGGCCTTGCAAATAGAAGAAAATACAAATGCCAGGACAGAGGCAGTGAAAAGAGAGGGCATTTTGGATGAGATGCTCCTGTAGAATTCCAACATGACTGGAGGTGGAGTATGTGTAAAAGGAGGTTAGAATTTAGCTCCTAGGGAAATAGTCTGGGCCACATACATATAGCAAACAGTCTTGCCTGCCAAGGTGAGGAATTTGGAATGGATTAAATGTACTTCTTATAAATTGACATAGGTAGCTGTGAAGAGATTTCTCCAAAATAAGAGAGGCACATAGCAGGAAAAGCCAATAAGGGAAGAAAAGTCAGGTTTGGGCACAGAGAATCTGAGATTCTAGCGGCACATCCCAATGGTAGCACAGCTCCTAACATGTAGGAGGTGTCCATTCAATATTGAATGAATTCATGAAAAACAAATGAAAGAGCAAAGGTTTTTGGAAGTCAGATATTTCTGACAAGCTCATAATTTATAATAGCTTCATCTCAAGGTTTAAACCAATTATTCTACTCAACCACAAGATTTCCTAAAGGTGTAGTATTTTGCCTAATGAGTATGTCAACATAAATGAGTATGCCAACATTAACATTATGGCAACATTAGCCAGAATCTGGAACATAGCTCTGTTCTGCAGCACAACAGTAATTAAGTAAATGAATTAATGTTTTCAAAGCACTTGGGTCGCTGCTTTGCATAAACTAAGTGCTATATCACTCATATGACTGCTTGTTAAGTAAATAACGAAGGCCGATGCAAGACCAGGATAAAAATTGTAATGTTTAAATCAGACCTCCGTTCCCTCTTTTTTAACTATTTACTCCACTCTTGTCCTCCCCTGCATTTGCCTCACCCCTTCTTTCAAAGTTCCAAATATCTCTGTTAGCAAGCTTTTTTAAAAGAACTATTCCACAGAAAAGGATATATTTACCTTTTGCATATGTGTAGGAAAATGGAAGGAAGGCACTTTTGTCATTTGACATAAGAAGGGAAACCGTGCAATTGAACCATTGTGAAAAAGAAGAATGAGGAGAGTTTGGCAGGATTCAGTTCATCCAGTTTGTGTGGGCCACTTTTAAGGACTCTGTGTTAAGAGCAATGGTAAGCCAGTAAAGGGATTTAACAAGAGAGTTACGTGTTTATAATTCAATTTTTAAAATTATCGTTCCAGTTTACAGTGCAAAATAGGTTTGAAGGAATCAAGAGCAAATGTCAAGTGTATTCCTATAGTCAGATAAGAGATGAAGGTGACTTAGACTATGGTGGTGGCTGTGGAAATGGAGAGGAATCACCGAGAGACTAGATTAGGGATTAATTCATATGGAGAACTAAAGAGGTCAATGTCAAGAATGATGACTAGGTTTGTTAACATGAGAAACTAGGTATAATTTCTCAAGACAAAAAAACAGGCTTTGGGAGAAATGGCATATGATCAGTGTAGCATATACTAAGCCTGAAAAGTCAGATTTGACTCACCCAAGTAGAAACATGAAGTAGGTAATTGGTTATATGGGTCTGGACCACAGTTAAGTCTGGGCTAGGGAAATATGCTTGGGAGTTGTATCAGACCCCTCTTATGCATACATTTACAATCTTTCAGCCCTACCTCTCACTCCAGCCAAAGCTGCTACAACTACAGCTGGTATTTCCTATCCAAGTTTCAACCAGACTTTTGCAGGTCTAATCAGACAAGGACTCCACTAGGCCTCAGCCATGTATGTTTGTTTGCTGCCTGAGGCATGTGCATGTGCACCTCAGAAGAGTAAGGAAGTTGACTTGTATGAGCCACCCTTGAGCAATGGAGAATAGAAGCTGATGAATGAAGACTTTTTGTCATTCGCTCATGGGTAGAAAGATTTGAGATGCATTCATTAAAGCTGTTTAGAAGCTCTTAGAAGGACCCAGAACAGTTGCTGCAGAAATGGTAACCTTGATAATGAATTTTCTTGCTGGCTTTTCCTCCTTCCGTGTCTCACTTTCTCTATACCTCATTGTCACTTCCTGAGATAACTTCCCAAATAACTACCTGCATGCAAGCCTTTGTCTCACTCTGCTTTTTGGGAGTCTATGATAAAGTAGGACTTATTAGTGAGTAAGTGGTATTGAAGTGACAAGTGTTGATACCCTCACATTCAGAAAGAGAAAAGAGTGAAAAGCCTTCAAAACACCAATATTTACTGATTGGATAAAGCCAATAAAGAAAACTGAGAGTGTCCAAAGAGGAAGGAGGGAGAAAGAGAGAGGTCAAGAAATCCACGAAAAGAGAATATTGATGTAGAGAGTGGTCAATTTTGTCAAATGCTTCTGAGATCAAAATAATGAAGACCAACAAGGGTGCAGTAGATTTGGCGTCATGAAGATCAGTGATGATCCTAGCTGGGACCCGCGTTTTCTTTTAACAGAACACATGCTTAAAAGAATCTATGAAATGGAAATCAGTGACATTCTCAGACCAGAACTACTCTAGGTATTGATAAGCTGGATAAACAAGGGGGCTCTAAATACCCCTGGAATCCCACTATGTTGAGGGCTCTTTATTTGTGAGGTCTGCTGTTTGTGACACTCTTGGACACAACAGTGCTTGGTCCCAGATGCAGGATATATAAGAAGCTGGATGGATGAGCCTATTGATGATTTTTTTTAAAATTTATTTTTACACAGTGTCACAATGTAAACATTTTTATGGTCCTTTACCAATTTCTCCCTAACCCCATTCCCCTGCCCCCTTACCCACTTCTAGTGTCCTCAGTTCCCTTATCTCCTCTTGAGAGTTCAAGGAATGAATGTGATTGTTGTCTCTTTCTATCTTCCTTTTTTTTTTTTTTCCAGCTCCCACTTGTGAGTGAGGACATGCAGTATTTCTCTTTCTGTACCTGGCTTGTTTCACTTAACACAATTTTCTCCAAGTTCATCCATGTTGCTGAGAATGGCAGAATTTCATTCCTTTTTATGGCAGAGTGTGTTCCATTGTGTAAATATAACACATTTTCATTAACCAGTCATCCATAAATCAGAATTTTTTTTTAACATGCTGAAACTCAAGTTTTATTTTTTTATTTTTTTTATTGAAGTTTAATTAATTATACACATTTTGGGGGTACAGTATTAATTACCATCACCTGTGTACAACACATGATCTAGTCAATATTATTGCATATTCATTATGACAAATCATAATTATCCTTTGTGCCCCTTACCAAATATCTTCCTGCTGCAGACTAGATGCCCCCCCCAACCTCATTGAGGCTTAATCCCCATTGTTAACTGTTGAGGGTGGGAAATCCTGTTATGGTAATTGAAAGGTGGGGCCTTGAAGGGGTGATTGGATTATAGGACTGTGCTGTAGTGAATGGATTAATAATGGTTGTCAGGGGTGTGGTTCTGAGAGCCTTAAAAGGAGAGTGTGTGAGGAGCTCTCTCTCTTGCTCTCTATGCTACACCATTTTCACAATGTGATACTCTGCTGTCACTGAAGTCACCACCAAAGAAAGCCTTCACTAGATGTGTTCCCTGGACTTCGGACTTCCTAGCCTAAGAAACTGTAAGAAATAAATTTCATTTTCTTTATAAAATACCCAGTTCCATGTATTTTGTTATAAGCAACAGAAACAGACTAATACACTTCCCAATCCCCCTCTCCCTTCCCTCTCCTACTTCTAGTAAACATAGATTTGTTCTCTCCCTCTGAAAGTCGATGTACTGTTATGGTCTTTCTTTCTTTCTTTCTTTCTTTCTTTCTTTCTTTCTTTCTTTCTTTCTTTCTTTCTTTCTTTCTTTCTTTCTTTCTTTCTTTCCTTCCTTCCTTCCTTCCTTCCTTCCTTCCTTCCTTCCTTCCTTCTTTCCTTTTTTCTTTCTTAAGCACCCACTTATGAGTGAGGACGTGGTATTTCTCTTTCTATGTCTGGCTTACTTCACTTAACATAATTTTCTCCAAGCTTGTCCATATTGCTGTAAATAGCAGAATTTCATTCTTTTCTTATGGCTGTGTAGTATTCAATTGTGTGTGTGTGTGTGTGTGTGTGTGTATATATATATATATCATATTTTCCTTATTCAGTCATCCATCAATGGACATTTAGGTTGGTTCCATATCTTAGCTATTGTAAATAGAGCTGTGATGAACATGGGAGTGCAGGTATCCTTTTGACGTGATGATTTCCATTCCTTTGGATATATACCCAGAAGAGGGATTGCTAGGTCATAAGATAGTTCTATCTGTAGTGCCAGAAACCTCCATACTGTTTTCCATAATGGCTGCACTAATTTATAGTCCCACCAACAGTGTAGAAGAGTTCCTCTTTCTCCACATCCTCACCAGCATTTGTAATTCTTAGTCTTTTTAATAATGGCCAGTCTAACTGAGGTGAGGTGACATCCCAATGTGGTTTTGATTTGCATTTTCCTGATGATTAGTGATGTTGAGCATTTTTTCATGTATCTGTTAGCCATTTGCATATCATCCTTTGAAAAATGTCTACTCAGCTCCTTTGCCTATTTTTAAATTGGATTATTTTGTTTTTTTACTTTTAAGTTGTGTGAGTTCCTTATAAATTCTGAATATTAATCCCTTGTCAGATGTATAGTTTGTAAATATTTTCTCCCATTCTGTAGGTTGTGTCTTCACTCTGTTGATTGTATCCTTTGTTGTGTAGAAGCTTTTTAGTCTGATATAATCCCATTTGTTTATTTTTTCTTTTCTTGCTTGTGCTTTTGAGGTCTTATGTATAAAGTCTTTGCCCAGTCCTACTTCCTGAAGCATTTCACCTATGCTTTCTTTTAGGAGTTTTATGGTTTCAGGCCTTATACTTAAGTTTTTAATCCATTTTCAGTTGATTTTCACACATGGTAAGAGGTACAGGTCTAGTTTCATTCTTCTGCACTGGAACAAGGCAAGGATGCTCACTCTCACTAATCCTATTTAACATAGTATTGGAGGTACTAGCTAGAGCAATCAGGCAAGAGAAAGAAATAAAGGGCATCTAGATTGGAAAGAATGAAGTCAAACTGTCCCTATTTGCAGATGACATGATCCTGTATATAGAAAACTAAAGACTCTACCGAAAAGCTCTTAGAGATGATTAACAATTTCAGTAATGTTTCAGGATACAAAATCAACACCCAAATTCAGTAGCATTTATATACTCCAATAACAAACTAGTTGAAAAAGAAATCAAGAAAGCAAGCCCATTTACAGTAAAATTAAAATGCCTAGGAATCAATTTAACCAAGGAAGTGAAAGATCTCTGCAATGAGAACTACAAACAATACTGAAAGAAATTTAAAAAGACACAAAAAGATGGGAAGACATGCCATGCTCTTGGATTGAAAGAGTTAACATCGTGAAAATGTCCATACTACCCAAAGCTATCTACAGATTCAATGCAATCTCCACTAAAACACCAATGACATTCTTCACAAAACTAGGAAAACAATCCTAACATTCATATGGAACAATAGACTCTGAATAGCCAAAGCAATCCTGAGCAAAAGAATAAATAAATAAAGCAAGAGGCATAACACTTCCTGACTTCAAATTATACCACAAAGCTATTGCAACTGAGACAGCATGGTACTGACATAAAAACAGACATTCAGACCAAAGGAACAGAATAGAGAACCCGGAAAACAACCTACAAACTTATATCCAACTAATCTTTGACAAAGGCACCAAGAACACACATTGGAGAAAAGACTCCCACTTCAATAAATGATACTGGAAAAACTGGACATCCTTTACTGCTGATTTAGATGTTTCACGTGTTTAGGATGCATTCACCAATCGCTCTACCAAATTCACAATAACTTTTTAACTTGCTTGTCATTGTTGATCTCACAGAGTAAACATATGTTTGAGCTTTCATCTTCAAGAGACTAACCTGTAGTGGAATCTGAAATGCTGCCTTAAAGGCAATGCTTGTACACATTTTGTCAGTGTGGTAAGCATTTTGTGGGAATTTACCTGGTATTTAAAACATTCCACATTTTTATGTGGGTTGTTGATTCCAAACACTTTTTATGAGAGCAAAGAAATCAGATTTTCTGGAGTTCCTCTGTCCAGGTGCTTTCACAGCCAGGGTCACTTAAAATTCCAGCCTAGCACCAACACACAGATGCCAAGTTTTCTTTCCTAACAAAGATTTTCCTGAATACCATCTCCAACTTTGAGTAGTAATTATTCCCTGACTCCTACACACAGCTGGCAAAGCACTGGGTGAAAGGCTCATAGAAATGCAGACAAATTTTGAAATGTAAGATCTCTTAATGTCCAAACTGAGAGAAAGAAGTCAGTCCTGTATTCTAAGACCATTTTACAACTTTCAATAAAATACAGTGTTAATAAGGAAAGTTAAAGTTTGGAGAAAGAGAGATTTTTTTTTGTATTTCAAATGAAAATGTCACTAATACTCATTTCTTGGCTTCAAATGTTTAGTCCCACACTAAAGTGCATATCAGGACAATTGAACATACTTCATAAGGATAACTAGCATTTACTGTGTGCCAGGCATGGCTGTAATGCTTCACATGCACGATTTTCATAAACCTTTTGGAAAACTTCGTGAAGTAGATATCATGATATCCATTTCATAGGGAAACTGAGGTACGGAGAGTATGAGTAACTTGCTCAGGTTAACAGAGCTAAACAGTGGCAGAGGCAGGATCCAAAGCCTATTAACCCCGCCTCAAATCCATGTTCCTAAGCGCTTAAAGCAAAAATACTCTAAAAAATATAATTAGGAAAACATATCACTTAATTCCTCCTTTACTTACATAAACTTTCTGCTATGTTTTTCACATTCTTACATTACCAAAGTTAATAGTCAAAAAAGTAAAAGATGCTTAGAAACCAGTCTAAAGTAGCCTGTCACTGAAAACACAGAACCAAAGACTGGATGTGAATGTTGATTGATGATTAATTATAGCTGGTATCAAATCTACATGGTACCACAAATCAATAAGCTAGAAAAATCAAACTTTGTAACCTGAAATGCACTCTTTCTCATGTCATTCTTCATTGGATTCAAAAGCTGCTAGTGAAAGGGAGAATCTATGCAGACGAGGAATCAGACAAAGAGCAGAAATTACCAGAGAGCCGTGTTTGTTTTTGCCATTTCAGCAAAGCTGCTGAAATAGTCCCGTCATGAAGGCTGACTGCTCCCAGCCACCCACGCTTCTCAGAGGCTGCAGCCCAGGCTGATGGCACAAGCTTCTCAATTGTATTTTACTTTATTTCTCACAGTTGAAAAAGCTATCTGAAAGTTGTCCTAAATTGAAAAGCAGTTTTGAACACTTAAAATTTGGCTATGAAGTTTAAAAAAGGAGGGGAAAAAGATGCTATACTCAGAGATGAACATATAATACAAAGAATATTTAACTGGGCACAAAACCAGCTGCATTTCATTTCAGGGAAAAAACCATATGTATATAGTATATCTCCACTTGTTTTCCTGTACTTTACAAGGTCAGAGATTTCTGAAATAAAATGATCGCATTCTTCTCTGCCTCCAAAATTAGTTTCTTAGACCCGTGCTCTTTTTCAGTGATGCTATATAGTCCACAAAGTGATTTGCTACAGTCTGAAAGTTTGTGCCCTGCCCCTCTCCAAAGGGAGGATCCTAATCCCCAAAGTGATGGTATTAGGAGGTGGGGACTTTGGGGAGGTGATTAGATCACACAGTCTCAGTCCACATGAATGGGATTAGTGCCCTTATTTTAAAGAGGCCCCACAAATCTGCCTTGCTCCTTCCACCATGTGAGGACACAGCAAGAGGGTGCCATCTATGAGAAAATGGGTCCTCACCAGATGCTAAATCTGCTGGTGCCTTGATCTTGGACTTCTCAGCCTCTAGAACTGTGAGAAATAAATTTCTATTGTTTATAAGCTACCCAGTTTATGGCATTTTGTTATAGCCACCTGAGTGGACTAAGAGATGGTTTATACAAAGAATACTGGTCTTAAGAGAGAGACATGAATTCAAATCTCAACTAAACATTCATGGCAACATCATGTTTTACATATTTTGAACTTTGGTATCCTCACATGCAAAGTAAAAATAACAGCACTCACTTTATGAAGGCAGTTAATTTAAGATCACACATGTGAAAGTGCTAGCACATTGACTGACACATAATAGAGATCGCATCTCAGATTCAGTCCTTCTCACACCAATTCACTGGCTTTGATAAATTATTTTATCATTCAAAAAATGCTCATTCAGTGACACCCATAGGTACTGAGGCACTGTGCAGGATTCTCTGGTATAATTGAAATTGGTGGGTCTTTGAAGATCTAAGACTAAGACTAAGAAGATCAATGTACTTCCACTAGGCAGCAATGAAAAGAATTATCTGTTTGAGATGCTCTCCTTTGTGTGAAATACTAGTTTAATGGTCACAGAGGGACCTGAGAAGTCCAATGGCAAGAACTTCCTCTTCTGAAAGTTCCATACTTTGGAAACATTGATTCTTGCCTCTAAATATCCTGTGTCCATGATGGCCTCTTATAGAGCAGATCTGAACCCTCGAAGAAACCAAGATAAATGCACATAACTGCCTCAGGCCATTTGTGGCAGCTCTCTAGGGTAACTACCCACATTGTTCAGGGCTGGACTGAAACCTACCAAGTCAATGAGCACAAAAGATGCTTTTCTTTCAGAATGTCTGGGCCTTAAAATTGTTAAGATGATTCTGTATTCCTCAGAGTATATGGAAAATAATTCTTGGATTCTGGGTCATTCTGCTGTTGTATTACTTTCATTGGGTTGAGTATTTGGTATAGGGATGATAGATATATATTTAGTTTATAAAAACAAAACCATGTACAAAATGAATGGATCTTCATTTTCAACTGGTTTCTGGAATAGTACAGTCTGGAAATCGCATTCTATACTTTAGCCCCCAATATCCAAGGAAAATAAGAAACTTTTGTATGAATCTCTAATATCAGGAACTTTTCTGTGTGGCTCAATCATCTCAGCTGGCATGAGAGTGAAGGTAGAGTCCTCTAAAGCATCATCTTGGAAAAGAGATGATTTTGTCAAATACAAAGGAGACTTTTCTGGGACCTAGTGTTTTTCAAGGAATGTCTATTTCACATTCAGAGTATGTGCGTGTATACATGAAAACATAACTGTCAACAACTGGCACGTGTCACCATGATGGCCTTGAAATACAGTGAAGAACAGAGTGAAATTAAAGCAAACAAAAGACGTTCTACAATTTCTAACATATATCCCTTAAACATTTCAAAGAAGGTCTATGTAGATAGAGACTTGCTTAAGTGAGTCTTATTAGTTAACTAGTCAATGCATTAATAACCATAGCCAGTTTTTATTAGCCATTGAGCTAAGGACTTTACACACTATGTAATTTAATCCACTTTGCAACTTTTTGAAGTAGATGCTATGGCTGTGCCGCTTTGTAGTCACAGAGCAGAGGACACTGTGTAGTGTGGAGGTAGACACTAAGTGCTGTGGCTGTGGGAGCATCACTGAGCCTTCTGCGGACAATGTGCCACATCTTGTCAGCAGCAGTACCACTGGGATGCAAACACAAGCCATCCGACAACACAGAACAAGCTTTTAACTTCTATAGTCTATTGCTACTTTCCATCCGTGTGTCAAATCCAAACCGCACCTCCCTGAGTCTAGAAAACAGAAAGTCAAGTCATTAAGTCTCCACTTGATTATTGTCTTGACATCATTTCCTTTTCACTATCAGGGATTCTCTTTTAAGTGAAGCTCAAACATTGGATTCAGAGACTCTTAGGCCCTGGTCAGGGTCTGAATTTCCCCATGACACTAAGGTGCAATGGGCGCCATATTTGTTTATTTCTCTACCTCAAGGCCAGCGGTAAGGACACACTTGCCACTGTCAGTGAGGAGACCAACATCATTCACTGGGCATGGTGCTCTGCCTCATTTGAGCAGTACCCGGACTACTGTGACAATATGGCTCAGGGAAGTCTTCCCTCTTCAGCCCGAGAGAAGCTGTCATCCCTGTCATGCATCCAGGTTCACAATGCTGGTGTCAAGGCTTGGTCTCCTGCCATCTGCCACACTGCTAATCCAGGCAGGCCTCTGGAGTGCCCTGACAGGCGCCTCCCACTAACCAGGAGAACTCTCCTCGTATTCCCCAAGTCTCACGTGCCAAGTGACCAGCCTTCACAGATGAGCAGGTGCATGGACCACCACTCCCTGCAAAGGATGGTGGGGAGTAGCTCCAGGCTGCTGAGTGGGCACTGGTGGGCGCTCCCGTTGCATTTAAGTCTCTTCATCAGGGAAAGCTGTAGCTGATTGCTATTTTTGATTCTTAAAAATGAACACTTAACAGTAAGAGGATAATTTATGTTTTCTGTTGGGAAACAGAACTCATCTCTAGTATATCTTTCATCTTGCCCCCATGGGACAATGACCCAGGCATTCTTGTGACTGAGGGAAACTTAAATCTTTCTTAATCTTGCCTTATATAGTAAAAGTATAATAGTCTCTCTCTTAGTCATGTAGGATGGCAGAGGTCACTTTTAACTAAGTACTTTCCAATTCTAAGTTGGCACCAAAGTCAAAAAAGGAGGGCTAGGGGATGGTGTCACTTCATTTTACAACATCATCTAATCTTCATATTGCAATGTAATTTAATTTCATCCTCTCCTGTACTATAATAGCCACCATTTGTAGTTGTTTTTTTTTAATGTGAAAATCAGTATAAAATTGGTCCTTTGTTTCCCCTTTCTCAGTAACACCCATTTCTTTAACCTGCCTTCATATCTTCTGGTTTGAAAATTTATAATTTCCTGTTAGTTCTTAGGAACTTACAGAATGCCCAGTCCCCCCCAAAAAGAGTAGGCAAGACAAAGCTGACTTCATTGCTTTCAAAAGTAAGAGAAAGCATTATCTAGATAGGATCTTAGTAGAATCTTAGAGGACAGAGTGTAAAATTGGGATATTTATGAAGTTTGAAAATGTGGCTTATGGTTAATTCTTCATTGTGGGAGCTTAATTAGTATTGGATAAAGACTGTGATACAACAGTTTAGGTTTAGTGAACACAGCAAGGTGAAGATTTTGAGGCAAGGTTTCAAAGAGTAATGAGAGGATTAGTTTGATGCTAGCTATTGAAAAGTTGGATGTCTGATGTCCACTTAGATATCTTATTTTGGATGGTATGGGGTTTCCTGAAATTAACAATACAGTTATGGGCAACTTTTACATTCCTGAGAAAAAATGTCCTGGAATATAAAAGTCATATTAGTGAAAACAGCCAAACAATAAATTTCCTAAGGTAGATAGTCAGCTGCATGGTTGTAGATGGTTCTGATTCTCATAGGCATATCATTTTTAAGATTCCTGATTCAAATAGGATTAAAGATTCCAAAATTGAGCTATTGACTCAGGCTTAAATAAGTTAAATAACTTGTGTAAGGCCAATTCATTTCAGAGCCAGTGTTTTCACTCGATCTACGATGATCTTCTCACTATGTGTTACCTGTCTCTAGAGATTTTCATTATAGTTGGGCCACAGCTCTCTTGAAAGAAATGTCCAGTTCACAGATGAATTCATCACAATTTTTTTATACATTCTAGTACAGCTAACTTTGTGAAGTATCATGCTTGGATATGGAGTACCCTGGCTTATGTAATTACCATATACTTTTTTTTTCAATAAATATCACTCCCACCTCCAAAAAAAAGTAATTCAAGGTGCCTAAGTTACTGCCTAACACTTTGCAGAAAGGGCCAGTGTCTAATTTATTTTAGATCCCAGAGTCTACTACAGCTCCTTGTAAGTGATAGGATGGATGAATAAGAATATGGTAAAGTACATTTAATACTAAAAGTTCACTGAAGGTCAGTTTGACAATTTACTTGTTTAATAAATGAATGATTATAAGACAGTTCTGGAATGTACAGTATCAAAGAGACTTCATCATAACATCAATCATAACTATTGCACATTTATAAATCTGCACCACAATTTTTTGCTACATATAACTTACTTTTATTTTATCAAACTACACTGGTGACTTAGCAATCAGAAATAGTTTACTATCACATTTACATATAGCTAGGATTGCTCCAACTTGTATTCTTGAGGTTCATTTTTTTCTTCCACTAGTATTCATATCCTTATTATTTTTGAGTGATTTAACTATCACCTTAGACTTCAGGCAGATCTCTTAATTATGATGCTTTATTTCAGAATTCTGTCCTCCAGAATGCATCTACTCCTTTGTAAATTAATGAGCAAAATAGAACATGAAATTCTACATGAATCCATTTTACAAGTATTCTATCAATAGTTGTAGGAAGTTACTGTGATGAAATTTCCAGGCAGAATGAAGTTGGAGAGAAGGGGGAAAACTCAATTTTGGAGGATAAGATTTCTTGTATGTGTAGCTTACTTTTTATTATTTTTTTCATGTTATTTCTCTCTGTCATTTTCTATAGCTTCTCTTTGAATCTCGCATGGTCCTCACAGAGATGAAATTTCCTTTACCTTCACATTCTGGGAATAGGAGCCTCTATATCCATTTACATAAATACCTCACACCTTAATTTCTAACTATTAATACACCATTTTCCTATTACTTCACTGATATAATCACCTCTTCCTGACAAATCTGGCTTTCACTCTGTCCTCACACATTTAATTATTTGCTTCTTTGGAAAGATACTTTCTGATTGGTCGTATTTCTTCTTGGTTTTATTAAAACATATTCTAGGTGAGAAAAACTTGCAGTCTCTTTCTTCAAGAACCATTAGCTGCGGAAATGTTTCCTGGAAGTCACCTGGACGAGGGTATGCAAAGTTCCCTGAGGACTTGCTCCCTTCCACAAATTCATCAGCACTACCATCCTGCAAACCAGGCTCATCTTTACATTTTAAAAATGCATTCCACTTCTACTTCGAAAGATGGAGTAGATGTGCATTTCCTGATTCCCCCTACTAAGGGCAACTAAAAACCCTGGAAATACATATAAAATCAAACATAAAGAGGCTCTGAAAGTTGAGGCAAAAAAACCTGGAGCCTAAGGAACAACATGGCAGTGAGTTCCCATTGTTTTAATGTACCATAATTAAGATAACTATTCCATATTGTTGAATATTTGGGTCATACACAATTTTTCACTATTATTAAGTTATGGTTATCTTTGATATGGGTTTCTTTTCTATATCTCTGATTTTTTTCTTTAGAACAAACTTTAGCAGTCGAGTTATGGATTATAGAGTATGAACATTTTTAGGTTCTTGATTTTAAGCTGATTGTCAGAATGGTCACAGAAATATATAATCCCTTAGTAGCATATGAAAAGTATACTTTAAATCAGACCTTCTACGTATTAAAAAAAAAATGTAAAATTGGTAAATGCTAAATGGCATGCATCTAATATTTAGTTAGCATATCTCTTATTATTAATGATGCTGAATAATATTGGAGTTTTGCTTGGTTATAATTTGGGGGGAACTAGTATAATTGTTATTTTGTGTTTCCTTTAAGAGTATTCTGTCTTATTTGTTTGTAAGGGCCCTTTACATATTTCAAATATCCCACTGGTTCTTATATTTGTTGCTAATTTATTTTACCAATTGATGATTTTCTTTTAAATTTTTCATTATTTTATGTATATTTTTATTACATTGTCTAATAAAAATAATGTGGTTTTTATAATAAGTTTAAATGTTATGGAAGTGTATAAAGTAGAAGGTCTTCCTGTAATTTCACACTTCTCAGATTTAATCGATGTTAATGATTTGGTATGCATTCCTCCAGATTTTATATTGGATTTTGCTCTTCATGTTATTTTATAACTCATTCTTACTTAACACCATAAATATAAGGAAGTCAATGGAACTTACTTCAAAAATCCTGTAAAAATACGTATGTATATATACATGTGTGAATGTATATGTATATATATATTCACTTTTGATGTTAATTGTAAAAGTGTGTACTCTCTGACTATGAAAACTGATATTTTGATTTCATTCCCTGTACTCTCCCACAGAGCATTTCTTAGCTCTGGGAAACTATTAAATACTAGTAAATACTATTGCTGAATTCAGTTTTTCCTTATGGGAGATTATACTTTGAAAGATAGATGCGCTTTTCCCTACATGAAGCAGAAAAGTGATTAAGCAATTATGATTGTTTTCTTTCTCATTCAAAATGAGTAGATATTATTCTAAAATACTCTTCCTCCTCCTCAAAAATTTCAAAGTAAAATTTTTTAAGTGGTAAACTTAACCTAAACATTCTGTGTCCTAAAGTTCTGTCTAATTTACATTATATGCTACATTTTATGGGAAAAACAATTAAAATATTGTGTTTTGTGATTATTTATTTTATAATTTCTGCCTCACTGTTGATGTTGTGTATTTATATTTTTAAAAATTTTTTGGTCTTTCTCATACATGATCAAAAGATTTATCTGTTTCCTTATTCATTTTAAAAAACCAGGACTGTATGAATTTTTGGTGGTTGTGGTGGTTGTAGTCATTCTTGCCTAATTCATTCATTTTTAATTTTATCTTTAGTAATTCCTTCTTTTGTTTTTGGTCGTTTTCCCCAATTTATAGATCTAACTTCTAGTTCAGTTGTTTTATGTATTTTCTATTTATTAATACAACATTTTAAACTATAAAGTTTCCTCTGGGTTACAGATTTGGCAATACCCTGTAAGTTTTGACATGCAGCAGTTTCACTGACATTAATTTCAAAACATCTTTCATTTCATCTTTATTTACTCTTGAGTCACTTTAGACAGTGGTTTGCTATTATTATTATTGTATTTTCAAGTGATTATATCCGGAAAACTCTTCAATATAGCATGTAGAAATTTCTCTAGTTGTCTAGTCCAGTTGTCATATTTAGTTGTCGAATATAAGATCGATTTTTTGTATATTTTCCATGGATAATTGAAAATAATGCGTATGTCTTGGGTTTGGAGTACAATATGGCTAGATTAAAACCCTTCATTAAAATCCTTGGAGGATTTTGAATGTTCTTACCCAAAAGAAATAATAAATGTATGAAATGACAGATATGCTAATCACCCTGATTTGATTAGTACACAACATATACATGTATCAAAACAGCACACTGTGCCTCATAAATAAGTACAATATGTGTTGATTAAAAACAAAATAAAAATAGAATGAGATAATATTGAAGAAAGAAACTCTCCCGTACCATTTATCTTTGCCATCTTCAGCCATTATTGTATTAAAATCTTCTACTCTGGCTGTGGTTGAATTCTGCCTGAATTTCTAAGAAATGTAGGTAGGTAGATAGATAGTTAGATGATAGATAAATAATATCAATGGATATATATTTCAATTATTATGCCTTCTGCTTTTTGAGAACAAGCATATTCATATGACCTAAATCATGACATTACAGGTTTTTTTTAACCATAACATTCCAGTTTTCCTAACCATAACATTCCAGTTTTCTTAACCATCAATGTGTTTCTCAGCATCATATTTGACAGAGAACCTAAGTTCAAGTTCTGTCTCCTCTGTTGTCTTTATGACGTCAGGCTATTCGTTTAAATTCTTTGAGCTTTAGTTGCTTGATTTGCAAAGCCTTAATAGATTGTTTTAAGGAGCGAATGAAAGTCAATAATGTAAAAGTAGAGTTTTTTTAAAACATAAAATATTCTTATCCTTATTATTGTTAATTTGTGAGTTTCAGACCCATGGCTGATATTTTTCTAAGGCTGTAATTGGCTGGCTTAAAAGGTAAAATCTTAGGTTTGAGAAAATTTTTCAAAATTTATTCTGAGATCTGAAGTATTTGCTATGAACCTGGACAAAAATTGTTAAAACCATTTTCATATACCTTTTCATTAAAACTCGCCTATAATGGATGCTCTTTAGCGTTCTTAAAAAGTTATTTTTATTAAACTGTTTTATTCACCAGATTTTTGGGGAAGCAGAGATGAAACATCACTCTTGAATTTAGAAATAAATGCTGCTATTTTTTACAACTAGAGCATTGAATGTGAATCCTTTTCAAAGTTCATTTTATCCCCCAAATGAACTTTAGTGTATTTGTTTTAGAACATTATGCTCTTAGATGTGAGTCAAGGGGCAGATGGTCCCTTTATTAGAAAATAAAGAACAGATGCGTGGTTCAGATAAGTACACATAAACATGTGAAGGTCAATGGCAGGTGACTCATGACTTTTACCATATTGTGAAAAGGATATGAATAATTTCCTTTGAGGAAATTTAATCCTTGATACACTGGCATCAAAGAATGTGTTATTTTATTTATTTTACTAGAAAAGCATAAAAGGAGCTAACAAAAAACACAGGTTTCTTCTTTGAGTTGTTAACAATTCTCTGGGAATCCAGATGATGGATTTAAGAAAATGTGCCAAAAGTCAATCCAAGTACTTAACACACATGTCAACACAGACCTACATTAACTGAGAACAGGAAATTCTTAAATATGCTTTCCCTTTATTTGAATATCTAATTCATTGCTCATGTGAAGGCTGTGGGTCGCTTGGCTTAGTGGTGTGTTTTACTTAGTTGTCTTTAGATATCAAAACCTTTTATTGGAGTCCCTTGAAAAAGAAGCAGAGCATGTAGCCTTTAATAGGTAAAAATAAATAAAACCATAAACTCTTGAAAACTTTTGAAATCTTTTTTCATGATTTCATCTTTCTTTGCTGTAAATTTCCATTTTGACCAGTTGAAGAGTTTTCTAGATGGCAAAACCAGTCTTAAAACTAAAAGGGTGCACTACTCTTGCCTTCAGAGAGGATCACATTTATGCTTTCCCAACTGAAGGCAAAGCTTTTCTGGCTCCACCTCATTCATTTCCACAGCTGCTAGAAAACCAGTTCAGACTCTCAACTCTTGGACCTAGACTCCAGAAACACCTGCTTATCAGATCCCCTAGTACTGACTTCTAGCTGCATCAAATAATATAAAAGTAGCAAGAACCATATTCTTAGATTCATCTATTCATTCACCATTGATTAATGTATGCATTAATTAATTTAATAATCCACCACTTAGTCATTAAATATGTATTAAGAGTTTTGCTAGGCACCTGGAGAAATGGAGATAGTGTTATTTGAGAAACCTGTTTGGGGCCACTGGAGGATCTCAGACACAGTGAAGGAGAGAGAGGTGCACAAAATATTACAAAATGATGTGATAAAGAACAAAACGGATGTAATCCCAGGGATGAAGAGAACAGCACGGAGGAAATGCAGATTTGTATCTGCTTTGTATCAGCATTGTATTTCAGCACCTGGAACACCGTCTGACACCTGCGGCACTTGGTGAATATGTGATGAAGGTATGGAAGGAAAGAAAGAAGGCAGGCAGGCAGGATCAATGATTGCTTTGTAGAAAAATCAATCCATCTGCAGGTTGAAGACTATAGGGTATATATGAGAAAGAGATGTCCCTGTGGATAGTATGGTATAGAGAAATTAAACAGCATTAGCATGTTTAAGGCATGGGCAAGTAAGTTGGTATCACAAAGCAGAATGCTTGTGGTGAAATGACAGAGAATGAGTTAAAAGAAACTACAACATGAGTGGCATTTCATACATCATTAGGAAATGTGGTCTTGGTATATAATTTAAACACACCGAAAAGTATTACGTAGAAAATTGACATGATCTGATTTGTCAGGTGAGAGAAAGAACTACAGGGAAATAAAGCACGTGGCAAGTTGAAAATTACAGCTTCTGTAATGCAGATTGATAAGAAATACATTTTCCCCTTTTAGAATTTCTTGGGGCTTCCAGTGACCTTGAGAAGTACAGCATGATAACTAGGATGAATTACACTTGGGCCAGACTGCCTAGGCTTAAATACTGGCTCTGCTGTTTACCAGCTGCGTGACTTTGGACTAGTTGCTTAGCCTCTCTGGGCCTCAGTTTCCTCATCTGAAAATGGGAATGACAATTATAGTACTTGCATTATAAAGTTGCTTATTTCGAGGATTAAATATGTTAATCTCTAAAGTGCTTGGAAAAGTGGCAATAGAGTTTGTTAACTTTGTTAAAGCCTTATAGGAGTATATTGACTCACAGCTATTTTGTCTAAAATTATACATATATGTTTTAATTTTCTGTTTTCATCTCTGTAAAACTATACATATGTTCTCATTTTCTAAGTAGCTAAAGTTTTGCTTAATTTTGGCCCTAACATAACAGATATCTGATTCCAACCAATAGAACTTGAAAAAATTTAGATGCTCAAGATCATGTGAAATCCTTCCTCCACACTGAGAATATATAAGGTCCAGAGAGAATTTATGAGAAAGACCTTGTAGCCAGTGTGCAGTAAGCCACTCCCCACTCCCCAGGAGCAGGAATGGGGTGAACTGCTTCTATCACCTCAAATTCTACGTTTCATTCAGAAAGCTTTATATGTGTCCTCTGCAACTGGGGGATTTCAGCAATTTGCGTCCAAAGACCTGAGTCCTGTGAGAGGCAGAAGACAGGCTGACCACCTAGGCTAGCAGCAGAAGTAGGGAAAAGGCTTATGCGTTGAGCTCAAAGAATATTTCAGGGCAAAGAAAAGATGCCTACTTCCCACAGTCAGAAGAAGGACCACGAGTAAGAAAGGGCCACAGAGTAGGCATGCTAAGGAACAGAACTCCATAGAGGGATGCTGAAGATTCCTAGGGATTGTGGAAGGAGAGAAAAAGAAGGGCCAGAATAGTGGGCCTTACATGCACCAAGGGAACTGCGCATAAAAGCTCTCTACTGATGAGGAGGCAGGGGTCCCATGGCTAAGTGAGAAAGTGGGTTTGAACCTGCCTTACCCAGATCTAACATTGATACAGCAGGTGCTCAGTTGCCCTGGGCTTGGGTTTCAGGACACACCTCTGGATTTCCAGCCACTCCCTGAGGTCTCAGACTCCCCTCCTTTGAGCTCTCTCCCCTGGGAGAAAGTTACTGTTGCCAGTTAGACCTATTTTTTTTTTTTTTGTCGTGTTTTTTTTTTTTTTTTTTTTTCCCCCCCGTGACCGGCACTCAGCCAGTGAGTGCACTGGTCATTCCTATATAGGATCCGAACCCGCGGCGGGAGCGTCGCCATGCTCCCAGCACAGCACTCTACCGAGTGCGCCATGGACTCGGGCCCCAGTTAGACCTATTTTTAGCACCAACGTGGGGAAAATAAGACCACAAGGGGCTGGCTTATACAAATCCAGGGGCTGGGCATGCTCAGTAGAAAGCACAGAACATTCTTGAATATGCCTGGTGCTTGTGATAGGGTTTGACCAAGGAGCATGCTCCAGGAAGAGACTGACTGAGCATGTGCAAGACTAAATGTTACATAATTGGGAACCACCCCCTTAATTGAATACTCATTAGATAGAGAAATTATAAAAGCAGAATCCCGGCAGAAGGCAAGGTTGTTGCTCACTTTCCTGGAGTTAAAAGGCACTTTGCTGGCTGAGGTGTGTATACTTTACTTGGCATTGAACTTACTTTCAGCAAGCAGCTGCTCATTCTCTTGAGCCAGTCTGCACTTTGCGCTGAACTTTAAGTGTATTTTTCTTGCTTTTGTGTTAGACTTGATGTCTGTACTGAACTTACTCTTGTGTTAAATTTGGTGTGGGTCCTGCTTATTCTTTGGAGTTATGCCGCCCTCTGTGGAACCTGTATTACTTATCTGTTATATTAAACTTGTTCTCACTTTCTACTGTGACTCTGCCCTTGAATTCTTTCCTGTGGCAGAGTGAAGAACATGGAAAGAGAACTGGGTGGGTTGAGGCCAACTGGTCCTGTAACCTACCTCCGACATCAGCATGGAGGTGGCTTAGGAGAGCAGGAAACTTCCCATCCCCCTAAATCCCCTGCTCCCCTATTCCAACTTCAGAACCCTCAGCAGGGTTAGTGAGTGAGCTAGGGGAAGAAAATCAAGGCAGGACTTAGTCCACATCCCCAACTCCACCCAAGCAGAAGTTGGAAGCATTAACTTCTGGATTTGAGACTGCACATTATAAGTACTGAAATGAGACTATTTTGTGACTTAAAGTTATCTTAAGCCTTTGGTTTTCATTCTGCAAAGTCCCATAACAGCCCTTTTCATGCACAGGCACGGGAAAAATGTAGCTCACTGAGCAACCTAAGAAACGGGTGAGAGAAGGAAATACATTTGCTCTGTGAATTGCATCCTACAAATTGTGCTTGTTCAGGATACTGGTCACAAGTTTTTGATTTTGTCTTCTGTTTTATCCATTTGCACATTTCATGGTAGACAAACCAACTCGCTCTTTATGCCACTCAGTGATTTTATTTCCAGACCTTTCTCATGCCTTCTCTTTCAACTGACAAGAAAGCACTTGTCACATTCAGGACTTCGAACAAACATCCCATTATTCAGAGGATCTCTGAATCCCTGAAATTATCCACTTTGCGTGAATGTGCATATGTACATTCTTTTCTGGTGGCAGAATTTATAGCTTTGCTAAATTTTCAAACAAGGAATAGAAAAAAAGGGTAAAATTTCTTTCAAAACCTTCCTCTCTTACAGCTGAGATAAATTAGAAATATGCATGTCCAGGTCTGTACAAAATTGAGGAGGCAAAGTCTCCTTCCCTCAACTGACTATTGCTAAGGCTCTTTGTTCCTGCTGCCTTTGAGTCTTTAGCAATACAAAACAGTATCAGGCATATATTCCTTAGATTAATAAGATACCTCTCTCCAGTGGTTCTCATTTTAAGTATTAGGATTATGCTCTGATAAATCAATTTTGAGATGTAGTAAACTGGGTGGGGGGGAATGTTTTTTGCTGTTCATGGAAATTTCTTAACCCTTGACATTTCACTATGTAGACTCTGCCTAAGGCAAACTATAGAACATACGAGAGTACATCAAAAATTCATAGAACAATAAAATTAAAAGATCATACGAATCTTTCCAGAAACTTTTTGGAGTACTCATGTATTTGTGTTTTGGGATGTTATTACAAGTATACATATATATTAAGTCTTTAAGTGTATGTATGTTCTTGCTCATTTCCATAAGAGTCATACAGGTGTTCACCACAGAGTTGCTGAGTAAATGCTTTATCACAGGGATATTTGCTGATTTGTAGAAATTGAACCTGACGAATGCCAGTGGCTGTCCAATTTCCACTGATGGAGGGTCCCTCCAAATTCTCCCACTCCCTGGCCTCTTTTGAGTTGTTGTTCTGAAACGTCCATCATTTGCCTCTTCCTTTAGTCCTTCTCTATGAGGTGACTGATTTTCAGAATTGGAGTAGTCATTCTTGGTGGCCTTTCATTGTGGTCAGAATAATCATAGTTCTCAAGTTGCTTCAGATTCCAATTTCTGACTATTTTACCCCACAGGAAAATAAAAGAGGTGACTTCCTTTCATTTAAGAAATCTATTAGCTCCAATTCACAATTTTACACAAATGCCAACAAATATCTATTAATAAGAGGGAGAGTTTCTAGGAAGAATGGAGTAGAAAATTTAAGTGGTTATTTATAGATTTCCAGATGTTTTCTGACTCTCTCTATTCTAATCATGGAGTGTAAAATTATAGCACTGAGATAGTTCACTTTCCAGCACTGCAGAGTTCCTCCTCTTATGAAGAAAAATGCCTTTTCTGCTCCAGTGAAGATTCCTTTCAAGTCCATGAATAGACACCTCACATTGACAGTGTACAGGATAAACGAAGAAAGAAGAAAAACCTCCTGTAAAAGTGGGGGGGGAGATTCATTTTGGAGTATAATCAAATTGTGAATCCCCAACTTAATTTGCAGAAAGAGTTCTTTGATAACTTTTTTTTTTTTAGAAAAGATAGTTTGAGGAAGTGAAGTAACTGGTTCTCTTACCACTAGCAAGTTGTGGAATTAATAGGATTGGTTTGGATCCCCAAACCACAAGATGGAATGAAAAGAAGTGGTATAAGTAGGCCTTTCAAGCTGACTTGAGGTTCGATGCGCTTAAGTACATCTCCTGAGATGTGTGCCCGTGTGGGCCCCAGATAGAGTTAGGCTCTGTGATTATTCCTGAACCACCTGCCTCTTGGGGTCAGACCTTTGCACAAACACTGGCACCTTCCTGCCTGGCCTCTAGGCTGACATTCTTTTTCTTTTTTAAAATTGTGTATATTTAAGGGGTACAGCATGATGCATATTCATGTAGTGAAGTGATCCCTACAGGCAAGAAAATTAACATGTCCGTCATCTATAGTTACCTCTTTTTTTGTAGTAATTTCACCTAAAATCTACTTTATTAGCAACTTTTTAATATAGAATACAGTATTGTTAATTATAGTCCTCCTGCTGTACATTAAATTTCTAAACTTATTCATTCTTCATAACTTAATCTCTCTGACCTTCTCTTTTCCTATTGATAATTGAGAAAATAATAACATTTTATAAGGATGTTTTTAGTATCAGTTGAGAAGAGCACATAGGAAAGTGCTTAATACGTGGCAAGCAATGTGCAAATATTAGTCACTATTGTCCTATATGAGAGTTTTACTTTAACAGCTTTGTCACTTCTCAGTAATTCATAGACCTCTTCCCATAATAACATATAGATATTTTTCCTCCTTTAAAATACCAATTCTATTTTACTCTATTTAAATGAACCTTTTCCATATTCTGGAGAATGTTTATACCTCTGCAGGTAGAGCATTAAGACCAGCACCATATTGTTTTAATTACTATGACTTTTAACTATGTTTTGAGGCAAGTTGTATATATTCTCCCATACATTCATGGAAACAATAATTATTGAACACTTGCTTTTTGTTGAGATTGTTTTTGGCACTGCAAATACATTGATGAGCAAAGAAAAAAACATTTTTAAAAAGGTTCATGCTTGTTTTTGCCACTTTATTTTTCCCTTGGAAATTTAAAAACAATTTATGATTGTATACAATAAGAAATATTTAAAATTACACATTACTTTGAAGGAATATTGACATCTATTACTCAGGAACATTCTACATTTCTCTATTCCATCTATACTGTCAAATTTATTGCCATAAAGTTATCCACTGTGTGTCCTTCATTCTTTGCACACTTCTCACATTTCTAGTTACATACATTTTCTTTGTCCTAATGTTTTATAATTGTGTTTAGGTTAGTTTAGCTTTGGTCACAGCTTTCTGTGGTTTCTTCATGTTCAAGAAGATTATGACATTATTTGCAACATACATTTTTTTAATGATTAGGTATTCTAACATATTACTTCCTATGGTTTGAATGTCTGGCCCCTCATGTTAAAAATTAATTGCCATTTTAACAATATTAAGAGGTGGGACACTTGAGAGGTGCTTAGGCCAGGTGGTTTTCACCCTCATAGATGGGATTAATGCCATAATAAAAGGATGAGTTTGGCCTCTGCTTGCTCTCTTCTGTTCTTCTGCCATGTGAGGAACAGTGTTCCATCCCTCTAGACGATGTACCCTCAGGGCACCATCTTTGAAGTGGACACGGAGCCCTCACCAGATTCCAAACCTTCCTGTGCTTTGATCTTGGACTTCCCAGCATCCAGAATCATGAGAAATAAATTTCTGTTTATTATAAATTTCCCAGTCTGTAGTATTTTGTTATGGCAGCACAAAATGAACTAAGACACTACTCTTTTCCTTTGTAATTGTTGTCATCATTTTTCTCACTAGTGAGTGCTTATTCAGTGATTGGGTATATCTTCATTTATATTTTCTTCAATTTAAAAAATTAGTTTAAAAAATTTATTATAAAAAATCTGTACCAAGATTAAGTTTCTAAATATTCCAAGTATAACCTGTTTTAAAATACTTAAAACAAAATGCCTCAGAAGTTTAAAAGTACAAGCATACTTCAAAAAGTTCTTAGAAAAGTGGAATTGAAAGATACAAATAAAAAATATACATTTTATTTTTCAACATAAGCTCCATCAAGTTCAAGACACTTTTGTAAGTGATGATACTGGCCATTTAGTTCATCCCTAAAGAACTGAGGGTCCTAGGAATTTGGCCATGTTAATGCAATCTTTTGTACATTCTGAACTAAAGCAAAATGGGTGTCCTTTAAAGATTTTTTAAGATTAGGAAACAAAAAGAAGTCAGAAGGAGCCAAATCGGTGTTTCTCCTGGTGACCATTTCCAAAAAGTAGCAGCTGACTCTGAGGGGCCAATGTCATAGTCAACGTTTCCTTTCTTGATAGTGATCACTTGTGTTTCATCTTCAGAGAGTATAACACATGACATATTATCTAAGAATCCCAATATATGAGAGCTTGTCAAAAAGTTCACAGAAAAATAGAATTAAAAGATAATATGAAGCTTTCCGTGAACTTTTTGTTTTGTTTTGTTTTGTCGTTTTTTCGTGACCGGCACTCAGCCAGTGAGTGCACTGGTCAGTCCTATATAGGATCCGAACCCGCGGCGGGAGCGTTGCCGCGCTGCCAGCGCAGCACTCTACCAAGTGCGCCACGGGCTCGGCCCTTTCCGTGAACTTTTTGAAGTACCCTTGTATGCCTCTCAGAGATATAGTATTAATGCAAGTTCTTCTGGCTCATGGGGGAGAAAAAAGACTTCACATAGGGCCTTCCTTTATTTTTAGCTTAAAGTGCCATTGCTAGTTTTTGCCTTTATGAGCCTTCAATAGCACTTAGTGGAAGTTTGGAAGAAAGTCTACAAAGCGAATCTACTGCAATACAACTTACTTATTTAGTGCCTCATTCATTCTTTTTATCTCATTTATTCACTTGCTTGTTTATTTACAAAAATGCACATAATACAAAAGAAGTGAAATCAATACTTGATGACAAAAGGAATAAATGCACAAACTATTAATAAAACTAGAGGTGAGATAGACAGTAGAAAATATACCAGACAATTCTGTGAAGTTGCTAAAGGTAAGCTACAAATTTATGTTTTTTCCACCAGCCAAACAAAGGGGGGAAATAAAATCAGCCTTAAAAATGTGTAATGTTTTCAAGATACAAACAAACTTCTTATTGAGGAGAATCCATGTTTTTTCCTATATTGAAACGTTTTTTCTTTTCTTTATATGTGAGAAAACAACTTCCAGGTGACCTTCCTCCTAGCTATAGGTGGGCATTGTACAGTGTCAGTGGACAACAGGTTAAAAGAACGTTGAGCCAAAATAATGAGAATGTTATTCTCGTAACTTCCTTCAGTTTATGCTGACAACTGAAAGAGCAGTTCAATAGAAACAATTCTACAAGGAAAAAACACAGAACACATTTTAACATCTTCGAAAGGTCACTTATGTTTACATGATTTCAATTTCTCAAGTTTAAACTGGGAATCAGTATTGAATCAACTTGCTCAGGTGGTAGTCATAGCTTGAGTACATAAAGGGTAATTAATCTACTCATGTAACCAAACTGCAGGTGGGATCTTTCTCTCTTTCTGCATAGAACCATTGTAAGCTCTATACTCAGTTTAATTAGAGCTTAATAATGATATCTATTTCATATGTTATGAGAATTAAACATGAAAATGTGCTGCAAAATTAATAAAATGATATATAAAATGCCAACTACTGCATTTTCCAGTATGATATTCCTGGAAATTTAAAAAAAAACCTTGGTAAAAGATTTCAGAGGAGAGAAGACTGCTTTGCCTAGGAAGAAACAAAGCTGCTTTTCCTGCAATCCCTTGTAACTTGACAGAAAAGCACCAGCTGTTAATAGTCTGAAAATGGAGGGCAGGGCAAGATGGTGGACTAGAGATACCCAAGGTGCAATCCTCCCACAGAAAAGGACCAGAGCAAGGAAAGGCCCAGCCACGTGCAAAGCCCCAGCTGCAGATGTTGCTCCTAGCATCCCCCAGAAAAACTGAGTCTACCCAGAACTGCTGATTCTACCCAGAACTACTGAAACTGCTGAGTCTACCTGGAACCAAAACTAAAACACCCCACCTGTGAGGAGAAAAGAAATGCTTTAGTCAGGTTCACTCACCTCATATCAGGCAGGACATGAATCAGCACATTTTAGCACATTTGCTGTAAACAAGTTATATAAGAGTAGAGTACCTGTGCACGTGCACCCATGTACTCCTTGGCTTGTGGTAACTATTGTGTACTTGTAGAATAAAAAGACAACAGTTCTGAACCACTGGCTGGCAGAGCTTGCATCTGAAATAAATACCTCACTCATGAACTGCACAGGATTGGGCAGAGGGATCTGTGATCCAGCCTGACACCACCCAATAGGCAATATACAACAAGACTTCAGGAGGGAGTTTCTGTCTACCACCCTAGAGTAATAGAAGTAGCAACCACCAGATGACTAGGCATCATGTAAGAATAATTGAAATACAAAAAACAAAAACAAAGAAACAAAATAAGAAAAGCAAGGAAATATGACACCACCAAAGGAACAGTATAATTTTCAAATACCAGATGCCATATGACAGGAAACCCTTGAAATGTCTGAAAGTGAATTCCAAGTAACAATCTTAAAGAAACTCAATAAAATACAAGAAGACACAGTTAGACAATACAACAAAATGAGAAAAACAATCCAGTACATGAAGGAAAAAATTTACAAAGAGATAAATACCATAAAAAAAGAATGTAGCAGAACTCCTGGAACTGAAAGACTTAGTAAACAAAATAAAAAATGCAATTGAGAACTTAAGCAGCAGGCTAGAGCAAGCAGAAGAAAGAATTTCTGATCTTGAAGATGGTCTTTTCAGAATAATCTAAGCAGAAAAAAAGAATTGAAGAAAATCTAAGAGACCTGGCAAACCACCTTAAGTGGACAAACATCCAAATCACGGGTGTTCCTGAAGGGAAAGGAAAAGCATTGAAAACATATTAAAAGAAACAATAGCAGAAACTTCCCGTGTCTTGGTAGAGATACAGACTTCCAGATCCAAGAAGCTCAAAGATCCCCAAATGGATTCAATCCAAAAAGGTCCTCTCTGAGACACACTGTAGTCAAAACATCAAAAGTCAAAGACAAAGAGAGTATCCTAAAAACATCAAGAGAAAAGAGTCAAGTCACCTATAAGGGAGTCCCCATGAGACTAACAGCAGACTTCTCAGTAGAAACTCTGAAAGCCAGAAGAGAATGGGATGACATATTCAAAGTACTAAAAGAAAAAACCAGCCAGCCAACAATTCTACTCCTGGCAAGTCTATCCTTCAGAAATGAAGGGGAAATAGTATATTTCCCACACAAATAAAAGCCGCAGGAGCTCACCACCACACAACCAACACTACAAAAAATCCTTAAGGAAGTCTTGCACTGGGAACCTGAAAATGATAATCACTACTATGAATACATGAGAAAGAACAAACACCTCTGGTAGAGCAGATATGAAAATGAGAGAGTAAAAGAACCTATACCTTACAACTTCAAAAAGCCAACAAACACCAAAGGCAAACAATAAAAGGCAAAGATAGAAACAAAAGACATTTAAATCAACCATAAGAAAAGTAATTAAATGTCAGGAGGAAGACAATACTTTTCAATAACAACCCTAAATGTAAATGGATTAAATTCCCCAGTTGAAAGACAAAGACTGATTGGATTAAAAAGTTAGATCCTACTATATGCTGTCTACGCACATAGACTAATAGTGAAGGGATGGAAAAAGATATACCACACAAATGAAAAATAAAAACAAGCTAGAGTATTCTTATATTGAATAAAACGATTTTAAACAAGAAATCATAAAATGAGGAAAAGAAGGCCATTATGTTAAGATAAAGGGATATATCCAGCAAGAAGACATAACAATTATAAGTATATATACACCCAACAAAGGAGCCCCCAGATATATAAAGCAAATGCTATTAGACATCAAGAAAGAGACAGACCCTAATATGATCATAGTTGGAGAACTGAATACACCTCTCTCAACACTGGACAAGTCATCCAGGCATCAAATCAACAGAATAACACAGGATTCAAACCACACTTCAGACCAGTTGGACTTGGCAGATATCTACAGTACTTTTCATCCAACAACTACAGAATACACATTCTTCTCATTAGTATTTGCAATATTCTCCAGGATAGACCACACATTAGGTCATAAATCAAGTCTCAAAAAATTTTTAAAAATTGAAATCATTTCAAGTATCTTTTCAGACCACAATGGATTAAAAGTGGAAATCAATAATAAGCAAAACTCTGGGAATTATATAAACACATGGAAATTAAACAACATGCTCCTGAACAACATATGGGCTCAAGAAGAAATTAAACAGGAAATCAAAACATTTCTGGAAACTAATAAAAATAAAGACACATCATACCAAAACCTGTGGATGCAGCAAAATCTGCCTTAATAGGGAAGTTTATTGTACTAAATGCATACATCAGAAGAATGGAAAGATTTCAGGTAAACAACCTAATGCTACACCTAGAAGAATTAGAAAAACAAGAAGAATCCAAGCCAAAAATTAGTAGACAGAAAGAAATAATTAAGACCAGAGCAGAACTAAATGAAATGGAGACCCCAATATGATACAAAAGATCAACAGAATAAAAAGCTGGTCTTTTGAGAAGATAAACAAAATAGACAAACCATTAGCTAGGCTAACTAAAAGAGATGAGAGAAGACCCAAATAACAAAAATAAGAAATGAAAAAGGAGACATTATGACCAATATCACAGAAATACAAAGAACTATTAGAGACTATTATAAATAACTATATGCCAACAAACTTGAAAACCTGGAGGAAACTGACAAATTTCTGGGCACATAGAAACTAGCAAGACTGAACCAAGAAGACACAGAAAACTTGAACAGACAAATAACAAGTAAAGAGATTGAAACTGTAATCAACAGTCTCCCAACAAAGAGAAGCCCAGGACCAGGTGGCTTTATTGCCAAAATGTACCAAACCTTTAAAGAATAATTAATGCCAGTTCTCTTTAAACTACTCCAAAACATTGAAACTGAGGCCATTCTCCCAAACTCATTTTATGAGGCCAGTATCACCCTCATACCAAAACCAAAGATATAATAAAAGAAAACTACAGGCCAGTATCTTTGATGAACACAAAAATCCATAACAAAATATTAGCAAACAGAATTCGGCAATACACCAAAAAAATCATACACCATGATCAAGTGGGATTTATCCCAGTAATGCAAGTATAGAGCAACCTACACAAATCAATAAATGTGATACACCACACCAACAAAATCAAGGACAAAAACCATATGATCATCTCAATAGCGGAAAAAGCATTTGACAAAATTCAACATTCCTTCATAATAGACTCTCAGCAAATTATGTATAGAAAAGAAATCTCAACATAATAGAAGCCATATATGACAAACCCACCACCATTTCATCCTGAATGGGGAAAAGCTTAAAGCCTTTCCCTTAAGAACAGGAACAAGACAAGGATGCCACTATCACTACTCCTATTTAGCATAGCATTGGAAGTACTACCAGAGCAGCCAGGCGAGAAAATGATATAAAGGGCATCCTGATAGGAAAAGATGAAGTCAAATTGTCCGTGTCTGCAGATGACATAATTCTATGTTAAAAAAAACCTAAAGACTCTACCAAAAAACTATTAGAGATGATAAACAATCTCAGTAAAGGTGCAGGAAACAAAATCAACACATAAAAATCAGTAGCATTTTTGTACCCCAACAGTGAACTGGCAGGAAAAAAAGAAAGCAAGCACGTTTACAATAGTCACCAAAAAAATAAAATACCTAAGAATAAATTTAACCAAGGAGGTGCAAGATCTCTATAACAAGAAGTACAAATCACTGCTGAAAGAAGTTAAAGAGGGCACAAAAATATGGTAGGACATTCCATGCTCTTGGGCTGGAAGAATTAACTGTGAAAATGTTCATATTACCCAAAGTGATATACAGATTCAACACAATCCCCATCAAAATACCAATGACATTCTTCAGAGAAATAGAAAAAACAATCCTAATATCAATGTGGAGCAACAAAAATCCCTGAATAGCCCAACCAATCCTGAGCAATCAATAAATAAATAAAGCCAGAGGCATAACACTATCTGACTTCAAATTGTACTACAAAGCTATAGTATACAAAACAGCATGGTACTGGCATAAAAACAGACACTGACCACTGGAACAGAATAGAAAACCCAGAAATCAGCTCATATACCTACAGCCATCTGATCTTTGACAAAGACACCAAGAACATACATTGGGGAAAAGACTGCCTCTTCAATAAATGGTGCTGGGAAACTGGACATCTGTAAGTAGGAGAATGAAAGTAGACCTGTACCTCTTGTTGTAAAACAAAATCATCCCAAAATGGATTAAAGACTTAAATATAAGAGCTGAAACTATAAAGCTCCTAAAAGAAAACATGGGGGAAACACTTCAGGAAGTAGGACTGAGCAAAGACTTTATGAATAAGACCCCCAAAGCACAGGCAACAAAAGAAAAAATAAATAAATGGGATATTACAAACTAAAAAGATTCTGTGCAGCAAAAGAAACAATTAACAGAGCAAAAAGACAACTTACAGAATGGGAGAAAATATTTGCAAACCATGAAGCTGACGAGGGATTAATATCCAGAATATATGAGGAACTAAACCAACTTCACAGTAAGAAAGAAAGAAAAAGAAAAAAAAAAAAGTAACCTAATTAAAAAATCAGCAAAGGAGCTGAATAGACATTTACCAAAAGAAGATAGTTTATATCTTTATACAAATAGTCAACAGACACATGAAAAAATGCTCAACATCACTCAGCACCGGGGAAATGCAAATCAAAACCACACTGAGATATCATCTCACCCAAGTTTGACTGGCTTTATCAGAAACACAGAGAATAACAAATGCTGGTGAAGGTGCAGAAAAGAGGAGCCATTCTATACCACTGGAGGGACCTTAAAGTGCAGTCATTATGGAAAACAAAATAGAGTTTCCCCAAACTACAGATAGAACTACCATATGATCCAGCAATTCCACTGCTAGGTATATACCCAAAGGAACGGAAATCATGTCAAAGACATACCTGCACATCCACATTTATTTCAGCTCTGTTTACAATAGCCAAGAGATGGAGCCAACCTAAACATCCACTGATGCATGACTGGATAAGGAAAAATGTGGTATATACACTTAACGGAATACTACTCTTCCACAAAAAAGAATGAAATTCTGCTATTTGCAGCAACATGGATGAACTTAGAGGAAATTATGTCACGTGAAATAAGCCAGGCACAAAAAGAGAAATACTGCATTCCACCCTCATAAGTAGGAGCTAAATAAATAAACAAGTAAAATTTTTTTAAAAAGAAAAAGAAAGATACAACAATCACAATAATACATTGAACTTTCAAAAGGAGAGAACAGAACTGAGGTTACTAGAGGTGGGAAAAGGCTGGAGGAGGGGGGTTTAGTGAGAAGTTGGTAAAGGGCCACAAAAAATATGATTACATTGTGTAATGCTAATTACCTTGATTTAAGCATCACATATTGCACACAGGTATTGATATTCAGTGCTGTACTCCACAGTTATGTACAATCAATTATGTCTTAATAAAAATAAACAAATAAATAAAGTTGGAAAATGAAGACCCCTCTGGAAGTGTCCTCTGGCCCAGCAGGAAAATGTTGACTCACCACTCTACTCACAGGCCAGCAGACCACTGTTTGATTCCAGTCCTCCCCAAAGTCTATGACTGGCATGAAATACATAGCAATGACAACACATGGATAAACTCCTACTAACAAAATATTTGTGTGTGCATGAGCTGGTATTCTTTGTTAATTAAACCTGTCTTTGAAAATTGTTCCCTAAGAATTCTAGGAAGTGGTTGGGTAATTACCCTTCCATTTCCATGTAGCAATATTCCCAAGGGTGCTGTGACAGAGAAAATATGCCAGTAAAAGTAATTTCCTAAACAATGCTCTAAGGACACCAAGGCAAGGGCATGCTTAACATAAGTGTGCCATGCCTTATAAAGTAAAGCTGAAATATTGGCCTATATTTTAAAGATATTTCAATGGGAAAAGAGCCTTACATAGTGCAGAAAAACACACTGAAATGTCCTTCTCTTCTTCTTGCCAACAAGACCACCAGTCTGATAGAATCATTAAATTTGAAAACAGACTATTTTAAACTTAAACTTTGATCTTAGTTTACCTAATGAAGAAAAGTAGCAAGCACAAGTAATCACAGTTTGTATGCAGAAGGTAGTTCAATTCTGTGTAAATGGTGGATTCATATTTCACCTAGTAAATATGTTTTTGAATATTCTGCTATTTATTTCGTTTTTGCCTTTCTTTTTTGGAGCAAATCAGTTTCCAAGCACCAGATATGTCTTTAAGCAAATGCAATTAATGTATAGGTAGTTTACATGACAGTAGGAGGGACTCCCACCCTGAAGTCACTTAAAAGCTAAGACAGTGCCACATTTAGGAGAAAAGCCTCCATTTTGATTGGGCTTTAAATATCAGTCTTTAGAAAGATATATGGAATTTTTATTGAAAAGTAAAGGAAGAAGGGATTTCCAATTGAGGAAATTTTATGTGTAACGGCACAGAAATTTGAGAGGGCACGTCGAAACCAGGGAGTTGGATGAGTATGGTAATTCCCAAAGTTCCCTACTGATAAAAAGATGCCCAGGAATAAATTACCCCATATGAAGCCCAGCACCCCGCAGCCCTCTTTATGGGGTGTTCTGGGAACAATAGTTGAAGATTTGAACCAAAGTGCCATTAGTAGCCCTTCACACAAACAGTGCCTGCTGCAGAACTAATAAAATTTGAGCCAAACTATTGTGCTTTCCTGTGAGTACCAGCAACATTCAAGACCCGTCCTTCAAACTGGACGACTTCTCTTGCCTATTGATAAATGTGCAGAAATCTACATGCTCACAAAATTACATACATTGGGATGAGGAAAATTCTGAATTTCTATACCCTAAAGGGTCCACAGTTACACCTTTAAAGATTAGACTTCAAATCTTGCTGGGAACTTTTTTTTTTTCCTTTTTTAGTTATCACCATGAAATAGAATGTTTGCTGAGTTAAAGGTACTGTGTGTAACTTCATCCCATTAGTCACTTTAGCACTTTTCTCATCTGATATCAGGACGGGATTCTGCTCTTCTTCCTTGTCCTTCTTTATCTACTCCAGAATTTCAGCCGGCCACTAAGAACACACGATGGTTCTTGGCAACTCCAATGCCCAGATGCTGAATAATTTTTGTTAACTCATTACTAATGTTATTCTAATACCAACACTTTTAAAGAAGTCTGACAGTAAAACCTACTCATGGAATGGTTATTATCTCACTAAATTCAAATAGTTGCAGCAGAAATAACTAGGTGAGCAACTTTCATCACCTTGACTATTGTGTGCATATAGTGAGAGTCCAACTCAGTCCTTTTATTGCAAACAGGTGATTATTTTTCAAGTATATGTGCCATAAACACTCACATAATGAGACAGATTGCTTCTCTGAAGAAATAAAAATATTTTTTTCTAGAACTAAAACTTAAGAACAGCAACTAAAAAGCAATAATGTTTTCCTCAATTGTTTATTCTTATAACTTGTTTTATGATGTTGCTTTAAACTAGTGAATTTAAATGTTTTATCCTGCCATTATAGCTTCATGTAAAGGACTATAAATTATGAATGAATGATGTCCTGACAACACGCAGAGGCAGTAGATAGTCAATGATTACCGTCTCAGAAATGCAAACTGAAGTAAAGAGAAAATTAGACAAGTGCTGCACATTAAAAATGGAGGACTCTTTTCATAGTTATTGAAATTAAGACATTTTACCCTCTTACCAGAATGACAAATACCCTGGTAACTACTGTTAATTCGTTGCAGCTTCCTTCCCTTCGGTATCTGGAGGCAGCTTTGGACCTTCTGCAACTCCTGCTCTCTGGTCACCCAGGCAGCCCTAGCAGCTAATGAAGCTGGCATAGTAACTGAAACCTATTTACTGTCACTGACCTGCAGTGTTCACATCCAGAAAGAAGGATAATGCCTTCAGACACTTGATTGTGATCAACCACTAGATGACACGTTTACTGATTAAGCCTTATTCATAATCTTTGATTTTTTATTTATTTGAGTGATCTGAAAACAGTAGAATTGTTGGAACTGTCACATATGACAAATGTTATTTATTCCAATGCCTCTGTGACCAACATCAAAATAGGCTACAGAACTCTTTTTTTCTGTTTTGAGTTAAAACATTTAGCCCCTTTGATGGTTTGAATTGTGAGTCTTAGGACACTCCAGTTACTGTTTTCTTTCTCTTTTACCATGGTCAATGTTCCTGAAATGATAGGGCCCGTTAAATAGGTCATTGGATGAATTCTACTAATACAAGATCATGAAAGTTCCTTTACTTGCATGCTACATCAAAATATATTCTGCCTCCCTCTGCAATGCTTACCCCAATTTAGCATGATAAATATTTTTAACGGTGAGTCTGTGAGTGAATAACTTTATAGAGCTATTGCTTTAAAATTGTGGACTGCAGTATTATGATCCAGGCAAAAGTCTTCAGCACCAGACGACTTGGTTCTGAACTGGGACTCTGCTACTTAATAGCTGTGTAACCTTGGTCAAATTACCTAATCTCTCTGTGTTAAATGGGAATAGTAATAGTACCCATTCTGTGGGGCATTGTGAAGATGAACTGTAATAACATATGTAAAGGGCTTTGAATGCCTGGCGTAAAGTAAGCACTAAACAAGGACTAGCCATCATTAGTCTGCATTTATATGCTGCTTGCTTAATTCCAACCAGTACACTAGGGAAACATTAATCATAAGAAACAGTGGAACATACTCAATAAGAAAGTAAAAATTGCTTAGAGTAAATCCATCCCCACTTCCAAAAGAATAAAATACCCTACTTAGTGATGGCAGGTTGAAGCACTACCATAATTTGGAAAAATTGCACATCTGTGTTCATATTTGATGAAGATAGAATTTGACAATTAGATTTTTGGAACATTTATCTTTATAGGAAATTTTTTTGTAAACAATTCTAAGTTTTAAATCTGTTGGTGGAAAATTTAATGATTTTCTTCTTTTTAGAATGTATGATTTTTTGCATGTATGCAAATTATTATATATTTGCTTCCCCTTTGTATGTCCCAGTAGGCCATGGCTATATTGAAGGCCATGGTTCCTTCAATATAATAGATATTCATCAAATTTTTGCAACTAAATTATTTTCAATTTAACTTTTCAATGAACTGAACAGTTTATAATAGAAATTTGAGTCTGGATTTCTGATTTATGTAGCCTAGCCTCTTTTGAACAGAAAATATAGTTAAAAGGAAATTTGTAAAGAAGGGCAATATCAAATTAGGAAGCAAATTAATGCTATCCTTTTGAAATATACATAATCCACAATTGAAAGAGCCATTAACAATACCTGAACTAAAGCAATATATGCCATCCAGTCAACATTTATGAAAACTGGTTCACTATTCAACTGATTATAATTCTGTGTGGGAATTAGTGACCCTATTTGATTTTCAAAATAGCCCTCGACCTAAATTTATTATTTTAAACTACACAGTTTGAAAATGGGACATTGTGAACAAAATGAGTTAGCATTAGAACTGTTTCTTGAAGGAAAAACAAACCAGCAAAACACTAATATTTTTCCACGTGTACCAGTTCTTTGAAATTTAAGGTATTTATTTAACACTACATGTACCAGTTAAAATAAACTCCGTTTGTTTGGGAAATGTAATGTCAAACTTAAAACATACAGGCATTATTTATTCATTCTGGCCATGTAAATGTATACCATGTATATAATTTTAAAACAAATTACAATATTGGGATCAAATTTAGTTTTCATTATTTGAATTCTTCTAGACACGAGGTTTTCACACATAATTAGAATTATTTACTTTGCCTTAATTAACATATTATTTGACTTGGTGCATTTAAGAAACTATTGAGAGAAAATAAGAAATTTACGGCTTTAGTTTCAAGGTCCTTTTAAGTAACAGAAAATTAATGTTCATCCATTCTACTTTATTAAATTAGTAATCAACATTATTATTCCATAATTTTCCTCAATTAAAAGCATACGGCCTTTATCAGAAATAGACATAGTTTTTAGTTATACAATCTATTATACATATATTTCTATTGGACAGAAATATATTTTATAAAAGCACAAAAAAGTTTAATTCTAGCTGGGGCATTTTAATTTAGGGCATTTTACTTGATGGGTTGATCTAATTTGTCACTTTTCCAGTAACACACTAAAGGAACTTTGAGTTCATTCATTTTACAGCAGGAGGGCAACCAATTGTTTTCAAAAGAAAAAGCACCTCATTAAATAAATATAAGAAAAGAATTAAGTACAAAGTGGATTTTTACAAACATCTATATATTTTATAAGTGAAACACTAAGTTATTTAGAGAATTCTGACAAACCGGAAAAATCAAATCTTTAATAAATTGCTGTTCATTAGGATTTTCGTACTTAAAATTATGTTTCAAAGGTTTTGCATTTACCCCAATTTGTGTACAATATGGTGATTCTTTCACTATAGCCTTAAAGTGAATTTAATTGTCAATTCTCTGGTTGTGGCCTGCTGTCATTGTCCATATCACTCAAAAGCTAGAATTAATTGTGTGCCCTTCTTTCTACAAACCTAGCCTAAGCCAGAACATTTACTTGGAACCCATTTTCTCCCAATTCGACTTCAACTTCTTCAAGGCCTGTCAAATCACACTGTTGCAAAGATGCAACTGTTTTTGTTATATTATTGTTCACAAACTGGCCTTCCTTCCCACTTCGTCCCATCTTTAGATTGTATTGTCACAGTATCTAACATTTACAATACCAAGAGATCTGTCCATGCTAGCTCAGTACTCCTGAAAATTCCCTTCCCACTCCTGGCTTAGATTGCTAGGGCTCTTCATTAAAATGATGCTGCTACATGCCAATAACTCAGGAAAATTTTCTAAGGTCCTCATCTCTTTCTATTCAGAAGCCCCCGGGGTTGGTCTGATAATCCTTGTTTTTATACTATTGCCTCTTCCTTGATAGTCTCTCTCTCTCCCCCTGCACCCCCCACTGCATACATCCTTTAAGTCCTCACTCTCCCTCAATCTTGCTTCCATAGGTATTACCAGTTCCTGAATTTGGGGAGGATTGAGCAATGTCAATCAGGTTGTTTCTTGACATTTCCCATAGCAAACTTGGGAGTCGGCTTTCTTGGTATTGATGAATCAACTAATGCTTTTGGAGGGCTTTCCAGCTTCATGTATTTTTGCTGTCTTTCTCCTCTCCCATTACCTACTTCATTGCATAGGTTTCCTAGGGCTACCATAATAAAGTACCACAACCAGGGGGGCTTAAAATACCAATTTATTCCCTCACAGTTCTGGAGGCTAGAAGTCCTAGTTCAAGTTGTTGGCTGTGCTCCCTCTGAAGCCTCTAAAGGAGGATCCTTCCTTGCTCCTTCCAGTTTCTGGTCGTCCCAGGCATTTCTTGGCTTGTAGATGCATCACTCCAATCTCTTCTTTTTATAGAATTCCAGTCTCCTAAATTTCTGCTCCCCCCTATATCTACCTATAACATCAGCCCTCAAGGCATTGCTAGGTACATCTAATTGCTATGGGCAATTGGATTGCATTTATTTCATGTTGATCTGTATTCATACAGCACTGAAATACCAATTAGCATTACACAGAATGATAAGGTATTTTTCAAATTTATTTTATCACTACTTTTTTCCAAAAAAATGTTTGAGATGGCCATAACGGAGCACACAGTCCCAGTTTTCAGAGGAAAGACCCTTTTTGTAATAATGTAATAAAATTTGATTCAGTAAATCACTGACTTAAATGCCATGCTTATTGTATGCTCCTCTCTCAGTGTAGTTATGAGGACTGTTCTTTGAGTAAGTGATATATAATAGTGTCATGGAAAAGATAATAGCACTAAAGTGCTCACATTATGAATTTAATATCAAATATAGGTTATGGGAGAGATATTTAATCACATCACAAATATAAATGCTGTTAATGATAGTCCACCTCCTCAGTGGCTTTATTCCAAGGTGTACCGCCACATTAACCAAGCACATTCTATTAAGAGACTAGTATTTCAAAATACAATCTTACCACAGTCATTAATGAAGCTTTATCTAGTGTGCCGCTTAAATAAACTCAGGGTTGTAGTTAAACAACACACTTACAGCTGCCTCATCACTTGCTAATTAGGTGACATTTGTGAAGTTAACTTTACAAGTGTTATGAAGATTAGATATTTACACAGATAATGTATACAAAACTGGCGACACGAAGTAGATGTTCATTAACAGCTATCACTTTCTACAGCATTCAGCTAAATGTCAGGCACAGTTCTTAGCACTGTTCTGAATATTTTGCATGTTTACTTCTTTAACCTCTTTGTATATGACATATGTTTACATTCGAAAAGGTGACCAAACTGAATCTGCCACTATGCGTATCATTTTGAGAAATTTATGATTAAATATTTAAGATACATGTAAATGAAGTAGTACTAAATGGATTAATTAGTCCAATTACCTTTTGGAAATACTTTTACCAAAGAATTCCGTATGTGCAGTTGCCTTTCTTATTTTTAAGGGATTTCAAGAAAAATGATGCTTCTTTAGTAATATTCTAGAGATTAACTGTTCTCAGTCTCTAGCATGCACCAAAATTACCTCGAGGGCTTGTTAAACCACAGCTTCGCCCCCAGAGTTTCTGATTTAGTATGTCTGGAGTGGGGCTCTGAAATTTGCATTTTTAATAAGTTTTCATAAGACATTCTCAGGTGAAGCTTAACTACTAGCAGCAATTTGAGAATCATTGCTATAGGTCTATGATTGATGAGAGGCAAAAATTCTTAATTCTAAACCCAAATCTATCTCATTCATATTCTAAACTTATGCTTAGGAAAAAATATATATATTTGGGTTACTCTTGCCTAGATGTTCTCTAGTTTCTTTTGAACTATTGAAACTAAAACTAGTTTGGCTATTGAGGAAAGCCTGAAACTCAGACAACTCTCAGTCCCAAAGTACAGCAGTTCTTAATACAGACCCACTTATATGTAGCCTCAAGGCATGAATTTTGAACATCACAGGAAGCAAGAAGCCCTTTGCCATCAAGAGGAAACAGCCCTGCTTTGTTCTGGACAGACAATACGCCCATTCAAGAACATTATTCTGAAACACTAAAGTATTTTATTTTTAACTGGTGTTGGCTTTATTGCACAATTTGATCACCTCCGATTAATCTTCTTATTTCAAGCCATACAAATTCCATTGTGTATCACTTTTAAAAATTATTCTCAACATATGGATTACTTTCTTGTAAAGAATACGCTCTACTGTAATGTATACTGTAATTGATTCACCACTGTACACAAAATATATTTTCACCGGAGTCGAATTTCAAAGTTTTTTCCAAGGGTTTCGGACTCCAAATTTGACAGTATTGAGGTAAGAGGTGGGGCACAGGACTTGTACACACCGAGAAATCAAGCATTCAGCTCAGTGCCATCTCTGAGAGGGTCAACAGCCACATAAGCATATGAATGAAGCAAATTTTCTATTCTGAAAAGCTGATATTTTTATCCATGAAGATGAAATAGGGTAAAAATTTGCACAGTATCTCAAGTGCAAAAAAAACAAAAAGTCCTTCTCTTTTGTCCATAACTTACTTCATTTTGTTTCTGAGTGCCTTTCCCTCCAATGGCAGGATGGTTAGGATGATTTAACCTTTCTAACCAAAGGGAACTCATTGTGTTTTGGATAAAAATGGAGGCAGGACGAAGTTTAATCTCCCTCCCAAGCTCTCTCTGCCTTCTCAGGGGTCTCCCACCTCTGCTTTGTTTCCAGATAGTGCCTGGGTACAGGGAAAAGCTATTGATCTCATGGCACTGGATGATCAGAGGTTGAAATGCTCTTCACTGAACGAATGTCTTGTTCCATTTGCCTCTGGGCATTTGTGTATGGCCTCTAATGCTGAAGTATCTATGGCTGATATGAGTTGTGAATTGTTCCTCAGCCTGGGTTAAGCATGCCGATTACCTCCAAGGACATCAGCCATCTCTCACTATTGACCATCTTCCTCTTCCTCTCATGGACACTGCAGATTTCCTTATGTGCAGGCACAAATTTGCTCCAGGGGTCCACCCTACAGCCATCAGCTTAATTTTACCTTTAATGATTTTCTATGACCCCTACAGGCTATGAAGAATTTATGGAATCTACTCATACCACTTGAAGGCTGAGATATTCTCAGAGACACTAGGGCCCTTTTTCTGCCCAAACATACCATGACGCTGTTGCCTTTATCTGCAGCTGCTGCATATTGGATGTTGGAGTACAGACTCCCTGAATAGTAATCTCCCTGAGATTCATAAGTCATCGTGTGCAGTTTCTTCTCACTGTTCACATTCAGGCCTGGGAGAAAGGCTAGAGAGGGGGAAGTGGGTCAAGGAGGGCAGCTGCTTTCCTGGGGGACCAGGAAAAATATTCATCCTATTCATTGCTCTGGGTCAAGTCCCTGCCTTGTCCACACTCCACAGTTAGAAGAACTCTTTGTTATCAACCTAGGCATATGTTCAGTTCTTACTTCCTATGGCTTAAAATCTCAGTTCAGACCACTACGTATTCTTAATATGTTAAAAAAAATTAAGTTATTTTTCTAACATACTAAGGCTTTCAGAACTGTTACCTGTCTATAGGCTGCAAGATTTTATTTTGGAGGTCAAAAGTTGAAATTGACTCTTTATTTTTGTCTTCCTAATTATAATCCATCTCCTGCTGAGATAATAAATACCTCTAGTTGAAAAGGAAAAAAGAGGTCAAAATCAGGAAAGTATGAAAAAGAAAAGCATATATCCATGTGCTCACGCACACACACACACATGAGAGTATTTTAAAAAGTTCATGGAAAAATGAAATTAAAAGATAATATGAATCTTTCCATGAACTTTTTGAAGACCCCTTCTGTGTGTATGTGTGTTTAAAAAACAATGAGGTTGGTTAATGGACACAAAACAGCTAGGTAGGAAAAATAAGTTCTATTGGTGTACAGTCAAGCTAGGCATCTATAATTAACAATAATTTACTGCATGTTATCAAATGGCTAGAAGAGATTGAATGTCCTCATCACAAAGAAATGATTGTTTTATAAGAGTGAATATGCTAATTACTGATTTGATCATCACACGTTGTATACAAATATTTATAATTATATGTTTTGATAAAATAAATAAACAAATAAATACAATGAGTATTAGGTAAGCACTCTGGGTAGAATCATCATCATCTAAAGGCTGCTTTTAGCCCTTTACCGTCAGAAGTTTAATTATATTAGTTCACACAAAGGCATACAGACCTAATTAATTAATTCCCACAGTTTAAACCCATACAAAGCTAATTTTGAAACCACAAAGCTATTATATAATTTATAATGTAAATTGTATCTTTTTTGTCACCCAGCAAGTGGTATTTTATGAGGCAGGGTACACAAAGACTTTGCAAGTAATAACACTTTTTAATTTTTTTACAATAAAATCTGATATATTGAACTTTCAATTTAGAATTCCTGAACATTTTTAATGTGCGCACAATATGTGACAAATAACGAATTTCATGTAATGATGAGTAATGAATATAACCATATAGGTATATCCTTAAATGTTATTATCCACATAGCTTACTCAGGTCTCAGGCTTTTTCTATTTCATTCACATAAATGCAAATTACTATCAAGAAATATGACGCTCTACTTTTTCGATACTTTAAATGTGGTATTATTTAGTATTCAACACTTTTCATGCTTTCAGGTATTTTTTGCTATAAAGTAAAGGAAAAAAAGCATCTCAATACTGTGCATAATTAGTTCATGGTAGATCTGGAACTAGAGCTTAAGGTTTCTGATACCACTCCAATATTTTTTATTACCTACATACTTTTAATTGAATAAATTTATTAAGAAAAAGAAACAGGGCAAGTATCTCTATTCTTCCCACTTCTATTCAGTATTGTACTAGAGATCCTTCCATTTTGATAAAGCAAGAAAAAAAGGCATAAAAATTGGAATTAAATAAATAAAACACTTTTTAGTTACAGACAATATGATCATCTAAGTAGAAAATCTCAAATACGCTACCCAAAAAATAATAACTAGAACTAAGAAGTGAGTTTAGCAAGACATAAAAAATTTCCATATTCAAAAATCTAATGTTTTTTATACGCTACTAATGTACAATTAGAAACTTTAAAAGAGTACCACTCACAACAGTATAATAAAACATGAAATTCCTAGGGATAAGCTAACAAAATAATTGCAAAACCTGTATGCTAACAACTATAAAAATTGATTGGAGAAATTAATGAAGCCTAAATAAATGGGAGTTATATCACGTCCATACATTGAAATAAATAACATTGCTAAGATGTGAATTCTCCATAAATTGATACTCAGATGCAACAAAATTCCAATCAAATCCCAGGAAATTTTTTTTTTGTAGAAATTAGTAAATTGACTCTAAATTTATATGGCTGAAACAATTTTGAAAAGAAGTAAAAAGTTGGAAAATTTGCTCCACATTATTTCAAACTATAAAGCTGTAATGACAAAGACAATATTCATGTGAAATATGGACAAGTTGCAAGTCCAGAAATGGACCTACACATACGCATATGGTCAATTAACTTTCAACAAAAATGTCACAGTAAAGCAATGAGAAAAGAACAGTCTTTTCAACAAATGGTGATTTTGTATACAGATATCCACATACAGAAAATTAAGCTGAACTCATACCTTGCATCATAAGCATAAATCATCTCAAAATGGATAACAGACCGAAATGTAAAATGTGAAATTATACATTTTTTATAAGAAAACATAAGAGAAAAGTCCATGTGATACTGGATTAGGAAAAACTTAGAACAAAAAAAGCATGCACCATTAAATTTAAAAACTTGAGAAATTGGACTTAATCTATAATAAAATTCTCTGATCTTTGACAAATGCTATTAAGAAAATGAAAGGACAAACCACAGACTGAGATAATATTTGCAAAACACGTATCTGATAAAGGACTTGTATTCAAAATATGGGTATTTTTAAAAACTCTTAAAACACAATTATATTTTATTATATTCAAGTCAATTATATATTCATATATTGATTGTACTTATTAAATTTAAATTATATTGTAATTAACAACTCATGGTTGTTGGTTATAATTTTTAAAAAATTTAGAAAAATAAGCTAAGAAATTTGAACAAATACTTCAACAAAGTTGAGACAAAAAATGGCAAATATACATATGAAAAGACAGTCAACATAGTTTGTCATTAGGGAAATGTAAACTAAAACCACAATGAGATATTAATACACATGTATTAGAATTGCAAAATTTTTTTAAAAATTTGGTAGTAGCAAGTGCTGGGAAGGATGCGGAGCAACTGGAACACTCACATACTACTGGTGGGAATATTAAATCACGTAGTTATTTTGGAAAACAGTGTGGCAGTTTCTTATAACACTAAATATATATTCGCCATACAACTCACTTCTAAGTATTTATTCAAGATAAATGAAAATACATATTCACACAAATTCTTGTACATGGAAGTTTATGTCAGCTTTACTAATGATCTTCAAAAATTGTAAACAACCCAAATGTTCAAGAATTGGTGAATTTATAAAGAAAATGTGGCATATGATACAATGTAATACTACTCAGCGATACAAACTACTCGTATCTGCAGCAGCACAAATCAATTTCAAAGGCATGAAGCTAAATGCAAGAAGTCAGACACAACAGACTACATACTGTATGGTACATTTATATAGCATTCTGGAAAAGGCAAACCATAGATGCAGAAATCACATAAGGGGTTGCTAGAGACTGGAAGAGGAAGTAGAGGATATTGACCAAAAAGAACCCTGGAAATTTTGAAGTTTATGGGAATGTATAGGAAGGTCATGGTTGTCATTGTGGTTGCACAATTGTATACAGTACATTTGTCAAAGGTAACAAACAGTACACCTAAAAAAAGAATAAATTTTACTCAAACCAAATTAAGCTTCAATAAGTCTGACTTAAAATCAAATAAAAGTAACTGGTTTTTTAACACTAGACATTGTCTCTCAATCATTTCAAGATGATGTGTAATGCCAAATTTACTTGGAGAATTATATTTGTGTGAATCAAGAAACAGGTAACATTAAATTCAAGATTTCACTTCCTTCTCACTAATCTACCTCTTCCCAGGTGGTGTTCCAGATTCTCACTAGTTGTGAAGAAAATCAATGGGGCACACTTAACTCCTTTCTAACTCCATGGCAGGCTTAGCAGCATCCGTCACTTGGAGTGCTAATTTCTCTCAGGAGAGAAAAAGCAGCAACCCAACAGCGGCCGAGGAGCAGCAGGATTCTGAGATAATGGTTTTGGATAATGATGAGGAAGGACAAAAAGGAAATGAAGAAGGATCAAAAGTAAAAAGTGAGAGCAAAGGGGTAGGGCTAGCTCTGTGGTTCTTTGTAAACGTAAGGCTACAGATGATGCTTCTTTTACCAGTTTATCCTTGGATCTTTCCTTGTCATGTATTCAGAGATGACTTGCAGCTCATTATTTTCAGGTGAAGAAAGTAGTGTCATGGTTACTGAGAAAAGTTAATAAGAAAGCATTAAGAAGTCTGTAAAGATAAAAGTCACAAATCTTTTATAGTCACCTTACATTCAATAGTCATGTGTTTCTTCACTTGCTGAACACTATCAAACGTTCTACAAGTTCATAGTATAACAAAATAGAATAGCACATGGATATGGATGTGTGATTCAGAACAAATAAAATGCAGAGACATGACTGACTAGAGAGGGAATGTGTTTCTCAGGCCTGTTAAATTAAAGAAACACATCTTTATTTAGTCATTCCACTTTATGCAAAAAATGCCTCATATGAGATGCATTTTCTATCTACATATAAAAAAATAACAATAAATTATGACATTCATGGAAAGTATGAGATAAATAGGGTGCTATAAGCACAGCAAGGTATGCACATAACTTTGGTAAATCCAGTTTGCCCATTATATTAAATGTGCAAAATAATTGAGATGGTTTCTTCTAAAATAGAGTAGATGTCTACCGAGTAGGGGAGTTCAGGGACTCTAGAAATACATGTTGCCACCTCACTTTATTTTCCTGCTGATAAAACATTATTCTTAGAGTTCTGTGCAGGGAACTTAGGTACAGATTATTAGGTGCTATAATGAACAACTCTAGAGATAGCTTTCATATTGATTGTCATTGTAGATGGTATATTTATTGTGACAATTTTCTGGCAGGTGGCAGTACATTGTGTGAAAGTCAGGACAGAGCGGCTTTTTCTAATGGATAACAAGAAGACATTTAACCTAGTGAGCAGGGCCCTGGTTTTGATAGTTTTGGAAGCTCTTTAAAATGCAAACTATTGAGAAGTGTCTTCCACAATGGCAGCATGAGGAGCTCCATAGACCTTTCCACGGGGAACAACCATGATTGGTGAAAACTAAAAATAAATAAATTAATTAAATAAAAATAAAATGTAAAGTCTCTGGAAATTGTTCTAAGGGCATTCAGCAAATAGAAAAATAATTTTTTAAGAAAATCTACTAAATTTGTTGAGAAAGGTGAGAGTCTGTGGCAGTTGATCTGATCCTCACCTGACTCCAAATTGGCATAATGGAACTCAACTCATGGCAGGTGCAGGCAAGAACACAGGGCTCCCTCCCTTCACACTAACCCCTGCTCCCAGGATAGGACTACAGTTTCTCAATGTGAAGGACAGCCCATTAGCATTTCTCATACCTCCCAGATCCATGTGGCAGAAGCTCTATTCCAGGTAAACCATTTGAGAGGTCTGGAACTTTATTCCTTCCCCCAGGTCCATTTCTTAGTGCAGAAGCTCTACCCAGGAACAACAGGAGGAGAATACTGGACTCCTATCACCCTATCTCTTACTCAGTTGTAGAGCAGAGGCTTCATGCTGGGAGAGGCAAGCTGAGAAGAACAGAGGATACCACCTCTGCCCAGCACTCCACTCATAAAACAAGAGTGTCACGGTGTCACTCCAAGAGAAGCGGACCACTGTCCAGAGCAGGAGCACAGAATTTTTTGCCAAAGATAGAGGCAGGCTGTAAGAACAAAAAGCTCCAAAGATTTCCCCAAGGAGACTGATTTTATTTGGAACAGAGTGTGGGAAAGTTCAGGCCAAAGGATGTTGTCAAAAATGATAGAGATTTTCATTGAATGAATCTTTCTGTTCCATAAGTTCTGCTACATTCCTTTTTAAGGTATTAATCTGTAAATTTCCTCCCTCGTATTCTGGATTTTTTTTTTCTCTTTTCATTATGTTTTCTGAGTCTTCTCATATCTTATTGAGTTTCCTTAAGATTATTGCTCAGAATTCCTTCTCAGTCATTTCAAGGGTTTCCTGTTCTGTAGAGTCTGGTATTTGAGAACTACTCTATTCTTTTGGTGGTGTGCTATATTTCTTGATTTTGTATTTCTAGCATCTTTATGACTATTTCTAGCATTTTCATGACTATTGATGTCTAGTCATCTGGTGGAACAGTTGCTCCTATTACTATGAAGTGGGCTTTCAGGAGAGAGACTTCTTCTTTTACTGGTTTCTGCTGGTGACTCTCCTTGTGTCAATGCAATCAAGTTTCTGGTGGGCTGCATGCACAATGGCTGAGACTACTACAGTGATGGCAAGCCAATTTTGCAGCAGCCATGGCTGTGGCAGAGGCTGTGCTAGGCCACTTATGTGGAAGTGGTGTTTTCAGTGTGCTCCTTGGTTGGCTCCTATCTAGGACCCTGAGTGTGCTCCCGCCTGCTCCCAGGCAGTGGGGGCTGCCCTCTCATGGAGATTTTCATGGTAAGCAATCAAGAGGAGGCTGGCAGCAACATGAGAGCATCAAGCTAAACTATAGAACTGCTTGTCATTTAACAGAGAGAATTGGGAAAAGAGAGAGCTAAGAAGAGTTCTCTGGGAGTATAACAAGCCTCAAGCACTATCCTCAAAGACTATGCCTACAAAGAGGTCCAAATTTAATTAGATCAGACGGTGGAGCAATACATGCCCCAATGCATTGTCAAAAATAATACAGCAATCAATGGACATTACTAGAGGCTAACAGCTGGGTGTGATAACAACAGCGATAGACAACTGAACAGAGTGATCAGAAAAAGAGAAAGATAAAGAGAGCTCTTTTAAAACAACTGTCATCGCACAGTGACTGTTAATATGCCCAAGGCTGTGCCCAATGAGAAGTGGCATGAGGCAACTGTACACTGCTAGGGAAATAGAATCCACTGAAATATTCAAATGAAGTCACTAAACAGATAAAAAACCAACAAAAACAAGTTTGGAATGGGTGGGTGGTGAGATTACAATCCAGAGTTTCTATAATATAGTATCTAAAATGTCCAATTTTCAGCAAAATATTATAAGACATGAAAAGAAATAGAAAGTATGACCCATTATGACCAATCCACAGGGGGAAAGAGCAGGCAGAAAAAGCCCCTGTGAGAGGGATCAGACGTTAGATTTGACAGACAAAGACTTCAAATCAGTTTACATACATACATAATGGCACTTAAAGAAGTAAAGAAAGATATGATGACAACATCATCAAATAAAGACAAGCAACAAACAGAAATTATAAAAAAAGAACCAAGTAGGGCCGACCCCGTGGCTCACTTGGGAGAGTGTGGCGCTGGGAGCCCAGCAGCGCTCCCGCCGCGGGTTCGGATCCTATATAGGGATGGCCAGTGCGCTCACTGGCTGAGCATGGTGCAGATGACACCAAGCCAAGGGTTGCGATCCCCTTACCGGTCACAAAAAAGAAAAAAAAAAAAAAAAAGAGAACCAAGTAGAAATTCAAAAGTTGAAAAATACAAGAAATACAATAAAAAGTTCACTAGAGGGCATCAACAGTAAATCTGAATTGGCAGAAGAAAAATAACCAGTCCATTGTAACATATATTGATAGAGATTAAGCAATCTGAAAAAAAGAGCAAAACAAATGAAGTAAACATCAGTCCCTAGAGAAATGTGGAACATCATTGAGGACACCAACATATGCAAAAAGGGAGTACTAGAAGGAGAGGAAAAAGAGAAAGAAACCAAAAAATAACAGAAGAAATAATAGCTAGAAACTTCCCAGATTTGAGGAAAAAAAATATAAGAGGCTTGACTAATTCCATGTAGGATAAATGCAAAGCAGTACATACCCAGGCACATCATAGTAAAAAGTGTTAAAAGTCAAAGAAAAAGAGAAAATCTTAAAAGCAGCAAGAGTAAAACAACTTGCCATGTGCAAGTGACCCCAATAAAAGTGAAAGATAACTTCTCACAAGAAACACTGGAAACTAGAAGGCCGTGGGATGACACACTCAAAATGCTGAGAGAAAAAAGCTGTTAACTAAAAGTCTTATACAGCAAAATTGTCTTTCAAAATGAGGTGAAATAAAGACCTTTTCATATAAACTAAAACTGATAGAATTTGTTGCTGCCAGACCAGCCTTACAACACTAATGAGCCCAGATTCAGTATTCAAATACACAGACAGAAACAAAGCTTGCTGGTAAGGTAACTATAAGAGACAGTATAATTATGTATCTCCTCTCCTTTCTTCTCTTATTTTAAAAATAACTGTATCAGACAATATGTCTATAATTGTATCATTAAAGCTATAACTTATGGAGATACAATGTATTTGAAAATAACAATCCAAAGAGGAGGGTAAGAGCAAAGCTGTATTGAAAGAACGATGTCACCTGAACAGATGAAAAGAATCAGGAAAGGTAACTAGTAAGGTTAATATTATTTCACAATATGCGCATGTTTGCCAAGCTGTTTGGGCTCAAAAGAAAAATATGTAATTTCAATAAAGTTTTGGGCAGTGTGTTTGGCACTGTAGATGGAATGTGGATTAAGACTAAACCCCATCTCACATATATCTGAATAAACAGTTACTTAATAACATGGTATTGTTTTAATAGAGGTATGTGCAGAGCACATAGCAGGAGACAATGGGACAGGTAGGGCTGTTTTTATCCTTGTTCCTTTTCTGGGATAACCACGAGATAATTTTATTTCCAGTTACTCAAATCAGTGATGAATAAAAAGAATGAATTTTCTAGGTCACAAACTTGTTTAATTTCAAAGCATGTTGTCTTTGATATTGTACATTTGTTCTAAAAGAACTCTCACAAATACAACAGTCCTTTATGTTTCTTCTTTATAAAAATAAATTGAGATGCTCCACGTAGTTTGAGTGTGTACCATTGTTTGGAGCATTCAGCTAACTGGGTCAATTAACTTCACTCCTTTTACCAGTCTCGTGACATACCCCTCTTCCACAAGCACCATCTCAAAGTAAAGTTTCATGTAAGCCCAGAACCACTGCTAGAAAGACAAGACAAAAGTTTTGATAGGGAGATAGCTTAGTCAACTTGAATAAGAAGAAACAGGGACATATAGTGGAGAGTAGGAGCCTTTCCTGCTAGATTTTCATCTGTTACCAGTGCTGTGATTAGATAAGAGGTTAGTCTGTCACATCCAACATACCTAGGTAAATCTTACTGACTCAGTTGGCTCAAGGCTGCATGAAATGACTACCAGTGGGAAATGACCCCCAATGTTTTGATGCTTCACTTCATTGTCAACCTTTTATTATGTTTATTTATTCAATATTTATTAAGCATCTACTATACGTGAAGTAATGTATTCAGCCCTGGAAATACAGTATTTATTTAATGCCTATTCTGTTTACTTATTGATTCAACACAGGCTGTTGAGTGTCTACTTTGTGCTAGACACTATGAGTTGCTGGATATAGATTGATAAAGATAACAGCAGTTCTTTTTTTTCATAAAATGTACAGTCTAGGAAGTTGGAAGGGATGGTTAAAAGTTGTAACCAAAAATAAGAAACAGAGTAAAACACTGGTAACCAGAAGTAGGACAGAAAACAAGAGATCTATCATACATCATAGTGACTATAATTAATGACAATATACGGTATGCTTGAAAGTTGCTAAGAGAGTAGATTTTAAGTATTCTTACCACAAAACAGTGATAAGTTGGTGAGTAATACATATGTTAAATAGTTTGATTTAGCCATTCCATAATGTATACATATTTCAAAGCATCATGTTTTATCCCATGAACGTACACACTTTTAACTTGTCAATAAATAAAAGCTGTAACAGAAAATAAATCAGCATGGATGGATAGTATTTTGTAATAATAATGGGACTGTCTCCATGTCTAATCTTTTCCTACTCCATCATTTTTAGGAAATAGCAGGTTCCATGTTCATTAATTGATGGGAGTTATGAGGCACTGTAGAAAGTAGAAGTACACTGCAAGACTTCTTGGCTTTTATTCCAAAAGCCCATGCCAACTGATGATATTCAAAGTTGAGGGAAATAGGGGCTGCCTTAGAATTAAAAAGAGTTTCCCTAGGCTGGTTGAGAAGAAAAAGGTTTGAGGACACTAGCATGGGGGGGTACAAGTCACTATTATGTGGGAACACTCCAAAAATTTGTATATATTATATATATTTATATATATAATGAAATATATAATTAAATATTATTCAGCCTTTAAAAGGAAAGAAATAAGCCAGACACAAAAAGACATGTACGACATGATCTCTTTTATGTGTGAAATCCAAAGCAGTCAAACTCATAGAACCAAAGAGTAGAATGGTGGTTGCCCGGGGCTGGGAGGTGGGAGAAATGGAAGATGTTGGTCATAGAGTATAAAGTTCCAGTTACACAAGATGAATAAATTCTGGAGACCTAATATGCAACATTGGTGACTATAGTTAATACTGTATTGTATACCTGAAATTTGGTAAGAAGGTAGATTTTAAGTGTTCTTACCACAAAAAAAAAAAAAAGAAGAAAAAGAAAATTGTAACTTTGTGAGGTAATGCATATGTTAACTAGCTTGATGTGGTATCGATCATTTCACAATGTATACATATATCAAAACATCAAGTTGTACACTTTAAATATATACAATTTTATTTGGCAATTATATCTCAATAAGGCTGTTTAAGAATAGCTCATGCAATCATTTCTCTACTCCACATCTGTTAAGCACTTAATACGTGACAGAAAGCGTTCCAAAATTGTTTTTTGAAAAGGTAAGAGACACAGCAGCATTTTGGTGAATATACATAAGAAAAGGTGGCTTCTGGGGTAGATTCTAGACCTCCTCTTTATAAGTCCACATCACCTTAATTTTAGAACTGAAGCAGTAACACTACTGAAGAGGGCCCCTTGGACTAGGTGATTCCCTGAGACCACTCTCTGCATAAGATGTGTAGTGATAATGGCTATTATTATTGGGCATTAATATCTGTGAGGCATTCTTCTGAGCATTTGACATGCATGAACTCATTGAGTATTTGTAACCTTAGAAAAAGTATGATAATTTTTCCACTGAAGAAACTGGAGGCAGAGGAATGTGCCCCAGGACACTCATACCTTAGCTTTGATGTTAATTTACACCTTTATTCCTCAGCCTCCTCTGAGCCACAAATACTGATTTTCCCTACAATTTTTGAAAATATTTTAATGTTACTTTTAACTTGTAAAATATCTAGGAAGAAGATTTATATTTCATGAGCTGTAGTATATGAACATCGATTTCTTCACCTATGAACCTAAGGAACAATTAACACTCAGGTAGTGTGTGTCCTTTTGCCCATGCAGCTGCGTGAGTGCAAAAGTCTATTTATCCCACCAATGGGTGTGTTGAATTATGAATCTAAAATCTTCTTATAGGAAACATAGTCATTCTGTATATTTTGGTGACAACTCCACTATAAAATATCAGCAGGGAGTTAAATATTTTAATTCATGATTTTATAATACTCACTACCTGGACTTTTTTTTTCTTTTGTGTATGGAGTGAACTTGTCACGCTATCAAAAATAAATATGTTGTTTTAAAAATAATCACATGCACATATGCCAAAAATTATCCTGAGTCATTTATCTGAGTCTAATTAAATAGCATCTCAGTTCATACACCTGAGGCCATACATAAAACTTTTTTAGTTTTAATGATGTTATTCCTATGTTGGTGTCCCCACCCTTTTCAATTTCCTTCATAATGAATAGTGTTAAGAATGTAATCTAAATCACCTTATTGGCAATTGCACATTCTTTTAAAACTTTGCCAAGTCCTCTCTGCATGAGAATTCATATTATAACACAAATAAGGATGGAAAAAAAATAATCACTTTCCTTTTCAATGTTGAAAAACACATTTTATATGTGGTAAATATTTTATACATATAACATCATAGATGATATAAAATAAATATATACATAATTTCAAGAATACTTTTGAAGTAGGCAAGTATGTAAAACACATATACAAAAAGAATCATAAATCAAATGTGTATGTGATCATACTTCTGTCTCCTGGTAATTTAAAACCTAAATTCATAAATCAGGCAAATGTAGATAACTAGAAATGGTTATAAATAGGGTGGGTTATTTTATTTAATTAATGCAAAAAGATAAATCTACATTTATATAATCCCTAGTAGGATTGCAGGATGGGTTTTCCCTCTTTTTTAAACTGTGTCCCCTCCATCAGAATCTGCAGAGCTCAGGGACAGGAGATCCTGAGACTTGGTATTTTTTAGTAATCTCATCTGGTGACTCTTAAGATCCACCAAGCCTGGAAAATATCGGGTGGGCTATTTGAGAATATAGGTGGAGGAATCTGTTAATTATCTCTTTCACTCTATCACATCACAGATATTTCAGTTTCCTATTGCTACTCTGCAAGATATTGCTGGATGGAGGCACATAGTGATGGGCTATGATTTCTTAAAATCATACAGTGTCTGAGTTGGAAGGAAATTTAAAGGTCATCTAGCCCAATCTTAAGTGATTTTCTGATCTTTCTTCAAATTTAGCCTTACCCTTTGGCCATCACCTCCTGCTCATCAATCCCTCAGCTTGCTTTATGTGTCAATCACATGAAGCTAACCTAATTCAATAAGCAATATATTTTAAAGAAAGCAATATACTTCAGTAGATTCTCTAATCCCCCAATCAGTCATTTTTGGCTAGCTTGCTCTCATATTTTTGGATTGACGAGTGACTGTAATGATTCATACCTAATTTACATGCTTATTCATTCCCTAAGGCATAGAAGAAGTCAAGTTAAGGCTACAGAATTACAGTTCCTTAGTTCTCATTATCAGATGTTATCCAAGATACCACATCTACAAAAAAAAAAAAAAAAGTGGAAATTATTATGAGAAAATTTAATTGGTTATTGTTATGGCTGTTTAAGTAGACAATTCACACCAGTCTCTGAAATTCTGAAACTGTATTTGCAACTAAACATTATTGCTGTTATTGACGGATTTTATGGCAAAAACAACTCTGAATGATTTAGTCTGTGATTGAATTGCACAGTATAACTTCACTATGTTTCAACAAATTTTTCCTATAATTCAGAGTCTGGGAGATGTTAAGCAGTTATATATTGATTTTTTTTTTTTTTCTCCTCAAGTAATCAATTCAGTTCCTATGGCCTTCATTTCCCAAAAGACTGTAACGTCCATTAAAAAGATGATTTCTGTGAGTATAAGATTCTCTATACTGTAATATGCCATCAGACATTTCTGATGCCCATCTGTTCTATTGTCACCTAAGCAACAGAGGTAGCAACAATTGACTCCAGCAGGAAAACCAGACCTTAAAAAAAAAAAACCTCACTGAAAAATAAAGTCTCAATAAGTGCTTGAATCCACTGAATCCACTGGATTTCACATTTATTTTCTGAATACTATAAGAACACATTACTTCTTTTAATTTTTATATTATATATTAGCTAGATTTTGGTCCTTGACCACAGGGAACCATAAGATTTTAGCACTGAAAAGCTCAAAGATCATCTAGTCCCAAGTAGATGAGGAAATTATAGGCTACTGGATATTCACTGCTCATTCAACAATAACTACTTATTAAGGGGCCAGTGCCCAGGGTGGTAGACACAGAGCAGTGAACAAAATAAACAAAGCCCTTTAGTTGTGATGAGTACTATGAAGAAAAGTAAGGTGGGGTAAGAGGACAGAGAGTATGGTGAGAGAAGGTATCGTATTCCAGGAAGAGCACTGAAGGAAGGGATTTGTAACAAGGTGACATTTGAGGGAGACCTTTATGAAATGAGGGAGCAAGCGATGCAGATGTATATCTGTCTCTGCTTCTCAGCTAGAATTGATGCCTCTTGAGGACAGAGACACATTAAATTTCTTTGACTTCTCTTCCCTTCCTCTTAGGGCTTTACATACAATAGGTGTTTAAAACTCTTTAATTGCTTTAAAAATTATTTCACTGATATCTTTACAATCACTAATATTTCTTTCTAGTGTATGACATAAATACAACTACTAACCTTATGAGACAGCACTATGAATCCTACCAGACCAGAGTGGTTTCCCAACTCTTCTACTTAGTCAAATACATATGAGAAATTTCATTTTTGGTGGTTTTTTTTGTTGTTGTTGTTGTTCAAAGCACATTACCAACTTTAATTACTTTTCATAACACTTCTGTGAGGTCATTATTCCCCACAGACAGATGAAGAAACCAAGACAGAAAGGTTATCAGTCACCTTCATTCACCATGAATCATCTGCTGAGTTGTTCCTCTATCCAATCTGTCATTTGAATTAATTGACCATTTCCAAATGAATGCTTGAGCAGTGCTTTAAGTGAATTTTGGCTTCTATTTTTTGTTTGGAAGCAAGGGAGACTGAATTTCTTTTAAGAGGAAATGCTCTATGAAGAGTTATTATTTATGAAGAGTTATGATTTCTGTGCACAGAAATCATATTAAAATATTCAAGACACAGGCCAGCACACACATATAAGTCTATAGCGTAACAGCCCACGTGGGTCATTTTATCCTCCGTTATTAACCTCACATTAAAAACAGAAGGAAACAACAATCGAACTAATACATTGAACTCCCTGAAAGATAGAACAGATCTGTGGTTTCCTGAGGTGGGAAGAGGAGGTGGGCCAGCAAGAAATCAGTTAATGGACACAAAGAATGATCATGTCTTACAATCATAAACACACAAATTATCCTAATTTGATCACCACACATTGCATGCAGGTATTTTTTTGTTTTGTTTTTGTTTTTGTACACAGGTCTTGATATTCAACTCTGTATCTCACAAATATGCACAATCGATTATGTTTCAATTAAAAAAAGAAAACTAAACTAAACTAAAACAACAAATGAATCATACACCAATCATAAAGCTTTAGGATCTGGAACAACCTCAGATCCCTTAGCTTTGGTTGGTGCCATTTTCATGAAACCTACTCAATTGCTGGGCCACACCCTCATTTATCCTTCTGTGTTCCTGTTGTGCTACTAGTCTATACCACACAATGTAGCACTGTACCACACTGTACTTACACTCATTTGTTTCTTTGATTTCTTGAGTTAAAAAACACAACAGTTACCAATGGCCCCTGTATTACATTGGGAATGGAGGAATGCCTTGTGGACCATGTATGTAAACATATCTTCCTGCTAACAAGACTGTAAACTCCAGGAGGGCTGAGTCTGAGACTTTTTTATTAAAGCATAATTGATTATACATATTTTGGGGGTACAACATCAACTACCATCACCTGTGTACAACATATATTGATCTAGTCAATATTATCAGCATATTCATTATTACTTATTCTTTATGACTCTTTTCCAATCTCTCCCCAACCCCCTCTCCCTCCCATCCAATAACCATAGATGACTTTTTCTCTCCTTCTGAAAGATTAATGTTTTCTCTGTTGATTTGTTGCCTAGATGATCTGTCAAATGCCGAGATAGGAGTGTTCACCATTATCGTACAGCAGATGCTTCTTCTATTACTCTGGAGTGGGCTTTGTGGAGAGATATGTTCTCTTCTTTTTGGTCTCCACTAGTGACTCTCCTTGTGTCAATGCAGTCAAGTGTCTGGTGGGCCACCTGCATGGTAGCTGTGGCTACTGCTGTGGTATCTAGCCACTTTTGCAGCAGCTATTGCTATGGCGGTGTCTGTGGTGGGCCAGGTGTGTGGAAGTGGTGTTTTTGGCATGCTCCTTGCCTGGATGTGGGTGGAGAGTTTGGCCCTTGACTCCATGCCTAAGGACTCTGGGCTGGTCCCATATGAGAAATTTCATAGAACAATATAACAAACCTACACTTACAAATGGGAGAGAAATTCATTTTGTGTGGTCTTCAAAATTGGATATGCAAACATCTGCAGCTATCAGTCAGATTACTGATTTATCAGCACTAGTTGAGGGACAAATCTCTGGCTGTTTTAGTAATCATGATCCTACCGAAACCTGCAGAAAACTACTGCAGGTGCAAGCCATGACACCTTTTTGAAAAGGCTTTGATCTGGCAAAACAAGGCTGTTTTTTTATCATTATACAATGTAGTTGATTTTCACGGCCCCTTACCAATCCCTCCCTTTCCTTCTTCCCTCTCCCTCTTTCCCACCCCCATTAACATCATATCTGTTCTCTTCTCTTAACAAGTTCAAGGAATTATTGTGATTGTTGTCTTTTTTCTATTTATTTGTTTATTTATTTGTTTGTTTGTTTATTTAGCTCCCGTATATAAATGAGAACATGAGGTATTTCTCTTTCTGTGCCTGGCTTATCTCACTTAACCTAATTTTCTCTAAGTTCATCCATGTTGCTGCGAATGGTAGTATTTCATTCTGTTTTATAGTATAGTAGTATTCCGTTGTGTAGCTATACCATATTTTCCTTACCCACTCATCCGATGATGGGTATTTAGGCTGATAACAACTCTTGGCTGTTGTAAATAGTGCTGCAATAAACATGGGAGTGTAGATATCCCTTCAACATGAAGATCTCCATTCCTTTGGGTATGTACCCAGCAGTGGGATAGCTGGGTCATATGGCAGTTCTATCTGAAGTTGTTCTGAGGAATCTCTATACCATTTTCCATAATGGCTGCACCATTTTACAGTCCCATCAACATTGTAGGAGGGCTTTTCTTTCTCCACATCCTCACCAGCATTTGTTATTCTCAATCTTTTGGATATTAGCCAGCCTAACTGGATAGAAATGATATCTCAATGTGGTTTTGATTTTCATTTCCCAAGTGCTGAGTGATGCTGAGCATTTATTCATGTGTCTGTTGGCCATTTGTATATCTTTCTTTGAAAAATGCCTCTTCAGCTCTTTTGCCCATTTTTTAATCTGGTTACTTGTTTTTTGCTGTTAAGCTGTTTGAGTTCCTTGTATATTCTGCATATTAATCCTTTGTTAAATGCATATTTTGCAAGTATTTTCTCCCACTCTCTTGGTTGTCTTTTTGCTCTGTAAATTGTTTCTTTTGCTGTGCAGAGCATCAGGGAAAAGAAAGAAATAAAGGGCATCTGGATTGGAAAAGATGAAGTCAAATCGTCCCTGTTTGCAGATGACATGATCCTATATATAGAATAGCCTAAAGACTTTACAAAATAACTCTTAGAGTTAATAAATGATTTTAGCAAAGCTGTAAGATACAAAATAAACTTGCCAAAATCACTAGCATTTTTATATTCTAACAATGAACTAGCAGAAAAAAAAATCAAGAAAGCTAGCCCATTTACAATAGTCACCAAAAAAATTAAATACCGGAATAAAGTTAACCAGTGAGGTGAAAAATCTCTATGATGAGAAGTACAAATCACTGCTGAGAGAAATTAAAGAGGACACAAGAAGATGGAAAGATACCCCATGCTCTTGGATTGGATGAATTAACGTTGCGAAAATATCCATACTATCCAAAGTGATCTACAGATTCAATGCAATCCCCATCAAAATACCAATGACATTCTTCACAGAAATGGAAAAAACAATCCTAACATATGTATGGAACAAAAAAAGACCCTGAATAGCCAAAGCAATCCTGAGCAGAAAAATAAAGCCAGAGGCATAACACTACCTGACTTTAAACTGTACTATGAAGCTATAGTAACCAAAACAGCATGGTACTGGCATAAAAACAGACACATAACCAATGGAACAGAATAGAGAACCCAGAAATCATCCCATACATCTACAGCCATCTGATCTTTGACAAAGGCACCAAGAGCACATACCAATGAAAAGACTGCCTCTTCAATAAATGGTGCTGGGAAAATTGGACATCCATATGTAAAAGAATGAAACTAGACCCATACAGCTTGCCATATACCAAAATCAACTCAAAATGGATTAAAGAATGAAATATATGTCCTGAAACTATAAAACTCCTAAAAGAAAACATAGGGGAAACACTTCAAGAAGTAGGCTCTATTTTATTCATACAGCAACCACTTCCTGTGAACCTACTATGTGCCAGACACTGGGGATATAATGCAGAAGAGAGTCCTTGCCCTCAAAGATATTATTTTCTGATGCACTTCAGATGAAACATATTCTCTGGAAGGGTTGATTCTTAAGGGCTAGGAACCACTGCCACCCAGCATTGTCTGAGGAAATAAAGGACATTCAGAGTGGAAAATACCAGAGAAAGAAAGTTTTCAGTGTTCCACTGTCCCAAAGGACAGCAGTTTCCTTGGGTTAGCAATTCCAACCCAAGTGTCTCTTTGGAGACAAGGACAAAGATATGAGGAACTGAGCCCCTCACTGAGCTGGGACTCACAAAAGCAGACATACGCACACAAAAGCAGACACACACACAGACAGATACATATTAGGGGACAATATAGCTGTGCCCACTGTTATAACTCCCATCTGGGAACTTACTCCACTTCTTCCACTGCTGAGCTTTCTTGGCCAGATGTTGCATGATGTGCAGGTGGCTGTGGGTCATTGACCTCTGGATAGGCTGTTAAGAGACCTCTTATCTCAGAAAAATCAAGAAGCACATGGGTGCAGAGGAAAAATAGCCATGCAATAATTCTGACATATTCAAATCATTAGTTTGAGTAACTCCTTATTTAACACTGAAAGAAGAGCAAATCTATCATTATCTGTGCTTGCTCTGTTTTACACTGGCTCTTACATTTCTCAGATCACCCCTATGTTAGAACGGTTAGGGCTGGGGCTGATCTCCTGTTGTTTTTAGAACCTCCATGGTTTGAGGGAGGACTATTTAATTGAACATATTTTCCATCTCATTTTTCCTTTTTGCCCTTTGTTTGAATGTTTTGTTGAGGCATCCACATTTTTTTTTTAGTGGCTTCCCAACTTGACACTTCACTAGTACAAATCTGTCAGGTTGCTATCTCATCTTCCCACAGTCATGTGCCTTTCCTGTCCAGTTCTGATGGGGAATCTGACACATACTGTGATCATGCTGTAATTTTGACAAGGGAAATCAAGCTGAAAAGAACATTGTCTCCACACAAATAGCTTGGAATTTCTCCCCCTCTTCCATCTATAAAACAAATGGTTATGCCAACTTGAGGTGAAAAGCCATGAAGAGAATGACACATTATTCTGTCAGCTAAAGAAATAGAAACTTATACTCTTCCTGTACAGGATAGTGAGTCTTTGGGCACACAAAAAGATATTTCCTGTTATAGGATATATATTTACACTTTCTTAAAAAATAATTATACTCTTTCATTGTTTTCTTACTAAACAATAGAAAGTGTATAATATTCTTATACATCCAGCAAACTGAAAATCTGGGACTGGAAGAAAAGAATTGTTGCTGAGTTTAGAATTTATGATCTCAAAAGAAAAGTAAACAGAGTGAGCAAAGGAAATCAATAAAATTTAAAAACAGATTGGACAATATGTTATTTGCTTTTCTCCGTCAGGTTCATAATTTTACAATCTGGTCAATGATCCCTTTTACCTACAACAATCATTTTAACATGGACATACAGAGAACTTGGAATTATTTGCTGTAGCTGTGGGGGAAAAACAGAATTTATCTTAATGTTTGCTTCTTCATAACATTTTCCAAACAAAACTGTAATAGCTGCTTTTTATCCCTGATACAGCATAGCTTTTTGTCCATACTCAGTACCACCTTGGAAGACTAGTTAGACTATACTTAATGATTTTTTGCAAAGAATGACGGAGTTCAAATGTGTCAACTCTTCATTTTTATCATTATAAAATCACAGTTTGTTCAGCTTGTTTGCCTCACAGTTACAGAGCCCTCTGTTTATACATCATTCTCTTTATCAAGGGCTTTGTACTCCCTTTATTTTATAAAGGAGTATAAAGTGAATATGCCTGTTTTACCATTTTCGGACTGGAAGCCAGCAAATGTGAATTTTGAACTGGTATTTTTTATTATAAAATACACAATTGCATTTTCCTAAAGGAATATTATACTTGTTTATTATTGCTTTTCAATTAAACAGAAAGTATAAAATATTCTTATAAAAGAACTTTTATTAAACAGAAAGTGACCAAATAATGTGCAAAATAAGAGTGTGCTTAAAACAAATATTGCAATGACAAAGAAAAGTTCAGGTAAATGGTCTATAAAAAGAGCCTTACTAGGAAAGACTTTAGTGGTAAACTAGAAACTACCCTCTAGTAATACTGGAAAGAACGGCAAAGTGACAGGAGTATAGGATTTAAAGAGAAAAAACATTAGTTATAGGGTTTTTTTTTTTTTACTAGAAACATGACCTGAGTTAGTTATTCAAGTTGCCTCAACCTGGTATCTCATCTGTAAAAGTCTGTATGTACCCCACAAGGGTAAAATAAAGTGAGAGAATGAATATTAAAATGTTTATAAACTTGTAAATCATCATAAACAGGCAAGTCACTAATTCTTTTTCTGGTATTAAAAACTAAATACCTTACAACCAGAAACATAAAATAAATAGAGAAACTTTCAATTCTCTCTGGAATTGTTCAAAGTTCAGATTTCAAAAAGCAATATCCTCATTAAGTCTACTAAGGACATTGCTTTCTCCAATATTTCAAAAAATGCTACTGCCATTTGCTTTGATTTTAGGAATAACTTCTCTCCCCACTTGCCCTGCACTAAAACTTTCTCTACTCTTGAGTACTTTTCTAAGAATCATGTAGCCCATTACACTATAACGCATGAAAAGGTTTTTTTTTTTTTTAATCCTTACCTTTTGAAGCAGGAGAAATATTTTTCATATTAGGTTTTGTCTGCAGAGGATCTCCTTTTAGGCAGAAGGAAGATGCCAAGACACTTCTAATTGCAGCAGACTGAGGCTGTTATTTACTTCTTCCTGTCTTCTGTAGTATAGGCTTCAAATGTGTGATTCGAATGTTTGCCAAAGTATTAATCACTAAGCCATAGTTAATAAAATTGACAATAATGATAATTAACCCCAGTAGTCTATTAGAAGCCTGGGTTCCATAAATAGAAAACCAGAAAAAGAATAGAAAAAATACTCCTCTAATATTTGTGTATTCACATAGTATTTCAAAGAATAAATATAAGTAATCAAAACAAAAAGTTAAGAAAAAATGTTCTGGAGAATGCCCTTTTCACCTTTCATTTTATGAACTGTAACTATTGCCAGTGCTCTAGCTATCTCTCCAGTAAAGAGCAACTTAAGTTTAATGTGAGCCATATGAAAAGCCTATACCTATTTTTCAAAAATCAATTTTATTAATAGCTACTTGATTTACCTTTAGCTCAAGCCAAAAAAAAAAAAAAAAAAGCATTCTACTTTGCAACTTCTTTTTCTACTTGAGATGTTATTTTTTGTTTCCATCTTATTTCTCATTAAATTGCATCTATTTATCTCCCTTGCCCCATCTTCCCTCTGTACACAGTACATTGACAATTAGACTATTTGTCATTCTTACTCAAGACTACAGAAACCTACCTACTTTGTAAAGATTTTAAGAGACCTTCAAGAATAAAGCTTGGCAGAAATCTCCTTTCTCCATATTTGCACCTTACAATCTATTGTTTATTATTGTGCTTGCTCTCCCAGAACATTATTCTTTATGTACTGCTGTGAGCAATATACATAGTCCAAACTCATTATCTTTTTCTTTTTGTTGAACTAAACCTAAAACCCAAGAGAAGACTGTCATTTTCCGTACTGCGGATCATGCTGGCAGAAGACCAAGTACCCAACTTCTGAGCTTAAAATGTCTAGGTACATGTCATTCATGTTGTATTAGTCCGTTTTGTGTTGCTATAACAGAAATACCTGAGACTGGTAAATTATAAAAGAAAGGTTTATTTGGCTTATGATTCTGGGACAGCTGCATCTGGCATGGGCCTCAGGCTGCTTCTATTCATGGCGGAAAGCAGCAGGCAGCCCGCGGGTACAAGCAGATCACATGGCGAGAGGAAGCAAGAGAGAGAGGAAGCAAGAGGGGCCAGGGTCCTATAAACAATGAGATCTGGCGGGAACTAATAGAGCGAAAACTCACTCACTACCCCTCCTCCCCCAGGGAGAGCATTAATCCATTCATGAGGGATCTGCCCCCATGACTCAGTCAGTTTCCAACACTGCCACATTGGGGATCAAATTTCCACGTGAGTTTTGGAGGGGACAGCACATCCAAACTCCATCACATGTCCATTGATACATAAACCTCTCTTGTTTTTTTACCACTCCAGGATCCTAGTGTCTGAATGAGTTGTCCTAGAAAGAAAATAATAAATGAAACATCAGACAAACTGCTTTCCAGCTCTCTTGGCTCATACTAATCTTTATTGTTCCAGACACTCTCAATATATATCAACAGAATCAGATTCAAGACACAGAGCTCTCCGTAATTTTAACCATAAAGAACACTTTCTCCCTTTCACTATTTCTAAAAGTAACAAGTTTCTCTTCTAAGGTTCTTTTATTTATTATTGAGGGAAGCACAGAGTTGTAATTATCTTTTCCAAATCATGAAATGTATACCGTCCAACAGTTTGAAAAATAAGAAAATAGAAATATAGTTCACAAGGTAGAAGGGCTAAAAGAAAATCAATTCTAACACAGAGTGGGTGTCATTTTAATCATTCTGCTTTACTCAGCTACTAATCAAAATCACTGCAACTCTATTTTACTTATCAAGTTAAACAATCTTCTAAATAGCATTTTGAATGAGGAATTTTGCTACATTTTTTTTAGTGGAAATAAGCTATGGTTCAATTTAAGGAAAACAGTCATGATAGAGCTGATATAGTTGCCAAGAATTGTCTGTTATGTATAAAATTAACTTTTAGGAAAAGATTTAAGATCTTTTAAAGACATTTATCAGCCCAGACTCAATAGTGAGTTTAGGAAATGAATGTTATAAATAAAAGTATTTCCATAAAAGTAAAATTTGTTGCCCCTCAGAAAAAGTTACTACTATGTGTATAGCATGCTCTTCCTGGAACAGAACCCAGCAAAAATAGGGCTTTTTGAATACTAATGTCTGTCATCACAGTTTTTTAGAAAAAAAGCAAATGAGCCTGAAGTACAACCCAGGCAAAAAAGGAACATAATTATAATTTCTTTCCATGAAGTAAGTTCAACACAAACTGAGAGAGATTACTGGCCAATTAAATACCAGAGACCAAGCCAGATTAAATAAGCCAAAACTGACATGAAATTGACAGCAAACTCTGTTGCACCTGTATTCGTCTTTTAGATATTTTTGTTTAAATGCATTGTACTGAATTTCTTCAACAAAGAAGAACCATCTGAAAGACTCATGGAAAAGGATTGTACCAAGGACAGAGCAAGAGGGTCACCTAGAAGGATACATCACTCTTCTCTCCCACAAAGACAGACAATACATGGAATATGCAACTATATTTGCATGAAAAAGGCAAAAAGAGAAATCTGGAACACATCAAAATAGCAGTGGAGTTACTGGTGAGTACAGAAACTCAGGATAGCCAAATACAGTACAGAAGAAAATTCCTGGCCACCACCACTACTTCTGCAAATGGGAAGTAGCAAGGGCCCAGGTGGAGTCTCTGCCTGAAGGAAAGAAGTAAGGGGGCACAGTCCAGTGAGCCAATGGCTCAACCCGCAAGGGAATTTGCACTGCCCCTGTAGTCCTGCACCCAGTGCTGGAAGCTATTCACAGAGCCTATGAAACTGCATTTACCTGGGGAAGGGACATGCGTGGAGCTGCCCCCATCCCCAGTTCACTGTATTAATCAATTGCAGTTTGGAATTGGTCCCAACACCTGAGGGCATTATTTAAGTTTGTCCTGGCAGCAGTTCCACACCCCAGAGGCCACATCATTGCACCAGGTTGCCTATACCATGGTATTTTGTGCCCTGGAAACAAGCAATCCAATGTAGCAAGTGTGCTACCTTCAGGACGGAGGGAGTCAGTACTCACACTTTACAGAGCCAGAAAGCGCCCTAATCATAGCTTCTATCCACTGCCAGCAACTCCTCCTTCTTTAGTGAAAGGCCTTTGCAATTCTTATATCAACGAGGAAGTGCTGGAGAACTCTTGCACCTCTCTCAGGCACAGACCAATGCCTGCAACACCAGTGAGCCCACCCAAGGCTGCCCACCCCAGAAGGAGGTCTTCAGAGAAATCCAGTATCTCTCTTGGGCCCACAGAAACTCACCCACAGCCCCAACAACCTCTTGCAGGACATCTCCTCAGTCCAGCTGAGGAGCTCAAGAACATCCCAGTACCTCTCAGAGTCACAGGGGCCTTACCACAATCACAATAGCCCTTCTCAGAGTGGCCACTCCAACTAAATAGATACAGAGGGCCCCAGCATCCCTCTTGGGGATAAAGAGTCCTACTCAAAACTGCTAACACCTTTCCCAGAGTAGCCCACTTCTACAGTACTGCTGCAGAGCAACTCAGTGCCTCTTCTAAAGGTATGGGGCCTCACACACAAATCTAGTGACCTCACTCGGTGTCACTTACTTCAATAGTGAAGTTCTAGAGTACCCCAACATTGCCTCTGAGGGTACAGGACTCTGTTCAGAGCCCCAGTGACACCACCGAGTCACCCACTCTAGCTGAGAGGCTGCTAAGCACTTTATTGTACCCCTCAAGGTGTAAAGTCCTAATCCCAATCCTCATAAACCCTGTCCAGAGTCATCCATTCATGCTGAGGAGCTTCAGAACACCCAAGTGCACCTATCAGGGTCATGGGACACTAGCTGGGGTGCCAACCAGCCACCCAGGGTCACCCACAGAGTGACAAGGCACCCAGGCACTTCTTCCAATAGCACAAGATCTCACCCACAACCTCAGTGACCCAACACAGTGTCACTCACTCCAGCCTAGGCCACAGAGGCACTCACAGAGAACTCTGATTTTCAGTACAGTCTAAGTGACCACATGGAGACTACACTGCTGCATCTACCCAGAACCAAAACTAAATCATACTACCCAACAGTCAACATAAAACATATCTATAGGAGGGAGTCTCTGTCCTCAAAAGCCCCTGCAGAATATTAGAAGAAGCAACTGCTCTACCAGATGGCTAGATGCCAATGTAGGGTTACTATAAATTTGAAAAAAACATAAAAATATGACACTTCCAAATGAATACAATAATTCTCTCATACTAGATTCCAGATATCAGGAAACCTTTGAAATGACTGAAAAGGAATTCCAAGCAACAGTCTTAAGGAAACTTTTATATCAATGAGATATAAGAAAACTCAGAAAGATGACACAAGGAGATGAAAAAAACAATCCAGGCTCTGAAGGAGAAATTGTACAAAGAGATAGCTCTAAAAAGAATGTAGCAGATTCATGGAATTAAAAGATTCATTCAACAAAATAAAAAATACAACCTAGAGCTTAAGCAACAGGCTAGAGGAAGGAGAAAAAAGAATTTTTTATCTCAAAGATAGTCTTTTTTAAATAACTCAGGTGGACCAAAAAAAAGGAAAAAAGAATTTTAAAAAATGAAGAAAGCCTATAAGAGCTATCAGACAATTCTAAGGATACAAACATCTGAATTATGGGTGTTACAGAAGGGGAGGAGAAAGAAAAAGGCATTGAAAACTGATTAAATGAAATAATGGCAAAAACTTCCCAAGCATTGTAAGAGATACAGAATTATAGATGCGAGAGGCTCAAATATCTCCAAACGTATTCAATCCAAAAAGGTCCTCTCTGAGACCATTGTAGTCAAACTGTCAAAAGTCAAAGACAAAGAGAGAATCATAAAAACAGCAAGAGAAAAGTGTCAAGTCACCTATAAGGGAGTCCTATCAGACTAACAGCAAATTTCTCAACAGAAACCTTACAGACCAGAAAAGAATGGGATGATATATTCAAAGCACTCAAAGAAAAAAAGTGCCAGCCAAGAATACTGTGCTTTCAGATATGAAGGTGAAATAGTGTATTTTCCATAAAAACAAAAACTATGGGAGTTTACCACCACAAGACCAGCTGTATAAAAATCCACAAGGGAGACCTACATCTGGAATCCAAAAAATTATAATCATCATCATGAATACACAAGAAAAAAATGAAACCCATTGGTAGAGCAGACATGTAAAAGAGAAAGAGAAAGAAACTGTATCTTACCACTGCAAAAAACCAACAAACTTTAAAAACAATAAGAGGGGGAAAAAAAGATCAAAAGATATATAAGACAGCCACAAAAATATCAATAACATGTCAGGAGTAAGACAATACCTTTCGATAACAACCCTAAATGTAAATGGAAGGAATTCTCCACTCAAGAGAGATACACTGGCTGAATGGATTAGAAAACTAGGTCCAACTATATGCTGTCTGTAAGAAACTCATTTCACCTGTAAAGACTCACACAGATGAATAGTGAAGGGATGGAAAGACACATACCACACAAATGGAAACCAAAAATGAGCAGGAGTAGCTATTCTTATAATGGATAAAATAGACTTTAAACCAAATTAAGAAGGAAATCAAAAAATTTCTTAAAACAAGTGAAAATAAAAGCATATCAGAGCAAAACCTATAGGATAACTGCAAAGCAGCAGTAAGAGGGAAGTTTATTGCAATAAATGTCTACATCAAAAGAATAGAAAGACTTCAAATAAATTATCTATTGTTACACCTCAAAGAACTAGAAAAACAAGAATATTCTAATCCAAAAATTAGTAGACAAAAATAAGTAATAAAGATTAGAGCAAAACTAAATGAAATGGAGATGAAAAAAAGATACAGAAGATCAATGAAACAAAAATTTTGGTTTTTTTAGAGATAAGCAAAAGAGACAAACCATTAGCTAGACTAACTGAAGAAAGAAGAGAGAAGACTTAAATAACAAAAGTCAGAAATGAAAAAGGAGACATTACAACCAATACCACAGAAATACAAAGAATCATTAGAGACTGTTATGAACAACTAACTATGTGCCAACAAATTTGAAAATCTAGAGGAAATGTATAAATTTCTGGTCACATACAAACTACCAAGACTGAACCCAGAAGAAACACAATACTTGAACGGACCAATAACAAGCAAGATTGAAACAGTAATCAGCAGTCTCCCGACAAAGAAAAGCCCAGGACTGGACAGCATTACTGCTGAACTCTATGACACCTTTAAAGGAAAGTTAATGTCAATATTTTTAAACTATTCCAAAAATGGAAACAGAGGCCATTCTCCCAAACTCGTTCTGTGAGGCCAGCATCATCCTATACCAAATTCAGACAAAGACACAACAAAAAAGAAAACTACAGGCCAACATCCTTAATGAACGTAGATGCAAAAATTCTAAACAAATTAGCAAGCAGAATTCAACAGCACATCAAAAAGATTCTATACCATGATCAAGTGGGATTCATCCTAGGAGTGTAATGATGATTTAATAAATCAATAAATGTGATACACCACATTAACAAAATCAAGGACAAAACCATATGATTATCTCAATAGACATAATAAAAGCATTTAACAAAATTCAACATCCCATCATGGTAAAGACTTTCAGCAAATTAAGTATTGAAGGAAAGTATCTCAAAACAATAAAAGCCACATACAACAAACCCACCACCAATATCATCTTAAATGGGGAAAAGCTGAAATCTTTTCCCTTAAGAACAGGAACCAGACAAGGATGCCCACTCTCACCACTCCTATTTAACGTAGTATTGCAAGTACTAGCCAGAGCAATCAGGCAGACTAATAAGATTCCAGCATTTAATTATTTCTCTATTATTTAACATTTTATAATAAATCATTTCAAACATATACAAAACTAGAAAAACTGTGATGAACCTCCAGATACCCATTACCATGATTCAATAATTATCAACTTATATCCAGTCTTGCTTCATATCTCCACCTACTCTTCCAGACACAAATTATTTTAAAGAAAATATCAGCATCATATAATTTTATCATAAACATTTCAGTGTGTATCTCATGCTGATAAAGACTCTTTAAAGCAATAATTACAATAGTACCACACCTAAAATCAATAATTTAAAAAATAAACCAGTAAATTCTGGTTATGGCAGCATATAGACATTAGCAAGTACTCTTTTTGCAACAACAACAAAAACAAGTACGAAACTGAACAAAATTATCAAAAACAACAATTTTTGGCTTTGGAAATGAACTACACAACTAATTGATTTTAAAATTGCTAGAGCTTTAGATATTAAGAAAAGCAGGAATCTGTCTTCTTGGCTGGAGCTTCTCCCATCCTCTTCCTTGGAACTTGGTCATGGAGAACTGCGGCTTTCTAGCATGGGTCTGGCCATAAAAAGCAGCATACTTGCTGCAAGGGAGAGGGGAACTAGATTCGGAGCCCAAGCTCTGCCAAATGAATGTGGTAAATTTGGTAGGAAATGAAAGGGGAAAACCCACAGCCTTGCTAGGTGAGGTTGCAGGCTCAGGAAATCCTGAAAATGAGGGAGCCATGGAAGAGCTGGGATAAGCTCCTCGCACATCCCTGACAGACTGGAAACTGTATACAAATATGGGGAGATCCCAGAGAGGTCAGGGAAAATGCAAAAGCCAAGAGAGTCTTACGAACTGAGGAAAAAGTTTAATGCACTTAAAAGCCCACACAGAGTGATCTACAGAGTGTGAAAGTCTTAATGAAATGAGGTATTTAAACACAATCTACCCTAATTGTTGGTTGAATACTTGGTTATGCAGACAGAAGGGTGGACCATAGGAAACCAGGCTAAAATATAAATTAGATTTTTAAAAAATTGAGCAAAGACATCAGCAACTACTGCAAGAGAAACAGATTCCAAAGATTAAGTCTAGGTAAGTTTCAGAAAGAAAGAAAGAAAGAAAGAGAAAGAGAGAGACAGGGACAGAGAAGGAGAGAGAGAGAAAGATAGAAAAGAAATATAGAAAAGAAAGATAAAATGAAAAAAAGAAAAGAAAAAGAAATATCATCCCAGTAAAATAAAAACAGAATCCAGATTGCTACAATATATTATCTAATGTGTCTAGTATTTAACCAGACACTATGAGATATACAAAGGAACAGAAAAGAAAGCAGCTAATAAAAACTGACTCTGCATGGGCCCAGAAGTTGAATTTAGCAAACACTCCAGTAGTCATTATCAATATGTTGAAATAATTAAAGAAAATTAAATTGTGATGACAATTGCTGAACAAATAGGAAATCTCAATAGAGAATGAAAAAAAATCAAATAGAAATTTTGGAGATGAAAAGCATGATAACTGAAAGGAAAATTCAGTAAATGGGCTCAGCAGCAGTTGCCAGAAAAAAAGAATCAGTAAACTGAAAATAGAGCCCTGCAAGTTATCCAATTCAAAGAACAGAGGAACAAAGGTTTTTTAAAAAAATGAACAGACTTTCATAATCCTGTGGGACATCAACAAATGTACCAACATATGGATAAAATCCTAGAAGGAGAGAAGAGAGAGAAAGGGGTAGAAATAATGCCAAAAAATTCCCAAATTTGATGAAAAATATTAATGTATATATCCAAAACTCAACAAATGACTAAAAGAGAGATCAAGTGTCCTCAACACAAAGAAATGATTACCTTTCATAATGATGAGTATGCCAATGATCCTGACTTGATCACTCATTTTACACTCTATCACAAATACATATAATCAATTATGTTTCAGTAAAATAAAATAAAATAAAATAAAGGCACTGTACTGAGTAATACATTGGAACAGCCTGTGTCTATTTTTGCCTTAAGTCTCAGAAAGGTAAAATGAAACAATTCAATTGTATGCTCATTCAACATCTTTCTTTCTGCTTTGATATCTAGCATAATTCTGACTCATTATTATGTAATAAATATACTGTATTTGCCTTCTAAATTAACTATCAAGTAGTATGAATTTTCTACAGGGAGGTATAACTAGCACTTAACCCTTTTTTTGTAAAACTGATTGTTTATGGTTAATTTTTCCTTAGTGCATTTCCTGTGGGTGAAGCACCATGCTAACCACTTTACTTATACTTTTTCAGTTCACTTCTCCCAATAACCTTATGTGATGGGTAGTACCACTGAGGACATTAAAAGCTAGAGAGGCTGAATGACCCAAGGTTGATAAGCTTCAGAACTAGGATTTAAACCCATTTTTTTCTTACTCTGTATAAGTTTTGGCAACAAAGTTTAGGCAGACTAAAGCAGAGACCAAATAAAAATTTTAGACAAATTCAATGCAACAGAGTTTAACTGAGCAAAACAATTTGTGAATCAGGCAACAACCAGAACCAGAATAGGTTCAACAGGACTCCACAGCTGCCAAGTGTTCAGATAAGATTTGTAGACAGAAAAAGAAAGTGACGTATAAAAATGGGAGTGGTACTGACTGCAACAGCAGATTGGTTACAGATGGGCTTTTGCCTTATTTGAATCTGTGGAGAACAGATGACTGCCTGTAATTGGCTGAGACTCAGCTACTTGCTACAAGAGTAGGTTACAGTCTGTTTACACATCAGGTTAGGTTACAGTTCACTATGTCCAGACAAATCTTTAGGCCAAACTTAATTTAACAGCAATACCTGGAAAAGCAAACAAGGACACTAGAGTATTAAGGAGGGGAAAAAAATGGTTGGATGAGGGTTTTCTTTAGTATCCTTATGCCTCCTTTATGCAACACCACCTTCTATCAAAAGAAGGTTATCCACTATCAATTGCCCCACTGATTCTGTATGACAAACCACTCCTTAAAACAATAGGTATTTATTTAGCTTATGAGTTTGCACGTCAACAATTTAGATGCGGTAGGGCTGGGCAATTCTTCCACTGTGGACTGGGCTTACTCATGTGTTTGGTGGTCTGCTGACTGCTGGCCAGGGCAGCAAGGTGTTGGAGCCATGTGCTTTTCTCATTCCTCATGAGGCTGAGCTGATGAACACAGAGAAACAAGCAAGGGTAAGTCCGAGTGCGCAAGCACTCTTCAAGCCTCTGCTCATGTCATATCTGCTAATATCCCATTAAACAAAGCAAGTCACATGGCTGATACAGAGTTAGAGTGAAAGGGCACAATAAAGCTACATGGCAAAGTGTTTGAGTACATGAGGGTTGAAGAATTGGGTCCATTAGTGAAATCAATATATCGGAACCTATAGCTTTTGATCTTATTTCTCAAGGCTCCTTTGACATTTTAAGGCTATGAATCCACAAGAACAGCAGTCTGTGATAAATATAGTGTACTCACATAATATGACTATCCAGTACTGCTAGGGCTCCATCATCAAAGTAGCATGTATTACTTTGCTACTTAAAGGTGGCAACTAGACCAGCAATATTAACATCTTCCAAAACCTTGTCAGAAATTCAGAATCTTCAGCCATAACCCAAACCTTCAGAATTGTAACATACACTTTACCAGGATCCCCAGGTGACTTGTATTAACATCAGTATTTGAAAAACTACTGGCTATTATATTTACAATTTTGTCCTCAGTTGTGTTTAATGAGGAAAAAAACTAATATAATTAGAAGGATTTTTAACTGTAAGAATGGAAACAAGAGAGGGGTTCATCTCTCCAAAAAACTAAAGTAAAAAAAAAAATTTATTTTTTGAGGCTTTTGGAGCATCATGGTTTTCTTTCATCAAGCATGTTGTATTTTGGTGAAGTTTGGCAAAACTTATTCTTCCCTTTATGCAACTCGAGGTGAAATGACTTAATTAGTTTTCTAAACCCAGATGATATACAAACTGAAACAGACATGGACCTTGCTCAGAAGCTGATATTTCCTTCTCTCTGTCCATACAGGAGGATTCAAACAAAATCTGATAGAGATGGGTCACAGGCTGAGATAATTCTGACCAAATGGGTTAAGACACAGTGAGAATGTGAGTCTTTGCCAGTTTGTTGTTTTCTCTTTGTTATGAAGTCTCCATGTACCTTAGACACATTTCACCTACTTTGCCAGAAGTGTTGTTCATGCCTGGCTGCATTACTGTTCAACCTTTTAAGAAAACCTATTGTTGCACTTGGCATTCTGTATTATAATTGCAGTCATGTGTCACTTAATGAAGGGGATACACTCTGACAAATGCATTGTTAGGTGACTTTGCCATTTTTCCAAAGAAGACATACAAATAACCAACAGGTATATGAAAAAAATGCTGAACATCAGTAGCCTTCAGGGAAATGAAAATCCAGACTACAATGAGATATCACCTCACATCTGTCAGGATAGTTATTATCAAAAAACAAAACAAAAAAAGACAAGTGTTAGCAAGGATGTGGAGAAACTGGAACACTTGCACACTGTTGGTGGAAACACAAAATGCTACCACCACTATAAAAAACAATATCAAGTTTCCTCAAAAAATTAAAAATAGAACTAGCATATGATCCAGCAATCTCTCTTCTGGGTATTTATTCAAAAGAACTGAAATCGAGATTTCAAAGAGATAGCACTCTCATGTTTATTGCAGCACTATTCCACAATAGCCAAAATATGAAAAAAACCTAAATGTCCATCAATAGATAAATAAATAAATACTTACAATAAAATACCATTCAGCCTTTAAAAAGACAGAAATTCTGCAGTATGTGACAACAGGATGAACATTGGGTACACTACGCAAAGTGCAACGTCAGTCACAGAAAGACAACTATGGCATGATTCCACTTATGTGAGTTATCTAAAATAGTCAAATTCATAGAATCAAAGAGTGTAATGGTGGTTATCAGGAGCTGGGTTGAGGGACAAATGCATAATTACTAATCAATGGCCAATAAAGTTTTAGTTAACAAAGATGAATATGCTCTAGAGACCTGCTGTACACCATTGTACCTATAATCAACAACAAAGTACTGGACACTTAAAAAAAGAAAAGAAAAGAAAACTATGGGCCGATGGAACATATGAGAAGGTAAAAAACGCATAAAGGTAAAGATAAATTGTTTATCCTGAAAACTCTTCCCAAACCCCCCAAATTTTGCCAAGAAACAGGGAGTGGAGAATTGAGTTGGTAAAGAGAGACTATTAACACAGTGACTCAAGCCCTTCCCAGTTGAAACACTGATCACGTCAAGAAAATTAATGCCTCGGTGTCAAGAAATATGAAAGTTGTGGGGTATGCTAGCCAGAGGAGAATTCAATTTAATTTAAACTTTAGTCCAGACATAGTTCAGCTCAACTCTTGGAAGAATATGAATGGTCAGCATAGACTCCGAAAAGGAAGAGGAGAGAGAGAATTATGGAGAAAATATTTGATGAAATAAATGTTAATTTTCTTCCATTTTGATAGCGAAAGAATCAACCCACAAACACAAGATCAGCAAAACGCAGGGAGGATAAACTGAAAGAAAATCATACCTATTTTACAACATAGTCAAATATTTGAAAACAAAAGGTAAAGAAGAAATTTTAAACAGCAGCCAGAGGGGAGAAAAAAGACATTTGATAGAGCAGCCGATACTAAGAAAGACAGCTAACTTATCAGGAATTGTAGAATCAAGAACACAATTGAATTTTTTTAATGTTAAAAAAACCAAATCTCAATCTAAAATAATGTATTTATCAAAAAATATTCTTCACAAATGAAGAATATATGTGTAATTGTCCCAGAAAAGGGAGAAAGATAGAAAAAAAATTTTAAGAAACAATAGCTGAAAATTTGTCAAATTTGATGCAAGTTATAAACTCTCAGAATAAAAGATTCTCAATGAACCTCAAGAAGAGGAAATATGAAGAAATTCACACTAAATCACATCATGTATCAAATTTTTGAGCAGTTGTGAAATAGAAAACCTAGGGAAATATTTTTGTGGCCTTGGGTTAGGCAAAGATATCTTTATATAAGACACAAGAATCACAAACCGTAAAGAAAAAAAAATCGACTCTATCAACATTTAAAATGCTTCCTACTCCAAAGACAATGTTAAGAAAATGAAAAGGCAAACCAGTCTGAGAGAAATATTCACAATGTGTGTATCTGATAAAGAAGTTGTATCCAAAATATATAATGATATATAAATCAGTCATAATCTAATTTTTAAAAAGCAAAAGACTTGACATTTCACCAAAGAATATATACAAATGACCAATAAGCATATGAAAAGATATTAGTCATTAGGGAAATGCAAGTTAAAACTATACTGAAATCCACTAGAAAGGCTGAAATTGAAGAGGCCAAGAGATTGGCAAAGATGTGGAACAACTGGGACCCTCATGCAACCACCTTGGCAAGCAGTTCAGCAGTTTTTTATAAAGGTTAACTTATACCTACTCCATGACCCAGCAGTTCCACTCTGAGTATATACCCAAGAGAAAAGAAAACATACATCCGGAAAATAACATGTACAGGAATGCTTATATTAGCTTTATTCATAGTAGCCCAAACTGGAAATAACCCAAATATCCATTAACAGGAGAACAGATAAACAAACTTTGATGTATTCAAACTGTGAAATATTCCTCAGCAATAGAAAGGAATGATACACAAAACATAGATGTATCTCACTGACATTATGTTAGAGAAGGGAGACAAATACAAAAAAAAAAAAAAGACATACTGTGTGATCCCATTTATCTAAAATTCAATGACAGGAAAAATGAATCAATGGTTATAGAAATCAGAATAATGGTTGCCTGCGCGGTGGTGGAGGCAGAGGATGGTGCGGATTAACAGGAGAAGAGCAAGAGGGAACTTTCTACAGTGAGGGTAAGTTTTTGTGTCTTAATTTGGGTATTGGTTGCACAGGTGTATATATTTGTCAAAATGTATTGAACTTTAGATCTGTGCATTTATTGCTTATACATCAAACATCAATAAAGAGGTGTGTATTACTTCACTGTTTTCAAATCGTATTCCCATATATCATCTCATTTGCAACAACCCTGTGGGAAAGGCAGGGTAGCTATTATCATGGACTTTATGGATGAGGACATTAAAGCTCAAAGAGAAGTGACTTGCTAAAGTCTCCTGAGCACCTTAGATCTTCTACCACTATTTCATTTTCTTTACATTGCCTTCTCATTTGTCCTTGCAGCATGTGGAAACAGTATTGAAATAGAAAAGAGTTAATGAAGTTAAAAGTTCTGAGAACTTTTGTGCTGGGATAGCATTATTTGAATACTAAACATTAGTTTTGCATGTCAAATATACTCATTAGTCTCTTGACCACTGTTCTAGAGAATGGAGAAGCTTTCCAAAGAGGGAACTAGAGAAGACCATAGAAAAAGGAGACTATTATTGCTAGGAGAGCAGGCTACCTTTTTCTTGGAGTTATTCTTTGCTGCTCAGAATCATGGGGGAAAGATGAACTTTTTAAATCAGCGCTAAGAAACTAGAGGGAAGCTGGTGAGTCCTACATCAGAGCCAACCTGAAGAGATATTGAAGAAAAGACAGTGGGAGCCGTGGGTCAGGCTAGTTGGTATGACTGGTGATTTTAATAGCCTAGGTGTCAGCAAAAAAGCAAAGGAGATAGACCTGGGATTGTGCACTGGTTGCCAGAGGTCAGGACAGGGCTCTTCCCAGGACATTTTCTCCAGGCTCACAGGCTGCTTCCAAACACCAATATCCATTCCTAGTCCTCTGGCTGACCCTTGGACCCACACCCTTGCAGCTAAGGGAATAATTTATTTGCTGGAGCTGACACGTATATGAAATTGACTATGTGCCTGAAACAAGCTAAGTTGTCCCTTACAAGGAGGATTGATGATTAAATAAGAAGGCATCCTTGTGATATTTATCACAATGAGGTTTACGTGTGCCCATGAAATACTCCTGTATACTGTTCACCCATGTTATTGTTTTGATTCTGTTCAATAATATCTAACTTAGAGCTGACTAGAAAAAAGACACGTATACCAGGAGGAGCAAAGTATGAAGACAGGTGGTTCACGGGATAACTGAAAGATAGAAATAAATTAGCCTAGTGGCTCTCTACCCTGGCTGCACACTAGAGTTGTTTATTTTAATAAAATATCACATGCCCAGGTTCCACTGCCCAGAGAGTTTCATTTAACTGTCTTGAGAGGAGGGAGAACCGTGAGCAGCATGGATTGTTATAAAAGCTCCGCAAGTGAGTCTGATGTTCAGTCCAGAGTCGAGAACTACTGAGTTAGGCAGAGCTGAGAGGACAGTTATTCCAAATGATGTCCAAGTGTGTAGACGGGCACTCCAAAAATGGTTGGTGCCATTTTCCTACAAAAAAGGAGAAAAGTTTTCAGAGAGGCTGTCCCACTTTAACTCAAAGCCAGGAAACTCTCCCAGAGGCAAATAAAACATGGCCCCACAGGGGTTTCCTTGCTCCAGTCTGCTGCCAGCACGTCTTGCTCTGTCCCATTTCTTACGGGAAATAACCATGGACTCAGGCTATTGGCATGTGACCTCTGAGTTATTGCCACACATCCCACTTAATCTTCGAAAATGCTAAATAGTAACTTTCCCACTTTGAGTCACCTAGATAGTTACCCAGACAAGCCCTGAGTAGCATACTAAAAAACATTCACTTCAATTCTTTCTTATATACTATAAAGCTGCCTACTTATATCTTACAAGCAATCAAAGATATATAAATTACAATCATAGCATACCTTTCTTATAATCACACTTGAGAAGATTAAAAATATAACATCCAGGAGTATAAGGGAAAGTTTTCTTCATACTCTGATGTTAGAAATCTAAATTTGTAGAACTCTCTTGGTGGACATTTTTTTTTAATCTCAAGAGAAATCTTAAAAGTTCATAAAACATTTGATTCAATATTCTCCCATATGCAAATACTTATCTATGAGGATGATCATAACATTGGAACCAATCTAATTATCCATTAATAAGGGTTTGAATAATTAAATCCCTAAGTCCATTCTATTAAAAAAATGTGAAAAAAAAAGATGTAAAAGAATGTTTTATAACATTAACATTTGATTAGATGTATACTTGCTCATAAAGCAGAATGTACAGTATAATCCCATTTATTTGGTAAATATATAAGCATAGAAAACAAGAGTGGTCCTTAACAACAAACTCTCTATTTTCATTTTTTTTCTTTTTTATTGAAATAATTGATTACACATGCTTGTGAAGTGCAAGAGTTGACTATCAATACTTGTGTCAATATGTGATGATCAAATCAGGATAATTAGCATATTCCTCATTACAAAATCTAAGCATTCTTTGTGTCCATTAACCAATTTCTCATCAATTCTCTTCCCCCTCCCCATTTCCCAACAACAAACTCTTGAGAGTGTTTGAGTGAAGAAGCCCTTTCTCCTCTTGTCCTGTGTCTTTCTGTTATGTTTCATAACTTGCATTTAATTTTTATCCTTTATGTATTAAGACAAACACATAAAAGCAAATAAAGAAATAGGACTTAAAAGCTTTATGACAAAATATTAATAGCTGAAATTCTCGTGATGACAATTGTTATCTGTATTTTCAGGATTTACTACATTAAATAAATATTACTTTATAATAAAAAATGCTCCAAGTAATTTTAATTGCATGCTTATGTAATCTAAAACATTTTAGGTTCTTCAAATAATTCAGCTGTTTTGCATTTCCTTCACTGTGCCCAAAGTTACTTTTACAAACAAAAGCACCAAGCATTAACACCAGCTTTTTTCAGCTTAAGAGAGGAAGAATTTGACCTTCCACCGTGACAATCCTTTTAGGTTTTGAGAACTGTTTTTGCCATCATGTGTGGCTCTATGACTTCAGAGCAGAAAGAAGCCACTTGGATTTTTGTTCTGCTTAGAGGCCTCCATTTTCATCAGTGATGTTTCATCTTGTACTTGGAAGCAAAAGGACTTTACCAACAACTTTGCTCACTGTGATTTTTTTTCCACATTGTGTTGTGCTAGTTCTTGACAACTCATATTCTATAAGCACCAATGCTCTGATTACATTGTGTCTACAAATGTTCAGGTACCATTCAGTGCAGGAATTCACACTGAAATATTCACTTTCAAATTTCACAATCAGAAAAGGAGGAAGATATCTCAGGATTACCAAGCCTATCATCTTGAGGTGCCAGAGGCATTTCTGTGCAAAAAGCAACTGTCCATCAACTGTAGTTTGAGAATATCATTTACATAGAAAGTTAACACTCCCTCCCTGATTTCCTCTGTGGAAGAACAAGGTATAATTTCCTGCAAGGGTTACTTGACACTTCCGCCCCTGAACTGGAGGAAACTTTGCAGACCTCAGACCTACATGCCCTAACAGGAAGTGGCATAGGTTCATTGAAAATATTTTTGGAATAAGTTCTGGTGCTCTATTGCACAGTGGGATGACTATGGCTAACACTTAAGACTTGTATTTTACATAATAGAGACTTTTGAATGTTTTTGTCACAAAGAAATAATAAATGCATGAAGTAATGGTTACATTAACTATGCTGACCCCATCGTTATACAGCATATGTATGTATAAAAACATCAGGTTGTACCACACAAGCATGTATAATTACAACATGTCAATCAAAAAAAGTTTTTTTAAGTAAAAAAAAAAAAAGAAAGAAAAAACAAAAGATCTTACTGTGAGACCTGAGCAAATAGACAAAGAATAAGAACTTTGGTCCACTCTACTACCCACAGCTAGCCAGAGAGGCCATGAAACAATTCTGCAAGCTCCCAGAGGACAGGCACTACAACTTGTTCCCCATCATGTCCTAAGTCCCAGGCAATCAGAGTGCTCAATAATACTTCAGGGTAAGTGAATAAAAACATATTTGGATGAATGAACGAATGGTGTTCCTTGGAATTCCTCACAGAAAATACATCTTTATAAAAAATAATTAGCACAGGATAAGTAGAAAGAAAGGCAAAAATAAGACCACCTTAACAGATAAGTGACTGATATCAGATTCTTTCTTTAAAATATGTTTTACAAATGAAAGGATAGAGATAGCACAAGCCCCTTGGCAGAAAAGAGGGAGGAATCCACGAGAGGCTGGACCTCTAGGAGGACTGGAGGAAATTCTAGCCCACCTCAAATTTTGACTGGAGACCATGTCACCCCACTGCTCCCTGCTGAAGACCCACCAACTTCAGAGAAGTCTCGGGGATCTGCTCTTATGGCTACCAAGGCTCTACTTTACAAAATAGATGACTTAGAAGACACGGTAGACTTATTTATGCAGAGAAGAAGCTAAGCATCCTTCTCTTTCTTCAGGACCTGAAACTGTAGAATTTCAGGAGCAACCTAACTACCCAAAGGACTGAAAACAAAGCCACCGTGTGGGGCAGACTGCAGATGTAATCATTGCATCTGCTGCCTGCCTCTGCTTCTGCGCCCCCTCTTCTTCATTCCTTACCTGATTGAAGACTACACGGTAAATGTTTTCATAATTTACTGCATTGTAATAAACGACACCAAAACTTAATGGTTTAAAACCACTACCATTTGATGGTATATCACAATCTGGAGGATAAGAATTTCAGCCTCCACCCAACTTCTGCCCTTCCAAAGACATTGAAGAGAATGAGAAAAGATACAAACTGAAAGAAAATAGTTGGAAAGTACATATCTGATAAAGGACTAAAATATCCAGAATATTTTAAAAACTCTTAAAAACCAATGGTAAGAAAACAAACAATCCAATAAAGAAATGTGCAAAACATTTGAAAGAAACTTTACCAAAGAAGAAATATGAATGGCAAATAAGTCCATGAAAAGATACTCAATATTGTTAGACATTAGAGTAAAGCAAATCAAAACCACAATAAGATGCCGCTATGTATTCATTTGTAGTAACTAAAATCAGATCAGTGATTGCCTGGCTGGGGAGAAGAGATGAAGGGCAGAGAAGAAGGAAAGGATCACAAAAGGACACAAGTTAACTTTGGGGGTGGTGGATATGTTCTCCATCTTGGTGATAGTGATGGTTTTGCAGGAGTATACATACATCAAAACCCATCAAACTGTACACTTTGTCTATGCAGTTTTTTGTATGCCAATTATACCTCAGTACAAGTCATTTTTTAAAAAGAATTGGAAAGAGGGGGGCATTTGTGTTAAAGATCTTTGAGGCAGATACCTTACTTTTCAAATAAGGAAACCATACCCCAGAGAGACGGGGTGACTTGCCAGAAGTCACACAGCTGTTGGCTGCAGTGAGAAGCTCCTGTCTCCCCATTTGCCAGTCTCTGAAAAAAATGTGCCTCTTCTTAAAAGTGCAAAGCGAACACATTCAAAGTGTTTCCTGATCAATTAATCTGATTGGGAGTTTGATTTAAATGTAGACTAACATAGGTCCTGGTTGAGATGAAGGACATCCAAAACTCTGATAGAAAATCCAGTTTTTTTGACCTAAAGAACCTGAGGACACAGTTTAGGATAATCACAGACACTGAAAAGTGAGTGGGGACACCCTGGAAAGGGAGAGCTAGGAAAGAAGAATCCTAAATTTTGTTTATATACTCCGTCCAAATCTCTGGCTGATCCCTGAAGCATGCGTGCATAAGACAAACCAACGACAAAAGCACTAAGGCGATATTAGAGTTGCTGCCTAAGATACAAAATCTGCATGTTTAGCCCATTCTAAACTAACTAATTAATTAATTGTTAATGACCCTTCTAAAGAACACAACAGAATTCAGATACTCTGCGGCACAATGTTCACTATGTCCAGGATACTATCCAAAATTACTTGATCTATGAAAAAAATAGGAAAATGGACCCCATTCTCAAGAGAAAATATAATCAACAGAAATTGACTCCAAAGTGACCCAGATGCTAAAATTAGTAGATAAGGATTTAAAGAATAACTATTACAGCTGTCATCAATAATGTAAAGGATGACGTGGCTTAACACACACTCAGCTTTCATAGGTATATTAGGAAATAATCACTCTCTTCCCTTAACTCTATATCAAACACAACAGAATAGCTCCCCTTCTGGAAATTATATTGATTTATATATAGTTTTTTTTCCCTTACTAAAAGGGATTTCTGATCATAATACTATAGGCCTCAGGCCACTGGTAAGTCCAGGGGTGGATGTGTGATCCAAGCAAAGCCTACCTAAGTCTCCCTCCGTGATTTTTTTATACTGCCCTTTGGGATAGAGATTCTGAGAAGAGAGGCTTGAAAAGTGTTGGCAGCCATCTACCACAGACTGGGAAGAAAGTTGCTCTCAGAAGGAACAGAGCAGATGAAGCTTCCTTCATAGGCACATAAAGAAAATCTTGGCATTTGAATCCTGGCCCCAGCTGTCCCTGAGTTCAGCTGTACTCACTGGTTATATGAGCCAACAAATTGGCAAATTTTTGTTTAATTTAATTCAAATTGGGATTCTAATATCCCCAAACTAAATTTTTGCAAAATACAGACCTAGTGAGCAGCAGAAGAGTAGAAAAGAAGACACAATGTCAAATTAAGTGGTGTCAGCACTTTCAGAGCAAAGTGCAGTTTATGAGAGATGCCAGGAAACACAATGAAAGGATGTGCTTAGCACGTGCACATGTGCACATAACCTATTCTTTCCACTTCCACTTCACTTAAGACAAAACATTGAGAGAAGTGGGCAAGGAGCAGCACTAAAAAGTGAGAAGTCTCTGTGGAGGTTGCCAAGGAGACCATTCACTTATTCATTATTAAAGGTTTACCATGGTCAAAGGAATATGCGATTTGCTAAGTAGACAGCAGTGAGCAAGATAGACCTTGCCTATCCTTGTGGAACTTCAGTCTAGTGTGTTACTTCTGAGAAAGAACATTATTGTTACAGCACATTGTAAGGCCAAGAAAAGATTGTCAGATTAACGCACTGAAAATCACAAGCTCCCTATGGCATGTCGTCAACAGAACCAGAGCATATGCTAGGTGAGAGGTTGCTGGTAGCATGTCCCAAAGAGGAACAGATCTCCAGAAAGCACAGCCATCAAACAGCCATCTAACACTTCTTGATAAGGTGGAAGAGATACTCCTCAATGAACAAACAGGAGCACAAACGAGGGAGACTGGGAAGAAGTCGATGGTGCTAGGAGACAAGTTTCTTCAGGGATCCAACTAAGAAAGAAGCTGCCTCCACTCTCCTCTCCACCAGGACGGGAGAAGAGTGGTCTACAGATGGGTGCACAATGTCCTTAGTGATACAGTGCTGAGCTCAGAAGCACATAATTGCACTTAGAAGTCTGAAAGCAGAATTCTGTCACCGTTTGAAGGGTCTTTCCTTTTGCACAGGATGGTGAGAAACACTGCCTCTCACAGCCAAACCAAGCAGTTCTGTGGCCTCATTTTATAAGTGAATGAAATTTTCTGGCCTTCCAATACATCAGCTCTCATCCAGACCGTGGCATTCTGCCTGGCAGGCTGGGAAATGAGGTGCCGAACAGCATATTCAGCTTCCTCCAATGAGCACTGGCTGCTGGACTCATCAGTCAGTCCTGGTAAACTGCAAAGTGTTCCCAGAGGCGCTTTCAGCACCAAATGTATTTTCTGAAGGCAAAATTCTATACAAATTGTGCAGAAAGTATCTTGTCTTATTTATGTGGCAGATGCTTTAAGATAGTCTATGTTGTCTGTATTGCTAACAAGTCCTGTCTCCTGTCAAGGCTCTTTACCCAGGCATCTCCACAGCAGTCCTGAGCCTACAAACTCTAAAGTAAATAGTAAATTTACCCTGACTATATATATATAAAATGGGGGAGAAGAAGAATTATATTTAAATGACAACAGGGTATAGAGCACATCATTAAATTAAACTTTAGAGTCACTGCTATGAGCTGCAGTACGACTCAAAGAAGGATCTATAGGAATATGTCCCAAATGTGTAAGTACATGTATAAGCATTTAAAACAGATTTGGGCTACACCTGCCAACTTGCCTGAGCAGTAAGCAGGAGCTATGTTTTGGAGATGGAATATCTTGCTTAGAATAGCAAGATAAATAAAACATATTATTTAGTAGATGCACAATAAATAAGTATTTACTGGATGGATTGTGTTTCCAAGGACAGTTGAACACGGGAGTTTTGTGTCTCAGTAATTGGCTTAATGAGACTGAACAGCAGTGAATGGCTGCTAAGCAGTACAACTTTATCCAGGTGTCTGGAAAAGCTTCCTTGAGCAAGCCACCCAGAGGAGGAAGAGAACATACCCCAAGAGGGAGAATTAACCGTCCAGGCTAAGGGAATGTCATGTGTGCATGTGACTTAAGCCTGATACATGTGGCTGGACCAGGGCAAGAGAGAAGGAGTCATGAAACGAGTCTGGAGAGCAAGTCAGCTGACCAAGACTGAAAACAAGGAGCTAAGAAGTACACTTTTCACTGTGGCAGAGACTGCCAAGTTTCCTGGCAAAGAGAGGAAGAATCGAGGCCAATAATTCAATTCACCAGTGAAATTCACCACTACATATTCTTTCAAAAATTTTGAAAAATACAGATAGAAGGAGATTTTTTAAATGATTTAAAAATAACTAAAAATTTAATGAAATGAAATTAAAGATGGCTTCAGTTCTTCCTCTGGAATAATAAGTCCCAGGTTAAATGGAAACATAACAGGGTAGGCTAAATAATGCACACACACCCCCCCCCCACACACACACAACAAAGATGGCCACATCGTAATCCCTACAAGCTGTGAATATGTTAATTCACAAGGTAAAAGGGACTCTGGAGATATGACAAATTGGGAGTTTTGAGATGAGAAGATTATCCTATATTATCCAGGTGAACCCAACATAACCATGAGGGTCCTTATAAGAGGGAGGCAGGAAGATCAGAATCAGAGAAAAGTGAAATGATAATGTATACAAAATGGAATGCTACTCAGCCATAAAAAGAATGAAATACTGCCATTTACAGCAACATGGATGAAGTTAGAGAAAATTATGTTAAATAAAATAAGCCAGGTACAGAAAGGGATATACCGCATGTTCTCTACCATATATGAGAGCTACAAAAAGAGAACTAAACAAGACAAAACAGAAAACGAATAATAAAAATAATGTTCAACTGTTCAAAGGAAAGACAAGAACTATGGTTACTAGAGGCAGGAAAGGGGAGGGAGAAAAGGGATAGTGAGAGGCTGGTTGATGGATACAAAATTACAGTGAGATAGGAAAAATAAGTCCTATTCATGTACAGTCAACCCAGGAATCTATAATTAGCAATGGTTTACTGCATGTTACCAAATGAGTAGAAGAGAGCAGATCAAATGTGCACATCGCAAAGAAATGATTGTTTTGCCGATGAATATGCTAGTTACTCTGAATAGATCATCACACATTGTATACATGCATTGAAATACAACTCTGTACCCCATAAATATGTGCAATCAATATGTTTCAATAAAAAGTTTTTTTAAAAAAGAAAGAAAGATAGCAAAGGTCAGAGAGGAAAGAAGATGCTAGGCTGCTGGCCTAGAAGATGGGGAAGGGGCGTCAGCCAAGGAACAGAGACGGCCTCTATAAATTCAAAAAAGCAAGGAAACGAATTCTTTCCTAGAGCCACTAGAAGAAACCAGCTCTGGTGACACTTTTATTTTAGCCCATTAAAATTGATTTCAGACTTTTGACCTCCAGAACTATAAGATAATAAATTTTTGTTGTTTTAAGCCACTAAGTTTGTGCTGATTTGTTACAGTAGCACTAGCAAACTAATATAGATGATCTCAAGAAATCTGAAGGGGAAAAAATTGTGACTTAAACATATTTTACCCAATAATTTTTTTTAATGTATGAAAGAAATAGAAAAAATACCATCAGAAAGTCAAGAATTCAGTAAATAAATATTTATATCAATTTTATTGGGTAAATCTCTGTTTAGGTAGTTTATATGAATAATAGCACTTTTCTTTTATAATACTACTTCCCTGTTACTGAAATGTTTTTGGTTGGCTGTCATATGTCTTCAAGTAATATTTCAAAGAATAGCAAAGGCTGTAGCACATGAACGTTAGCTTTGCTTGTTTTAGAGTTTTAGGCCAAAATCTTTTGCCCTCAAATATAGCTTTAAATATTTTCATGTTGAACAGTAAAGAATAAAACTTTATGAACTATGCTTTTAAGCTCGGATTTTTAGAAAAGATACAACAAAGTATAAAATTGAACAATTCAGAATAGAGTTAGAGTTATGGCTATGGTTAGGCAAAATGTAAAACGAATCAAATGGACTAAATTCTGCATATGACATTTTTAAAAGAGGATAAAACACAAGTAAGATGTTAGGAAAGAGATAAGAGTTATAGGTACATGTCTAGATGGAACTTTAAACATTTAAAATTTATTGAAGACCCCATAGTACTTTTGTTTATGTGTCATCTCTATCAATATTTACCATACTAGAGGTTAACGATAGAAAATATTTAAAACATCGACCTGCCTCTGGGTCAGGGTTTCATACGTAGCACAGCAGCTCCCTTGCTGCAATCTATTGAGAGTCAGCTGGAAAAAAAAATTTTTTTAAACACAAGAATATATAAGCACACTTTCCACAGGCTGTCAGAATAATGACACCATCACACATCATTTATTTTCTGAAAAACTCCATGGATTCAGAAGAAAATGAGAACGAAAAAGGAAAATAACATCTTGGTTTTACTGTGAAAATAATTTTGACCTCATAGTGTCCTAAAAATTATACTGGACTAAACTTTGAAAATCACTAATCTCCTATAAACTACCAAATTGCAATTGTGTAATAAAAATTATCAAAATTAACTCAAAAGGAAGTTAAAAACATAAGCCCATAACCAATGCAGGACTCAGAAGTGTTATAAAGGATTTATGTGCAAATAAGACTACAAAGTGAGGTAGTAAAGCAATGAATTAATTTAAATATTCAAGAAACAGAGGCATGTGCTAATAAAAGTTTGATATAAAATCTTAAGAGCACGAAACAAGAAAAAACCTAAAAACCATTTTATTAATAAAATAAGCACAAAAATATTAAATAAAATACTAGTGAGTTCAAAAAGGTTAATAGTGGAGTCAAGGCTTGTTCTCAGTCAGATCTCTCCAACCCCAGATCTTTGCTCTTTCCCCCATGACATTGGATCTTCTAGAAGCAAAATTGCCAATTAACCTCTTCTGCCTTTTGATAAGCCTGAGACGCTACTGAATTTTTTGCTTCATCATTTCCTTTACAATTTTTATCATTTAAAGAGTTTTTAGGGGTGCCGAAGGCCTCAGCCACACCCCTGACATCCACAACCAACCCAGTGATGACCACCGAGCCCTGAGGTGTGGAGCCAGGGGAAACTGAACCTGGCCACAGCTAGGCAAGCTGCTGCCACTATCCCAGGGTTCCTGAAGCCTTGAGTGGGAGGAAGCCGAACCCAGCTGCAACCAAGTGAAGAGCACACCAGAAACACCGTTTCCACATGGGTAGCCCTCCATAGCCACCACAATTGCCATGGCTGCCTCAAAAGCAGCTAGTCTTAGCAGCAATCACAGCCACCATGCAGATGGCACGCCAGACTCTCAATTTTGTTGACACAAGGAGAGTCACCAACAGAGACTAAAAAAAAAAAAAAAAAAACAAAGGAAGAAGAGGTCCTCTCTCTCCACAAAGCAAACTCCAGAGTAATAGAAGAAGCATCTAATTTATGATAATAGGGGAGGACCTGATCACACCTATCTCCGTACCAGACAGATCGTCTAGGTAACCAACCAACAGAAGAACAGTTAATCTATCAGACAGAGAGAACAAATCTATTGTTATTAGAGAGGAGAGGGGGAGGGAGGAAGCAGAAAAGTGGGGGGGAGGGAAAGACTGGATAAGGGGCATAAAGAAAAAGTGTGATTCGTAACAATGAATAATATGCTAATTTAAAAAATTGGTCAAAAATAGTTTTTAAATTTTTATTCTTGGAAGTAAGTTTGGTACTTTTCTTAAAAATTGTGTAAAACCTCACTGATCAATGGAATAGAATAGAGAATCCATAAATCAAACCCTTACACTTACACCCATCTGATCTTTGACAAAGGCACCAAGTCTACGCAGTGGGGAAGAGACTGCCTCTTCAGCAAATGGTGCTGGGAAAACTGGACATCCATATGCAGGAGAATGAAACTAGACCCATACCTCTCACCATATACTAAAATCAACCCAAAATGGATTAAAGAATTAAATAAACATCCTGAAACAATAAAACTTTTTAAAGAAAACATAGGAGAAGCACTCCAGGAAGTGGGACTGGGCATAGATTTCATGAATATGACCCAAAAAGCACAGGCAACCAAAGAAAAAAATAAACAAATGGGCTTATATCAAACTAAAAAGCTTCTGCACAGCAAAAGAATTAATTAACAGAGTTAAAAGACAACCAACAGAGTGGGAGAAAATATTTGCAAAATATACATCTGACACTGGATTAATATCCAGAATATACAAGGAACTGAAACAACTTTACAACTAAAAAACAAGTAACCCAATTTAAAAATGGGCAAAAGAGCTAAATAGACATTTCTCAAAGGAAGAGATACGAGTGGCCAACAGACACATGAAAAAATGCTCAACATCACTCAGCATTGGGGAAATGCAAATCAAAACCACACTGAGATACCATCTCTCCCCAATTAGGATGGCTAATATCCAAAAGACTGTGAATGATAAATGTTGGTGAGGTTGAGGAGAAAAAGGAACTCTCATACATTGTTGGTGGGACTGCAAAATGGTGCAACCTCTATGGAAAATGATATGGAGGTTCCTCAAACAATTGAAGATAGATCTACCATACGACCCAGCTATCCCACTGCTGGGAATATGCCTAGAGGAATGGAAATCATCAAGTCGAAGGTATACCTGTTCCCCAATGTTCATTGCAGCACTCTTTACAATAGGTAAGGGTTGGAACCAGCCCAAATGTCCATCATCAGATGAGTGGATACGGAAAATGTGGTATATCTACACAATGGAATACTACTCAGCTATAAAAAAGAATGAAATACTGCCATTTGCAACAACATGGATGGACCTAGAGAGAATTATATTAAGTGAAACAAGTCAGGCACAGAAAGAGAAATATCACATGTTCTCACTTATTTGTCAGAGCTAAAAATAAATAAATAAATACACAAAAAACAGGGGGCGGGGGGAGGGAAGAAGACATAACAATTACAATTCCTTGAAGTTGATACCACAAACAAACAGACATGAGGTGGTTGGGAGGGAGGGGGAAAGAGGTTTTGGTAATTGGCCACAATAATCAACCACATTGCATAATGATAAAATAAAATAAAATTTAATTAAGTAAATAAAATAAAATATGATCCACTCAGAGTCATACAAAATTCACTGAACTAAAATAAATTCCATTTTTATGTGAATCCCCCCCCCCAAAAAAAGTTTGGGTTTGCTTGCTGTTGTCAGAACAGATTGATATTAGACGAGATCGGGCGCGTTCAGGGTGGTATGGCCGTAGACAGAACAGATTGATATTAGATAAGATAATTGCCAAATCAAGAAGATCGATATTTTTAAAAATATTATATGATCTTTATATTTGAAAGTCAGATGCAACAGATTTAGGAGAAAATAGTTTCCATACTTGACAAATATTGAAGTCTGCTTAGAAGCATCCAGCTTTGCTTTTTGTGGCAGTTTATTAGCACAAATGAATGTTAATATTGTGATGTTGCTTTTCTTTCCTAACTTTCTAATTATTATTACATAATGTGATTAAAGAAGAAAATAAATTAAAGTGATATTATAACAATCTCAAAAAAAAATGTGTAAAACCTTAAGAGTATATTAAATTATTAAACAAATAAGAATTTTCCCCTGAAAATGCAATGTTGAGTTAGTTGTTATAGTACATAACATAGAGTACGTTTTAAAAATATGATCATATCAATAAATGCCAAAACATTTGACAATATTCAATATGTATATTATTGATTTTTAAAAGAACACTAAAAATTGAAGGATATTGTTCAACATAATGAAGAATATATAACTTACATAAATAGACAACATAATACTGGATGGTGTAACACTAGAGTGATTTTCATCAAAATCAAAGAATCAGATGAGAAAACCTATTATCACCATTATTATTTCACATTGTCCTGAGAGTTATTAGAAACAAATAGGGCATGAGGCAAAAATAAAGTATCTGTGGCTTCAAACATTTAAAGCAGAAGAGAATTAGCTTAGAATTATTTTTTTAAGAATTGGTGAAGTATTTGGATACAAAATAGATCATTAATTAAAAGAATTACATATTTCACTGCATAAAATGTTTTAAAAGCCTGTGTTAAGAAAACATACAAATTAAAGGAGAAACTATAAACTTTGAAAATGTAATGATCTCTAACAAATTCATAAGAAAAATGCTCATGGGCAGTATTAGTTGTATATTACTGCATAACAAGTTATCCCAAAATCTAGAGGCTTAAAATAATAATCATTTATCTCTCACAAGTTATACAGGTTATAAATTTGAAAGGGGCTAGTTTGGGCAGTTCTAGCGTAGAGGTCTCTCATGAGGCTGCAGTCATCTGAAGGCATGACTGTGGCTGGAGGATCTGCTTCAGAGCTGGTTCTTTCACACAGTGTAGGCTCTTGGTGTGAGGCCTCATTTCCTCCTCCCATGAGCTTCTTCCCAGGACAGCTTGTGCATCTTCATAACATGATGGTTTGTTGTCTTCAGAGCAAAGGATCTGAGAGAGCAAAGGATCTGAGAGATCAAGTCAGAAGCTACAATGCTTTTTATGACCTAGTCTTGGAAGTCTCACTCTGTCACTTATGCCATATTCTATTGGCAATCCTAAGTTAATGTAAAAGGTGACTATACAAAAGCATAAATACCAGAAGGAGAGGATCATTGGGGCCCTATTGGAAACTACCACACACACTAATAGAAAAAGATGGCCAAAGACATTAGTGGATAGTTCATAGAAGAACAAATACAGGTCGCCAATTAATACTTGAAAAAAATTCAATCTTGCTATATTCCAAAAAGGTGGGAAGTAGAATAAAACACTAGTTTTTTTTTTCATGCATTTATTTAAAAGAGGTAATACAAAATAAAAAATCTTAATAATAATTTTTTTAAAAACCTTAAACAGTTGAAATTTCCCTTCCATCCTTTCCACTATCCCAAATTGTCTTCCTCAGAAGCAACCCATGCTACAAGCTCTTGCATGCTTTTATAGAAAGATTCTTTGCCTTTGCAAGTAAATGTGTGTGTGTGTGCGCGTGTGTGTATGTGTGTTCATAATTAGCACCTTCTTATTCTTTTAGCTTTATATTCTGCCTTGGAGTTTATTTTATATTAGTGCATAGAAAACTGACATTTTAACTGCTGCATTGAAATAGTAGCTGAAATTGTGGTTGCCTCCCAGTGCCCCTCCACGTTCCCACCTCCTTCATGTCACTACACTAAACTTTGAGTGAGACCCTTGTCTTCAGGGATAAATATTGCCCCTGATCAACAGTGATTCTTTCATGCTGTGAAAATGACCCATTTGGGTCAAATCAAAATGAAGCCCAGGGCTTTTGATGAGTTAGGAAGTTGCTCCCTCTCTCCATGAGATGAGGAAGCACAGAGCATCTCGCAGTCACAAGTGCAGCCAGACCTGTGTTGTAGCAGATACTGTGGAAGGACGAGCCGAGAAAATAGTCTTTGGGGACAATGTTAGTCATGGAATTAAGACCACCTCGAAGTCCACTCTACCTCTGGACTTTCAAGTTATCAATGTATTTCCTTATAGTATAAGTCAGTTTGAGTTAGATTTGTTATTTTCTATATAAAGAGCTCTGATTGATCCAGTATGGATATCCCATGTTTATACAACCAGCCTCCTTTAGATGGATGATTGAGGTGCTTACAACATTTTGCAATTAATAACGAGGTGGCCATGAATATTTTTGTACACATGACTTTGAGAACAAGCATCAATATATCTGGATCAATCATTTCTAGAAGTTAAGTTGCTATTAGAAAGGAGGCAACTTCAAATTTGAGCAGAAATTTCCAAATTTTCCTGCACAGAGTTTGTAGCAATTTTATGCACATTGACAAAATATGAGAATGCACATTTTCCAAACACTCATTCATAGGATTATCAAAGTTTCTGACCCTCAAAGATTTTGTTTCCAAGAGCAGTATTTAATGCTGGTAAAGGTATAATAGGCTAGGCACCCTTGTATACTTCTCTTAAGAGAGCTTAACAACCTACAATATTTCTGAGAAGCAATCAGATGATATGAATCAAGTTTATTCTTTCTGACCCATTATTTCCACTTTGGGAACTCTTACCATGAGGAAAATTTCAGAAATGTGACTAGTGACTTATACACAAGTAAAGTACATTGAATTATTATTTAAAAGAAAAGTAAAACTATAAATTAAATTATGGCTTATCCATAGAATTAACATTATTCAGTCATTAAATACCATGTTTTTGAAAAACACTTAATTAGTAAAATATGTTTCTGATGTAAGGTTAAGTTATAAACAAGCGTTCATTTAAAGTAACATGCTAATTTTGAAAGTATCCACACTCGTACATATGTATATGTATTTCTTGGTATTTGACATATATTTATATGTAAATATTATTTATCTATACACGCATACACATGTTAAAGGATTTTTTATACTAATAATTAATAATGTTAATTTTGGCTTTTCTTTTCTTGGTAGATTTGGCAGATATTGGTTCTTAATTTCTTTTTAATACTCTTCTACATTATCCCAAAATAATGAGCCTGTGTTATTTTAGAATCAGGCAAATGTTACCTGCTTTTATTATCCCTTGGCTTTAGCTTGACAAGAGGATTTGAATTCATAATTGATTGAAGGAAGGGAAGATGACTTCTGGTTCATGAAACTTTCAACATGAGTGAAAAATGAATATTTGCCATAACATTTCTAAAATGCTGATCTCTCTACTCTAGACCCTCAATTTATTAAGTTGTAGGGCCATGAAAATATCCATTACCTATTTCACATTCTTCTGCCCAATGTTCATTCAGAATTTTTTTGAAATAATTTAACCTAGTAATATGAAATTTCAAGGCAGAGCACACATATGAAGGGAAGTCAACATTCAAAATGCAGTCATATCCATAAATTGTTTGATTTTTAGTTCTTCAGTTGTTTTTATGTTTTCATTACTAGTTGTATTATGTGCTTCAGTAATGAGCAAAGCAGATAGTTTTTCTTGCAATGGGGAAATAGACTGACAATTACACAAAAAATGTACACTGTGACTGTAATAAATGTCACTGAGGGAGAGAGGCAGCATAAATGAGGTGGTTGTAAGTATGAACTCTGGAGTTAGATGCCTGGGATTGATCCCGACTGCCACATACTAGCTGTGTGACTCTGACAAGTTACTTAATCTCTCTGTACTCAGTTTGCTAATATGCAAAATGGAAATTTTAAAAGTATCTATTTCATAGGATTATCATGAGTATTAACTGAGTTTTTTAAAGTGCTTATAGCAGTGTTTGACATAGAGTAAAATCTGACCAAATGTGTAATAAATAAACATAATTATGTACATATATATATTGAGAGGATTTATTAGTGAGATATGACTGAGGTGGCCAGAGAAGTCTTCGCTGCTTAATTGGTGATTAAATGACAAGAGTTACCTAGGTGGAACTAAGGTGTCTAGGGTGACAGAATTGTGTAAGTTTAAACTGGAACATGGAGAAAAGTGAGGACAGATCATGTGGGACGTATTTTACCACATTAAATATTTGGGTTTTTATTTTATTGAAGTGTTCTATGTAAAGGATTACTTGATTAGGTTTCTGTTTGGAGAAAAAATAACACTTCGCCTGCAGGGTATGGAAAAGACTAGAGAAGTACAACTGTGAATAAGAGAAGATCTGTTAGAAGGTTATTACAATAATCTAGGTGAGAAATAAGGTAGCTTGAACAAGGACAGAGACAGTAGAAGAAAAGAAAAAGGGACAATTTCAAAAGCTCTGGGAGAAAAAAAGAACCTCCCCAGGTGGTAGATCAGACACTGGGAATGAGAGAGAGGAAAATGTCAAGGTTTACTCCTGTGTTTCTGCAGCTTCTGAGACAGGGACCTCTGGGGGAAAAGACTAGATTTAGCAGATAGAGCATGATTTTGGATCTAAATAAGTTGAGTTTGAGGTGACTTTGAATCTTCCAAGTAAAAATGTCAAGTAGGCAGTTGGTTATATGAATCTAGAGCTCAAGGGAGTTGCAAAGGTGGAATATATATATCATCAAATGCTGTTGAGAAGCCAATTAACATTGACTAAAAAATGTCTAGATTTAACAATACGGAGGTGATTGCTGATCTTAGAAATAACTTTTTTCATTGCAGGATGGGGATTGAAACAAAATTGAATAATTTGATCATGGGGTGGGGCAGGGTAAAGGGATAGAAAACTTTCAAGATTCTAGGCAGAAAAGAAAAGTGCAATAGCTCATGGGGATTTCAGATAGAGCGAGGATTGCTGGCTTTTGATTTAACGGAGAGCTTCAAAAATCAATGAGAAAGATCTATTTGAAAGGAAGTAGTAAATACCAGTAAAGAAAGTATAATAAATAGCTCAAGATTTCTAAATAGGCAAGTGTATTAGCCCATTTCTGTTGCTTATAACAAAATACTGGAACTGGGTAATTGGTAAGAAAATGAAATTTATTGCTCACCATTTTGGAGGCTGGGAAGTCCAAAGTTCAGAGAACACAGCTGAGGGCCTTGAGGTCACATGGTAACATGGCAGAAGCAGAGAGAGAAATAACTCCTCATTCCTCTTTTTAAAGCCCTCAGAACCACACCCATGACTGCTATTAAACTATCAACAGATTAATCCATTTACTTGGGCATGGTCCTCATAATCTAATCACCTCTTCGAGGCCCCACTTTCAGTACCCATAATAGGATTTCCCACCCTCCTAACATTGTCACAGTGGAGATTAAGTTTTTGAGAACATTCAATCCACAGCAGTAAGTAAATGAATTCACCTTAAAGAGAGAAGACCTATATTGAGGCCAAGAGAAGGAGCATACGGTGGATCCAGATATCAGCCTTTAGAGTATTAGCCACCTCCTGCCCATCCTTTCTGATAAGTATAACGTCATCGATATAACATATCAACATGAAGTTTTGTGGGCTACTTAGATCAATGATCTTTTCATATTCTATCAAGAGAGAGGGAGAATGAGTTAACACATCCTTAGGTAGAGTAAAACTGTTAGTAAATATTTTTCCATTCCATGTAAATATGGGCTGTTTATGATCCTATTTTATTATAAGAATATAAAAATGCATCCACCATGTTCCAGTATCATGTAGCTAAGGCTGTATATATCTCCTCTAGCAATAATAAAACATCTGGTGTGACAGCTGTAATCAGGGTTACTATGTGTTGAACTTTCAGTGATCAATAGTTATTCTTAAGGATTTATCAGTATCGAAGGAGCTAGACTGGCAAATTAGATAAGAAAATGACAGGAACCACCACCCCACTAATCTCTGCCATGCTCTCATTACACCCTTTCGCCAGAATGCATTTGCCACTATGGGTGGGGGCAGTTTCAGAGGTTTTTGTTTGTTTTTTCTCACTATATCATCTCTTACCCAACAGACCAAAGACCCAGAGAAAGGATTCTTCCAACCACCAAGTATGTCCATCCCAATTATGCTTTCAGGAAATGACCAGTGAGTAGACCCATGGACTCAATGGAGCCACTGGAAACTGAATTTTAGTCAGAACTCCATTTACTACTTGACCTTCATAAATAACCAATCCAGAAGAGGAGCCGTAATGATGCTTTGGCTCCCCAAGTGGCAAAATTCACTCCTACCTGAATCCAATAGTCCTTGAAATATTTGAGTATTTCCCTCTTCTCAGTGTACAGACATCTGAGTAAATGCTGGGAAAATCATTACTATATATAATTGCTAGAGAGTTGCTGTGACTTTCCTCCTGCGAATAATGCCACTTTCAGTCAATGGGTTCCACATCTAAAAACTGGCCCAGGTCCAGGAACTGAGCAAGGGATTATGACTTTTTATTAGACTGACTACCCTCAGCCTCCTGCTCCTCCTTTGTACCTTCTTCTGAATGTAGATGTTAAACAACATGTCTATATTGCCCCAAGGGACACCATGCTCTATTAGCCTCCTCCACAGTTCTTAAAATGTTCTTAAGGTTTCTTAATATGCCAAACAAACATCTACTATATGATTTAGCTATTAGGCTCCTAGGTATTTACCCAAGAGAAATGAAAGCACATGTTCATACCACAACTTGTACATGAATATTCATGGCAGCTATATTTGCAATAGCCAAAAACTGGAAACAACCAAAATGTCCACCAAATGGTGAATGAACAAATTGTGTTATATTCATACTCAGTAATAAAAGGCATTATTAATACAAGGAATTAATTAAAACATAAAACACCATGGATGAATCTCAAAAGCATTATGCTAAAGAAAATCAGTAAAATACAAAAAAACATAAACTGTATGATTCTACTCGTATAAATTCTGGAAAAGGTAAAAGCATAACTCCAGAAAGATCTGTAATCATCTAAGGCTAGGAATTATAGGACGTGGATAGATTTCAAAGCTGCATATGGGGACTTTTTACGGTAATAGAAATATTCCATATTTTAAATATGGTATAATAACTGTATATAATTATGAAAATTCATCAAACTGTACACTTAAAGTGGATTTCATTGAGTGTAAATTGTCTCAATAAATCTGAAGAAGAGATACTTTGCTAAGCATTTAGGAAATAAAAAGATATAAAAACAATATTCCTGCTCAAACAATACATAATTTAGTAAGCAAGAGAAAAATACACACAAATATGTTAATAAATATATAATATAAGGCATGTCATGCAGATAATGCAAATGTTATGAGAATTTAAAGGAAGAAGAGGTCACTTCCATTTGGGGAGCTCTGACAGAGCTTACTGGAAAAAGCAGCATTTGAGTTAAACCTTGACAGATGAGTATGATAGTTAAGAAATTCCAGAAGAATAGGGTGAGAAAGGTTTATTTATTTATTTACTTATTTTTTTATTTATATTTGTAAAAACTGAGAAGTATGTTTCTAAAATGTTTAGCTAGGATATAAAGATCATGTAGAAAATTATTAAGGAATAAAGCCATAAAGATCAGTTGGATCCAAATCATAGAATTCCTACAGTTCTAGGGTGAAAGCAACAGAAGCCATTGAGAGTTGTGCAAACAGAACTTTGTTTCAAGTAAAGATTATACTGGTAAGTCAAGGTAGGGTGGATTGGACAAGAGTCATGGGAGGAAGCTAGGCAACTATTCATGCTACTGAAATTTTCCAGTAAAGAATGCTGACATGAAAGTGAAGTAGAAAAGAAATATGTATGAGAGTTTGAAGAATAAGACATTGGGGGCTGACTGGATATAGTGGTGGAAATGAAAGATGGCAAAAATGATCCCTGCTGTATACTGGGTGCCCCCCAACTTCATTGAAGCTTAATCCCCACTGTAACTGTTGAGGGTGGGAAATCCTATTATGGTAATTGACAGGTGGGGCCTTGAAGAGGTGATTAGATTGTAGGACCATGCCATAGTGAACGGATTATAAATGGTGGTCATAGGTGCAGTTCTGAGGGCTTTAAAAAGAGAGTGAATGAGGAGGTTACTCTCCTCTCTCTGCTCCACCGTTTTTGCAATGTGACACCCTGCCATCACTGTTGCCACCACCAAGACCCTCACCAGATGTGTTCCCTGCACTGTGGACTTCCCAGCCTCTAAAACTGTAAGCAATAAATTTTGTTTTGTTATAAATCATCCAGTTCCAGATATTTTGGTATAAACAACAAAAACAGACTAATACAACCCTCAAAGAGTACATTGCCTCAATAACACTAATATTGAACAAAATCATTGACAGAGTCTGAAAATCAAAGTAGAATGAGGTTTGAGAATGGGTTATTGGAGTAGGTGATTGCCTGGTCACTCACTGAATTGTTAAGGGGTGCTAAATCTGCATCAGCCAGGACATACAGTGAGGAATCAAATAAAGTCTCTGTCCTCAAGGGGTTTATATTCTTGTTTGGGAAGACAGACAATAAACACATAAAAATATGCAAGATTTGTTTATTTATTTTTTAAATTTTTTTATCTTTATATTTTATTTTATTTTATTTTGTCAATATACAACGTGGTTGATTATTGTGGCCCATTACTGAAACCTACCTCCCTCCTCTCTCTGCCCCCTTCCTCCCAACAATGTCCTTTCTGTTTGCTTGTCATATCAATTTCAAGGAATTGTAATTGTGATGTCTTTTTCCCTCCCCCCACCGGTTTATTTTTTGTGTATTTATTTACTTATTTTTAGCTCCCACAAATAAGTGAGAACATGTGATATTTCTACTTCTGTGCCTGACTTGTTTCACTTAATATAATTCTCTCTAGGTCCATCCATGTTGTTGCAAATGGCAGTTTTCATTCTTTTTTATAGCTGAGTAGTATTCCACTATGTAGATATACCACATTTTCCATATCCACTCATCTGATGGTGGACATTTGAGCTGGTTCCAACTCTTAGCTATTGTAAAGAGTGCTGTGATGAACATTGGGGAACAGGTATACCTTTGACTTGATGATTTCCTTTCCTCTGGGTATATTCCCAGCAATGGGATAGCTGGGTCATATGGTAGGTCTATCTGCAATTGTTTGAGGAACCTCCATACCATTTTCGTTTATTTAAACAAGATAACTTATTATAATTAGGAGATTGTGCCTTCAAAAGAGTATTTCTCCCAGTAGAATGCTAGACATCTAATTATAAGTGCTTATGGAATGAAAAGGTTATTAAAAAATGCTAACTAATGGACATAGACCACTACAGAAAAAGAAAGACATAGAAAGTAGCAGTTTAAAGGGAAGATAGAAGTGTGTTAATTGCAGAAAGAATGAAAGAAATTAGAAACAAAGTGCTTAAAGGTGTGAAATAAAAGAAATAATTAGAGTTTCAAGATGACGGCGGCTGCGGCGGCTGGCATGGAGTAGATGAGGTGTAAAAGGCGGCCACTAGGCCTCAGGCAGCCGGGAAACTTGTGGACCTTCCTCTCACCATCTCTTAAGGGAGGACTACAGCTGCTGGCCGGTCGTGGGGGCTCAACGCCACTTTGCCCCCGGCAGGAGAGGTTGCCTCATTTACAGGCAACAGCTTTGAAGTGTGGAGCAGGAAAAGAACTGATTCTTAGCTGCAAAAGCGAGTCTTGAAACAGGGAACACGGCGCCAGGGCTGCTGTGGATGCAGCCAGGATCCCGGAGGCCGGGGCCGCGCTGAAGGCGGCCAGCTGCCCTATTCAGGATTCGAGGTTGCAGGCCGGCATTAAACAAGACTCCTGGGAGCGCCCGAGCCACGCCACGACTGAACAGCCCGAGGCGGCAGCGCCGAAAACACGGAAGGCGACAAACCAGAGACAGAGAGCGAACACCCGACCTGGCACAGCACTGTGAGTGATCCCTGGCACAGCTCTGTTCGGGGGGTGGATGCCCACGCGGCTCCCGCCTGCACCACCAGGCCACTCACCGCCTGGTGCTGCCTCCATTTTCCCAGGTGCGGGCAGCTCCGCCCTGCTCGGCCATCACTGAGCCCATTTGCTTGGCCTGGCACGGGGCTTTCCAGAGCCTGCGGACCGGTCTCCGCTCCCACTCCCTCCGCGGTTCTCTGGCGGGGCTGGGGGCGTGGGGCGTCCCGACCAGTGTTGGGAGGGCAAGGAAGTACGGGCGGGCCGACTATCACTCCACCACACCCTGGACTCCGGCCCCGGTAAACTTCCTGTTACTGGGAGGCAGATACCATCTCTGCGACCGCCAGGTTGGAAAAAAGCCTAACGAATTTCTGGTTGGGAATAGTGTGGTAGGAGAGTTCCCAGGTCCGCTTGAACCTGCCGGAGAGCAGGCTGCAGGCGGGCACTAGACTCGGTTTATACCGGGTGGATACAAAGGTGGACAAGACCCGAGAAAGATCTACACAGTGCTACAAAGGCACCCAGAGAGACCGGTCGTCTGTGCCTAGCAGAAACCTGGTAGACTTCCTGGGCGAGGCGGTCCTGAGCAGGGTCTTGAAGGCCCAGCTGATAGACGAGGGGTGCAGAAGACACACCCCAGCCCAGCACAGTGTGCACAGAGGGGGGAGACGTGCGGCCAGGGAGGCGGAGACTCGACAGAAACCACACACCCGGTGGGGTCGCCACTGCACGATCTAACAGCCTGGGCCAGAGCACACGGAATGGGGAGAAGTCCTGTACAGGAAGTGAAAGCTCAACAGAGATCACACACCCTGTGGTACGTGATCCACCAGCCCAGCAGAGTCCAAGCTGACCAGAAAGGTGGATCCCCGGAGAAGCCCAAGACCCGAGGCAACCACACACACAAGACACTAGAGGCCAACTGAGCAGTCACGGCAGGAGCCATACCAAATTGGCAACCACAGCAACATCTTAGTTAGTCATTAGTCTCAAACCGGTGGACTGTGAAACCCCCTGCCACAATGAATAAACACCAAAAAAAAGACACCAGAAATACAAAAAATCAAGAAAGTACACCACCAAAAGTTAATAAATCTCATACTCTAGATCCTATAGAACAAGAAGCCCTTGAAATAACTGACAAGGAATTTCGAGTGATAATTCTAAGGAAACTGAATGAGATACAAGAAAACTCAGCTAGACATCATGATGAAATGAGGAAAAGTATACAGGATCTGAAAGAGGAAATATACAAGGAAATCAATGTCCTGAAAAAAAATGTAGCAGAACTTGCTGAACTGAAGAAGTTATTCAGCGAAATAAAAAACACAACGGACAGTTTAACCAGCAGGCTTGTCGAAGTTGAAGAGAGAACCTCTGAACTTGAAGATGGGCTGTTTGAAATAACACAAGCAGACAAAAAGAAAGAAAAAAGAATCAAGGACATGGAAGAAAATCTGAGAGAGATATCAGACAACCTCAAGCGCTCAAATATCCGAGTCATGGGTATTCCAGAAGGGGAGGAAAATGGAGATTCCATTGAAAACATATTCAACAAAATAGTGGCAGAAAACTTCCCAGGTATAGGAAAAATCACAGATCTTCAGATCCAGGAAGCTCAACGATCTCCAAACGTATTCAACCCAAAAAGGCCTTCTCCAAGACATGTCCTAGTCAAATTGGCAAAACTCAGAGACAAAGAGAGAATCTTAAAAGCTGCAAGAGAGAAGCGTCAAATCACCTATAAGGGAGCCCCAATCAGGTTAACATCAGGCTTTTCATCACAAACCCTAAAAGCTAGAAAGGAATGGGATGATATTTTCAAAATACTAAAAGACAAAGATTGCCAGCCAAGAATACTCTACCCTGCAAGGCTATCCTTCCGAAATGAGGGGCAAATAGTATATTTCTCAGACAAACAAAAACTGCGGGAGTTCACTACCACAAGACCACCCTTACAAGAAATCCTCAAGGGAGTACTGGGTTTGGTTCCTGAAAAATAACTACCACTGCCATAAAAACCCAAGAAAAATCTAAACCCGCTAGTACAATAAAAATGGCATTCATGAAGAGAAAACAAGCTAACAAAAACACTATCTACAACCTAAGGAACCAACAAACAAAGAAACCAAACAGTAAATCAGAAAGCAAGGAACAAAAGACACCTAAGACAACCAAACAACCAATAAAATGCTAGGAATAAATCAACACCTTTCAATAACAACTCTTAATGTTAAAGGCTTAAATTCCCCAATTAAAAGACACAGACTGGCTGACTGGATCAAAAAGCAGGACCCAACTATATGCTGCCTACAAGAGACCCACCTCACCCATAAAGATTCACACAGACTAAGAGTGAAAGGATGGAAAAAGATTTACCATGCAAACAGAAAAGAAAAACGAGCTGGAGTAGCTATTCTTATATCTGACAAAATAGACTTTAAACTAAAAACCATAAAAAGAGACAATGAGGGACACTACTTAATGATAAAAGGACTGATCCATCAAGAAGACATAACAATCATAAATATGTACGCACCCAATGTTGGAGCAGCCAGATTTATAAAACAAACTCTATTAGACCTAAAGAAGGAAATAGACACTAATACCATAATAGCAGGGGACCTGAACACTCCACTGTCAATATTAGACAGATCATCTAGGCAAAGAATCAGTAAAGAAACACAAGATCTAAACAAGACTCTAGACCAATTGGAATTGGCAGATATCTACAGAACATTCCACCCAACAACCTCAGAATATTCATTCTTCTCATCAGCACATGGATCATTCTCCAGGATAGATCACATATTAGGTCACAAATCAAGTCTCAATAAATTCAAAAAAATTGGAATTATCCCATGTATCTTCTCAGACCACAATGGATTAAAACTAGAAATTAATAACAAACAAGACTCTGGAAACTATACAAACACATGGAAATTAAACAGCATTCTACTTAATGACATATGGGTCCAAGAAGAAATCAAGCAGGAAATCAAAAAGTTTATTGAAACTAATGAAAACAATGATACATCATACCAAAACCTGTGGGATACTGCAAAAGCAGTATTGAGGGGAAAATTTATTGCATTAAATGCTCACTTCAGAAGAATAGAAAGATGGCAAGTGAACAACCTAACACTTCACCTTAAAGAACTAGAAAAACAAGAACAATCCAAACCTAAAGTTAGCAGACGGAAAGAAATCATTAAGATCAGAGCAGAACTGAATGAAATTAAAAACCAAAAAACAATTCAAAAGATCAACGAATCAAAAAGTTGGTTTTTTGAAAAGATAAATAAAATTGACAAACCATTAGCATGGCTAACAAAAAAAAGAAGAGAGAAGACTCAAATAACAAAAATTAGAAATGAAAAAGGCGATATTACAACTGATTCATCTGAAATACAAGGAATCATTCGAGACTACTATAAACAACTATACGCCAACAAATTTGAAAATCTGGAGGAAATGGATAAATTTCTGGACACACACAAGCTCCCAAAACTGAACCGTGAAGACGTAGAAAATTTGAACAGACCAATAACAATAAAGGAGATTGAGGCTGTTATCAGAAGGCTCCCAACAAAGAAAAGCCCAGGACCAGATGGATTCACAGGAGAATTTTACCAAACATTCAAAGAGGAATTGACACAGATTCTTTACAAACTATTCCAAAAGATTGAAACGGACGCAAATCTCCCAAACTCATTCTATGAAGCAAACATCATCCTGATACCAAAACCAGGTAAAGATATAACCAAAAAAGAAAACTACAGGCCGATATCCTTGATGAATATAGATGCAAAAATCCTCACGAAAATACTAGCAAACAGAATACAACAACACATACGAAAAATTATTCATCACGATCAAGTGGGATTCATCCCAGGGATGCAAGGTTGGTTCAACATACGCAAATCAATAAATGTGATACACCATATTAATAAACTCAAACACAAGGACCATATGATCATCTCTATAGATGCTGAAAAAGCATTTGATAAAGTTCAGCACTCATTCATGACAAAGACCCTCTATAAGTTAGGTATAGAGGGAAAGTATCTCAACATAATTAAAGCCATATATGCCAAACCCACTGCCAATATCATCCTGAATGGGGAAAAGCTGAAAGCTTTTCCTTTAAGAACAGGAACTAGACAAGGATGCCCACTCTCACCACTCCTATTCAACATAGTGTTGGAAGTACTAGCCAGAGCAATCAGAGAAGAGAAGGAAATCAAGGGCATCCAGATTGGAAAAGATGAAGTCAAACTGTCCCTGTTTGCAGATGACATGATCCTATATATCGAACAGCCTAAAACCTCTACAAAAAAACTGCTGGAATTGATAAATGATTTCAGCACAGTAGCAGGATACAAAATCAACACACAAAAATCAGTAGCATTTCTTTTCTCCAATAGTGAACATGCAGAACAAGAAATCAAGAAAGCCTGCCCATTTACAATAGCCACCAAAAAAATAAAATACTTAGGAATTGAGTTAACCAAGGATGTGAAAAATCTCTATAATGAGAACTACAAACCACTGCTGAGAGAAATTAGAGAGGATACAAGAAGATGGAAAGATATTCCATGCTCTTGGATTGGAACAATCAACATAGTGAAAATGTCCATACTACCCAAAGTGATATACAAATTCAACACAATCCCCATCAAAATTCCAAAGACATTTTTCTCAGAAATGGAAAAAACTATTCAGACATTTATATGGAACAAGAAAAGACCACGAATAGCCAAAGCAATGCTCAGCAAAAAAAATAAAGCTGGAGGCATAACACTACCTGACTTTAAGCTATACTACAAAGCTATAATAACCAAAACAGTATGGTACTGGCATAAAAACAGACACACTGACCAATGGAATAGAATAGAGAATCCAGAAATCAACCCACACACTTACTGCCATCTGATCTTTGACAAAGGCACCAAGCCTATTCACTGGGGAAGGGACTGCCTCTTCAGCAAGTGGTGCTGGGATAACTGGATATCGATATGCAGGAGAATGAAACTAGATCCATACCTCTCACCATATACTAAAATCAACTCAAAATGGATTAAGGATTTAAATATACACCCTGAGACAATAAAACTTCTTAAAGAAAACATAGGAGAAACACTTCAGGAAATAGGACTGGGCACAGACTTCATGAATATGACCCCAAAAGCACGGGCAACCAAAGGAAAAATAAACAAATGGGATTATATCAAACTAAAAAGCTTCTGCACAGCAAAAGAAACAATTAAAAGAGTTAAAAGACAACCAACAGAGTGGGAGAAAATATTTGCAAAATATACATCTGACAAAGGATTAATATCCAGAATATATAAGGAACTCAAACAACTTTACAAGAAGAAAACAAGCAACCCAATTAAAAAATGGGCAAAAGAGCTAAGTAGGCATTTCTCTAAGGAAGATATCCAAATGGCCAACAGACATATGAAAAAATGCTCAACATCACTCAGCATCCGGGAAATGCAAATCAAAACCACATTGAGATACCATCTAACCCCAGTTAGGATGGCTAAAATCCAAAAGACTATGAACGATAAATGCTGGCGAGGCTGCGGAGAAAAAGGAACTCTCATACATTGTTGGTGGGACTGCAAAATGGTGCAGCCTCTATGGAAAATGGTATGGAGGTTCCTTAAACAATTGCAAATAGATCTACCATACGACCCAGCCATCCCACTGTTGGGAATATACCCAGAGGAATGGAAATCATCAAGTCGAAGGTATACCTGTTCCCCAATGTTCATCGCAGCACTCTTTACAATAGCCAAGAGTTGGAACCAGCCCAAATGCCCATCATCAGATGAGTGGATACGGAAAATGTGGTACATCTACACAATGGAATACTACTCAGCTATAAAAACGAATGAAATACTGCCATTTGCGACAACATGGATGGACCTTGAGAGAATTATATTAAGTGAAACAAGTCAGGCACAGAAAGAGAAATACCACATGTTCTCACTTATTGGAGGGAGCTAAAAATTAATATATAAATTCACACACACACACACACACACACACACACACACACACACACAAACCGGGGGGGGGGAAGAAGATATAACAACCACAATTATTTGAAGTTGATACGACAAGCAAACAGAAAGGACATTGTTGGGGGGGGAGGGAGTAGGGAGGGAGGTTTTGGTGATGGGGAGCAATAATCAGCTACAATGTATATCGACAAAATAAAATTTTAAAAAGTATAAATAAATAAATAAAATAAAATATAATATGAAAATGCAAAAACAAACAAACAAACAAACAAAAAAGAAATAATTAATGGAATGAATCCTGCATAAGGGCTAGGATTGTGAGGATAGGCTAAGCCATTGTCCTTGAAAAGAAAAATGGACCTTCTTTCTTCTTGATAAGAATTCAGATTTTATAAGAGTAAAGAATAAGGCAATAGGTGAAAATAAATGTAAGGTGGGAAATACCTGGGGGAATATGAGTTTGACTTCTTTCAGATGGTATTATTTATCTTAGTGAAGATGTAAAAAGGGGGCTATGGATGGTTTCCAGGTCTAGAGAGAAAAAATTTCGGAATAGCAGCTATGAGAAATATGAGTATAAACTATAGCAGTTGGCGAATCAAAGATTATAAGCCATGAAATTTTGAAACACTTAATCAGCTTGACTTTCTCCAGCAATCCAAAGCAGAGAATATAGAAAATGTAGGTTGTAAATCAAAATTAATTAATTCATTAACTAAATGGGAAAATATGGTGTAAAGTCAAGGTCATTAGGTATTTATTAGGTTATGATGACATGGTCAGAGACAGGTAGGGAAGGAAAAAGAGAAAAATTGGAATCTGGGGAAGAAGTCACTGTCAGTCCATGATAAAATGATGAGCCGATGCAGAATAAGGCAGTTGGAAATGTGGGCAGTTAGAAGATTATAGGCAGAAAGGAATAGCAGAAACCAGCAGATAGGGTTACAGAAGTTTCTAGAAATAATACAGTCAGGATGAGGCATTAGGCCTTAATTAAAAGTATTGTGCACAGTGAGGTTTCAAAAATACTTTTCAAATTTCAATCTACCATTTAGTTACATATCACTCTGTGAAATCTTAAGGTGCTAATTAAAGCCTTTATAAACATTTTCACATAGTAATTTCATAATTCTTTGAGGAAACATGGAAAAGCACTTCATCTTTTGAACACTGTCTATTTTTGCAAATGATTGTTATCAATGCGAAGTTATAAAAAGAAAACTTCAGATGCCTTCTCTGTGCTATTGGCATCAGCCTCCAGCTAGAAAAGGAGGATATCATTGGATTATAGTCTAGAAAATTCCTAAATGTGCCTCATGCTGTATTTATGATGATCAAATTAAACTTCTTTACCCCTAGGGTTTGGTGATCAACTTAGGGAACAAACAAAAACTAAAGAAACTGAAAGGAACATTTTCTCCTGATGTTCTTCTTCTAAATAGAAAAAATGAATTTTTAAGAGCTACCTTATTTTGACTGGAAGAAACAAAACTCTGGCAAGGCAGCAGGTGGTTACTGTTTTGAAACAGAAAAATAAGCACAGATCCCCTTACCTTAAAGTTCAAAGTGTTTCTTTGATTTTAGTCCAACTGCGTACCAATGTCTCTTGAGTATTGATGTCTATGAGTGAGCTCTGAAATGCTAATACAATGACTGACTTCATCACTATGGATGACATAGTCTAAGTCCTAGCTTACAGAATAGGAAACAAAATACCTTACCCCACTTTAACTTACAAAAGATGCATGTCTGAAAGCAATATCAGTTGGGGAACACCCAATGGAAATATTGAAGTGATAACAAAACCAAAAGATTTAGTTATATCAATTCCCTAAGAGCAGTTTTACATCAGCCGAGCAGTATAAACAGCACTCTGAGGTCTCGCCAGAATAATCTTTCTGGTTTAGATGAATTACAGAATATCAAACTGACCACATTGCTTAGTTGAGTTTAGTCACATCACTATAAACATAATGTTTTTTTAAAATTTATTTTCTTCTACAATGGAAGATATTTTTGTCTCTCCTTTTCTGGAATGCAAAGAGGAAATTTCTCTTCTTAATGTGATTTGGAAGTTCTACAAAATACTTGATGGTCTGCTTTGATAGGTACAAATGATAGCAGATGGATCAAGTCCTCAAAATTACACAACACCAGGAGACATCATTCTTGCAGAACACAATGCTGTGTCCTGGGGGGTGTCACTCACATTATATTCTATGTTGTAGAATATGGTGGCCCCATGGAGAACAGGTGACAAATGAGCTTCCTGGGTAGGTGTGCACAATCAAATATTTGCCATGAGGAACAGGTTGTCTATTCATCATGCAAATAATAGTGACAGCTAACACTTACATGGCACCAACTTCTGCCAGGCATTCTTCTAACCCTACTGGAAAAATAACATTTTATTTCATTTACCCATGAGGAAACTGAAGTAAAGAGTGATTATGTACCTTGCCTATGATCATAAAGCTAATAATTGGCAAAGCTGAGATTGGAAACTAGGTAATCTGCCTTCAGAACCTGGGCTCATCTGCTTATTAAATAGAGACTCTAATTTTCCCCCATATAAAAGAAAAAACTGAAAAGAAAATAAAAAAGCTTAGAGTTACCTGAGTTCTGCAATGAACAAAATATTTGGTATAGTGTGTGATTTGTTATCCAGGCTTAGTTTTTCAAAGCAAGCCCTGGATATATTTTCTAGTAACTTTTAAAAATATAAGACAAGTTAAATTGACAGTGGCGTCTGAGAAAGCAAATTTAATGATGCAGCAATTGCTCCTTCCCTCTTAAAATGGTAACATCAAATCTGCACAAAAAAATAAAAGACAAACAGGATTTCCTTAGAGGTAATTACCACAACCTACTTTTCATTTATTTTCCATCTCTTTCTTTTAAATGAAACACTTAGTAAAAAAAGAGTACGGACTTCATTGTGCCACAGGTTTCATTGCCTTTAATACAAGGATAAAGTTGAAGTTAATAAATGGTAAAAGGGAAATGTGAGGACATGAAAATCTAGACTTATAAGAAATAAACCAAATATTCTAAAAGGGAAAGACAACTATTGGCACACTTATTTTTTTATTGATTTTATTCATGTGCTTTCTAATGATTTTGAAGTGGATTTTTTATATGATAATGTCTAATTAAAGTAAAATTTCTAAGAATAGAAATTCTCACTGTGTGTTATATAAAATCTGTATAACATAATTTGGCTTTATCAAATACAGAAACTATTTTTCTTGAGTTAAAAATAAGGCATTACCGATTTAAATGTGCCAGGCAATGGCACAATATAGTTTCTTCCCCAAGATGTATCTTCCACTTGACAACGTTCATGCATCATTCTCAGATCCTGACAGATAACGTGATTATAAAATTTTTACAACTGAGATAGTAAGATATGTCAAGGTTGACATAAAAGAGACTCTGGAAATTGGTAAAAGGCTTCTTAGTGAAATGGAATACTCTTACCACCTGAAACAGCTATTGTTAAATATTGGGAGGAAAGACATTTGGATGGAAATTGCTTGGCAAAGTCAAAAGAAGCAAACATACTTTAGAATTCAGCTTGGCCCTGCCACTTCAAAATGAAAAAAAAAAAAAAAAGAGTCACAAACAGGAATAAAGACATCATCTTCAGAGAACAAGATGAAAATTGCCATCCCGAAAGCTTTTAAGATAAAGGAATGTTTCACATTGTAACTAGGTTTAAAAGTACCAAGAAATAAATGCACAAAAGAGAACTAAAATTATTTCTAGAAATTTTTTTAAATTTTCTAGAGGCTGATAAGGAAACTTTAATGAACAGATTTTTAAAACCGCCTTCTTAGAAAACTGAGAAACCCCATGATTGTTTCTATTGATCAGGAAGAAAGGCTGAGGCTTCATGCAATTTCTTTTGCTATCTCTGTGGAATATTGCACAAGAGTGCTGAAAATATTGATATTAACATCAATGTTAATATTTAACATAATAATTAAGATATGTACCTACTTTAGGAGAGAGTGACAGTAGTCTCCAGTTGTGGGGATGAGCATGCCCTGAACCTGCAGCTGGGTTCTCTACCCTGTATAGCAAGTTGAATGTACGCCTGAGACAATGTTTCCTATACAAAAAGTGTTGGCATGTATATTAGGAAATGTGTTATATTTGTTTTTTCATCACCTTGGCTTTTATTGACCCAGAAAACAGTTCATATTGTACAAAATATGCATTGAATGAGAAATTTTAGTCAAGACTAGAGAGCGAATTTGAGAAGTAAGAAAGATGAAGCATGTGTGTGCATGCACACGAGTGTTGTGTGTGTGCACATGCATGTGTTGTGTGTGTACTTACTCTACTTATCTTTCTATTGGTCTTGCTAAGCCCAGGAGAATGAGAGATGCATGACTTAATAAAGGGATGCAATAGCAATAAGAGCTTTTCCTCATCCTTTGCTCTAGCTGGATTTGAAGGTCAGTGTGATTTTACCAAGAAATGCTGCCTGTGAGACTCCATGGCAGAGAACAAAGATTAGCAGCAAGGCATGAACAAAATAGGAAATGAAGGAGCTGGAAGCTTCTGCTCTTTGCTTGTTCCTTTTCCCTCTCCCCACCTCCCTACCTAAACCTGCCTCCCTGAGTCTTGCGGACCAAGAGCAGATTGTTAGGGTTTTATTCTTCTGTTTTCAAGTAACAAAAAGCTACTTAGGTTATCTCATTTGGGGAAAAAAGAAGTTGAATGTAATAATGCTCATTTGAGGAACTGAAGCTGCTGTGCAAGCTATTCTTTCATCCCTGTTTCTAAGCTTCTCTTTGTTTCATTTTCCTACCTTCTCCCCAGTTTTTCTCTGCTAAGCTTTTGATGCAAGGGTAGAGGTCCAGATAAACGTACATTAACATGTTCTGAACCTAACTACCTCCAGTTGCATATATGAGTATATTACATTGGCCCCGGTGAGTAGGATCGACCAGACTAGGTTATTATACATACATTTGGTGATAGGTCACTCTGCAGGTACTTGTGCTCCCAACAGGAACTCTACCTGGAAGGAGGGGCAGATGAGCTGAGCCCTTCCTTATAGCCCCACTCCATCTCAGCTCGTAGCCATGAAACTAATGAGAGAGGTATCTTGCTGCTACTACAAGACGCTGATAGACTCCGAGGGATTAGGCAACTTGGAAAACTAGGCCCTGTCAGGTTACAACTGCCTACCTGCCCAAGGACATCACCTTGGATGAGGGATCCCTTCTCCTGCAGAGAATCAATTTACCCACTAGAACCTTCTCCCATAGTCCCATAAAGAGCAAAACCAATAGCTTGGTACCATCTGTCACTTACCTCTCATACTTCCTTGAAGCCCCATAATTATTCTACACTGGGAGGAATTTTTCCACTAGTCACTCCAGAGGCGACCACATACACAGTAGGTATAATACCCCACCTTCTGGGAGGTTTCAGACATGGAGTTGGCTGCGTTGCCCTCAAATCACAAGGCAACAGCAATATCTCTTTATGTCCACATTTCAGTCAAGCCAGTTGTTCTCCCTCTTAAAGCCTAAAACCTAAGGTCCTCTCAGATACTCTTAGCAAAGTTTAACATTCTTCATTGCTATCTGGGCTTTAGTATTTACCTAATATCTTTGATAAATTAATGAAGAGACTCCTGGATTGTTTCTCTGGGCAGATGCCAACATGACAGGGTATGATATTTCCCTGACATTACCACATGCCAACATGACAGGGTAAGATATTTCCCTGACATTACCACTCATACACCTCTGGTCTGGGGGAAATCTGAACGGGTCCTGGCAGCTTTGTCTGAGGACAAGCCTGAGAAAGGTCTTTCAAGAGCTGCTGTCAGTTCTGAGGGAAAATCTCCAGGATAAAGACATCCCACAATTCCTAGGCATGTTGGGAGACCATCTGTGCTCACCGTCCTAATTCAACTCTTTATTTGCTCCAATAAAAGGCCTATTTAGCAAGGAAAGTAGGCTTGACTGGTGCTTGATGTGTCTGATGGTTGTATTAGTCTGTTTGTGTTGCTTATAACAAAATACCTGGAATTGGGTAATTTATAAAGAAAATGAAATTTATTGCTTACAGTTTCTGAGGCTGGGAAGTCCAAAGTCCATCTGGTGGTGGCAATAGTGACTCAGAGGACTCATATTGCAAGATGATGGAAACAGAGAGCAGAGAGATAGAGAGACAGTCTCTCCTCTTCCTTTAAAGCCCTCAGAACCACACCCCTGACCATCATTTTTAATCCATCCACTACAGCATGGTCCTACAATCCAATCACCCGTTCAAGGCTCCACCTTTCCATTACCATAATAGGATTTCCCACCCTCTTAACAGGCCCAGTGGGGGCTGTTTCTAATACATAAAACTTGGGGGACACAATTCAAGTTGCAGTGAGTTTTGGGGGGACATAATTCAATCCACTACACCATCTTGTAGAAACTAAAGATTTTATTCATCCCTACCATGAGCATCACCAACCCTAACCCAGTTGAACTGTACACTATCAAAACTGACAACTCAAAAATAGTGCAGACCATTCTATCCAGGAGGACATCAACTCTAATGACCTCTTCCCTTCCCTCTGTCCAGTAAACGGGTCTTGGCTATAGCCAATTATAGGAACTAACACCTGTGGTCAATGATAGCACCTTCAAGGCATTGAATCATTACCACAAGGAATCTGATGCACCTTGAAGACGTATTTAGACCTTCCTCTGCCATCTGGAAGCACTGAGACATTCTCAGAATTTCTGTGTGTGCTGGAAGTCACATTTCACCATTTGTTGACTGATTGCCATACAAATGTCCTTTCCCAGAAGCAAAAGGAGTGTGATAAGGAAGGGAGAATCTTTTCCGTAAGTATATCTGGATGCAAAAACCAGTATTAGGTCTACAGTCTCAATAGCATCTAAGAGAGGCTATCCTATGTTAGCACTAAACAAACACTTAGAAAAAATAGGGTGAACATGAGTGTCTCCTGGTGTCCCTAGAGGCAAAAAAGAAGCTACTATCTTTTTCTACAAGGACAGGCCATAATACACCTTGTCACTGGCCACAGAGATGCATATGCCATCCTGTCCAGTCCTCAGAGCCATTTAGATGGTCCACGAAACTCACAATGACCTTGCACCCAACAACACATGATCATAATGCTACTGCCTACAGCAACTCATGTGTGACAGACCAGAGATACTGCTACAGAGTTTCCTGCCCTCCCAATGTCTGAATATCTCCCAAGACCACGTGCTAATAGACTTTGTCTATTCCACTAAACCACTTCTGTTTGTAATGGAGCGTTCAAGCATGAAAAATAAATAAATAAATACAGCACATTTCAGCTTCTACTTTTCCAAGAGTGTCCTGAATCCAGCTTGCACCAGCTTGCCAGAGCCAGATGTTGAATGTTCAAAATTTCGTGAGCCAGTTGACATCGCACTGGTAGCTTAAAATCAGCCATCTTGGGAGTATTTACTGCACAAACATCAGCAAATACTATAAAGCAGGGTCTTTCATTTATCAGAGAGCTGGCTGCTAAAATTTATCAGAACACCATTGACTCTGTCCTAGCCCTACTGGACCAGCCAAAATTTCCTTGTTTTTTAAAGAAGTATTCTACCTTTTGTAATTGCCCAGCACATACGTGATCACCGAGTTTCAGCTTCTCAGTGTGTTCCATTTCTGAATCTACCTGTTTAACATCCTCTCCCTACCACAGAGCAACCAAGAAACAAAAGAAATCAGGTGTTAAGCCTCTCAACAATAACACATCAGAGGATCCATTTCTTATCACTCGTGATACTCCTATAGTAACAACAGCTATTATCACTGCAATCATTTTGCAACCCAACCCCACCTTCTACAAATCCTCCGAAAGGAGTGACAAAATCTTTTTAAAAGACAGATTAAATTTACAATCAGCTTTGTATCTCATGAATATTTGTAATAAATAAATAAATAAAAATTTTAAAGTAAGCATCTGATAATATTTAGTTATAAGTATTTTAATTCCAAACTAAGTCTGAAGGAGCACCTCCCCCACGAGAAATACCCAGTAAGACTAATTCTTCAGACAAGCTGCTTCTGTGAAGTTGAGAAGAAAGAGCAGCTGTGAATGTTGGCCTCCATCCAGTTTAATAAATTGGGGATGGTCTGTTGCTGTTCATGGAAATTTTAGTGTTCGCAACTTGACTCTTTAAGATCTATAACAGGGATTGTTTATCCCTCATGGTTTTCAATTGATTTCTCTCTCACGGAAAGGGAAATAAACCTTGCTTTATATGCAAAGCCTTCCAGACTGCAATAATAATAAGAAAATGAATCCTATTTTTTAAAACTGATTTTAATAACTTCAGTCCTTTTGCCCTCTGCTTTTTGTGCCAAATGACCCAGAAAGAAATATCCATTAAAGGGTTGATTTATCAATAGATTTTTCCTGAAGGTACACATAAAATGATATTCTGAATCAAAAATCACCCTCACTAGCCAGTCATAATGTATAAATTTCTACCATCAAAGATTCCTTTCTTTTGAGATGAATCTGTAGGTGTCAACTTGACTGATTGAACAATACCTAGAGAGCCCGTAAAGCATTATTTCTGGGTGTGTCTGTGAGCATGTTTCCAGAGACTGGTGTGTGACCAGGCAGACTGAGAGGGGAAGATTCTCCCTCAATGTGGGCAGGTGCCATCCAATCAGCTGCAGGTCTGGATAGAAAAGGCAGAGGAAAGGAAAATCCTTTCTCTCACTCTCTCTCTCTTTCTCTCCTGGAGCTGGGACACTTTTCTTCTCCTCACCTTGAACATCAGAATTCCAGGATCTCCAGCCTTTGGGCTCCAGGACTTGTGCCAGCATCTCACACCCCTGGGTTTTTAGGCCTTTGGCCTTGGACTGAGAGTCACGCAGTCAGCTTCCCTGGTTCTGAAGCCTTTGGACTTAGACTGAGCCATGCTACCAGCATCCTGGGGTCTTCAGCTTGCAGGTGGCCTATCACGGGACTTCTCAGCCTACATAATCATGTGAGCCAATTCCCCTAATCAATTCCCTGTCATATATCTATATCTATTTCCATATCTATACCTATCCTATTGGTTCTGTCTCTCTGGAGAACCCTAATACAGCTTTGGTTTAAAAAAGGACTATGTTAAACCATCCACATTTTAATATGAATCAAATTATCCAAACTTTGAAAAACATACATTATTCATTCGACAGTCTTTATTGAGGGTTATTGGGCCCTGGAGAGCATTAAAAGAATACATATATGAAGCGTAGACTTAATCAACGGATATCTTTATGAAGGATACGTGGTTCTTTCTATAGTGTCTCTGAAGATGGGACCAGGATAAGTTTATCTCCATGTCGTAAGGTAAGAGATTAGGTAATGTGCCCAAGATGACACAGCTGGTAAGTGACAGAGCTAAGAGTCAAGCCAAGATCTAATTCCAAACCTTTAGAGTCTTTTTCCTATATTGTGTTGCTTAGGGTAGTGGAAATGAAAGATTAATCTCTGTTAATATGCAACAATCCCAGGAATTATGGCATATCTTTGTTCCTAATAAAACCTACGCAATGATGGTTTTAATTTAATAGTATTTGCATTAGTTTCCCACAGCAGCTATAACAGATTACCACAACCTACACGGCTTAAAACAACAGAAATGTATTCCCTCACAGTTCTGGAGGCAGAATTCCAGATTCAAAATGTCAGCCAGGCCGCACTTCTACTGGAGGCTGTAGGGGAAAACCTAATCCTTGCCTTTTCCAGCTTCTGGAGACTGTCGGCATTCCTTAGTTTATGGCCGCATCTCTCTCTCTGCTCTGTCTTCGTATTGCCCTCTCTTCTTCTGCATGCCTGTATTATCTCTCTTTGCCTCTCTCTTTTAAGGATATTTGTGATGGCATTTAGGGACCATCCATGACAGTAATCTTCTCATCTCAAAATCCATAACTTAATTGCATCCGCAAAGACTCTTTTTTAAAACAAAGCACTATTTACCATAAAAAAAAATTCCAGGGACTTGGATTTAACACCTTTGGGTAGCCATTATTCAACCTTCTACAATACACTACAGCATATCTGATGGAGTCTATTTTTCACTCACATGCAAGAGAACTACATGCAGTAGTAGTCAGATTACCAATGTATCTTCTTCCCTGGGAAAAAAGAGCAATATATTACTCGGTCTCTTTTCCTCCCCACACTCACTCCCTATCATCCCCACCTTCATCCTATGCTAAATTGGTCACATTTTTAGGGAAGGCAGATTGCTGCTTTCTAGGCCCATTACGCTGTTTCCAGAGTACAGATTAGCCATAGGCTGTATGTAATGCCGCCCTCAGACTCAGGCTACAAAGCTCCTGTCATGAGTTCTGCACTTTGAAGGTCCCCACTCTGGCCTCATTATGGCTGTACCCCTCCCCACAAAGTAAACTCCATGGCACAAGCTGTGCCTGCCTAGAGCTCATGCCCTCCCCCTCCCATTCTAGCCCATATTCTAAGGACATGACAAGGTAGGAGACAAGAGAATACCAGATAATTGGGAATAGCTAAGTAACTGCTCTGCTGATTTGGAGATAATTTCTAATAAGTGCTAAAAATATATAATACTTTCTTTAATATGTATTAATGGCCTTAATAATGTTCATAGTGTTTTACTCAATGACTTCACTTCCTGGAATTTAGTCCTTGGAAATATTTCAAAATACAGAAAAAGCTTTATATACGTAGTTTCATTCCCAAATTGTTTTTTCTTTTAAGAAGATAAAAAGAGAAACATCCCAAGGGCCCAGTAATAGACACATGGCTAAATAAACAGCAGTTTATTGAAATCAACATAATGAAGTTTATAAAAATAATGTTTACAAATTGCTTTAATAACATGAAAAATCCATATAATGTTGAGTAAAAAATGTAAAAAGTAGGATACAAAATTTTAGCTACAAAATGGTCTCATCTATGTAAAAACTAATTCTAGAAAAAAAATAACAGCAAGAAAATGACCAAATGTTAATTGTACACAGAGAGTGGGTTTCTGGATTATTTTTATTGTCATTTATAATTTAATTAGCAAATTATCTATAATAACATATATTACTTTTGCAACCAGATTATTTTAAAAGTAGCATGAAAGAATAAATCCCCGAGACCAAGTTACACATGGCAGATTAAAAACATATTTATTAGTTCCTTCCTAAAACCCCTCTAGATGACAGTAGAGAGATTTTTTTTTTTTTAAGGGCATAAACCCACAAAGAAAAAGAGAAAAGGAAAGAAGACATCTGTAAAACAACTTTGGAAATTAGAAAGCTGGTAGGTAAGAGGTGACTAACACAGCAGACCTGAGAAAGTTGACCTTATGATTACCAGCAGTGGAGGAAAACCAGGTTGATCCATAGAAAAGCTTGGGAATTGGTTCACTCCATTGTATGAGAGTGGGAAAACAAATGGGCTATAAAAACAAGGGGAACAATTGAAAATCTGTACAGAATGAACTTAGAACCCCAGAAGTCTCTCCACTTGCAACAAAAGACTGAGGTTTACTCTCTGAAAAGATTGCATCAGAGAGATTTTGGACTCAATTCTTAAGCAGAGCTGAGGGTTGGCATGTTATATTAAAAATACAGGCATTAAGTAAATGGTGAAATTCCTGATTACCTCCTCCAGAATGCTGGTGTAAAAGCTTACACCTTTCAGACAGGAAACTGACCAAACTGAGAGAAAAGACTTACAAATATTATATATACTGGCAAGTGGGGAAGGGGATGTCCTTCACAAGCTACTCATTGATAAACCTTTTCTATGTATATATAGTAATCGACCAAAAATTTATTGCCTCACTCTTAAAAATGAGTAGAAGCCAAGAATCACAAGTCATTTGAGGAAAATCTCTTATGTGAAAGAGAAAATCTAAGAGATCCAAAAAGTAAAAAATAACTCAGGGGAAACAGAAACATGGTGGTAAGCAGATAGAAACTCTAAATAAACAATCATTGAAAAGTTCAGAGAGGTACGGTAGTTCACTTAACTCATAAAATAAGAACAGAAGGCTGTAAACCTAAGAACATTGACAGAAAAGGAGACCTTTGAAATTAAAAAATACTGATGGTTCCCGAGTTTCCATGGTTTGACTTAGGATTTTTTTTACTTTAAGATGGTATGAAAACAATATGCATTTAGTAGAAAATCTTCTTCAATTACCTGTATGGTCATTCCACTTTTAGTATAGAATTCAATAAATTGCATGAGATTTTTAACACTTTATTATAAAACAGGCTTTGTGTTTGATGATTTTGTCCATCTTTAGCCTAATGTAAGTGTTCAGAGCATGTTAAGTTAGGATAGGCTCAGCTATGATGTTCAATATATTAGGTGCATTACATGCATTTTTGACCTATCACATTTGCAACTTATGATGGGTTTTTTGGGGATGAAAACTCACTGTAAGTAGAGGAGCATCTGTAATGTAATAGCAAAATGAAAATCTCAAGAAAAAGTTTGGAAGCAAAACTAATCTTTGCCAAATGAGTGGTAGTGCTGATCCTCAAACATAACCTTGAGTTCAAGACCAGTATTCCTCTTGCTGCCTTCCATCCATGCCTGTTACCAATAGATTTTTATGCATGGTGTCTGTGGTTTGAAGAATTCATCTGTGGCATTATAATCCTCTCTTAGAGCTGTTATATCAAAGCACTCTAACTTCACAAACAGTGAAACTTTATTGCTAGACTCTGCCATTTATCTGGAAAACAAAGAAGAGATATCCACCACTTTTCCCATCATTCTCAAATGCAGTCTATGTGATAATTTTATAATACCAATTTCCCAGTGGGTATTTTCCCTTTTTTTTCCAAGAAGGCCCACACAAAATTGACCCTTCTTTTATCATCTTTGGAAATAGTAACTTGAATTAGGAAGAAGTATTGATGTGTTCTCAGAGGCAATTCACATCTCCAGTCATAACTTTTGCTAATGCTCATCAGCTCCATTCACATATACAGCCACACCATGAACCACTCTGTGTTTGGCATTTAATCTAGCCGAGAACATTAATTACAATCTCCTTCAGCACATTTATGCTGCAGTTGTAGGTGTTGACAACACAGGACTGTCTCCTTTTATGTGGTTGTTTGAAACTTTCTAACCAGACCAAGCTCAGATTTAATCATTTGATTCTGACTCACTTTCTGTACCAAATTGCAACAGTTTTTAAAATTGGTACAACAGATCTGAGACTATGATAATATTGTTAATCAGTATACTTAAAGACCTGGTTTTTTAAAAAGCTTTTAGACTTTTAATTTGGCTGTGCTGAAAGCTTTAACTTGTTTTGTTGTCATTGTCTGAGATATGCTGGGGTTCTGGAAAGACCAAATATACATTTATCAAGAAGGCTCCTGGGCCGACCCTGTGGCTCACTCGGAAGAGTGCAGCACTGGGAGCGCAGTGGCCCTCCCACCGCGGGTTCGGATCCTATATAGGGATGGCCGGTGTGCTCACTGGCTGAGCACGGTGCGGATGACACCAAGCCAAGGGTTCCCATCCCCTTACTGGTCACATAAAAAAAAAAAAAAAAAGAAGGCTCCTAGTTTCATTGAATCAGAATTATTATGTAAAACATTAGCTTTAAAAAGGCAGGGCAAGTGTGTACCACTATGAAAAAGTTTAACATTACAGATGTTTACATCCAAATAAACCCATCATAAGTTGAAAATCTGATAAGCCAAAAATGCATGTAATGCACCTAATGCACCCACTATGAGAAAGTTTAACACCTAAACCTCTAAAACAAATATGCTACAGAAAGTAATTTATACTACTAAGATGTCTAATCAGTTAAAACTTATTTCAAAAATAAAATTATTTAGTTCATCTAAACCACAACCATATACTTTGCAATTTATAAACTATATACTTTGGAGCACATAAGTTTACTTTTATAAAAGTTAGACTATTTATCTGATAGAGCACACAAAATAATTTTGCAAGTATTATCTTATTTGATCCTATTTATGCCCTGTGAAGTATGCAGAATAGGACTTATCTCCAATTTATAGATGGTGAAATGATTTATTATGAGATAAAACAGGTTTCCTTCAAATAAATGTTCATCCCTTGCATATACCAATGCTTCTAGCAGTACCTGAAAGCTAAAAAAGGAATATCTTATTACGGACCTGAAAGTAGTTCAGCAAATGTTTACCAAAAAAAAAAAAAAAATGAAGAAAATGTTTACTTATAAAGATATACCTTACTTGAAGGGTTTCAAGGAATAAAATGTGCAATAATAACACATATGGTGACATATTGATGTAGCAAAGGTGCTGTTTTCCTGGCTTTCTGGAAGAGACAAAAGATCTCTTGACTCATACTCTGGACCTATGTCATGCTTTAAAGGAAATGTCAGCTTGGCTTACTTTATATGTTACAATTTCCCTAGCCCAGAAATCAACAAGGCAAATAAATAACATAAAACCTAACTAGTATTGGGCTACTTGGCAGATATCTAGCCTGAATTAGTATAATCTGAATTATTGGAAACTATTAAAGAAATAATTCTACTATTTTGAATTACACAAAGCAACTTTAAAAATGCCAACAAAATGACTTCAATGGGAAAATAAGTAAAATTTATTAGAGCAAATAAAATGTTTCTAATAATGATTGCTTTATGTACATAGATCTGTGACAGTGGTGGCCACATTTTTTGGTAATCATTTCCAGGTATAATTATCTCCACCTCTCCTCCCCCAGAATAGGGTCTGGAACTTATTCATCTTTGTATTGCCAGAGCCTGTCTGGTACATGCATTGTGGGGATTTGATAAGTGTTTGATGAATAAGTTAATTAATGAATAGATAAACTGCTGCTGAATGGTTGCTGGATGTATCTTGGCAGAGAAAAAAGTACAAGCTGTAGATTCAGAAACACTCAGGTTTGCTTTCCAGCTCAGCCAGGCAGTAGTTGTGTAATCTTAAATTTCTCAATCTCCCTGAGATTCTGTTGTCTCACTCATAAAAGGAGGGTAATCATGAGTGATAATGCACACCTTATAGGGCTGCTCTGACAAGGAAATGAGACAACACATTTAAAGTAACCAGCACATTCAACTAATGGTAGGTAAGAATTTTAACTGTTTTCCCTGACACCTTGTAAATACTATAAATATACTTTAACCATAAAAAAAGTATAAAGCATGCTAAATTTCAAATCTCAGAATAGCAGTGCCCTGAATTGTCAAATCCTGAAATAATAGAATTCAATTAAATTCACTGTCCTCTTTAAATGCACAAGAAAAGGAATGATTAATTAAAAGGACATACTACCTGCCATTAATTGAAAATAACAAAATGAATAGTGTATATAAGTTATCCATTAAGACATCGCCACAAATATAGCTTTGTTGTCAGTTTGATTATTAATTTTATTGAGAGTGAATATTCATTTCACTTCTTTAAAACTAATAAACTTGTCCCAGTAATTTGTTGGAATTTGGATTCTGGGGTGAGTTAATGACAACAAGTTCTACATAGGAAAAGTATAGTTCATGAAATAGCTTGGAAAGCAATGTTTAAAGCCAAAAATGATTGAAAGAAATGAAAACAAAATATGTGCAAAACCTCAGTGGGAATTCCCTATTTCCATCATTGCAGAGGATGAAAACCGGGCCTGGTGTGATTTCTAATTCCCTGCAAGCCCTTCCACAATACAAATGTCATGCTGAAAAATTTGGCAATTGCTTTAGGCAAAGGTAAGTTGCCCAGATCACTGAAAAATGTTTTGACATTTCAGTGACCCTTCCATTCTGTTTTACAAAAGAAGTTCCAATTAAGCTCAGGGCTTTCATCTTATTTACTATAGTGACCCTGTAAATGAAGGCTGGGAAGTTGAATGCTATTCTTGCTGTGGGAGCAGAGCTGCATGAAGGAGCAAGTACTCTAAGCCACCTCCCAAGAAGATGGGAGCTGAAAATTGCTGTTTATAAAGTTTATCACCGTTGCCCACAGTGATTTTTTTTCTTGGCTGTGGCCCAACACAGATGCTCATTTCGGTTGGCAGTACACAGGGAACAGCCTAATATTGGAAGGTTCTGGTCCTGGGTTTGCTACTAATTTATCATATAACCAACCTTGAATAAACCTCTTCATCCCTTAGATCTTCTGTTTTCTTACCTTTCCGTTTTCTTAAATGAAGGGGCTGCACAAGGTGATTTCCAAGGCCACTTCCACCTCCAGTTTTCTGTGATGTGTGCATTTGTGGTTAGGAGGGAAGGAAGGAGAAGGCAGAATATGTGTGCAATGATGTGATTCCCCCAGTGCAGCCAACCACACCCTGCTTCCAGGGGAAACCCAAGTGTTAAATGGAACAACCGAAACGTTCTGAGGCTGGGGGTGGAGGATTCCACAGTTATTCAGTTCCAGAGTCCAGAAATGAGGCAGAGAGCCCAGCAGGCATATGATCGGAGCCTGTTCTGGCAATCTAGATAGTGTCTGATTTCCAGACTCGTTTGGCAAAAGCCCTCTTTCTTCCTCTGTAGTGCTGATTAGGAATCTTTCCTTGCAGATAGTAGAAGTCATACTAAGGTAGCTAACAGAAAAGGGAGAAATGGTTATATAAATATAATCTTGACCCAGGAAGAAACTGGAACTGCGAATCCTTCAGGAGCCTAGGCAATATTCTCTTACTTACTGTATTTTGTCTCTGCTCCTTTCAGCATATCTGATTTCTCCCACTCCCCCTGCTCCTTCTTTCCTCTCCCTTTCTTTCTCTCTCTCTGTTTCCGCCCCCACTCAATAGGCCTTTTCTGCTTTCTGTTCACATAGAGAAATATGGACCTACCACTACTCCTGTCTTTAGATGTCACACTTGTTCAACTCATTTGTAGAGAAGAACTCACCATCCCTGAATCTATTTCAAACTTTAATTTCCCTGGACAGAGAAACTGAATGGACCAAGTGCCTATGCCTTGATCGGATGACTGTGGCAAAACTTCAATCACTGGATTCCATCTGCCCTTTTGAAATTGGTTATACAGATGTTCAAGCTCACTAACCTTCATTGTATAGCTAATGGCCAAAATACTTCTTAAAAACTGTCAAGGTCAATATTCTTTTAACTAGTGCTCTACAATTACACATAATCACGTTTAAAATAAGAGGTCGTTAAACATCCTTCAAGATCTTACTCGATTTAGTTGCTGCCACTTGGTTGACATAATTCAGAATATTGGACTCCAGAGACTATTTTCTCTGGAATTTCTTCTTAAAATAATTTATTCATAATCAATATAAAACACAGTGCTTGAGTTCCCTAATAGGTTAGGTTTAGAGTTTGTATTACATAGAGACTCCACATTGATATCAGGACACTGAGAATAGCTTGAGGAATTGCAAGAAGGAGAAAAAAAATGGCCAGAGATATTTGAACACCTCTTTCCTCAGGTAGCATCAAAGAAATCATTGCTAGATCCTTTCAGAGACTTACAGAGCCCTTCCTTTCTTAGCTACCAGCACTTACCAATTTACTTCTATTTACTCCTTTATCACACGATGGCTAGTTTTTTGTTGTCTACTCTGCAAAAAAACAATTTTATAGATTTTTTTCTTCCACATCATTTGCTACCAAAAGAAGAATATTCTCCACCATGCTCAACTAGGAGTCACTTGTGAGTCATTAAGCATCTACTGTAAATATATTTTCACAATTTTTTAGATTTTTTTATTCTTGAATAAAAAAGCATATATTGTAAAATATTTCCAGTGCTAGAGAAATGAATACAGCAGAATGTAAAAGTCTCCTGTAATCTCATCCTTTCCCATTAACAGTTTGCTTGTAAATTCTACCAGATTTTACCTGTGCATGTACTGATAAAAATTATATGTTCATGTAGTTCACAAGTGTATAAATACACATGAGACACATATACATATTTGTATAATAGAAACAAGATGTACATATTATTGTGCTACTTGCTTTGGTAGCTTGTCACCATATTATAAACCTTTGTTTTTAGCTATGTCGATCTCATAAAAGACAACATAGTAGTCCATTATTTGGATATAGCAAATGTCATCCAAAAAACTCCTATTAATACCCATTTCAAGTCTTTCCATTTTTTTCTATAAATACAATGCTACTATGAATACTCTTAAATGTTTACCTTTGTGCACTGAAGTTAGCATTTTTAAAGAATGAAATCCTAGAAATGGAATTGCTAAATCAAAGGGTTTGTACAATTACCTTTTAAGTAGTAACTGTCAAACTGCTTTCCAGAAAGCTTTTACCAAATTCTAATCTCACCTAGAGTTCATGACAATGACGTTCCGCACACCCTGGCCATCCATGGATGTCTAATAAATCACTGCTACTTGTCCAGATGAAAAAAGATTATTTCAATGTTTTTATTTACATTTCTTGGCCAGAGTTATCTATGTTTATTTGGATTTCTTCTAAGACTGTGATGTATGATTTTTTGCTCATTTTCTATTGTATTTTCATACTGATTTTAGTGTGTGTGTATATGTATATAGAATTATTATTAACCCTTTGTTGTCTGCACATATATTGCCTTTCATATAGACTTTCATGGTTTTCACTTGACTTTTGGCAGGTTTGTGATTTGGAAATCATACCAAACACAGAATAAAATTTCTATGTCATAAAGTATATCGATTTTTTCCTTTATGTTTTCTGGTTTCCATGTCATATTACCTTGCATTTGTCTTCTATGCTTCTGTAACAAATTACTACAAATTTAGTGGCTTGGAACAACAAAAATTTATTAGCTTACAGTTCTGCAGGTCAGAAATCTTATCATCAAGATGTCAGCAGGGCTTCATTCCTTCTGGAGGCTCGAGGAGAGAATCTATTTCCTTGTCTTTTCCATCTTTCATAGGCCACCTGCATTCTTTGGCTCATGAACATTTACCTCACCTTCAAATCCAGCAGTATGACATCCTCATTCTGCCCTCTCTTGCTTTCTGTCTCCCTCTCTCCCTCTTTTCCATCTTGTGTCAAGAGGAAAGGTTTTGGAATTACAAAGTCAGGTTCAATGTGATCTTCAGAAATTTGTTCTTCATGAGCCTTACTTTTTTTTTTTTAATGTGTCATTCTTTAGAGAGACTTGTTAGAAAAATTGAATGAGGCAATGCATGAAAACACATAACAGATGCTGAGCAAAGACTAGTTTTTTGGTTCTTTGAAACTCACCCTCACGGTGACTTTAACTCATCTCCTGTACTGCAATGGGGTGTATAAGAACTAGGAATAATGTAATATAAAAGACACAGAACATTGATTTAAACTTTTTCCTGCTGAGACTGATAATCTTCATTATTTTGTCCCTGTAGAGTCTTTCATGTGAATATTTCAAAGAACTTTGCAAGCAATAATGATGATACATAATTGATAACTGTAGTAACTGAGGCTTGAACGGTTGAGTGACTTATCAACTTCTGAGGCTTGGAGCGTTGAGTGACTTATCAATTTCTTTGTAATCCTCATAAAACCAACAGCCTTCTAGGTTTTTACTATCTCTCTCTCTCTCTCTCTCTGTCTCTCTCTGTGTCTCTCTCTCTCTCCTTTTTTCTTTCTTTTTTTTTAATTGTTTCAAGTGTTGCTGTTTAAAAGCTGATTATCTGCAAAGGCTCTTTTAAATACAGATTGTTGGCAAATGGTTTGACCAAAATTACATGTTTAAGGGCAGAGAAGGGTAAAAATTGGGGAGACATGAGCCAAACTATCAGATAACTTTTCTGCTTATAATCTAGTATAGTTTAGGGATCACTCTTCCATTTTATTATATAGTCTGTTTTTCCTCAGTTTCCTCAAGCTTCAATCTACCACTAGTCAGCTTTGGGACTGGGTTAAGTAAGTCTAAATCTGTAGGTTTTGATGTCTTATCTCTAAATTGATTGAACTGGGTAATCTCTAGTCCAGCTCAAGTGTTCTGAGAGACTTTATGTATACCTCTAGGCCCCTGGATACCGAGAGACCAACTATGCTTTTCATCAGTAGCACATGAGAAGCCAAAAATAGTCTTTTTACCTTCCTTTCTCAGTGGAAGCAGCAGCAGGCACCAACAAAGGGCAAATCCCTATCTGTCCTTGCCAGGGCCAGGGCAAAGCAGCCATAGGGTTGGGGTGGTGATTGTCACGCAGACGCCAAACAAGGCTAGGGAAGAATCTGAAAAGGCAGCTCACAGCCAAGATGCTGAGAAGCTCAGGTCAATCTGCACACTCCCAGTCTAGCAGGCAGCAAACACACACACTGAGCTGTTCATGTTTCTGCTTATTGTACATTCTGAGGTTCCTTACCCTAATAAAATCCGAAATAATTGAAATGGTATTTTTATATCCTCTGTATAATGACTTGGTTCCTTGTATGGGTACATCTAAACTGTGTAGACATGCAAAGAACTAAAAAAAAAAAATAAAAGCAGGGAATAATAGCACTGAAAGAAAGGGACCCTAGAGAATGGGTAATCCAACTCTTATCTACCCTTTTGCCTTTCTGTGTTTATGGATAATAAAAATGAAGATGAGGAGATGGATTAGTGATTTGCTCAGGATCATCAGGCTTATTAGTATCTGAGTTAACTTAAGCCACTTGATTTCTGTACCAAAGCCCACTGAAGTATGGATCATATTTGTATATGCATTTGTGAATCATATTTGGCTACCCCTGAACTCAATCAAAACCAGAAAGCCTGTGCCATTTCAAAGTATGTATTTAGACTGGTCTTAACTCAGTAATTGTTCATTTGGTCTAAACTTGCCCCAGGAGGTCCAGGCTGGAAGCTCCAGAGGCCCCAGAGACTTCTCTGTATGAAATCATCATTAGTCCTATTTTCCTCTTTAGTCTTTTGGTCTACAGTCTTCCATAAGTGCCTCTTGCATTTCAAGCTTTTCCCAAGAAGTTTCTGACCCTCTGGAGCAGGCCAGCTGGGAAATTAAACATTCTTTTAGCCAAACCCTGAAAATCCCAAAAGCTTACTCAGTAATAAGCATTTGTTTCTCACTTATGGGTCTGCAGGTCAGCTGAGACTCTGCCTGGTTCTGCTCTGTGTATCTTCTCATTCTGGCACACTGGCTGAAAGGGTGGTCCCTGTATAGATATTCTGTTCTCATGGCAGACAGCAGGAGCAAAAGTCTGAATCAAGTCACATATTTAAACTGCTGTCAGAAGGGCATACATCACATTCACCCACACTCTAATGGCCAAAGAAAGTCACATGGCCCATCTTAACTATGAGACAGAAAAGTATCATCTACTTGGAGTCATGGGAAGAATAGGGAAGTTCAACACTCTTACAGCTGAAGGAGCAGGTGATTGTGAACAATAACGCAACATACCTATGATCGTTAATTTCATGTCAACTTAACTCGGTTAAGAGATACCCAGATAGCTAGTAAAACATTATTTCTGGGTGTGTCTGGATGTGACTTCTGGTGTTTCTGGAAGAGATTAATATTTGAATTGTCTAAGAAAGTAATTAGTCTACAATTTTAAGGGAGTAATTTTGTCCTTTAACAAAAATGAGGTACATCCCTTCCTGTGTCAACAGGCTATATTATGTAATAGTTGGTGTCCTTTCTAAAAAAACAAAATCCATTTTAGTATTCTTCCCCTGCACAGAGATTGCAAAATCTTTTCTTATTTTATTCAAATGCATCTACGTATTTTCTTAATATTTATAGATTCTTTTCTAGACAAAAAGGGAAAATGTTCATGGAGACTAAGGGGAAATTTAGATTTTAGTAGAGGAGCTTTCCCAGTGATCAATACCAATAGCTTGGCCCTGGAAAGAGTATATGTTTTGGAATAAGACTATCTTTGTCCAAGGAGCAGCTTTACCACATTGCATGTCCTCCAGCTTGTTGTTTAAATTTTCTGTAAAGTAGACATAATAATTACACTTGCCATCACAGGTTAAAGATAATTGAGATAAAAATAAGAAAATGCTCTATAATCTCTAAAAAGCACTAAAACACTAGTCATTTTTATTATTGCATATATAAAATATTGTTCTATTTATTAAAAGTACACTAAGAATGTCTTAGAAATGAGGATAATGATGTAAGAAATAAACTAATCACTTGTATTAGGGCGTTCCTTTAAATTAGTCATAGAATGTTTTCAATTTCTAAAAATCCTCTAAAATTCAAAGCAAGTTTGAATGTTAAAGTCTAAATTTCCTGAAGTAAGATGCTTACCTCAGGAATGTTGAAAAGATTCTCTGAGAGTCGTCTAACCTACTAAACTAATTGTCTCAAAGCCACTAATGTAAAATAAATGACCCCTAGTACCATATTGATTTACTATTTTATCTTATAAAAAATATTTCCGTCCTCAAGGCTTTGAAGGCATGTAATTTTCAAAGAAAGATAGTGAAATTATCTTAAAATCAAAGGCACAGAAATGCCTAAATTTTGTGAAAGAGGGTTAAATAAGTAGCTCAGTCCATACACATGTATAAACCTAAAGTTGGAAGTAGGAGTCTCTCCCTGGCTCTTAAGGTACAAAACCATTAAGGAGAAAAAGAAACAACTCAAGAAATAAGCAGTTGACTTGGAGGAACATGTAATGAGCAAGAGTCTAAAAGAGACTCATTGGGCTGTGTTGAGGATGCAGCGATAATCATGTGGAGATTGGTGCAGTTTGGGACAAGAGGTCCCACTGTGAAGAGACTGTGCAGAATGAAGCCAAGCCAGGATGCTGAGATGGCCAAGCCTCCACCCCACAGTCCAGGCCATTGCTAACAACGAGGAGCACCACAGGTGCAGAGTGAGAGTTCAAAAAACCACCCAGTCTCTATTCATATGAGTGATGCCTGCACCAAAGAGCTATAACAGCTGTCCTTTCCACAGGTGCTCAGTGAGGACCTACCTTTGGCAGCAGCTAGCATTGATTGATGGCTATTGACAGCTAACATGAGTGACATCCATTGAGCCCCAAGGCTCTTCTTGGTCTCTATCAACCTCTCTTCTATAAAAATCCGCTTGTCCCAAGAAACCCATAAGCTCCAGAAGTGTATGGACATGGGAAGTGATATCCAGTGAAGTACTAGGGAGTGAAACAGAAATCCCCATGTCTGTAATTAGCTGAAGCTAAACACATCTAGCTTGAGCTCTCCCCTTTAGGTAAATATGTGTGTAAAACTAATGAGAGAAAACACAGAATTCCCATTCTTTTCCAAATATACTTGAGGATGCTAAAGTTCCAAGACAGCTGTTAGACTAAAGATGTTTGCACATCATCTTAGTCATTATTTATAATGCTTACTGAGTCCCTTGAGAAAGAAGTCAAGAAAGTTGTTATTTGACAAGATATAGCATAATGGAGTAGCCTTTCAATCTGCCTTTGTGGGTAACTAATTTTTTATGAACAGGTACGCATTTGATTGACTGTCCAATGTTGATTCTACCACTATCAATTATGCATCATCAAAGGGGATTGACTTCTTTCCAGGATAGGCACTAAGTAGTCTACACCAATCATGAAAATTTCTTCACCCACAGAAGCATCCAGAAACCTGGTATAGGCCAACAGCTCATTGCATTTCCCAGGAAAAGAGCCATCAGTTCAAGAATAGGTATGTGATTCAAGTCAGGTCAAGAAGACATCAAGGGACAATTTCCAGGGCTTCTTCACAGTAAGAGATAGTCACAGAAAGAAATGCTTTCTCTCATTCTTCCAAAATGGTTGAGAAAGCAGGTAGCTTCATTTGCTACTGAAAGCTCCTTTATGATTATCAGGGATCCAGCTTTTGCATGAAGTCTACACTGTGAACGGCAGACAGAGAGATGGAAAGAACCTGGATCCTTTATGACATCCTTGAGCTGTTGGATCAACCAATCCTGATGCCTCCCCTGCTTCTGCTAGGAGACACCATGATTTTCTCAATGTTTTAGCCAGTTATATCAGATTTCTTTTACTTGTAACCAAAAGCAGCCTAGTTGATACATATGGCTATAGTTTAAGGGAACATTAAATTTGTGGCTCTGGGACCAAGCCACTTTCTATACATACAGCCTATTTTCACCTGAAAATGTATCCTGTTCTGGTATTCTTCTGGGGTAAAGTCTTGTCCCTCAGATTAAAAACTAGAAACAGTTGGAAGATTTCAAGAGAGGAACAGAGTAAAAACACCCCTTCTTGACTCTGCAGCAAAGGGACCAGGTAATGAAGGGCATTTTCTGGAAACAAATGAGGTGCTATTGGGAAGCTGGGAAATGAGAAATTTGTCTAAGGTATCCTTTTAGGAGTGAAGATCAAGTTAGAAAAACCTTAATACTCTATATGCAGGTTGTAATTTTCTGCCTATTACTTCTGTATTAAAGAGGAAGAGCTTTAATATAAAAAAAAGAAAAGTTAAAGCACTTGATACTAACACCTCCCCTTTAGAGATTACTCTTCCAGGGCTTAACCCAAAAGGTCATAGGTATTATTTTACTGATGAACATCATGTTTCTTACATGGTGGTGTCTCTGTGGCTATGCTAGATTACAAATGGACCAAACTCAGCATCTAGATGCCCTGAGTGGTCTCCTTGGTGGCAGATGCATAACCCCTGGATAGTGTTCCCCCAACTCAGGGATGCCCAGGTTAACACAGTTGCTGTCCAGGGTGCTCACAAAAGTCTCAGGCATCACCAACACCAAATCTATAGTGTGCACCCACTTCCTTCCATGTGGAACTTGCAGCTTGAAAACTAGAGTGTCTCTGAATCAGAACTAGCCACTACTTTATAGACATTAAGACCCTACCCATCTATTTTGCAGCACCTTGCAAATTCTCATTCCAACAGAAAATCAATATATGGAAAGTAATCTGTGTATCCGCACAATAGACAGTGCACAAAAGCAGAAACTGATAACGTAAGCATTTTTTTTTTTTTTTTACTATTTGGAGTAAAAAATAAGTTATGGCAAATTTTGCTGCCAATCTCTCAGCAAAAGAAAAGAAAATACAGTTTTAGGGTGTCAATCTTTACCAGCTGATTGAAGATCTATTTTACTTTAATCACCTTTTGGAGCAATTTTAATTTGCTATAGATATGCACCAGGGCCACTTACTAAAAAAGCATTAGAACCATTTCATTGGGAACACAACCAAGTTACTAAAAGAAAACAAACTTAAGAAACAAAACACCATACAAATTCTTAATAATGTAATTAATGATTTTTTAATTTGGTTTGATATTTCCGCATGTCCCCAAGCAATTGCTCACATTATCACTTGCTTCTTGTGCAATTTTAACTCAGAGCAACAAAACTATTTTTGAATTTTAGATAGATAAAAAACATTAGCATACTGATGTGCTTTTGCAATTTATTTGGATCCCTAATATGTGCTTTATTTTTTTAAATTATGGTAGGGTATAAAATCTTCATCCTTTGCCCTAGAGTTTTAGTTCATGACTATACTTTTTTGACATTTTGAAGTTAGAAATCACTCAAGAAGGACACAGCAGCACTCTCCTTAGAATATGCCAGCTAGGTACTGTATTTAAACATTATCAATATAACATAATGTTTTTAACTGAGAAATAGAAGTCTGAAATAACAAAAGAGGATGTCTCAGTTATGCACCACTTACCACCATTTTGTTTAAAAACAGAACACTAATCTTTAGAGCAGGAATTTGTAGTTATATTGGATCTATGCTTCTGGATATTGCTATTTTCATTGTTCCTCAGTAATTTGGTTCATAGGGCAGTAAAATATAGAACACCATGAGACCTATTTTCAGCACAGCAAGCAGTTATAGAGTTTCACCATATAACTTGCAATAACCCTACTGTGGAATGAGAAATACTCTTCCACCCGCCATGCGGGTACATGTAGGTAGGCTACATCATCCATGGTTGGGCAGGTAAAGCACAAAGACAGTGGAAGAACTGGTGGAGATCACTTAATTTGGACAACAGGAACCATTGAATAAGGTCATTTAAATGCTAAAGTGGATAAAAGATCTACTGTTCTTATTGTTAAAATTAATAATGTAATTGTTAGGTATTGTTTGCAATTGAGGCAATTCTGTTTGCATATGGTGCCAATGAATGTGGTTCAGATGCCTGTTTTTTTCTGGTGTTGCTAAGATGGTCTATGAATTGGGGCTGTGGTAGTTTACTTCCCTAATACTTCTAAGGCCATTATGACAACTAACAAATCCAGCCAACAGAGTCATTGGTCACAACTCATTCCTTGAGGAAGGTACAGAGTTGAAGTATGCATTCACGCATCCACTTATCCCTCCCACAAAAGTGTAGTGGGATCCTACTATGTGCAAGGCACTGCGCTAGGAACTGAGGGTGATTTTAGGAAGAAGCAGACACTGCCTGCTGTCCTGTGGCTGACACTATAAAGAGGAATGACAGAAACTACCACCTGTGTACAGTGATTACATGATGATGATGATGAGGGTGAGGATGACAATGACAAATTTTAAGTGGGTAAGGAAGCCAATTATTAGACCTTCAACCAGGTAGAGTTGACCACACTCTTCCACATATAACTTGAAGGATATCAGAAATATTCTGGCACTAACCACTAGTGGAAATACATCCTATCTTGGAGCATGCCCCATTTGAATTAAGTTCTCTTGTTCTGTTAAAATACAAAGTCAGGGGAAAAAGAACATGTATAGGCATTTCAGTCAATAACATCTTAAGATGTATCCTAAGAGGAGGGCTCACTTGACAAGATTTTCATTCGTGCATAAGAGAAAGTGCAGGTCCATAGACCAGACATTTTTATCATGCATATATAAGATCTGCACAGGTAGGAGTATGAAAACCCAGCACATATGGATAAGGATGGAAAAGGGGAAACGAGGTGGCAGTCAGTGGGAAGATGAACAATTTTCATAATGGCTAACGAATGAGAAAGACTATTCTCAAAATCTTGCATGCATATCTCACTTGGTACTTTCAATAACTTGATTAGGTAAGTACTAGTCATGCTTTCAATTTACGCCTGAGGAACTTGAACAGAGATGTGAAATAACTTCCCCAAGGTGCACAGGCACTGTGAGTGGCAAAGCCAAGATCACCCTCAGGCAGCCTGGCTCCAGAGCCCTCTCTCAACCACTGTCCTACACAGGCTCTTCAGTCCAGCTCTTTAGTCATATTACTGGTTTGGGCTTTATATTATGACATTTAGCCCAGATTCTCAAAGTTCTTTGTAAGTATAAACCCTGAGTGCATGAGAAAGCTCCTTTTTCTATGAGGAACTTCATGCAGGCGCAACATGAGGGCAGTAGAAATGACACTGAGGGATCCTGTGTCCTAACAGTTTTGTGGGGAACATCTGAAGAGAGCCCAATACGTGCTGACACACACACACAGGCGAAGTATTTTGGAAGTTCCTTATAAGGAAGGAACAACTGCTTACTTTTAAGCACAGCTGCTAGAGTGGAGTAAGGAGTGCTTTTTTGAGACAAAGCCAGACATTGCTACTTAACAAAACTCGTCTCCCCAATCCATTCATGTGGTAATAGATAGAGCAGGAACACTACAACCTACCAATTTATTTTCTGGCAGGAAGTGCAGCTTTTGTTGACATCTGAGGTTCGAAGCCCAGACTTTGGCAGGAATTTCCATGATATAGGAACTTGGGGACACAGGGAGGCAGGTGGAAGGGCAGGGAGCTTGTAAAATTCCTTGGCCTAACACCGGGGCAGCTGGGGAATATCTTATGGTGTGAGAATTGAATCCTTTTCTCCCTATTATTTCAGTTCTCAGGGATTTGCTTAAGTTAAAAGTAAAATGAATTCCTCACCCTGGAGACCCATATGTCATTTATAACTTCTGGCTTCAGCTTGGGACAATTTTTAAGTCTAATTACTCATGTTTCCCTTTGCCTTCTAATAACTGGAACTGGCAAGGATGGGATGTTAGCTCCCCTCTGGAGGAGGACTGAGGGATGAAGGACAGGGATCAAAGAGCAAGAGAGGCTTTTTCCTCCCCACAGATCAGTGTTGTCTTTTAATTTTCATGAGTGTTCGGGCTGCGGAGGAGGGCATGAAATCAAGAAAATGAATGGGGAAACTGGCACTTCCAAATGACTTCCAGACCTATTAAAACATCAAAGCCAAAATATTCCCCCAGGAATGCACTTCAGATGACAGCTTAAAAGGAGACATACCCAAAAATGTTTCTCTTCACATTCACAAAACCTAAGCCTCCCTTATTCATGGTGTTCTATGTTTCTGTGTGTTGAACAGCTTGTAATGGCTTCAAATAAAAAGAGTAAAAATATGAGCATGTGGTATCCATATATAGAGAGCAAATCTAAAACGCAATTCTTAATCAGTCAGTATCACTCTAGTCTTTTTCCATATGGACGGGGTAAAAGTTGAAGTTGTCATGAAAATTAAAATAGAGATAGAACACTTTTACAAGACTATTCTTTATGAAATAACTTTTTATTGTCGCAAACATGATCCCAACCACTGGAACACAAAAAGATGTACAGACACATAAAAGTAAGAGAAAAACTGAGAATCTATAGTTAAGAAGAAATCTGCTGGTAGAAACCTCTTTTTTTTTTAATCACAAAGGCTTTATTTTTTTAGAGCAATTTTAGATTCATAGCAAAATTGAGAGGAAGGTACAGAGATACCCCATATCCTCCCCACCCCAACATATGCATCGTTTCATACTGCTAACATCCCACACCAGAGTGGTACGTTTGTTACAATTGGTGAACCTAGATTGACACATCATAATCATCCAGAATCCATAGTTTACATTAGGGTTCACCCTTGGTGGTGTACATTCGATGGGTTTGGATAGAAATATAATAATATGTATCCACCTTTATAGTATCACACAGACTAGTTTCACAGCCCAAATAATCCTTTTTGCTCTGCCTATTTGCCTTTCTTAAAGTACATAGCACTGTGTGAATCTCTTTCAAATAGAAAGAGCACAGTGATGCAGTAAGAATCAAGCCTGATTTTCATCAATTTTTTAATGCATAGTAAGGTTAATGTGAAATAGGATGTGCAGTTTTGAGCTCTTGGAGATGTTACATATGTCTTCCTGAAGTTTTTACATTAGAAAACCCAGTTCTCCCAAACATCTGAACTTTGGTAGAGATTTTGCTGTTTGAAACCTGCTGATGGATGCTTTCACAGGATTGGGGGGACAAAAATCCCTTCTTGGCTAATATTCTGTTGAGAGCAAGAACTGAAGAGTTTAATCCTCTCCAAGTTTCCAGTAATGTCCTCTGCAGCTGGCAAGGGGAGGTTCCCAAATAGACTTCTTATTCGAAGGCCAAGATGGGACTAGAAACTATACAGGCCAGGTTGCTAGAAATACTACTTGTATAAAATATTTGCCCCAGCAGAGTGCGCACAGAGCGGAGAGATGACCAGTAGGGGTGGCGGAAGCTCCGCAGAGACCACACGCCCTGTGGTGCCAGTGCATGACCCAGCAGCCTGGCCGAGTGCACGTGGAGCAGAGAGATGTCCAACAGGGGAGGTGGAAGCTTCACAGAGACCAGACGCCCTGCGGTGCTGGTGGGTGACCCAGCAGCCCGGCCGAGTGCATGCTGACCAGAAAGGCAGCTCCCCAGAGAGGCCTGAGACCCAAGGCAACCACGCACACAAGGCACTAGTGGCCAACTGAGCAGACAAGGATGCCCACTCGCACCACTCTTATTCAACAAGTTGTTGGAAGTACTAGCCAGAGCAATCACAGAAGAGAAGGGAATATAGAGCATCCAGATTGGAAAAAATGAAGTCAAACTATCCCTCTTTGCAGATGACATGATCCTATATATCGAACAGCCTAATGCTTCTACAAAAAAACTCTTGGACTTGATAAATGATTTCAGCAATGTAGCAGGATACAAAATCAACACACAAAAATCAGTAGCATTTCTATTCTCCAATAGCGAACATGCAGAAAGAGAAATCAAGAAAGCTTGCCCATTTACAATACCACCAAAAAATTAAAATACTTAGGAATTGAGTTAACCAAGGAGGTGAAAAATCTCTGTAATGAGAACTACAAACCACTGCTGAGAGAAATTAGAGAGGATACAAGAAGATGGAAAGATATCCCATGCTCTTGGATTGGAAGAATCAACATAGTGAAAATGTCCATACTACCCAAAGTGATATACAAATTTGATGCAATCCCCATCAAAATTCCAATGACATTTTTCTCAGAAATGGAAAAAACTATCCAGACAATTATATGGAATAACAAAAGACCACACATAGCCAAAGCAATTCTGAGCAAAAATAATAAAGCTGGAGGCATAACACTACCTGACTTTAAACTATACTACAAAGCTATAGTAACCAAAACAGCATGGGACTGGCATAAAAACAGATACACTGATCAATGGAATAGAATAGAGAATCCAGAAATCAACCCACACACCTACAGCCATCTGATCTTTCACAAAAGCACCAAGCCTATACACTGGGGAAGAGACTACCTCTTCAGCCAATGGCACTGGGATAACTGGATATCCACATGCAAGAGAATGAAACTAGACCCATATCTCTCACCATATACTAAAATCAACTCAAAATGGATTAAAGAATTAAATATACACCCTAAAACAATAAAACTTCTTAAAGAAAACATAGGAGAAACACTTCAGGAAGTGGGACTGGGCAAAGGCTTCATGAATATGACCCCAAAAGCACGGACAACCAAAGGAAAAATAAACAAATGGGATTATATCAAACTAAAAAGCTTCTGCACAGAAAAGAAACAATTAGCAGTGTTAAAAGACAACCAACAGAGTGGGAGAAAATATTTGCAAAATATACATCTGACAAAGGATTAATATCCAGAATATACAAGGAACTCAAACAACTTTATAAGAAAAAAACAAGCAACCCAATTAAAAAATGGGCAAAAGAGCTAAGTAGGCATTTCTCAAAGGAAGATATATGAATGGCTAGCAGACATATGAAAAACTGCTCAACATCACTCAGCATTCAGGATATACAAATCAAAACTACACTGAGATACCATCTCACCCCAGTTAGGGTGGCCAATATCCAAAAGACTGTGAATGATAAAGGCTGGAGAGGTTGCAGAGAAAAAGGAATTCTCATACATTGCTGGTGGGACTTCAAAATGGTGCATCCTCTATGGAAAATGGTATGGAGGTTCCTCAAACAATTGCAGATAGGTCTACCACATGACCCAGCTATCCCACTGCTGGGAATATACCCAGAGGAATGGAAATCATCAAGTCGAAGGTATGCCTCTTCCCCAATGTTCATCGCAGCACTCTTTACAATAGCCAAGAGTTGGAACAAAATGTCCATCATCAAATGAGTGGATACAGAAAATGTGGTATATCTACACAATGGAATACTATTATGCTATAAAAAAGAATGAAATACTGTCATTTGCAATGACATGGATGGACCCAGAGAGAATTATATGAAGTGAAACAAGTCAGGCACAGAAAGAGAAATATCACATGTTCTCACTTATTTGCAGGAGCTAAAAATAAATACACAATAAAACGGGGGGGAAGGGAAGAAGACACAACAATCACAATTCCTTGAAATTGATAGGACAAGCAAACAGAAAGGACATTGTTGGGAGGGAGGGGGGAGAGGGAGGAGGGAGGGAGGTTTTTGTCATTAGCCACAATAATCAACCACATTGTATATTGACAAAATAAAAAAATAAAAATAAATTTTTAAAATTAGAAAAATTAAAAAACTAGAAAAACAAAAATAAAAAAAAATATTTGGTATTATTATCTCCAGATAGACACTCACTGGTCAGACCATGTGTACTGATTTTTCACACAGGAAATATGGTCACCATATGTTCAGATTTCTGTTTTACTAGTTCTATTTCCTCCCCTCTCCCTTTCTTTAGTAGTTTATGGTTTCTTTTCATTGACAAATTGCCAAGTCTGAATTTATAAAACAGACTAAGTGTAAAGTTTTGGTTTCCATAGTGAGGAAACCAAAACAAAGAGAAAATAAAGCAGGAAGAAATAATTTATCAAAATATTTTCTGTCACAGAGGTATGATCTGTTTTCAACCTTTGTGACATAAGCCCCTAAAACACTGAAGGGGAGCAAGAACTACTCAGAGGTGACCAAGCTGCGACGTTCTATGTTTCATATCCATTTGGTGAGGTGGAGAGACTTGTTCAATTTTCAAACAAGTCAGCCTCCTAAGAAAAGTGTAAAGGAACTGATAGATTATTGAACATTTTTAGAAAACACATTTTCTTACTCTTGTTTAGCAAAATAAAAAGCAACCATCTTGAAGTAGAAAACCCCAGGAAACTTTCAAATTTTCCCTGGTGTCCAAGTGCCTAAACAGGATTTCACAGGTCATTCCCCTGGCTCATTCCCTCTCCTTCGCCACAACCAAGTAGGAGGAAAAGAAAATCTCTTCCTTTGCAACTAGCTTGTACATTTTGTCCTCCTATTTAATGAACAAAAAGAAACCAGAGACCATATCATCCCCCTCTAGTTCTTTTCACTTCATTGAACTCCCCAGATACTTAGAGCTTTCCCCAGACTGGCCACTATTAGGTCTGACTCCTGCAAAGTCTACCCCGTGCCCTCAGCTGAAGGCCACTGCTAAAGCCAGGTCCCTGCCCCTATTGAAGGGATACAAATTCTCTGTTCAAGGTAATGAACTGGCCTATTCTGACTTGATAAAACTTGACTTATTTGCCTAAATCCCATCTCCCTAATTTGAGGAAAGACACGTTCTTACAATAAAAGGAGACAGAGTGTTTCCTATATCCTAAGGAACTGTTCTGGTCTTTTGCTTACCGGTGATATTAACCTACCTACCTTACGTAGGAACATGAGCATGAAAGGAGATGTCCAGAATGAAGATATGGGATAGAAGTCACAAAAGTAAACCTTTGGCAGATGTGTTTGGTGTGGTTCAGGAGAGGTACATGCTGTTCACTAGACCTTATTGGGAGAGGTGGTAATTCATCAGCTCCTGGGGTAGGGACTGGAAGTTTCCCATTCCCAGGCTACATTCTATCCTTACTCTCTCTCCAGGCTCACAGGATACTTTAATGACTTCATTGGCTTCCCAAGTGGCTTGATGCTTGGAGTGGTGTCCCAAATAGAAGCGCAATCATTGGAATGAAATGCCCCTCTCTCCCAGCCTTAATATTCATATTGCTGTGGATTGGGTGTCCTCCCAAAGCTAATTGAGACTTAATCCCCATGGTGACAGTCTTAAGTGGGTGGGAAATCCTATTATGGTAATTGTAAGGTGGGGCCTTGAAGAGGTGATTAGATTGTGAGGACCATGCCCTAGTAAATGGATTATCCATTGATGGTTTAATGGTGGTCATGGGTGTGGTTCTGAGGACTTTAAAAGGAGAGCCGGTGAGATTAGTCTCTCTCTCTCTGCTTAGCCATTTTGTCATGTGATACTGTCATGCATTGCTGTAAAGCCACCACCAACTAGGCCCTCACCAGATCTGTTCCCTGGGCTTTTGATGCCCCACCCTCTAAAACTGTAAGCAATAAGTATTCTAAAGCTTTATAAATTACCCAGTTCCAGGTATTCTGTTATAAGCAACAGAAAGGAACTAATACATACCTCTAGTTCCTATGACTGGTTGATGGTGTTTTGATTGGTGTCACTCCATCTCTGAGAGTTTTAGTCTCTAGAGGTTCTGGTAATGCTGATGTCCTGCGGCTGTAGGAATGAACATGGAAGGTCACATCTCACTTCAGTATATTCACCATGGTCAGGCTGCCCTAAAGACAAGAAGCCTACTGACGAAGAGCCAGTCTGTGGCACACTTTGGCCTCACAGGACACTCTCCTACAAAGGCCAATAAACTGTACTCGATCCACCTCTCTAATCCTTCTTTGCCTGCTTTGTCCTCTCTTCCTCTGAGCCTGTAGGTTACTCGCCATTCCTCCAACAGGCCAAGAACACTCATACCTCTACCCTTTTCTCAAACTGTTCTCTCTGTCTAGAATTCTTTATGACTGACTATATCCAATTACTAAGGGGAAGTGAACATTTGAGGATAGCTCCAACAATGCCTAGCCCAAGTGGATGGGAAGAAGATTAAGTGAACTGAGATGCAGACCCAGAGTGAGGGGTGGATTTGGAAGAAAGGGGAGAATGGGAATAATGAATTTGGGGGCCTGTTGTTTTTAAAGTACCTATGAAACATTTCAGAAGGGAAAGAGAGATGTAGCAAATAATCCAGGCAGAGGTTGGGAATGTCAAGAGATACCTGAGAACCATTTTTAAGAAGCACTGACAGATGAAGAGATTTCCAAAGGAATGATAGTAGAGAAAGAAAATACATAAGAAGGATGAGGACAGAGCCTTGGTAAATATACAAAAACAGGGCACAAAAAATATAAACGGTATAACAAAATCCACAAAAAAGGAAGAAAGCAGACAAGAAGAAGAACCAGGAGATTTCACAGTTACAGATGCTGAGGGTGAATCAAACAGGAGGATCAATTGTCAAGATGCTAAGCAATGGGAGAGCTGGGGAAAAAACCATCAGATATGGTAATTAAGAGATCAAAGAGACCTTGAGTGGGAGGCAGCCTGGTTACACCGTGACACCCCAGAGTGCCTTAGTCTGCATCCTGGCATACCCTGTCTAGCTGAGTGGCCTTGGGCAGATTACTTACTCTCTCCTTGCCTTGGTGCTGCATCTGTAAAATGGAGATAATGACAGTGCCTACTTTAGAAATTTGACGTGACGATTGTGTGAATTAAATGACGATCGTGTGAATTAACAATTTAAAGTGCCAAGACCATCGCCTGACACGAGCTCTATGTGAATGTTTGCTACTATTAAATACTATAATATTTCAAGGAACTGGAGAGCAATGCATATGGCACAATATGTTAACCTTTGAAAAAGAGTGGCAATAAATTGAAAGGGAGAAATATGGCACTATCCTCAGGAGGAAGCTGAGCACAGGCACTTTTCCTTTTGACTTTCTCCTGCACCAATACTGAGGATAGGAGGAAAAACTATCGAGTGTATGCATAGTTACAACATAGATACTAGTAACATGGAAACCTCAGTTCTCGTCAAACACTGGAAAATGCCACCAAAGTCCTTATGGACGCTCCTTCACTGACTATTTTAACACATGGAGTCAACACCTACCTATTTAATATACTTAAGGTTTATTTTTTATTTCTTCCAACTCTGTGATCATATAACTTGGTAAATCAAGTATCTAACAAGTTTAATTCTTAGCCTCATTGTTTCTAACATAGTTTTAAGAAATAAATGTTGCATTAAAATAAATGTATAAATAAAGTCATTCCCTATTTCCAAAGGAACGTTACAGAATAACTAATCTAAACAACTCATGTAAGTAAAATCATGCTTCCCCAAATAATTTTGCCTTAACTCTAGCCGTCAATCATCTCATAATTAGTAATTAAAATGATCCTTCTCTTTAATTATGTAAATCCTTACATCTGAATAAAAAGTGAGAAATAAAGTAAGCATTTATTATAAGGAATGCATAGCACTTTTTTAAATTAAAAAAATGAGTGTAGTTTTTAGTTTTCCCAGCATTTGGTATCATTTTGCTGATACAGTATTCCATTGTATTCTTATTTTATAGCTTTACAAAGCTTCCATTCACATCAAAAATATGTTCAAGAACCTAACCTTGACCATGAAAGTTCTCTTTGTCTTTATGATTACAGCTGGTAGAGCTTAGCTGGCCACCTGTTATCAATTATTTTATTTTAGCATTACAGAATATTTTGGCCTGCTCCATACAGCCTTTCAAATAAGGTTTGGTTGGGAGTTTTTTGTGTGTTTGTTTTTTGTTTTCTTTCATTTTGAAGCAAGAGAAACTAAAATAAGAGCAAAAGATTTTTTTTTTTTTTTTTTTTTTGCAAGCCAAATCAGTGATTACATTTGGAAAGCAAAACAACCAGGATTGTCACAAACAAGTTACCAATTGACCGTATCATTCCAATACATGCCCAGATAGGTGTATTAGGGGCTACAAACTTGTGGTTTGCCAAACACAGTATCAAAGAATCTTAGTGCCTCCTTGGGCTCCCTTTTTAAAGAACTTTTTGGGGTTTCTAAAAATTTGTGTCAAATTTTAAGATCTTAAATAAATTGACTAGTAAATTAATCTGCTGTTTGAGAAACACTAACAGAAGGGAAATAAAAACTTTATAGGACTCAAGTCCCTATTTTCAAGGACACGAGTTTAGCTTGGGAAACAAAACTAATAAACACAGAATGATTAAATACCAGTAAAGTATTAATCCGTAGAAAACTGTCTATAAATGCAATCAGTGGGGAGAAAAAGGAGGCCAACCGTGAGGAGCAGAACTGAACATTCACCTTACTGCAAAAGAATTGAGTGAGAACAGCTTCCTGTGGTAGGAAAACAACGTGAGTGAAAAATCTCAGCAACCGTCTCTGCCAAGGGAGAGCAAAAACTGGGGCCTGGGTGGATTCCCAGAAACTGCTCTAGCATACGATTTTCTTTCAATGGATTACTTTCAGTCCATAGATTTTTCTTTTCATCTAGAACAGTAGAGTTTAATTTATAACTTGACATTTTATGTTATTTTATACTCTACTAAATTTAAAAATTAAATGAGTAATTTCTGAAATAGGCAACCTAATCACTGGGCTGTAAAACAGAAACTTACAAATGTTTGTCCATCTTTGAATTCATGTTCTTTTATGGTTCATGATGTATGGTTACAAGCTATTTTCCAAAAACTTTTATGCTTCAGGTTTTATCTCCCTGTCATTATGCTGCACTTAATACTAAGCCCTGCATGGCCTCGGGAAAAGCTGCCCCACCGCCTCCCTGGCCAGGGGTAACTGAGCTTCTGCCTGAATAGCCCTGTCTGGGAGCAGACCTGACTCTAGCTATGTGTGCTGGCCACAGACCCGAAAGGACTTCTGCCTTCTAACAGATGGTCGGGGCTCACTGCAGGATGTTTGATTCTCTTGATAAGTTGACTTTAAAATGATATAACTAATCAGAGAGGGGGCTCTATTGGGTCACAGAGTCTCTGTCCATATCCTCTATCCTAGTTGCGAAGGAGGGAAAGAGGATATGAGAGTAAACCACCGAGGACTGGCACATTTCAACAGTTGTTTTTCCCCAGACAAGTCATATACTTTTTTTGTTAACAGAGACTTTTTAAAATTTATTGTCATTTTATTTCTGAGTAGGTAATATATTTACATTACATTTTTAGATTTAAAAACTAAACTGTATAAAAAGTGTATAGAGAAATGTCTCACTCCCACCTCCGTTCTCCAGTCCCCCACAGCTACTTTATTCATTTCTTATGTGTACTCCAGGAGTTTTCAAATCAAATACAAGAACATCAGGATGTACTACCTCATTTTTTTCTGCTCTTTATTACATAAAAGTCAGCATACTGAGCTGATTAAGCCAGCTCCGGGATATTTTTTTTAAAAATAACATTGGTTGAGATTAGATTGAACATCAGTACAAAGAAAACCTCCTGCCGGGCACCACTGCCAAACTTGCCAGGTGATGACATCTTGTTGTGTGTGTGGTGGGGGGCGGGGAAGCAGTTGCTCCTGCTTCTGATTACTGCCCGCCTGTCATCTGAATCGTTGACATATCTGTCACAGAATCTCCTGCATGTTCCTCAAGTCTATGTCACCTCACTCTACAACGAGACACACCAAGGACCTTGAAGGACACTTCATAAATTATATTCCACTCCCCTCAAATACCCAGGTTGATCCACACTGTTATTTTTGATTACTGCTTCTTTCAATTTTCTTTTCAGTCTTTCATTCCATGACCGAACCGATGACTCAGTAGAAATCTCACAAATGAATACTTTAATGTTTGAATGTATGCTGCCAAATTCAGTAAAGTATATTGAGCAACTGCTTAATATGTTTCTTACAGTAAGCTGTGGTATAGTAATAGTCATTTTTAAAAGGTAAGAGGAAAAGAGGGACTGTTGATTAAAATTCTGTTCCTTGATGCAGAACAGGCATTAATGACTTACTATAAAATAATTCTATTCGTGCACAGGTAACTCAAATTCCTTTAAATAAATATGCATGTCAACCTTATTATCTTTTTTATCTTGAACAAAGGTACCCAGGAAATAACCTTTTTAATCAATGAATACCAGCAATTTGAAGTATGACAGTTAAGTCTAGATTTTGGACCAAACTTCTTCATAGGCCTTATTACCAGACTATAGCAAATAACAGTAGATGTTTGACATTACTGACATATTAAGGAAACCTTTTACATGTGTATTATTGTTGTGTACTATATTCATCAGTAAATGTAGGACTAAAATGCCTCATAGTCAACACAGGACATAACAAAAAACTCTGTCCCATTATCAGATCTCTAGTACTTATATGTAGCCTTTCTAGTTCACGTATGCCTCTGTTTTCAATAAGAATGAAGATGATAAAGTTGACTTATATGTAATATTTTAGGTATCTCTCTCATATTTAAAGAAATATATTTGGGTTAATGCTATTCCTCTGACAAATTCATTACCTATCTAGAATTTTACTATAAGATTGGTTCCCATTTCGCTTACAGAGAATCTAAAATTTGGACAATATCTATATCATGTCAGTAAAGGTAACAATAACTTGTGTAACTGATGTTAATCCTCACTGTGTAAAGAAAGGTAGTCATAATCATTATGATTTTTAATGATTAAGGTGCCTATCATGAGCTTTCTTACCAATGATATCAAAGTGTATTAACTACTATAGGGACATGTGTCCTTCGAGGAAACAAAGACAGGTTCTTGACCCTTGAGGAATTGACACTCTAGTAATACAGAATGATTATGGCATTACTGTACAAGAAGAATAACAGAAGGCCGGGAGTTTTCTGTGATATAATTCTCATCTTGGTTCTTCCTCAATATGATTTTACGCTAATACTTAATCTCTTCAGGCCAGTTTCATATTCTGAAAATGTGGAGGTTAGACTAGATGCTTGCTAAGATTTCTCATATCTCTAAAATGACAATGGGTTTCGATAGAAACATAAATGTCTAGACAGGATAACATGGTAGGTGTTGAATATCTAAAAATACTAAGTACTAAGGAGGTTCAGAGTAAGGATCAGTCACTGCAGGCTGGCCAGGAGAAGACAGCCAGAAAGAACACTGAGCAGGATAGGTTCAAATGATTGCAGCTGGATGGGGCACACTTGGGGCCTAAACTGCCCACTGGGGTGGGGTGGCACAGAGATTAAGAGCAGAATCTGGGAACCATGTACAGGGCCAGTTGAGCAGCAACAGTGACTTGATCTTCAGCCAGCAGCCCTTAAACCTAACCTGGCCATGGCCAGGATATGCCCAGGCCCTGGGACCAGACTCATTATGCTAAAGGGACCAATGACCCCAGCTGAGGGAAAGAAAAATTATAGGAACTGAGATCAAGCAGTTTTTAACAAGTTATCTCCTTCATATCAGGCTTACTACATGAGTTACTGGTGCGTGATTTTAAACAGTATAAATAAAAAGCCAAATTCAATTTCACAATAGAATATATAACCTTCACTTTCTTTTGAAGTGGTTACATTAAATTCTTACCAAGTAACTGACAAAAATATGCCAAATTCAGGGAAAATACTGATTTAGAAATTAGATGAAGGAGCTAAGGAAATTGGCATGTGTGTACTCCTTTTCCAGGCCCAGATACTCCCCTGAGAAACTGAGAATATGAGCATCGGTTTCAATTAAAGGATTCTGCACTGACATGAGATTTTGTCTGAGATTTCTGGTCTCTAACCACATCGGGTCAGCTCCCACATGTCCACACTCCTGCCCCAGGGTGAGTATTGAAGATTTGCAAGCTGCTTGCTCAACCCTAGCCAGTCCTTCAGTTGATAAGGAAGGCCTGCCATATGTAGGAGCTTTTAGCCCCACCCTGAGTCTGGCTGCACTTTGGATGTTATTCAGTTTGTCCCAAGTGAACCCTTGAGGATCTCTTTGCCCCCACACTACAGGCTTATGTTGGAGCCCTACTGTGTGTGACCAATTCATGTGACAGGTCTTCTTCTCTCATCCCTATTCAGCTCTCGAGTTCCCACACTGATTTCTGAATTTTGCCCTCAACTCCAGCTTAGTTGTGAGGGTTATACTAACCTAATCTGTGGCAACTCCCTAATTCTAGCCATAATTTTTTAAAAGCCTAGAAGTTTCCAATTAAAAAGATCTCTTCAGCCTATATCTGTTCCTTCCAGTGACAGCTCCCGTCAATATGTTTATTCTGGCACTACCAAGAAGTAGCCCTTAGCAGGGCTCGAGGGTGACTTCAGGTGCCAATTATTAGCACAGCAAATTCTTGAATTGTCCCTTAGCTCTCAGCAGCTGCCAGAATTTGTTTCCACTGTTAGTCATAGTCTTTCCCACAAATCTGATTGTGTCAGCAGTTCTTGTAAAGTAGAGGAACTTAATGTCACTTAAGAATAGTTCTGAATCCTAGCATTAGTGAATTATTATTCATTTCTTATTGCAATATAAAATTGCCATAAACTTGGTGACTTAAAACAATATCCATTTATTACATTATAATCAGACTTAAAACAATATCTATTTATTATATTATATTATAACTCAGCTGGGTTCTCTGCATAAACTGAAATCAAGATGTTGATGGGAGGGCCCGACCCCGTGGCTCACTCTGGAGAGTGCAGCGCTGGGAGTGCAGCAGCGCTCCCGCCGCGGGTTCCGATCTTATATAGGGATGGCCGGGGCGCTCACTGGCTGAGCACAGTGTGGGTGACACCAAGCCAAGGGTTACGATCCCCTTACCAGTCACACACAAAAAAAGATGTTGATGGGGCTGGGCTCTTATCTGGAGACTCAGAGGAAGAATTCACTTTCAAAGTCATTCAGGTTGTTGGCAGAACTCATTTCCTTGCAGCTATGTGTCTGATGTCCCTTTCCTTGCTGACTGCCAGCCAGAGTCCACCTGAGGCTCCTAGAGGTTGCCCACATTCCTTGACTCATGGCCCTCTCCAACATCAAGCCAGTAATGGGCTGGTCTTCCCAGGGACACACTCCAGGTGGGAGCAGAAACAAAGGGAGCCACCCCACAAAACAGGTATTAAGCAGCAGTCATGAGATAAAAGAAGCCATGGGTGAATAGAAGCCATAGGTTAAGAAAGATCAATACAGGTAGTGAGAGTAGGAGAGGGAAATGCAAACAAAGAGAAGCTGTAACACCAGAGTGGTGAAGTAACTAGAAGAGAGGAAAATGGATTCTGCATTGGAGGTGGATTAGCATGAGAGTAAGACACCTCTTAGGGTCCCTACAGGTTCCTCCAGGAATCTCAATAGGTTCTCATGGTAAAGATCTGAGGAAGGTCCCCTGGTGGCTTTGGCAGGGAGAAGGAAAAGAGTAATCATTATACCCAGAGCCTTCTTCATGATAAAGGCATGCTCCGCAGGAGAAAGTGCATTTCCAGAGCCTTCTCCCAGCTGGAGGAAAGGAATTCCTGCATACTCCAGCACCCCCACAGCCTTCCTGTCTCACCTAAATTGTGGAGGGACTAGTCAACAGGGTCAGAGATTCAAAGAAGATTGGGAATGCAGCATCTGGAGAAGGCTGAGAAGGGAAAAGGCTATACCACTGCAGAAACATGTGTGAAGTTTACAGCCCTAAGACACAGGCCCACTAAAAATCTGAGAGTTAATTGGAAGATTTTATAATACACCCCTCCCCCACATTTTAGCACCACACCAAGAAGGCTCTAGTGTATGGTAGTGGGTTACATTTGAAAAAGCTGCAAAACAATGACTCTTTTTTAAGAAGAGTAATTAGGGAAGCTCAAAGTCAAGAGAGGAGACAAAAATAGGACATTAGAGGAATTTGAAGCTTCTAACACCTATAGTTACAGCAAACATTAAACACAGATCTTGATCCCATAATTTATCAGCACGTTGTTGGCTCACCAATGCTTTCAAACAGGTGGTTTAATTTTTCCCCAACTTTTCTAGCTATTCTTAATGGTAGAGTTGCACTGAATTATCTTATTTATCAGCCATTACCAGGAGTTGAAGTCCCAGTTAGATGAAACTTGCAATCACTCTTTTGGAGTGAGGTCTTTTCACTCAGCTATAAAGAGTCTAAGAGTATTCATGGCTTGACATGCAGACAAAGAGTAATGACTCTGACCCCAGTATTTCATTTTCTTTAACATTAGTCTACAATATTATTTTATACATTGTACTTAGTACTTTAACATTTAACTTTCAACTTACCTTCTAAAAACTCTAAATATTTGCTACTTAATTTAAGGATTCTATCATAGGTGCTCATTCATCCAACTCTTGCGTAGCTCATCTCTATTTGCACTCATTCTATCACTCAAATATTTATTAATATTTGGTTTCTATGAACAAAATATTATTCTAGGAACTGGAACAAGACAGACAAGATTTCTGCCCAGGGGACAGAGACAAAATAAACACCTAAATAAATCAGAAAATTGACAGAGAGAAGAATAAAAATGGTTATGTATTAACAAATGACATATAAAGAATTAATATAGATTAGTGTGAGAGAGTAAGGAATAATTACTTTAGAATGTGAGTCATAAAAGGTCTTAAAAAAGAGTTGATATAAAAACTGAGATTTTAATAAGGAGTCCCAGCATGAGGATCAGAGAGAAGAGCACTCCAGGTAAAGGGAAGACTTTGTGCAAAAGCCCTGAGGCCAGAACAAGTTTGGTTTATTTGAAGAAAAAACAAAGGCCAGCATGGCTGGAGTGCAATGGGTGAAAGAAAAAGAGGTATAAGTGAGGTAAGAATGACAAAGTAGAACTAGATCATGGAAGGCTTGTAAGCCAGTACAAGTTTGGATTTTATTCTCAGTGGGATAAGAAGATTTTTAAAGGATTTAACTGAGTTTGGAAAGGAAAGGGGAACGTAGAGGTAATAGAATTTAAGTTCACTTTTAATCTATCTCTCTGGCTGCTGTGTGGAAAATATATTGTGAAGGTATATGTTAATCAATTCAGGTAAAGAAATAGAAATTACTTCAGGTCTTTTAAACAAAGAAGATTGAATGCTAGGAATCAGATACATGCTGATAGCCAATCTAACAGACCAAACGGAATACGATGCAATGTTAGAACCACTACAGACACAAATTTTTCTAGGACTGAAGGAACCAAGGGAGGAGGTTTTGCAAGAAGGACCTAGAGGCTGGAGCCACCCAACTGGCATTGGCATGGGCTTCTGAAAGGAGTTAGGTCTACAGAAGGTAGAAGTTTCTAGCAGGAGCTAAAGCCACACACACACACACACACACACACACACACACACACACACACACACACACAGATATGCAGCTGGTGTTCAAGACATCACAGGAAATAATCTTCCATCAATGCCTCCTATTTGCTGACTCTACCCCAAGGGGCAAGGGAGGCTGGGAAAATTAGTTCTCTGAGGCTCGATGCTGAGCAGGAGATCAGAGAACAAAAAGACAGTTGATCAACTCCAGTGACAAAAGTGGAAACATGGGGACCAAGAGGAGGCTAGTGCTGCAGGTCACATGAAAATTATGGTAGATTGGACTAGAAGGGAAGAGGTAGACATGAAGACAGATGAATGGAGTCAGTATATCTGGAGTATAATAACAGAACTCATTGAGAGAATGGATGTAACAATGGAGATAAAGTGTAAGCTTAGAGATTCTTTTAGATTTTTTGCTTGAGCAACTGAGAGGATAGTGGTGTCATTTACTAGGGTCAGAATGACAAAAAATCAGTGAAGTTCAGGTGTGCAGGAATTAAAAAATCTGTTTGGGCTATGGTAAGTTCGAAGTGCAAATTAGACATCCATGTGATTATTTCCAGTAGGCACAGGATATACGGGTCTGAAATTATGGGAAAATATCAGGACTCAACATATAAATTTGGGAGTCATTGGCATACATGTTGTATTCAAAAATATGGGACTAGGTGAAATTACCAAGAAAGAATATACAGACAAAGAAGAGAATGGGCCCAAGAAGCACTCTAATGCTGAATGCTGCTGAGAGGTCAAGAAAGAAACAGAAATGATCATTGTTTTGGCTATCCAGAGGTCATTTAATTAGTTTTTATAGTAATCACCTCAGTTTAGTTGAGGGGAAAGAAGCCCAAATAGAGTGGGATGAAGAGAAAATATAAATATCATGGGGAAAAAAACTATTTTGAAGAAATTTGTTTCAAAGAGGAGCAGAGAAATGGGATGGTAGCTACACAGGAGTGAGTTTTGTTTTGTTCCGTTTTGGTTTTTGTTTGTTTGTTTTGTAAGATATGATATTTAAGACAGGAGATAAAATGGGAAATTTAATTAGATATTGATAGATAAATTAGGGAGGTGTAGAAGATGCAAGAAAAAGAGAAAAAACTGATAGAGCCAAGATCTTAAAAGTTAAGGGAAGTTATGATTCAGAGCACAACAGATTGAAGGGTTGAGCTTTAATAGGAGCAGAGACACTCCATCCACATGTCAGGGTACATCAGAGAGTTGGCTACAGATTGAGTAAGTCAGTAGTTTTGGAACTTCAACAGTTTCTCTGTGATTACTTCTATTTTAATACTGAAATATGAGTCGAGGTCATCAGCTAAGAGTGATGGGGGAGGGTGTAGAGGAGAGTAGAAAGGGTTTCAAATTGTTTTGAAAAATAGAAAATAAAATATGCAAGGAATGTACAGAGTACGGTTACCCTGCATGAGAGCATCATTAGAGCTGATGCTTAATGAAGTTGGATCTGCAAGTACACTAGGGTACACAAGGGACTTTACGGAAGTTGTGAGTTTATGATGGTGGGTCATAAAAACAAAGTTAGGTCAAGTACAAAGTAAATGTCTAGTTCTCTCCTGAGTGGATGCATAACACACCTCCTTAATTATCTACATGAGAGTGTCCAATACAGCTTTCTTTCAGTACCTGACCAAATCAAGGAACAGAATCCAAGTTTCTTCAATAAAAGGCTATGTGTGTCTTGCAGTCATGGAGTTTATTCTTAATTCCTCAAAAAACAAATGCATCATTCATTCATTTATTTCTTCATATATTTTTATGTATTGACAATGTTTTTGTTTGTTTGCTTCATGTTTGTTTTGGCATTGAGAACTGAAGCTCTGAAAACCCCATTAAGTTTGGTCAGGTGAAATAGATTCTGTCTTAAACAGGTGCCCTTATTGTACAGACTGGTTTATATCTACAAAAATATGAAGTAGCCATTCATTAGGAACATTTTTAGAAATCAGCAAACGGGTCACAATAAGAAGCTTTAGGGGAAAAAAAATCATTTAAAAATCATTTTATAGACTCTGTTTTATATATAGGCTATTCAAGAAGTTGGCAGACTTAGTGCAACATTAATCAGATTATATATCATTGTGTAGATCTAACCATAGTAGTGGGAGTCTCCTTTTTGCTTTCAGAAATTTAAGCAACTAAAAAACTTTTCCAACTACATAAATATAGGCAATATTCAATCTTTCTGGGCCTTATTTTCCTCTTCTTCGAAGTGAAAGGTTACTCTCATATAATTTCAAAAGTTTCTTCTTATTTTATTGTTCTGTAACTGTGACCAAGGATCAGAGGCTAAGTTTTTAATAAAGGAACTCACAGCTAAGAGTAAATATTAACTCACTTAAAGGCCACAGCCTCCATGTCAATGCCATTGTTAAGAGTGGTTGTAGCCTTATTTACAGGAGGTGGGCCTAAAAGAAGGAAGCAAAACCATAATGCAAATAACTCTACTAGAGCATACCAGTGGAGAAAGCATGCAAATGACTGGAAAGGGGAAGCTTTTTTAATTTGGTGGGGGAAGCCATGATCTCACTCCTTAATCTATAACCAATCAGATACTGTAAGTATAATAGACAACTTCCATATTCAGATGGAACTTATTTAAGTAGTCACTGTAGTCTGTTGTACACCATACCTAAGACTCAGTGAAAGAACAAAGGCTTTGTAGTCACAGAGCTGAGATAATCTTCCAGCTCCAACTCTTACTCTGTAGCCTTGGCAAAGTACTTAGCCTTTCTGGTCATTAGCATCTTTGTCCCTCAAAGATCAACATTCTTATAATTGTGGTAAGGGCTTAATGATGTTGGATGTTGTCAAGTACATGGCACAATACCTGAAACTTAATAGGGATGAATAGATGACAGCTATTATCAGAAAGTAGGATATAATGCAGTGAATCCTAACTACTAAAGTTCTCTGAACTCTATTAATGGAAAAGATAGAGAAAGAATCACATAGAAAAGGAGTCAAGGGTCATGTGAGCAGGTTGAAAAAAGGGTGCTAACCTTACTTACCAAAGAAGATGGAGTTTCAACTATTCTTGGTTGTGATATTCTATGAAAGGAATCCAAACTCTCAGGAGGCTCATGGGAATATTTCACTTGAAGCCCTCTTATCTAAGAAGCAGGAAGCTAGAAAGCTATAAACACTTTCTTCTCTATCACAGACAATTTTGCTTGCTAAACTGGCAGCACCAGAGATGACTCAGTAACTCGGTCTACATAAATCTTACTCCAAAAGAATCCTAAAATACAAGATTGAGATTTCTAGTGGTTGTGAGGGTTACTGGCTGTATGGAAATGATTTTTTGAAACAGCAGAAGACTATTGAAAGACATGCCAGAAAGCAGAAAAATAATTTCCTGAGTTTCAGAGAGCATATTGCAAAATGGTTCTCATCTGGGAAACAGTAATGTGACAAAATAGTTTTTGTTTTACTCTAGGTAGGCAATAAATACAATGGCAGTGATTTAATATAACTGCATGAATTCTTTTCTCCTTTACTGGCACAACGTAAGCATCATTTGTCATCTATTAAGCTGCCTGTTATAAATGTACTGACCTTGTACTCTTCAAAATAACCTATTTGACATAATTTGTATGATAATCAATGAAGAACAAATTTAGCATAGAAACCAAACAACCACGTCTAATCTTCTGTAACAGGAGTCCATTTGGAGACTGAAATTTCCAATGAAGAACTTTAATCAATTTATAATCCTGAGATATTGAAGCTATGAAGGGTCTCAAGGATGATGTAGGCCGATCTCCTCACCTAATTAATGAGAAAACTTAAAGGGTAACTGTTTTATACAAGGCTACACAACCAGTTAGAAGCAGAGCAGGGACAAAAACCTAGGCTTCCTGACTCCACAGATGGTGTTCATAGCAGTGGGATGGAAATCAATTTAAAGTAGAAAGACCATTCTAACAACAGATTCACAGGAAAATATCTTCATATCAATTATAAGGCAGCTCGATAAGCAAATAGTCAGAATCTTAACAAAAGCAGGACGAGCTTAATGAAAATTAAGAAGTCATGCTAAATGAAGAGAGGCAGAAATTAGCAAACAGTTAGAGGGATAATCCTTTTCTCCCACTTACTTTGTTTTGGCTTACAGGAGAATTTGATATTGTATGAGAGCTATATATAGGTGCCTCATCTCTTTCAGGCTAGGCCTTAGAGGGTCTGGAAAGGAACCTCCAATGCCAAGAAGCAGAAGGGGAAACAAAAGTAAGCATAAATGTGCAAAAAATATTATTAATATGAGGAAACCAAGGCAAGAGCCCATGTGAGCATCAAAAGGGATTTCAATAACTAGGTGTTCTACGAACAAAGAATTTAGGCCTCAAAATCCAATTTTGGCAATCTACTTTGTGAAAACTAAAAGAGACTGTATACAAGGTGGTTTGAAGTGAGGGTGCCTGTCATTGCTGAGAACACATATTTATATAAGGCTCACAGGCAAAATCATACCTAATATCACCATTTTTCTGGATGGTGGTCTTGGAGTATATAATCGCAAAGTCAATGCATTTACCACAATAAAAAATTCTATCTAATACATTTAAATGTTGACAAATAAAATTTTAAGACATGAATTTCAGTTCCTGAGTTCAAAAATCCAGTGGGAGAGTGGCTGCCATAAAAAGAATTGAGCCTATGACTTTCTGTATTCAGGCACTAGGTGCCATCAGCAGATCAAGCCCATCCACAAATTTCAGTCCCTTAGTGGCCAATAACAATATCCATGACTGAAGTGATTATAGGGTAAACCACATATATTCCAGAGAGGGCCAACAAGACGATTTTAGCACTGCCATGATTTATCTATATGCATTTTAATTTCATAGCCACAAAATATGAAACCTGATTTCAAGACTTAATATATAAAGCTACAGTTGTCAAGACAGTGTGGAAGTCACATAAAAATAAACATGTAAATAAATGGAACACAGTAGAGAACCCAAATATTGATGCACACATATGTGCTTGGTTTGGGGGATTCTTTTCGGTTTGTTCTGCTTGTTTGTTTGTTGAGAACAGCACAAGATAATTCAGTAGAAATTGGCAATCTAAATGTCATATCAAAATGAAAAACACCAAGAATAACCAAGAAGAAGAACAAAGTGGGAGTATTTACTCAACTAGATATACTGCTGCAATAAATAAAACAGTATGGTATTGCCTCAGGAATAAACAAGTAGACCAATACAACCAAATAAAGAGTCCAGACAGAAACCCACATGTATATGATCTTTTGATTTATGATAAAGATAACACTGCAGAGCACTGGAAGAAAAGAGATTCTTTCATTAAATGGTTCTAGGTCATCTGGATATCTAATTGGAAAAAAATGAAACTAGATTCCTATATAATTTAATATTTAAAAAATAAATTTTAGGCGGATTGAAGATTTAAATATGAAATGCCAAACTAAGTTTCTACATGAAAATGTTTGCATATATTTTCAGGACCTTGGAGTAGTTTCAACCAAACATAAAAAGCCCTAATGATAAAGGAAATTATTAAGTTAGATTACAGTGAAATTAAGAACCTCTACTGAAGGACTTCAATTTTTAAAAAATTAATTTAGCACGTTATGGAATTGAAGAAGATATCGACACACTTATAACCAGCAGAAGACTCATACACTGACTAAACAGCTACTACAAATCCTGAGCAGGGACAATTAAAGAGAATCCTATAAACCTGAAAAGTCATTTAAAGGTAACCAAATGGCCAGTAAAGTTATGAAAACTTCCCATCCTCAGTAGCAATCAAGGAAATGCAAGCTAAGATCACAAATCAATATCACTGTAAATCCACCAGAATTACAGAAATTAAAAAGATTGGTAATACCACTTTGATAATTCACTAATCTGTGTATTTATGATTTGTATGTATAGTGTCCTTCATAATAAAAAAAATTAAAACTAAATTAAAAAATAAATGGGGGGATCAAAGTTAAAAAGTCATCTAAGAATGCAAACAAAAGTACTCTAATGAATGCACAAATACCCAAGCAATGCTTATAAAAAGTAGAAGCTATTGTCAAAAATTCAGTTCAACCAATATTAATTTATAAATTTAGTATAATTTCCATTTTGATGATTCTGTTGTTTTTGAGGGGGGATAGATAAAATTGTTTTAAGGTTTACAAAATTTTTAAAAAGTGCATGAGAGAAAAAAATTATGTATATAGAAAAGTGGTAAGGGAAATATATGCCTTACCAGATATTTAAATTTACTGTAAAGCCACTGTAATCAAAACATCCTGGCACTGACATAGAAACAGACAAATAGATTTATGCAACAAAGGAGACTCCAGAAATAAATTCACAAAAGAGGCATTTTGATTCAGTAGGAAATAATTGGTTTATTAATAAATGATCCTGGCATAATAGGCTATGTGTCTGGAAGAAAACAAGCTAGATCAGCTACCTCGCACCATATGCCAAAATGAATTCCAGATGGATAAAACTTAAGTGCAAAAATATTTTTGAAGTTTTTAAAAATTATAAAATTAAAACATTTTCACAACCTTGAGGCAGAGAAAACCATTCTGTGCAAAACATAATTGTCTGAAGCCATAAATTTAAAAAGAGAGACATATTTTGACTGCATAAAATTGAAACAAATTACACGGCAAATCCACTATAAACAAAGTCAAAATAAAAATAATTAATTAGGAAAACATTCACATACAAGCAAAAAGAATGCTTCTAATTTGGAAAAAAAAAAAAGAAATGAGAGAAAAAGGGACAAAAGCTATAGCTTTTACAAAAGATGGAATCCAACTGGCCAATAATTGTGAAAAAATATATAGCCTTACTAGTACCTAGAGAAGTGGAAACTAAGGTGTCACTTTTCACCCATATGAGCAAAAATAAAAAGGTTATGATATTTGGAGCTGATAAAGTTATGGGAAAATGGGCACTCTCGCACTTTATTTCTGGGACTACAAGTTGCTCAAGCTTCCATGGTAAGCTAACAGTGAGAGGTCTGGCGATTGCTATTACCATTCAAAACATTCATACTTTTGACCGAGCAATTTCACTTTTTAGAGTCTACCCTACAGAAACAAAAGCACCAATGCATAATGATAAATACAGGGGTGATTGTTGTAACAATTTTTGTGGAAACAAAAAAGGAAAAAAAGAAAACCTTGGAAACAAATAAATGTCATTGATACAGTAATAGATTATAGAGTAATCATTGTACAAATGTAGCTCTTTAAAAAAAAAAGAAAAAAAGAAGAGGAAGAGAAGGGAAGAAAGGGGAAGAGAAAAGGGAAAGGGGGGAAAAGGAAAGGAAGGGAAAAGAAAGAAAAAGAAAAGATTTAATATCCATTTACCTACAACAACATGCAAGATGTATTGCCAACTTGCATGTGAATGGGTGTACTACGAAAAAATTTTTGTAAAAAAGTAAACAAACAAGATCCAACATATGTATATATGTTCACATGTGCACTGAGAAAGTCCTGGAAGTTTAACATTCAACACACATTAATTTGGCACAACTGGGAATAGAGGGAATAAAGAAAAATTATCTTTTTAACACATCTTTTCATTGCTTTACCAGTTGCAGTGACCACATATTTTATAATTACATATTTTTATTAAAGTACTTTTTCTAAAATACTTGTTGACTGATTGAAAATGGACTTTTAACCCTATTGACTTCACCCATTCTAATATAAACTCTTTCTCTAAGTTCTCTGTCACTCTTCTTCCCTAGATTTCCTTTTGCCCACTTTCCATTTCTTCTCCATCTCTCTTTTAAGTCCTTTTCCTCCCATTCCTGGAATAAACCATCTCTGCTAATTCCTTCTCATATTCATTCCTTTGCCTTGTGTTCATGGTCTCTCATTCACTTATTCACTTATCCATGGCACAGAATCCCCCTACACATTCAGAGAAGTGTAAGAGACAGATATGGAAATCAAAAAATTAAAATAGGGGAAGATAATCATTTAATGTAATATATGCTAAATTCCTAGAGATAAGTATACAGAAGTACATTTTGAAATACCAAAAGGTAACCAGGTGCCTGGGGCTAAGCCCTTGGAGCAGAGTCCTGGAGAGAGAGAAATCGCTTTGCAGATGAACGAGGAGGAGGGCTGAGGAGGAGGGCTGGCATTCCTGACACTGCAAACAGTGATTGCGCGCTGCTATTCATTCATTCTCTCTTTTTTCCCAGGCAACATGAAAGTTTCTTGATAAATTGCATGAATTGTCGAGGACTATCTACTGGACTAATACTGTGTTTAAAATAAATTTCATCTTCTGGAAAACATAGAGAAGATATTACCTAGCTAGTTAAAGCAATCCATAAAAAGAATTAATTTTGATTTTGAATTCAGCGGGAAACAAGAATATCCTGCAATGCTACCCTATTCTCCTCTAAATTTCTGCTATTTATATTTTTACTCATTCCACAAGACAGATACAGTCCCCAGCTGCACAGACTCACATGGGTGTGATGGGTGTGAAAATAAAGATCACAGCATGCTGTGGTAGTGCATATACTTTTCATTCTTTTGTTTAATTGATTAATTTGTTATAAAATAGTTTGCTACATATGTTGAGTCTCATGATTTGTTGAGGGTAGTTTTTCTTTAAAGCTGGTTGGTTATTTTTCTTTAAGGTCCTCCTTAAAGATGTTTGAATAGGGGAGTGCAGTAGAAAGAAGTATTGAAAAGTGACTGCCACTTGCAACTGCACTGTTGCAAGTGCAGAACCTGGAAGAATTGTCACAGCTCTACTCATTTCTCATCACATCACAGAGCGTGACTGCGTCAGAGACAGGAAAAGAAAAGGAAAGAAAGTGAGAATGTGTTAGAATCAGATGAACACGCCTCCTCTGTTCTTTGGCTAGGTCATCTTCTAATACATAGAAACATATCTGCACAATAATGTGAAGAAAATTCTACTATGTGGGAAACTTTCAATTTGTATGCAGCAGAATTATAGATCTATAGGGTGGATAACTGGAAACTATCTTAGAAACTACTAAGCTCCCTCCTTTTTCAGATTAGATAAGAGCAGAGCAGTTAAATAAGATGCTCAAGGTCTCACAGCTACTAAGTGATCTTTCCTCTCCATAATTCTACCTCCCCAATATGTCTTTTGAATAAGCAACAAGCAAATATTTGCAGAATTTCTGCAAGCATGAATTAAGATTTTTCCAAAAAGTTGAACAATAGGCATGCTGCTTTAAATACACAAAGGAAATTTGCTATTAAAAAAAAAATCTGAAATAAAATTTGTTAATGTACATAAGTATCCTTTCATAGCTATTAGGTTTGGCATTTGAAATACCATTACATTTTTCTGAGAACAAGAAGTACCTGTATTATATTCGTAAACTGTGACAAGGAAAAATCAGTGTTCTGATCACAATATGAGAGAAATCACTGCATTGACCCTATCAACTCTATCATTAGATAATGACTGAGAAATGTATGCTATTTCTATTCCACTATATAATGTGTGCCAGTGTTTTTACCAATAAGGAAATCCTGAGACTGTCCAACTAGAATAAGTTCAGCACATTTAATGTAATTCAACTCCCTCTGGAACTCCTGTTAATTCTGATTTGCCTTTTGCTTCTGTGCCATCTGTAGATCTTTTTTCCCCATGAATTTTCAATGTATTGACTACACTTTTATGTCAGCTGCCAGCACCCCCTGTTCACTTGGCATTTATGTCTGACAAATGCTGTGTAAATGCTTTGGGTCCCTCCTTTATACTCCTTGTCAGCCTTTCCCAACTACATTTTCATCTTCACTGTTTCTATTTCCAATCATACCTTAAATAAAAGATGATTGAGGTATGGTCTGAGAGAAGGCACAAGTTTATAAAGGAAGATAAATGAAATGGTGCTATATTTTAGAAAAGAGATATGAGATATCACAGATTATTCCCTCCTTCCCTATCTTTATCCAAGGTCTTCGTTTTCCTTTCAGAGATTATTGCACAACTTCAACAACACCCTCACATCAGTGCAACATTTTATTTTAACAAATATTTCAGTTCCCAGTGTGTTGCAGGCACTAGAACACAACAGAAAAATGAGACATGTCCCCTGTCCCCTAGGAACACACAGTCCAGCATAAGAGAGAGATCGTCCAGTCACTATATGACAAGGTGGTTAGTGTGTGTATAGAGGTATCATCAGGTGATGAAAACTTTTAAATTGTTTTTAAAGTGGATATATAAGTAAAATACATGAATCATGTATAGGTGAGAAATTAGAATCCAAAAGGAAATATGATTTGCAGAGGGATACTATGCTTAGAAGACTTGCTGGTTCTGGTTGTCTTTGGCTATTGAAGACCAGTCTATTCTTGAACTAGGTCTTCCCTCCTTGAACATCCCAAGGTGTCTGGATTCTCTTTAAAATTCTAACTTACTTCTATCCCTTCCACAGGCCAGCCAATCAATATCTCTTAGGAATGCTTTGAGATATACATACCTAAGCTAATCAACTTCTTTGCCTGTCCCAAGATCTTTTCTGCCTGGCTGTTCCCACCACATGATTTCTCCAGTTCCTACAGACTGTAATTCCTCACTCTCATCTCTAAACATCCATCTGATTGCTAGAATTCACTTCAGAATCTGAAACTAAAATCAATCACTACTTTTGGGGAGTTCCAAAACATTTCCTGCTATTCACCCTGAAACAATAACTGACATTAGCATAAATATCAGCATAAGAGATCACAAACTCAGGTATAGAAAACTGCAAAAAAACAGAGATAAAAGAGATAGTAAAAAGAACCTAAGCCTATCAAGAGGAAGCAGAAACAAGATTTTAAACGAATAGCAAAGTCTGACTAGGCAGATTTTCACGGAGTTTTTCAAGGTCAGCAGGTTGATTGCTACCTTTTATCCTGATTTGGGATTTTTGTTGGAGTTTTGTTTTGTTTTATGTTGTTTTGAATGCCTCCAATAGCTTCTTTTCACATCTGAGTACCCAAAAGGAAATCTATGATTTTCTCATCATCCAGAAGCCACATTTAGCCACTTCAATACACACTTACAGCACCAACAATTCTGTCTGGGAGAACTGAGGGAGGAAAAAAAGGTAAGGAGTTCAATCAGCCCCAAAATTCCAGTGGGCACTTCAAAGAAGGAGTTTTTAAGGCTCACTTTGAAGGAATCCCTGCAACTTCACAGGACTGTCAGTGAGAACCTCCCTGAGTACATTTTCTAACCTCTCTGTGGCTGTAAAATCTCCCCAGATGAAATTGTGAGGTGGGACCTGCCTTCTACAGCCTTCCTGTTTCAACCTGACCTGTGAAACACACATCCTCAGTTCTCTCTGTGGAAGAAGCTGAGTCTTTCTTACTTCTTCAGGGCTCTTGTCTGCTTACCTCATGCCTTTTCTGAAACTGCAAACATCTTTGGGCAAGGACCCTACATGTTTTTAAAGCAAGGATTTAAGATGAGATACTATCTAAGGGCAAGTTTTCCAGACCTGCTTCTCACACAAGATGTAATGTTTTCAAATGTCACCCAGCCTGTTATCTTATAACATGCTTCCCAATTGAAATTTTATTTAGTAATTACTCAACACGATAATATTTCTTACGTAAACTTGTGCCATGAAAACATTAACTCATAAATTTTAAATATTGAATATGGAAAGAGAAAGATAGTCAGGATTTTCTCAGAAAATCTTAACTTCTTGAAAAATTTCAACACATTAACCTGAAAACACTTGAGGTTAAATATGAGTCCTATACAGTTCAGACAAAGTATGGACTAGTGTTGGTCCAAAAGTTTATTGTAAATTATTTAAGTCAGTGAATTTCCTTCTAGAAACAATGATATAAATGGTACTTAAATGATGGATACCAACCCTCACTAGCACATTTGATTCCTAAGGCATTCAATTTGACACTAGTTGTATTATTTCCATTGTAGTAAACCTCCACGTATACTCAAGAATCCCAAAACACATTCCCTACTTAAACATACCTCCTCCTTGTACATATCCTTGTCTCACCTCCAGGACGGCAGAAAGGGGAAAAGAAAACTAACAACTACTAAGTGCTGAAATAGGGTAGTATGTTAAGTCTTATTTAATTTCCTATTGAAAATCCTGTCATTCAAAGTTTGATAGGGCCTGTTATTATATAATCATACATTATGGTTGGAATCTTTCTAGTTACTGAAGACCAAGAGCATTTTTCTATGCAACAAGGGACAATACTTGGTCATAGATGTAAAGATTAATAAGAATGTTTCTACTCTCAGTGGAGCTTACAGAAGAGTACACAAAGCAGATACCTAAACATGTAAAATACACTTACAGCAATATTGTATTCATATTACTTCCATAAGCAGCATGGATCTAATAGTATTGACCAAAAGGTTTGGACCCAGATACAGCTGTGCAAAACAGGTTTGCTGTGTATTAACCCCAGGACTTGAACACGTTAGGAAACCTAGCTTCCACAGTTGTTGTGAAGCTTCATGGGTGAACACACAGAAACCACTTTTCACCATATCCTGTGTGAAACAAGAACTTTTTAAAATACCAGCTCTCTTTTTTTCCTTCCTTGATATTTCACGCCATTTGTGGAATTTTAAAACACTTTTTAAAAATATGAAATTCCAGATTTCTGAATCACAGATGCAAATGTCCAAAGCTGGGAACATAATTGCTACTGTGTTGAACAGCCCACACAGTAATCATGTCTTACTGGTATCTTACTTCTTCCATTGTAAATCATTTTCTGTAATCAAAGAGCTGTGGGAATGTGGATTATCTGCACAGGATGGATCTTAAGTTATTACTTAACACTGACCACAACTTGCTTTGGAGTTGAATCCTACATATACAAGTAATTTCAAACACTGTGTTGCTGCTAAAGGACATATTTACATGCTGATCCAATGCCATCATTTAGAAATAACCTGCTGCTGCTGCTGTTGTTGTTGTTTTTCTTGTTTAGTGGATCTCCCTTTGTTTAAAGTAAAGTAACCTGGCAAGTTGTGGTTAATAGGAACTTTCAGCAAATTTTAAAAAATCCATTCAGAAGGCTCCGTGGAGGGAGGGAGAAACTGATAGCTTATGAACATTTGAGAAAATGCCAGGGGCTTGTTCAGAACTTGCTTATTAAACCTCAGAGCTAGTTAGCAAAAAGTTCTTTCCTTTTAGTGAATAAGGAATGATGTCCAAGTTGCCTGCTGGCTCTACATTTCTATGATTTAAAGTGAACAGGGTTTCCTTAAGAAAGTAGGCTTTTTAATGATATGAGAAGTGGATCTGAACCCTTAAGTGCTTCTTCAGAAATTCATTTCAAGGGACTGATTTATGCTTTCAGTATTCATCAAAGCCTAAGCCTGTTCTTACTCTAAGGAGGTGAGCTTCTTTAAAGGAGTGTGCCTGTATGTGATGTGCACTGCCAAAGCAGCACGCATTTTTAAACTACGTTCACAGTATTGGGGTAAGAGCTGGCCAATTAGCTCATTTGGTTAGAGCACATTGCTAATAAACACCAAGGTCATGGGTTCAGATTCCTGTACTAGCAGCCACAAAAATAAATAAATAAATAAATAAACTTACTACTCAATATTGGGGTAAGTCCACAGGAAATGTTTCGAGCTGATCAAATGTTCCCTAACCTCTTCATCCCAGCCTGGGGCAAGGAAAGAAACGCAATATCCTATGACTTTTAGTTGTCAATTTAATTAAAATTTTTATTTGTTCTCATTTAAAATTTGTAATCTAGGCTCACCTTAAATTATTTGCAACAGAAATGCTTGAGCTGCTTTGGACAACCCAATAAACACAAAAATTACCATTCAAGTTTGGACAGTCTTCTGCAAACAGCCCAGTTATGAGGAAGAAACTGAGCACTGAGAGACTATTAATAGTAAGTATGTCAAGCAATGATCTAAGGGCCTTCCATGAACTCAGTTAATCTCTGTAATCACCCTATGAGGTAGGGACAATGAATATCACCATATTACAGCTGGAGAGAATTATTGAAGCATAGTAGGTTTCCCAACATTGCATAGATATTAAGTGATGGGGGCAGGTTACAAACACAGAGGCCAAACACTGCCTTACAAGGGCTCTGAGTGAGAGAAATTTGCCTTGGACTGATCCCCAGAGATTCCAATTCATTTACGGTGGGATGGGATGGGGCTGGCGCCACTGGTCTGAGGGAGCTGGCTCATGCTGGTTCACAAGGGCAGACTGTAAGAGTCTCAGGAACTTTATCAACCAGTTAACTTCCCAATTTCATGTTGGTTGCTAGAAATTGTCCATGGTGAAAATATTCATGAATAATCAACAGTTGCTACAAACCAGACACTGCCCCTCAGCCCCACCCCCACAGAGCCGGTTGCTAAACATTTAGGCAGCACGCCACTAAGTGGAGACTGCGTCTCAGTATTTTTAAAACTCCTCTGATGATTCTAACATGCAAGTGGGGTTGATTACTCCTGGTAGACTGTTAACTCTAGCTTCTTCAAGGAGTGATACCAGAGGAGAGAGAAGGTGGGCTGTTCACTTTCTACTACATAATATGTTTGATATAAGCGTGTATTTCTTTCATGAAATAATATACCAAGTTTAAAGAAATCAGTAAATAAATATCTTTTCCAAGTTTGCCTCTGTCCTTTACTTACAGATATAGAAATAGCAGCTGATATCATTCTTCAGGCTTGACAATGGGGTAGATACAGTAGGTAGTGAGGAAACGTTCTTAACCACAGTCTGTAGGGAAAAGTCAAGAGCTGCAAAGAGTCTATTGTAAACACCAAGAGTAGATTCTCAGCAGACAGAGCACAGTTCCAGGAAGACCTTGGGTGGCTCTGGTACCAGGTAAGGGTGAACATCAAGCAAACTAGGTGGGAAAATCAGACACCAAAGAACTGGAGTCTAGTCTTGATGCTTGGGCTTTGGAGACGAGAGTAGAGTCCAGACTTGAGAAGACTGGCAAAAGTCTGGGGAAACTTTGGTCATGCAGGATTCCCAGATGTATAAACAATATGCAGAAGTAAGACTCAGGCCCATTTCCTGAAGCCCAATTAACTAGCCTGAACTTGTGGAAAGACCAACAGTAAAGCCAGCACGACTATGAGCCTCTACCTGAGCTTGCCAAATGCCCAGGGGCTTGGCCAAGTCCCTGCCATGTCTGCAGGAACAAAGATGACCTGGCTGCTAGAACTGAAATTCCGAAGGAGCAGTGCACCAACAAAGTTTGTTTCATATAATCTCACTTCAGCAACTGTGACACTCTGTGAATTATAGTTTTTCTTGCTATGCAACTACAGTTACAAAAAAATATATAAAATGCCATTAAAATTGACCCAAATAATAAGGTCACAAATTCCTTATCTTGATCCAGCTCATGACTTTTAGCAAAAACCGAGTGTAGTAAAAGTGAATAAATTAATGTCAAAAGCACAGCATGGACATGAAACATAAGTATTGTATATCATATAAAAGCTTGAGTATAGAAGGGAAAGTATGGCCCCATTATGTCCATATAAAGATTAAGGTATCCTTAAATTTCCAATCAACACAAGAGTGGAAACTTTTGAGAATGAAATATGGCTCCTAATGCTGACCATTAAAAAACAAGTGGGTAGACAAAAAACCTACCAAATTTTATTGGCAAAATGTTTTCAGTAGCCTACTCAGGTGCGTCCTTTGAAAACAGCATCATTCTTTCAATCTGACCCGCTGACTTGAAGGTAACAATACGAATATGAATAAGAAGAAGTGATGGTGATAGATCAGACAAAGTTACTGTACACAAAACCTCAAATTCATGGAGCTCATTGGAGACAGAAACTCCAGTAGTGACTATTTGAATATCTATGTAGTAGATATTCAATAAATATTTTATTGAATTGAAAAGATGGTATGTGATGATCTGTATATTGCAAATCACTGGAGCAGACCTGAGATTGCCAGGACTGATGTTTCAGAAGGAATTTGGGTGGTCCACCAGAGTGAATTCTTGATGACTTTTTAGTCACTTACCAGAGTAAAACAGGGGGTCTTTGTTAGGTTACACTTAGTAGAATGATGTGTGCACAGACATTTACAGTCTTTTAGATATTAGAATTACTTTGTGCCACACATGGAAATATATAGACTCATTTTCTTATTAATTTAATAGTATATTTGCCTAAAATCCATTTCTATCAAAACTTATTATGATTATTATTTAATTTATGCTAGACCAGTTTAACTCCTCCTGAGATTTTTTTCTATACCTTTAGTTGTCTTTTTCTGTTTTGACAAACTAAATACTTCAAAAATGTCTTTAGTCAACTTGGAGACACATCTGTTTTAATTTCTCATTTCTAAAAATAGTTCAATAGAATAACAACATTCCATACATGCTAGCATGTTTTCAGCCTCTTTGACATTTTTTTCACCCTTTCAAAGTTATTCTTTTCTATTTTGCTCATAACCAGAATTTTTTTTTTATCTATGTCAGCTTTCATTTTATTGTATATATTTGCTGAGTATTCAGTTCTGTGGCTTTGCCAAAGGGCTAAACCTTGGAGACTTTGAAGTTACATAGCCGGAGAGATGAATCATTCATTTTTGCGTAATAATCTCTAATTAGTTGACAGGTAAACTCCACTTGAAATAGATGCTCCGACACAGAGCTCAAGTTGTCAGATAGTGATGCAAAGACTGAGAAGAGACGTGTAGGTGATACCACACCAGTCTCTCTTTGGGTTCCACTCAGGTGGAGGTCTTCAATTCTGTAGGAAGTCAGAGACAACTCATATCTGTTGAGGACTTCAGTGTGTGTATTAATTCCTATGGCTGCTGTCATGATTATTACAAATTTGGTGGCCTAAAACAACAGAGATTATTCTGTCACAATTCTGGAGACTAGAAGTCTAAAATGTCTTCAGAAGGTCAGCAGGACCATGATCTAGAGGAAAGTCCATTTCCCTGCCTTTTCCAACTTCTAGAGCTGCATTCCTCACGTCCTGGCTCTGTCTTTCCTCTTCAAACCAGCAGTATACAGCAGTGGTCACATTGCCTTCTTTGTCTGTACCAAATCTCCATCTGCTTCCCTCTTCAGGCACATTTGTGATTACATTTAAGGCACATTCAGATAATTCAGGGTAACTGGCCCTCTGAAGATCCTTAACTGAGTAACATCTAAAAAGTCTCTTTTATCATATAAAGTATAATTCACAAGTTCAAGAGATTAAGATTTGGAAAACTTGGGAGCCATTATTCAACCTATCACAATGTGTCATCTGTCCATTTTTAACTCATTTTACTAAAAGTATATTAGAATGTGTTTTTTTAAATTTAATTTAATTTTATCAATATATAATGTGATTGAATTTTGTGTTCCTTTACCGAATCCTCCCTCCCCCTCCCTCTCCCCCCTCCCTCCCATCAACCTCATATCTGTTCGCTTGTCTTAACAACTTCAAGGAATTGTGGTTGTTATTCTTCTTCCTGGCTCCCCACCCATTTGTTTGTGTATTTATTTATTTATTTTTAGCTCCCACAGATAAGTGAGAACATGTGGTATTTCTCTTTCCGTGCCTGACTTGTTTCATTAATATAATTTTCTCTAAGTCCACCCTTGTTGTTGTGAATGGGAGTATTTCATTCTTTTTTATAGCAAAATAGTATTCCATTGTGTAGATATACCAAATTTTCCATAACCACTCATCTGATGATGGACATTTGGGCTGGTTCCAACTCTTAGCTATTGTAAAGAGTGCTGCAGTGAACATTGGAGAACAGGTATACCTTCAACTTGACAATTTCCATTCCTCTGGGTATATTCCCAGCAGTGGGATAGCTGGGTCATATAGTAGATCTATCTGCAATTGTTTGAGGAACCACCATACCATTTTCCATAGAGGCTGCACCATTTTGCAATCCCATCAACAATGTATGAGAGTTCCTTTTTCTCTGCAACCTCACCAGCATTTATCATTCACAGTCTTTTGGGGTGAGATGGTATCTCAGTGTGGTTTTGATTTGCATTTCCCGAATGCCGAGTGATGTTGAGCATATTTTCATGTATCTTTTGGCCATTCGTATATCTTCCTTTCAGAAATGCCTATTTAGGTCTTTTGACCATTTTTTAACTGGGTTACTTTTTTTTTGCTGTAAAGTTGTTTCAGTTCCTTGTATATTCTGAAAATTAATCCTTTGTCAAATGTATATTTTGCAATTATATTCTGCCACTCTGTTGGTTGTCTTTTAACTCTGTTAATTATTTCTTTTGCTGTGCAGAAGCTGTTTAGTTTGATATAATCCCATTTGTTTATTTTTCCTTTGGTTGCCCATGCTTTTGGGGTCATATTCATGAAGTCTGTACCCAGTCCTACTTCCTGAAGTGTTTCTCCTATGTTTTCTTTAAGAAGTTTTATTGTTTCAGGTCTTATATTTAATTCTTTAATCCATTTTGATTTGATTTTGGTATATGGTGACAGGTACAGGTCTAGTTTCATTCTCCTGCATATGGATATCCAGTTATCCCAGCACCATTTGCTGAAGAGGTAGTCTCTTCCCCAGTGTATAGACTTGGTTCCTTTGTGAAAGATCAGATGGCTGTAGGTGTATGGGTAGATTTCTGTGTTCTCTATTCTATTCCATTGATCCATGTGTCTGTTTCTATGCCAGTACCATGCTGTTTTGGTTATTATAGCTTTGTAGTATAGTTTAAAGTCAGGTAGTGTTATACCCATAGCTTTATTTTTTTTGCTCAGAATTGCTTTGGCTATGTGTGGACTTTTGTTATTCCATATAAATGCTAGGATAGTTTTTTCCATTTCTGAGAGAAATGTCATTGGAATATTGTTGGGGATTGCATTGAATTTGTATATCACTTTGGGTAGTATGGACATTTTCACAATGTTGATTCTTCCAGTCAAAGAGCACGGGATATCTTTCCATCTTCTTGTGTCCTCTTTAATTTCTCTCAATAGTGCTTTGTAGTTCTCATTGTAGTGATTTATCACATCCTGGGTTAACTTTATTCGTAAGTATTTTATTTTTTTGGTGGCTATTGTAAATGGACTACCCTTCTTGATTTCTTTTTCTGAATGTTTACTGCTGGAGTATAAAAATGCTTCTGATTTTTGTGTGTTGATTTTGTATCCTGCAACTTTGCTGAAATCATTTATCAACTCCAAGAGTTTTTTTGGAGAGGCTTTAGGCTGTTCGATGTATGGGATCATGTCATCTGGGACAATTTGACTTCATCTTTTCCAATCCAGACACCCTTTATTTCCTTCTCTTCTCTGATTTCTCTAGTACTTCTAATACTATGTTGAATAGGAGTGGTGAGGGTGGGCATCCTTGTCTAGTTCCTGTTCTTAAAGGAAAAGCTTTCAGCTTTTCCCCATTCAGGATGATATTTGCAGTAGGCTTATCATATATGGCTTTAATTATGTTGAGATACTTTCCATCTATACCTAATTTGTAGAGAGTCTTTATCATGAACAAATGTTGAATTTTGTCAAATGCTTTCTCAGCATCCATAGAGATGATCATATGGTCTTTGTGTTTAATTTTATTGATGTGGTTTATCACATTTATTGATTTGCATATGTTGAACCAACCTTGCATCCCTGGGATGAATCCCACCAGATCATGATGTATAATTTTGCATATGTGTTGCTGTATTCTGTATGCTAGTATTTTAGTGAGAATTTTTGCATCTATATTCATCAAGGATATTGGCCTGTAGTTTTCTTTTTTGGTTGTATCTTTGTCTGGTTTTGGTATCAGGGTGGTGTTTGCTTCATAGAATGAGTTTGGGAGAATTGCTTCTGTCTCAATTGTTTGGAATAATTTGTAGATAATTGGTGTCAGTTCCTCTTTTTGGTAGAATTCTGCAGTGGACCCATCTGGCCCTGGGCTTTTCTTTGTTGGGAGCCTTCCGATAACAGCTTCAAACTCTTTTATTATTATTGGTCTGTTCGGATTTTCTACATCTTCTTGGCTCAGTTTTGGTAGTTTGTGTGTGCCTAGAAATTTATCCATTTCCTCCAGATTTTCAAATTTGTTGGCATATAGTTGTTTATAGTAGTCACTAATGATTTCTTGTATTTCTCTGATATCAGTATTAATATCACCTTTTTCATTTCTAATTTTTGTTATTTGGGTCTTCTCTCTTCTTTTTTAGTTTGCCTTGCTAATGGTTTGTTAATTTTATTTATCTTTTCAAAAAACCAACTTTTTGATTCATTGATCTTTTCTATTGTTTTTGTGTTTCGATTTCATTAAGTTCTGTTCTGATATTAATGATTTCTTTCCATCTGCTAACTTTGGATTTGGATTGTTCTTGTTTTTCCAGTTCTTTAAGGTGAAGTATTAGGTTGTTTATTTGCCATCTTCCCATTCTTCTGAAAGAAGCATTTAATGTGATAAATTTCCCCCTTAGTACTGCTTTTTCAATATCCCACAGGTTTTGGTATGATGTATCATTATTTTCATTAGTTTCAATAAATATTTGATTTCCTGTTTGATTTCTTCTTGGACCCATATGTTATTAAGTAGAATGCTGTTTAATTGCTATGTGTTTGTATAGTTTCCAGAATTTCGTTTGTTATTGATTTCTAATTTTAATCCATTGTGTTCTGAAAAAATACATGGGTAATTACAATTTTTTTAATTTGTTGAGACTTGATTTGTGACCTAACATGTGATCTATCCTGGAGAATGATCCATGTGCTGATGAGAAGAATGAATATTCTGAGTTTGTTGGATGGAATGTTCTGTAGATATCTGCCAATTCCAATTGGTCTAGAGTGTTGTTTAGATCTTGTGTTTCTCTGCTAATTCTTCACCTAGATGATTTGTCCAATATTGATAGTGGGGTGTTCAGGTCCCTGCTATTATGGTATTAGTGTCTATTATGGTATTACTCTCTGTTGTATTTTTTATTTAGTTGAATGAATTCTTCAGCTTGGCAAGCTCTGCTGCATTCTTTTTCAGGGCATTGATTTCCTTGTACATTTCTTCTTTCAGGTCCTGTATACTTCTCCTCATTTAATCCTGCTGTCTAGCTGAGTTTTCTTGTATCTCATTTAGTTTCCTTAGAATTATCACTTGAAATTCCTTGTCAGTCATTTCAAGGGCTTCTTGTTCTATAGGATCTAGAGCTTGAGAGTTATTCCCCTTTGGTGGTGTATTTTCTTGATTTTTCATATTTCTGGTATCTTTCCTTTGGTGTTTGGTCATTGTGGTAGGGGATTTCATGGTCCACTCTTTTGACCCTATTGTTTGGCTAGTATCTTGCCAGGACTGCCAATTTGGTATGGCTGTCTTGGTGCCTGTGCGCAGAAGGCTCAGGCCTCTCTGAGCCATGGGGACTAGACTGGGATGGGAGTCCAGCAGTGGCACACAGGCATCTCAGGACATGTGGTGGTCATAGCAGCTCCCAGGCCTGTCTGCAGGGGCCTCTCTGGGTGGCATGCACTCATTAGTACAGTTTTTTTAAACTTCTCTACCTTTGATCTTCAATAATAGAGTTTCTGTTATCCTTAATTTCTAATTTTCATTCATTTATTCTTTACCTAAGATTACAGTGCCTACATTGTGCCAGACAAATAAATAATTAGAAGCTGACTCAAATATGACACCAATTTTCAAAATATTACCCAGGAAATTTAAAATAACTATGACTAGTTGATTAAGGACTCCAATAAGAAAAGTAGACAACATTCAAGAACTCATGGGTATGCTAATTACCCTGATTTGATTATTACATATTGTCTACACATATGGGAATCTCACACTGTAACCCATAAATATGTACAATTATTATGTGTCAATTAAAAATAATAAAATAAATAAAATATGAAAATCTAAAGGAAAAAAACCGATGGGTAAGGTAAGCAGAGAGATGGACACTCTAGAATCAAAAGGAAATACTACAAATAAAAAACACTGACAGAAATGAAGAATGCTTTCGATGGATTCATCAGTAGACTGGACACAATTAAAGAAATAATCAATGAGCTTAAAGATAGGTCAATAGAAACTTCCCAAACTGAAATCACTGAAAAAAAGAATTATTAAAAGAGAGACAGCAGAATATCCAAGATATGTGAGACAATATAAAAAGATCTAAATATATGTAACTGGAATATCAAAAGGGAAAGAGAGAAAGAATAAAGCAGAAGAAATATCCGAAGCATTAAAAAAAATTAATTGAGAGCCCATTAGGCTGTGATGGCTTCAACACCTTGGGTTCCTACCAAACTGGACTCACTGTAAACAGTAAAATGAAACTTAGGCTTAACCAGTCAAAAACTTCCAACTGACCTCTAACTAAAGATTTTACCAATCAGAAATCACTAACTAACCTCTAACTAGAGATGTTCCACTGTAATTAATCAAATTTTTTTGTCTTGTTTCTGAGAATATCTTATAGAAATTTTCCTCTTGATCGCCCTCAGTGGAACTCTGAACTTCTTGTGGTCTTGCACAGCCCATTCATGAATCACTGAGTGCTTAAATAAATTCTTTAAAACTTTAATGTCCTTAAGTTTGTCTTTTAATAGAAGTAAAAATGGCCAAGAGTTTTCCAAAATTAATAACCGACATCAAATCACAGATCCAGGAAGCTTGAAAAACACCAAGCAGGATAAATACCAAAACAAAAAACACACAAACAAAACCTACACTTAGGCATATCATATTCAAACCGCGGAAAACCAAATACAAAGAAAATATTTAAGGAAGTGGGGGGAGGGTAAAAAAGTGGGGTCCCTTTACCTCTAGACAAACAAAGATGAAAATCATTGTACCCTTCTTGCCAGGAACCATGTAAGCAAGAAAAAAGTAAAATATGTAAAGTAGTGCAAAAAACCTCACCAACCTAGAATTCTATGTATAAAAATATTATCCCTGAAAAGTGAAAACGAAATAATTTTTTCAGACAAAAAAGAAAAAAAAAAGGAAATTATCACCAGTAGTACTGCCCTGCAAGAAATGTTTTAGAAAGTTCTTCAGGCAGAAGGGAAAATATACAGGCCAGAAACTTGGATCTACATTAAGAAAGGAAAAGCATCAGAGAAAGAATAAATAAAGGCATGAAGGTCCGTTTTATGTCAGCTTGGTTAAGCCACAGTTCAGTTATTCAATTAAACACTGATGTAGGTGTTGCTGTGAAAGTTTTTTTTTTTAATTCATTAATTTTTTAAAAAAAATTTTTTTGAAACATAATTGATTCTGCATATTTCTGGGGTACAGAGTTTACAATCAGTATTTATGCACAATATGTGATGATCTAATCAGGATACTTGGCATATTTGTCATCGTAAAACATATTCATTCTTCGTGCCCACTAACTAATTTCTCCCTAACCTCCCTCTCTGTTCCTCTCCCATGCTCCAATCACCAGAGTTCTCTCCTTCTGTAAATTCAACGTATTACTGTGTTTGTTGTTTCTTTCTTTGTCTTTCTTTCCTTTTTAGCTCCCACTTCTGGGTGATGACATGTGATATTTCTCTTTCTGTGCCTGGCTTATTAAACTTAACATCATTTTCTACAAATTCATCCATGTTACTGCAAATGGCAGAATTTCATTCTTTTTTATGGTTGAGTAGTATTCCATTGTGTATACATACCACATTTTCTCTATCCAGTTGTCCATCGATTTCTCACTGGTGGAGTGAGAGGTTACAGACAAGAGGAAGAGGCTTGAATATGGTGGGAGACATCAGTGAACTTATGTTTAGCTTCATATAGATACAGATGTATATATGTGGAAATGTTCACAGGTATGTGTATATGCACAGATTGTCTATACACACATATTTCTTTGTTTTGTCAGCTGAGAGGGCCAAGTAGTAACAAGCACACCACATGCCCAGATCTTGGTTTCTAATACCATTCTCCAATTTAAAAACAAAAACGAAAACGAAAAACCTAAGACTCCTTGGATAAATGGCCAATGGAACTACTTATAGAACTCCATCTACCCACTGTCCGTTTATTTAGCTGTGACCCTCATTTTACATGTAGAGCATGCATAATTACAGAAGAGTAACTGGATCTTTATGTGATCTAGAATGTTCATTTTGAAAACAGGCATGGAAATAGTTGATGCTAACACATTAAATGAGAGCTAGATCAAGAAGGGTGTTGTAAGTCCTGTTAAAGAGATTAGATGTACCACATCAATCAGACCTTGTAATCCCAGCATGGTCTGCCCAGGACTTCAAATGTCCTATTGCAAAGCCACTAGGGCTGTGCTGTCCAGATCAGAGACTCCTTCAGGTCTACCATACCCTCCATGATAAAGTGATTTTTTTTTTCAGGTTTTGTCCACATATATGTTTCCAGTGTCAAGTATATCTGCACATAAGGATGCAATAAGTATTTGTTGAATGAATAAACCTCATTTACCTTATCTTTGTCCTGTGGCTTCATACTTGGATTCCTTCCTCTGAATGTTGACTTTGGATGAAAATGCCAGTGGATACTCTTCCTGTTAGTCAGTTTTCATCCTAGATGCTGCCTTTTGACTCAGGCTCAGCTCCATAAACTCTGGCTTGAAGACAAGAGCTGCTGTGCTAGGCTTCCCAAACAATGCTCCAACCCAGGCCAGCAATCAAAGCTATTGCTCCTCTGAAAGTTCTATCGAGCACTCAAAAGGAGAACAATGCATTTGAAAAGTCATGATCTCCAACATCTTCAATCAAGATTTGGCAAAAGTCATGGAAGTAGACCCCAGAGTTGGTTATACCTAGGGAATGATATGGTTCACACAAATACATTTGGCCTACCTTGATAAGGAGCCAATTAGTGCTGGCCTTCCTAATATATACACACATGCAAAATGACATAATAGAAGGGCTATAGGCATATAGCTGGACTTATTTCATCAGCTTCAGTCTAAAATATATATACAGTAGAATATTACTCAGCCTTTAAAAGGAAGGAAATTCTGCCATTTGCAATAACATGGGTGAACCTGAAAGACTTTATGCCAAGTGAAATAAACCAGACACAGAAAGATAAATACTGCATGATTTCACTTACATGTAAAATCTTAAAAAGTCAAACTCATAGAAACAGAGAGTAGAAGTGTATACCAGGGACCTCGGATGGGGGATGGTGTGTTATGAGGAGATGTTGGTCAAAGGTACAAACTTGCAGTTATAAAATGAATAAAGTTTGGAAATCTAATGTGCAGTATGGTGACTACAGTTAATAATGTATACTTGAAATTTGCTGAGAGTTGATCTTAGGCATTCTTTCACATATACAATAAAAGGTGTGGGGTGATATTTTAAAATGTGTGAGGTGATAGATATTTTAATTAGCTCAACAATCATTACACAATGTATATGTATACCAAATCATCACATGGTACATCATGAATATATATATGTATATACACAATATACATATGTGATGGAGATGAGGTCTGAACCTGGGCCTTTTTGATATCAGAGCTTATGATTTTTTTGATTTTTACATTGTGACTTCTTATCTGAAAATGTATATGAAAAATGTGTCAAATTATTTACCTGGAATCATTACTGCCAGAATACCAAATTCTATTGTTTTATGTTAGTGTCCTTTTAGGTGAATTAGTATTGTCATTTGTTTGCTTTGCTTAGGTCTGATGTTTCTTAAACTAAATTTATTTAAACAATAACTATCAATGTGCTTTTCACAGTATATGTACTCTGAAGTTTGCAAAGTCAAAAAGATTAAGGAGAAATATATACCTTATAAAAATGTCATCCCCTACACAATCTTGCCACACAATGGGAGCTCAATGAATGTGAAAAAAATTCCTAGACGAGGAGCAACAGATTGTAGCTGAAAGACATCAAGCTCTGCTGTTAACTTAGATATGTCACTTTTCTTCCATGAGTGTCAGCTCCTCTGTAAAATGAGGCATTGATCCTATTATTTGAAATTCTAGTGTTGTATAATTTGCTGCTGGCCCTGGAACTCCAAATCAAACACACTTCTATAGCTTTTCCTGAGAAAGGAACATATTTCTTTGGAATAGCCCAATAGCAGAACTATAAGAAGAGAGAAATACTCTGCTTGCTCAATGTATCAATTAATGTAAAAATAGAAGATCCTCAGAAAATACTAAAACCTAATAAAGCATTTTAAATGCCTCAGTAAAAATAATATGTGCATGTAAAACCTTGAAAGCAAAGAATAAACTTGCTTTGATATCTGTCTGCTCCAGAAAGAGATGATGGATTATGCATTTGCTTGCTCAGAATTCCATTTATATTCTATTCAGTGATATAAGATTTAGAACATCATGAAAATGTTGCAGCTCTAAGGTGAGAAAAAGGAGAAAAGATATAATAAAGTTAATCCTTGAATTAAGTGGAAAAATATAAAAAGATGAAACCAATCTCAGAATACAATAAAAACAAATATTCAAGGAAAAAAGTGAGTATACCACGCAGGTAAATGCAAGCTTAGTAGAAAGATAAATTTAAACGTTTGTCACACTGCCAAAGCACTCAAGTAAACAAATACCAGAGCCTCATTCTGTAGATTTAAATATATAATTACTTCAGAGTCCTATTAACTGAATTCTAACACGTAATTGTTTAAGTCCCTATTGTAAGCAAAGTTTTGCAAACTCTCAAATATGTACGGAAAAAAAATGCTACACTCAGCTGTGGCTAGGAAAACAATCGAAGGACATTCAATAGCATTCCTCAAATGATAAGAAAATATTCAACTATGGTTTATTCAAATTTAAACCAGCATCCACTTAAACCCAGATCTTGCACAGTTATTCATTTGAGTATTAAAACCTATTTTTATTAAAAACTTCTGAAAGCATTCTTTTGAGTTCTCTGAAGTATTCCCAGCTGGATGCATTATCTGTACTGAATAAATATAACAGTACCAGGTGGTCCCATAGGCTTAATGAGGATTTATTTATAAGTACAGGGGAAGAAATTGCAATGGAAATATCTTTGTTCTAAATACCCGTCTTTCTAACTTGTCTCAATATGCTACCTGTTAGCTACAGCTGCATCTTCATTCCTAACAGAGACCAGGTTGAAATAGCAGGACCTGTCAGCATCAACTGGACAGAACTGTGCTGGAATTAACTTTTGCCCCAGTTTTCCAGACCCATATCCTAGTGTAGGTGGAGAAGTTATGGAGATTATACTCAGAGATGACTGTTAATAAACAGGCAGGCTACATTCAAATGGTTCCAGATGGGTTGCTATGCCATGGAGTAAAGTTTTTAAGGTAATTTTGAAGGGAGAGAGTCTGTAAAAGGAAAGAGAAAGGGATTCTTTTGCAGCTGATGTTTGGGAAAGGAGAGCTAGTGTAGTCAAATATGACATATGTTTAATAAATTTGCTATCTTGCCAAAGTGATTGGTCACCCTAGGAGGTAATCCTCTTTGAATTAGACTACAAAAACATTTGACCAGCTGTGATCACTTAAATAAATTTTAATTAAGAAAATTTGCAGAGAGAGACATTGGTAGTCCAATGACCTTCATTCTCTTCTGTCTTCTCTATTCCTGTGTTTATTTTTCTTTTTTGCCAGCTATGGCCTCCAACTGCTATATAAGGAGATGATGCCTCCTTTGTCCAGCTGACTACTTTTTAAGAGTTTAGGTATGCAAGCTTGGGGAAGGGGAGCATTGGAGTCTGACTTTGAAAAAAAAAACAGAAAAATAATTTTAAACTCTGGTTGATGTGGGATGAAACAGGCAGAAAAATAGAGGACTCTATGAGTGGAAACTTCTTAAAATTCACAGAAATCATGGGGCAAGCTTTAGATTCAAAACCATGGATTTGGTGAGGGTCTTAGAAAACAGTACTTAAATATCAGAAGCATGAAAAGCTTTATTTCAGATCTGAGTTACACATGAAAACAAGCAATGGCATATGTAGGGGTCTGAATATGGAGACTGAAATTGTTGATAATGAATGAGATCAATTAGAGTTAATTATGGGGAAAGATCATTGAATCTTTGGTCTAGAAGAAATCCGTGAAGTCATTTAGCCTATTCCAGACTGCAATCTGAACATATCCAAACTATCACAAGCAAACAACCTCCCTTCACACTCTGCCTCTTATAAGAAGAATCCACTGTCTCCTCTAGCAATATCTCTCAGTTGTCACAGTTCAGGGTAACGTTGACTGCAGATCTACATAACTGAGTTAACTCCCTTATGTTTACAGATATACCTACCATCTAAAATCAATAGGACTTGTCAGATTTAATGAATTAATCCATTTTCCTAAGAAATATTTTGATAATTTAGCAACAAGATTAATAGTAGAAAATATTGTTGAAACTACAGCTAATATGTTTCCGATTAGAAACTTAGCAATTATATCAAGGACTCAAAATACCTTTTCTCTTTATCTAAATTATGATTTCAAATTTGGTTTAGCCTAGATTGAGTAAATATTTTATGGAAATACACTAGCTGGAAAGTAACTAGTCAGAATCATTTGCAGTTAATTGGGATAGAGTCTCTGTCAATTAAAATGGGTCTGCTATGCTTTACTAAACCAAAATAGCTAAGAGGACTAACAAGTAATTCAGCACATAATTAAAACCTAGTGACTCTCAGGATTAGAAAAGGCCTTAAAAAAATAAGGAGACAAGGCTAGGATAGTTGCCTAAAATATATTTCAAACAATATAATTTAATTTAGCCATTACAATTAGCTCATTTTCTTTAACTTTAATTTATATTTTATCTGGTAAAGTGACTAAAATGCAAGCAGGTTTTTAAAAGGGGAGAAAATAAAGGAACTAGATAATCCATGAACTCAATATACATCTGTTGAATAATGCAACATTTACCATCATAGAAACAGCCCACATGTTGCTGTTAAAAATGCTTATTTTTTATCACAGGGACATAAGTGCTACAGCAAAAACAGCATAGCCTTCCTAGCTCCCAAACTTCTCTCTTTCATTCACCAAAAGTCAAAGAAATCACAAAGTTTGTTTTCTGCATACAAATAGCATTCATAAAAATATACTACATTTAAATAATAACCTATTTTAATTAATAGTTGGAAAGAAACATTCCTATCCTTCTATTTGTACACACTACTGGGAAATGTTATATTTTTATTCCAATGGATTTGTGCTGATCACACACCACAGAATAAAGATATTTATTATCTATAAAAGCCTTTGCAGCAACTGTCTATTCAAATGACCCTGTTAACTTTGGTTATCATCAAAGCACTGATAAAAAACAAAGCAGTTTTAGGATGAGAGAGAGTTTATCAAGGTGAAAAGAGAAGGAAAATAACTAACCTACTTTTCAAATGACTGCAAACAGGCAAATGTAGGTACAATGCCACACCCTTACCTATCTGGGTGTAGATTCTACCCTTTGGCTCATCACCGTGGGCCATTCATGGGGGAAATCCTCTCAACTAAGCCCATGGACCCACACAGGTATTTTTGTAGACACAACAGAGCACCAGTCAAAAACGGAGGCCACAAGAAAGCTCAGCAGCGTTCCATTTAATTCATTTAGAAAGTTATTCTTTGATTACAACAACATAACTTAACAGAAGTGATTTATTTATTCCAAAAAGTGTTTGATCTCATGTATCTTAAAGTGTTTAATTATGGTGGATTTTGTTAATGCTGGTGCTGTTACCTCACTCTGAACTGCACATATTAGTTCGATCCATTTCTAATTGAAAAGTCCTGTTTGGAAGCTGGTAGTTCTGTTTGTTTCTGGGGAACGGTTTCTGCTTTTCTTTTTTATTTGTTTTGGTTGGGTTGTATTTTGGCTTTGTTTACATTTACCTTTGACTTGCATTATAATCCTCAGGTTTTCTGGTGAGTTAATGGCTTTATGTGTTTAAAATACAGTATAATTTGTGCGAAGTTCTATGCTGTATCCATGAGAAGGCAAGAAGAGAAAATAAAGAACCAAACTACATAGGAAAGTGGGTTTACTTGCATATAAATAAAATGCCCTCGAAGACTGACCCAGGTGGGAGATTAATTGCTTTGTCCACAGGTATCACTGTCAAGGAAAGATTCAAATTCAAGATTCTTAATCTTGCCTTAGTTCAGCAGATCATTTGTAATCAGCAAATATTTCCTGAATCCCAAAATACTAGCCACTAGAATACACAGAAGATACATTCCTTACCTTAATGATCATGTCCTTTAGTTGAGACAAAACAGCAAGGAAAACAGTAGACACATATCATGAAAAGACCAGGGATTAGTGTCAAAAGAATGACATTAAGTATGACATTAAGTATGATCACTTTACCTTTCTATCACTGGTTACATCTGTAAAATAAAGACATTTATATTTGCTCTTCCTATCTACATGGATATGCGAGTATTAAGTCTCAAGTCAAAAGAACATGAAATACCCAAACAAATTAAGTTGTAGCCATTCAATTTAAAAATTGATAATAAAGAATCAATATTTACTAACTTCTATTTTAAATTCAATATTGAACATTTTATTATACAAAAAGTAGAATTGTGATAATCATACTAATTGTTAGCAAGGAAGACCCATTTCTTGATGCTTTTTCCTCAGTGATGTTAATATGACACATCTCCCAAAGGCACAGACAACTCCTTATGACTCTTAACATGAGACCCTAAAGAAGTTCTTATGCCTTCAAAGTTGTCCACATGATCTTGCAAAATTCACCTCTCAGAAAAAAGCTAACTGCATTGTCAGATCCAGAAAGTATACCTGGGTAGACTAAGGGGCACCTCGCTCCCTATATTGGTGATTGGTTTAATAATGGGCTTGTGACTAAACTCAGACCAAAGAAAAGTATGAAGATGTCTTCTTGGGGATTCCCAGGGAGAGCATCCCTGCTTAAGAGAAATCTGCAAGATAGAATAGTGTCATAGTCAGTTCGGGCTGCTATAACCAAATGCCATAAACTGGGTGGCTTATAAACAACAGAATATTTCTCACAGTGCTGGAGGCTGGAAGTCTGAGCTCAGAGTGTCAGCATGGTCAGGTTCTGGTGAGGTCCCTCTACTGAGTTGCAGGCTGCTGACTTCTCATTGTATCCTCACATGGCAGAGAACAGAGAGGGGAAGTAAGCTCTCTATTGACTCCTATAAGGGCACTAATCCTATTCATGAGGGTTTCACTATTATGATCTCATCTAAGCCTGATTACTCCCAAAGGCCCCACCTCTTAATCCATTGCATTAGAGGGTAGGTTTTCAACATATAAATTTTGGGAGGACACAAACATCCGGTACATAACAAATACCCTCCCTGTTCTTCCAGATTATGTTGTGTTCGGAAACTGCTATGGCCATATTACTACCTGTGCTTAAAGTTAACACTAAGAATTGCAAATCATGGATGGAAAGAATCAGGATCTCCCTAACATCATTGAGCTGTGGACTCAACCACCCCTTAAGGATGGTAACCACTGCCCGACAGCTGATCTTCCTGTCCTATGAGATATTTCCTTAGTGTTTAAGCCGGCTTGAGTCAGGATTTTTGTTATTCTTAAATGAAAACTCTAACTGACAAAACATACATGTCATGATAACACCTATTTTGCTCTTATTATTAACAAGGCACCATACTAACCACTTTATATGTCAATTCATTTTATCCCCAAAACATTGCCATTCAGAGATGAGAAAACCAAGGCCCCCAAAATTAAGTGACTTGTCCAAAATCACATAGAGCCAGGTTTGGAATCCAAGAAGTCTGACTCTTCCAGGGCCCATATTTTTTTTTTAAACAAAACATTGTCTTCTAGTATATTTGAATAATCCCTTATTAGAGCCATGTAAAAAGACACTTTCTTATTAGAACCATGCAAAAAGACACTTTCCTTTAAAAGTGTACTTGATGAATTAAACATAATAGGTAGAGCATTACAATGTTTCACAAGTATGACTAGCCAGAAGTTTTTTTAGATACCCTCTTCTCTCAGACTTTCATGAGCTTCCCAGATGATGAGAGAAATAATAGGACTAATTTTGCAGAGAAGCCAATAGAATGTGTAATTTTTATTTTTTATTTTTTTTAAAGATGACCGGTAAGGGGATCTTAACCATTGGCTTGGTGTTGTCAGCACCATGCTCAACCAGTGAGCTAACAGGCCATCCCTGTAATAGGCTCTGAACCCATGGCCTTGGTGTTATGAGCACTGCACTCTCCTGAGTGAGCCATGGGCCGGCCCTAGAATGTGTAATTTTTAATGAATAAGCTGTAATTAATATTAACTCACAATTTTTAAAATGGAAGTATAAACACTGCTATAATAGCCCAGAATATCTGGAACCCCTCTTAACCAGAGAGCAGAAAGCTTGTACCTATTTTGCTATAAAAGAATATAGAAAAGATTAAACAATATATGAATTTTTCCTCTTAAAGGAGCTGCTGGTCTGACTCAGCTGGGTTGATGGTCAAGTACTTGGCTGGGAACAGACCCTGATACCCTAGGACTGAATGGGAGCAGTAGAGGCTGTAACTACTCAGAGCCAGGGGCACAGCAAGACCAAAAACCACTAGGAAGAAACAAGGTTTAAAAACCACTGTGAAAAAAATAAATCACCCAAGAAGCAGAAGCCAAATGTCAAATCCAAGGGTAAAAGGCAGGAATCTACATGAGGACCAGAAAGCCATGTGATCTTGAAATCAAAATTTGAGCTGATCAGAACTAGCTCAGCAGAATATAGGTTTCCAGAAGAACTGTCTCAAATACTGCAAGGTGTTCATGATCCCCTTGAAGGGCCCAGAAGGTATATGACATCTGGGAAAACGACAATGGCTCCAGGGACTGAGGCAGACAGCCAAGGATCGAAAATAAAGGCCAGGATTTAAATGCTCAGATTTGAATCATTATAATGGCATGAAGCAAAGTATTCGTCGCCATAGTGAAAATCTGAAAGCAGAGTCTCTTGTGCAACCAAGGATCTCTAGTAAAAAATAAAATGAGAAAACATAAGTATTATGGTAATTATAAAGGTTGATAATTCTCAAGTACACTCGAGGGTGTGAAAGTTCTAATAATATTCAATTGTTAAAAAAGAGTAGGGATCAAGTGTATTTCACATAATCCTTCTACCAAAAGACATCAAGATTAACTGAGAATCTATCTGAACAGCAGGACAACCATCTAGAAAATAAAGCTGCGAAGCTACTACCCAGCAAGTAAGTCAATCTGCAAAGATAAAGTGAACTGTAACCCACTGAGGAGTATGTTATGTACCGCAGGCCACACCAATCTGTGCATGTGAATGTCTTTCAGTATCAAACCTGAAATAATTTCAGTGATGGGAATAAACATTAAAAATTTACTAGCTGGTGCACTGCTGGGTCAATGGGCTCATCTCCCTCCCCGGAGTACTCACAATAATCAATGAATAGACTTGGGTTTCCATAGCAAGAAAAGGGTTGCCTGGGAATTGAAAATCAGTGATCGCACTGTGGTTATATCAATAGGTTAAGCAACAATTGGAGGCTGCTGCCATTTAAAAAAAAAAAATACTACAATAAAAAAAGGGAAAGGGAAATCTTTCTTAAGTTTGCTTTATTTACTTTCAAATTTAAAAAATGAATTCTTACAGAAATCCTAGGCCGTGTGTACTTCACGAAATAACATATTGTTCCAAACTAACAATGTCTCCTAATACTAAATCCAGTTCTGTCAATCTGTCCCTGAAAATATTTTAGGTTTAGATTTTCAGTTCGTGTCTACTGCTAAGAAAAAGTATGATGACTAAACTTCCCAAGGAGGGATGGGAGATGAAGTTATAATAAATAGTGTCATGGGAACTTGTAAAAGAAAAAAACTGTGATTTTTAGATTTTAATCTCTATTTTATTCTAGGAAATCTCATGCCTTATAAGATATACTGAACAAAAAGATTTCCCAAGTCATGATTTATAGAAAATTCTAGTGTTAATGTTGTCTCTTAGAAATAAATATGTTCGTCTCTGAGAATAGATTTAGCTGGAGTCGTTGAGCTTATTTAAGGAAGTGTTTGATAGTAAGAGCTGCACTACCATACTAAGTTGGTCCATTTACAATTCCTTCAACAGACCCAATGAGCTACTTCCCGTCTTCCAGCCACATGATAATATCACCTCGTGGCTTTCATTCTCTTCATCCTAATCCAGTGGCCGTGGGACAAAACCTAGCCTAAGAAATACCTGATAGAATTCCATGTACGTCAACCAGAAACTTCGTCCCAGATTAGTGCACTTACTATCTTGAGTCAAACAGTTGATCCCAGTCAACTCTAAGATGAGACAAAAGTGACAGATGATACACCAAGGGGAACACACTGGTGAAATCAGAAAATATGTCTCCTCTTTGGGAAGAGAATTGGCACTAATTAAAGGGAAATACAGGTTAAAATTTGGTACAAACAAGGAGCTGTAGAAAGTTAGAGGCCATCTCAGGGACCTAAAAATACTTTGTTCCTTTAATTGCTATTTTGAAAATTACTTTTCCCTGTATGACAATATTCTGCAGGATTCAGAATATGTGAGAGGAACAAAAAGCCTTGTTTGCTCTTTTCTTACTCATAAAAATCTATTCTTTGTCATTTTACATATTCTATCTCTGTATTTTATTGTGTGCAATATTTTTAAAAGTTCTCTGAAAAATTAGATTATTTTTCTATAGAAGCTATCTTTTTGTAAAACTTCCAAAGCCTATAAAGCATCATTTGTAAAATGTTTTGAAGGCATGCAAATGTCAAGTAGGAATTATTTATTTAGTTCAAAATATTCCCATTATTAATAATTTAAGTAAATAGATATATTGGATTTGGTTTTCTTTTCCTTTCTATGTTCTTCCAATGTATACACATTCTGTGAACCCTCTGGGGAAAAGGCCCAGTCAGTGTGTGTGTTTCCTGCAACTTCTTGTATCAAGCCATATTAAAAATGCAGATGCCAATATGCCACCCCTTATAAAAATGGTAATTTCATTCAATAAACATTCCACATACATTTACTGAGTCTCTACTATGTGCCACTACCACTAAGCTAAGAGGGGAACAGACACAACAGTAATAAGGTAGAAAATTATACAATTCTATGTGTTTTTTAATTAACTACAGCTTAAATGTAAAAACAGGCATGTATGAAGACAGAGATAGAGAATATTTCAGTTCTCAAAATTCCTCTTGGTGCAAGCATTGCACATTTTTAGAAAACAAAATACTTTAAAGAGTCATGTTAGTGAGATTTGAGGCACCTCAAGGATATGAGAAACTTCAAGGATTTGTGGACAAACTCACATAGAAGACTTTCATTAAAGTGTTTTTTAAAAATCAGAGGGTAGTTAAATGTTCCTGTATTTTCCTAGATAGTGATAGATAAGCAAGCAAGCTGGAGGTATGAGTGGTGAGAGAGCCTTATCACACTGCTTGGTATAGGGCACAGGAGCTTGAAGACTTCTGGGAAAATTCAAAAGAAGAAAGAGGATCCAGAGAAGTGGAAGCAGGAAGAAAAAGGAGGTTGAGGAGAGGGTGTAGGGGGAGGGGAAAGAGGAAGAGGAAAGGGGAAGCGGGGGGGGGGGGAGCAGGAAAAAGAATCTTGGTAGAGGTAAGACCAAGAAAGAAGGCCAGTGAAGGTAAATACCTAATACGATAGTTTTAAAAATGTTCTACATTTCCTAATGCAGAATTTTCACTCCTACACAATTCCCACCCTATGCTCTACCAAATATTCAGGAAATAATACCAAAAAAAAAAACACACACACACACACAAAAAAATCCTTGCTGTTTATTGGATATCCTGACAAAATGATTGAATATGCAATGTTCCAAACCCGGGTTGATGCAACTGAACAATCAGGATGTGGCTGGGGAGACAGCTGACATAAAGTTAGCTACATATGCAAAATCGACAAGCAGGGAAGAAGCAGGATTTGTGGGACCTAAAGCTGATACAATATGAGGGGTTATCTTTAAGAAAAATGCCATAAAAATATAAAGTTAGCTACAGGGGCTTGGAAGGGGCCAATATAAGTGAAAGGGGTTTAGTCTGTTTTGTGTTTTTATAACAGAATACTACAGACTGGGTAATTTATAAACAATAGAAGGTTATTTGGCACACAGTTCTAGAGACTGGGAAGTCCAAGAGATTGGCACTGGCGTCTGTCCAGGACATCATTCCATGGCCGAAGGTGGAAGGGTAACAGAGGGTGAGATCAAGAAAGTAAGAGGAGATGAATGTGCTTTCATAACAACCCACTCATGCGATAACCCACTCCCATTCACTCATGAGGGCAGAGTCCTTGTGACCCGATCGCTTCCTACTAGACTCTACCTTTTGACACCGTTTCACAGGGGGTTAAGTTTCCAACACATGAAGTTTGGAGGACACATTCAAACAATAGCAAAGCAGTACTGAAATTAAAGCTTCATTTACTACAAAGTAAATCCACTTCTACCTGTAAGTGAGTCAAACAGTAGGAACTTTTTCTAAAAGTAATACAAATATTGTGTGAGACTATTCTTCACATAAGACTAGAATCTCAGAACTCTGGATAGATTGGAGAAGGGATGAGAATATATAAAAATAAAGTTGTTTGTAAAGTCAATGTTTACCATTAATTGTCTAAATCATTTCCTATAAGCTCATCATTGACACATTCCTTTAATTAAATTCATGCCTGATATAGAAACCATCTCATTATGTTACTATAATCAGATAGGAGCAGTTTATGTCATTACATTTTAATACATGGTAATTCCCAGGGTCAGGGTAAGTATATATAGAATGTTGATTACACCGGTTTCCAGTAACTCTTATTGAGATTTGCCAAGAATCTGCATGAATTATTATAGATCACATTATCATTATTATAATTATGGGGAAAAAATAGAAAGTAAATTGGGCTCATTTAAAAAAAATTCTAACAATGAGAAATAAGTGTGTGAGATATAAGAGAAAGGAGTCATTGCTGTCTGTGTGCTTTGACCTCCTAACTTTCCCAATCTATGCCTTTCCATCAGCTCAGTGCCCTCCCTTCCAGAATTTTCCACTGAGAATCCACCCAAAAACTTCAGAGGAAGAACATAAAAAGCATGTCAAAGAGAAGATTCTTACTCTGAATGTCATCTTGCTACCTGCATTCAGTTGACTTTGTGCTAGATGATAAGGCTAAAGGGGCCTGAAGGTTCTGCTTTGCCACATACACTGGGTGCTGGCACAGTCTCCCTTCCCTCTTCTCTTGGTAACAACCTCAGCTTTTCATTTGGAGGACTAGACCTCTTCTTCATCCTCTGGTCCTGGGGTGCTGTTCCAAGGGCCCTGAAGGGAGTGCATGTGATCCAGGCCAGACCAATTAGACTTTCTTTCCTGGAGGACTGCAGAATGAAAGACAGATGGAAGCCATTAGGGCTGAGTGTTTCCAAGGGCACTGCCCAGAAAAAACCCAGTCAGTAAATTCCTGACAGTTCCTAAGAACTATCCTTCCAGAAGCATTGTGACTCAGCAGCTCCTTGTAATCCTGTAGCTATCCAGAATCCCTCCAACAAAGTCCTCATATGCTTCAGTTAAGTTCTCATATGCTTAAGTTAGAAAGAGTTGATCTCTGTTGCTAGCAACCAATGTGCCTTAATATGGGGATAGAGGGTAGTCTATCACTAAGTTAACAGGGTCTCACTTTTGATTTTTCATTCATGTTCATTTCTATCTATGACCTTAGAGCTACATTTAAGGAAAATCTTAAAACTGTCTTAAAAGTAAAATTCCCCTCTACCACCTGCCCCCAAATAAACCTTACATGCAAAATTTCAAAACATTTAGTTCCTTTTGTACTTCACCAAATATGCCATACCATGTCCAAAAATACAAGCAAGATGCAGTATGAAAATAGTTGTGTCTCAGATGGAAATTCCCAAAAGGAAATTTTTTCTCAAGTACTTATAAGATCAGATGAATTTCGGTGTTAAATAATTATTTCTTATGGTTTGAGACATCGTTGAGATTTTTCTTTACACCCTCTTTAAGACCTAATTTGAAAGTTTACATTCACTCTTGGGGGACTTTCCATTTAAAATATTAGTTAAAAAATTAGTTAACTAATTTTTAAATTAGTTAACTAATTTTTAAATTAGTTAAAAATAGTTTAAGCAGGTTTCTATTTGTGTGTGTTTATATAACTCAAAAGAGATTAATTTTGACAAATTGAAATTGGCAAGCCAATTACCTCTAATAGCAGCCTAATTCCTTTATCTACTTAAACAACAAAAACAAGTAGATATAGAGAATTTCTGGCATTTTCCAAGCTCAACACTTCCCTAATGTTTTCACTACCAGCCTAAGAGGTTACCACAGGACACTCAAATATGCACAGAGAAAATGAGTCCTCTGGAATCACTCAGAAAAAAATCCCCACTTTCCTTTCCATATCAGATTGTGCTGGAAGGCCTGGGCTTTCTCCCTTCCCTGCCTAAGACAGGACTTAGATTCAGCAACTGCAGAGCTATCTGCTCTAATGTCTTCGGTGTAAATGTCCCAGAATTGGGACAAACATATTTCTAGACTTGTAGATGAAAGCACTTTAAAAACAGCAAAGTAAATCTATGTACAATGTAGTATTATGTTAAATATTCATAAATTGCTAAAATTACAAAATAACTTTTGATTTTTCTGCCTGAACTTCTGAATCATTTAAATTAGAACAAGCACTGTCAAGAAACAGTCTATCTGATCTTTTAGAGATCACTTACAACCATAACTCAAGCCAGGGTGTGGAGGGGAAAGCATATGTTTTCAGCAACACCTATAAACCTCTAGATAACATTTGCTGATGCTGAGATTATAGGAATGTGATCCTAAGGAATGGAAGTGAGGGATGAGGGAATGAGACATGGGTGCCGTATTAGTTTCCTGTTACTGCTTTGTCACATTACCACAAATTTACCTGCAAACATAAGACAGCACAAATTTATCTTATAATTCTGAAAGTCGGAAGTCCAAAATAGGGCTTATAGCTAAAACCAAAGCTGTCAGTAGGGCTGCTTTATCCTGAAGTCTCTGGAAGTAGAATCCTTTCTCCTTCTCTTTCCAGATTCTAGAGGCCAGGATTCCTTAGCTCATAACACCTTTCTCACATCACTCCACCTCTTGCTTCTATTATCACACCTTTTACAATCTCTACTTCCTCCCTCTTATAAAGATAATTGTGATTATGTTGGCTCCACCTGGATAATCCAGGATAATATGTACATTTTAAAATCCTTAAATTAATCACATCTGAAAAGTTCCTTTTGAGGGATCCTAAGATGGCGGTGGCTGCGGCGGTTGGCGCGGAGTAGCTGAGGAGGAAAAGGCGGCCACTGGGCCTTAGGCAGCCGGGAAACTTGTGGACCTTCCTCTTGCCATCTCTTAAGGAAGGACCGCTGCTGGTGGCCGGTCGTGGGGCTGAACGCCACTTTGCCCTTGGCAGGAGAGGCTGCCTCATTTACAGGCAACAACTTTGAAGTATGGAGCAGGAAAAGAACTGTTTCTTAGCTGCAAAAGCGAGTCTCTAAACAGGGAACATGGCACCACCAGGGCTGCTGTTGACGCTGCCAGGATCCCGGAGGCTGGGGCCGCGCTGAAGGTGGCCAGCTGCCTTATTCAGGATTCAAGGTTTCAGGCCGGCATAAAAGAAGATTCCTGGGAGCACCTGAGCCGCGCCGCAGGAACGAGTGAGCAGCCCGAGGCGGCGGCCGAGAACAGGAACCGCGATGGCGCAGAGGCAGAGAGGGAGCTGCCCGACCTGGCACAGCCCCGTGAGTGATCCCCGGCCCGGCCCTGCTTCTGCCTGCCCCACTGGGCCACTCACCGGCCCTGGGGCTGCTTCCATTTTCTCAGGTGGTGGCGGCTCCGGCCCTGCTCGGCCAAGCCTGTCCCCCTCGCCCGGCTCGGCTCCTCACTGAGCCTTCCCACTTGCTTGCCCCGGTGCGGGGCTTCCTGGGGGCCTGCAGGCCAGCCTCCCCTCCCACTCCCTCCACGGTTCTCTGACGGGGCTGGTGGCGTGGGGCGTCCCCGGCCAGCGTCGGGAGGGCAAGGAAGTACAGGCTGGGCCGACTGTCACTCCACCGCACCCTGGACTCCAGCCCCCGGTAAACTTCCTGTTACAGGGAGGCAGATACCATCTCTGCGGCCACCAGTTTGGAAAAATGCCTAAACGATTTCTGGTTAGGAATAGTGTGGTCGGAGAGTTCCCGAGTTTGCTTAAACCTGCCAGAGAGATGACTGCGGGCGGGCACCGGACTTGGTCCGCGCAGGGGGGATTCAAAGGTGAACCGTGTGCTGCAGGCTCCTCCCCTGAGGAGCTCACGCTCTGGTGTGGGAGATAAGACAAGTACACAAATAACCATGATACCAGGAGGAAGGTGATAAGTCCCAAGAAAGATCTACAAAGTGCTACAAAAGCGCCCAGAGCGACTGATCGTCTGCGCCTAGCAGAAACCTGGTAGACTTCCTGGGTGAGGTGGTGCCGAGCAGGGTCTTGAAGGCCCAGGTGATAGATGAGGGTTGCAGAAGACACGTCCCAGCCCAGTCCAGTGCACACAGAGAGGGGAGACGTCCAGCTAGGGAGGCGGAGACTCGACAGAAACCACACACCCGGTGGGGTCGCCACTGCATGATCCAACAGCCCGGGCCAGAGTGCACGGAACAGGGAGAAGTCCTGCATGGGAAGTGGAAGCTCAGCAGAGACCACCCACCCTGCGGTACTGACCCCGTGATCCAGCAGCCCAGCAGAGTCCAAGCTGACCACAGAGGTAGCTCCCCAGAGAGGCCCAAGACCTGAGGCAACCACACACACAAGGCACTAGAGGCAAACTGAGCAGTCACGGAAGTAGCCATACCAAATTGGCAACCACAGCAACATCTTAGTTAGTCAATAGTCTCAAACCAGTGGACTGTGAAACCCCCTGCCACAATGAATAAACATCAAAAAAAAGATACCAGAAATACAAAACATCAAGAAAGTACACCACCAAAAGTTAATAAATCCCAAACTCTAGATCCTATAGAACAAGAAGCCCTTGAAATGACTGACAAGGAATTTCGAGTGATAATTCTAAGGAAACTGAATGAGATACAAGAAAACTCAGCTAGACATCATGATGAAATGAGGAAAAGTATACAGGATCTGAAAGAGGAAATGTACAAGGAAATCAATGTCCTGGAAAAAAATGTAGCAGAACTTGCTGAACTGAAGAAGTTATTCAGCGAAATAAAAAACACAACAGAGAGTTTAACCAGCAGGCTTGTTGAAGTTGAAGAGAGAACCTCTGAACTTGAAGATAGGCTGTTTGAAATAACACAAGCAGACAAAAAAAAAGAAAAAAGAATCAAAGACATTGAAGAAAATCTGAGAGAGATATCAGACAACCTTAAGCGCTCAAATATCTGAGTCATGGGTATTCCAGAAGGGGAAGAAAACGGAGATTGCATTGAAAATATATTCAACAAAATAGTGGCAGAAAACTTCCCAGGCATAGGAAAAATCACAGATCTCCAGATCCAGGAAGCTCAGTGATCTCCAAACGTATTCAACCCAAAAGGGCCTTCTCCAAGACATGTTATAGTCAAATCGGCAAAACTCAGAGACAAAGAGAGAATCTTAAAAGCTGCAAGAGAGAAGCGTCAAATCACCTATAAGGGAACCTCAATCAGGCTAACATCAGACTTTTCATCACAAACCCTAAAAGCTAGAAAGAAATGGGATGATATATTCAAAATACTAAAAGTCAAAGATTGCCAGACAAGAATACTCTACCCTGCAAGGCTATCTTTCCGAAATGAAGGGCAAATAGTGTATTTCTCAAACAAACAAAAACTGCAGGAGTTCACTATCACACGACCACCCTTACAAGAAATCCTCAAGGGAGTACTGGGTTTGGTTCCTGAAAAATAACTACCACTGCCATAAAAACCTAAGAAAAATCTAAACCCACTAGTATAATAAAAATGACATTCATGAAGAGGAAACAAACAAACAAAAAGGCTATCGACAACCTAAGGAACCAACAAACACAGAAACCAAACAGTAAATCAGAAAGCAAGGAACAAAAGACACCTAAGACAACCAAACAACCAATAAAATGCTAGGAATAAATCAACACCTTTCAATAACAACTCTTAATGTAAAAGGCTTAAATTCCCCAATCAAAAGACACAGACTGGCTGACTGGATCAAAAAGGAGGACCCAACTATATGCTGTCTACAAGAGACCCACCTCACCCCTAAAGATTCACATAGACTCAGAGCGAAAGGATGGAAAAAGATTTACCATGCAAACAGAAAAGAAAAACGAGCTGGAGTAGCTATTCTTATATCTGACAAAATAGACTTTAAACTAAAAACCATAAAAAGAGACAATGAGCGACACTACTTAATGATAAAAGGACTGATGCATCAAGAAGACATAACAATCATAAATATATATGCACACAATGTTGTAGCAGCCAGATTGATAAAACAAACTCTATTAGACCTAAAGAAGGAAATAGACACTAATACCATAATAGCACGGGACCTGAACACCCCACTGTCAATATTAGACAGATCATCTAGGCAAAGAATCAGTAGAGAAACACAAGATCTAAACAATACTCTAGACCAATTGGAATTGGCAGATATCTACAGAACATTCCATCCAACAAATTCAGAATATTCATTCTTCTCATCAGCACATGGATCATTCTCCAGGATAGATCACATATTAGGTCACAAATCAAGTCTCAATAAATTCAAAGAAATTGGAATTATCCCATGTATTTTCTCAGACCACAATGGATTAAAACTAGAAATTAATAACAAACGAAACTCTGGAAACTATACAAACACATGGAAATTAAACAGCATTCTACTTAATGACATATGGGTCCAAGAAGAAATCAAGCACGAAATCAAAAAATTTATTGAAACTAATGAAAATAATGATACATCATACCAAAACCTGTGGGATACTGCAAAAGCAGTATTAAGGGGGAAATTTATTGCATTAAATGCTCACCTCAGAAGAATGGAAAGATGGCAAGTGAACAACCTAACACTTCACCTTAAAGAACTAGAAAAACAAGAACAATCCAAACCAAAATTTAGCAGACGGAAAGAAATCATAAAGATCAGAGCAGAACTGAATGAAATTGAAAACCAAAAAACAATACAAAAGGTCAATGAAACAAAAAGTTGGTTTTTTGAAAAGATAAATAAAATTGACAAACCATTAGCATGGCTAACAAAAAAAAGAAGAGAGAAGACTCAAATAACAAAAATTAGAAATGAAAAGGGCGATATTACAACTGATTCATCTGAAATACAAGGAATCATTCGAGACTACTATAAACAACTATACGCCAACAAATTTGAAAATCTGGAGGAAACGGATAAATTTCTGGACACACACAAGCTCCCAAAACTGAACCATGAAGACGTAGAAAATTTGAACAGACCAATAACAATAAAGGAGATTGAAGCTGTTATCAGAAGGCTCCCGACAAAGAAAAGCCCAGGACCAGATGGATTCACAGCAGAATTTTACCAAACGTTCAAAGAGGAATTAACACCGATTCTTTACAAACTATTCCAAAAGATTGAAACAGAGGCAATTCTCCCAGGCTAATTCTATGAAGCAAACATCACCCTGATATCAAAACCAGGTAAAGATACAACTACAAAAAGAAAACTACATGCTGATATCCTTGATGAACATAGATGCAAAAATCCTAAATAAAATACTAGCTAACAGAATATAGCAACACATACATAAAATTATACACCACGATTAAGTGGGATTCATCCTAGGGATGCAAGGTTGGTTCAACATATGCAAATCAATAAAGGTGATACACCATATCAGTAAAATCAAACATAAGGATGATATGATCATCTCTATAGATGCTGAAAAAGCATTTGATAAAATTCAACATTCACTCATGACAAAGACCCTCTATAAGTTAGGTATAGATGGAAAGTATCTCAAAATAATTAAAGCCATATATGATAAACACACTGCCAATATCATCCTGAATGGGGAAGAGCTGAAAGCTTTTCTTTTAAGAACAGGAACTAGACAAGGATGCCCACTCTCACCACTCCTATTCGACATAGTGTTGGAAGTACTAACCAGAGCAATCAGAGAAGAGAAAGAAATAAAGGGTATCCAGATTGGAAAAGATGAAGTCAAAATGTCCCTGTTTGCAGATGACATGATCCTATATATCAAGCAGCCTAAAGCCTCTACAAAAAAACTCTTGGAGGTGATAAATGATTTCAGCACAGTAGCAGGATACAAAATCAACACACAAAAATCAGTAGCATTTCTTTTTTCCAATAGTGAACATGCAGACGAGAAATCAAGAAAGCCTGCCCACTTACAATAGCCACCAAAAAAATAAAATACTTAGGAATTGAGTTAACCAAGGAGGTGAAAAATCTCTATAATGAGAACTACAAACCACTGCTGAGAGAAATTAGAGAGGATACAAGAAGATGGAAAGATATCCCATGCTCTTGGATTGGAAGAATCAACATAGTGAAAATGTCCATACTACTCAAAGTGATATACAAATTCAATGCAATCCTCATCAAAATTCCAAAGACATTTCTCTCAGAAATGGAAAGAACTATCCAGACATTTATATGGAATATTAAAAGACCACGCGTAGCCAAAGCAATGCTGAGAAAAAAAAATATAGCCGGAGGCATAACACTACCTGACTTTAAGCTATACTACATAGCTATAATAACCAAAACAGTATGGTACTGGCATAAAAACAGACACACTGACCAATGGAATAGAATAGACAATCCAGAAATCAACCCACACACTTACTGCCATCTCATCTTTGACAAAGGCACCAAGCCTATTCCCTGGAGAAGGGACTGCCTCTTCAGCAAATGGTGCTGGGATAACTGGATATCCATATCCAGGAGAATGAAACTAGATCCATACCTCTCGCCGTGTACTAAAATCAACTCAAAATGGATTAAGAATTTAAATATACACCCTGAAACAATAAAACTTCTTAAAGAAAACATAGGAGAAACACTTCAGGAAATAGGACTGGGCACAGACTTCATGAATACAACCCCAAAAGCACGGGCAACCAAAGGAAAAATAAACAAATGGGATTATATCAAACTAAAAAGCTTCTGCACAGCAAAAGAAACAATTAACAGAGTTAAAAGACAACCAACAGAATGGGAGAAAATATTTGCAAAATATACATCTGACAAAGGATTAATATCCAGAATATATAAGGAACTCAAACAACTTTACAAGAAGAAAACAAGCAACCCAATTAAAAAATGGGCAAAAGAGCTAAGTAGGCATTTCTCTAAGGAAGATATACAAATGGCCAACAGACATGAAAAATGCTCAACATCACTCAGCATCCAGGAAATGCAAATCAAAACTACACTGAGATACCATCTCACCCCAGTTAGGATGGCTAAAATCCAAAAGACTCTGAACGATAAATGCTGGCAAGGTTGCGGAGAAAAAGGAACTCTCATACATTGTTGGTGGGACTGCAAAATGGTGCAGCCTCTATGGAAAATGGTATGGAGGTTCCTCAAACAATTGCAGATAGATCTACCATATGACCCAGCTATCCCACTGCTGGGAATATACCCAGAGGAATGGAAATCATCAAGTCGAAGGTATACCTGTTCCCCAATGTTCATCACAGCACTCTTTACAATAGCCAAGAGTTGGAACCAGCCCAAATGTCCATCATCGGATGAGTGGATACAGAAAATGTGGTACATCTACACAATGGAATACTACTCAGCTATAAAAACGAATGAAATACTGCCATTTGCAACAACATGGATGGACCTTGAGAGAATTATATTAAGTGAAACGAGTCAGGCACAGAAAGAGAAATACCACATGTTCTCACTTATTGGTGGGAGCTAAAAATAAATAAATAAATTCACACACACACACACACAAACCGGGGGGGGGGGGGCGAAGAAGATATAACAACCACAATTACTTGAAGTTGATACGACAAGCAAACAGAAAGGACATTGTTGGGGGGAGGGAGGAGAGGGAGGAGGGAGGGAGGTTTTGGTAAGGGGCAACAATAATCAACCACTATGCATATTGACAAAATAAAATTTTAAAATAAAAAAATAAAAAATAAATTATAAATCTCACATTCACAAAAAAAAAAAAAGAAAAGAAAAGAAAAAAGGAAAAGTTCCTTTTGCCATATTAAAAACAACAGCAACAACAACAAAAGTATTTACAGATTCCAGGGATTAAGACATGGCCATCTTTAGGGTGTCATTATTCAGCCTGCCACAGATATATTGGCCACTGCTTTGGGCAATTCATTCCTGAAGAACATGCTAAGTAGTCTTATGAAATCCACCTCAGAACCACCCACGTAGGGGAAGAAAGGAAGACAACAATATGTGGCAGGATCCTTCCTATTGGTCAAGGTTGCTCCCAGGGTGTTAACTCCACCATAAGTCCAGGAGCCACGTGCAATAGAGCCAAGTGCAGTCCTATGGCCTCCTCTGCCACAGCCTCAGAGAAGCCCCAGAACAGGAAGCAAGAGGTTCAAGGTAAGGTACAGTCAACTTTGACCTCCCAAAATTCATTGAAGCCTGCATCAACTGGTTGTTATAACAGTGGCTGGAGTAAAAGGTAAAGCCTAGAGAATGTGAAGAGATTCATAATAGGTGCCCAAATCACTTTCCTAGTCTAATCTGAAGCCACAGACAGCCTTAGCCGGTTTTTATATCTCTAGTGACTACCACAAGGAACTGATACAAAATGAAGCTTCCAAAGATTAGACAAATCGCCAAGAAAGGCCACTACAGAGATTATTCTGCCTATAGCTAAAGACGATGGATACTGAGAGATTGAACTCTTCTCAGGGAGCACTAGGAAGAGCGGCACCAGAGGGAGAGCATTTGAGTTCTGACCCGGCATATTTCTAAAATGCAACAAGAAACAAGAGTGACAGACCAGATGTATTAGTCCGTTTCTGTAGCTTATAACAAAATACATGGAACTGGGTAATTTTGTAAAGAAAACTGAATTAATTGCGTATAATTTCAGAGACTAGTAAGTCCAAAGTCCAGGAAGCATATATGGTGAGGGTCTTGTCCTGGTGTGACTACAGCAACTCAGGGTATCACAGTGCAAAATGGTGGAGCAGACAGAGAGAACAAAACTGTCCCTGTGCTTTCCTTTTAAAGCCCATAGAACTCCACCCCTGACCACCATTATTAATCCATTCACTGTGGCATGGCCCTACAATCCAATCACCTCTTCAAGGCCCTGCCTTTCAATTACCATGATAGGATTTCCCACCCCCAACAGTTACAATGGGGACTAAGCCTCAATGAGGTTTGGGACGGGGGAGCATACAATCTACAGCACCACATGATAAAAAAAAGATAAGCTCTTCAGGTCATTCATGTTATTAAGGACAACCACACTTTAATGAGTACACATTTGGACTTACTAAAAACCTTAGGACTGATAAAAGAAGAACTAAATTCTGCTATTTGCAGCAACATGGACTAGTCTGGAGAAAGTTATGTAAAGTGAAATAAGCCACACACAGAGAGATACTGCATGTTCTCACTCATAACTGGGTGCTAAGAAGGAAGGAAGGAAAAAAGAAACAAAGAAACAAACAAAAAAAAAGAAAAGAAAGACCACAATAATATGAACTTTCAGAAGGAGAGAAGAAACCTAAGGATACTAGAGATGGCAGGGAGGGGTGTTGGGGAGTGATTGGTCAGGTAAGGGGCATAAAGAATAATTAAAATTTGTAATAATAGATATGCTAATAAAAAAAGAAAAAAGAAATAAAATAAAAACCTTAGGGCTGGGCAAGTCTTTCTCCAACTCCTTATCAGAAATGGGAGGAAAGTGTCTGCGTGTGGAGATAATGTGGAGCAGAGATTATCACTGCCTCAGGGATAATCAACAGAATGTGAACTAAAACAATACTGTCTCACTTATCAGACAGGCAAAGATTAAATGGAGAAAATAAACACAGTTTTGGAAAGAGAATGAAGAAGTATGCATTCTAACCCTGAATAGGCAGGAAAGCATAAACAGTACAAGATTTTGAAAGGCCTTCTCCCTCATAATGTGAAAGGGTCCAGACTCTTAGACTCAGAATTCTACTTCTGGGGGAAAAAAATGTTACAGAAATACTTAAACGAATGAGCAAAAGAGTGCATCAAAGCGTGTTTATTATGACATGGTTTTGAATAGCAAGAAAAATTAGAAACAATCTGAGATGTCTTAGAAAGAGAAAGAATGAGTTAGCTTTTTATATAGTGACATGGAAGAGGCTCACAATATGTAAAGAGAAATGTGCTAGTTGCAAAACAGTGGGTGTGTTATGATCCAGTTTACATTTTTTTAAAAACAATATTTGCACTTGAGAGCTTACATGTGATAGTTATATCACATGATACCCTTCATATCACAGCCAGGATCAAGTCTTCAGAACAGAAATCATAGCCCCAGAGCTGTTTCCTTTGTGTGACTTCCTGCTTTGTTTATCATAATAATGGGGAAATGGGTGATTACAACAACACAAACATGAGCTCTGCATTAATAAAAATGTTGACAGTGATAAAAGAAAAAAAAAGAGAAAATCCATTCTCTTGAAAAAATGCTGTAGGTGACTTCTGGTCAAGATGGCAGAATGGACGGTCCCCAGTGTCACTCTCTCCCACAAATCAACCAATTTACAACTATAAAAAAGCAAACGACAGCCAAACTGTGACTACTAGAGCTCAGGGGAAGAGGAGGAGAGACCTACAGAGAACATGAAGGCAGGAGAAGCCACGATGGGAGAAAGAAAGGACCACTCCAACCACTTCAAGCCCCGGCCACTTCCAGGCTGGAGCTGAGTGCATGGAACAAGAGGTGGCAAAAGCCTCAGCTGTGCCCTTCAGATGAAGATGCTTGGAGGCAGGAAGGGAGAAGAGGGCCTTGGTGGCCCGCAGGATAGCAAGACCACTAATAGGGTTCCTGTGGACCCATAGAGGACTGAGGAGTCACAACAACTGAAAAAAAGGAACCACTCAGAGGCTGGTGAGTCATCACAAGAGACCGGAGCAGGGCCCTTCTCCCGGGAAGTGATTGCAGTATGGGCAGTGGGGGAGACGGGCCCAATGGGAGAACACTGGGGCACAGCAAGGACAGCTGACCAGCTCCCCAATCAGTGCAGGACCACTCAGAGGAGACTGAATAGGAATATAAAATTGCATGGGGTGCAGTTTGATGAAAAGACTCAGGCCCAGACCAGAGTTTCTACACAACCTAGGTGTACCGGATCTCATGAGAGCCAGAAGTACCTATAAAGTCAATCATTAAAACCTGAGCTGCGCAAAAAGCCTTCCCTAGAGAATCAGCAGCAAAGCATCAATTTAGCTCAACCACACAGCTCAAGTGCTGGTCCTCACATGAAGTTCCCCCATTTTAGAAGTAAGTAAAGGACAACAAAGTAGTTCCAGTGCAGAGTTTAAGTGTGGGGTAGCTAATAATCCAACACAGAACTAAAAGAAAACAGAAAAACCCACAGATCGGAGACAAAGTTCTGCTACTAACCAGTAAAGATGTAACATTACCAAAGAACACCTATAAAACCTAGAAGGTAGCTAATAATCCAACACAGAACTGAAAGAAAAAACAAAGTACCCACAATCAAAGTTTGATATTAACTAGTAAAGGTCTCATTTTACCACAGAACACCTGTAACACCTAGAAGGTCCGGAAGTCCCTGGGCTACCAAGACAGAAAGTGGGGAGGGCCAGGGTCCTCAGCCATGCCCCACCACACCCACAACCTGTCCTGAGGGTGGGGACCTTGGGCCTTGAGCCTTAGCCATGCCCCCCTGACACCTGCAACCAGCCCAGTAATGACCACCGAGCCACAGCAAGAAGGGCCCCAGGTTCCCAAGCTGGGCTGTGGGGGTGAGGGTTTTTGCCACATCCCCTCTGACATCTGCACCCAGCCCAGCAATGACCAAGCCACTGCTGGAAGCACCCTGGTCATCCCTGTGAGAATGAGGGGGGTGCCACAGGTGTCAATCCCACCCCTCCTCCTTCCTCCTTCTTCCACCCCATTTCCTTCCCCTTTCCCCTCTCCCCTCCCTCCCAACTGCTCTGCCACGACATCATCATAGAATGCAAAAATATAATAATAACATTAATAAAAAAATAAATAAATAAAAAGAAAAAATTCTGTATATAATCAAATGCTAGTTAAGCAGAGTCTGCACCACTTCACATTTTGATAGATAAGGCCATATTGCCTTTCACAAAACTCCTGGGCAGTGATGTTAAGGCTACTCTTATAAGAGTTACTGAAATTCATATGGGAAAAAAACAATCTTGCTGTAAAGTTCTAAGCTTTCTGACTTTTTTTTCCAACTCCTTTTTTCTATTAAAATAATTTGTGATGTGATTTTTTTTAAAAGCAAAACAAGATTCCTGAAGAATACAATTATTGAGGTGTAGCAGAACAAATTTATGTTTGTTTATAAAAACCTAAAACGTTTGAAGACTTCAGGCTAAACATGGCAGATAATACATGAATGTTGCTTTCTTGAAAAAACCACTGAAATGAGACAGGAGGAATAAAATCAAGTTATAAATCTACAAGGACCAAGAGAATATAAGAGGACACAATAGTGAAAAAGACACAAAGAATGATTGCATATTTTAATGATGAATAAGCTAAATATACTGATCTAACCACCACACATTCTATGCAGTTATTGAAAATTAACGTTGTACTGCACATGTATGTATAACAAAAAAGAAAATAAAAAGAGAAAAAGAAATGTCAACACGTTTTTGGAAGATGGAGAAGTGGCGAGAAACCAAGACAGCTGAGTGCCACGAGTGGGGAACAGGAAGGTGAACATGAAGCAAGTCCTTTCCACAAAACCCAGAAAGACTCGGGCACTGGAGGTACCAGCTACCTCAAAAAGTTGGGCAAGAGACTGCAAATGGGAGTGTCTGAAAGACTGTGAGAGGCAGTTAGACCTCTAGATCCTTCACTCCTTCTGGCACATCCAGGAACTACACTTCCCCTGCCCCAGCAGGAGACTAGAGACTTACTCTCTAGAGAAACTCAGTCAGAAGGACTCCAGATCAGCCCTTCTCAACTAGTGTTCAAGAGAAAACTTAGCCCTAATGCCCTAAGGCATTCATTGCATGTAATACATGAATGCCTCTCCTAGGAGAAACAGTACAAGCTATGTACCATTCTTGGGAGAATTGAAGAAATAGCTACTAGGATCATTTTCTGTAGCGCTTAATACTCTCAGAAAACTCTGGCTGAAAAAGTCTGCTCCAGACACTCTAACACTAGGCACGGAGGAACCCTAGTTGGAAGGGGAGAGGATGCGAAGGGGAGAGGCACAACCCAAAGATCTCCATTCTAAATAGATCCCTATCCCATCATATGGCTCTGCCCAGGATGGTGTCCACCAGGTATATTATCTTCCCTTCTATCAAGGGCCCCAGCAAGAGATTAAAGGACCCTTTCCTGGACAAACTAAAGAGCCCAGAGAAAAGACCAATGCATAAGGACTTTTCGGAGACACAACAAAACATCTGCGCTCCCACTTAATCTCCCTGTGTGGTCTATAAGCCCTCTCCCCCACCCATGCACACAGAACTTCCAATCATCTTTAGAGGGTCTTACTTTTAATTAAACATGGCCAGAAAATGATCAACAGATAGTCGAGGAAAGACTTCAACTTGAAAATCAGAGACCAAAGCACACAAAGATAAAAAAATTGCCTCTGAGGACTGGAACTCAGGAGTAGGGAGGATGGGAGCAAAGGAACCCTCTTTTCTGCTCTGAGTCTTGTGGACTTATTTGACCTTTTTTTAAAAAAAAAAAAAAAAAAAAAGAGGTTTTTCAAGATGGCGGCGGCTGCAGCGGCTGGTGAGAAGTAGCTGAGGTGGAAAAGGTGGCCACTGGGCCTCAGGCAGCCGGGAAACTTGTGGACCTTCCTCTCGCCATCTCTTAAGGGAGGACTGCTGCTGCTGACCGGTCGTGGGGGGTGACCGCCACTTTGCCCCCGGCAGGAGAGGCTGCCTCATTTACAGGCAACAGCTTTGAAGTGTGGAGCAGGAAAAGAACTGATTCTTAGCTGCAAAAGCGAGTCTCGAAACAGGGAACACGGCGCCAGGGCTACTGTGGATGCAGCCAGGATCCCGGAGGCCGGGCCGCGCTGAAGGCGGCCAGCTGCCCTATTCAGGATTTGAGGTTTCAGGCCGGCATTAAAGAAGATTCCTGGGAGCGCCCGAGCGGCGCCGCGACTGAACAGCCCGAGGCGGCAGTGTCCGAGAACTGGGAAAGGCGGCAAACCAGAGACAGAGAGCGAGCACCCGACCTGGCACAGCACTGTGAGTGATCCCTGGCACAGCTCTGTTCGGGGGGTGGATGCCCACGTGGCTCCCACCTGCACCACCAGGCCACTCACCGCCCGGTGCTGCCTCCATTTTCCCAGGTGCGGGCAGCTCCGCCCTGCTCGGCCATCACTGAGCCCTCCCACTTGCTTGACCTGGCTCCGGGCCAGCCTCTGCTCCCACTCCCTCCTCAGTTCTCTGGCGGGGCTGGTGGCCGGGGGTGTCCCGGGCCAGTGTCGGGAGGGCAAGGAAGTATGGGCAGGCCGACTGTCACTCCACCATACCCTGGACTCTGGCCCCAGGTAAACTCCCTGTTACTGGGAGGCAGATACCATCTCTGCGGCCACCAGTTTGGAAAAAAGCCTTAACGAATTTCTGGTTGGGAATAGTGTGGTAGGAGAGTTCCCAGGTCCGCTTGAACCTGCCGGAGACCAGGCTGCAGGTGGGCGCTAGACTCGGTTTATACTGGGGGGATACAAAGGTGAACAAGACCCGAGAAAGATCTACACAGTGCTACAAAGGCACCCAGAGAGACCGGTCGTCTGTGCCTAGCAGAAACCTGGTAGACTTCCTGGGCGAGAAGGTGCTGAGCAGGGTCTTGAAGGCCCAGCTGATAGACGAGGGGTGCAGAAGACACACCCCAGCCCAGCACAGTGTGCACAGAGGGGGGAGACGTGCGGCCAGGGAGGCGGAGACTCAACAGAAACCACACACCTGGTGGGGTCGCCACTGCACGATCTAACAGCCTGGGCCAGAGCACACGGAACAGGGAGAAGTCCTGCACAGGAAGTGAAAGCTCAACAGAGATCACACACCCTGTGGTACGTGATCCACCAGCCCAGCAGAGTCCAAGCTGACCAGAAAGGTGGCTCCCCCGAGAAGCCCAAGACCCGAGGCAACCACACACACAAGGCACTAGAGGCCAACTGAGCAGTCACGGAGGGAGCCATACGAAATTGGCAACCACAGCAACATCCTAGTTAGTCATTAGTCTCAAACCGGTGAACTGTAAAACCCCCGGCCACAATGAATAAACACCAAAAAAAAGACACCAGAAATACAAAAAATCAAGAAAGTACACCACCAAAAGTTAATAAATCTCAAACGCTAGATCCTATACAACAAGAAGCCCTTGAAATGACTGACAAGGAATTTCGAGTGATAATTCTAAGGAAACTGAATGAGATACAAGAAAACTCAGCTAGACATCATGATGAAATGAGGAAAAGTATACAGGATCTGAAAGAGGAAATGTACAAGGAAATCAATGTCCTGAAAAAAAATGTAGCAGAACTTCCTGAACTGAAGAAGTTATTCAACGAAATAAAAAACACAACGGAGAGTTTAACCAGCAGGCTTGTCGAAGTTGAAGAGAGAACCTCTGAACTTGAAGATAGGCTGTTTGAAATAACACAAGCAGACAAAAAGAAAGAAAAAAGAATCAAGGACATTGAAGAAAATCTGAGAGAGATATCAGACAACCATAGCGATCAAATATCCGAGTCATGGGTATTCCAGAAGGGGAGGAAAATGGAGATTCCATTGAAAACATATTCAACAAAATAGTGGCAGAAAACTTCCCAGGTATAGGAAAAATCACAGATCTTCAGATCCAGGAAGCTCAACGATCTCCAAATGTATTCAACCCAAAAAGACCTTCTCCAAGACATGTCATAGTCAAATCGGCAAAACTCAGAGATAAAGAGAGAATCTTAAAAGCTGCAAGAGAGAAGCGTCAAATCACCTATAAGGGAGCCCCAATCAGGTTAACATCAGACTTTTCATCACAAACCCTAAAAGCTAGAAAGGAATGGGATGATATTTTCAAAATACTAAAAGACAAAGATTGCCAGCCAAGAATACTCTACCCTGCAAGGCTATCCTTCCAAAATGAGGGGCAAATAGTATATTTCTCAGACAAACAAAAACTGCGGGAGTTCACTACCACAAGACCACCCTTACAAGAAATCCTCAAGGGAGTACTGGGTTTGGTTCCTGAAAAATAACTACCACTGCCATAAAAACCCAAGAAAAATCTAAACCCGCTAGTATAATAAAAATGGCATTCATGAAGAGAAAACAAGCCAAGAAAAACACTATCTACAACCTAAGGAACCAACAAACACAGAAAACAAACAGTAAATCAGAAAGCAAGGAACAAAAGACACCTAAGACAACCAAACAACCAATAAAATGATAGGAATAAATCAACACCTTTCAATAACAACTCTTAATGTAAAAGGCTTAAATTCCCCAATTAAAAGACACAGACTGGCTGACTGGATCAAAAAGCAGGACCCAACTATATGCTGCCTACAAGAGACGCACCTCACCCATAAAGATTCACACAGACAAAGAGTGAAAGGATGGAAAAAGATTTACCATGCAAACAGAAAAGAAAAACGAGCTGGAGTAGCTATTCTTATATCTGACAAAATAGACTTTAAAAACCATAAAAAGAGACAATGAGGGACACTACTTAATGATAAAAGGACTGATCCATCAAGAAGACATAACAATCATAAATATGTATGCACCCAATGTTGGAGCAGCCAGATTTATAAAACAAACTCTATTAGACCTAAAGAAGGAAATAGACACTAATACCATAATAGCAGGGGACCTGAACACCCCACTGTCAATATTAGACAGATCATCTAGGCAAAGAATCAGTAGAGAAACACAAGATCTAAACAAGACTCTAGACCAATTGGAATTGGCAGATATCTACAGAACATTCCACCCAACAACCTCAGAATATTCATTCTTCTCATCAGCACATGGATCATTCTCCAGGATAGATCACATATTAGGTCACAAATCTCAATAAATTCAAAAAAATTGCAATTATCCCATGTATCTTCTCAGACCACAATGGATTAAAACTAGAAATTAATAACAAACGAAACTCTGGAAAATATACAAACACATGGAAATTAAACAGCATTCTACTTAATGACATACGGGACAAAGAAGAAATCAAGCAGGAAATCAAAAAATTTATTGAAACTAATGAAAACAATGATACATCATACCAAAACCTGTGGGATACTGCAAAAGCAGTATTGAGGGGAAAATTTATTGCATTAAACGCTCACTTCAGAAGAATAGAAAGATGGCAAGTGAACAACCTAACACTTCACCTTAAAGAACTAGAAAAACAAGAACAATCCAAACCTAAAATTAGCAGACGGAAAGAAATCATAAAGATCAGAGCAGAACTGAATGAAATTGAAAACCAAAAAACAATTCAAAAGATCAACGAATCAAAAAGTTGGTTTTTTGAAAAGATAAATAAAATTGACAAACCATTAGCATGGCTAACAAAAAAAAGAAGAGAGAAGACTCAAATAACAAAAATTAGAAATGAAAAGGGCAATATTACAACTGATTCATCTGAAATACAAGGAATCATTCGAGACTACTATAAACAACTATACGCCAACAAATTTGAAAATCTGGAGGAAATGGATAAATTTCTGGACACACAAAAGCTCCCAAAACTGAACCATGAAGACATAGAAAATTTGAACAGACCAATAACAATAAAGGAGATTGAAGCTGTTATCAGAAGGCTCCCAACAAAGAAAAGCCCAGGACCAGATGGATTCACAGCAGAATTTTACCAAACATTCAAACAGGAATTGACACCGATTCTTTACAAACTATTCCAAAAGATTGAAACGGACGCAAATCTCCCAAACTCATTCTATGAAGCAAACATCATTCTGATACCAAAACCAGGTAAAGATATAACCAAAAAAGAAAACTACAGGCCAATATCCTTGATGAATATAGATGCAAAAATCCTCACTAAATTACTAGCAAACAGAATACAGCAACACATACGTAAAATTATTCATCACGAACAAGTGGGATTCATCCCAGGGATGCAAGGTTGGTTCAACATACGCAAATCAATAAATGTGATACACCATATTAATAAAGTCAAACACAAGGACCATATGATCATCTCTATAGATGCTGAAAAAGCATTTGATAAAGTTCAGCACTCATTCATGACAAAGACCCTCTATAAGTTAGGTATAGAGGGAAAGTATCTCAACATAATTAAAGCCATATATGCCAAACCCACAGCCAATATCATCCTGAATGGGGAAAAGCTGAAAGCTTTTCCTTTAAGAACAGGCACTAGACAAGGATGCCCACTCTCACCACTCCTATTCAACATAGTGTTGGAAGTACTAGCCAGAGCAATCAGAGAAGAGAAGGAAATAAAGGGCATCCAGATTGGAAAAGATGAAGTCAAACTGTCCCTGTTTGCAGATGACATGATCCTATATATCGAACAGCCTAAAACCTCTACAAAAAAACTGCTGGAATTGATAAATGATTTCAGCACAGTAGCAGGATACAAAATCAACACACAAAAATCAGTAGCATTTCTTTTCTCCAATAGTGAACATGCAGAACGAGAAATCAAGAAAGCCTGCCCATTTACAATAGCCACCAAAAAAATAAAATACTTAGGAATTGAGTTAACCAAAGAGGTGAAAAATCTCTATAATGAGAACTACAAACCACTGCTGAGAGAAATTAGAGAGGATACAAGAAGATGGAAAGATATCCCATGCTCTTGGATTGGAAGAATCAACATAGTGAAAATGTCCATACTACTCAAAGTGATATACAAATTCAATGCAATCCCCATCAAAATTCCAAAGACATTTTTCTCAGAAATGGAAAAAACTATCCAGACATTTATATGGAACAATAAAAGACCACGCATAGCCAAAGCAATGCTGAGCAAAAAAAATAAAGCTGGAGGCATAACACTACCTGACTTTAAGCTATACTACAAAGCTATAATAACCAAAACAGTATGGTACTGGCATAAAAACAGACACACTGACCAATGGAATAGAATAGAGAATCCAGAAATCAACCCACACACTTACTGCCATCTGATCTTTGACAAAGGCACCAAGCCTATTCAGTGCCGAAGGGACTGCCTCTTCAGCAAATGGTGCTGGGATAACTGGATATCCATATGCAGGAGAATGAAACTAGATCCATACCTCTCGCCGTATACTAAAATCAACTCAAAATGGATTAAGAATTTAAATATACACCCTGAAACAATAAAACTTCTTAAAGAAAACATAGGAGAAACACTTCAGGAAATAGGACTGGGCACAGACTTCATGAATACGACCCCAAAAGCACGGGCAACCAAAGGAAAAATAAACAAATGGGATTATATCAAACTAAAAAGCTTCTGCACAGCAAAAGAAACAATTAAAAGAGTTAAAAGACAACCAACAGAGTGGGAGAAAATATTTGCAAAATATACATCTGACAAAGGATTAATATCCAGAATATATAAGGAACTCAAACAACTGTACAAGAAGAAAACAAGCAACCCAATTAAAAAATGGGCAAAAGAGCTAAGTAGGCATTTCTCTAAGGAAGATATACAAATGGCCAACAGACATATGAAAAAATGCTCAACATCACTCAGCATCCGGGAAATGCAAATCAAAACCACATTGAGATACCATCTAACCCCAGTTAGGATGGCTAAAATCCAAAAGACTATGAACAATAAATGCTGGCGAGGCTGCGGAGAAAAAGGAACTCTCATACATTGTTGGTGGGACTGCAAAATGGTGCAGCCTCTATGGAAAATGGTATGGAGGTTCCTCAAACAATTGCAGATAGATCTACCATACGACCCAGCTATCCCACTGTTGGGAATATACCCAGAGGAATGGAAATCATCAAGTCGAAGGTATACCTGTTTCCCAATGTTTATCGCAGCACTCTTTACAATAGCCAAGAGTTGGAACCAGCCCAAATGCCCATCATCAGATGAGTGGATACGGAAAATGTGGTACATCTACACAATGGAATACTACTCAGCTATAAAAACGAATGAAATACTGCCATTTGCAACAACATGGATGGACCTTGAGAGAATTATATTAAGTGAAACAAGTCAGGCACAGAAAGAGAAATACCACATGTTCTCACTTATTGGTGGGAGCTAAAAATTAATATATAAATTCACACACATACACACACACACACACACACACACACACAAACCGGGGGGGGGGGAGAAGATTAACAACCACAATTATTTGAAGTTGATACGACAAGCAAACAGAAAGGACATTGTTGGGGGGGAGGGGGGAGGGAGAAGGGAGGGAGGTTTTGGTGATGGGGAGCAATAATCAGCCACAATGTATATCAACAAAATAAAATCTAAAATAAATAAATAAATAAATAAAAAGAAAAAAAAATTAACATGGAAAAAAAAAAAAAGATGACCGGTAAGGGGATCTTAACCCTTGACCTGGTGTTGTCAGCACCACGCTCACCCAGTGAGCTAACCAGCCATCCCTATATAGGGATCTGAACCCGTGGCCTTGGTGTTATCAGCACCACACTCTCCCAAGTGAGCCATGGGCTGGCCTTTATTTGACTTTTTAATCACTGTATGTGTATTTTTATGATTATGATATGTATATTTTTAAAGATAGAATGTTTCAATAGACATTCAATTACACAGAATGGTTACTCTGGCAGTAGGATTTTTTGTATATTTTATATGTTTCTGTTAGGTTTGAATTTTTTTAATGATTATGTATCTTTTGAATTGTTTTAAACAAGATGCAAGTATGGAAAAGAAGAAAAAGAAATAAAAAATACAGGAATGATCAGCTCTGTATAAAATGACAAGGTTTAGGGATAGCCCTAACTTCTTAATTTCTTCCAGTTGTTGAAAGGAACATTTAAATGGGTGGTTTCAGATACTCTTAAGACTGAAGTGGTAGTATCAGTGAGTTTCCAGAAACAGGTGCCAACACTCTTTTGCAAGCCACTAATAGGCAAGGTACCTAAGGATTTGAGCAAATGAATCCCAGAAAACCACAAAACAAATTCTCTGCATCCATCTGCATCTGGTGAAGAAGGTGGGTAAGTACAGATTGCTGCAGCCAAGAGGAGAACCATCCTCATATCCAACTAGTTAAGGAGTATCTGGAAAAGATTGGAAATAATGAAATGACCTAGGATGTGTCCCATCCCTTGTCCTGTGGCTACAGTAGGCTCAGGAATGTCATAATAACCCTTGTCCTTTGAGGACAGTAGGGCTCGGGGCAGATGGGATAACTGGTATAGAAAGGGACTTCTCCAAGTTTAGTGATGTCCCTTCTGTTTAAGCCTCTCAGTAATCACCACTCAAGCCTTTAATCAGCAATTAAAGGCTGAGATTAGGTTGAGTACAGAGGCTGAGATACCAGGCATGCAAAAAACAAGGGATGTATAGGGCAGCCCAACAGATAGGGCCTATATAAAGCGTTACTCCTGTACTGTTAGCAAAATGTTGGACACTCTGCCTGGTTGTTCTTTCCAACCACATGCTGGGAGGAAGCATCTTGAAATCTCTGATAAAGTGATCAATTGTATAGGTATTTGGGGTCTTAGCAACCTGCTTGCCTAAGTGCTGATCCCATTAAATTCATCATTTAAAAATGGGAAGATTGATACATTGTAATATATAAAATAATGGAGAGAAAGAGAAGACTACAGCTTTTGCCATTTGAAGTCTGACTCACAGTAAAAATCTGATTCATTTGTAAATCAAAGGACTTCTTACTCTAAACTGACCCATCACCAATGTGTCTTTGAAGCATGCATTTGAGATAGGGGTGCCTTTTTAAGGTTAAAGATCATCCTCCTTACCTCCATGCTTACCAAAGCAGAGCTAGAAACTAAGCACGGAAGTGGCTGTGAACACTGCATAACAGCAATCTTTGTGACTGCTATTGATCAGAGCCCAGAAACACACTGTGGCTCCCTCTCTTGCTTATCTATCCACAAGATACTGAAACTCGTACTGCAGGGGAGTTAAGGGTAAAGATATTCTCTGGAGGGAGAACAGAAAAAGTTTGGGGCTGACACCTGCATCTTTGTAATGCTGGGAAAACTGCCACTATCCCAGTAGGAAGTAAGAGGTATCCGAGAGAGTGGAAAGGGCGGAGGAAAGGCTTGAGAACTCAGTGAGAGGACCAGAGCCTTCTCCAGGAGAACCAGAATTTAGCTCCAAGACAAGAAAAGCAAAGTTGATTAGTGAGCATTATGCTGGTTGTATAATGCCCCTTGCAACTGATTTTGCCCCAAAACAGCATCCCACAGTTTTGAGAATGTTTTTCTTTTCTTTAAATGACATTGGCTATCCTAGGAAAGGGGGATAATTTTTTTTGTTCTTGTTCTAAGATGGCTGAAGACATCAAATTTAAATTCCATACTTGTACCCACTGTAGTCAGCAGAAAACCCTGCCAATACAGACAGCTTATTTAGGAAATATCTGCAGCAGCAAAATCCTAGAGCACATACGTGTAGATTTCTTGTCCTTAGAATTAGAAAGAAAGAGACCTGAGGGCATATCTTGGTGACCCACCACTGCAGTCAGTGTGCACAAGTCAAACATTCTAAGGTGAGAAAAATACCCAGGACTACCTAGTGCTATGAGAGAAATAATTTTCCATATTTGGGTTTTCTATTCAAATCCACTCACATGAAGAGAGGAGGCGCCTATGAGAAGGTTTCACTAAAGTTGGTTACAAAAGTCTAAGACCAGTTCCAAGAAGACCCACAATCTGAAAAAGTCAACAAATTTAACGGAACTTATTGTTGGTGATAGTGCGATCTGAGTCACCAGATGGCCAATACCAGAAGCTATCCTGACTCAGCTATATCAGTTATCTATTGCCACAATCCTGGAGCATAAATACAACTGCAAAACCTCAATGGTTTACAATAATAAACATTTATTTTGCTCACAAGTCGACAGTCCACCTGGGGAGTCCTGCTGCTCTGGGACAGTCTTAGCTGAGCTTGGCTAGACTTACTGATGGACCTGCAGTCAACTGAAGTTCAACTAGGGTCTGGATGGTCTAGTACACCCTAGTATTCTGTTGGGATATTTCCTGTCTGACTCATCTAGTCTCTCAATCCCAACAGGATAACTCAGTCTTGTTCTCATGAAGGAGGCTGGAATCTCCTTGTTCAAGAGAATGAACAAGGCCCCTTGGGGCCCAGGTTCACAATGGGCATATCTTATCTGCTGCAATTTATTGCCCAAATCAAACCACAGATTCCAGGGTTGGGAAGTAGATGCCACCTCTTTACAGAAAGTGCTAAAATTTCACATTACGAGGAGCATGTTTACAAGGAGGAGTGATAAGTTCAATCCATTAGGGCAATCAGTCTACCATACCAACACCTTAGCGCCAGAGGATTAGCTCTGTGAGTAAATCAAAAGAACATGTGCAAAGGCAATGTGGTATCCTGGAAGAAAAAAAAAAAAAAAGTATGTTACTAAGAAAACTGCTGAAATCAGAATAAAGTCTGTAGATTGGTTAATGGTAATATTAATTCTTCAGTTTTGACAAATTCACCGTGGGACTGTAAGATGTTAACATGAAGAGAAGGTGGATGAAGAATATATGGGAAATCTGTACTGTTTTTGCAGATTTTCTGTAAAGCTAAATGAATTCAAAATAAGCAGTTTAATTTTTAAAGGACATTATAAAAAAGAGCTTGTGGGTATAGGAGGCTTTGGTGGCAGCACCTCTGACTGGGGATCATGGAGTCATGGAGAATCCTCTGTTCTATATTCAGAAATCCTGTGGGCTGGGAAAATTTGGCAGTGTTATGGGGCACTGAAAAGCCGAGCAGATGCCCCATCTCTGCAGACCTCCAAAGCAACAGCACCGCAGAGCTTCAGCCTTCCGCAGACTGCACAAGGTGAGGGGCTATGCCAGCATTCTTTCTCAGTGACACTGGAAGGGTGTTGACCCAATCAACTCTGGTGGTTAGAGCAAGTGCCACATGCCCACATGGCTGTCGTGCTGGGGGATTCTCTTTTCTTCCTTTTTAATAGAGTGAAATCCAGACTTTGCCAATTCCTTCTGACTTTGTGAGAGTGACAAATTGTGATCTTCTTCACCATGCAGCCGCTCTGAGTCTAATGTGGAAGTTAAATCAGACACATAAACGCACTATTACAGTAGAATGAGATACAGTCTGTGTAGCGGATGTATGTTTCTTGTCTGTTCCACTCTCTTCCTTCAGGAAACTCCAACCTCCTTACAGGGTAGTTAAGAAAAAAATATCTCCCCCATCCCTATGCCTATGTGTCCCAGAGGTAGGCACATCACATATGGCTCAGACCTGGCTGCTCAGAGCAATCCATCCTTCTGACCACTGCAGCTGGTCAAGGGAGAGCTACATGCCTCAAACTGGGCCAGTCAGACCTTCTCCATCATATTTGGTATAAAGTCACTGGAAAAGAAGGATCTTTCTTTCTCTAGTACCAGAAACAGTTATAAAAATAGACTGTCTAAAGCTAAAGACTACAAGAGGGGAGAGTCAAGATATGGAGAGTTAAATTCCTCATAATGTAGTTTAAACCCCTGGATCCAGCCAAGCCAGAGACACATCTTGGACTTTCATAGCTCTAGCCACAATCTAGTTTAAGCTGGGTTTCTCCCACTTGCACCCCAAATCAAGCCTAATGCAGAGATCAGTACCTGGAAGTGAGGTGTTGGAATTAAGAAACATTAAAACATGGATTAGGCTGAGAACAGTGAAATGCTGAGCAATCAGTGCTACTTTTCCTTACCTGGGAGGCCAGCAGAGCTCATCAGGTGGTAGCAGAACAGTTGGGCACATTTTTCCTTGTTGTGTCCTGGGACTCAACCAGTTCACTTCCATGTGTCTGGGAGCCCTGTGGCAAAGTTAAAATAGGTTCACGATGTTTTGCAGCCTTCACTACAGTCCTGGAAGCTTCATCCCAAGGTGTCCCTCTAGCAGCAGAAGGGAAGGGCCCATATAATCCCACTAAAAACATCATTTCTTCTTCCAGTAATCCCTATGAAGACACAAAGTGAGATGTTTATGTTTTGAAAGGAGATAGTATTTGATGTAAAAAAAAAAAAAAAAAAAAAAAAAAAGCTGGAGCACTGTAAGAAATCTTATTTTCTAGGTCCTTTCCCAAAACTTCTGATTATATGCTTCCCACCTCAAAAGGCAGTAATTTCTCCATTTTAGAGAGATATCTATGAGGATGCAACCCCACCTCTTTATCCCATCCCACTGTGCAAGGACCAAGAAGTAGCATGTAAAGACATTATTGAGACAGAAACTCCAAAACCTGACTGACTCAAGGACCACGTCATGGCATGATCTCTGGTCTAAACGTCTAGCCCCTAAGATTTCCAGAAATTAGAAGAGAGCTGGCCACCCTTTGAGACTCTAAGGAAGTTTTGTTTCCAGATACTCCTCAAACCCTGCAAACTGGCTTGGGATTGTTTGTTCAACCTCTAAGACAACCCCCAGATCCCAAAACTGCACCAATAGGAAATGGGGTATAGTTCTCCAGCAGCTCTTCCTGATCTTGGGTAAGCTCAGGGGAAGGATTGCAGGAGCCATATTTTAGCCTGCCTCTGACCCAAGTCCCAGTGTGGAATTACCAGCAGTGAATCAGGTACTGCATTTTCATCCCCATCTGGCTTGTGCATCTAATTCCTAATTGATTCAGAATCCAGAAATGAAGAAGAGTGCATAATTAAGCTCTGCCTCAAACTCTAATACCAAGCAATTGGTATTTTATTCTGCAGACCTCAGGGAACAATAAAGACTTATCACCAGTTTTAAGCAGGTTTAAGGCAAATAAGACTTGTGGTGGTTTTATGAGGGTAACTGTGGCTGCATGGTGGATTGGTAGGAAAAAGATAAGACTGGACTGGAAATGAACCAAAAAATTAGTGACAGCAAGAAGAAAACTAAGAAAGGCTTGAAGTAACAGAGTTGCAATGAGTATGGAGAAGCACGAAGAGACACCAGAGATTATGCAGAAGACTAGAAGAGCTTGCCGATATAGGAAATACAGCAAAAGGAACACATCCTGTAAGATAGCACAAAGATTAAACTTTACAGACTGTAAATGGATGAAAGTCCCTAGTTTTGTTTTTGCTGGAGGGAAAGAAGAAGCAGACAGCTGGAATTCTGTCTGAAACAGAAGGAAATATTTTAAAATCCTTGTTTATTTTACACTTGAGAAGGATTTGTCCTAAAAAATTGTCAAGATACATAGATGCTCTTAAGGGATTTGGGCAAGATGTACACAAAAGAACACCTTGGTTAGCTACTGAAATACAGCCCTCCAGAACCTTAAACCATAGCAGGCACTTAGGCGCCTCTAGGGCCCCTGTGCAAGGTTTCGGGTTAGAAAATGAGGCTAATTACATTCTTTCTGAGTTTCCTTTAACCTGGTTGAGAGCATGGTACTAAGTGATTCTAAAGGACTTAGCAGACTATTGCAACATGCAGACCAGAAAACTTGAATCAAAACACATTTTAGTGATTTATAAAAGCTAGAAGAGATGATCAGCTGCCCAAGGGAGTTTGGTATCAGTTTTATTCTTTCCACATCCTTTCCCTCGCTGGGGTTCTATTAAATATTGGCTTCCTCTATGCACTGTACCTTTCCTCCTCTGTCGAGCTCCACGTTAGTCCCTAAATAGTGCTGAATAAATGCCCATTGGTTTCTCAGGCCAATGTAGATTCAATTGGCAGTTATAATTCATCCATCATACAGGGTCTATGAGAGGACTGAATAAAATTCTACAGGTTAAGTGCTTAGCTTAGCTTCTAGCATATAATAAGCCCTCACATATGGTAGCAATATCCAATTATATACAGCATTGAAAATTCTAACTTTAGCTACAAGAGTTTAGTAAAAAGGCACTTGTCTTATGAATACCTGGTAACCCACCCTTATTTTCACCCTAGTCTGTTCTTCTTCCTCCTTTGATGCTTATCCAGAATTATATTTATCAAAATCACTTGGGAACTTAGATGCTTAAATTAAAAAAAACAAAAAATGAAATGGTAATCAATGTACCACCCAAGCATTCTTTGGCCAGGTCCAAAATTGTTATTCACTAGCACAGTTATGCTTCTAACCCTTTGAAAAGAGCCAGACTTATTTCTCCTAATCAGTGGAAAGGCTTAAAGTTCTTTCCCAGAACTGGCTTGAAGTTCTTTCCCCAACTTGGCCAGCTGCACTTGAATTCATGGTTTCCATCCTAGAAAGAATGAATTTGTATCCAAGTGGAATGAGTCACTGAATTCTAAGCAGAAAAGTTTTCAGCTCTTTAAGAGGAGCAGTGGGGAGTTCCATTTTTACGGTGAAATAGTGCTTGAAATGGGCCAAGACGAGAGCTGTCCCATCTCATTTTCTCTTTTTCATGCCTTGCTACTGTGAGAGGGAGAGAAGAGTTGACAAGAGAGAGACTATTGGAATTCTGGCAACAGACCACTTGGCTTTGTAGGTTTACTGAGCAATCTTAGCCAAGGAAAAAAGGTCCTTGAGTAATGGTATGGAACATTAAGCCTCTCTGGGATACTCATTAAATGCTTGTTGGCTGACTGTACAGAGTATTAAGCTTCGAAAAGTCATACTGCCCTATTTGTTGCTGATAGCTCTATAGTCTACATTCTACCTCACCTTCTTTGCACTCTGTCTAGAAAGCCGTGCCATTATTTTTGAAATTTGCAAAAGTTATCATCTCTCCAACATTAACTATGTAAAGATGAGTTTCTGTTGAGTACTTTGTTGACACAATGATGTTTTTGGATGGACTTATGGAATGTGAATCACCTATGCATTTTTAGATTTTTTTTTTTTAAATATAGTTGCTGAGGCTGGGCCAATTTAATGTTGTCAATACTCTTCTACATATTACTGTTTATTCATCACATCTACCTTAAGAAAGGTAAAGTAGATAATATTAGTTCCATTTGATAGAATCGTGTAACAGGCATTTAGTAAACACCTACTATATGCAAGTTAATCTACGAGATGCTTTGGGAAATGTAAACTGGGTAACAAATAGTGCCTGCTCTCTAATAGCTTTTAATCAAAGAAGAAATACAAAACAAAAGCACATGTAACTACAATCTGATGTGGGCTATGAAAAGATTTTGGTCGTTATCCATAAACTAATGGAAAAGCATTGAAGGATTGTACACCAGAGTGTGACACAATTGTAACTGCATTTTAGAAAACTCACCCTGCCAACAGATGAAGGACAAATTGAGAGAGAGTAAGGGAGGCCAAATGCATTAGGAGGTGTATCGTCAGGATTCTCCAGAGAAACCAAACCAATAGGATACAGATAGAAAGATGATAGATAGATAGACAGATCAGATAGATAGATATAGACATGATACAGATATATAAAATGAGATTTATTCAAGGAATTGGCTCATGTGATTATGGAGGCTAAGAAGTCCCATGATCTGCCATTGTCAGACAGAGAGAGAGAATTCAATCTTCTTCTGCCTTTTTCTTCTGTTTGGACCTTGATGGGTTAGATGATGTCCACCTACACTGGGGAGGACCATCTGCTTAACTCAATCTACCAATTCAAATGCTAATTTCTTCTAAAAACGACCTCACAGACACACCCAGAAATAATGTTTAACCAGATATCTGGGCCTCCCATGACCCAATCAAGTTGACTCATAAAATTAACCATCACAGGTGGCTACTGCAATAATCTTTTCTTCAAGGAAAATTAATAGATCTGGGTGGCAAATGACTGACTGATGAGGGAAAACACCGAGAGAATGTGAAGGGGAAACCAAGACGTCTTTGGCAGCTTGGTGGGAGGCAGTGCTGTTCACTAGTGGAGAAAAGGACAGAAATGGAGAAGGGCATTCAGGCCAGGCTGAAACAGAAGAACATAGGAAGGACCCAGGGAGCGAGGACACCATCTGATAGGTGTGGGGTATGTGCAGCAGCATCATGGCAGATGAGGTTAGGAAAGCAGGCTGAGCCCTTGTGATGGCGAATTTTAGGAGTCCACTTGACTAAAGGACAACTAGACAGCTGGTAAAGCACGGTTTCTGGGTATGTCTGTGAAGGTGTTTTTGGAAGCGATTGTTGTGTAAATCAGTGGATTCAGTGGAGAAGACCTGCCCTCACTGTAGGCGGGCACCATTCAATTGGCTGGAAGCCTGGATAGAACAAAAAAGGCAGAGGAGGGGCAAATTCTCTTTCTCTCTTCCAGAGCCAAGATGACCTTCTTCTCCTGCTCTTGAACATCAGAACTCCAGAGTCTTCAGCTTTTGGACTCCAGGTCTCACACCAGCAGTCCCTCAGCTCTCAGGCCTTAAGCCTCGGACTGAGTTACACTATCAGCTTCCTCGGTTCTGAGGCTTTTGGACCTGGACCTGGACCGAGCCACACTACCATCCTCCCTGGTTCTCCAGCTTGCAAATGGTCTATCGTGGGACTTTTCAGCCTTATAATCATGTGAGTCAATTCCCCTAATAAATCCCTCCTCACGTATCTATATCTACATCTATACCTGTATCTATCATACTGTTTCTGTCTATCCAGAGAACAGCGACTAGTGCAGCACTGTCAATGCCAAGCATGGAGTTTGTACTTTAATTCAGTGAGCAATGTAGAGATTTTTAAGCAGTAGAATAATATGATTAAAGCAGTTCTCTTAAAAAATTAACCTGATCAATGAAGAGACCTAGATTCCCAAGGTTAACTGGTAAACGCCTAGTTAGTGTCAGAGATGGGACTAAAATGCAGGTCTCCAGCCTCATGGTCTATTTCATGCAGTGAGGAGGAATTTGTCTGCTTCTTAGAATTCTAAATATGTACTCCTCTCTCCAAAAAGTCTTTCTTCCTCCCTTACAGAATTCCAGAGCCTTCATATTTAGCTCAGGCCAGACATTCAGCACATTCGGAGAGTGGATGGGTGCTTCCAGTATCTTTTTTACTAATACCTGAAGAGCATAATCCTATATTGTTCCAACCATAATGCTCAAAAAATATCTGTGATTGCTAAGTATAGATAATGACAATGGTTTTGTAAAACTCCTTCAAAGATTGAAATCTAGTGGGAATAAAAAGTAACTAAAAAAAATTAATTTAGGGCCGGCCCATGGCTCACTCGGGAGAGTGTGGTGCTGAGAACACCAAGGCCCCGGGTTCGGATCCCATATATGGATGGCCGGTTCGCTCACTGGCTGAGCGTGGTGCTCACAACACCAAGTCAAGGGTTGAGATCCCCTTACCGGTCATCTTTAAAAAAAAAAAAAAAAAAATTAATTTAAAGATTAAATACTTAAAAAGTAATAAAATGGCTTACAAATAGCAATCAGTACTATTAAGACAATAATGAGTTACATTTACTGAAGTTTTATTCTGTGATAGGAGTTATTTATTTCATGCATTATTTCATTTTGCCTTCATAAATACCTATGTGATGAATGAGGAAACTGAGATTTGATGCCACATAGTAAATGGTAGAGTCAATATTCAAGCCTAACTTTAACTCTAGAGCTCCCGCTCTTAAGTAGTCTGCTATTCTGCCCTTCAGTATAGTTTTCTAGAGAAAGTTCAAAAGAAGTTGGAAGAAGAGCAGTGTTTTGTTGTTTTCTCTGTTTTGTTTGTTTTTATTATAAAGGCAATAAACAGTGATTTTCTTGTGGCTGTACAGGCCATTCCAGCAGACAATTGTCTTTTCCTCAGAGCCACAGTGAGAATGTACCAACTGCAATTGCAACTTCCAATTGCAGCTGAACTATTTGGGAAGAACAAGTCACTATTACACTGGAAATAAAGATTGGGAAGGAGGACAGAATGAGAGAGGAGTGAACTGACATTGACCTCATTTATTTTAAATAAGCACTTTGATGAACCAAAACAATCATGAAATTAAAATAACCCAAATTCTAAAAGTGTGTGTCTTATGCATGTGTGTGCTAGTGTACGTGTATACACTTGCACAGAGGGGGAGCTGAAGCACTATAAAACCAAATAACCAAATTCAACATAAAATGGAGGTCTTTTCTGTTAACTTCTGAACTATTATTTTCATGATGTGAATGCTGTCTGATGGCTCTTCCTTTTTGTTAAGGCCCTTGGGTACATTTTTTATGAATATCATTACTTGCTGAAATGAATTTAATAGAGAAAATCCCGCAGGAGCAAACTAATGAGTTTTTAAACAAACATTTTTAAACGTAACTTTATATAAACATCTTTCTTTTCCATGGCTATTCATGACAGACAGTGAATTATAAATCTGCTCCTCTTGTAATCCATCTCGAGAAGAGTGAAGGCTGAGCTTGATGAAAGTTAAGGCCCACAGGAGAGAAATTCTTATGCTGGGCTAAGCATTTGTGCTACTTGAGAAGAAATTAAGGGAAAGAGGAACCATAAAAAAATACCACGATCAAAGCAACATGCGGAGAAAGGAAAGAGAAAGAAGTAAAGTGACAAAAGAAAATAAAAACATGATTTGAACGTGAAGAAATTTATATTTTTCCTAGTACTGATTTTTAAATTTTTGCCAACATTGTTGACCTATATTCTCAGCTTCATTGTATCATCTGGATTATATCAAAGTGTCAGCTTATTGTAACATCAAATTAGGTAGCCATAAGGTCAATTCAGTCAGTTGCAAAACAATTAATTATGTGTAACTACTCTGAAATGAACTAGCATTGATTCAGAGGGAAAGAGGAGAAAGAAGTAAAGCATGAGAATGAAAGACAGCAAAGAAGAGTGGAAAGGAATCACCCATAAACACAAATGGTCCCTTATGGAACAAGGTGCCTGTTTAAATTTTATATTCAAGTTGCTAAAGACAGATAAAACAACTGAAGTAGTTTAAGAAAAGAGAAATGAGTAGTAAATCTCAAAGATATTGTTACTATAGATATCTAAAACTTTAAGTTAAAAAGATATACTACACAGTGCAACTAAATGCGTTTTTCAAAGAGAGAAAGTAGAAAATACCAAATAAAGCAATGTGATAAACTCAATAAAGTGCTAACCTTTAAAATGTTGTAGGTTTAGGTGAGGATTTAAGGTCAGCTTATTCTAGAATATTCAAACCTTAAAGAAAAATTATTTATTGACATGACAGAATCATCTGAGAACATATGAACAGCATTCACTCTGTTTTATAAGTAAGACAAAGGTCTTAAAAGAATTTTTGTACTCAGTAGGTCAAATGAGCTGTTAAAAAAAAATAAAAAGGACTAGGTCTAGGACCACCAAACAGATTTGAAGAAATTATTTACAATAACTCTTCCTTTTTGTTTTTTTTTATAAATAGTAGTGGTCTGACATGGGGACGTTTGTGACTTTCCCTTGTTGACCTAAAAAGAAACTGAGGCAACATACATATAGCAAAGATTTATTAAGCCAGGATGACAATTGCAAATGGGGAAACATGTAGGTCAGGTCACCCTGAAAAATGCATTTGGAAGATGGCCAGCAGAGTTTAGCATTTTATAATCACAAGAAGGTGGAAGGATCAAAGGAGAGAGAGAGGACGGCCCCACCCAATTACTTCATCAGTTTTCTATTGGTTGTACATGATGTATAGATTTGGGATTGTTACTAGGTTACGTCCTACATTTAAGGATCTAGGGTAAGGGTCACAAGAGGCATTCTAGGTTATTTTATGACTTTTTGGTGCCATCCTGTCTTCTAAGTAAAAATGGTCTTATGATAATAACTTTTTCCAGGACAGGTGGATGTGACTACTGATGTATCTCAGATCCCCCAAGGCACTGGACAGAGCAGATTTTTTGTTATCACCCTCCATCCCTAATATTATTCCACTGCTGAGATGGGGGATTGCAGAATACAGAGCAGGTCAGAGGGGATAAAGCCCGTGGTTGGATAAGGAACAAAGGTAAGGATGGCACAGAGATAGAGTCAGGTATTTATTGCATACATTACATGGGGATTTCTTTTTAAGATAAAACTTTAACATTTGTTTTTAAGGTCATGAAATAAGAATAAATGTCAAATTATCCACAGTAGCAAAATCATAACATCAAAATATCAGTTTTTTACTCATTATAATGCAGTGTAGGGAAATGAGCATTTCAAAAGAAGTGGGGTATCAGTCAAGAATCTTTGATCGCATGTGAAAGCATCCCCACTCAAACTTGCTAAACAAAAAGGAGAAGTATTGACTCATCCGACTAGGAAGTTAGGGTACAGCTAGTCTCAGGCATGGCTGTAGCCCAGTACTTAATAGATCCTAATATTCTTAGGATCTATCTTACTCCCATCTGTGTTGTCCTTACCTTGGGCAGGCACTACCCACCAGCGTGGCAAAGATGACCACCAGCAGCCATAAGGGTACACTGTCTTTTAGCTAGTAATCCCAGCGAAAGGACCATGCTACACTCCTGACAGTTCCCAGGACAATAGACTTAATTGTTCTGGTGTATTATTTTGATAGGGCTGTCATAACAAAAGTATGATAGACTGGGTAGCTTGAACAACAGAAATTTATTTTCTCACAGTTGTGGAGGCTATAAGTCCAACATCAAGCTGTTGGCAGGGACAGTTCCTACTGAAGGCCTTGAAGGAACGATCCGTTCCAGACCTCTCTCCTGGCTTAGAGATGGCCACTGTGTCCCTGTGTACATTGTCTTCCCTCTGTACGTGTCTATGTCCAAATTGCCTCTTCTTATAAGGACACCAGTTATTGGATTAGGGCCCACCCTAATGACCTAATTTTAACTTAAATACCTCTTTAAAGACCCTTTCTCCAAACACAGTAACATTCTGAGGTAGTGGGGGTTAAGATTTCAACCTATAATTCTGGAAAACACAATTCAGCCCTTAACACCTGGCTCATGTTATATGCCCATCCCTGACCACACATTTTTACCAAAGTCTGTTTAACCAAACATAGAGCATGGACCAACCTCTGAAGCCAAGAGGTAGGGTCAATCCCACTCAAACTTCACTAGGACTTAGGAAGGAGCATTCCCTACAAAGATGCTAGGGAGACAAATGACAACTTTGGTTCTCACAAATCCAGTTAATTAGGTGTTACTATTTTTTAAAAAAAAAAAAAACCTCTCCAAGTATTGAATGCCATAAAGCAAATAAAATATATTTCTTGGATTTTTTAAGTTTAGAAAAGACAGCAATTAAAGTGAAAATCTGATCTTGCCTCCAGACATTCAGCTAATAGCACCTACCTTTTTCTGATCAGTTATGTGCAATGTTGTATGCTATGAATTTTACTTGTACCATCTCAGTTAATCCTCATTAAAATCCAATGATACAGGCATCATTTTCTCTATTTTACAAAGAGAAAATTGAGGCTCTAAGTTGGTATTTAATTTAATAAATTTCACCCAACTAGCAAGTGGCAGCACTGTAATTTGAACTCAGATCACTTAAACTATTAGTCACTGTAAGAAGTGCATATAAAGGATTCAGGGTAAGTTTTGAGGCTCAGTCCTGTTTCTCTTTTGGAGAGTAAGAACTCTCTAAGATGTTTTGTTTTTGTTTTTGTTTTTGTTTGTAATGACATGAACAGCCAGAGAATCAACATCTCAGTGGAGACTGGCACCACACTTAGTGGTTGGAAAATGCAATTAATGTGAGATCTCTAGGAAACATGTGTGAGAATTAAACTTAAGGCTGGGAGTGGCAAATGGCAAGAAGCATGCCTGGGGACCTCAGTAGCCACAGGCAGCCCCCACCACTACTGCAGACACCACTGTCACACCTATCATCTGTCACAGCCACTACCAGAGCCACTCTGCCACAACGGTAACTCACCACCACAGCAGCAGCCACCACCACCATGCAGGCTGCCCTCCAATTACTGTAATGCATTGAGACAAGGAGAGTCACCAGTGGAGCCTGGAGAAAGAGGTAAGTGAGCACAGACCCACAACCCAGTGGCCCAACCCACAGGGGGAATTATGCCACAACATGTGGTAGCATACCTGGAGGTGGGAGGTTTATGCATAGCCCACATGGCTTCCTTGATTTGGGGAGAGACACACACAGAACCCCCCACCCCCACCCCCGAGAATGCAGAAACCAGGATACTCAAATATAGTAAGGAAGAAAATTTTCAATCATTGCCAGTCCATCCCCCAACTGGGGAAAGCAAGGACCCAGAAGGAGCCTGTGCTTGTAGGATAGAGGAAAGAAAAACCCCACAAAGGGTCACCCATTCAAACTGAGGAGCTTCAGTATACCTCTGTGCACCCATAGGGTCATGGGACATTAGCCAGGGTGCCAACAAGCCCACTCAGTGTCACCCACTCTATCCAAAGTGCAGCAGAGCACCCAGGAGCTTCTCCCAAGAACTCAGGAGCTCACCACATCCCCGCCAACAAACCAACACAGGTCACTAACCTCAGCATGGAATCACTAGGTGCTCAAATGCCTAGATCATGCAGGCAGTCACACAAAATTCCAACATTGAATATGGCTAAATTACCCACACAGAGACGACCTTTCTACATTTACCTGGAAGCAATACTAAAACACCTTACTCAATGGTCAATATAAAACACATCTACAGGAAGAAGTCTCTATTCTGAAACCCCACTCCAGAGTAATAGAAGAATCAACCACACCACCAGATGACCAGACACCAACACAGAGATACTAGAAATAAAAAAAGAAAGAAAGAAAGAAAATATGATACCACCAAATAAATACAATGATTCTCAAGTACCAGACTTTATAGAGCAAGAAACCCTTGAAATGTCTAAAAAGGAATTCTGAGCAACAATCTTAAGGAAACTCAATGAGATACAAGAAGACTCAGGTAGATGACAATGAAATGCAAAAAGGTATCCAAGATACGAAGGAGAAAATTTACAAAGAGATTAATACCTTAAAAAAGAAGGCAGCAGAACTACTAGAACTGAAGGATTTGTTCAACAAAATGAAAAACACAACCAAGAGCTTAAGCAGCAGGTTAAAGCAAGCAAAAGAAAAAATTCCTGATCATGAAGGCAGTTTTTTCTAAAGGACTAAGGAAGACAAGAAAGAAAAAAAAGAATCCAAAAAACTGAAGAGAATCTAAGATAGTTAGCAGACAACCTTAAGAACACACATGTCCAAATTATGGGAGTTCCAGAAAGGGAGCAAAAAGGAAACGGCATTGAAAACCTATTCAATGAAATAATAGCAGAAAGCTTCCCAGGTATATGGAGAAACATGGATATTCAGATACAAGAGGTTAAAAAATCCCCTAAGAGATTCAATTCAAAACAGCCCTCTCTGACACACATTAGAGTCAAACTAGAAAAGCTCAAAGACAGAAAGAGAATCTTAAAAACAGGAAGAGAAAAGCACCAAGTTACCTACAAGGGAGTGTCCAACAGACTAACAGCAGTCTTCTCAACAGAAACTCTGCAGGCCAGAAGAAAATGGGATGGTGTATTCACAATACTAAAAGAAAAAACTGCCAGCCAAGATCACTATACCCAGTAAAGCTATCTTTCAGAAATGAGGAGAAAATGGTGTATTTTTCAGACAAAGAAAAATTGTGGGAACCTACCACCACATTACCAGCCTTACGAGAAATCCTCAAGGAAGTCCTGCATCTGGAATCTGAAAAATGACAATCACTACCACAAATACAGAAGAAAGAATAAAAACCACTGGTCAAACAAAAGCAGTACTAAGAGGAAATCTTATTGCAATAAATGCTGACATACAAAGAATAGAAATAACCTTATGTTACACCTCAAATAATTAGAAACACAAGAAAAATACAATTAGTAGATGGAGAGAAAAAATTAAGAACAGAGCAGAGCTAAATGAAATATAGAAACCCAAAAAATAATAAAAAGATCAATGAAACAAAAAGTTGGTTTTTTGAGAAGATAAACAAAATAGACAGACCAAAGTCAGACTAAAATAGAAGAGAGAAGATTCAAATAACAAAACTCAGAAATGAAAGAGGAGACATTACAACCAACACTACAGAAATACAAAGAATCATTAGAGACTATTATAAACAAGTATATGCCAAAAAATTTGAAAACCTGGAGGAAATGGATAGACACATACAAACTACCAAGACTTAACCAAGAAAAAATAGAAAACTTCCAATAACAAGCAATGAGATTGAAGCAGTAACCAGCAGTCTCCAACAAAGAAAATCCCAGTACCAGATGGCTTTGCTGCTCAATTCTACCAAACCTTTAAAGAGGAATTAATACAAACTCTCTTCAAAATATTCCAAAAAATTATAACAGAGGCCATTCTCCTAAACTCATTCTATGAGGCCAGAATCATCCTGATATCAAAACCAGACAAAGATACAACAAAAAAAGAAAACTGTAAGCCAATATCTCTGATGAACATAGACACAAAACTCCTCAACAAAATATTAGAACACTGCATACAGCAGAACATCAAAAAAATGATACATCGTGATCAACTGGGATTCATCCCAGGGATGCAAGGATTGTTCAAGTCAATCAATGTGATACATACACATCAGCAAAATCAAGGACAAAAACTATGTGATTATCTCAATAGATGAATAAAAAAGCATTTGACAAAATTTAACATCCCTTCATGAAAAAGACTCAGAAAATTAGGTATAGAAGAAATTATCTCAACACAATAAGAGCCATACATGACAACCCATCACCAATATCATCTTGAACAGGAACAAGACAAGGATGCCCACTCTTACCACTCCTGTTTTACATAGTATTAGAAGTACTAGCCAGAGCAATCAGGCAAGAGAAAGAACTAAAGGGCATCCATATCAGAAAAAAAGGAAGTCAAACTGTCCCTGTTTGCACATGACATGATTATATATATAGAAAAACCTAAAGAATCTACCGAAAAACTCTAAGAGCTGACAGACAATTTCATGAAAGTTTCAGGATATAAAACCAATACATAAAAATCAGGAGTGTTTTTATATGATAGTAACAAATTAGCAGAAAAAGAAATCAAGAAAGCAAGCCAATTTACAGCAGTCACCTAAAAAATCAAAATACCTTGGAATAAATTTAACCAAGGAGGTGAAAGATCCCTACAACAAGAACTACAAATCACTGCTGAAAGAAATTAAAGAGGACACAAAAAGATGGTCGGACATTCCATGCTCTTGCATTGGAAGAGTTAATAATGAGAAAATGTTCATACTACCCAAAGTGATCTACAGATTCAATGCAAGCCCCATCAAAATACCAATGACATTCTTCACAGAAATAGGAAAAACAATCCTAACATTCATATGGAACAACAAAAGACCTCAAATACCCAAAGCAATCCTGAGCAAAAAAAAATAAAGCTGGAGGCATAACACTAACTTACTTGAAATTATACTACAAAGCAATACTAACCAAGATAGCATGGTACTGGCATAAAAACAGACACATGACCAATGGAACAGGATAGAGAACCCAGAAATCAACTCACTTATTTACAGCCAACTGATCTTTGACAAAGGCACCAACAACGTACATTGGGAAAATCACCACCTCTTCAGCAAATGATGCTGGGAAAACTGGACATCCATATGTAGAAGAACAAACTCAGACCTCTACCTCTCACCATATGCCAAAATCAATTCAAAATGGATTAAAGACTTAAATATAAGACCTGAAACTATAAAACTCCTAAAAGAAAACAAAGGGGAAACACTTCAGGAAGTAGAACTGGGCAAAGATGTTATGAATAAGCTCCCCAAAGTATAGGCAACAAAAGACAAAATAAACAAATAGGATTACACCAAACTAAAAAGCTTCTGCACAGCAAAAGCAACAGTCAACAGAGTGAAAAGACAACCTACAGACTGAGAAAATATTTGCAAACTCTGCATCTGACAAAGGATTAATATATGGAATATACAAGAAACTCAAACAACTTAGTAAAAAAGACAAGCAACATGATTAAAAAATGGGCAAAAGAGCTGAAGAAGCATTTCTGAAAGGAAGCTGTACAAATGGCCCACAGAGGCATGCAAAGTGCTCAACATCATTCAGCACCAGGGAAATGCAAATCAAAACCACATCGAGATATCATCTCACCCCAGTTAGACTGGCCATTTTCAAAAAGACAGAGAATAACAAATGTTGGTGGAAAAGGGGGAACCCTCCTAATCTGTTGGATGGATTGTGAATTAGTGCAGATGTTAAGGAAAACAGCGTGGAAGATCCTCAAACAGTTACAGATAGAACTGCCATACGATCCAGCAACCCCACTGCTGAGTATAGACCCAAAGGAATGGAAATCATCATGTGGAAGGGACACCCGCACTCCCATGTTTATCACAGCTCTGTTCATGATAGCAAAGTTAGAACCAACCTAAATGTCCATTGACAGACAACTGGATGAGGAAAGTGTGGTATATATGCATGATGGAATACTACTCTGCCATAAAAAGGAAGAAAATTCTACGTTTGCAGCAAGATGGATGAACTTAGAGATAACTATGTTAAGTGGAATAAACCGGGCACAGAAAGAGAAACACCGTACGTTCTCACTCATAATTAGAAGCTAAAAAAATAAATAAATAAAACAAAAAAAAACCAATGAACAAAAGATAAAACATTCACAATAATTCATTGAACTTTCAAAAGGAGAGAACAGAACTGAGACTAACAGGGGTGGGAAATGGGAGGGGGAGGGAGACTAAGGCTGCCCCTCAGGAGGGAAAGGAGCTAATATGATCAGCAGAAAGCCCCAAATCACTTCACTAGGCTGGTCCATGTGCTGAAGGTCCCTGCATTTCGTTGTGTGACCCTTTTCCACGCCTGCCACATACATTGGTAAGAGTGCCATGGCTTTCCTTGCTTCTCTTTTTCTGTGAGGTAAGCAAAGACCTGAGGCCAGGTCTGCAGTAGATTTCTAGAAGCAAACAGAGCCATTTTCCTCCTGCTCTCACCATCCCACCAGCACTGGTGTGCAAGGCTGGCCCGTGATTCTCCACAAAGCAGTTGGTCAAGGCCCTGCATTGTCTGCCATGTCTCTTTATCTCTCTGTCTCGAGTGGACCCCAGAGTCTTGGTTCAGGGAGGGAGAAGAGGCCCCGGGAGTCTTCAGGCTGTTCGTTTGTTTTTTAAATAGGAAGCTCATCTATTACTTTGAGTCCAAGGCAAGGCCAGTATAATAAAGCAATAGATGGAGGCAAATAACAAAATAATTCAGGTAACTGTTGTGTTTTGTTTGCTTGTTTGTAGGAGCAATAAGGTTTTTGGTTTCCTTCTTATCGGGATAGTTAAACTTTTTTTTTTTTTTTCTGTTCTGCTTTACTAAATATCTTGGCCTGACATTGCTAAGCATGGAAAATATTTATTTTATTTTATTTTATTTTTTTATTGAAACATCATTGATTGTATATGTCCGTGGGGTACCACATTGAATATCAATACCTGTGTGCAGTATGTGATACTCAAATAAGGATAATCAATATATTCAACATTACACAATGTAATTATTTTTTGTGGCCCTTTACCAACCTCTTGCTAACCCACAGTAAGGAGCAGAAAGAGATAAGTTCTTCTTGGAAGCCTTCCCCAAGAGGGCACAAGTGCTGGAAGGCAGAAGTGTGGGCACACTTTTGTTCTTTTTCTGTAAGCTAAAGCAGGAGCGTGGGCCAGGCCAGGGAAGGGTTATCTCCTATGGTGGGGAGAAGCATGCGAGGGGGCAGTCTCAGAGCCCCCCTGAACTGGGGGAGGGGCAGGCCCTGTTGGAGCCCCACCATATCTTCTCCACCACCCATGACTCTTCCATATTTAAGTGCCTTTCTACATCTCCCCACCTGTGCAGGCAGTCTCTGACAGTGGGAGATGATTGGCAGGCTGAAAATGGTCCCAGGAGGAACCCCAGTTAATGAGGGTTAGGAGTCGGTGGATAAATACACTGCAGTAGGAGGACTCTGCAAGTGTTCCAAGTCTTTCAGAAGGTCCCTAGTGGGACTGAGCTCCAGCTCCTCACAGCAGCCCACTCACTACAACATTTTGTACTGGTTTTCTTCCTTTCCTCATCTCATTTTCCCACTGTCTCATGGTGCTTCCTGGGATCACATCCCAAAGAAACTGCTTGCACTTGAACCCTTAATTCAAGTTCAGCTTTTGGGGGAAGCCATCCAAAGAAAGAACCTTCCAGGAGGGAGACATCAACTCCAAGCTGCTACCCTAAAGGTTCTTCATTATGAGTATAAGAGCTGGGGTTTTTGTTTTGTTTTGTTTTTTAAAGATGACCGGTAAGGGGATCTTAACCCTTGACTTGGTGTTGTCAGCACCACACTCAGCCAGTGAGCTAACCGGCCATCCCTATATGGGATCCGAACCCATGGCCTTAGTGTTATCAGCACCGCACTGTCCCAAGTGAGCCACAGGCTGGCCCTGTGAGAGCTGTTTAAATGGAGTCGATAAAAGGTCAAGTGCATTGTCCCACTGTCTGGCTACAGGGTTTTACCAAATTTCAAGGGGTGTCACCACCAGGAGCCGCAGGTGTAACTTCAAGCTGGGAAGGCATCGTGGCTTGGAGGTCTCCAGTCCTTCTTATCATCTTAGTGAGAGGAGTAGTGTCTGGGCAGTGGCAATGGTAGGAGGCAAAGGGCTTCAATACTCTCTCACAGAAAAGAAGTGGCAGTTTCTCAAAAAATCTCATGATCTTGAAAGGCAAGCTACAGAATCCTTATGTTTGAAGCTAGGAAGGATGTAGTTCAAAAAAGTATAGTCCGTATTTATTTTTTCCTAAGTGATAAAGTGATGGGACTATAGTCTCCTATTTAGCATAACAGTAATAATAATACTATCAATATTCTGATGAATAAATGAGATTGTAGATATGAAGGGCTTAGCCTAGTGCCTGACACAATGTTGGCACCCAGCCAAGTATGACTTCTCTTTCCTTGCCATAAATGTGAGTATCCTTCCCCTCCCCAGGTAATCGGGGCTTATACTGGTCTATAGTTCAGCCTAAATATATTGTTCACAGGTATTTTATTATTGTCACTACGAGTTTTTAAGAACCACCTCTAGTTTCTTGAATTTCAAACAAAATATCATTAAAATGAAAACCAAAAAATCCTGTCCTTTTTCATAGACTTCTGATGCTTTCTGATTTCTACCAAAATGAAATTTTAGGTGCAGAGCTATCGTCAATGATTTTTTTTTTTTTTAATCAAGACTACTTTGAGTATGTATCACTGTGATTAATCCATCTGGTCCTGGATCGAAACAAGGAATACCAAACGTGCCTACTCCTGTGGCTTGGAGGTTGGGGCTAAGCCAGAGAACACATTTTTCACCAAAGGAGAGCCCTGTTTTGCAGGGAAGATGGTGCATAGCCAGAAGAGGTGCTGACACCTATTTTAGATGATATGGAATTATTTCCATTGTTTCTGCTCTTATTCAGTCAATATGGATTTCTGTTTCTACAAGTCAATCTCGCTTTCTAGCTCTAGTTCTTTGCTCTGTTAGCATCCAAAGAATATCCATTTTTCCTCTCCTACTTCTATATTTCAAATTCACATCCTACGATGATTTCAGTCCTCGCAATACATCCATGTATTTCTCATACCTTTTCCCTCACTCCCCCAAGCCTGCCACAACTTTTCTTCCTATTAGCTTGCTGCACCAAAGCCATTGCAGGAACGGGCAGTCTCTATGAGGTCTCACAAAAAACACAGTGAAAACCTCCCTGGCAACTGTGTCCCTGGATGAGACACAAAGTCCCAACTGATATTTTCTATTCAGTTCACACTGTGCTCAGGACCTCTCTAAGGGTCTGTAGCTTTTGCAAGTGTTCTTTAAAGACCTCCACAAATGTGTTTACCTTTCATGTTCCCAACTCTCTAAAATTAACAAGAGAAAAACTCTTGCGACCCTAGGAGAAGAATAATGTAGGACCTGGTTAAAATAAACAAATCCCCTCTTCAGCTGACCACATGAAATATCAGCCCCAGGCTGGTGAGCCCAGCCCGGGAGCTCCTCCCAGGCTCCCTGCAGCTCTGCTCTGCAGGTGCAGGCCTGCAGACTTACCTACCAAACCACGAGGACCACAACCCGACAACTCACGGCAAACAGGAAGCAAGGCTGCTGTCGCATGAAATGGGGCAGAGCTCCAAGCCACCAAAAAGGTCCATGTCAGATTTGCATCATCTGCCCTAATGATGTCCTGCACCTTTCTTAACCGTGCAATTCAGAATCCTCTTCGTTTGCACTGGACAGACCATAGATAACATCTGTCCCACACTCACCCAGGGAAAGAATTGATTGTGACACTCCTGATATTTAATCATCCAATCCCTATTAGACTATTTCTAGAAGGCAGCAAACCCAGCATGCCTTGAGGGGCAGAATGTACAAAGTCGGCTCCCTCTTGCACATCTCATCTTTGTCTCCTCTTCCACAAGCTGAACTGCCTGGATTCTTCCCTCTCCAAGTTCAACATGCCTCGTAGGCCTCATAGTTCCTCCACTCTCTTAGTCCCTCTACTCCCATCCCATCTGAGTTTCAAACCTAGGGTGTTCTCAACTCCAGCTAATATTATTGATACAATGTCACAGGCATATTATTTGTCACTGGTCTCCATCATGGTAGACAAATGCCAGGGGCTTTAGGAGTGATTATTTAATATTAGTCACTATTTAATTCTCTCTTCCTGATTTTTCTCAAATAGTTGGGCAGGGGAATGACCAAAAAAAAAAAAAAAAAAGAAAGGCACATTCATTTTTTGCACCATCAAAACATACCTTATAAATGTCAAACTATTTTCCAAATTATTTTAATTTAATATAATACCATTCCTGAAAAGAATTGTCAAAAAGAACTAAAGAACAATGAAAACTAATTCCACATGGACTGAAAGAAAACGTGTATTAAAATACCTGGAAAACCTGTGTGACACAATGATCCAGACATTAAGGAGGATCTCACTGAGTGAAGCTAAACATGGGAACCAAACTTTTTAAAAATTTTGGTTATGTGTCTGTAGTTAAAATTCACCTGAAAGTAGATACTAAAGAACCAGAGGGCTGGCTGGTTAGCTCAGTTGGTTAGAGTGCAGTGTTATAACACCAAGGTCAAGGGTTTGGATCCCTATACCAGCCAGTTGCCAAAAATTTTTTTAAAAAATTTTTTAAATGAAGAAACCAGCAAACTCAGGCCAGTGTACTTCTTCCCATATTAAGCGGACAAGTATTAGACACTGAGAGGTCATTATACTTTAGACTCACTGCATTACAGGCTGAGAGAAAAGGAAGGAAAAGTAGAAGGATGGCAAGGAGAGAAGGAAGGAAAAGAAGAAGGATTAAATCAGTAACAAGGGGCTGGCCCGTGGCTCACTTGGGAGAGTGCGGTGCTGATAACACCAAGGCCACGGGTTCAGATCCCTATATAGGGATGGCTGGTTAGCTCACTGGGTGAGCATGGTGCTGACAACACCAAGTCAAGGGTTAAGATCCCCTTACCGGTCATCTTTTTAAAATAAATAAATAAAAATAAATCAGTAACAGAACAAACCAAGCCTAAGTGCCTTGTGCAACTACCATTTCTGCCAAGAGAATAGACAACAATGACAGTGTGTTTCATTTACAATAATCTATCCATCAACAATCTCTGTTGTGTAGTCATTGTGATGATTTACACAGTAATTAGCAGAAAACCTCCCCATCCATATTATCTGATGTGGATTTGCAAAAAAGAACATAATATAAATGCCCTAAAATAAGAAAGCTGTAAGAAACATGAGTACACACTCAAAGCTACCATTGGACATAGAGAAACACAAAGAAAGAATTACTCTTCCGTGACTTCAGAGTATGCCTAGTTATGAGGAGGGAGAGTCATCTGTGGGTTTCTGCTGTTTTGTTTTGTTTTGTTTTCTTTTGTTTTGTTTTCCAGGAGATAGTATCTGTTGAGAGACTTCTTAAAATAGAAAGAAAAGCTACTGCAGGTTTAGCAGAGACAACATAAAGACCTACCTCTCCTGCATCACAAACAACAGCAGAGAAAAAGGAGAAATGAACTAAAAGATTATTTCACACTCACAGCATTCTGGGCTTGGGGTTTTCCTCTTTCCTTTGGCCACTACACTGCTTGGCCACTACACTGCATTCCATTTACAGTTGTTTTCTTTGTTGAGTCAAGAAAAACAAGGAAATCAAAAGTGATTACTTGCCAGAGTTCCCCTTGCTTAGCGTCATGAGAATTTCAGGCTGTTTTCCAATGCGTTTGGGATGGTTCTTCAGGCTATCAACAAAATCTTTACTGTGTTTATGAATTTATTTTCTAGTTTGGTGTTTCTACCATTTTTACTCTTCCGGATGGATTTCAATTACATCTGTCCACCTTCCCTATTGTATATGAAATTACCTCTGATGTTCAGTATGTGAGGCTGCTGTGCATTAACACAAAAATAAAACGAGCAGAGACATTTTAAAGCACGAGAAATGCAAGTATAGACATGTTTTGAAAGTAATAAAAGACTTGGCAAATTTCTCTTGTTTTCTGGCCAGGTAAAAGAAAGGTTTTCAAACAGTCAAAATGTATTCAACTTATACCTACTATGTGCCCAGAACCATGACCACACTCTGCATGGAATATGGTATTTTTAAAGTATAAGACATGGTCCTTGTTCCTACACAGTTTAAAATTTAACTCAAACAATTTAGAGAGTATTGAAGGGGGCAGCAGGAGGAAGGGAGGTCTCAGGAGGACCAAAAACGTGAGCACGACCTAGAACAATTAGGATTCCTGGAGAGGTAGAGAGAGACAACTCCAACCTGGAAATAGCATGATTAAAGGCTTAAAGACTCAAGGGAGGGAACTTTGAGAATTTTCAGCAACACCAAGTAGATCTAAGAGGAAGCAAGCAGAGAAAGCCAATTAACATGTTAAAAGAGAGTTTATTTATTTCAGTTCTATAAAGAGGCCATTTTTCTTCTCTTTAGGACATCAAATGCTTTGACTAGACATTTTATATTTTTTCTCATTTATCTCAGGCTCTACTTTCTTATCTTAAAAGGACTTAATTCTTTAGAGCAGTTTTAGGTGCACAGCAAAATTGAGAGGAAGATACAGAGATTTCCCATATCCCTGGCCCCCACACATGCAGTCTCCCCCATCATCAACATCCCCCCAGAGCACTACAATTTGTTACAATTGATGAACCTACATTGACATGTCATCATCACCCAGAGTCCATAGTTTACATTAGGGTTCACTCTTAGCACTGTACATTCTATGGGTTTGGACAAATGTGCAATGACATGTATCCACCATTAGAGTATCATACACTGTATTTTCGCTGCCCTAAAATTCCTCTATGCCCAACCTATTCTATTTTATTTAATGCACAAACTCCTTTTTTTTTTTTGGTAGTAAACTACATGCAGGATCTTAAGTAGTATTTCCTAATAACCAAGGCATGACCTCTTTCCTGCAGAAACCACGTGTGAGCAGCACATCCTCCTCACACAGCCCAGCCTTACTGCTCAGCCCAGCGATAGCTGTGTGGGTGGTCGGGAGGAAATAGGAGAGCATGAGGGCAGATTATGGACCAAAGATGGATTGGGTTTGAATTTTCCTCTTTGGGGAGATTTATGGAGATTTGTTGGCATTTTAGATAGAGAGAATGTTCTAGTAATTACTTAACTTCGACTCCATTGAAAAATGGCAATAGTGCCAAAAATTCATACGTGGAGAAGGCAATATGTACTTCATTAAAGTTTGGTAACATCCATGAGAGACTCCCCCTTTTCCTTACGGTGGTATATCTCCAAGGAAACACCCTATTTTCATGTATTCAAATGGGACCCTGTGGTTTATTCCAAAACTGCTGGCTCTGTTGTTTAACACTGGAATTCCCCTGCAAGTCTCCCACTTCAATCTAGCCAAAGTTCACGTAAAGCTGCGAAACCACCTGAATACAAATAAAAGGGACAGTACCCCCTTGAAAAAGACAAAAAATAAGGGTAGGTACAATTTATCAATCATCTTGCATATGTCATGTCTTTGCCAAGTGATTTACCTACATTATCTCATTCAATCCTTCCCACTGTCCAGCGAGGTAGTCATTATAATCCCCATTTTATAAATGGTGAAAGTGAAGCTTAGAGAGGTTGAGTAATTATTGTCTGTTTTCTGTTGCTTATAACAGAATACCTAAAACTGTGTAATTTATAAAGAAATGGAATTTATTTCTTACAGTTTTGGAGGTTGGGGTGTCCAAGGTCCAGGGAAAAATATCTGGTGACGGCCTTCTTTTGGGTGGTGACTCTCCACAGCAACACAAGGTATCCCATGGCAAGAGTGGGATGAGCAAGAGAGAACTAACTTTCTCACTTGCTCTCCTTATAAAGCCATCAGAACCATGGCCATTACTCCACAAATGGATCAATCCTTCAGGAGGGTACAGTCCTCACAATCTAATCACCTTTTAAAGGCCCCATCTTTGAAATACCGTAATTGAATTTCCCATCCTCTTAACACTCTTACAATGGGGGTTAATGCATGAATTTGGGGGGGACATATTTAACACATAGCACTCACATTCTAGCAAATGATGGAGGTAGGGTTTAAGGCCTACCTTTAACCATCACCTGTGGATCAGTATGAAGGGTGGAAAAAGTGAAAGACAGGAAGAGTACAGGAGGATATGAAAGTACCAGAGGAGGGAAGAACTGAGAAGATGGCACTGGTCTCAAAATGACTGTATTAGTCCCTTTCCATTGCTTATAACAAAATGCCTGAAACTAGATGATTTATAAAGAAAATGAAATTTACTGCTTACAGTTTCTGAGGCTGGGAAGTCCAAAGTCCATCTGGTGGTGGCAACAGTGACCCACGGGTCTCACATTGCAAGACGGTGGAAGCAGAAAGAGCAGAGAGAGTGAAAGACAGACTCTCCTCTTCTTTTAAAACCCTCAAAACCACACCCCTGACCACCATTTTTAATCCATTCACTATGACATGGTCCTAAAATCCAATCACCTCTTCAAGTCTCTACCTTTCAATTACTATAATAAGATTTCCCACCCTTTTAACAGTCACATTGGTGGCTAAGTTTCTCATGCATAAAACTTGGGAGACAGTAGGGGCCAGTCCGTGGCTCACTCGGGTGAGCATGGTGCTGATAACACCAAGGCCATGGGTCAGATCCCATATAGGGATGGCCAGTTAGCTCACTGGGTAAGCATGGTGCTGACAACACCAAGTCAAGGGTTAAGATCCCCTTACAAGTCATCTTTAAAAAAAAAAAATTGGGAGACAATTCAAGCCTCAGTGAGTTTTGGGGGAGCATAATTCAATCCACTACATTCTACCCCTGGCCCTTCCACAAAGTCATGTCTTTTCACATGCAAATACATTCATTTCATATCCAAAGTCTTAGCTTGCTTCAACTCGAGTCCAAAGTTCAAATTCCCATCTGTGAAATCAATACAAGGTATCTACTTCCAAGATACAATCGTGGGACAAACATAGCGTACATATTCCCATTCCAAAACGCAGAAATCAGCCAAAAGAAAGGTGTAACAGGTCCCAAACAAGTCTGAAACCCAGCAGGGCAAGCATTAAATCTCAAAGCTGGAGAATCAGGTACCTTGACTCCATGTTCCATCTCCTCTGCATGCTGGTGTGGGGGTTGGGTCCCTAAGTCCTTGGGCAGCTCCGCTCCTATGGCTTTCCTGGTTGCAGGCCACACTTCAGCTCTCCCAGACTGGGGTTCCACTCTGGTAGCTCTACAGGTCTGGGGTCTCCATGGCAGTCCCACTCTCATGGCTCCACTAGGCATGGCACTAATGGGGTTTCTCTGCTGCAACTCTGACCCCATGCTTCCACTGGACATTGCTCTAGTGCAGGATCTATGCAGTGAATCCACCCCTGAGACACATCTCTTCCTGAGCCCCCAGACTTTTCCATACGTCCTTTGAAATCAGGGTGGAGGCTCCCAAGCCTCCATAGCTCTGGTATTCTGCGAGCTTGCAAACCTAACACCAGGTGAATGATGCCAAGGCTTACAGCTTGTATTTTCCAAAGATGTGCATGTCCAACCACACCTGGGACCAATTTAGCCACAGCTGGAGCAGCCAAAGCAGCTAGGATGCTGGTGCTGGAAGCAGCTTCCCAAGGTGGTCCTGGGCAGCGAGCCTCTGGAGGGTGCCTCAAGCCTGTTCCCCAAGATCATTCTGTCTCTCTAGGTCTTTGGACCTGAAATGGAAGGGTTGGTCCTAGAGGCTTCTGCAATGCCCTCAGGGCCTTTTTCGCCATTTCTTGATAATCCCATTCTTTTGTATTAATCTTGGTACCATTGAATTTTTCTTCTGAAAATGCTGTCTGCTTCTCTATCACATGGCCAGGCTGTAAAATTTCCAAATCTTTACACTCTGCTTTCCTTTTAAATTCTGGCTTTATGTCATGCCTTTGCCTCCATAACTCAGCATAGGCTGTTACAAGTAACCATGCAGCTTCCTGAATGTTTTACTGCTTAGAAATTTCTTCTGCCAAGTATTCTGGTTCACAACTCGTAAGTTCCAACTTCCACAAAGTCCTAGGGCATGGACACAATGCAGCCAAGGTGCTTCCACATTTTCAAGTATTTATTATAAGCAACACCCCACTTCTCTGGTACCAATTTTCTGTATTAGCCTGTTTTGTGTTGCTATAACAGAAACACCTGAGACTGGTTAATTTATAAAGAACAGAGGTTTGTTTGACCACGATTCTGGGACAGCTGCATCTGGCACAGGCCTAAGGCTGCTTCTACTCATGGTGGAAAACGACAGGCAGTCGGTGGGTACAAGAAGATCACATGGCGAGAGGAAGCAAGAGAGAGAGAGGGGAGGTGCCAAGGTCTTTTAAACAACCAGCTCTAGTGGGAACTAATAGAGTGAGATCTCACTCAGGCTCCTCTCCCCTAGGGAGAGCATTAATCTATTCATAAGGGATCTGCCCCCATAACTCAAACAACTCCCAATGCTGCTACATTGGGGATCAGATTTCCACATGAGTTTTAGCAGAGACAACACATCCAAACTCTACCAATGACTGACCCAGCATTCTGAAGCAAAAAGTGATGGAAAAAATATTAGGACTAAAGGGTTTAGAACTGATGAGAGATAACTAGAAAGAAAGTTAAATGCTTGGTCTCAGCTATAAATAATCTCAGCCCCTAAATTCTCTACTTTCATTATAAATTATCTGTGTGTTCTGCATGGCTATAGACAAGCTAGAGAATGTGATCTTCTCAGAGAAGCCAAAGACTAGAAATTCCAGGGATGTTGCCGTGAAGGTGAAATGGTCTCTATTTTTATACCTGGGTTTGTCACCTGAGTGGTGACAACCTCTTATGAGGTTAACAGAAGAACCAAGAAGTAGAGCAATTAATCTCTCTCATCAGCATCATGCTTATCTTCAAAGCATATTAAATATCTGGAACATTTTGTCATTTTTTAGACCACCAGTGTTGGAAAGAAATCATTTAGAAAGACAATACTTTCAATGTAACAGGGTGCTTTTGTAGGCCAGAGCAGAGATTGTATTGGATCTGCATGTGGATTTAGGTCACACTACTGGAAGTCTTTAGGATCTTAGCAGAAAAAGTGTCTTTCACTGTCCCAGGATGTTGAGAGACATGTAGACATGTTCCAGAGACAGGTCCATAGAAGAGGACTTGAACCATAATGACAATGATATTCAGACACAGTACAGATATGTCTGCTGGAAAAGTCCAAAGGCAGCCAGATGTCAATGGGGACAGCTAAATCTCTATGAGAAAAGCTTTGTAAATAAGGAGAGAATCTGGCACAGTGGGTTAGAAGTAGCACAGGGCCTGGGTATCTACAGGGACAGTGCTGGCAGGGACAGTGCAAAGCTATGTGTGGACACCCCTCTATAAATCAGTCTATTGGTGAATAGAGACTCTATATCTCAGCCTCTTGGTGGCGCTCACACCCTCAGACCCAGGCAAAAGGAACTCATTTAAGAACCCGAGTGCACCTCTGTCTCTTGGAATCCAAGACTCGGGAGCTTGGCACAATCCATAATCCTCAATATCTGCTCTTGTTACCAATGCCCTTCAGCCCCATGGAAACTCTTCACATCTCTGGCCCTGACTTTAAAAGAAAAGACCACTGTATCCAAATGCCATGAAGGTTTGTGAACAGTGCCTCTGCCGACTTCAGAAACCAACAACACTTGAGAATGCAGAGAGGATCTGAGCAGCAACAGTGCTTAAGCAAGGGAAAAACAAATTAAATAAGGTGTGATAATCCTCTCAAGTAATTGTACGATGAATATAATGGATTCTTGCATAATGAACCATCATATCCCATTTCTCCTGAGCATCTATTGTCTTCCTTGTCTTTGTGTTCCAAACTGAGGTTCCAGATTGGGAAGCTGAGGAATATTCTTCAATGTTAAATAGTTCATGTTACTTTTAAATTACACATATATGAATTTATACTCTTAAACTACACCAAAAGATCTAGACATAACATGCATGAAGCAAAATATTTCTCCGCATTAGTAACTAGATGGACGTCGAACATTAGACTTAGTAATAGTTTTATTTTACCTGTATATACTTAAATTATTTAATTATATTCAGAAAATCCAGCTCTATTTGAATAATTGATTGAAATTTTTGATATGCATTCATTACAATTTGAATTTTCTTTTTTAAGTTCCATAGATCTTTTTTAATATTTCAGTAAAAAATAATATTTGTGAAATCATAAAAAGATTTTGTTTTTCAATGTTTACATTTATTTTAATTTATATTTTTAAAAGATTTATTCGAATTTTGTACACTACAAATAAAATTACATTTTTATTTTTTATTCTTCAGATCACTGAGGTTAAGAACAGGCTAAAATCATGACAAAAAAATATAAAATGAAGTTCAGGAAAGTAAAAAGGCTGAAAATTGAAAAATAGAAATTTTGTTGTAATGAAGGGATATTTGTAAAGGTAGGAGGATAAAGTATATTTTATATAACAATACACTCACTTGATTTATAATCTTGAGTATTTAGATCTTTTGTGTGTGGATGTTCTTCCCCTAAGCTCCAAAAATGTTGGGGACAGGATTGCGTAAAAACCCTAAAAAAAGAGAAAAAAAATGTAGGAAAACATTTTTAAATGTGCAAAGCTGTATCTCTAATAACCTAAGCCACTCTGCTGTGTGAATTTTGCAATTTTGCCATGTAGAGGTGGGTAATATATAACTGAAACAGCCGTATCTCTTGGAGTAGGTCTTAGCAGACATCTCCCACCAAGCCACAGCCCAAGAAAGACAGAACTGGGCTCTGGAAAGGGAAGGCATTTTCACATTGACTGAAGAGTGAAGTGAGCACCATAGATCAGGAGGCAGAATTCCAGCCATGGCAACTCAGAGGATCAACGCTGCAGGTGATTAGAGGTCAAGGACAGGTTGGACAAGCCAAGCAGAGCAGCAGTAGCCACTCTACAGGACCAGAGAGACCAAAACAGCCAGCATTCATGAGGGTACCAGTGCAGCCAGAGCACAGGGACAGCAGTCCCCCCAGGCAGTGACTCCTACTGTATACACAGGCCCTGCACCTCTTCTGCCTTCTGGAAGATTCCCTGAATAAAACAGCCACCATGAATGATTCAACACCTGCCACTCACAAGAAGGAGTCTGTTGATCCATCAGACACAGGAGTACAACTGTGAAAGTCACCTTACCCAGGTGACTTCCACAAGCTGGTGGAATCTAGGAAATACTCAGATTGTATAGATACAAATGAAAATATTTTGTGTGAATATAATTAATAAGTGACAATATCCCAAGGCTGGCCCTTAACTAATGTAAAAATTAGAAATAAATAAATTATTAAGCAAGACCAATTAATTAAAAATTTTTCTCTGAGTACAATAGAATGCTATTTTAAGATAGATACTTAAAAATGTGGGGTTTTCAATTTTTTGTCTCAAACTTAGTAAACTATATATTATAATGTATGAAGTAATTTAAGAAGCCAAAAAAGTCTCAAGAGATAACTTGGTGAGCTTCAGGTGGTTAGTCTCTTCAAGCCATAATAATAGGGTTTACTCTTCTAGGCTATAAATGTCACAGGCACCACTTAACCAAAAGGAATAAACACACTTGAGCTAGATGTTGTCTGCTCTAAGTCAAACATAACAAAGGAAGAAAATGCACTGGGAAAGGATACTTTCTGAAAGAATCATGAAGCCTGTTAGAATTAGCTTTTTCTAGGGGATTCCATTTCTTTGAGATAGTCAACATTTCCTTGAAAACAAATGGAGTTTCTCTCTCCGAGTGGAATTTTTGCTTCCTAGAGACAACCTCATTTGGAAACTTATCTGTCTGGTCATTGGCGAAAATGTGAGAATTTTACAGAAGAAAGAACACATTCTGTAAGTCTCCTATCATGAGGAACCTCTGACTTCCTCCAGCCGGGTTTTTCCAATGACTCTGAAGTTCCATGCAGAAGGCAGCCTTCCTGATGGGCCTACCCTAGACAGATGGGAGAACTGAGATGGACATAATGCATTGGAACTGTCTGAAAGGTTAGTATTTCTCCCCTGTTACTTAGGGAGATTTTCGTGAAACAGTTTAAATTGGCCTAGTATTTATCATACATGTTAACTATTTTAGAACTATGTTATAGGAGACTCTTACAACTGACCTCTTTTAAACAAATCATGCCTTCCCCCTGTGTAGGTGGAGAAGCAGCCCACACTCAAACTTCAGTTTCCCACTTGGAACACACAGGCTGGGGAGTTTTCCCTCCTCTTCCCATTCTGTTGCTTCTCTTATGCTAATATATCTTCCTTTATAGGGTAAGCTATTTTGAAAACAGGAACTTTGACTTAAAACTGCTAAAAGCCAGCATTTAATGAGCACTTACTATGTGCCTGACATTGGGCTCCAAGTTTCATGTGAGTTATCTTATTTAATCCTTTCACAACCCTATGAGTTTAAAACTATTACTATCATTTTACAGATGGGAATGCTGACGTTTAGCAAGGTTAAATAAACCACCCCAAAACCTGATGCCAGAATCTGAACTCCAATGTACTTAGTTATTAATTCTAAGAGGCATATTCTTTCACATTTAAACATCTCTGAAATTGTTAGCATATCTAAAATAAAAGGTTTATTACAATTAAAATTGGCAGTGGTTTTCTTCCTTTATTGTACATAAAATAACACTGAATCTCATAATCTATGTTATCTTTATTTCTCTGGCCTATCCTGGCACATAGTAGACATTCAAAAATTCTTACATTACAAAATACATATATATGTAAATTTAAACACAGGTGAGTAACACGTGGTGGAAGGGACTGCTAGCTGTCTAAAATATCCATCTCCCCTACTTCCCTAGTCACTGAGCTCTGATGTTTGGCTGGGCCCATGGCCACTAGAAGTAGACTACATTTCCCAGCCTACCTTGCAGTTGAGCATGCTCAGGTCATTAAGTTCTGTGCAATGGGGGATAAGCAGATGTGCTGTGTGTGTGTGTCCTCTGGGAAGTGTCCTTGAAGGAAGGGAGCATATCCTTCTTCAGTGTTCCTCCATCCTGCTGCCTAGAACATAGCAATGATGGCTAAGCAGCAACAGCTCTTTTGCACCATGTGAATAAAGGCTGCACCTTGGGAAATGTGGAGTCAAGAGCAGGAAGGAGCCCAGACCTTTGATGATTTGGGGATGCCCCATACCAGCCAGGAACTGCCTCCCTCTTTCCTTTTTACATGAGAGGAAAGATCATGTATGTTTAAGCAAATTTAGGTTCTCTGTCACATGCAGCCAGATGTAATCCTATCTGAATCAGGATTTAGACCATGAAATTGGAAAGCTGCATGACAGCATTTATGAATATTGCAATGGCTTGGCAGATGCAATCAAATAGTGAGCCTTGAGGAATGAGTACTGAAGACTGGGAAGCTGATGGCATTTATTCTGCAGTGTCAAAACATTTGGTCAAAGTAAAACCCTCTCACCTTCAAAGGCAGATGATCTGCTTACTTAGGCTGCAGTGTAGGGAACATGGAGTATATAATAGCTGCTACTTGCCACCTTTAGCAAAATAACTCAAGGTTAGAACTAATAAGTCTGCAAACAGAGACTGAAGAAAACATCACTTGACTAAGGGAGGCATTCTCTGCTTGTGGCTTCCTATAAAAGTTGACTGAAAGACTCATAATCTGACAGGGCTGCAAGAGTCCATGTGTGTAGCCCAAACTGAAGAGGGTTTTAGCAGTGGCAGCAAAGTAGCGGCTTTAGCAGGAGATAAGAATGATGTCCTGACCTACAAATTTTATGACCCTGCTAGCCAAAATAATAGTAAAAGTGATGCTTTCCCAAACAAATCCACTGTTAAAGGCACCATTAAGTTGTGTAGAAGGTGAATAGGATAGGCAGAGCAGAGATTAGTAAGTTAAAGACCAAAGACTTCAGGGTTTAAGATGACCTCTCAGGGCCAGGGCAAGGGTGAGACAGGACAGGGCACTAAATTTAAGAAGGACCCATTCTCAGGCTCAGGCAAGGGCAGGTAGGTGCCTCTTTAAAGTTTGTGGTCTGGGCCCTTCCTACACCTCAGCCCAGTCCAGACCCTACCATCTCTAGAGGAGGGAGTTTATTGTCTGCTTCTTACATGTGGAACTGACAAGAAGCAAAATAACTGGAAGCCTTTTTTGTACTGCTAAAGCAACTCTAAGCCTTGCCTACAAAAGCCAGTGACAGATCAACCCTCAGAGCAATGCCAGGTCCTGGATCTGTACCAGCCAGGCCTGTGCAGCCCTCAGTCTGGCATTTTCTCCAATGCCCACCTCAGTACCAACATGGAGGCAAGTGAACAAGGAAGAAAGAACCAGCCAGTGACCACAAGCAATAATGAGCAAGAGACATTCTCTCATGGAGAAGATTCAGGGATTCCCAAGGGGAAAACCAAGGAACTTCCCCCCAATGCAAGGACAAGGAGTCCTCATAAGTTCTGGCCAGCAGGATGAGACAATGGCTGTGGAACAATTACTGCCGTTCGTTTCTCAGTCTTCCTTTTTCTAAGTGAGGCTTTTTATTACAATTATGCTTTTCCTACCCCACCAGGGTATACTGAGTGAGTATGGGGAAGGGTCCTAGAGTTCAGTTTCTATGTTACTACACCACACAGAGCTGCCTCCAGACCTGATGGAAAGATTTTCTAGTTATGGAGTTCAATACAGTTATGGGATGGTGTTATGGGTTGAATTGTGTCCTTCCCCCAAATTCAAATGTTAAAGTCCTAATGCCCTGTATCTCAGAATGTCAGCTTATTTGGATATAGGGTCATTGGAGATATAATTAGTTAAGATGGGGTCATACTGAAGAAGGGTGGGATGATGATGACTGACATCCTTCTAAAAGGGAAATTTGAGCACAGACAGCACGTGGGGAAAACGCCATATGAAGATGAAGACAGAGACCAGGGTGATGCTTCTATACCCCAAGGAATGCCAAAGATTGACAGTGAAGCACCAGAAGCTAGAAGACATGTGTGAGACAGATTCTTTGTCACAATTCTCAGAAGACATGACCCTGCCAACATCTTGATCTCGGACTTCTACCCTCCAGAATTTTGAGACAAATTTCGGTTGCGTAAACTACTCAGTTTGTTGTACTTTGTTATGGCAGCCCAAGAAAATTAATACAGATGGGATCTGGAGCTCACCCATGCTAAGAAGAAATAGTTGAGTGACCAAAAGGGCAGCTTGGCAAAAACTGCTAGTGTTCCCAGTGCTCATTCTTCCCTCCTTCCTTGGGAGTATAATCATGGATCTTGAGCTAGCTTCCTAGGTCCCTTTGTAACTGGATGTGGCCATGTGACCATATTGTTGCTGATAAAATTGAAGTGGAAGTCTTGCGTACAACTTCTGGGAGCTGCTTCTAAAGAGAAGGATGCATCCTTACTTTTCAGCTTTATTTTTTTACTGCTGGCTGGAAGATAATGTAATAGGTGGGGAATAAGCTGCTGTCTTGGACGACAAGGTGAAAACCACATGCTGAGAATGGTATAGCAACACAGTAGAAGAACCTGTGTTCCTAACTCTAGGAGAAGCCTTCCATCATTCTGAAGTGACTTCTCTTAATTTTAACACGAGGAAAAACTATCATATCCTGTTTAAGCCATAATTACTTGGGGTTTTCAATCACTCAGACCTGAATTGTGTCAGAGAGAGCTAATTATGAGCCAAAACCCATACTCCACTTCCTCCTTTTAGTAGTAGAAGCTCCAAAAGTTTAGCCCAGCCAGAGACTGACCCTTGCAGCTAATTGTGTCCATGTGACTATGGCAACAATAGGATGTAAGCAGAAATGATATGTTCAACCTCTAAGGCATGCCTTTAAACCACTGCTCATGTACCCACCACTCTCTTCCCCCTTCCTGTGAATAGAGCCAGCTTTGACTATGTGGACAAGGGCAGCACTCCAAGAGATGGTGGCACAGGAAGGCAGATGGAACCTGGGTCAGTAGATGACCCTCACAGTAGATCTGCCTACCTGTGGGCTGTTACTTGACAGAGGATAAAGCTTTCAGACACTGAATTTTGTAACTGCTCTGTTAAAGCATCTTAGCCAATGCCCTAATACATAATGTTAGTCTTAAGAGATACAGCTTTAAAGCCAATAATTTCAAATCCACCATAAACTTTGCCTCAGAATCATGGCAGGATGAAGGACCTTTGGAGAAATGACCTGAAGAGCAGGAGTTTCTGGAACTTGCCGTGGAATTTCCAATCAACTCCAATTAACCTAGAATAATGTAACCTAGAATAATAATAACTCCAATTAACCTAGAATAATAATAATCCTGGGGCTCATCTTTAACCTTGTGAAATAATCTGATCTCTAAATCAAGCACGAAGGTGGATTTATGGACCACAGTAGGGCTCCTCCATGCATCTGTCCTTTCAGGGTGATTCCAGGTCTCCACATCCACTGGCCAAGCTGGCCTGTGATTTAGGTGTCAACACTGGGATGGCCCCAATAGCTTATTAAACTAGCTTGTTAGCTGGCACAAGGATGGCTAGTGTGTAGTCATATTATAATTCAGACCACAGAAAATGTAATATACTCCATGCAGCTCAGACAAAAAGGACAAATAACTGGATGACGTGCTGTCTGATAGATACGTGGGCTTGTCACTGTGCATGATTGGTCTGCATCTGCTCCCTTCCTGAGGCAACAGGGACTACATCAACTGTAGCCTTTTCCATCCATGTACCTCCCAAGGGAGCAAAGATCCCACACTAACCAGCATTTGCAGTTCCCTAACACCATCCTTTCAAACAGGTTTGAGTAGATGGATTCATCTATTGCAGTACCTTTACTGGCCCCACAAAATCTTCCCAGATGTCCCACCATCTCTTGCTTTGTATGCCACTGCTGATAGCTCTAGTATAATTCATGTAACTGCTCTTGTAAAGAAAGCTAGACTGAAAATTCAAGTATAGATGTAATGAGAATGACCTGGATGCCTCTCATTTGCATATCATAAAAATGTCTAAGGGACAGACAAGAATCATTCTAACTAATCTTTAAAATGATACTGCAATATCTATTTGGAGCAAGGCAGTAATTGAGCCCAAGCCAAGACATAAATATCCTGCAGTGCCACAGTGACAATCTGTCATGTCTATGGGCAGTTCACTTTCCAGCCCTGGGTTAGGAGGCTTTAAAAGTCTGCAGTGTGCACATAGCCCAGCATCTCCAAATTATCTGGCTAAAATCACATTCATGGAGGTTGTTGCCAGGTGAAACTCCTGCCAAAACTTACAGGCAAGCAAACAAGTTGACCAAATGAAAACCTGTAAAAGGTGAGGAGGAAAACAGTCCCTGCAGAGAAAATTAAAAGGATTCTATCTCATTTTATAAACTTAAGTCATGTCTTATGGCCTTGTAAGCCTGCTGAGAGTGCCTCTAATACACATGGCAGAACTCTGTGCCTGCTGTCACACCCCTGCCTCCTTCCTGGCTTAGTTCTTGAGACTTGCAGTCTTCATCTCCCTCCTTACAGCACTCTGCTTTGTCCTTTATTTTGTAACTTCTTGCAACTCAGTTTCCATCAACACCCCATCTCTTCCTGTCCCCCCAAAAGTACATATGCGTTTGGATCTTGACATGTGCTATTTTTCCTGCCATGTCTTCCCTGTTATCTAGTAGACAGACTCTCATTCCATCTTTGTTGGGACAGCCACTAATCCTTAAGAGACAAGAATAGAGATGCCAAGACATTGCCATATATCCAGAGAAGGTGAAATAAATTCCAGACTATGTGGTTCCACCAAAGGACTCCAAAATTGTCTAGTGTCTGAATGCAAATATAAACAACCCCTCTGTCACCTATGAGACTTGGAAGCCGAAGGGACATGAGCTACCACAACCCACTGATACTTAAGCCCCAACCACAGGCAGCTTGAGTGAACTGGAGACTTGAGGCCACCCTGGAAGTGGCAGCCACTCTTAGAATCCTCATGGCTGCCCACAGCTCCAGGTGAAGTTTCCTCCAGCAACCCCAAGGACACATGCTGAAGTCCCACACAGAATCCAGTGGGGTTCTGTATTAGTCAGCGCTCTCCAGAGAGAAGATCGATAGGATATACATACATAGAGGTTTATTTTGAGGAATTGACTCATATGATTGTGGGGACCAGCAAGTGCACGTTCCAGCCAGTGCCAATGTTGCAGTCTTGAGTGTGAAGGGAGATTTCCTTTCTCTTCGGGGGACCTCAGTTTTTTCTCTGAAGGTCTCAAGAGGATTAGATGAGGCCCACTCACATTATGGGGGGTAATCTGCTTTACAAAAAGTCTACTGATTTAAATGCTAATCTCATCTAAAAAAATACCTTCACAGAAACATCTACATTCATGTTTGACCAAACAACTGGGCACTATAGCCTAGTCAATATGGCACATAAAAGTACCCACGACAGGTCCCAAGAAGCCTGGACTCCCCCCAGGATACTCCAAGCACTATCCCCTGTTTTCCAGGTCACCTTGCCTGGTAGCTTGATCAAACCTCCACAAGTACAAAGTCACCACCCATGGCCCAACCCAAACATCAGTGGAAGATCCCAAAGCCCCAGAGCAACTTAATCACCCTAAGTCCCAGGGGCAGGTCTCTCCTCTCTATAGCATGATGCCCCACCTGAACATGGACAGCAGGTGCTCCTCCCCTGCACCCCTGCACAGATCATAACAGAAGCTCCTCGCCTCATACAACTGCCCCCAGCAAGAGAGTTGAACTAAGCGATCTATATAGTCACAAAATCCACCTTGTCACCTTCAGGCTGTGCCCTTAGACATTCAAACAAGACATTCTTAAATATTTAAAGATCAATCAGACATCCCTAGATTGATATCATTTTACTTAAAAGTTGGGCATTTTTAGCATTTCAATATTTATACTTACCAGGAAATATGTTCATTTAATCTCTAAAGCTTATGCTTAGTTTCAGAAATAAAGCCTTTCCCTACTGTTTTTGATATCAGAAAGTACATTGGTGAGAAAATACAGATATCAGAAGATACATCCCAGGCTCGGAAGCCATGTGCGATGGGTCCCTGAAACCAGAAGTTAAGTCAGGAGGCAGAGACTATCAGAAACAAAACAAGAGGGAAAGCCCAGAGAGCATTCACTTCCCTAGAGTTTGCTTCACTTTTATAAGCAGAGGCTTCTTAAATAGCTCTAGAGGCTAAGGGAGAGGAATGTCATTCAGCAGAGTTAAAAACAAAATATGAACAATAGCATCACCACAAGGGATTAAATTTTCCAAATACTTATTCATTTTCTAGCAAGACAATTGCAAGCAACTGCATCATCATAAAATGAGTTACTGCAGATCCCAGTAGTGATGTAGAAATTAAATTAGTTCCTCTATTCTTAGTACAACAGATTATTCACAGTGTGACAGCGCTGCAGACAGCACCCAAGGAACCTTGCATTAAACAGGGAAGTGGCCACCATTTCTGCTTCATGCTGGTCTGTTTCCTCCCCTAGCAGGGAAGCTGAGTAGCACAAATAAGCAAATTTTAAATGTCTTGTTATCATCATGGGTAACTAACATTTACCGAGTGTCAGTGGTACACTAAGTGCCAAGCAGAACCTAAAGCTGCCCAATGGGCTCTCAGCATAATTTCAGCACCAGAATATCAACAAAGACCAACCACCAAATCCATAGCAAGAGGGTTCAGACTTGCTTCATCTGACCGAGAACTGCCTGGTTACACAACAGGAAAAAGAAGTGGCCAGAAAAGAACTCAAAAGAGGAAAAGCACATCTTTTGAAATATGCCATTTCTTCCCTTCACCCATTAACCTCCTTTGTAGGACTTTTGCAGAGGAGGGGATAATTATTTACAGAAATGATTCAAAGCATGGAACAGAAAAGACCTGAAAATTATTAAGGATTTCTTGTTGCATAGAGGAGGCTTGTTTTCTTATGAAAATCTTTGTTTTTCTTTATTCAAGTTGTAGAGTACCTTGCAAAACCAAAAACTACGAATATCCCTGTTTGCCACATCTCAAATATGAAATATGAAGGAATTTTCATTATAATAAACAAGAAATCTGATTCCTGCTTTACACTGGGTCATTTTGGCCTGAGTCAAGTTCCTGGTACACTACCCATGTGACCTTAAACAACTCAATTAATTTTTGTGTCTCAGTCTCCTCATTCATAAAATGGAGATAGTAAAATAAACCTCAAAAGGTTGTTGTGAGGATTAAGTGAAATAACACATGTAAAATAACACATGTCTAGCAGAGTACATAGCACGTGGTAGATACTCAATAAATGTTAACTATAACTATAATGTGAGGGCATTCTGCACACTGTCAGGTATGACATAAATGCAGGTTATTATATTGCCCTTATATAACATGAATGGTCTCAGAATCAGCTCATAATTGCTTCCAAAAACAGGTTTATATTCTTTTTCTGTAAACAAACGCACATGACAAAACATGTCAGTTTCCTGTCTGGCTAGAAGAGGCTGAAGTAACGAGGAGATGCTCTCCAGACCTGGGAGGAAGGTGAGTAAAGAGGTGCAGCTTCCAACCTTCCTCCATTTCAACTAAGCTGAAGAGCCTGATCCCCTGGAAAGTCATTCTGTTACTGGTACAGTCACAATTTTCATCTTCCAATGCATATTAACCCTTTAAAAATTTTTTGAGAGCCAACTGATGGAAAAGATAACTCCAGGCAGTGTTGGATATTTGGGATTTTACCACAGAACTGCAAGAACAATGTACACCCCAACCTTCGCCTGTCTTTCCCCTTTCCCTCCTCTATTCACACTTTTGAGTGGAGCTCTGGGTCAGACTCCATGTGTTCAAATGCTGTGTGACTTTGAGAAGGTTACCTAACCTCCCTGTGCCTAATTCCCTCATCTGTAAAATGCAGATAATGGAAATGCTTACACCGATGTTTTTTTGTGAGGATTAAATGTGATAATATATGTAAAATGAGTAGGGATCAATAAGCATTGGCTATCAGAACCACCATTATCATCATCACCATCTTCATCATCAACATCATCATTTTCTTCATCATCGTCATTACACATATTCTTCACTGCTCTAAGAGCATCACCCACAAGTTTGACAGTTCATCATCTTCTCTATGAAACTTCCCAGTCATCCTCCATGGCAACCAGTAACACTAAGTGACAGAACGATGAGAGAACAGACGTGGATGGATCATGAATGCACCACAAAAGAGGCCTGAATGAGAAGAGTTTACAGCACGAAAAGAGGGGACATGTGCTGGTATTGAGTGCAGCATGAAATATAATATCCTTGAGGTCACGAGGGATTAACATAAAACACAAGAGAATATTTAGCGATGGCTCATCTGAGCTTCATAACCAACCACCTGGTTTTACAGATGAGGAAAGTAGGGCCCAGAGGCAAATGACTTGCCAGTGAGTTCGTATCAGAGACAAGACCCAAGTCCCCTGATGTCTAGTCCAGTGCTCTTCCATGGCTGCCTGGCTTGCTGACAAGTTGTACAAATGGATCCAGGTTTAGAGGCTAGGGGAAGGATCAGCGCCGAGCCTTGCTCATTGGGGACTATCCCAGCTGCATCACCAATAAACTGATGTTCTTCTCCACCCTTCCTCTCCTTATTTCCTTCCGGATCAGCTCCTCTTCCTCTCCTAGGTCACAGCCAGTCGTGTAAGAAGATGCAGCACTGACATGGCTTTAGCAGTAAAATGCAAATCCCTGGGGTCACAGCCCCTCTTGGGACCCCTCTTCTCTTTCCCTACTCACCCATGTTTCCTCTCTGTTCTGGTCCTCTCCATCTTAGGCCCTTTGACCACATGCCCCATAGACTCTCCCTTGGGCCCTTATTTCCCCACTACTCTTCCCTTGTACCCTCTCACCTTTGCCCTCACCCTCTGCATGAAATGCCTTTCTTCCCTCTACCCCACCCACATCACCTGGCTCTCCCTCACTCTCCATTAAATCTCAGTTCCAGCACCCCTAGCTGAGAGTCTTTCCAAATCACACCCACCCACTGCTCAGGCATTCAGGTGCCTCCCCTTCCCAGTTCCCAAATGTATTCTCTCTCCTAGCATCATGGCACTTACCACACTTTACATATCTACTCCTGCAAGACCTAGTGCTCTTCCAGGGCAGTGATCACCTGCTTTCAAATCCCTTGCAGGTAGTACACAACTTGGCCCAACACTAGAGTCTCAATAAATAATTGTTGGGATGAATGTAACACAAATAAAATTATCCAGACTATTCCATTTAGTTAGCACTGTCATTGTTTGCATATTAGTGACTTAAAATCTTCTCATGAGTTCCTTAAATGATGAAATAAACAGTGTTGTTCTATTTCTGTTCCCCTGATTCTAATTTCCATACCTCTTCTCATTAGACATCCCTTCTCCTCTCTCTTTCTCTTTCTTCCAAAATCCACAATTCAAAATTAACCTCTCAAGGAATTAAAAGAGACTTGAGGTCTCAGAAGTTGCATAAATTGCTGAATCATTGACTAAATAGGAAGAAGTACAAATCTTGCAATGATAGATGACTGAACTGAGGGTAGAGAGGTCTTACTGCATGTACAACATGCGTGCTGCAGCCGACAGAAAGTGCACTTGAAAACGACACGTCTGCACTCAACGGTCACTCAAGTGGGCAGTTTGCGCTCTCCAACAAACACATCACGGTCCCGTGGTACATTCCTTCTTCTTCACTTTCATACTTTCTCCTCCACTTTCATACTTTCTCCTCCACTTTCATACTTTCTCCTCCTCCAACCTCCAGCCCCACCTACCCATTCTCACCCCAAGCTTCTGTGACCTTACTTACTGGAAGCTAGAATTCACCCGAATAGAATTGGGAAGATAAAATCTACCCAGATAGAACTCTCACAAGCCTGCACCTCTGCACACATGGCCCCACTCATCTACATCTGCACCTTTAAATTCTACTTCTCTCCTAAAAAAGGCTAATGCTTCTGCCTGTGTCCTGTATCCCAACCCTTCCCGCCTCCTCAAGGACAGTTCTTCAGTTATTCTCTCCTCTCTATTGCAGCATCAAATTTTCCTTCTATACCAGATCCTTTTCATCAGGAAAAAAAAAAAAACAAAAAAACATGTTTTTCCCTCTTATCTTAAAAAAATAAAAAATTTAAAAATTTTAAAAAACCTCTCCAGGTTTCTCCACGTTTTTTCCTTCCCTTTATAGCAAGATTTCCCAGCAGTTATTGTGAACAGAGTTTTCAGTTTAACTATTCCTGTTGTCCCTTGAATCTACTCCTGCCATACTTTCACCCTTGAAACTCCATGGAGGTCTTCAATGCCCTCCACACTGCTAAAGCCATGGTCAAATCTCTGTCTTCATCTTATCGAGATTTCAGTAGCATTTGAGACGCAGATTGTAACTATCTTCTTTTAACACCTCCCTCACCTGGTTTTTCTCCTATCTGTCTGGCCACTCGTCCTGGTCTTCTTTCCTGGTTCCTCTTCATCTCTCAAATCTCTAAGTGTTGGAGCATCTCATGCTCAAGCCTGAGTTCTCTTCTCTATCTATCCTTACTCCTCACTTCATTCATAATCTCATCTAGATTTAGGCTTGAAGTATGATTCATTTTCATGCTGATGATTTCCAAAGATGTCAAATAAGTATCTAAAATTTATCGTATCTAAAATGTAATATATACCCCAAACTAGCACCTTGGATGGTTAATTGCAATTCAATTTTTTCCATTTGCTCAGGCCAAAACTCTTGGAGTTCTCTTTAATTCCTTTTTCTCTTATACCCCACATCAGATCTGTGAGCAAATTCCGCTGGCTCCCCTTATTATTTTGTTTTCATCAGCATCTTCTATTATTATTAAAGGGCTCTAAGCCTCAAGCGACTACAGGCATTCGAAAGGAGTCACAATGCTATGAAGTATGCCAAAAAACACAAAGACCCCACGAATGAGCCACAACTCTGTCAGATCTCCATGCCCCCTTGTAGTCACATCTACCTTCCCCCACATTCCTAACCACTGCTGACCGGTTTTCCATCTCTATAATTTCATCATTTCAATAACATCATACAAATGGAAACATACAGTATGTGACCTTTTTGAGACTGGCTTTTTTCCACTTAGCATAATACCCTTGAGATCCATAGAAGTTATTGGAAGGAAATTTTGGTCATTTCCAGTTTGGGGCTATTACAAATAAAAATGTTATGAATAATTCTGTATAACTTTCTGTGTGGACCTAAGTTTTCATTTCTCTGAGATAAGTGCCCAAGAGTGCAATTGCTGAGTTATATAGCAAGTGTATGTTTCATTTAATTTTGTTTTGTTTTGTTTTTTGGCTTTTTTTTTTTTTTTGAGAAAGTGCCAAACTCTTTTCCAGAGTGAATGCACCATTTTACATTCCCAGATGTTTCCAGAATTGAACCACTCTGTACCTCTAGGTCAACACCCTGGTCTAAGTTGCTGCCCTCTCTCCCCTGGATCACTGAGATAGCATCTTAACTGATATGTCTCGTTTGACCCTTGTTCTCTCCCATCCCCTTCAATCTATTTTCAATCAGCAGCCAGAGTGATCCCAGCAAAATGACAATCAGGTTGCATTATTCCTCTGCCTGAGACAATACAATTGCTTCCCATCCCGCCGTAAGTAAAGCCACATTTCTCACCATGGCCTACAAAAACCTCTATAATTTGACTTTTGCTTACTCTCTGACTCTCTTTCCAATTATTTCCCCCATCACTCTTTCCACTCCAGTTACTGCAGTGGCCTCCTTGCTCTGCCCTCCACATGCCAGGCATTCTCTTGCCTCTGAGCCTTTGCAATTGCTGTTCCTTCTACCTGGGATGCTCCTGCCACATAACACATTTCCACACTCCTTCTGGTTTTTATTCTTTTGTTCGTTTGTTTGTTTTTTTAGTAATGTTTATTGTTTTTGTATTTATAAAAGGCATAAAAATGCTCGCTTTAGAAAAATTTAGAAGTAATTTTCATTATATATATTTTTATTTTAATTTTTAAATTTATTTTATTTTGTCAATATATAACGTGGTTGATTATTGTGGCCAATTACCGAAACCTTCCTCCCTCCTCCCACTCCCCCTCCCTCCCAACAACCTCCTTTCTGTTTGCTTGTCGTATCAACTTCAAGGAATTGTAATTGTTGTGTCTTCTTCCCTCCCCTCCCCCCCGGTTATTTATGTATTTATTTATTTATTTTTAGCTCCCACAAATAAGAGAGAAAATGTGATATTTCTCTTTCTGTGCCTGACTAGTTTCACTTAATATAATTCTCGCAAGGTCCATCCATGTTGTTGCAAATGGCAGTATTTTATTTGTTTTTATAGCTGAGTAGTATTCCATTGTGTAGATGTATCACATTTTCCGTATCCACTCATCTGATGATGGACATTTGGGCTGGTTCCAACTCTTGGCTATTGTAAAGAGTGCTGCAATGAACATTGGGGAACAGGTATACCTTCAATTTGATGATTTCCATTCCTCTGGGTATATTCCCAGCAGTGGGATAGCTGGGTCCTATGGTAGATCTATCTGCAATTGTTTGAGGAACCTCCATACCATTTTCCATAGAGGCTGCACCATTTTGCAGTCCCACCAACAATATATGAGAGTTCTTTTTCTCTGCAACCTTGCCAGCATTTATCATTCACAGTCTTTTGGATATTAGCCACCCTAACTGGGGTGAGATCGTATCTCAGTGTGGTTTTGATTTGTATTTCCCGGATGCTGAGTGATGTTGAGCATTTATTCATATGTCTGTTGGCCATTCATATATCTTCCTTTGAGAAATGCCTATTTAGCTCTTTTGCCCATTTTTTAATTGGGTTACTTGTTTTTTGTTGTAAAGTTGTTTCAGTTTCTTGTATATTCTGGATATTAATCCTTTGTCAGATGTATATTTTGCAAATATTTTATCCCACTCTGTTGGTTGTCTTTTAACTCTGTTAATTATTTCTTTTGCTGTGCAGAAGCTTTTTAGTTTGATAAATCCCATTTGTTTATTTTTCCTTTGGTTGCCTGTGCTTTTAGGGTCATATTCATGAAGTCTGTGTTCAGTCCTACTTCAAGAAGTGTTTCTCCTATGTTTTCTTTTAGAAGTTTTATTGTTTCAGGGTGTATATTTAATTCTTTAATCCATTTTGAGTTGATTTTAGTATATGGTGAGAGGTATGGGTCTAGTTTCATTCTCCTGCATATTGATATCCAGTTATCCCAGCACCATTTGCTGAACAGGCTGTCTCTTCCCCAGTGTATACACTTGGTGCCTTTGTCAAAGATCAGATGACTGTAGGTGTGTGCGTAGACTTCTGAGTTCTCTATTCTATTCCATTGATCAATGTGTCTGTTTTTATGCCAGTCCCATGCTGTTTTGGTTACTATAGCTTTGTAGTATAGTTTAAAGTCAGGTAGTGTTATGTCTCCAGCTTTATTTTTTTTGCTCAGAATTGCTTTGGCTATGCGTGGTCTTTTGTTATTCCACATAAATGTCTGGATAGTTTTTTTCATTTCTGAGAAAAATGTCATCGGAATTTTAATGGGCATTGCATTGAATTTGTAGATCACTTCGGGTAGTATGGACATTTTCAAAATGTTGATTCTTCCAATCCAAGAGCATGGGATATCTTTCCATCTTCTTGTGTCCTCTTTAGTTTCTCTCAGCAGTGGTTTGTAGTTCTCGTTATAGAGATTTTTCACATCCTTGGTTAACTCTGTTCCTAAGTATTTTATTTTTTTTGGTGGCTATTGTAAATGGGCAAGCTATCTTGATTTCTCGTTCTGCATGTTCACTATTGGAGAATAGAAATGCTACTGATTTTTGTGTGTGGATTTTGTATCCTGAAACTTTGCTGAAATCATTTATCAACTCCAAGAGTTTTCTTGTAGAGGCTTTAGGCTGCTTGATATATAGGATCATGTCATCTGCAAACAGGGACAGTTTGACTTCATCTTTTCCAATCTGGATGCCCTTTATTTCTTTCTCTTCTCTGATTGCTCTGGCTAGTACTTCCAACACTATGTTGAATAGGAGTGGTGAGAGTGGGCATCTTTGTCTAGTTCCTGTTCTTAAAGGAAAAGCTTTCAGCTTTTCCCCATTCAGGATGATATGGGCAGTGTGTTTATCATATATGGCTTTAATTATGTTGAGATAGTTTCCATCTATACCTAACTTATAGAGGGTCTTTGTCATGAGTGAATGTTGAATTTTATCAAATGCTTTTTCAGCATCTATAGAGATGATCATATCGTCCTTATGTTTGATTTTACTGATATGGCGTATCACCTTTATTGATTTGCGTATGTTGAACCAACCTTGCATCCCTGGGATGAATTCCACTTGATCGTGGTGTATAATTTCATGTATGTGTTGCTATATTCTGTTAGCTAGTATTTTATTTAGGATTTTTGCATCTATATTCATCAAGGATATCAGCATGTAGTTTTCTTTTTTTAGTTGTATCTTTACCTGGTTTTGGTATCAGGGTGATGTTTGCTTCATAGAATGAGCCTGGGAGAATTGCCTCTGTTTCAATCTTTTGGAATAGTTTCTAAAGAATCGGTGTTAATTCCTCTTTGAACGTTTGGTAAAATTCTGCTGTGAATCCATCTGGTCCTGGGCTTTTCTTTGTTGGGAGCCTTCTGATAACAGCTTCAATCTCCTTTATTGTTATTGGTCTGTACAAATTTTCTACGTCTTCATGGTTCCGTTTTGGGAACTTGTGTGTGTCCAGAAATTTATCCGTTTCCTCCAGATTTTCAAATTTGTTGGCATATAGTTGTTTATAGTAGTCACTAATGATTTCTTGTATTTCTCTGGTATCAGTTGTAATATCACCTTTTTCATTTCTAATTTTTGTTATTTGGACCTTCTCTCTTCTTTTTTCAGTTAGCTGCTAATTATCTGTCAATTTTATTTATCTTTAAAAAAAACCCAACTTTTCAATTCATTGATCTTTTGTATTGATTTTTGGTTTTCAATTTCGTTAAGTTCTGCTCTAATCTTAATTATTTCTTTCCATCTGCTAACTTTGGGTTTGGATTGTTCTTGTTTTTCTAGTTCTTTAAGGTGAAGTGTTAGGTTGTTTACTTGCCATCTTTCCATTCTTCTGAAATAAGCATTTAATGAGATAAATTTCCCCCCTAGTACTGCTTTGGCAGTATCCCACAGGTTTTGGTATGATGTATCATTATTTTCATTAGTTTCAATTCATTTTTTGATTTCCTGTTTGATTTCTTCTTGGACCCATATGTCATTAAGTAGAATGCTGTTTAATTTCCATGTGTGTATAGTTTCCAGAATTTCATTTGTTATTGATTTCTAATTTTAATCCATTGTGGTCTTAAAAAATACATGGGATAATTCCAATTTTTTGAATTTATTGAGACTTGATTTGTGACCTAACATGTGATCTATCCTGGAGAGTGATCCATGTGCAGATGAGAAGAATGAATATTCTGAGGTTGTTGGATGGAATGTTCTGTAGATATCTGCCAAGTCCAATTGGTCTAGAGTGTTGTTTAGATCTTGTGTTTCTCTGCTGATTCTTTGCCTAGATTATCTGTCCAATATTGACAGTGGAGTGTTCAGGTCCCCTGCTATTATGGTATTAGTGTCTATTTCCTTCTTTATGTCTTATAGAGTTTGCTTTATAAATCTGGCTGCTCCAACATTGGGTGCATATATATTTATGATTGTTATGTCTTCTTGATGGATCAATCCTTTTATCATTATGTAGTGGCCCTCATTATCTCTTTTTATGGTTTTTAGTTTAATGTCTATTTTATCAGATATAAGAATAGCTACTCCAGCTTGTTTTTCATTTCTGTTTGCATGGTAAATCTTTTTCCATCCTTTCGCTCTTAGTCTATGTGTGTCTTTATAGGTGAGGTGGGTCTCTTGAAGAGAGCATATAGTTGGGTCCTCCTATTTAATCCAGTCAGCCAGTCTGTGTCTTTTGATTGGGGAATTTAAGCCTTTTACATTAAGAGTTGTTATTGAAAAGTGTTGATTTACTCCTAGCATTTTATTGATTTTTGTTTGGATGTCTTAAGTGTCTTTTCTTCCTTTCTTTCTGATTTACTGTTTATATTCTATATTTGTTGGTTCCCTGGGTTGCAGATAGCCCTTTTTTTGTTGTTGTTTTCTCTTCATTGATGCCTTTTTTTATTATACTAGTGGGTTTTGATTTTTCTTGGGTTTTTATGGCAGTGGCAGTTGTTTTTCTGGTACCAAACCGAGTACTCCCTTGAGAATTTCTTTTAAGGGTGGTCATGTGGTAGTGAACTCCTGTAGTTTTTGTTTGTCTAAGAAATATACTATTTGCCCTTCAACTTGGAAGGATAGCCTCATGGGGTAGAGTATTCTTGGCTGAAAATCTCTGTCTTTTAGGATTTTGAATACATCATCCCATTCCTTTCTTGCTTTTAGAGTTTGTGATGAAAAGTCTGATGTTAGTCTGATTGGAGCTCCCGTATAGGTGATTTGACACTTCTCTCTTGCAGCTTTTAAGATTCTCTCTTTGTCTTTGAGTTTTGCCAATTTGACTATAACATGTCTTGGAGAAGACCTTTTTGGGTTGAATACATTTGGGGATCTTTGAGCTTCCTGAATCTGAAAATCTGTATCTTTTCCAATACCTGGGAAGTTTTCTGCCACTATTTTGTTGAATATGTTTTCAATGCAATCTCCTTTTCCCTCCCCTTCTGGAATACCCATGACTCGGATATTTGAGTGCTTAAGGTTGTCTGATATTTCTCTTAGATTTTCTTCAATGCTTTTAATTCTTTTTTCTTTTTTCTTTTTTTCTTTCTTTCTTTTCTTTTCTTTTCTTTTTTTTTTTTTTTTTTTTTTGTCTTCCTGTGTTATTTCAAACAGCCTGTCTTCAAGGTCAGATGTTCTCTCTTCTACTTCTGCAAGCCTGCTGGTTAAACTCTCTGTTGTATTTTTTATTTAGTTGAATGAATTCTTCAGCTTGGCAAGCTCTGCTACATTCGTTTTCAGGGCGTTGATATCCTTGTACATTTCTTCTTTCAGGTCCTGTATATTTTTCCTCATTTCATCGTATTGTCTAGCTGAGTTTTCTTGTATCTTATTTAGTTTCCTTAGAATCCTTGTCAGACATTTCAAGGGCTTCTTGTTCTATAGAATCTAGAGCATGAGAGTTATTACCCTTTGGTGGTGTACTTTCTTGATTTTTCAAATTTCTGGTATCTTTCCTTTGATGTTTAGTCATTGTGGCAAGGGATTTCATGGTCCACTGGTTTGACACTATTGTCTGGCTAGGATGATGCTGGGGCTGCCAATTTGGCACAACTGCCTCAGTGTCTGCTCGGTCACCTGCTGGCACCTCAGGCGCGTGGTCACCTCAGGTCTTGGGCCTCTCCGAGGAGCTGCTTCTCTTGTCAGCATGCACTTGGCTGGGCTGGGATGGAGTTGGGTGGCAGCGGCAAGGCCCACCTGCTGGGTCATGTGCAGGCAGCACAGGGTGTGTGGTCTCTGCAGATCTTTCACTTCTCTGGCTGGACATCTCCCTGCTCCATGTGCATTCGCCTGGGCCGGGGATGGAGTTGGGTGGCGGCAGCTAGGCCTATCTGCTGGGTCATGTGCTGGCACCACAGGGCCCTGGTTTTTATTCAACCATCATCATTTCCCTCTCGGTGAGGCTTTCCTAGCCACTCTCTCACCCCACCAATCTGTCCTGCTTTGTTTTTCACCTCAGTACATTACTACCACCCAACATGTCACATACTTTCCTTATCTTGGTTATTATCTCATGCCCTTCACTAGAATACAAGTATCTTGAAGGCCGAAATCTATATGTCTGCTCACTGCTGAATCCCCAGCAGTGAGTGACTTAAATAATTCCTGGCCCATAATAGATGCTCATTAAATATGTTTTAGGTGAATTGATAGAAAAATAAACAATTACTAACTGGGAAGATATGATTGCCAGCATTTCACACTGTTCACAATGTCCCTGTGTGAAATAGCATTCAGAACACATTGAAACAGAGGCCTGACAAAGCACTAAGAGCATTTAAACAGGTTCCTGGAAAATAATGAAAAATATACATTTGAAAATGGGCATGTCAGTAGTGCACTGGAGACCTTATGCTTCTGCATCATCAGAACAAAACTCTGGAGCAGCACCAGTTCTGAAGCTTCATGTCAGAACACAAAGTTCAGGAAGCTAAACAGGAAGCCACCACCCATTCCCTGGTGACCTGGAGAGCAAGGCCACAAACAATTTACTTGCTCCATTTGGTTGTCAGTCCAAACAGAAAGAATTCTTTACTCCTCCTATAACTTTTCTCAAAGCCCCCCAAAAGAAAATCTTGCCTCATTATATACTGCATTACATTTTTGAACCAACTTTATGCTTGGTGAGAGATGGAATTTAACCAAAAATAGGCAAACAGTGTAGAGTGGATATAACAAAGTTCAAATCCAATGAGGAGAATGTGTTTAGAGGCTGATAGGTACCAACACATGGCATGGACATGCTAGAAAAAAGTCTATGTAGGCTAGTTTTTAATCTTACTTATTAATTTCAGTTGCTGTTTTTTGAATGCTTACTGTGAAAACAGCTAGCAATTATATAGCATCTGATAGGAAGGCACTTCAGAAAATTCGTGGAAAAATAGAATTTTTATAATTCTATTATAATATATTATATATATTATATAAATATATATTATAATTATATTCATTATAATATGAATCTTCCCATGAACATTTTTAAGTACCCTCATAGGTACCAAGTACTATTCTAAACACTTTACAAATATTAACTCCATCACCTCCCCTTCCCCAGACCGTGCTTTGCAGCAGATATTATAATTGGCCCCAAATTACAGAGAATTTTATTAAGGTGTCCGAAGACGTCAGCTAACGAGTGAGGCCTCCACATGGGTGCTCGGGCAGCTGGCTCTGGAGTATGTGCTGGTCACTTTACCTCTCCTCCACATGCTAGCATCTGTGCTAAAATACTCAAAAGTTGCCCCCATTGTTTCTTTAAATGTTTAAGACCATCCCAGGAGCTAACAGAGAAGGAAACTGAAGCTTACAGAGGGGAAGTAGCCAAGTCTGGGAAGTAGGAGTGACAGTTCCAGATTTCGGTCTGCCTGACTCTAAATTTCGAGGCCTATTCTGCTCCCTTCGGCTTCCTTTTCCCTCCGCCATGCCCTCAGCAGGAGCGGAGGGGCTGCCCACCCTCCCTGCTCTTCTCCCCTGCATGAAGCCTCCAGGCACATGAATTAACCCCTCCTGCCTCTCTCCTTCCAATGCCTTTTCCTCAATTACGTAGGGAAGAAAATGGGATTCATTTATTACTGATGCTTTCTTTAGAATAAAGTATGGCCCCTAACTCAAGTGAAGTTTTTATTAGTCAGGCTTCAGACCCTAAGATAAGGATCTCAGAGAACATTAAGGAGTCTCTTTCCAACAGACTATAAATCACACCCCCTGAAGTCTTGGGTTTGCCCGTAAGTGATGCTGGCTAAAACCATAGTAGGACACATACTACCTGTGTGATCTCCAACAATTCCTGTGATCTCTCCATACCTCAGTTTCCCATTTGCAAAAGGGGATACAAATATATCTACCTCATGGGGTGTGGGAGGATTCATGGAGCCATCTACAGAATGCAGTGCTTAGAAAGTTCCCAGCACAAGGCAAGAGCATTGTAAATGTTTGCTGTTATTATCACGATTATTTTATCCCCTGCTCACTGCCCTGGCATGGAATGAGGAAACAGGCTTTCTCCCTTCCTGCATTCCCAATCTCCTCTCAATCTAGAAACACTTTCTGCCACCGGTTTTCAAGAAAGCTTATTTTCTGCCTCATGGAGTGAAGAATTAAGTTGATTTAAAAATACTTGCTATTTATATAGTGTTTTTCTTCCTTAAAAGACCTCTGTGCAACCAGCACTTTTTTCCATGAGATTAAACATAGAAAGACTCTTTAAAGGGAAATTTATAAAAAAGCTATCACGGGCCTCATTTTCAGAAATGGCCAAGCTGGTTAAAGTCTGCTTACCATGACAAATGTTACACACACTACAGCAAAACAGGAACTCCCACAGCACCAGAAAATGCACTTCATTCAAATGGGAAAAAAGAAAGCTATGTTTACATTTATCAGTATTTGAGTGTAGATTTGCATTATTCTGGATGCTTGCATGATGCTTCTCAGGCTTCTTTTAAAAGAAGAAATTTAAGAGAAGAAAAAGAAAAGAGAAGTGCAAGGAAGGAAGGAAGGAAAAGAGAAAGGAAGAGTGAAAGAGAGAGAGAAAGAAAGGGAAATGGAAGGGAAAGAGAAGGAAAGGGAAGGGAAGGGAAGGGAAAAAGAAAAGCATCCTCTGCTCATATAAGTCCTGCGATTGAGATTTGGGGGCAATAGGCTGCTGAGCAATGTTATCCCTTCTCATGGCACAATCCACTGACAATTTTCTCCTTACTTGATGTGAACTTCTTTGTTTCCACCTAATTTTTCCAGGGGACTGGTAATCTTCCTCATTCAAAATCTATTTCCAAAGCCATGTGAATTTTCAATTATTTACGTCTAACTCTTTCCTCACTTTGCATTAAGAAAAGTTCTGAAACACATAGACAAGAACCGTTTGCTGTTCCCTGTAACTTCAGAAATACCTGAGTATGTGTTTCTATAATTCTCCGCAGTAACTCACAATACTGCAGCACGTCGCAACTTCCAATGCAAGGATAATTACTTAGGGAATTATGGAAGAAACCAGATACATGGCAAAGCACCTGTATGGTCAGAGGTGCCGGATATCATAAGCCACTCTGCTTCCTGGAGCGTAAGGACAAACACTCTTGTCCTCTGCGTCAAGAGATCTGTGACTGGCCAACAGAGACTCTCTTCAACTTAAAAGTTTGATTAAAAGACTGGTTGTTATTCCTACATGCCTTTCCTTTCCAGTGTCTGGCATTTGTTTGACATAAAAGACACTGACTGGGCCACTTACTGTTGGAGGCCCTGTGATTCTGCCCCACAAGTAAGACATTGCTTTGGTGATGACCTCATCTCAGATGACAAGTCAGTGGAGTCTGTCTGGAGCCATAGCTTCCTTATTATCAATAACACTGTCACCACCCTTGATGGTTCCTTCTGTCTGCTTTAAGTAGACTGCTGTCCATCAGCTCACAGTGCAGAAATTGTTCTGACCTCTTGTTATCATGCATCTTGATAGGAAAAGCTGCTTCCAAATAAGCACAATGGTGTTATATTTTCTTCTTTAGATCAGGTGACTAATTTATCTAATTATGAGTGTCCTGGAGCCCACAGTGGCCAGATTTATCCAACTGAGCAGGATTTGGGTTGCTGGTTGAATCCAGAGAAAACATACACTAAATTTAAGTTTTGCATTTTGTCCCTGTAGTTCTCCTTGGTTGCAAGAGTTTTTCAGCTTAGATGACGAGCACATTATTTTAATAAGGCCAGAGCCATGGTTTAGTCTATTCATTTGTCAGTTAATGTCACACAGTTCCATGATCACAGAGTGGACTAGTCCCTGTCAATTTACTCAAAAATGACTATGGTTACCAAGAAGTACAACTTAAGAAAATGTGGCTAGGTCAGCATAAATCCACCATCCCCAGAGATAAAACAATTCAAAGGCACCCACCCTACAAAAGATGAGTCATTTTTCTTGTGTAAACAATTGCGTTGAGTGAAAAGTTCCATTAAGAGTGCCATTCACGCTGTGTTTACATGAATAACTTCAAACCAGCACCTGTACTAATAACTAATATATGTAATTAACATCTACAGTGTCAACAGCTCAGACTTTAATGTTCATGCAAGTGATGACACCACAGCAACCAAAGCTTTGATGGATTTTTCTGCATGGTCTTGAAGCATAAAATGCAATGAAATTGTCTCTGCCTCCAGAGTAATTGTGACAAAGTTTGGCATGCCATCAGGACTTATTATATTAATAACTGGGCATTAAGGCTATTCATCAATATAGATAATTTTTAATATGAACACACAAAAAGCCTGAAGTCGGTATTTCCCATATTAAAACAGCCAGAAGATGGATGTCCTGGCCCAAGGACATGGCCCAACCTGTCCCACGGGTAGATATTGTCCTGTAACTAAGATAAATTAGTCAAGCTCCCTTTGCCAAATGCCATGGATTACTCAGATCATACAACTAATTCTCCTGGTTCAAAGTAGAATCTTTTGTGGTTTGTCTATAGGGATAAAATGCACTCATCTGCTGAGACTAGCACTCATTTATTAACTGAATTCAAAAAGCAGGAATTAACTGCCTAATTCAGGCTCAGGAATATAGTGTCCTTATGGAGCTTAAACTCTAGACAGACATTGATCAAAGAATTATATAAATACGTATAAAATCCCAGTTGTGATGAATGCTAAGAATGAAAAGTGCATAGTTCTAAAAGAACATAAAATAATCTGAACACAGCAGTATTGTCATCCTACTGATCAAGTAGAAATAAATATAATATTTCACTTACAGAGTTCTCGTGGAGATAAAATTTGATATACACCAAAACATATTTTTAAACTATACACACCCAGATAAAAGTAAGGATCATTTTACTATAGTGGATAGGTGAGGCTATGGTGCAGTTAGAAGCAATAAATAAAATCTCTGGAATTAAGTATATCAAAGGTTTATTTCTCACTCGGGCAAAATTGCCTGCAAGTTTGGCAGCTCTCCAAGGTAGCTCCCTCCAGACAGTGATTCAGAAATCCAGCCCACTTGCATCTTGTGGCTTCATTATTTTAAGATATGGCTTTCCAGGTCACTGAAGCAACAAAGACCAAGAAAGCAAGTAGTCGGACAGTCATGCATTGGCTCTGAAACGCTCCATCTCACTGCAAGGGCACAGGTAAATGTGGAGGACAACATGGATATTCAGGAAATATCTTTGCCATGAGTAGGAAAAGCGTGGTTCTTGAAAGAATCATCAAACTTTTCTGAGACCATTTACTCATTGACCAAATGGAAAGCTATCTCACAAGAGTAAGAGGACTAATGTGGTGACCTTGTACACTGTAAGGAGCCATAGAGAAGGCTATCACCATTATTTCTACCACAACTACCATCAACACCAACACCAAGCAGAAGACTAAAAATCGAGTTAGAAGTATGACAGGGCTGCACTAGTTTCTGTCATGGGAACAGGACATCTAGTCTGGCTGGGCATCTATGACTTGGCAGCACGCTGCACCATGTCACTTGGGGCAGAGTACAGAAGGCACAAACAGCACTGAAGCAAACCAGTCCAGACCCTGGCCTTCCCCTAATCTCCTGTAAAACCCAGGTAGACCTCTGGATCACTGCACATTTACCCAATTTTCTTACTGGGCTAGTCTAAAATTGTCTAACTGGGTTAACAGACTCAGTTTTTTAAAAAGGTTAAATATACCTAGTTACATAAGTACTCTCTCATTCTGAATGACATTATCCTGGGTCAGAGATGAAATATATTACTTGTTTAACTGGCATTATTAGTCCCTGTTTTCTCATCATGGAGCCAATGGCCCTGATCTAAATTACAGATGCTTCTTTACCTAACTAAAAACCAGAAAGCCAATAAAAATGCAATTTCTGGTTATAGTTATGGTTCCCAGTTGTCTTTGGTAAGATGAAAACTCAGGTAGTGTTTATCTTTCTAAGAAATATTTTATTTATTTATATTCTCTTAAGCTACCATCCTTAGCACCAATATATCTGCTCAATATGATGATTTTATTGCTTTGTTGATAGATACAACCATTACGTGCACAGCACGACAAACTCATATTTAGGACCTTGTGCAAATGATGTTGGACTCTTTATCATATGTCTTAGTTCTCTGTCTGCCTGTGCAGGGTGTTCACAGCCAGAGCACAGAGCAGTGAGCAGCAATATCAAAGGCAATATAAAATAAAGGAAAAGGATATTTCTATAAAAACAAATAGAGGTAAAAGAGAATGAAATGAGAGCAACTGATTGTATGAAAAAAGTATCAGAGATTTCAAAGATCAAGGATAAAATCCCAAAGGCTTGGTAGATTAATTTAACAACTACAAAAAAGATGATTCTAAGAAAAACAACTTGTAAAACCAATTGAAAAATAAATGGCTGTTTCAGAAAATAAAATAAAACTGAAAATTCTGAGAAGATAGCAATGACATAGGAAATAAGACTGCACTTATTTATTTTACGAATGTTTATAGCCAGAAAGTATGTCATTATTAAAAGTTACAATGGTGATCCAGATCAAATTAGAAAAGAAACACTTGACTATTGCTGTTTATTAAGAGAAGTTATAAAATATTGAAGTTTCTTAGAAAAATAAAGCTTAATAAATAACAAAAAGAAAGGTGACTGTTTAAAAAAAGCTACTATTCAGCATTTTTTCATGTGTCTGTTGGCCATTTGTATATCTTCCTATGAGAAATGTCTATTCAGCTCTTTTGCCATTTTTTAATTGGGTTACTTGTTTTCTTACTGTTGAGTTGTTTGAGTTCTTTGTATATTCTGCATATTAATCCCTTGTTGGATGCATAGGTTGCAACTTCTGTAGGGGTCTTTTCACTCTGTTAATTATTTCTTCTGCTGTGCAGAAACTTTTTAGTTTGATATAATCCTATTTGTTTATTTCCTTTTGTTGCCTGTACTTTTGTAGTCTTATTCATAAAGTCTTTGCTCAGTGCTATATCCTGAAGTGTTTCCCCTTTATTTTTTTTTAGGAGTTTCAGGTCTTATAGTTAAGTCTTTAATCCATTTTGAGTCAATTTTGGTATACGGTGAGAGGTACAGGTCCTGTTTCATTTTTCTATATATGGATTTCTAGTTTTCCTAGCACCATATATTGAAGAGGCTGTTTGTCTATTACCTTGATGGTGTCACAGGTGTTTGCCAGTGTCCAAACTCATCAAAATGTACCCATTAAATACATGCAGCTTTGTCTATTATACTTCAATAAAACTGTTTAAAATAGTCTTTGATAAAAATTAAAGCAAGGGAACTAATATTTTCTCCCTCTGCTATGTACCAGATGCCTACTGAATCCTTCCAAAAAGTAACTCTTTTAGATGGGTGATTTGATCTCCACTTTACAGATGAAAAATAGGAGTCTCAAAATCATGTCCAAGATCATGTAGCTGAAAAGTGGCAGATTCTGTACATAAATCTAGTCATTTCCAAGTAAAAATGTCTCCTCTCTCCTCTATTCCCCTCGCTGGGAGGAAGCAAACAGCATGTTCTGATAACTCCACAGGGTGGTATGAACAGGACTGAGTGGGAGACTAGTCTTTCTACCCTGGGCATGGGAGAAGCAGGCAGTGCTTCTGTTCTCACACAAGGTGCTAGTGGCAGGGCCAAGTGGGCAGCTGAACTTCCTGCCCTGCCCAGTGGAACCAGGTCGTGCAGTTCTCCACCAGGGTAGTGTCAATAGCGACAAGTGGTGACCTGAGTCTAGTTCAACATATGAATTTTTGGAGGACACAATTCAGCCCATGGCAATATATTATATAACAATGTCATGTATAAAATTCGATTCTTCCCAATTCTATTTCTCTCCTATTCCTCCAATTAATGTTATCATGTATGCATGTGTCTTATATACTATATGAAGAAAAAAAAAAACAGCCTGAAGGTACAGTCAGCTCTTGGTATCAGGGTGAATTCACCAATTTGCACATTCTATCATTGACATCCCCTTTCCTGGCAGCTCTTTTTAATACCAGGCAGGCACAGATTATAGCTGATTGCAAGTGTGGAAAGGAAAGCTGTTGTCCTCTCTGAGCTACTCTGGTTGACGGACAAGAAATCCATTGGTTAGGCCTCCCCTTGTCTTGAAAAGATACCCCACAGTGTGGTTTCTCTCCTCCTTCCCTGGGAAGGGAAGGTTGCTGGAGACAGTCAGTGTCTCTTACCTGCTTGTTGGGGTGATTGGTACCCCATTCCCACAGTTACTACAAAAGCTTGGTCACCTGAACTGCAGTGGCACCCAACAATATGGAACGATCTTAGCAATGTAACATTAAATTTAAGAAGTAAGTTCCAAAACACAACATACAGCTACTCTTTATACAGTCAAAAACAAAAACAAATATACATATACTTTTTAGAAACACTGTATGCTATAGATAAAATAAACTGCATGAGAAGAGAAGCAAGAGAATGATGAATACGGGATTGAGAATGACAGTTACCTCTGGTGGATAAATATCTGGACAATGAGGTGGGGACAGAGGCATGCAACAGGTTAGGGTTACTAACTGCCAGGGTTCCAGCTTTAGTTTGGGGTAGCAGATTCTAAGATGATTATTACATTATTTAAAATAACAAAATTAAAAAACTAACTAAATAAATGAAAGCAGGGAGAAATTGGATTGTTAAGAGTTGTCCTTAGTCTTAAAAGTCTTAAATTAGCTAAGATTCAGGATTATTTATTATTTTCTTCTCTCCTCCCATTCCTCTAATTAATTGTACTTCTCCAAAGATAATATAGTTTTCCTATTAAAACAATTTTAAGTATTTTTGTTGGTTTTTTTTTTTTTTTTGAAACTGCTCAAGCTTAAAATAACATATCAGTAATCAGTTAGGCATCTCCTCAACACTTTTTACCTGAGGAATTTTCCAAACCTAGAAACTCCCTTTCCTAACCCCAGAGCTTCTGATTAAACAGCTGGGTTGTGATCTGAAAATCTGTATTTTATCCTGAACTCCAAAGCAGTCTCCAGGAAACCAAACTGTCTTCAATGTCTCGGTAGCTTGGTACATTATATGCATTGTTACTGCACTCACCCTCTAAAACTTCACTTTTATCATATTACGTGTTATAGATTGGATGCCCCCCCCCAACATCATTGAAGCTTAATCCCCACTATTAACTGTGGAGGATGGAAATCATACTATGGTAATTGAAAGGTGGGGCCTTGAAGTGGTGGTTAGATTGTAGGACAATGCCTAATGAATGGACTGAAAATGGTGGTCAGAGGCATGGTTCTGAAGGCTTTAAAAGAAGAGCACATGAGAGGTCAGTCTCTCTCTGCTTCATTTGCTGCCATGTGAGACCCCTGAGTCACTGTAGCCACCACCAAACCCTTCACCAGCTGTGTTCCCTGGACTTTGGACTTCCCAGCCTCCAAAACTGTAATCAATAAATTTAGTTTTCTTACAAATTATCCAGTACTGTGTATTTTGTTATAAGCAACAGAAACAGACTAATACATTACTGTTTCATTAAAAAATCTTTACTGTTTCACTCCTGCTCACCAAATCTAAGTCCTCTACCCACTTTTCAAAGTCCTCTGCAATCTGGTGATATCCTAAATATCTGAATTTATCTTGCACATTTTCTGTAGGAATATCTAGATACACTCAGGCTGGTTTTCCCTGCCACCAAATGGGGAATTCATGAGCCCCCTGGCCTATTTTCTTGGGCAGCCCTCATCTGGAAATCCTACTCCTCTCTCCTGTATCTCTTGAGATCTGGCAAATCCTTCCATGCCAGATTCAAATCTTTGCCTCCTATGTAAACCATCTCGACTTCACCAGCACGTCATAGCCCCTAATGAACTCCTGTGAAGTGACTGATATTGCCTTACTTCTCTCTTTACAGACAGTAAACCTCCATGTGAATGAAAATTATTTTTTTCTTCTGCCTCATCTATTTATGATTTGGATTATGTTGGAATCTTGGACAATTATAGTGTCATCAGCTCGGAGCTCCCTTCTAGAAACCATCCCTCTTACTTTGTCCCCAGGCTAGTGCCTGAGCCACCCTGTCATTAGTGTGAGCCCACAGCTGATCCTGTTCAGTTGGGCAGGGTGTGTTTTTCTAATCCAAACTAGACTGGTGAGATCCTTCCCCAGGAATTTTAGCTTGGTGTCCAGAGATTTGAGGCAGTAAAACAAAACAAAGTCTGGATGCTGATATCTGTCATTCCTCTTGTTCTGAGTAAAACATGTGGCAGAGAATTTAATATTGAAATGGAGGGAAGAAGGTGCAATTGAAGAGAAAGAAGCAGAGTCAAGGACGAGAGAGAAAGTTCTGGTGGTGGTTTAGACCCTGCCTCTAGTTCCTGAGTCCTGACTAAATTCCTGTTCTTGAGTTTACTCACCTCAGTATTGGTGAATAAATTTCTCCCTTTCAGTTTAGCTACTGTAAATAGAGTTCCTATTACTATCGTCCAAAAGAATGAATCTTCCTTATGAGCCCCTCTCCATGGGGCTGCTGGACTCCCTGCCATCATTCTCCCCCTTCATATGGAAGTGGTGACTACCATGAACTAGTGTGTATCAGCCAGTGTGTGTCGCTGGCCCCGTGATGCTGGGTGCTGGCATATCAAACTCCAGCACCCAGGACAGGAAAGGACATCAGACCCCAATTGCTTCCCACAGACACTCAAGGGGGAATCAGCTCACCTCCACCCTGACATTCCCCAGATTCTCCCTTTGTTTCTGGAATGGACCCTTCCAGCATCCCTGGAACCACACTTCTCGGTCTCAAGATTCATGTTTATTAATCAAAAGAGAGAAGTACAAAGTTATATTTTAATGCATTCTCTCAGGTTTGGCAAAATGGAAGGAGGACTAAACCCTATTCTTATCTTATTACAGGGAATTTATATCTTCAGACTTCAGAGAATGAACTATCTTCTTACTATCTGACTTTCAAAGAACAAATTCAAACACATCTCAGGTCGTTCACTGCGTTAACTATTTTTATTTCGAATCTGCACACTTTTATAGCACACGTCCTTATTCTTAAAGGATGGAATTTTCGTGAAGCAATGAGAGTTCTGAGCACATTTAAAATATCTAAAATAAATTAGTCAATTATTTGCTCTGTAACCAATGCAAGGATTTTGCATTGCTACCAACCTGGGTTTCACAGATAACATTGTGGCTGATGTCCCAAGCCACACTGTGACCATAAAGAAATGTTCCCAGTTACTTTGTACCAAATCTACAAAGTGCACATATTTTTATTTTGCCTGCCAAGCATGCAAGTCTTTGAAAGCCTCCGTTTGTCAGTGCAAGGAATTCTGTAGCACCAGTGGTATTTTACCACCCAAAATAAACAGTTAGTTGCTGGTAAATGGTTAGCAAGGGGATACTGTGGGTCCAATGGAAAAACTAGAACAACAGAAAGTCAAAAACCAGTCTCTTGGACACTCCCGGGGTCTCTCCCTGTGGACCAATTAAACAACACACTCAGTTGTTGGCAGTACTCTTTATTTTCAGAACCACAGGCCCAATTACCAGGCTCCAAACAGCTACATTTTATAGCTGAAATGATTTACAGCCAATGTTTTCATTGCACAGTACGTGTTCCTCTTTGTTAAACAAAAGTTCACAAAGAAGAACTGCAACAGAGGAGGAAAAAAAGGGAAGCATGCATGCAAAAAGTGTAGCTCACAAAGCCAAATGCAAATTAAAGAAAAAACAGCAGCAGTCTTTGGACTTCAGCCCCTATTTTGGATTCAGTGCCAAATGTGTATTTAGAGACACCCAGAAATATTACCAATGTAGCATTTTAGATCTTTGTTCAAAGATCTGTTCTGCTATAGGGTTTGTCGACTAACAAACCTAATTCAGTTACTAAAGGACAAAAAACTACCAGTCAACCTATTTTGTTTTGTTAATGACCAAGTCAGATTGACTAGCAGAGACCTTTTTCATTGTTTAATGCTCATTCGTTAAAAATATTTTGAGTAAAGGATGAGAAATAGACCTCAACACTTAATATGGATTTGGGTGAAGTCTCCAGCCTCTCAAGACATCCTCTCAGGGGGGAGGTTTTACTTGCTCTAACTGCTTTGGCCTATTTGGTAAATAAAGAAGGCAACCACCTCCCCAATACGATTGCCCAGAGTTCAAAACCATTCTTCCCTGACCCGCATCTTATAAATGATCTCTGTTCAGGGTTCTGTCTTTGGTAATTAAGAAATCACATGTGATAAAAAGGGAAACTAACTCAGAGAATTGTATACATTTAACTGTTGTAAAAACTGATGTTTTCAATAGGAAGGAGGGGGATTTTGCCCTCCAGGAGTCATTTGGCAATGTCTGGAGACATTTTTGGTTGTCACTAGGATAAAGGGTGCCACTGGCATCTAATAGATAGAAGCCAAAGACTTGGTTAAATATCCTACAATGCACAGGACGGCCCCACAACAAAAACTTATCCAGACCAAAATGTCAATAGAGCAGAGGCTGAGAAACCCTGCTTTATACTTTCATATGAATTAATTGTGAAATGCTTGCAAAAGTTTAGCTCACTAAAGGTAGGCTTCAGTAAGGTTTTATCTCATCTGAGCAAGGTGCCTCAGTGAGGAGGAATTAAGAAGAGGGCGGAGGGTACCTCAGAGGAAGAGAAGAAAACTAAAAAAGCAGTTACTAGATTTGAACATGATGTAACTCCTACATTTCAATTGGGCTTAAAGACTAAATACCTGCTGTATTAGTCCATTTCCGTTCCTTGTAACATAAATGCTTGAAACTAGGTGATTTATAAAGAAAATAAAATTTACTGCTCGCAGTTTCAGAGGCTGGGAAGTCCAAAGTCCAGGGAACACACCTGATGAAGGCCCTGGTGGTGTCAACAGTGACCCAGGGGTCTTACATGGCAGAAAATGGTGCAGCAGAAAAAGTGACTAACCTCTCATTCACTCTTCTTTTAAAGCCCTCAGAACTATGCCCCTGACCACCGTTTTTAATCCATTCACTACTGCATGGTCCTACAACCTAATCACCTTTTCAAGGTCCCACCTTTCGGTCACCATAATAGGACTTCTCACCTTCAACAGTTACAGTGGGGATTCAAGCTGCGATGAGGTTGGGGAGGGGTGGACAGGCATCCAATCTACAGCATCTGCTAGTGGCTTATTACTTCTTCTCTGTTCTAAAAGATGATTGGCTCCAATCCTCTTCAAAAACATGCTCAAATTCTCCATTGATTTCTTCTTTACATAGGAAACTAATTTATCTTCTTTCTCAATCACCCTCTTAGGGCTTCTTTCTAGACATTTACATCCTAGGACTTAGCTTTTGATATTTAATAGAGAAAATAGGCCTTGTTCATAAAACCTCTGTGTATCATATTTTGAAGCCAATTTCACATTATTCACAAGAAATTCTATATTTTTTGTCCATGAAACAGCACTGTGAAAGAGATATCAGCCAATTTAATAGAGAATTCATAAGATATAATCTGCTCTGGTCCTCTCAGCTCTTTAAAAGTGTTGATACAAATCTTGGTCTATCAGACCAGCAATTCTCACCATATTCCCTTAGTAGAGTAGTCTCTTGTGTGTTGTCCCCAAAAGTCATCAGTCAAATAAGACAATTATACCAAAAGTAGGTAAGAGTGCTGACTATGACCCTGGCACTGTGCCAAATGCTTCATATACATTATATTATTTACTTACCACATAAACCTGTGAGGTGGGACTCATTTACATTGCACAGATGATATGATGTACAGAGGATTCCTATTTCACAGGGAAGTAACTTGGGATTTGAGTCCAAGTCTATCTTGTATTCACACATGGTGCTCTTAAATAATGTGCTCTTCTGCTGGATTAAAAAGAGTTAAGTAGGAATTCTTTACTGCAGAATTTCTCAGACCCTTTGTCTTAGTCTATTCCTGCTACTATAACAAAATACCTTAGAGTGGGTAATCTATAAACAATAGAAATTTATCTTTCACACTCTGGAGGCTGGGAAGTCTAAGATCACGGTTCCAGAAGATTCAGAGCCTGATGAGGGCCTGTTTAATAGATGGCTCTTTCTCAAGGCATCTTCTTGTGGTAGAAAAGGCTAAAGGGACAAATGCTGTGTGCTCACATGGCCAAAGAGATGGACAGGCAGAAGAGGCAAACAGCTCCTTTGCAGCTCTTTGATAAGGTTAGTAATCTCATTCACGAGGGCTCATGTCTTAATCATTTCCTGAAATCCCCATCTCTTGATACTATCTTATTGGTGATTAAGTTTCAACATATGAATGGGAGGGAGGGGAGCACATTCAGACCACAGCATCCTTTAATAAGCTATATCTAATTCTAAGCTCTACATTAAGTTCCCAAACGTATTTGTCCCATGCACCCTTTTTACCAGGAAGCATCCTTCGTGATGAATGTCCGGCAAGACCTGATTAGAACTGCACCATGTTCTCCACCTGAAAGAATCTGGTCAGAAAAAGATCTGAAGAATACCTGACCCCTCATAGTTGTTTACAAAGTAATCTGAGAGGTGAAGCAGTGCAGTGTCACTGGGCTAATGAGAGAAGATGCCTATCCTGGGAGTGGAAGCTAAAGGCCTAAAGGCCTTTTGCAGAGTCTCTTGTAGAATTTAAACCAAGTACAGTTTTCTCCCTGTAAGCCTCATGTTGAGGCCTTTACCAATGAACAGCTGGAGAGTATTAAAAGCTGTGTGAATATTTTCTTTCCTCCTAGAACAAAAGCCATTAAAATAAGCTGCCAAGGGAGGTTTGCTGACTTAGAAAGTGACCTGTGTTGTAAGCACTAAGTTCTGCTGCAAGATTGGTTCATAAAGGCCAAAAATGAAATGTTACTGTTGAATGAATTTCCACATTTCCATAATAACATCATTAGCTTGTTATGTTTTTCAAAACTTTTCTTTGTGTTCCTTACTTTTATAGTCAATATTTAATTAGGGGCATAACTCTGGGAAGAACCAGACTCTGGGAAATAAGGGAAAGTCAAGTAAAGAGCTTTATATCCCATAGGCCACATATACTTCAGGGAAGCCAAGAGAAGAAACAGCAAAATAAAACCAGATGTGAGTTTGATATGATTATACTATCCCTTCCAATAGGAAGAGCACTTTCAAATTCACATTTTTTTTCTTGGAATCAGTAGCATTCCTGAATTCTTTCAAATAAGTGAAACATTGAACAGCATTTGTTTAGAAGAATTACACGAAGCCCACACAGAGCTTTTGAAAATTCATTTGCATTTGAATGATACAAATTGTAATTTAGTATAATAAAGTCCACATAACAGAGGAGAAATTCTATCAACAACCCGACTTCCAGTAAAGTCTACTCCTAGTTCTAATCCCAACATGCTAACTTGAATCTACACGTCCGTGAAGGTTAATTCTAGATGTCAACTTGGTCAGATGAAGGAATGCTGAGAAACCTGGTAAAGCAATCTTTTCAGGTGTATCCATGAAGGTGTTTCCAGCAGAGATTAGTTGAGACTCTGAGTGGCCTGGGTGGGAAAGACCCACCCTCAGTGTGGGTAGGAACCATCCAATCCACTGGGGATCTGGAGAGAACAAAAGACAGAGGAAAGAGGTGAAGCTCTCTCGATCTGCTGGAGCTGGGACACACTCTTCTCTCCTGTCTGTGGACATCAGAGCTCGAGACTCTTCAGCTTTTGGGTTCCAGAACTTACACCAAGGACACCATCAGCTTCCCTGGTTCTGAGGCCTTTGGACTTGGACCGAGCCACGCTACCAGCATCCAGTTTATAGGTGGCCTGTCGTGGGACTTTTCTTCATAGCCACGTGAGCTAATTCCCCTAATAAATCCCTCTCGTATAATTATAACATAACCTATTGATTCTGTCTCTCTGGAAAATCCTGACTAATACAACGTCCCATCAGAATTGTTTTTCTGTTAGATAAGTGATATCCTTCCTGACCCTGCCACACCTGCCTGGCTGTGATGGAATCAAATGTGCCCAACACATTCGGTTATTTTTACTTAATATATTTTCAAAGATTCCCCATGAACAATGGATGCTTCTGTCAAAGTCTTCTTGACACAACAGATAATGGCATTGTGCTGTCACAATAAGGGTGAACCTCTGCATTATGAAAAATCATGTCTTTGTTGGAAAAATTATATTTATAATTCGACTGTCAGACCACAAATAACCATAAACATACCTCCTTATTTTCAGATACAAATAGGATAACAGGGCATGAACGTTGTCTGATTATTCCTCAAAATGGTTAATTCACTTAATTTCTAAGCTTGAATATTACAACCTGGGGAGAGGGGGACTAAGCAATCACAATTTGGGGAGAACATGAAGGGAAATCCATCTCTCTTCACTGTGCATGTGTGCTCTGTCACAATGGCATAGTACTTACTGTCCCCTTGAAGATGGGCTTACATTTTTCATTAATTTCACAAAATCATAGGCTGTTAGACTTCAAGGAATCTTAGAAATCATCCAGTACCCCCACCCTGCTCTCTCCAAACAGGATTTACTTCTCAACTGAGGGGAAGTATGGCTTTCTTTAACAGGAAGGCAATGTGTCAGTAGCTGCACCTCTTGTGTGTGTTTCTACTCTTAGAAAGTGCTTTCCTAAGCAAAACCAGAATCAACTTCCATGAAGTTCTTCAGCACCCTCGGGAGCAACACAGACTAAATATAGTCTCTCTTACGAAACACTGAAAAGTGCCCTCTACTGCTCCTGAAAGGACCTGCTCTCCCTACAGCAAAACATCCCCCATCCACTCAACCATTCCTCATGTGACGGCTGTGGAGAATCAAGCGCCCTTGCCTCCCTTCTCTGAATCTCCTTCACAACCTCTTCCTTTTCTACCTGCTCTCTCATGTTTGTGTTTCCTCCCCTTTCTTCTCTTCTTAACTCCACATTCAACTGTCACATTGGTGGAGGACTAACAATTCCTTATCTCCAATGCAGATTCCTCTTTCAAGCTCAACTCCTAACTGAGTCAACCATGTGCATTTATCAAAGGCATCTTTCTTCTGCTTTCCTTATGTCAATTAATGTTGTTTACCAAGAAAGACATTTTGTAGTCATAATAAATCCTTTTTCCCTCTCAATACACTCTTCCAATAAATCTACTTTCTAGAACATTCTTGAATTCTGTTCTCCTTTCCCCATCTTCCTACTGCCTCAATTTAGTTCATTACTGTTTCTTCCAGGGGCTGTTGTACCATCGCCCTGGCTCCAGTCTCACCCCATCTCCTTCACTGCAGCCAGAGCGATCTTCCCAAAACACAGCAATGTTCATGTCACACCCATTTAAATCACACTAAAAGAAACTGCATTTAATTAAACCCTCTTTCCTATCATTAAAAGATATCCATACTGGCCATATTTTATGGACAAAAATATGCAAACAAATTGTATTATTTTTTTTTGGAAAAAGTTTGAGTTAAATAAAAGAAGCAGTATCAGAAAGCAAGAACCACAGCTTTACAAAACATTTTCACACAGCTCATCAACTAAGCTGTTAGTTGACAAAATACATATGGAGAAAACTACAGTATAAGACAAAGATTTAGAAGAGCCCACAAAAATACCTGTATACTTAAATAGGACATTTTCCAGATCCTAATACCTGGGTAAAATCAAAGGACATGTTCTGCGATGCCTTTCAGTTTTTAAGAAAGAAGTTAACCTCCACTTCTCCCATCATTAGTAACTCCACAATACTTTCACGGCTGTCTACCCGCTCGCATGACTGTGGGTTTCTGAAAAAGTTCTCTATTCAGGAAAAATGCACTAGGGAGAAAAGTTTGAAAGGATCATGATTCAGTAACAGAAACAGAAAACTTTACATTTTTTTCATGAGGCGGGATAACTTCTATGTCATGTGAATTGTCTTTATCAAGAACAGCATCACACTGAGGATGGAAATGGATTTTGTTAGCCTTCAGTCACTTTTATACAACAATAGTCTTCAGTCACTTTTATACAACCAATTGCAATGATTTAATTACATGTTCTTAAGCACCTAAAATTGACTCTCCCTTACTTGGCTTTTACAGTTTTCAATAAACACACACTAAGAGACACAATTTTAGAGTTTTTAAACAAGTTTCCAAACAAAATATTTCAGATTTGTTAATTTGTCTAAATTTATTTAGAAAAAATACTTAAAGGATGATGGACTGGCCACAATACAGATCAGCAGGGTATCTTAAACCAATTTGCAAGTGCTTTTGACAAAATCCGTGGTACATTCTCATTTGCAGTGGTGTAAAATTAAAGAAGAAAAAGCTCTTTTTTAAAATTTATTTTACTTTGAAAAGTAATAAACACTGATAAAAGTAAAACACTCGGTCATAAGCAATGAATGGTTCCAATTAGGTCCTAGGCCTGAAGTCTGACTTTTCTTGTCTCCAAGTACTGACACATACTCTAGAAACACAAACTGTTTTTCTTGCATATTTATGTGTCTATGTAAGCATGAAGCAATAAGTCTTCTTCTCTTCCTTCAAACTCAGAAATATTTTGATTCTAATTTGTATTTTTCATTGTCCTTTCATGCTTTTGGAACTTTATCAAGACACTGGTGGACATCTGCAAGGCCACAGTTCTGCTAGAGCAGCCCCTGAAAAACGTTTATGTCGGTGCAGATCAAGAACATTGTTTCTAAATGGGCCCACGCCTTAGTCTGTTTTGTGCTGCCATCAGAATACCTGAGACTCGGTATTTTATAAAGAACATAGATTTCTTTCTTACAGTTCTAGAGCCTGGGATGGCCAAGATCAAGAGGCCACATCTGGTGAGGGCCTTCTTTCTGTGTCATCCCATGGCAAAGAGCAGAAGGGCAAGAAAACAGGAGAGAATCAGAGGGGGCAAACTCCCTTTCATAACAAACTCACTCTCACAATAACGAACCCACTCCCACAAGAGTGACATTAATCCATTCATGAGGACAGAGCCCTCATGACCTAGCCGCATCTTAAAGGTCCCACCTCTCAATACTGTTGCATTGGGGACTAAGTTTCCAGCACATGAACTTTGGGGGACACATTCAAACCATAGCAGTCATTAATGAATATTATATGAATTGAATTCTCATACTTGTGTGAAAAATCAAACAGAACACATGTTTTGCTGGTTATAACACAAGCTCTTCACCCTCCCCAGGAACCTGTGAAGATGAATTTATTTGTGGCCAAGTCACTGCCCTGATTGTCTACACAAACAAAATTATTTGGGTCAAAATTATATAGAAAAGTGAGGTTTGATTCTCTGTCTTAAAAAAAATGTAGTTTTTATTCTAGCTTCTGCTGTGAAATGATTTTTTAAATCCTCTCCAGGAACTTAGAGACTGCTTCAGGTACAAGAGAAAACTTGAAAAGAATGGAATTGGGAAGAAAAGGAAAGACATTCTTAAACATAACACTTGAATAACATCAATTACCTATCCAAAGGCAACAAAAAAAAGGGGGGTGAAATACATCTCTATGGTGGAAAAAGAGAAAACTAAGACTTGTGAGTAAAAACCAAGAGCATTCTGAGAAGATGTGCTAGCAAGGATTAACCTCTGAAATGCTAATAAGATAGCAGAGGAAATGATAAGGAAATTAAACTGTATTTCTCTATACTGGATCAGAGAGATACCAGTGCATCATTAGACAAGAATTTTTACATGTGTTGACCTTATGAAAATCTATATACATTTTGCCCTATTTTTTAATGCATGTAAAAACATTTTTAAAGACCTCAAAGTGGCACTAATTGTGGGTATTTTATTTAACTTTAACCTTTTAACAGGACCCATGACTCATTGATTAAGGATTTATTCCTCTATTTTAGCTCTTGGTTTAAAGTCCCTAGTACCACATATGTCAATCCAGGGCTATCTAAAGCATTAAATGAAAATGTCAAAAGTGTAATTCTTCATTATAGCAGAAATAGAATTATAAAAATTTCATCCTTCAATTACAAATGACATTTACCACTCCAACTGAGGTTAGTCATACATGTGGTTGGGATCAGAGGTCAAATAAGAATTATTCCCTACTCCAAAATAACTCTGGTGCAGGTCCAACATTGAGACTTTGTTTTTGCCTTTAGCAGATATTCCCATTATCTTGGTTCAGAGTTATGGTAGCCAAAATAATAGCTATATTTTATTGAGGGTTTTCTATGTATCAGATACAATGTTCAGCTCTTGATAATTGACATAGAGGGGTCCTTAAGCACAGACACTAAAGTCAGATTCCATGTATTTGAACCTTGGCTCTTGAAAAAATTATCTAACCTCCCTAAACTTGTTTTCTCAACTGTAAAATGGATATAATAATATCTATATCATAATATTGTTGCAAAAAAGATGAAAAAGATGATTATCAAGAAAAGTTAAGCAATTTTTCCAAGGTCACAGACAACTAGAACATACAAGAAATAGATTCAAACCTAGTTCTTCTAACTCCAAACTTCCTAATTCCTGTAACTCACCACTATTCTGAAACACAGCCTCTGAGGATGAGTCAGAAAGCATGCAGATAGAAGGCACAAAAAAGGAGGAAGACACCAACACAAACAATGTTTCCATTCTTGGGATGAGACATAGACCTTTAAGGTTCTAGAGTAACTTAAAGAAGACAGACCCTGTTTAACTCTCCAAATATTAGCAAATTATATTGGTGACAGCTGTTCATCTGGACATGATGGGAGCTGATAACTCCTGACCAACAGTGCCTAACACACCGTAGAAGTCAAAACAAAACCCCCCAAAAATCTACTGAGTGAACAAATTAATCAATTAATAAATTCAAAGGAACCCTATATAACCCTACATTTTATAACAGAAGATGAAGGTACTTTTCAGGAAAGTTGGAATGGGTTATCCTGTCCCTTGTTGTTAGCTCCACAAGGGCAGGAAGTCTATTGATTTTAGTAACCACTCTATACCACCTGACACATGCTGAACATTCAGTATTTCTTGAACTGAACTGAATTGAATTGCCACTGTGATCTGTAACCATAACTTGGAGATATTTGACCCCTGCCTGTTTTCTCCTGAACTCTCAACATCTAGAAATATTCAAATTGGCATGCATTTGGATCCCACCCACACAAAACATCTGCAAGGCAAAGGTCCAAAGTCAGACAGATCTGACATATCAACTCAAGGAAAATGGAAACATCCCACACCAAAAGGAATGTGGATAAATTTGAATAGCCCTGTTTAATATATAAGATAGTGCAGGTTGCCCAAGGATATAATAGCACATGATCCTGACCCAGATTTAATGCAGACTTTCCATCTTCATTGCAGAAACCAGAAATAATCTCACAATGAATTTCTTTGCAAAAATTTTGCTTGAATCAACAGCACTATGACTGCACCATCTCCGCTAGGATTCTTGCTTGATTTCAAAGAATGCTGATGACCTTTCGGTCTCTTAACTCTCTCCAAATTCTCACCACACACACACACACACACACACACACACACACACACACACACACACACACACACACACACACACACACTCCCCCGAGAGTCAGTCTTCTCGGTGGACTACCATGCTAGAGAGTAGAACTTTCACTTGAAAAGTCAAATGGCTAGATCTATGAGCCCAAAGGACCCATTTTCTTTGGAGGCTTCTCGTCCCACTCTGCCCCCAATGATGCAGATGATAAGATGGTCCTGAGGTTACTCCCACTTTAAGTTGCCTCCATGCCAGAGAGGTCTGAAGTGGGTGGGTTAAATCTATTCTTCCTCATGAAGAAATGTTTTTTTATTTTCTTCAGTGTGCATTTCCAAGCAATTTTCTTTCTCTCCAACTATCTCATTCAGTTGCTGCCTCTACAACTGCTTTTCCACATTATCAGGAGCTCTATCCCCTCACTCTTTGCTTCCTACTCTATTTCCTTCCCTATTCGATGTATGTTATGTGGTTTTTAACCACCTCTTGCCAATGTCCTCGAATTCTCTGCCCTGATGTCTTCCTGTTGTACCCACCTGGAGGAGCCCCAGCCCTAGATCAGCCCACCTTCTCCATGACAAGAACTGGGCCACCAATTATTGGTGTATCAAATTAGACACCTGCCTAGACTTGTGTCCTATAAGTCATCATATTATTTAATATCAACTGGGCAACACCGTGCAGCCACCTCTCTCTAACTTGACAGCATCTATTTTAAATCTTCTCCTTTTTCCTTAAACCTCTCATCTGCACCTTCACTCTCAAAAGTAGCCTGATTATAGAAGCCATCAGAGGAGATACTCCAGGTTCCTTCCACAATACCTGCTCATTTACTTCCCCCTTCCTATTATAATAGCAAATGTATTTTAGTACTTTCTATATTTCAGGTATGATGACATATGCCTTATTTAACAAATGCTTATACTCATATGGCACTTAGTATGTTTCAGGCATAGTCACATGGTTTGTTTTTATCTCCAAGATACATTCTAAGCATTTCACATTTTATAACATTTATTTCTCACAACCTTATGAGATAGGTGTTATTAATACCTTATTTTACAGATGAGCAAACTGAGGCACAAAAAGGATAGGTAACTTACCCAAGGTCATACAAGCAACCTTATTGAAAACATATGCTCTTAACTATTGTATCACTCTGCCTTTCATCATGATTTGCATACAATTATTCATTACATACAGTGTCTTAGTTTTTGAGCGAAAGAGAAACACAGAACAGGAATTTTTATTTTTCACAGTTTGCATATGAGGAAACTGAGACATAGGGGAGTTTGGTAGTTTGGCCAAGGTTTATGCAGCTCGAAGGAAGCAAAACTGGGATTTAAATCAAGGAAATAGTCTTCAGAGCCTGTGCTTTTCCCAGTTTTCCCAGTTTACACTGCTCTGACTTCTCCACCTAAGGTTAATCCTTTCTCGTTTACTGCATCCCAACTCATCCTGTTCTTAGGAACCTCTCTTCTATAGCTTCAGCATGTGTCTCTATTAACATTTAATAGGCACAAGTCTTTCCCATCTTAAGAAGAAAAAATATTCTGCTTCTGCTGATTTAATTTTCATAACCTCTAATAGGCTCTCTGTGGATAGAGTTCATGTCTGGTTTATTCACTGTTTTCCAGTGTCTAGCAGAGTGCCTGGTATGTGGTGGATGCACAATAATATCTGTACAGTGAATAAAGGAAAAATGAAGAAATTATAAAACAATTTGGAAATATAGATCAAACACCTTAAAATGTTTATATTCTTTTACAGAGTAATTCTACTTCTTAGAGTCTATCCCAAAGAAATAATCACAAATGTAAAGGAAAATTATATTCAAAATTACTTACAAGAGAAAAAACCTTATTGTTACTAAATTAATATACTTTTAAAGCCCTAGAAAATAAAAGAGTTAATTAAATTCAGGTGAACCCACTGATGTTAAGATTCACCTTTTCCATATTTTAACATCTCTGGAATTGCATGTCTTGTGGTAAGTAGTTGGCTTCTTATTCTCCCCATCAGCCAAGCAGTGAGAACAAATAGTGTCATTGCCAAGCAGGCATGGACAGAAGGACAGATGTGTGGCTTGTCAATGCTTCAACAGAATTATGTTCATTGTTGGTACTGCACATGTTGATTTAGCTGCTATTTAAAATGTCTTCAAGATTGAAACCACTGCAAGTATCTTTTCTGACTACAATAGTATAAAACTATGAATCAATAACAAGAGCAACTTTGGAAACTTTACAAATATGTGGTAATTAAACAACACACTCTTGAACAACCAATGGGCCAAAGAAGAAATCAAAAGAAAAGTAAAATGTATCTCTAGATAAAAATAGAAATACAACATACCAAACCTTATCGGATGCAGCAAAAGCAGGGCTAAGAGGGAAATTTATAGTGATAAATGCTAAAAACTGAAAAAAAAGATCTCAAATAAGCAATGTAACTTTACACCTCAAGAAAAAGAACAAATTAAGCCCAAATCAGCAGAAGAAAAGAAATAATAAAGATTAAGACTAGAAAAATAATAGGAAAGATCAACAAAACTGAGTTGGTTTTTTAAAAAGATTAACAAAATTGACAAACTTAGCTAGACTAACCAAGAAAAAAAGAAGATTCAAATAAATAAAATCATAAATGAAAGAGGAGACATTACAACTGCTATCACAGAAATAAAAAGGATCATAAGATATTACTATAAACAACTACATATCAACAAACTGGATAACTCAGAAAAAATGGATAAGTTTCTAGAAACATACAACCTACCAAGACTGGATCATGAAGAAACAGAAAATCTGAACAGACCAGTAGAAGTAAGGAGCTTGAATCAGTAATCAGAAACCTCCCAAGAAAGAAAAGCCCAAGACCAGATGGCTTCATGGGTGAATTCTACCAAGCATTTTAAAAAGAATTAATGCCAATCCTTCTGAAACTTTTCCAAAAAACTGAAAAAGAGGTAACACTTCCAAACTCATTTTATGAGGCCAGCATTACCCACACACCAAAGATAGATACGGATGCAACAAGAAGAGTGAATTACAGGCCAATATCCCTCATGAACATCCTCAACAAAATATGAGCAAATTAAATTTAACAGCACATTAAAAGACTCATTCGCCATGATCGAGTGAGATTTATCCCTGTAATGCAAGGATGGTTAAACATATGCAAATCAATTAATGTGATACAACACATGAACAGAATGAAATATGAAAATCATAAGATCATTTTAGATGCATTAAAAGCATCTGACAAAATTCAACATCCTTTTATGATAACAACTCTCAACAAATTAGGTATAGAAGAAATATACCTCAACATAACAAAGGCCATATATGACAGCTAACATCATACTCAATAGCAAAAAGCTAAAAGCTTTTCCTCTAAGATCAGGAACAAGACAATGATGCCTACTTTTACCACTTCTATTCAACATAGTTCTGGAAGTCCTAGACAGAGCAACTAGGTAAGAGAGAGAAATAAAAGGCATCCAAATTGAAAAGAAAGAAGTTAAATCATCTCTGTCAGCAGATGACATGATCTTATATAGAGAAAACCCTAAAGATTCCACACAAAAAAATGGTTAAAACTAGTAAAGAAATTCAGTAAAGTAGTGGGATGTAAAATCAACATACAAAATCAGTAGCATTTCTATTAACAGTGAACTATCTGAAAAAGAAATGAAGATAACAATCTCATTTATAATAACAACAAATAAAATAAAATACTTAGGAAAAAATTTAACCAAGGAGGTAAAAGAACTCTACACAGGAAACTAAAAAACATTGGTGAAAGAAATAGAAAAGGACACAAATAAATGGAAAGATATCTCCATTCATGAATTGGAAGAATTAATATTGATAAAATGGCCATACAAAGGTACTTCAAAAGTTTGTGGAAAAATAGAATATTACGCAGTCATAAAAAAGAATGAAATTCTGTCACTCGCAGCAACATGGATGAGCTTGGAGAAAATTATGTTAAGTGAAATAAGCCAGACACAGAAAGAGAAATATCACATGTCCTCACTCATAACTGGGTGCTAAAAAAGAAAGAGAGACCACAACAATACATTGAACTTTCAGAAGCAGAGAACAAACCTAAGGATACTAGAGATGAGGGAGAGGGAGAGAGGGAGGTTGGGGACTGATTGGTCAGGTAAGAGGCATAAAGAATAATTATGATTTGTAATAATGAGCATGCTAATTTTAAAAAAAAATTTAAGTTTGTGGGAAAAAACAGAATTAAAAGATAATACTAATCCTTCCATGAACTTTTCTGAAGACCCAAAGAGATCTACAGATTCAATGCAATCCCTATCAAAATTTCAATGACATTTTTCACAGAAACAGAAGAAACAATCCTAAATTAGTATGGAACCACAAAACACCCCTAGTAGCCAAGCAATCTTGAGCAAATAGAACAAAGCCACAGACAACACACTTCCTGATTTCAAAATCTACCATAAAGCTGTAGTAATCAAAAGAGCATTGTACTAGTATAAAAACAGACACATAGACCAATGGAACAAAGAACATTAATTCCCACTATCCACGGGGTATACATTTCCAAGACCCCTAGTAGATGCGTGAAACCACTTGAGAACACCAAACCCAGTTGCCTACAGTCGGAACACGTTTCTGTTCACATCTGCCAACCACAAAGTTTATGCCTTTGCCACCTTAACTAGGCACCTACCATGCACTGTGGCCATAACTTTTGCAGTTTGAGGGACAACAGCAAAACCAGCTCTAGTTTCTTTATTCTTCTCCACATTTTCAAGAACAGAAGATCCGTTCTTACCATATACCTTAGCAACTTCAGCATATGATTTTTTTTCTTTCCTTACTAAGTCAAAAACTTTCACCTTTTCATGTAAAGGAAGCACTTGACAACTTCCCTTTGGCATATGCAAATTGCCAGCATTGCTACTCCTGCATTTGTGGGCCATTATGAAATAAAATAAAGGAGACTTGAACACTAGCACTGCAGTGCCATGATAACCCAAACAGCCACTAGGTAACTAATGGGCAGGTGGAATGGATACACGGGACAAAGGGAAAATTCACAACCTGGTGGGAAGGAGCAGGAGGGCACAAGATTTCATCACAGTACTCAGAATGGTGCACAATTTAAAACATATGAATTGTTTATTTCTGGAATTTTCCATTTAATATTTTCAAACTGTGGTTGACCGCAGGTAGCTGAAACCAAAGAAAGAGAAACCACAGATAAGGGAGGGATGCTGTAGAGAGTCCAGAAATTAGTCCACACATTTTCAGTCTATTGATTTTTGACAAAAATGTCAGGAATACACAATGGAGAAAAGAAAATCTCTTCACTAAACAGTGGAGGGAAAACTAAATATCCACATGCAAAAGAATGAAATTGGACCCTTGTCTTAAACCATATATAAAAATTAACTCGAAATGGATGACAGACTTAAATGTAAGATCTCAAACCATGAAACTCCTAGAAGAAAATCTAGGGAAAAAGTTCCTGGACATTGGTCTTGGCAATACCTTCTTGGATATGACCTCAAAAACAAAGGCAAAAGAAGCAAAATTTAACAACTGGGACTACATCAAACTGCAAAGCATCTTCACAGCAAAGGAAACAATCAACAAAATGAAAAGAACCTATGAAATGGGAGAAAATATTTGCAAACCGTACATCTGATAAGAGGTCAATATCCAACGTATTTAAAGAAGTCATACAACTCAATAGCAAAAAAAACAAATAACCCAATTACAAATAGAAAAAGGACCTGAATAGGCATTTTCCCAAAGAAGACACACAGATGGCTAACAGGTGTATGAAAAGATGCTCAGCACTATTACACATCGGAGAAATGCAAATCAAAACCACAATGAGATATGACATCACAACTGTTAGGAATGCTGTTGTGAAAGAGACAAGAGATAACAAGGGCTGGCAAAGGTGTGGACAAAAGGGAACCTTCATACACTGTTGGGGAACACGTAAATTGGTGCAGCCTTTATGGAAAAACAGAGTGGAGGTCCCTCCAAAAATTAAAAATAAAGATACCATATGATCCAGCAGTCCCATTTCTGGGTATATATAAAAAGGAAATGTAATCGGCATCTCAGACAGACATCTGCACCCCCATGTTCATAGCAGCATTATTCACAACAGCTAAGATATGGAGTCAACCTCAATGTCTATCAACAGACACATAGACAAAGAATATGTGATCATACACACACAGGCGCTCACACACACACACACACACACACACAAAAGGAAATTCTACCATTTACAACAACGTGTGTGAACCTGGAGGTCATTATCTAAGTGAAATAAGCCAAACACATAAAGACAAACATTATGTGACTATAATCTAAAAAAGTTGAACTCATAGAAGCAGAGAGTAGAATAATGGTTGCCAGGAAGTGGGGGTGGAGGTAGGGGTGGTGGGGAAATGGAGAGATGTTGGTCAAAGAGTACAAACTTTCAGTTATAAGAGGAACAAGTTCCAGGGATCTAACGTACAGCATGGGTTGTGATGAATGCATTAATTAAATTGATTACAGTAATCATTACAGACTGTATATTATATCGAATCATCACATTATACACCTTGAATATATTCAATCTTTATGTGTCCATTAAATATTTTTAAGTAAAATGAATAAAATGTCTTCAAAAGTACCACTGTGATTCAGCATTGAGATGAAAAATTATTGTGTACACTAAAAGGCATGTAAACAGAGCAGCAGTGGATAAATTTTATATTGAAGCAAATACTCATCATGAGAGAAATGATCACTGTGCTATATTTTGTTCCAAGGCAACAAATCACATAAGTGCTTTATGAACCTAAGTAGATGACGCTGTGTTACATTTTGTTTTCTGAGAAATATGCAAAAGAAGCATCTCCTACCTGCCAAGCCATGCAACTAAAGGCAAAATAATTACCAAATCTCTAGACTAGATGAGGAAACGTTGAAGCACCAAAAGGCTGGCCTGGCCCACAAATACATCTTGCAAGGCTATCATTAAGGCTTTGTGTCACAGTTTAGTCGGAAACATTTTATTTAGCCGTATGCAAGATAATAAGCTTCCTGAAGTCAATGGCATCTTAACATCACATTGAAAATAAAGACATCTCAAAGACTCAGAGAAATCTTTGGCTTAAATAAAAATATAAAAGTAAAATACAAAATTGCAAACAGCCAAAATGATGTAAAATCGTTTTAAAATAGTGTGAAAAGTAAAAGTAAATACATCAAAATGTTAAATTTGTAAAATGAGATTACAGTTCATCTATATTTTCTTCTTCCTTTATGTTTTCCAAATTATTGATAAAAGAATGTGTTTCCAACTAATTAAAAGATAATATTGAGAATATTTAAAGCAGAAATGGAAGTATATGCTTCAGGCACTTACAACTTTCTTTATAACCCATTATTGTTACTTATCTAAACATTTTTTTTTTTTTAGTCTGTCTGTATTTCATATTCTTCCTCTTCTGTGAGAAGTGCATTCTATAAATCCACAAGCTGATGCTCCCAAGCTGGACCAGTGCATGTCAACCCAATCTGTATTCTTCACACTTTCATCATCTTTGGTAAAACTTTCTCACCTTTGTTATTCCAGCCACAAATGCTAATTTATTATTTTTTTCTCCAAATATTGAACCTCTTTCAAACAAATGAAGGACTTTCCCAACTCAACTTTCTTAGTGCTTATGCTTATTCTGAGTTCAACACCCATGGCTTTTCCAAGATCAGGTCAATAGCAGATCAAGTGTATTCCCAAGTTATGTATCCAGTTGCAGCATTTTTTATTTCTTTCTTAAAAATGGAATACATCATTTTCTGAGTATACTAGTGATCAAAGGGCCTTTTAGTTGACATATTTTGCAGTCATGGACTTTCAGATAGCAACTTTAATATCAAATACAGGAATTTCTGAGGTCACTAAGAAGGTGACTGAGGAGATCAGAAGATGATGATGGAACAGAAATCAGGAGACATGGTGCCTGAATTAAACCTCAGAACCAGGGGGCCCTGAGCAAGCTGGGTCCATGCTGAGGAATACATTCCCCAGGCCCTGCTTTCTCTCTGCCCTGAACTTTGTAAGTTTTATTGCACCTGCAAAATCCATCTCTTTTCTCTCTTGTCTCTTTTGCTCTTCTACTCTTGAAATGAACTATGTTCATCTGCCACAGGCAGCCCTAGGTTGCAACCAGGAAATGGAGTGAACCCCAACTCTGCATGTGTGGGCTCCTTATCAGTCAATGCTGACAGAAGACTTCCCCCAAAGCAGCATCTCCATCAGTCTCTGTGGTTAGCAAGGTTCCATCCTCGAGCCTCATGCACTCTTCTGTCACTCACAAGATCTGTGGGCGGCCCTCCTGCAGATGTGGCCAGAGTATCAGACTACCACCAATCAATTTTACAAATGAAGAATACCATGCTCCAAATTAAGTTCTTTCATTGAAACCATCAATCATCCAGGCCTCCCCATTAAAATCTGATTACCAGAAGTTCTGTTTTCACTTCAGTCCCTCCTACAAGTCAGTTCATTTGATGGTGAAATTATAAAATCACTTAGGCATCTAACCTGCAGCCCATTAACATTTCAACTCCCAATTCATGCCCTATTCCACCCCCAACTATTTAAAACAACAAATAAATAAAATCTGGCTTTAATGCTACTCATTTACTTGTTGATAAATGTCTGGATTGGTCTGAGATTGAAGTTCAAGACTTATTTTGCTTGGAGCTAGACTTTTCCCAGAGACTTGGACACAAAGGCATCATGGAAAAAGATGGGGTGCAGGGGAACGTCACAGCAACATAGACCTTACCTCAAAGCAATGACAACACATCAGCTCAGCATAGAAAAGAGAGCACACAGAGAGTGAAAATTTGGAAGGCAGGGAGAAGGGTCCGCTAGCACTATCTTCTCACTGTTCCCTTAAGACCTAGACCTTGTAAAGTTAGAATCTGTCAAAAATTGTAAAATAAAGGTACATTTCATTGCTCCATCATGTGTGAGATGTTCATTAGCATTTCATGCAGGCAGGCAGAAAATTACTAGTGAAAGGAAGAAATCACATTCCCAGCTCATCCCCTACCAAGAGCTGCAAATTTGGCATTTCTGCACAGGAGGAAACCATACCCTACTGGTAACAGACTCATTATCAACCCAACCCACAATGAAAACACAGAGAAAGCAAAGTACCCTGCATCTTGGTTGCTCTCAGTGTCTTGTGAGTATTATCAGACTTAGTAACATTTCCTGGAATCATTACATAAACTTTCTTTTCACCAAAAGTACTCTCTTTTCACATAAGGTACTTCCCTAACTGAATTCTGTTCAGTTCATTAGAACAGAGGTATAATCAGCTTCTTTAATGATCAATATACTAGAAATCTGTGGCAGTGGGGAAACAGGGAAGGAATGGTGTCATTGTACCCAGAGCACTAAGGGGGGCCGGGTCTCACCTGTGTCCCAGCCCCATTTTCTCAGTTAGTGCTTTTCAGCAGTGGACCCCTCTCTAATCATTTAAGCTGCCTCACAGTCCCCGATGATAAACAGGCCTTGATCTTGGATTTGACTTTAATCTTTGAGATGTTGGTGGTGCTTCCTGCTCTGCAAGTTCCCAATTACCAATGGCAACAGAGAATACATGAACTACCCAAAGCAGAACACTTCCAATACTTTACCTCTTTCTTCATTGCACCTTTTAGCAAAACTGCTTAACATGGAAAAAAGTGGACTGTTTAAAATTTTACCTCTTCCTTTTTTAATTGCCCTGCTTCTAGTGGAAGTGTAATATGCAGTGATATGGTCTCAAGACCACGTGTCAAAGGGGAACAAGGTGGACTGGATAACCAGCGTGTGGGTTCTGAAGGGTCAGTTATGCGTTGGAGTCACTTTCATTTGGGAGGTGAGGGCTTTATCTAGTAACAGCCTAGAGTGACCACTCTGTGGCCTAAACAACATTTTGCACTATAAATGTGTGTATGAGGTTGGTTAATGGACACAAAATTATAGCTAGATAAGAAAAATAAGTTCTATTGGTGTACAGCCGAGCTGGGCATCTATAATTAACAGTCATTTACTGCATGTTATCAAATGACTAGGAGAGGAAATTAAATGTTCACATCACAAAGAAATGATTAAGTTTTGCAATGATGAATATGCTAATTACCCTGATTGGATCATCACACATTGTATACATGTATTAAAATATAACTCTATACCGCATTAATATGTATAATCAATATGTTTCAATAAAAAAAATAAATGTATGTTAATGAGAGAGGACAAAATAAGAAACTACTACATAGTCTTAAGCATGTGGCTTTGAATTGACTTTCTGTCACCTGCTCTAAACCGCCTCGTGTTGCTATGTGCAGAGGACTGGCAGGTTTCAACTGCTGTTATCACTATTCATTCCAAGATGACATCTCAGATTGTAGCACCAAGCCTTAGCACCCTTTTCTTTTAACTCTATGTCAGGATTTATTCCACCTTGTCCAGTTCCAGGGGTTCACGACTTCAAACAATAAAAAAAAAAAAATCTGAGATTATTATTCAGCCATTTAAAAATCATATTTTTGCAGAATATTCAATGACATAGGAAAGTGTTCATCATAAAATATTACATTTTAAAAAGCAGGATACAAAATTATGCATACAGTACGGTCTGATTTGATGTGTGTGTGCATGATTAAAAGAAAATAATTCCAAAATATCGATCTTGATTATTTCTTGATAAAGAAATCAGGAGTAATTTTAATTTTCTTCTTTGTACTTTCAAGAATTTTCTAAATTGAGCATATATTATCTTTTGAAGCAGAAAAAAAATCATCTTTTCAAACTACTGTACAGATGTTGGATATTCCTCAGTTTAAACTTGCACTTTATTGTGTATTTGCACCACATTCTGTTTCCCTAGCTCACTTCCTATCTTCCAGATTCCGCAAATCCCGCATTGTTCATCTTTGTTTCTAGCCTCCAGAATGCAAAGTTAGCAGCAGACTGACTTCTGGATGACTCCTCAGCAGGAAGCAGGGCGAGCCAGAAGAACTGGCTTCTGTTCCCCACCCTACCCCTAATTCCAATGCAGGAACCTTGGAAATTCCTGAGCTCCTTGGCCCCCTTCTCCCAATACTGGAACTGAAAGGTTGGGCTGGATGACCCCAAAGGCACATCCAGCTTGAATTTTCTACTTTTTCTGAGCAGCAGCAGGTTCTGATCGCCATGAGTGTGAGTTTATTGCAAAGTTCCGTTCTCAAGGCAAAGGATTCTCATTCAACAGGAAGGGGTGAAAGCCCAGAGTCATAAATATCCAGGAGATCTACCATGCTGTGTTGTCTCAAAACAAATCTCTCAGTCACAGTATTCATTGCAGATGTAAACACAAACCTAATATCTACAGTATTGAAAATGGGGGGACCCTCAAAAGAGAGAGGCAAAGTGGCCTTTCAGAAACATTAAATTATGTAAACCCCAAACATAAATAAGGAGTTAGCTGTATATCCAACATTTAAGTTTAATGGATTCTAGATTCATCCGAATCATAAGCGGATCAAGTGTAAACACTTGTAATGATCGCAATACTTTGATCTGCACAATTAGACTTAGAAAGTACAATCCTTGACTTAGATGGAAGTCCTGACAATTTAAAGTTAATTTCTTTCAGCTCTGTACCCCACGGATATGTACAATCAACTATGTTACAATAAAAAATGACTTAAAAAATACTTAAACATGAAGATTACGTACTAAAAAAAAAAAGTTAATTTCTTAAAGTTATGCAAGTGATACATGAATTCACTGCAAAATAAAATTCAAACCATACAGATATACAGAGTAAAAAGATGGAAGTTCCCCTTCACATCCCACTCTCCCCCACCCTACTCTTCCATCACAGAGGACCGATGTCTTATACCCTTTTCGTTCTAAATGTACATACCTTCACATTCTTTCTATCTCTCACAAGACACTACAAGAATATCTATAAATATTATATGTCTTTATTCTGTCAAATTTAACCAAACTTGACAAATTTCTTTCTAAAACTGAACAGTTGCTCTTCAAAGGAACATCCATTATTTAGATCTTCTAGAATTGATTCCAGCCATTATACTCTACCTCTGTTAATCTTATCTTTAAGATTATTATTTTAAATGTATTTATTTTAATAAGCAAATAAATACGGATATTAAAGGAGAAAAAATGTTACCAGGACAGCAAGAACAGCACAGAAGCCTCTGTGTGTGCAGGTTTTGGTCTCCCAGACACAGGCATATGCAGACCCTGATTAGCTCAGACTCTTAACTGAGCTCAGCAGATGCCCCAGTTAATTACCACCGGAAAACACATCCACTGTGTATTCTCTGCCTTAGAAAGACTAAGGCAGCATCACGACTCTTCCTTCTCACTCTCAAGCTTTGCACAACTATTCCCAGATAGAGCTGAGGGTCCAAGAGGAAAAATCAGAGTATTTTGGAGATTCTAGAAGTCCAAAGGTGGCTCTTCAGAGATCAGACTCTTAAATGCTAACATGACTATGTATTACTGGCAAAACAAATTCTGTGAAAAGTCTAAAAATCAATGAAGATTTTGCAGAGATCATTTGTATATACAGCCAATAGGGAAAAAATTAATTCAAGGAATTAAATACAATTAACTAGACAGTTCAAATCCAAAGAATTTTTGTATTGGGCCTGGGGAGTGGGAGGGAAATAAAGCTTTTATCATTTATTGAATACTTACTATTCTAAGCATCTTACATTAGTTAACCAATTTAATTTCACAACACACGTTAAAGAAGGTACTATGTCATCCCCATTTTAAAGAAGCGGAAACTGAAAAACAGAGAGCTAGTTCGTTTCATCTCCATAGGATCTGGGCTCTGTCTCCTGGGAGCAAAGTGGCTGCCGCAGTTTCAGCCTTCACATCTTACCACACCATCCAAAGTAAAGGAAAGTCTCTTCTGGAATGCGCGTTCTCATCGGCCTGACTGTGTTACACGCTCTTCCCGTGTGGACAGGAAAGCTCAGATATGCTGATTAGAAGAAGCCCATCAGAGCCCACACCTGGGGGTGTGAAGGGGGTCAGCACCACCTAAACTTTCTAGCTGCGGATGGGGGAGAAATGGAACCCCTAAGGTGGTAGGAGAAGGGAGGTCATGGATTTGGGGAAGGTGACCAAAATGTCTACTACAGAACTCATCAGCCAGAAAGAAAGGAACGGAAAGTTTCTCTAGCAGTATGATTGTACTCATATTCCAACTTGAAACTACTAATTCTTATTGGAACTATTTGTTCTGGAACATTATGTCTTCCATGAAGTTACTTTTTATAAGAAACGCTGAATTTTTATTCTATCCCTTCTTCCCTGGAATCCATTTCTCCCAGAAACTACAGCACATATTGGGCACTCTCAAAAAGGTATGATAATTTGCTACCAGGAAATTTTATTGTGCAGAACTAAGACTATAATATACTTCATGATTAGAGCAAAACTGAGATTTCAAATGAGAAGATTCATTGTACCTCGTCATCTTTTATGTATTTGTTATGTCACCCTTGAGTTACGAATTTGGTGATTTGCTTACACACAAGCAAAGCACACAAGCGAAATCAAGAACTGGATGAGTCCCAGTAAAGTACTCAGAATTATTCCTCTGCTTTTACTCTAAACAGATAATTAGCTATCCAATTTAAAAGATGTTCTCAAATGAAGATGCCACAGTATGCCTTGGGAACACATTTTAAAGTTTAATGATCTTCACTGTCAGCATGATGCTTATATTCAAACTACCACTGAATTCAATTTAATCCAATACATATTTGTTAAATGTAGAAGACCTACTATGTGACCATCTTGAGGCTCTTGCTCATGCATTGATAGAAAACATCCTCTACTTTAGCCCTCATAAACTAGAAGACCACCACTGGCAGTACATCAATTGATCAACATGCTCATATATGAATATGTATTTGAATAACTGCACTAGAAAAAGTGACTTGCAAAACAATTGTAAACATTACCCTCAGCCAGGATACCCTCTCCAGGATACATGTTCTTATTTCATTTCCTAGTCCTTTCCTTGTTTCTATGGCTTTTTCCTGAGACTTCTGCTAACTTCCCATAGCTATGAAGAATTGATGTCTCAAAACTGAACTCCACAAACATGAGGGTACTCCAAAAAGTTCATGGAAAGAGTCATATTATGTTTTAATTCTATTTTTCCAAAACGTTTTGAAGTACTCTAGTAGAAATGACCGATAGACTCTAGAAAAAATAGTGATTTATTTTGGGAAGCAAATTCCCAACCACAATGCTTTTACATTAAGTTCTGTTTGAATGGAAAATAAAAATAAATATAAGACTGAAAAAGTCAATGTAAAAGATATTAACTAAAAATCACAGAGAAACACTTCATATCATTGTTACTAGGGATGACTAATCCAAAGAATGCCTTAGCAAACACCAGCTGCCTGTAATCTAAATATACTAGCATCAATTCCCTGGCCTACAACGTGCATACATGCTGCTGAGTAGAATTAATTCTATCAAAGACTAAGAAGCTCCAAAGTGCATTAAGTTCTTTGCCTGGACAAACTGCAAGACCATTTCAAACTTCTCAAAGGTGATTTAAAGCAGAGAAGACCCATTCGGGGTATGTGAGGTCCTCTCATTTAATGCAAGAATCCCTCTACAACAATATTTATTCATTGATCTAGCAGTGGGAAGCTGGCTAGGGCTACTCCAAAATACTTGTCGGTTTTCAAATATTGGGAAGCCATTCCTTGTACTAAGTCAGACCCCTTCTCTGTCATTCCTGCCAAAATACATCCAATCTTTCTTCCAATGACAAGACTTCAAATACAAGAAGGCAGTTATCACGTTTCCTACTTAGTCATATAGTCTACTGTCTTCCCCATAGGACACCCCAGCCTGCATATGTTTTGCATCTTTTTCCTTGTCACTTTTGTTAAGCAAGTTAAGTAGGACCAAATCTGGACTGTTTGAAAAACTTACCTACTTCCTCTTCTACTGTACTTCTTTTTGTTCCAGGTGTTTATTTCATCTTGTAGTCTCTCAAAATAAAACAAATAAATGAACCAATAAGTGTATACCACGATAAGCATTTATCCCAAGGATGCTGTTTTTGTCATGAGTCAACAGGTACACTGCTTTATGTCTGTTTAAACTATGCTCTGCTGATTTCCTCTACCTTCAGGTCTCTCTGTATTCAGTCTCTGCCATTCAGCCATTCTTGTCCTATGGATTAAGGTCAGGTAGCAAATGCCTCTCTAGTCTACACCATCTGATTGATCATGCTGGCGTAACATTTCAATCTCTGCTTCATCTAGAGAAACTGCCTCACATGAGATGGTAATGCTGTGGAGAAAAAAACAGAAACAAAAAAGCATATTAACCTTCAGAAAATGATAGTACATTTTGTGCTTCTCTTAACGCCTGATCATTTTCTAAGCAGTAAACTTTTAATTTATTAAGCCCTAGTAGGTAAGTGATGCTTTTACAGAGAACATGAGATACTGTTTTTGAGTGATTTTGTGGGAGAGTTTGAAGTAAAGGCTGACTATGAAGCACAGATCTGAGTTCTGAATGCTGTGGTGCTCTGCCAGGCCATGTCTGTTGTTATTTAGATAGAGAACTTTAACATGTAACTTAAAAAATTCTGACATCTCAGAATTCTGACATCATCTGAAAGGCCTGCCTTATAATTTCAGATTAGACCAAAGTATCCAATATAGATCCAGCTTCTGCTGTGTAGAGCACTTTTACCTACCTTAACTCAGTTATCCTCCAAAACATCCTGCCCAGACCAGAAAGATGGGCTCCGTTTTACAAATGAAGTCACTGAGGCTTGGAGACTTGTGATTTGATGAAGCTCTCATAAGTGCCAAATGGAGTTAAAATATAAACTAAATCAAGAATTGATTCACTATACCACATCCTTTGGTGTTTATCATAGCCCTTCCTCTCTGAGATCTAACCTTACAAAGTTAACTTCTGGTTTTACTTGCCCTAGATTTTGACAAGAGACATAGCAAAAGAAACAGAGAGGAAGGAAGATCCTAGGAAGGGCACAAACATTTGTCCTGAAGGACACATCACCAGGGCACTGCCTGGCAACCAACCCTTGACCTCAGTGACTTGGGTGATAGAGAGAGGGCATTACGTGCCGGTGGGTACACGTGAACACTGTACGGTTGTCTTAGCATCTGCTGGTGGCCACACCTCTTTGCTCCTTGCTGCAGAAACCTGACTCCAGATATCTGTTTCAAGTAACTATACTGGGTCCCAGGACAGTACCCAATTTTTCACTCTCTCTGGGTTAAGTTATGAAAATGTTTTTTTTAATGTTTGGCAGAGGTTGGGGAAAACCAGTCCCCCCCTCCCCCATTTTCTGAGAGCTAGGGAAGTTTCCCATTGAAATTGCTTTAGAAAAAAAGAGAAAAAAATTTTGGAAGTGGGGGAAGAATTTTTCTTCTGAAATTTTCCAGATATTTCTGAATCTTCACACCACTTACTCTGGAATTAATCATATGAACATCATGAAACTTTTTTAGGTAACTAAGCACAGAACAATTTTCTGATCTCTGCTTTGCCATTTTCTTTATAATTGTGAGCTAGTGACATATGTTCCTTCATCTGTAAAATGGTGATAATATTAGCCTACTCCAGGGAGATTTTGTAAGAATAATAGAAGAAAAGCCTTTAAGCCCAGCTATAGCAACCACCCCCATAGATGAAGGCTTCTAAGGAACTTGGGAGAAGTGGGAGGGAGCAGAGAGAGCAGGGCGGTAGAAGGAAACTCAGAGACAGAGGCCAGCCCACCTCTACCCAAGGCAAAGCACCCCAGTTTATCTTTCTCTAACACAAGCTCTCTCCTGTGATCTAGTTCTCTTTCTTGTCCAGCAGTTTCTCTACCGGGCCTCCTCCAGGTTTAATGTATCTCTACATTAAAGCCCTTGATTAAGGTTTTGTTTGAGAATTCTACATTTGTATTTATGCACTACTGCTTTCAAGACTACACAAAATATATTAATGTCATGGCTGAAGAACAGAAATGTGGAGTCTATTGACTTTTCACCTTGGAGACCAAACACATTACCATTCACTTCCTGTTTTACTGTTTAAATGGTTGGCAAGCTCATAAAGCACCATATCAGTAAAGCAACAGCTGAGAGTGAACCATCCTGTAATTCTTACATACAGAGTCAGCCTTGGAGGTAATAAAGGAATACCCACCACTGGACAGCTCAAGGAAACAAAAGAGACTAACCTGAACTGAACACCACCATAGCAGAACTGTGAAAAAATAAAGCCCTAACATTATGGGATATAAAAGGAAATTATATAGAGAAAAGTTATTTTGGCTCAGCCAATTAAATAACAGTTAACTCTACTAGAAGCTTTGAAATGCCTACTCTCTTCCACTGAAAGCAAACTTAGTTTGCAGGGCATGTGTATCAGTAATTACAGATCAACCCACTAATAAAAAATCAGCATTCAAAATGTCACAACTCACTCCCAAAAATCAGCATTCAAAATGTAACAACTTACTCCCACAACCAGGAATGTACCTGCTGCCACAGGGCCCGCCAGGGGTCCTGAAGCATACAGCGGGGGACCGACCCCTCCTCCCACAACCAGGCAAGGAGCATGCCAAAAACACCACTTCCATGTGGGTGGCCCACCACAGCCACCACAATAGCCACAGCTGCCGCAAAAGCACTAGAAACCACAACCACCATGCAGGCGACCCACCAGCCACTCGAGAGCATTGACACAAGGAGAGTCACCAGCAGAAACCAAAGAAAAGAAGAGGATGTCTCTCTCCACAAAGCCCATTCCAGGGCTAGAAGAAGGCATCTACTCCACGATAATAGTGGGGGACCTGAACACCCCTCTCTCATCACTGGACAGATCATCCAGGCAAAAAATCAACAGAGTAACTGTTACTCTTTCAGAAAGAGAGAAGAAATCTAGGGTTATCAGAGGTGGGAGGGGGGGAGAGGGGAATGGGGAGAGATTGGATAAGGAGCATAAAAATTAAGTATGATTTGTAATAATATACATGCTAATAATATTGATTTGATAACATACATCAATGTTGAACCCCAAAAATATGTATAATCAATTATGATTTAATTAAACAAACAAATAAATAAAAAGAAAATTCAGAATAAAATAATGTTACGATCCCAAAAACTTTTAAAAAATTTTTTTAAATAATCTTTTTTATCACAGATGTCAGTATTTTTAAATTACTAGGACAGCAGCAACAGCTGAGGTGAGCTAAGACCAGACCCTTGTGGCACCAGGGTTCAGTCTAAGGCCCAGAGGGAAGTGCACACAGCCTAGCAACCATGGAGATAAGCCAAGACCCGCATGGCACCTGAGCTCAGTCTAAAGCTCTGGGGGGGGAAGGGAAGCGCACATAGCCCAGCCAGTACTGAGGTGAGCTGAGACCTGCACAGAACCAGGGGCTCAGTCTACAGCCATGGAAAGCTAGATCAGGAGCCAAGGTGGTATAATATAGATACCACCACACCTTCTGTCACCACAAGGACAGTTCTCAACCAAAGTAGCTGCCAGGGACACTCTACAGGCAACCTGCCACTCACTTGACTATATTGATATAAGAAGAGTCACCAGTAGAGTCTGCAAATAAAGGAGGAAGTCTTTATCCTCATAGCCATCCCCTGAGTAACAGAAGAAGCAAGTCCTCTACCAGAGGACCAAACATGAACAAAAAAATACCAGAACTGCAAATACCAAGAAGATATGACACCACCAAAGGAATACAGTAATGCTCAAATTCCAGACGCCATAGAACAGGGAATCCTTGAAATGTCTGAAAAAGAATTCTGAGCAATGATCTTAAGAAAGCTCAAAGAAATAAAAGAAGACTCAATTAGAGAACACAATGAAACAAGAAAAAATATCCAGAATATGAAGGAGGAAATTTACAAAGAGATCAATACCTTAGAAAAGAATGCAGCAGAACTCCTAAAAATGAAAGATTCACTTATTGAAATAAAAAACACAAAAGAGTGCTTAAGCAGAAGGCTAGAGCAAGCAGAAGAAAGAATTTCAGATCTCGAAGGTGGTCTTTTCAAAATAACCCAGGCAGACAAAAAAAAAGGAAAAAAGAATTAAAAATAACAAGGAAAATCTAAGAGAGATAGCAGACAACCTCAAGTGCTCTAACATCCGAATTGTGGGTATTCCAGGAGAGGAGGAGAAAGGAAAAGGTATTGAAAACCTATTCAAGGAAATAAGAACAGAAAACTTCCCAGGGGTAGGGAGATATGCAGACCTTCAGATCCAGGAAGCTCAAAGGTCCCCAAACAGATTCAATCTAAAAAATCCTCTCCAAGACACATTACGGTCAAAATTGCAAAGCTCAAAGACAAAGAGAGAATTATAAAAGCAGCAAAAGAAAAGTGTCAAGTCACCTATAAGGGAACCCCTATCAGACTAACAGCAGATTTCTCAACTGAAACCCTACAGGCCAGAAGAAAGTGTAATGATATATTCAAAACACTAAAAGAAAAATATTGCCAGCCAAGAATTCTTTACCCAGCAAGGCTCTCCTTCAGAAATGAGAGAGAAATAGTGTATTTCCCAGACAAAGAAAAATTGTGGGAGTTCACCAAGATAAGACCAGCCCTGCAAGAAATTCTTAAGGGAGTCCTTCCTCTGGAATCTGAATAATGAATGTCACTACCACAGATACACAAGAAAGAGCAAAACCTGCTGTTAAAATAAAAACGCCAGTGAGAAAGAGCAAGAAGCTAAAACATGCCACCTCAAATATCCAACTAACATTGAAGGAGAGAAATAAAAGGGGAAGTAAGGATCAAAAGATATTTAAAATATCTAAACAAAAAGCAATTAAATGACAGGAATTAAACATCATCTGTCAATAACCACCCTAAACCTGAATGGATTAAATGCCCCATTGAAAAGGCACAGATTGACTGATTGGATTAAAAAGCTAGACCCAAGTATATGCTGTCTTCAAGATACCCATCTCACATATAGAGACACAAACAGACTAAAAGTGAAGGGATGGAAAGAGATATACCATGCAAATGGAAACCAAAAACAAGCATGAGTAGCTATTCTTATATCATATAAAAAAGACTTTAAATTGAAGAACATATAAAGAGACAAAGAAGGCCACTTTATAATGACAAAAAGATCTATCCAGCTAGAAGACATAACAATCACAAATATATATGCACCCAATACTGGAGCACCCAGCTATATAAAGCAAACACTCTTAGACCTAAAGAAAGAAATATTCCCTAATACATTAGTAGTGGGTGACCTGACACCCCTCTCTCAGTATGGGACAGATCTTCCAGGCAAAAAATCAACAAAGAGACACAGGATTTAAACTACACATTAGACCAACTAGACCTGCCAGATATATACAGAACATTTCACCCAAGAACTAAAGAATATACTTTCTTCTCATCAGCTCATGGAACATTCTCCAGGATAGACCACATATTATGTCACAAATATAGTCTCAGCAAATTTTTAAAAATTGAAATCATTCCAAGTATCTTTTCAGACCACAATGGACTAAAATTGGAAACTAATAATAAGAAAAACTCTGGAAACTATACAAATACATAGAAACTAAATAATAGGCTTCTGAATGACCTATGGGTTCAAGAAGAAATTAAACAGGAAATCAAAAAATTTCTAGAAACTAATGAAAATAAAAATACATTATAACAAACCCTGTGGGATACTGCAAAAGCAGTACTAAGAGGCAGATTTATTGTAATAAATGCTTACATCAAAAGAACAGAAAGACTGCAAATAAACAACCTAACACTGCACCTCAAAGAACTTGAAAAACAACAACAATCCAACCCTAAAGGTAGTAGACAGAAAGAAATAATTAAGATCAGAGCAGAACTAAATGAAATAGAGACCCAAAAAACAATAGAAAAGATCAACAAAACAAAAAGTTGGTTTTTTGAGAAGATAAATAAAATAGACAAACCATTAGCTAGGTTAACAAAAAAAAAAAGAAAAGACTCAAATAACAAAAATCAGATATGAAAAGGGAGACATTAAAACTGATACCACAGAAATACAAAGAATAATTAGAGACTCTTATAAGCAACTGTATGACAACAAATATGAAAATCTGGAAGATACGTATAAGTTTCTAGACACATACAAACTATTAAGACTGAACCAAGAAGAGATACAAAACCTCAACAGACCAGTAACAAGCAAGGAGATTGAAGTGGTAAACAGCAAACTTCCAACAAAGAAAAATCTGGGTCCAGATGGCTTTACAGCTGAAGTCTATCAAACTTTTAAAGAGGAGGTAATACCAATTCTCCTCAAACTATTCTAAACAATTGAAACAGAAGCTACTCTCCCAAACTCATTCTATGAGGCCAACATAACTCTGATACCAAAACCTTATCTAGACTTTATCTATTTATCTTGTCTTTATCTAGACACAACAACAACAAAAAAGAAAATTACAGGCCAATATCCATGATGAACCTGGATGCAAAAATCCTGAACAAAATATTAGCAATCAGAATACAGCAATATATTTTAAAAATCATACACTACGACCAAGTGGGATTCATCCCAGGGATGCAAGGATGTTTCAACATATAAAAAATCAATAAATGTGATACATCACATCAACAAACTCAAGGACAAAGACCATATGATTATCTCAATAGATGCTGAAAAAGCATTTGGCAAAATTCAACAGACTTTCATGATAAAGTCTCTCAACAAATTAGGTATAGAAGGAAAATATCTCAACACAATAAAAGCCATTTATGACAAACTCACCACCAGTAATATTCTGAATGGCGTAAAACTGTAGGCATTTCTCTTGAGAAGAAAAACAACACAGAGATGCCCGCCCTTACCACTTCTATTTAACACAGTACTGGAGGTAATGGCCAGAGCAACCAGGAAAGAGAAAGAAATAAAGGGAAACCAGATTGGAAAAGATGAAGTCAAACTTTCCCTATTTGGAGATGACATGATACTACATAGAGAAAAACATAAAGCCTCTATCAAAAAACTCCTTGGGCTGGTTAATAACTTCAGTAATGTTGCAAGATACAAAATAAATGCTCCCAAACCAGTTGCATTTATATACTCAGATAATGAACTAAAAGTCATTAGAAGAAAGTCAAATAAAGAAAGCCCATTTACAATTGTCACAAAAAAAAAAAAAAAAAAAAAACCCTAGGGATCAATTTAACCAAGGAGGTTAAAGACCTCTACAATGAGAACTACAAACCACTTCTGAAAGAAATTAAAGAAGACCCAAAAAGATGGAAAGATATTCCATGCTCTTGGATTGTAAGAATTAACATTGTGAAAATGTCTATACTACCAAAAGTGATCTGCAGATTCAATGCAATCCCCATCAAAATACCTAAGACATTCTTCACAGAAGTGGAAAAAACAATCTTACTTTTCATATGGAACAACAAAAGATCCCAAATAGCCAAAGCAATCCTAAGCAAAAAAAATAAAGCTGGAGGCATAATGCTACCTGACTTCAAATTATACTACAAAGCTATTGTAACCAAAACAGCATGGTACTGGTATAAAAATAGACATTCGGGCCAGTGGAGTAGAATTGAGAACCCAAAAATCACCCCTCAGGCTTACAGCCATCTGATATTGGACAAAAGCAGCAAAAATCTACATTGGGGAAAAGACTGCCTGTTCAACAAGTGGTGTTGGGAAAACTAGATATCCATACGCGGAAGAATGAAACTAGATACGCACCTCTCACCATATGCTAAAATCAACTCAAAATGGATTAAAGACTTAAGTATAAGACTTGAAACTGAAAAAGTACTAATGGAAAATATAGAAGAAACACTTCAGCAACTAGGTCTGGGCACAGACTTTATGAACATAAGCCCGAAAGCACAAGCAGTAAAAGAAAAAATAAACAAATGAGGTTATATCAAACTAAAAAGCTTCTGCACAGCGAAGGGAACAATCAGCACAGTGAAATGACAACCTACAGAGTGGGAGATAATTTTTGCTAACTATGCATCTGACAAGGGATTAATATCCATATTATACAAGGAACTCAAAACAATTATACAGTAAAAAAACAAATAACCTAATTAAAAAATGGGCAAAGGTGCTGAATAGACATTTTTCAAAGAAAGACATACAAATGGCCAACAGGTACATGAAAAATGCTCAACACTACTAGTCATCAGGGAAATGCAAATTAAAACTACATTGAGATACCACCTCACCCCAGTTAGACTGGCTTTACTCAAAAAGATGGTGAATAACAAATGCTGGCGAGGGTGTGGAGAGAAGGGAAGGCTCCTACACTGTTGGTGGGACTGTAAATTAGTACAACTACTATGGAAAACAGTACAGAGGTTTCTCAAACATACGATCCAGATGATCTTCCATACGATCCAGAAATCCCACTTCTGGGTTTATACCTAGAGGAATGGAAATCATCAAGTCAAAGTGATACCTGCACTCCCATGTTCATCACAGTTCTGTTTACAACAGCCAAGATATGGAACTAACCTAAATGTCCATCGATGGATAATTGGATAAGGAAACTGTGGTATATATACACCATGGAATACTACTCCGCCATAAAAAAGAATGGAATACTCCCATTTGCAACAACAAGGATGAGTCTGGAGAAACTTAAGTTGAATGAAATAAGCAAGCAAAGCACAGAGAGATAAATACTCATGTACTCACTCATATGTGGGAGCTAAGAGGGAAAGAAGGAAGGAAAGAAAGATCACAGTAGTGCACTGGACTTGCAGAGGGAAGGAACATTCCTTGAGCTAGAAAGTGGAGTGGGGGCAAAGGGGGAGGGAGAGGGAGGTTGGGGATAATTGGGTGGGGGACACGGGGTACAAATGCAATTGGTGGTAATGGGTATGCTGCCAATATGAATCTGCCCCTCACTTCATGGGCACGAGGGGTGACAATCAGCTTTGTATCTCATGAATATTCATAACCAAAAAAAAAATCAATTGACCATAAAAAATAAATAAATAAGTAAATAGATAAATTACTAGGACATACTTTAACAGCAATTACATTTTTAAAAAAAATTAGGCTTCCTAATTATGTTTTATATGAACTTAAAGTAATAGGATAACTCCACTTTTCAAATTAAATAAAACTTTAGAATCTCTGTTGAATTTGATCAAGATGTTTCTCTATAAATATAGCTAAATAACAACTAACTTTTTCTGTAAACAAAATCAGGACAAAAGATTTACTTGATAAGTATAAAATCTGATTGTTTTTAGTTTAGATTCTCAAGTCTTAAAAATGATGTGGGTGGAATGATTACAAATTCAATCTTTTTTTCATTTTCAACCACCTGCTTTGTGTCATAAGCCAGACATTCTACATTTGTGATCCCTTCCCTGAAGATGTCAAAAGGTCAGTAATCCTGCTATAATTTTTTTTCCAAATTTATTTTTTAATCGATAGATTAAATTGTATGTATTTATTGTGTACAACATGATGTTCTGAAGGATATCAAACGTTGTGGAATGGTTAAATCTAGCTAATTAACATTTGTATTGTCTCACATAGTAATCACTTTTGTGGTAAAAGTACTTAAATCCTGCTATGATTTCTACCCTCCCTCTCCTTGTGTGTTTCCATCCACCTTTCCAATAATTATCAAATTAATGATCTGGTTATCTCCAAGCCACTAGTGAAGCACTCCATAAATCCACAGATGTGCTTCCGATTCAGTGCATTACTCTCACTCTTTCTCTGCTAAACCCTAAAGCAGAAATCATTCAGATTAGGGAAAATTATGTTCAAAAAAGAACCTTCAACGAAGTGTTTCATGGCCTTCAAAATCTATATCAAATCTGTACAGTTTTCATTGTAAGTTATTAAGTAATATTATTGCAAGATATTATTAAAAAGTGTCATAGATCTATGTATATACACAAATGCATATATATAATAAGTCAAATGTAAGTATTTAAGTATTTACCATTGCGGTAGATAGTTGTGTGCGTGTGTTTTTAATATCTTGGCAGCTCAGCATCGACTTCTCCTTCGTATAAAACACAATTGTCTTTTGGAGAATTACATCTTTCCTGTTGGATTGTCCTGGTAGACCAATAAATCCAGGTGCCTGCCTCCCACTAAGTATGTCAAATGAAGCAGTTTTCCTCACGCTGTCTCAGAAGAGCCAGAAACCCAGGGAATCAGCTACCAGGACTTGCATCTTATGTGAGGGACACCATGATGGGAGAAGTTGTTGGATTCCTATACTTCCCATGACATGATTGTTTCTGGTCTGGAAACATTCCCAGCCCTCCAGAGTAGTCTCAGGTAATCATTATTACCAAACCCTATTCTCAGCTTTCCAGTTGATTTACTGAGCCCCTGGAAATTTTCCAGGAGATTCTCTTCTTAAATTACCCAAAGTCATTTTCTGTTGCCTGCATCTCAAGGACCCTGACCATTACAGTTACTCATAAAATAAACCCTGAGAAGTAACCTCATTAAATATACTATGGGCACTCTGGGAAATCACTGTATATGGGAGGATGCATTCTGTTGATAAGTGAGTAAAGAGGATCCAGGGAAGATGAATTTTCAGGCGGGAATGTTATGAGCTCTCTCCAAGGGAATGGCAAGAGCTGAGAAACATCTTTTTCACACATATTGCAGGTTTCTGAGGAGTGACAAAGGGGCCACAAAGAAGGAAGTTTCACAAGTCCAGATGAAAATTGACCAAGACCCAGATCACAGCAGAGGTTGTCGAGTTAGAGAGACAATTATAAATTACAAAAAAATGAGAAAAGTCAAGGATTTTATTATTATGGGGAGAATGGCACAAATATATATGTGAATATACAAATGTCTCCATACATACATTCATATACATATATAATATACATCTATTCATATTCATATACATATATTCATAATATACATACATTACTCCAGACCTGGTGGTATGTTCTGAAGTTTGTTAACACCTTCACTGGAATATCAAGTAAAATTTGCAAGAGGGTCGTTCAACAAAAATTCCAGTAGCAAAGTGAGTCGCCTTCAGTGTTAAGGAATTTCGTGTTTTATGCAGCAAGTTTAAAGAATACGTGATCTAATTCTTCAATGTATGTGTGGCTTATTATGTTCAGATGGCTAAGCGTATTTTATTGTTCACCGTTTGTGATCTTTTTAAACAGCTCCTGACTATCCTGATTCCTCTGTACCACCCGGCGATGCGGAGATCTCTCTGCTTTGTTGATGCAGGAGCATTGACTTAATGTTGCAGAATTTAAGGTCTCCACATTTATACAGTTATAATATCCTTTCTCTCCCTGTGCAGTAAGTCTGATTTAATTATCTCCCAGAAATCAGTAAAGGCACTATTTTTGTCTTTGCTTTGCCCTTAATCCTTATTTGATTAGAGTACCACATGCTTAATTGGACTGGGTTTACCTCAACCTCCTCAATTCTAAATATCAAAGGCAGCTGTGGGACTGCTGGGGCGGTTTCATCAGGCTCCCTGGATTCAACAGACTGTTCTGGGATGATCAGTAAATAGACATAATCCACAAAATGCCGGTTTCTCTTCCCCTTCGTGCTGCTCTGCACGGCCACGCCCCCCGCACCGCTCTCATAGCTCTTGCCAGCAAGGGAAGAGGAGATATTTATAGGAACGAGGCGGGTGTGTGAAACCTATTATTCCCCTTTCTAATAGGCTGGAATCTTTTTCAATTTTGCAGGTCTTTAAAAAGACTTCAAGTGCTATTTGATTGAAGCCTGCAGTATTGACAAGAAAGGGCTCACTGGAAACTTCAGCATTTGAAAAGGAAAAAGAAAAACGTAGGGCCCTGTCCACACATATTTTTAAAGGAAGTATAGGTATCGTTTGTGATGCTTTTACCAACAAGTGAGCATTTAAGATGCCAGGAGAAAGAGAGTGAGAAAGAGGGAAGGAGAGACACAGAGACAGAGCAGTTCTGTTGGCTCCAAATGGGAGCAATACTGTACCAAGTAATTTCCCCGCCAGGAGACATTTCCAGGGTCGCCATGATACCCATACAAGCAAACCTGAAACACAGGCTAAGGTGATGAAGGAAAAGACTGATTTCTACATCACCCTCTGTGTTAGTTTCCTAGAACTAGCATAACAAAGGAGTACAAACGGGGTGGCTTAACACAACAGAATCTTTTCTCACACAGTCTGAAGGCTAGAAATCCAAAATTAAGGTGTTGGCAGGGTTGGTTCCTTCTGGATGCTCTGGGGGAGAACCCACTCCATGACTCTCTCCTAGTCCTGATGGTTGCTGGCATTCCTTGGTGTCCCTGACTGGCAGCTACATCACCCAATCTCTGCCTCCACTGCCTCATGGCATTATTCCTTTGTTTCTCTGTGTCCCTGTGTCCAAATTTGCCTCTTCTTATAAGGACACCATAATACAGGATGACCTCCTCTTAACTTGTTTACATCAGCAAAAGCCCTACTTCCAAATAAGGTCACATTCACAGGTACTAGAGGTTAGGACTACAACATATACTTTGGGGAAATACAACTCAGCCCACAAGACCCTCCATAATACAATGTAGTCTTGTGTTACCACCTAGCTTTTCAGTGTTCATCTCTGTATATCCAACCCTGTCTAGAAGTTCCTCATATTCCAATACTTTCATAAACACTTCCTCAAGTCCTTACTCTCTAAGAGAGATATTCAGATAAATTGATAGGTGTAGACACGTACCCACACTGGTTCTCAATCAGTGATGGCCACTCACAATGTACCATCAAACTTGTATGGGTGTGCTGTCATATTTTGTTCTAAATTTTATGAGTGGAGGACAACTCACTGTGAATAAGAGGTAAGGAATTTAAACTATTCGGATTCAAATAAAGATTGTCCACAAGAACACACAAGAGTTTTGTCATGTGAGTATATAAGAGAGCGAGGCCAGGACAATCAATGGATCTACCCAAAATGGACAACACCAGAGCAAACTAGTAAGTAGCATGGTAGCAGAGAAGGCTGCATGGAGATGGTGAGGCATTGCTATACTGTGACAGGAATTGTGCTGTAATAGCTGCTTACTTGTCTATGCAGTTCTGAGACTCTTAGTCTCTGCCAGTGTGCCATCAAATCTGTTAATAAAATGTTAACAACCTCTTTTTGTTTTTAAGTGTAGATCAGATGCTACAACTCCAGCACCATTCCCACTAAAAATTATCTTCAACATTTACCAGTCACTTAACTTGGTGCATGTCTAATCACGAGAACTTCAGACCTATAAAGGAAATTATTTGGGGTGGCAGAGAACATTTTAAAATTTACCCAGTGATTTGTTCCATGTTGTATTACTCCATTTTGTGTTGCTATAACAGTAATACCTGAGACTGGGTAATTTAACAAGAACAGAGGTTTATTTATTTGGCTTACAATTCTGGGACAGCTGCATCTGGCATGGACCTCAGGCTGCTTCTACTCATAGTGGAAAGCAGCAGGCAGCCAGTGGGTACAAGCAGATCACATGGTGAGAGGAAGCAAGAGAGAGGGGGGGGAGGTGCCAGGGTCTTTTAAACAACCAGCTCTCATGGGAGCTAATAGAGTGAGAACTCACTCATTAATCCCCCCACCTAGGGAGAGCATTAATCCAATCCGGAGGGATCCACCCCCATGACTCTATCAGTCTTCAGCACTGCCACATTGGAGATCAGATTTCCACATGAGTTTTGGCGGGGACAACACATTCAAACTCTATCACATGTATATGGGAAGATGGACCCCACTCAGAACTGGGATAAAATCACTCAACCCCACCCATCTGAGAAGACCGACCTCACAAATATGACTATGAAGCTATGTATTGCTTCTGGAGAACACCTTGAAGACTTTTCCCAGGCTATCCCCCCCAGCATTGCCATGGAGCCAGGAGTCCTGTCAATGAGGATTTGTTCTGCAGATGTGTAATGGGCTTCCTGATACAATACTAATACTCAACCTCACTCCCACACTACAGCTAAGACTGCATAAAGATTTGCTTAGCAGGTATTTTTCCAACCAAGAGAGCTAGAATTAAACCCTGGAGAGGCACTTGTCTGGGAAGATACATAATGAAAGGAAAGGCAAAAGTGCTCAAATAACGTCACCTCGTATGTAGTTGTGCCTAGGGGCTGGCCCTGTGGCCCTTTTCTCACCATATAGCTTCCATACATGTTCACAGATGACATTTTGCACAACTTGATGATGGAGAGGGGAACCATAAGATAATGATCTGCACAAAATATTCTCTCAGAAAAAAAAGTCATGTTAAATGAAGGGAAATGAGGGAAAGAACAGAAATACGGAAAAAAGAGAAAATAATGTTTTCTGCTCTTGCTCCAGTGGTCAACTTCTTTGTCCCTCTGCCACCCTCTTCTTCTCTAACCTGCTAACTGGTGAGTCCTCTGCCCCTGATCCTGAAGGCCAAGTGAGCAATAGGTGAAAAATGGAGATCCCAGTTCACAACAGCCTCCCACCACTCAACATAGTTTATAGCAAAGCTACTTAAGAAGACACTACCTGCTATGGTTTAAATATATCCCCTCAAATTTATATGTGCATTGAAGGTGGGGTATTTGGGAGGTAATTAGGATTAGATAAGGTCATCAGCGTGGGGCTCCCATAATGGGACTGGTGGCTTTATGAGAAGCTGAAGAGAGACCTGAGCTGATACACTCCCTCATTCTCACCATGTGATGCCTCTACCATGTTATCATGCAGCGTGAAGACCCTCAACAAATGCCAGCACCATGTTCTTGGACTTCCCAGCCTTCAAATCTGTAAGAAATAAATTTCTTTTTTATAAATCACTCAGTCTCAGGTATTCCATTATTACAACAAAAAACAGACTAAGACATTTTGCCACACCCTGCTAGGAAGCTGGGTTAAATTCAGAGATATCACCAACTAAAAGCCAATTAAGAGCCTCATACATTTATAGATGAGAGGAGGACTCTAGAAATGTGAATGGTACTGAATCTGCCTCCCCTAATCTAACCTGTATATCTCTCTTCTCCAGAAACCTACTCCCTGCTTCTCTTCACAAAATACACCAGTTAGAACTTCCAGGCTACTCTGCTGATGCTATAACCAAAATAACATATTCTCTTTTGCCAGATGCCCTGGGGTTGCCAACTTAACCATGCAGTTCAATATTTATGTGCAGCAAGACCACCTTTTGGCAGAGACTGACAGCCCCTTCCCTCTTCCTTCCTAGACACACAGCTAGACCTCTATTCCCAGCTCCCTTGAACTTGTATGGTCACAAGACTGAATTCTACCAAGTGGATTGTGAGAGCATCACTTACAGGTCTGGCTCATGAAACTTCCATGTACAGTAATCCTGGCTCTTCCCCCATCTACCAGCCTAATGCAACAAATATACGTACCTTGGAAGCCACATGGTAAAGACGGCAGAGCTACAAGACAGAAGGAGTCTGGGTCCCTGAATCATCACTAGGAACCTTCAAAAAAAAATTTTTTTTAAATAAACATCCTTTAGGATGTTACATAAGCAAGGGATAAATTTCTGTTGTATTTGAGTCATTATACATTCTTCATGCAAATTTGTTTGTTATAGCAGTGAATCTACCTTAATTAATATGCAGATTCTTTCTGAAATGCCCATCACAGAGGCCATGTGCTTTCCTATAATGTTTTTCACTAGAGCATTTCGTTGGGCAGTTGTGCTTCCAAAAACACTGCAGATGATATAAAAGAACCTGTCCCTTACTGATAATAAAACTGTACTAAACAACAGGCTTGTGCAAAGGAAACAGGGCAAGCTTTAGAGTCAGGCTGAATTTGGCTCCCTATTCCACAATATTCTGCCCAGGTGATCAATACCAACTCACTTTATCTCTCTGACAATAAATCCTTCTCCGTAATTGGAATAACTAATTATTTCAATTAATTATTGAGATAACTAATTACCCCAATTAATTATTGGGATAGAGTTGTAAAGAATAAGGTTGTAAGGAATAGAATCAAAGCACTTAGCACAATTTCTGGCACATAGTAGATCCTCAATAAATAAAAGCTATTGTTATTATAATAATAAATAAATATTAAGTAAATATTTAATAAATATTAAGTAAATATTTAATAAATAAATCAAGTATTTATTTTACTTGATTTCACCCTTTTAGTACAGTAAACAGTATCCCTCCATATATGTATAACTCTTCACATCTATTGCAGTGTTTGACCTTCATGACAACTTTGTGAGGCAAGCTGGAAAGTCTGTATTGTTTACCTTTAATTGCACAGCATCAGGTATGATGTTGAGCTGCCAAACTATGAGTTCCTACATGACCTGGAACAGTCTAATTTATCTTTATATGACCACATCTAGATGGTTACTTCACTGAAAGGAAGCTATCCTTAGTACCAATATTGCTTTTCACTAACTGTGACCTCTAAAGCATGAATCATGTCTATAAATCTTTCTCCAGAATCTACAAGATTGATCTGCACAGAATAGTTCCTCAACAGTGGCAATTAAGAAGCTAATTTCTCTCTGATAAGCAGGCGATGTAACTCTGGTTGTGAGGTTTGGTGGGAAGCAGTGGTTGCTACCTGGCAGACGGGGCTATGAGAATATCTAGATTCCAAATTGATAGTAGCCTGGAATTCCAAAGCTTCCTATACTGCATATGTGGCACCATTCCCCACCACGACCAGGACATTTACTCAAAGCTAAGGATCCTCCAGTTTCCACATCTGTAATAAAACGTAAACAGTTCAACCTTCCCAGCTTACCTTAGAAAGTTGTTGTAAAGGTTAAACACCATAACACATGTGAAGTGATAGACACATACGGAGTCATACTATTATTGTTGTTGTTGTTGTTGATGGCAAAAGCCATCTTTGTCATTGGTACTCTCTTGTTTTTGATCCTTTCACTTCATTTGATGAAAGAGTGTGTCCTGTTCCTTCCCTGCTTAAAGCATGGCCATAAAGAAAATATTATTATTAAGACAAATATTTTTATTTTACATATTACATAAAGACAAATATATTTATGATTAAATTAACTGATTCTTTAAAAATGACTCATTTCTTAGAAAATATGGTAATAAAGCACTTTATTTCATCCAAGTCAAGACTGTATTACATGTAAATAAAGCTAGTGGGTAATAAGTCACATTTCACTTTCTCAGGATTATTTCAACAACGAGTAGACTCAAGCAGGCTTGGAAATGAAAAACAGAATTGGGAGGAGAAAGCAGAACAAGAGTCTAGATGAGAAAACCAGGTTGAAATTAAGCATTGACATAGCTGAAGAAAATGTAGTTCAGTGATTCTGTATATAAATAATTGCCCTGATTACATCTATAGAAGTTTGAAAGAAGGTGTGGTCAAGTTAGAAGTATCACCAGGACGGCCGCCAGCCTTAGGGCCAAGTGATTCTCAAAGTTACATTTACCTTGGGGCTTTTTCCCTCAGTCAAGGCCAAGACCTCCTCTTTGTAGGCTCTGATACTTGATGTAGTCAGAACCCATGAGTGAATTGATCTCTTGAGGATTTAAACTCATAGGAGGTTGAGGAATAAACAAGAAAGCCCACGTATTCATCTACACCAAGCCACGTAAGTATCGGGGGATCTCCATGCATGTCTCCTGTGCCAGCCCAGTCTCTCTGAGTATGAATACAACATGGAAATGCAGACTGAAAGCAGAATCTCACTTTGTGATCTGGCATTATTGCTAATTGTAGGATTAGGACTACATGACCTTCATTCCATCCATGTCCACAACAGGAACATGTCTGCCTGTAGGTGTGAACACATAGGTCATGGAAGATGTGGGCCATCCACCTTCCCAGGAGAAGGCTTGAATGGACAAGACCAACTTTGCTCTCTCTGTTTCTTATTTTCCTGAGTCCCACACCCACCTGTCCTTCACTCTGCCACCCATGCCTGAATGTCCCATTCTTTCTCATTCTTCATAATACTGATAAGGTCAAACGAGGTTCTGGAGCTTCCTGTTGACTGCATGTGAAATACCTTATTTCTCAGCTGAATTTTGCCAATATCTGATCTCAAGAACAAGGTGATGTTTTTATTCAAGTCACCTCTGCCTATAAGAACTAGTGTTACATTTCCCCAGAAAAGAATATATTTGACCTGCGTTGATACAAATGTTACTCATTTGATGATCTCACCCCCAAATCTTTAGGTATTCAACTTTTAACTGAAAGACAAATATTCTTATCATTAAATTGACTTTATAAGCACAAATTCTTTGCCAAAGGAAAAGTCTGGAATGACAGATTTTGTGACTAAAATAACAACTAGTACTTGAAGCACAATGAAGTTTTGAAAGAACAATAGAACACGTGGGTCCTTGACACTGTTCAGCCACTAAAGGACTAAGAGACTTCTTTTTTGCACACTTTCAGCCTCATTTCATTATCTGAAAAGTAAGAGAACTAGATGAGATTATCTCTAGGGTTCCATTTAGCTCTAAATTTTTATGATTTTAATATACTAGAGCTGATATGCTGTGGTACTAGAGAATCCTCACTACGAAGGGGAAGAAGAGCTACCAGTGGCTGAGCCTCTGCCGAGTTCTAGGCCCTTGGCACATATCATCTTATAAAGTCCTTAAAACAACCCTGCAAGTCCTATCATTGTCTGTGTTTCCCAGTTAAGTGATTCACCCAATATTATGCACTGAATGTTGTGTCCCCTCTAAACGTGTATGTTGAATCTCCAACTCCCTGTGTGATGGTATTTGGAGGTTCAGCCTTTGAGTGATAATCAGGTTTAGAAGAGGTCATGAGGGTGGGGTCCTCTTGGTAGGATTAGTACCCTTAGAAGAAGAGATCAGAGACTGCTCTAACCAGGAACCAAACCAGCCAGCCCCTTGATCTTGGTCTTTTTAGCCTCTAGAACTACAAGAAATAAATGTCTGTTGTTTAAGCCAAACAGTCCATGGTACTCTGTTATAGCAGTCCAAACTGATTAACACACCCAATGCTTATAGTTATCACCAGGTCTGAATCCTATGCTAAACATAGAGGCTAAGTGAAACTATACCAAAGTGTCTGAAGAAATTGTCCCCAGTGCAGCCTGCTAAATGCCAACAATCCCAGTTCTTGGGTGCTGCTACTCTGAGGGCAGAATTAGAAATTAATTTGTGTCAGCACCAATCCCACCTACAAATGCATAGCAAATGACCTAGATGGGAAGGACAGGCACTCTAGAGGCCATGTTGTTCAAAAGTATCTCACTGTCCCAGGAACTGGCAATGCTGTGCACCTGCTAAGCCACCCTTAAAAAAAATCTATTCTTCCAGAATAAGCACTGCTCTTTTCCTGTGGCTTCCTTTCAAACTACAAATTCCACTGAGTTGGGCAGTAGAAGCTCATTGCTCCGGCTGGTCCTCAGATGCACATGGCAAGGCAGGAGAGCCCCAGATGCCTGGGGAGAGGACTGGGAGGAGAGAATTGACAAGAGGGAGAAAGAGGGGGCGGGGGAGCAGATGAGGGTAACAACCTATTTCTCCCTCTGCTGGGACCAAGCTACAGAGGAAGGATTCTGCTCTTGGCTTGAGCTGGAATGCTAAAACCATTATTTATAGCTTACAGCCTCCCAAATCAGGCAGTACCACTCACATGGGAAGGTTACCAGAAGCAGCAGAGAGTGTGTCATGGGGGGGACATTACTATAGCAGATGGTTGCCCTGTGAGCTGCGGCAGCAGCCAAGGGCTTGTTCAGAGTGGAATCCGTTCTGCTCTAATGGCATCTGTTTCCAAGCTAGGACGCAGCCTCCAGATCTGCTGACATCGCTCCTCGCATATTCAAGTTGTCAGCGGCCGGCTCAGCATCCGGACCCCTCAGCCCTCGGGGCAGGCTGCACTGAGCTCAGGCAGAAAATCGGAGTTTCCCCTTTCTGCCTCATTAAAGGAACCATCTGAGTTCACTTCTCTAACAGGAGCAATTCTGGCTGAATTTAGTCGAGCAGTGATGAGCAAAGGCATCAAATTCCGTGATCCTTCCTGTGTCTCAGTAAGAAATGCACTGGAGTATGAAAGAAATCTCTGCACATGTCCTCACTCCCAGAGGAGTATATTGTGACTCCATCTGCCACTTCCCATGCTAAGTGCTAAGGACGGCAGTCATTTCTAAGAAACCATTAAAGAAGTTGTACTGTGCATACTTTACATTTTTACCTCCATTGAGCATATCAATGGTCACCAGGCAGAGTACATAATATGGGCAACAAAATCCCATTATCTTAGATATGTCTATATTCAAGAAATCAAGCCTGGTGGTTTCATCCGGAATGTCCAGATAATGAAGGCACCACCTTGATGTAGTTTTTCTTATAACAACTTTTGTAATCCATTACTTCATTTCCCATGTGCTGCCCTAGCTTTCATTTTAGCTTTTCCAGCCCCATCTTGGGTATGAGATTTGTTGTTCAAGAGTGGACTGTGAGGAGGAAAGTATGAGAATGAGACCAGAGGTTTCACTAGATTCCACTGTCCTAAAACATAATGGGCTGCTTTTGGCAGCCCAGCCGGCCCAACAGGAAAGCCAGCGGCTGAGGAACCGTGCCAGGCTTTGAGCTAAGCACTCTGTATTGACATCTTTCTTGTGAAAGTCCCGAAACACAGTAGTAACATTTTCAGGGAGTGGAGCCCCCCAACTCCTGTCCTGGGAATAGTGTTTCTTGGATGGTCTCTGGCTCCCAGCAACCTGGTCTCCATTGCCATCAGGCAAATAGAAATGAATGAAAACTTTCTGCTGCCCCGTCCTCTCTACCTCCCAAAGCGACCCAGGGTTTCCAGCTCCTGCAGCCGACTCTGGCTCCTCTCGCTTCCTTCCTGAGCAACAGCTCTCTCCGCACCCTCTGCTCCACACAGAAGGTTGTGGCAAACAGGAAGCCTCTGGGGAAGCCAGGGGAACAGAAAAACAAAAGAGCAAAGCCCTGGGCATGTGCACCCAGGCATGTGGCCACCATGGGGTGTGGGGCCTTGTGGGGCCAGTGGGACAGTTCTACATGCCTTTAGAGTTGAAGATCCAGGCATTTCAATGCAGAAAGACTCCTGTCCATCTTCTTCATTTACTGATGGAAACACTAGCCTGGAGGGAGTAGTGGGAAACCAAGATGACACAGAACAGAGATGAGATTAGAATGCAGGTCTCCTGATGGCTCCCCACCTACTACTCCTCATTGTCTCCTTGTGCAAGGGGTGAGAAGAGAAAAGAAGCACAGAGGAAGAGAACCTCTGGCCAAAGGGCTGTCTGAATCAGAAGCTGTGCAGCTTTAGTATGCTCTGCCCACGTTCCTCACAGGCATCTGGTTGGCTGCTCCAAAGATAGTTCGTCACTGCATTGTGCCTGCTGAGTGCTGGGGGGGCAGGAACAAAACTCAGCTCACTCCCCAGGTACAGAGGCAGAGCCTCCCAGAAGCCAGGGCCTCTCTCTTGCAGCCTGGGTGGCCTGTAACTATGGTGGCACCATGTGGTTCAGCATGGGCAGATAGTACGCAGAGACACAGTGCCAAGTGTTCCAAGGTTACCCACATCTGCAAAGGTCCCCGTCCTGACACTTCCACAACTGCTGTTCAAAGGCTAGTGTGACATAAGGTAGATTTCTCTGCCTATGGCAGAAACAATTCATGTGAATTCACTTTCACAAGGAGTTTAGAGGGCTTAAAAAGAAAGAACAATTTTATCCCCTTTTATTTTAGATCTACTTGCAACTCAAAACCTAGATTTTAACCTAGAGCCACACCATCTTTAGGAAATGCATATTCATAGAGAAATCCAGTCCTCCAAAATTGTTCATGTGGGTCCTCCAGATGTCATTACTTGCTCTGTCCTTTCTTATGTACCAAGATAACAATAATTACTCTTTGTGTTACATGGCATGGATCTCAAACACGTCAGGCAGAGATGCTATTGTTCCCATTTTACAGATGAATAAATGAGGCTAAGAATTTCTGGTTGCATCATTTGCCCCAGATCTTGCAGCTGGTAACAGGGCTGTGAGTCAAACCCAGCCTTGACTCTGGGACCCGGTTTCTTTCCATGATGCTACTCCTTCCAGCCACCTCAGGTACAGCTGGCCAAAGAAAGCTCACTTAATCACTCCATTCCCAATCCCTTAAAGCTGGACAACAGAAATCCCAGGACTACCACCCACCCCACACTCTCCTTAACCACCAAGACTCAGCAGAGGTGGACTCTACTGTCCTGTCCCCCTGAAATACTAACCAGAGAAAACAAATTACCTCCTTTTCCTTCAGGTTCCTAAAGGCTCTCCTTCTGATACTTCAATCATGGACCCACCTCTAAATGAGCTACTCATGCTGGCTGATAATATGTTGGCTTCCTGTTTCTGTAATAACCTGCAAATTTATGCCATATCAGGGTGTCTGCCTTAGGCTATATTCCTCAACAGAAGGAATTTAGGCTGTCTCATTTCTAATGCAGCATCAAACAGAAAATCACAAGAACTAGGTACTTAGTAAATGTTTTATCTCTACAGTGAAGATGAAGATGGCAATGCTGATGCTGGTGGGATAAAGGCTTGGAGGCTGTGTCCTGCAAAAGCATCCAGAGTAATTCATTGAAATTGTTGTATAGAAATGCTTTTCCTCAGAGAAGGTGACCTTTGTTAATGTTTGAATAACTCTCCAAGCATTGTGAAAAATAAATAAAAATTGAAATTGTCCATAGAGATTTCTCAGTGAGCTACAGTAGAGGACTCAGTGGACATAGGTAGCAGAGTGTCCATGAACTGGTTTTCTCTAGGAAAACCAGAGAAACGTTGAGTGTGTCCTCACTTCCAGGGCACTGAATGAGGTGGCAGAAGAGGCTCAGACGCTTCGGGAGACAACCACTTGAGGGAGAGGCTCCTGTTGGCAAACAGAAGCTTCACCTGCCTCCCACACAAGGAACCAACCATCTCTGAGTCATAATTCACCAAGCTCAGAGCCAACTGACAGGCTGGAGAAAGAAATCAACAAAACCTTCACAGCAGGTGCACTGGTCTCCTGGTTTCCCTGATGACATTCTGAGTATGGCTGCAGGTGGGAGAGCTGGTGCAGAGAGCCCACTCACCAGGCGAGCCAGCAGTAGCCTTGCCTTCTCCACCGGCAGTGCGAGCTCTGCGTCCTGCTTACCAAGCCCACTGAGCAGTGTCAGTGTGATAGTCTCGGGCATCGCTCACTAAACATAATGGCCATAGCTGTGGTCTGAGAATGAAACAACAACAGAAATAGAAGAAACAAGAACTGTGGAGACACTTGTGCACCAGCATGGGACTTCCCCAGAAGGCATTCAGACCTTGAATATTTTTAAAAATGCTCAGAAAGGTTCTCACAGAAGATTTTCTACATAATCAAGAATTACCTTTAGTTTCTAAAGCAATTAGACTTAAGCAATTGTAAATAAAGAAAATGAATAGCTTATGTTATGCATGGGGTCAGTATATCACACATCCCGGACTAATGTCTGTTGCCCTGATTCCAACTTGCATTTAGGACATTCATTTTTTATTGCAATCGTGGTATACTGAGCACTTTCAGGGAGCATAAGTAAGGTTTTGAAGGACTAGCACAGGAAATTTATAAATTGGAAGTCTTTTTTTACTTTTAAAATAATTTTACACTTATAAGCAATTGTATGTAAATGGCTTCCAATCTTTTAAGAAGCTGTACATTTTGGAAAGGAAATTTACCTTAATCTGGACACTTTCTAGCTTGCTCTAGAGAGGGTATACAGAAATCAATCCAAAAGCTCATAGTTCAAGCATCTCTTGTCATTTTTGTTATTTCATTCCTCAGCTCATAGAGGTAAGAATTGGAAAAGAATAAAAATATGCTTTTTGAGTCATGCCCTCATTCTGTTTTAATTGCAAGTAAAGATGACACATTACGGTGAAGACATTTTATTACAACTCAGAAAGAAAAAGGTTGAGTGACTTATGAGCTGTATGGGATGGGGGCATCAAAAGATGCATGATAATTAAATTCAGAAATACCCATCATTTCCCTGTGTGTGGTATTGCAACAGATAAATAACTCGTGTCATTCATTGCATACACTTAAATAAATGGCACTGGCTTGCTACAAATATTGAATGCTGTCTCTTAGAGTACACATTAGCAACAGTGCTATCTCTGCATTTATGGTCAAACAAAAAGATTAGTGAGCCAACTTCTAAGATGATGAACTCTAACCATTCCTTCTCTCTGAGACGTACATCCAGACAATTATCAGACCTGCCCCATGGTGTTAGAGCTTAGGGGAGGGCAGTGGGGAAGAGCAGAGGGTCTGGAGCCATCCTAAGTCCAAATCCCAATTCGACCACTTACTAGCAGCTCTGTAACCTTGACTGGTTGCTTAATCACTCACTTGGTGCCTCATTCTATTCATCTGTAAAATGTTGAGAGGATTCATTGAGTTATATGTAAAGCACTTAGAACAGTTTCTGGCACATAATAAATGCTACATAAGCATTTGCTCCTTTAATCACAATTACTTTTTTTTCACATTGGTGACTCCCTTAGTACTTCCACTCCCACTCGTCTGCAGCCCCTAAGTTGACTGCAACAAGCAAGATGCTAGCTGAGCTTCCTGCTTCCAGCATATCCCACCTCAGCCACCTCTGGGTCAAACTGAATATCTCCTCCTTCAAGGCTCGCACTACCCAGTAGACATTTCTATCATAGCACCTACTACACCTCTGATGTTTTGTATCTATATTTATGTGTAGTAGCTTTAAAAAACACTTATTTTCATAGCTGATATAAGAAGACCACTTAGGAAATTGTCTTTGGTTAGGAAACACCTCAACAGGAAAATTTGGGGAGGAATGATGAATCCCCAAAACTCTGACTATAAGAAGAAGAAAAAGAAAAAAAGAGCTAACTCCTCTGCATGAGAGGTTCACATGCACTTGGGGTCAGAGTGAGCAGAGAAAAATGAGTCAGGTGAATGGGGAAGGGTAGTCAAGCAACACAAAACAAGATTACAGCTTGCAGGAAAAGATGGCCAGTGAGAGATCCCTGGTGGCAGGGGCTGAAGGACACTTAAGGCAGGAATGAGACATATTTTCAAAATGTTTGCATTTCTAAGATGTGAAAAAGACCCAAAATTTAAGGAAAGCATGATATACATACAAAAAACTTGTAGTAAGTAGTCTGGGAAAAAATCAAGGAAAAGGGTCTGAGTTTCATGTAGGAGTTGAGATGAGGTGGAAGAATAGAGGAGCTGTGGGAAATGAAATGGAACTGAATGTGGGAGTTCAGAGGCCTTACAACATGGAACAGAATGAAGATATATAAACCCTTCAGGACTTGCAGAAATCTTGGCAATGAGTTTTGACGATGAAAGGTGCAGGGCTGTATTGTGTAAATCCCAAAGCCCAGGGGTGTCAGTTCAGGTCCTCCAAGAAGCAGACAGGGTTCTAGGTGCAAGAGATTTACTGGGGGAAATACCTGTGAATGATTAAGGGATTAAGAATTAAGTTGGAGAAAGTGAGAAGAGACTTCAGAGAGTGAGGCAGGTCTGACTCCTTTGAAAGGGGAGGAGGAAGGTAGGAAAATTGGGTAGACACAGCAGTTCTAAAATCCAGCCAGACCAACGAAAAGTCCCTAAGCCACTGTTGGACGAGTCCTGCATCTCGCAGGAATGGGCCAGCAATAGCATCCCCCACTATGCTCAGTTACTGGTTGGGAACAGTGTGCACTCAGCACAAACATGAGAGTAGGCCCAGAGGGGCAGCCACTGGGCTGTCAGTCAATGATCCCAAAGCAGGAGACGGAGCTGCACATTTTCATCAGCACCGCCCGGGGTCACCTCGGCAGACAGGAATCACATCTGATTCATCGTTCGATACTCAGCTGCTAATAAAAGTTGAATTTATAAATTGATCCATCCTACACACCAGGTAATCATCCTAAACAACTACTGAAGCCAGATGCTGTGCACATGAGAATTCATTATACCCTTCTTTCTATTTTGTTGTATTTTCGTTTCCATAATAAGAAGTTTTACTAAAAATATTATTTAGAAACACTACAGTAGTTCCTCAAAAAATTAAATATAGAATTACAATAGGATCCAGCAAGTTCACTTCTGGGTATATTCCCAAAAGAGTTGAAAGCAGGGACTCAGAGATACGTGTACACTCATGTTCATAGCAGCACTGTCCACAACAGCCAAAGAGTAGAAACAACCCAATTGTCCATCGATGGATAAATGAATAAACAACGTGTGGTGTACACATATAGTGGAGTGTCATTCAGGCTTAAAAAGGAAGGAAATTCTGACACAAGCTACAACATGAATGAACCCTGAGGACATCACGTTAAGTGAATTAAGCCAGTCACAAAAGGACAAATACTGTATGTTTCCACTTACATGAGGTACCAAGAATAGTCAAATTTATAGAGACAAAAAGTAGAACAGCAGTTGCCAGGGTCTGAGAGAAGTGGGGAATGGGTAGTCAGGGTTTAATGGGTCCAGAGTTTCAGTCTGGAAAGAAGAGAAAGTTCTGGAGGGTGGTGATGGTTGCTCAGCAATGTGAATATACTTAATGCCACTGAAGTGTACACCTAAAAAGGGCTAAAACAGTAAATTTTATCTTAGGAATATTTTACTACAATCAAAAAAATATTACTTAGAGAATAGATCTGATAGGGAAAAATACAAAGCAGGGACACTCCCCGCTACCACGCATTCTTACACCCCAAACCCTGGCTCTCTGCCTCTAGATCCCCAGGGAAGTCAGTGCTGCTGCTGACTGCTCCCAGCCCAGCCATCCAGCTGGCAGTTGGTTCCAGGGACTTCTCTAATTGTCCTCTTCCCAAAGCCTGCTCAGAGCAAGTTCTCAGACTTCACTCAGGAGCTTCCTCCTAGAGCAGCCGTTTCAGCCAGCTGTTCCCACAAAAGGCCGCAAAGCCCTGGTCCCTGTAACTTCCTAGAACCTAGAAGCCAACCCTGCCCTTTGGCCTTCTTGACTGAGATTTCTCTGTTTAAAAATAAAAGTAGACAGGTTCTGGTAAAAGTATCCAAATGGCATCTCTTTCCCTCAAAGTCTTCTGGCAGGATTCTCATAAGGATGCTGTGATGGGCTGGTCCCCAGCTGGGTCACACGCTCTGTGTTGACAGCAAAGACGAGGAAGGGAGGAGCAGGATGTGAGTCAGACCTTGTCCTCCCTGGGTGCCAGCTTCTCTCTCCTCTCCTTCCACTCATGCGTCCAGCCCTTGGCCCCAGACCCCTCTGAAATTCCCCTCTGCTTTGGGCCCTCGGTGACTGTTGGCATCCTGCCGTCCTCTCCATGTCCATCTTCCCTCCTGTGTCCACTCACTTTGTTACTTTGTCATACTAGAGGTTACAAATCATCCACAGCCCTGGCTTTAAAGTCTGAGCTACCATACAATCCCGCAATTCCACTGCTGTGTGTTTACCCAAAGGAATGGAAATCATCAAGTCAAAGGGAGACCTGCACTCCCATGTTTACCACAGCTCTCTACAGTAACTAAGAGTTGGGACCAACCTGAATGTCCATTGACAAACGACTGGATATGGAATATTTACGCAATGGAATACTACTTTGCCATAAGAAGGAATGAAATTCTGCCATTCATGGCAACATGGATGAACTTAGAGAAAATCATGTTAAGTGAAATAAGTCAGGCACAGAAAGAGAAATACCACATGTCCTCACCCATAAGTGGGAACTGACAAAGGAAAGGAAAGGAAAGGAAAGGAAAGGAAAGGAAAGGAAAGGAAAGAAGATTACAATAATATGTTGAATTTTCAAAAGGAGAGAACAGAATTGAGGATACCAGAGATGGGAAAGGAGGCGGCGAGACGGGTAAGGCAGGAACTGGTAAAGGGCCATGAAAAACAATTACGTTGTGTAATGCTGAATATACTAATTATGCTGATTTGAGCATCACATATTGCACACAGTTATTGATATTCAACTCTTCCTCACAGATATGTACAATCAACTATGTTACAATAAAAAGAGTCTGGGCTCCCCACACACTGTATGTTCAAGGCAGTGAGTCATGTGTGTCAGTCAAATAGGATGACATGACATCAGTGGGAGATGTGGGGCACTGGTCACCCAGGCTTATAAAGGTGGAGAGACAGCTGACCCAAAGCCCCACAAGCATAGATCTATACATTGTCCAGAAAGCCCGGGGAACAGAGAGGGCACACGATGTTCAAATAACGTGTGAAAAAAAGATGGCTGTTCCCAAAGGGGTGGCGAGATATTCAGAGTGTCTGTTTCCTTCTGAGCCCTGAGCAGCTTGCCATGATAGTTTCCTTTTAGGTAATTCCCATAGGAAAAATGGTTCTTAATTTCAAACAACAAAAACCAATTCTAAATAGTGTAAGCAGAAGAAGTATATTTTATTAAAGGAGATCAGTCCACTCACAAGTCTTGTAGAAGGGCACGCACAGCAGGCTCAGGAGCTAGACAGCCAGGAAAATGCCCCAAATCACATTCACTCAGCCCAGTGCCCACAAACTGCTGAGCCCACACTGCCAAACTGAGCATGCCGGGCTTCCCCAGACTCTCTGCCACAACAGTCTCTAGGAACCAGATGTTACTGCCACTCTGCCAGCCAAAGTGGATTCCACACCACCCTGTTTCTTTGCATCACAGTTTTCCAATCTAAAGTCTGGCTGTTGGGACCATGGTCACGTGCCTGTGCCCCAGTTGTGAGGGCTGCTGGATAAGTGTCTGGGGAGCTAGCTGGTCTCTCAGTTGGGAAATTCTCCAATCACGGGTGCAATATTCATAGGTACTAGACAGCCAAAAAAAATGAAACATGCCCCTTGGGGGCACTGCTGCCCACCTGAAAGTTCTGATACTCCTGCTGCTCTGCAGCAATGCTTTAGATAAAGCTACCTAGAAAATTAGATGCTATCTTTGCTAAGGGAATAAGAAAGGCCAATTATATAAACTCAAAAATTCTCAATAGTACCAAAAGCAGCCCACTGCTTTCATGGTAAAGAGAAAAGGCCACCATTGAAAGTTTAACACAATCAGGCCTAATCTACCTTTTAAGCATTTCTCTAATTACTTTCCTCTACCCCACTACAAAGTCCTCTACCCCACTACAACCATGCTGGCTAGCTCCTGATTCCTGTCCTGAGACCCAGCACATGCTGTCACCATGGGCATGTGGTTCATTTCACACCCCTGCAGGGCCTTCCCCCATCCTCTCTACCTGTCTATATCCTTCATCCTTAAACATACATCTCTAAATAGGGATGTCCTTGCTCATTAGCATGGTCCTGCCCCCCATGATGACACTTGTGCATTTTCTTAAGTAGTACATCTTTCTTAGGGGAGCCAGGGAGGAAGAAGTCGGTGGTTAATTCTCCCCCCCTGCAAACATGCTGGCAAAATCAGAGATGACACCTTAGTAGTTGTCATTAATCTGAGAACAATATCTATCTGAATAGTGCTAATTATATGTTAGGTATACTCTAAGTACAAATCCTTATGACAATTCCATCAAGTAAATGCCATCATTCCCATTTTACAGATGGGAAGCCTGTGTAACTCAACTGAAGTCACACACAATAAGAGACAGACCCAGGATCTGAACCCAGGAAGACTGGCTCCAGAGACAGTGCTCTTAACCATTAGCAAGAGGCTGAGAAACCTCTATGACATTTGCAAACTTAATTATGATCTCTACAGAAAGGGTATATTCTAAGAATTTTAAAGCAAATTCCTACAAAATATTTTAACTTGGAAAATGGTTCAATGGAAGGAAGCTTATCAATATTTCTCTGTCTCTAACTCTGCTTGAGGGGAGTTAGAACAACACACACTATATTTCTTCTTGCCCTCCTTACAAGAGCCAAGTCAGATAAAGGAGATCAGAAAAACATCTGCCTCTCTGTGGCACAGAAATTCACATGGAAACATCTCAAATTCAAAAGCTTCGGTGAAGAAATCAAAACTTCCCTCATCTCTCCAGTTTAATGGTATGCTAATCATAAAGTCTGAAGGCATGTCTGAGAATAAACTCCAAAATTTTTAAGAAAATACTGAGAATGTGGGATGGATGGGTATCCACGTCCTTGAAATCAAATACTCTTATTCAAAAATATATAACAAGAAATTATGTGGGGAGGTTAAAATTTTCCAGTGGTCCAGTCAAAAACTCTTTTTGCTTTCTTCTTTTTCATTCTATTCTGCTTTGCAAATCCAAGGAAGATGTTTTTGTTAATCTCTACTAAGTGTTTGATTTTCTTTCCTCATCGGAAATATAGTCAACTTTATTTTTACCTACCTCAATGTTTCCTATATAAGATGGTAAGCTTCTGAATATTGCTGTCTGTATTAGTCAGCGTTCTCCATAAAAACAGAACCAATAGGATATAAATATACAAGAAGAGATTACGGGAATTGGATCACACAGTTGTGGAGGCCAAAAGTCCCACTCATGATCTGCTGTGTGCAAACTAGAGAACGAAGAAAGCCAATGGTTTAATTCAGTCTGAGTTCGAAGGTCTGAGATCCAGGGGAGGCACTGAGGCTCAATGCAGCAAATCAACTTTTTTGATGAAGATCATGAGATCGATGATCCTCAGTCTTTCCATCCCTGATTAGACTTTCCTACAACTGAAGTGGGACATTTAGAAGTTTAAAGGTTAGTACAAAGAATGACAAAACTATTAGAGACACCCAAATCAAAATTTGTTTTCCTAAACAGTTCCTGAAATTCACAGGGCCAGGCCCAGGCTAGGAACTGATTGTGGAAATACTAAACCCAGAGAGATGGATGGAGATAGATGTGGAAAACTATGATGAGATAGAAGAGGAAGTTGCTAACAAGTAACATAGCGAAGGATGACAGTTTCAGATTAACATACAAGAGGCTGTGAGCCTTGTGATGATTAAGAAGTAAGGTCTCAGACTAAATTCCTGGGGCAGCCCCAAACTGAAAACTTCCAAGGTGAACCATCCATTCCATTACCACCGCGCACCGTGCAGGGAGTTGGAGCTACACGGCAGCAAATATGCTGAGAGGAGCTCAGGCTTTGGTTTGAAACCCAGGTTCACCGTGTACTAACTGTATGCCCGAGCAATTCCCTAACCTCAGTGCCTAACAACACCTACCCACCAGGGATACCATTAGGATGAAAAGAAGCACTGAATATGAATGCCCTGGCACATAGGAAGTCTTAGCAAACGTAATTACCTTCTCTCCTTATGTTAGTTTCCTAAGGCTGCCATAACAAAGTACCACAAACTGGCTGACTCAGAACAACAGGAATCTATTGTCTCACAGTTCTGAAGTCCAAAATCAAGGTGTCAGCTTGGCCAGGCTCCCTCTGAACCCTATAGAGAAAGAATTTTCCCTCGGCCCTCCGGCTTCTGAAGTCCAAAATGTTCCACATCTTGTGGCAACATCACTCCAACCTCTGCCTGCACTTCCCGCGGCCTTCTCCCTGAGTCTTTTCACATAGTATTCTCTCTGTGCATGTCTATCCAACTTCAGTTAAGCAAGTTTGGGTGGTCCAAAGTCAAATCCCCATTACACCCTCAGTGCCCAAAATATTCATCATTAGGATCACTACGAAGTTAAAGACATTTATCTTCCCAAGACAATTGATAAAAGTAAAACACTCTATGGGGAGGAGTACACTGCATCTGTAGTGCCCACTAATATTTTCATGAGCATTGGGATATTATAGTCACTATTATATTAATTCACATATTATATTATGGTCACCTCTGATGACTGTCCCAAGGGAATAAATCCAACCACAGTCATATGTTTGTTTTGTCCTCTGCTATATCCTCAGAGCTGTGCAAATTCCTGGACATACAATGTGATAGGAATCTGCCTCTCTAAAATGGGAACAAAATAGGACATAGAGCATCATGTTGTTGTGAAGAGCACATGAGTTAATCCATCTAAAATGCTTAGAACAGTTCCTGGCACATAGCAAGCTGCCAGTAAATATTGACTATTACTATCATCAATGACTGAGAAAACACACAAGTGATGGAAGAGGAGAAAGGTCTAGAGAACTGGAACTGGAAGGGCCCCGTGGGGCGATGTCAAAGGGCAGGGGCCTGGAGGAAGCAGGTGGTGGGCTGAAAAGGAACTGAGAGCAAAAACAACTTCTTCTACTGCATAAATGTCCCAGGCACATGGCATTTACCAAAGCCCGCTGAGGGCCTGGCTCTGAGTTGTGGCCGTCATTTCTCTCCCAGGTTGAGCCACAAGTATTCTTGCATGTGGTTGAGCTATATGCTTTGCTGTGGCCAATGAGGCGTAGTAAAACGCAGGGGACTGCCGTGGGAAGAAGCCTCCATAAAGAAGTGACTGTGCCCTGGAATCTCTGAAACCAAACCAGGTACCTAGGGAGCATGTGGCACTGTAAATTAGGTGTCCTGGATTTCTGACTTGGACCCATGGGATGCCATACAGCCCACAGGAGAGGCAAAGTCCTGTAACACAGAGTTTCCCGAAATATGATGCAGGTGGCTCATAAAAAAAAAAAAAAATTCAAATAGGTTTCTAGGTTAAACAAAGTTAAACAGATTTCAGATTTCTTTAGGATAATTTTCTCAGAACTTTTCTTATGTGTAAATGCATTGTGAATCGTCAGAGATATATACTGTGTACCATGTTTTCTCAAATGTATTTGATCAGAGAAGCCTGTTTTAAACAGAATATCCAGAGACTAGTGTCCTTCTAGAAAGCTCTGGGGTTGTGGGTAAATGCTGCATAGTGTCTCCTAGAGCAAGCCACCTAGGCTTTCTGAGTCCTCAGTTTCCTCATCTGAAAAATGAGGGGACTCAATCAGTGGTTCTTAGCTGATTTTAAGTCAAAGGCACTGTGAGAAGCTGGTGAAGGCTATGATTCTCTGCCTGTAACTAGACACATGTCACACATCTGCCAGGGCTCTGTCATACAATTTCAGGGAGTCATAAGTCCCTTAACCGTAAGGTGTTCTAAGATCCCTTCTATACCTAAAATGGTGAATGAGCCTGAATTAAAAAGATGTAGTGGTTGATATCCATCGCTTCTTACCTGCCCAGCCTCCCTTTCCTTTTCTTTTGTTAACAGCACTACAGTTCCCCTTGGGAAAACATTTTTTCCCCATTTCTTAGCCCCATACATCTCAGGAAAGGTTGACCAACTCCCCCGCCCCCCCCCCCACCTGCAGAAGTAGGCATGTCACTCAAGACTAACCAATCAGAGTGCCTTATTCTCCTGGCACGATGAAGGGGCACAATGCTGATGAGAACATTCTCTAGGACACATGCTGGCACTAACTGATGGAAAGAAGGGAAGGAGGGAGGGAGGACTAAAGAAATAAAGAACCAAAGTAAGAAAGAACCAAAAAAACCAAAAGAAATGTCTTTATATAGGGCCACTAAACTAGCAGAATGGAAGACTACAGTCTTGGTAGCCATTTTCGTCTTTGAGAGAGAAAATGATTCCTGATGACATTGGCTGAATCATCCCTAAGATCCATGTCTTCTGCCAAAATAGCCCATTTATGTGAGCCAATAAATATTCTCTTCTCTTTTAAACTAACTTGTAACTGAAAAAATGCTGAATAATTTGGATATCAATCTTGAGATTCCCAAGGCTGCTGTGAGGCTAAATTAAGAGGCTCACAGTGTTAATGCTGAGTCTACATTCAACTGAAAACAACTGTGGGAGGACATTAATGGATGACTGTACATTGGTAAGTACTGGCAGGACCTGACTGTTGACCCATGAGAGCTGTGCACCAGGGAGGACCGAGAGACCTCAAATAATTTCTTTTACCTGCTGCCCTCTGCCTACAATGCCACCACAGAGCATTTGTGATCTTGCTGGGGCTGGACAGGAGGTGTAGAGGGTATTGCAGAGCCTTCTGAGAATGTAAGGAAAGCTATCTCTCCTCTTTGAAAACTAAGCAAAAATATTTGCATGCAATTTCAGGGGTTTACACACTCCCTGAAGCCCCAAATAGATTCCTTCCTCAAGGAGTCTCAGGACTCCATTCCCCCACTTTGAGTAGAAAGGAATTGCTGGAATTGTTAACATGTAAGATCCTAATCTCTCCAAGGACTTCAGGTGGAAAGGAAATAAAAAGGGAGATCACTACTGGCACAAGAAGGGAAAGGAGAGCAACACAGTAACCCACACAGACTTTATCACATAAACAAAGAGCCTGAGCTGGCCCCTCCACTCCTGACCTGCTCTTTTAAGGGTTTTCCAATTCATAGGAACAGCGGCCCACATAGCTAGAGCCCCCCTTAGTCAGACATGGAATTAAGCCATGGCCTAAAGTTTTGATTCCTGTTGAAAGTGTTCCCTGGAGAGAGAACACTTTAAACTCCTATCAGTCACTCAAACCTTTTCCCAAATAACACATTTTAAATAAGAACAGTCAGGAGTGATTTAGTAGAAGTAGAAGGGAGAGTTGTGCTCACAGGCCTCCTCTGCAGTTTGGCTTTGTCTGGGCCCACATGGTGGAAGAACTAACTTCTAAAAAAAAAGCAATTGATTCTAACCTTTGAAACATCTTGCTAAATAATTGTTTGAAGTGTCTGTGTTCTTCCCAATTGAGAAGGTTTCCAAAAAAAGAGCCAAAGCCTCATAACCAAGAAATTACTAAGTTTACAGTTGGCCTTAAATTTAACAGCAAAGTTAAAGGCTAATGGTTTGACAAGTCCTCACCCATTTTTCTTCCCAAACTTAAAATATTTTATCAAAATGGGCCTCTCCCACTGTTTTAGTCCATTTCTGTTGCTTATAACAAAATACCTGGAACTGGGTAATTTGTAAAGAAAATGAAACATTGCTTACAGCCTCAGAGGCTGGGGAGTCCAAAGTCCAGGGAACACATCTGGTGAGGGCCTTCTTTGGTGGTGACTTTGGTGATGCAGGGCCTCACAAGGCAGAAAATGGCAGAGTAGAGAGCAGAGAGACTCACATGCTCTTATTTTCAAGTGCTCAGAACCACGCCCATGACCACCATGATTAATCAGCTGCTGCCTCTTCAGAATCTAATCACCTCTTCCAGGCCCCACCTTTCAATTACCATAATAGAATTTCCCACCCTCTTATCAGTCACAGTGGAGATCAAGCTTCTGATACATAAAACTTAGGGGACACAATTCAATCCATATCACCCACCGAAGCCTAACCATTCTGTTCCCAGCTCCCAGCGAGCCTGTGCTGCAATCCTGCCCAGCCCTCAGGAGGCCTCCCACACTTCCCAGGAAGAGGGGTCAGCACAACACAGCTCCCAGCCACCAGGCCAAAGTCTTGGATATTTTTCTCCTGCCCTAAAAGATGTCAGATCAAGGGCCACACGTTAGGAGGGCTCAGATGACTCTCTGAGTAAAACATATTTTACAAGCCAGAGCCTTTTACCAAGATTACGAATGGTCTGTGCGCCTATTTCAGTCTCCAACTGAGAGCAAATAATTTGTTTGCCTGCCCCCTCCGCAGCCTGTAAAGTGCTTTTCTTTATCTTTCTGCCTGTTTATTATACCGTACATGGGATCCCTGAGGGGAACCAACATTTTAAATCTGCCCCATAGCAACTTACTTCAATACTTCCTTCTTACTTCAATAGAGGCCAAGTAATCATCATTACCATCCATGTAAATGCAGTGTGATACTAGGGCTTGGGACCTCAACTTTATTTCAAGGATGCTGATGCCAGGAGACATCAATATTTTCAAATGTTTGGCACCAGAAATCCTCAAAAAAAATATGAACAACATATTTCTTATGAGAAATAAGATTTTACATCTAAAAAGCAAAGATTTAAACTAAGCCATCTAGTTTCACATTGTTTCAAAATACTTGTTTTGTTATCAAAGTCACTTAGCTTGGCATGTTCCAATGGGAAGCTCATTAAAACCTAAGAAACATCTTTGGCAAAGGTGCTACACCATCAGCTCATATTTGACATAAACACATGGCAAGGATCTGGATACCAAGATCTGTGTTTTATGGATGACCATATACTGGCACAGCCTCAGGCATAGACTGTAGACCTTACCACAGCACCACTACAGAGGATTAGAAAGTATGTGAAGTTTGTATTTGGTGTCTCCCTCTCTGTTTTAACACCTTCTTGTGCTTTATACAATCCCTTGGAAGCTTCTCTTTGTTCTCTCCTCTCAAACCCCATCTTCATTTTGCCTTCTGACTATCCAAAGCCCTTGCTTTGGCAGCCCCCAAAGCCTGTTCACATCAGAGGGGTCTGGGCTCTCTGAACTATCTTCCTGGGATGGCAGTTTTAAGACCCTGTACTGCAGGAACAAGCTCAGTCTGTTAAAAACAGTTTCATGCTGTGGAGATGTCAGGCACCATCTGGCGGGATGCTGTCACCTCTCCCTAGCAACGGCTCCCACATCCATGTCTCTGGTTACCTCGCCTGCTTCCCTAGTTACCAGGACTCCCATCTCTAGCACACCTCCCATCTCACTCCCATCAATTTGCAGCTTTCCTGGTGAACTCCTAGAACCTGTCCAAGGTGGATCCTACTTCTTCTGCCTCTTGGATCACAGACTGACCCTCAGCACCAAGGCTGCTTCAGTCCTCCAAGCCTGCAAAATCTGTTAGCCAAAACCCCCAGTTCCAGCACTTTAATTCAGTGTTAAACAATCCTATCAATCAACCCATTGGACCTCAATGCTGGATACACATTTGAATAACCTGGAAGCCTTTAAAAATGATAAACCCTAGGCACCATCCCCAGACATTCTGATTTAATTGGTCTGGGGTCGAGCAGTATTTTTTCAAGCTTCAAAGGTGGTTAAAAGGTGCAGTCAGGATTATGAATCACTGATATAACCCAAGAAATGCACAGCGTTGAGCCCCCTTCCACATGCAAAAAATAATTACTCAATAATGACTGGACAGACACAAATACCAAAGAAGTATCCCAGTTTAATTTAAACACGTAATTTTTCCAGACTTTTTAATTTGTCTAATATTCAATAAAATATATTTTTAGAATGATATTTTATGAAAACCAATCCAATTTTTTCTCTTCCAGGACAGCTCCATTGAACTGCATCATTCTCTGCTGAACATAGACTTTGTCTAAGTGACTCCCTGGCTGAATGTTACGCACCTTTGGAAACTATAATTCTTTCACACCTCCAAAGTGCTATGTAAAACCCTGAAATAGTCAGTTATATAATGAGAATGTCATTAACCATATTTTCAATTAAATCATCATAGCTTTTCACCTAGTCCTCCAATTCTTGCTAGTCAGGATGAGGTCCAGACACTAACAGCATGTTAGAAATGCAGTCTCTGTCCCCACCCCAGACCGACTGAATCAGAATCTGCACTTTAATAGATTACCAGGAGAACCCGGCTACATTCAGGTTTGAGAAGCACTACCCAGTCAACTGCTTTTACCAATCTTAGTTTTAGAATAACTTCTTTTAAGGCTTTCCCTTTGTGGCTTTAGCCCTATCCTTCACTGAATTTCTCTCCATGACTACTCTGCTTCCACACACTTTCCCTTCTCCAGTTTGCAGGCCTGTGGGCTCTCTACCCCCATGCCCACTGTCTGCAAAGCCCCCTCTGCTGTCTCTACCTGAAGGAAGCATTCCCATTTCTCAAAATCCCAATACAGCCTCTCCTTTCCAAAATCTTCATACATCTCCCCAGCCCACAGTGGTCTTACCTGCTTCCGATTTTATAGCACTTATCTATACATTCATCCAATGTTCCTGTTTTATTACTTAACCCTAATTTTGCTCTTAACTTTTCAAATACTTCTGCCTTGTCTCCCCCAATAGTCTATCACTTACCTGCCTTTGTACCTGCCATGGGGTTTTTACATAATAGATTTAACATTTGGTGTTTGGCTTTGACTTGGATCTCTGATGGCAAACTATATAACACAAGAAAACTATAAATCTGAGTCTAGACACTAGTAAAAAATTTACAGTCATTAAGCTTTGCTGATATTAAAACTTTCAATAGGCTGAACACATGAGTTGCAAAATAACATAGTATATAAACAGATACTGGACTACTTTAAATAACTACAGAAAATAGATATTAAAAATAAAAGCAAGACAATGTAATATCAGCTATCAATTAACAATATAAGTCGAAACACTTCATATTATTGTTACTGAGGACGACTAATCAAATAAAAATCAATAGCTGCCACTGGCCAAAGTGCATTAGCAGCCGCATATAGCGGCCTATAATGTGCAAAGAAAACCATGTAGGCCTCCTGGATAGCATTGTCTCTATCAGGGCATCAGCAGTCCCAGAACTCATCTGTTCTACTCTTGGATGGGATGACCCTATGCATTGCAGCAGGAAAATTCGGGGTGGGGCGTGGTTCTAAATCCTTTCTTACTCATTTCACAAAGTTCATAAATATTTATTGAGAATTAACTCTGTTAATTGGCCCTATGTCCTGTTGTAGGCCCTATGAAATATGAATATGACTAAGATATTGTCCTTGCCATTAAGTTGCTCACAGTCTCAGTGAGAGGAGATCTAAACAGGTCATTTTAGTGCAATGTAGAAAATACAGTACTGGAGTACTGTACTCTAATTAATACAGTACTAGAGTACCATATTATACACATGGTATCAGTGGAACACAAGGAAGGGCTGCCTAACTAACTCAACCTGCAGCAATCAAGGAGGGCTCTTTGGAGGTGGTGATATCTGAGCTGAGCCTTAGAGTAGGCAAAGGGGTTAGCCAAGTGAAAGATGAAGAATCCATACTTCAGTTAGGGAGAAGCATGTAAGCAAAGGAAAGAAGTAACCTGTATCATGGTATGTGAAAGGAGCCTTAGATAGTTTGCATTGTAGGAGGTTGGAAGCAGTGAGGTTTCCTCCGAAAGTAGTGACCATCTACTAGTTGATAAGCTTGGGTGCTTGGACTTTATCCTAAAGGCAAATGGAGAATATTTAGGCTTGAAAACTTAATGCAGCTTTCAAGATATGATATGCAAAGTAAGAACATCTTAGATTCTACAAGAACCACGACTACATTAAAAGCTGTAGAATCTTAGTCAACATGACTATTTAGAAACTGATTCAAATATTTTATAGGTCATCTCTACAGAAGGGTGTTGGAGGAAATGATCTCTGAGATAAATCCCTTCCGGCTGAGATTCTATTTTCTGATTCCAAATTCCCAACAAAACTATAGACCTATGATATGGATCTGTCCTTATAAAGACACTAAACTATACCACAGGACAAATACCACAGTGTTATCAATTTATAGAAGTAAAATGAAAAGAGCATTAAAAGTGTCATGGACTAAAAGGTCAATTGAGGACCGGAGCCTGCTTCTTCTCACTTCTAGCTAACTTCTCTTTCCAACAAACTACACTTTTTCTCCAATTATAGCTCATCATGTCAGGCTAATTTATGTGTTTATTATTTCTTTATTCTTTTCATTTTAGTTTAAAACATTTAGTAGATTTTTTTATTTGCAACTGTGATATTGTGAGATATATAACTGGTCTTCATCCCTGTCTCCTGGCATACAACCTCTAAAACCCTTGGAGTCTCCAAAGTGATATGTCTTTTTGTATGCTAATAAGTTCACTGATGGCCGGCAACCTCTAAGTAGCTTCAGATGGGGGCTCATCACTGGAAAGACCAAGGCAAGACTTTCAACCCCACCCCCCAACCTCAGGTGAGGGGAAAGAGAAGATTAAGTTGATCACTAGTGGCTAACGACTTAATCAATCATGCCTACTCCTATGGGTCAATTGTGTTCCCCCAAAGTTCATGTATTGGAAACTTGACCCCTGTTGTGAGAGTGTTAAGAGGGTGGGAAATCCAATTATGGTATTTGAAAAGTGGAGCCTTTAAGAGGTGATTAGATTGTGAGGACTATGCCCTTGTGAATGGATTGATCCATAAGTGTAGTAATGGGTGTGGTTCTGATGGCCATATAAGGAGAGAAAGTGAGAAGGTTGGCTCTCTCTTGCTCAGCCCATTCTCACCATGTGACACTGCACCACTGTTGAAGAAGGCCCTCATCAGATGTATTCCCTGGACCTTGGACTTCCCAGCCTCTGAACTGTAAGAAATATATTTCAGAGCATCCAGTCAAGATGGTGAAATAGACGGTCCCCAGCGTTGCTCACTCCCACTAATCAACCAATTTACAAAATGTACCAACAGCCAAGCTGGGGCCGCTGGAGCTCAGAGGAAGAGTAGACGAGACCTACAAAGTTCATGAAGGGGGAGAAGCCACGATGAGAGAAAAAAAAACTGCTCAGAGCATTTCGGGCAGTGGCTGCTTTAAGGCTGGAACTGCTGAGTGCACAGAGCAGGAGCTGGCAGAAGAAGCAGCTGTGTCTTTCCGATGGAGTTGCTTGGAGGCAGCAGGGGAGAAGAGGGCCTTGGTGGCTCCCAGGACTGCAAGACCACTAATAAGGTTCCTGTGGACCCACACAAGAGCAAGGAGCCAGAACAGCTGAAAATGCAGAGCCATTCAGAGTCCAGGGAGCCATTCAGAGGCCAGTGAGTTATCACAAGGGACCAGCACAGGGCCCACCCCATGGGAAGTGTTTACAGCATGGGCATTGGGGAGATGGACCCACTGGGAGAACACTGGGGCACAGCAAGGACAGCCAATCTGCCCCCCAATCAGCACAGGACCACTTAGAGGAGACTGGTTGGGAATGCAGAATTGCATGGGGTGCAGTTTCATGAAAAGATTCAGGCCCAGATCAGAGTTTCTATGCAACCCAGGTGCATCGGCTCTCTGGAGAGCCAGACGTACCTATAAGGTCAACCATTAAACCCTGAGCTGCACATAAAGGCTTCCCTAGGGAAACTGCAGCAAAGCAGCAATTTAGCTCAACCACAGAGCTCAAGTACTGGTCCCCACAGGAAGTTCCCCCGTTTTAGAAGTAAGCAAAGAACAAGAAATTAGTTCCAGCCCAGGCACGCCACCAGCACCTTGGGATCACAAGGGGACCTGAGGTATGGAGCTGGGGACTGGACCCACCCCACAACCAGGCACACTGCCAGCACCAAGGAGCATGCCAAAAACATCACCTCCATGTGGGTGGCCCACCACAGCCACCACAGTAACCTCAGCTGCCATGACGTCACAACCACTACGCAGATTGTCCACCAACCACTGGAGTGCATTGACACAAGGAGAGTCACCAGCAGAGATTAAAGAAAAGAAGAGGATGTCTCTCTCCACAAAGCCCATTCCAGAGTGACAGAAGAAGCATCTTTACTATGATTATATTGGGGGACCTGATCACATCTGTCAGCATTGGACAGATTATCTAGGCAACAAATCAACAGAATAACCATTACTCTTTCAGAAGGAGAGAAGAAATCTAGGGTAATGTGAGGGGGGAGGAGGAGGGAGAGGGAAATAGAGAGAGATTGGACAAGGGGCATAAAGAATAAGTACAATTTGCAGCAATATGCACACTAGTAATATTGATTTGATAAACATATGTCAACATTGAATCCCAAAAGTATGTATAATCAATTATGATTCAATAAAAAAATAAAAATATAAAAAAGAAAGAAATTTCATTTCTTTATAAATTACCTAGTTTCCGTTATTCTGTTACAAGCAACAGAAACAGACTAATACACGTACAAAATGAAGCCTCTATAAAAACCAAAAAGGACAATGTTTGGGGAGCTTCCAGATAGTTGAACAGGTGGAGGTTCCCAGAAGGTAGAGCCCAGAGAGGGCATGGAAGCTCCACACCGTTTCCCCCATACCTCAGCCTGTGCATCTCCTTATTTGTATCTTTTGTAACAGTCTTTATAATAAGCCAGTAAATGTAAGTATTACTCTGAGTTCAATGAGCCACACTAGCAAATTAATTGAACCCAAGGAAGGGGTCAAAGGAATCCCAGATGATAGCCAGTAGGTCAGAAGCACAGGTAAAACAACTGGGGTCTTGCTATTGGCACTGGAAGTGGGGCTCAGTGTTGCGAGACTGGGTCCTCAGTCCATGATCTGATGCTATCTTCAGGTAGATAATGCCAAAATCAAATTGAATTAGAGGACACCCAGGTGGTGTTCATGGCAGAGCTGACTAACTGCTGGTGGGGAGAAATCCCCATATACTTCTTAAATACCAGAGGTCACAGAAGTCATTGTAGTGGTGTAAGGGCAGAGAAAAGACATTTTATTTTTTCACCAGAGCAACCAACGTGTTCAGTTATTTGCTTTACACTTGCATGCACACATACACACACACAAAGAGATTTTCATTCAATTTTGAAAAAGTGAGAAGCTGGTTAATTTGAATATTGGATTCTGTAAAATTTTGCCTCAGTATAAAAAGCAAATTGTTTAGTCTAGATCTTCAAAACCATTAACCCAGAAGAGAAACAGCAGCAGAAAGTAATTCTGTTTGGCTCAGGCAGGTGTCAAAATAAATTATACCTAAAGTTATACACATATGTAAGCTGGAATAATTCAACTGCCTGCCTTTTAAATTAGTCATATGTCTCCAACCTGAACCACGTGCACTGTTTCCCTAGTGGCTTCTAGTCTCTGCCAGACTTTTCAAAACAGATGAAACTGACTGAAGCAGCCCTCACCTGCCAACCTCCCCGTATTTGGATGCAGCATCTCATTCTTACATCTCACCTGTGCAGGTATCGTTTTCCTAGAAGTGATATTATTTGTTGGCAATGGGTAAATGTCCATATTTACATTATTTTAGTCTTTGCAGGACCATATCATTAAGAAAAATAGTAATGATGATAAAACTTAGAATAATAGTAAAAAGGTAAATGTGATACTTTAAAAAGAAAAAGAAGGAAAACAGAGCAGTAGTGAAGAGATTGGGGCCAGACTGCAGGGTGTGACTATTAGTTTCCCCGCTTGCTAGAGAGGTGACTTTAGATAGGTCATGTAATCATTCAAAGGTCTCAGTTACCCAATGTGTAAAATGGGAATAATAATAATAGTTTCTACCTCATATGTTGTACAGATTTTTAAAAGTAATTTATATACAGCATTTAAATCAGAGCTGGGCACATAGAATACTGTATGCTGTTAGTAATATCATCATCATCATTGTCATTATTATAAGGTACCATAATAATAATAAAGTTCATCAATTTCATTAATTCTTTGGAAATACATAGAATATCACAGGGTATTTCATATTCATACAGACGAACACCCTCCTTTTCCAGCACTTCTGGGAATGTTTGAAACACAGGAAAAAGATAAACTCTTCTCAAGAGATTATATTACAAAGATTAGTTACCAGAAAAGTATAATGTGGCAGACAGTGTTGGTTGAATGATTGACCCCACTTCCAGCCTCTTCCCTAGTTCCTCTTCCAGCTTGGAATAGCCACAAGACAAAGTTTAGCAGGAAAGATTTCTCCCTTCTTCCTACTGAAATGACGGCTGGGCTGCAGGAGTCATCCTGTGGTCTTGAAGGAAACCCCAAAAGAATCAGAGACAGTGCTAACATAGCTGAGCCCCTGAATCAGTGCCAGCAACAACCCACCTACAGGTTTTTCATCCTGTATGCAAAATAAACCCCTTTACAATTGAGATGTCATATTCAGATTTTCCAACACAAAGCTTTCCTGACTGATACTCTACATTGCTCTTGAGACTATACAAGAAAAATCTGCAGCGCTCATGCTTACCCTTGCCAATGACACCTTTCTTTTCCTATCGTCCTCACTTCTTGCCTTCCAGAAAGCCAAACTCATAGTGGCCAGTATATCTGTTACTGGTGCTACTCAATACCCCTGACCCAGACATCACAAGATTTCTCTTCAGTGTCTCTCAGGAATAGGGGCATTTGTCTTCCCATTGACAGTTAACCACTTGTCTCTCTCCACCTATCAGTTTTATTATCTTGGCCAACTTTTCCAGTCTCCGGTGGTTCTCAAAAAGCCCTCCTGCACAGTCCTCCACCCCCACTGGCTCTCTAGTGAACTCTTGTTCCAGCTGTGTACACAATAAAATTGGCAAAGACTATGCAGTTTGTGACTAGTATTGCCAAGGAGCAAGTGTTTCCAATTGTCGTTTTGTGTTATTTTTATTTAGACAATCAAATTTTTCACTTAAATACATTATTAACATATTCTTCAATTGTCTATGGACTTATGATAGTATTTCTTCAGATCTAAAATGAACCATTTTGATAAAAAAAAAAAAGAAAAAAAAAACTGGAACTTGGACTAAATGGTGGATAATTTTTTTTTTTCTTCATAAAATTAGTCCATATTCTGGAACCAATTGTTTGTCTGTTTAATATCATATAAAAATCATGGTCACCTTGTCTAAACAGACAATAGCATCTACATGACACTGAAAAAAAAAATGCTGCCGCCAGCAGGATAGATTTTGTTGGCCTTTGAAAGTCAAGGGATTAACTAGTGTTTGTGGGGAAATGCTCTGAAAGATACAGAACCTGTCATATTTTCTGCTTCATGAACTAGTAACATAAACACTGGGAAGGCTGTTATGGGTGTGTTCCAGCTGTCTGCTAACAGATGAGGCTTTTGAGGTTGTAAGCCGAAGGAACAGCAAACACCATTCTGTGTTTAATAAGCCGTATACTCTCCAGTACTGAGATTACCCCGACAGACAGTCAGAACGTGGAGGAAAAAAAACCAAAACACAGTTCTTCCAAGTCACTGTGCAATTTTAAAGAAATCACATGAATTGTGAAAGAAGCAATTGTGACAGACATCATTTTTCTTTAAAATTCTATTTGTAAATTCTATAATTTACAAACAGCAGGGGGTTGAGCTGATGAAGTTAAAGTATTCAAATCACCCAAATTATTATTTGAAAGTGATTTAGGCCACAGGAGACAAAAAAACAACATTTTAATTTGTTCTCTAGCAAAATACACATATATAAATCCAGGTAAAATCAGGAACTCTCCCCAAATAAGAAAAATTTTAAATCACAATAACACATGAAAGTCATTTTCAGACAATAGCTCCAAATTTGGTCTAATCAGTCAGTGGAAGGACCCATGGAAGCCTCCAGTCTAACCTCTTACTTTACACAAGAAGAATCCCTTATAAAACCCCTGGACACAGTGTGTGGAAGGGGAAACTGTCCCCCTGTAATTCCCACCTTGAATTCTAAGTCTGGAAGAAGAACAAACAAATCCAAGTTGGCTTCCATATGGCAACCCATCCCATACTGAAGGAACCATTGTCCTCTTGCAAGGACCCTTAACTTCTATGACTGAGACTCAAATTGCATTCCCATTTTAGGTGCCCATGTCACCCTATCACCTTATACTTAGCTAGCAGTTAATAAAACTAGCCTCTTGATCTGCTAATGCCAGAGCACTCAGCTCCATGCTTATATTGACATTTTTAAGCTTAAGCTCAAACATGTATATTTATCCTTATTAATTAGTCCCACTTGATTACTCATTGGATAAATGTGTGTATAAAATCTGATTCAGTAGAACGAATCAAATTTTTAAATGCCCTAAAGGAAATTGGGTTTTTTTTTACAGAAATTGTATGACAAAAATTTCATAAAGCAAATAACTATCCTCCAACTGATTTTTTTGTGTAACTATCTTTTAACATATTAAATTTAGCTAAAATAGGGTACAAGTATATTAGGCTTTGAATTATACCATATTATGTCATTACAGCAGATCTTCTTTCCTGTGTTTTGATTAGGCTAATAGTAAAATCAGTTTATTTTCCATGAATGTAATGAAACCAAAAGATTAGCATGCAGAAGAGAGCCAGAAGGCCACAAGATGACCCAAAAAACTATGCCCAGGCAGAAAATTTCCATCAAGTACAATCCTTGTACAGCAAATCAAGAGTTAATTCTTTGGTTTAAAAGTTCCTCCCATTCCTTTTATATAAATGACATAATATTATGAAATAAAAACATTATAACTGATTAAAAATATGAATGTTTCATATTTACTCAGTTTTCATTTAATTTGATTCCACAATCGGATCATTCTCTTCAAGGGCTCTCTGTCAGGTAAGGGCTTGGGCAAAGCCTTCCTCAGGCTGACCCCAAATGACCTCTTGCCTCATCTCTGATGACACTCTACCACAGTCACCAATCCCACTCACCTATACTCTCAGCCCCACCCTTTTTCCAAACTAGTACTGATGAAAGAGGCATTTAGTAAGGTCTCAAAATAGTCTTGTGGCATGACAACCAGTATCTAGCATGTCTGGTTGAGCTCTGGGAACCAGAGTTGACCTCTGCCCTTCCCTGATGCTAACCCTACCCTGCTGCTGAGTACACCCTGCTTGGCCTTCTAACTCAGTTTCTAACTGAGCCTTCCTGTTTTCTTACTAGGGTTGAAGCACTTCCCTGCACCCAGACACTAAGCTGGGAACCAGATAACTTTCCTAGCCCATTACTAAATCCTCATTATTCAGTTACTGCCTGGGCTTCTGCCATAAATCAGAAAGACCTCCCAGTACCATCACACCACCTCCTACTAAACTTTAATTACCAGTACTCCTGACAGGGATCTCCAGTCAGACTGGAGATTGTGCCCAAATTTACCATGCATCTTTCAACATCACAATTTGAACTGCTGATACCAAAGAGCAACTTAAAGAAGAAATATACAAACCCATGTACAAAGGAAGACTCAACTTCTTTTTCTAAGGCATAAAAGGAGTCTCAAATAAATGAGGATACATTCTATGTTCCTGGGTAAGAATATTGAAAATGTGATTCTTGTAATTTTTTCCAAGTTACTAGCAGTTTATAGATTTAACTTGAACAAACATCAGAATTTCTCCAGAGTTTATCTAAAAGTAAAATGGGTGTGGAGAACTAAGGAAATTTACAAAAAGAATAGTTTTAGGGGGATTTGCACAATCAGATTGGAAAACATATTATAAACCATAACATTTAAGTCAGTGTGGTGCTGGCTCAGGAAAAAAAAACCCTAAAGGAATTCCTCTATATGTGAGAACATGCCATGTGATATATGAGTCATCACAAATTTGAAGAAAGTAAAAAAAGGATTTAGCAATTTATATTGGAAAAACTATTAAGGGGAAAAATTACTCGAAGCTTTACTGCATACCCCCTATGAAAATAAATTCTGTATATATTAAGAAAATATGTTTTTTAAAAGAAATTACAAAGCAGAAGAAAATGCATAAAAATATATTTGTCTTATGAGGAGGGACCTTTGAAACTGAAAAACAATAAAAGTAATCACAAAGGAAAAGGTTGATACTTTTGCATTAAATAAGAAAAATTAAAAGACCAATTACCAACTGAAAAAAATATTTACAGTAAATATGAGACAAATAGTTATCCTTAACACATAAACAGCATTTACAAATCTATTAGAATACACAAAGACTATAGTAGTTAAAGCATATTTATAAATAATCCTCAAAAGAGGAAATACAAGTAAAATAAATTTTTAAAGTTTAAGCCTAACTCAGAAAGAAATGCATATTTAACAATGAGATTGTTCCAGAGATCACTAAAACCTAAAATGAAAACACAAAAATTTTAGAGTAAGGCAAGTGAATCTGAATATAAACTCTTGCTATTTCTAGCTATGTGAGTTTGAGCAAATTACTTTATTCTTCTAAGCCTTGGCTGTTCATCTGTAAAACAGAAAAAATAGAAATGTATATATATGGTTGTTTTGAATAATAAATGAGATAATCAAGGTAAAGCGTTCAGCACAGCACAGTGCCCAACACATGATAAGCACTTAATAAGCATTAGCTAGATAGCATTCCTTCAATACATATACAAATATAGCACTCATGCAAGAAATATTTATAGACTATTTGTGAGTGACAGGCATTCTACTAGATGCTGAGGATTCCATCGGCAAAGAGACCAACATCATCTCTGCCCTCCTGGAGCTTATAGTTTGCCTGTGGTGGCAGACGATTAAACCAACAATTACAATTCAGTAGAACAAATGATATTTAAATGCAGTTGCTAGGGAAGCTTATAGGGCAACAATTCACCAAATGTGGGGTGGGGCAAGGGGTCAAGGACACAAAGTACTGAGAAGCCAGTTCAACCCCTCAAACTTTTCGTGAAACCAGTCTACTTGGTGGAGAAATTCTCTAATCAACAAAAATCAGGTGCCTGATGGTTGGATTCTTCCAGGCTTGAGATTGCTAAGCACACGGGAAAGAAGTGACATGGGAACAAAAGAGTTACATGGGGACAAAAGAGAGACTAAAGTGATAGAACATAAAATCTAAACAGGTTGGGAAATAAAGATAGAAGGTGGGTGACAAAGAGAGAAAAAGTAGAATAATTGAGGCTCTGAACAGCCTAATGAGACAAAGAATGAGATGTGTATGAGAGTATGCCCAGAGAGAGTGTCTGAACATACAGTAATATTTCAGCAATGGAGATACGAGTGAGGACAAAGTGCAGAGCATGCCCATAGAAAGAGCAGAAGAAGGGAGTTGTAGTGGAACCCTTAAAATGAAAAAAAAAAAAATCCTTCAACATTTATTTCATTAGTTTAGAAAGCTATTTCCAAATCATTAAAATTCTTTAAACCTAAAACCAAAAAGAACATAGTGGATGAAAGGAAATGAGATTGATTCTAAGACAGTGGATAGGAACTACAACAAACTTATAGAATGTTATAATAAAAGTGAATATCATACAAAATTTCCAGTTACTAATAGCTTCCCTAGTACCACCCATCAATTTCCTTGGAAAGGCATTTCATTTCAATGTATCAGTTCAAAGGAGATGAATTTGAAGCACTGAAGATCCAATATAAAACCAAAAACTAAACTTCAGGCATGTAAAAGCAAAAAGTAAAGTTCTGTTGGTCCTGATTCCTTTGATAAATAATTAATAATAAAACTGAAGGGCTAATTTCACTTTAAAAGTTCCAACTTGCTGAGATGAAAGTCCATTATCTCAAAATGACATACTAAATGATATTGCTTTTGGGGCCCCAGCACTTAATCCAAGGAAAAAGCCCTTCAGGCTTTTAGTTAAAGTAAAATCTTCTCAAAAGATAATCCATGAGTATTTTTCTGGTTATTACCCATTCACTAAAAACTTGGAAATAAACTATTAACGTTGGGGAAAAAAGAGATTGAGCAAAGTATGACTGACCTGTTGGCATTTAATTTCTTCTACAAAGTAAAATTCTACTTTTCTTTTCCATTAATATCTCAGATCCTTTTAATACTGTAAAGTCCTCTATCATATGTAACATCCAACTCAGAATATAGAAGAATAACTGAGGTTAACATTTTCTACCTCCTCTACTAAGTCCAGATCACTGTCTCCATCAACTAATTTACTGTGAAAAGTGGGAATCTTCACAGGTAGATATGGTAGGACCAGAATTCTTGGCAGGAAATTAATTTTTAACTAAACTTTTTAAAAAATATTTTTCTTTCCATGCAGTCTTTCTTTTAAAATTTTACCCAATGCAATAGTTTCAGCCTTAGAAAACAAGAAAGAAATTCTGTCATTTGCAAAACCATGGATGAAATTGGAACACATTAGGCTAAGTGAAATAAGCCAGGCACAGAAAGACAAATACAACATATACGTTCGCACTTACATGTGGAATCTAAAACCGCTGAGCTCATAGAAGCAGAGAGTAGAAGAGTAGTTACCAGAGGCTGAGGGGTGAGAGGTATGGGGAGATGACAGTCAAAGGTACAAACCCAGAGCTAGATAGGATGAGTACGGTTTGTTTGTTTGTTGAGATCTATTGTACAGCATGGTGAATATAGTTAATAACAGTGTATTCTACATTTTGAAATTGCTAAACGTAAATGTCAAATGTTCTCACCACAAAAAAAGTATTTAAAAATTTTTTTTAAATAATAATAAGTATTTGAGGTGATAGACATGTTACTTACCTTGATTTAATTATTCCACATTGTATCCATAAATAATAACATCACTTTGTACACCATAAATATATACAACTATACTTTGTCAATTTACAATAAAAATTAATTAATTAAATACAAACAAATAAACTTGCAGTTGGGTTTATTGTTCTTTTTAATTTGAGAATCAATTTTTATTCATTCTGCTTACATATGTTGTACATAGAAATTGAGACCTTTCATTGAAATTACACAAAATTCTAAAAATGTAATGAAAATGTAATTGTTGGGGGCTCAGAAAATTGAACAGATAAATCAATGTTTGACACTGATGTTTGAAATGTTTCAGTTTTAAAATTATAAGTAATAAATTATGTAAAATATAGGAAGAAAAGAGGAAACACACACACATACACACACCGAGAACTTTTTATTTTATTCTTCCAAATCCCAAAGTGATGCAGATGCTATTGATCAGTTTATTTCTCGCAAGCATAAAACTATGCCAATTACTTTTTTCCTATTGAAATTTTGGGGGGAAATGGGTATTTTTTTCTATCAGCTTCAAAAACTGGGGAAAATTTGGGGGCGAAAAACAGGTGAAGAGGGTATGTACATTTTTAGCAGAACAAAATACACTAAAGAAAGAGTGTATGTGCAACAGAAAAAAAATTATACCCCTTCACCCCAAGAATTAATAAAATGTTTTAAATTTTTTCCATAAAAGATTATTCTTTCATTTTAAAATGAGAAAGTGGAGCATAAGCACAATGGTATTTATTCCATGTTTCATTCTCTAAAGTAAATAACACAAAGTAACATTTCAACTTGACACAATAACAGTTAAACCATCACAGACCTGGGTTCTGTAACCTGTCTTAATTTGACAAGCTAATCTCCAAGACTCGGTCTGGAAAACTCGCTGACCAAAGTATTTTACGAACTATTCCTGGAATTATTAAGAAGAAAATAGGAAAACATATCACCCTGAAAAAAAAAATGCCTGAGTAATTTTTCTTCTTAGAACACCAGGGTAAAAATCTTGCAAAGATTTAAATTAACAGCACTGTCCCCCTGGAGATAAATTTAGCAATGACGTTTTGACCAGGAATATTTTTTTTTTCTGCTGAGATACATAAGAAGAGACAAGCAATAATCACGTATTTGTTCTTTTCTTCCCTAGGGTAAGAAGGGTTTATCTACCTTTATTCTTGATTGCAGCATAAATTTAAGATAAGCTGCTCCCCTTGTAGACAATCCACTTGTAGAAGCTTTGGCCTTAGTGTCTCTGTTTCTCCAAGTTTTTCCTCTAAGAAGAAACACTTCATGCTCAGAGAAAATCTGTCACAAAATGATGCATGCTTGGAAAGTGTGAATATGACTCTGCATTTTTCTTTTAAAATTAGTCATTCCAGAAGAAGACAGATCACTAAAACTTGCCCTAAATATCAAAGCTTTTATCAGCAAAAAAATTTAAGATTCATGAGTGAATCAATGTAGATAATGATTAGAGTTTAAATCAAGAGAAGAAATCTAAATCATTAGCCAAAGTTCTGGAAATCAAAGAAGAGATGACAAGATAAGTATCAGCCAAACTTAGTCACAAACAAGCTTTTTGCTTTTATGAAAGCTCCAAATACAATGTCATACTAATTCACTTTGTTGATTAAAATGACAGTTTTTTCTACATATTGGAATAAATATAAATGCCTTTAAACATTTATATGTGGTCCAGAAGCTGGCAATATATTCTTTTAGAATTAGAACAAGATTAAATTTTCAACCAAAAATGTGACCAAAAGAATGACAAAAATGGAGGAAAGATTTCATACTCACTTGGAAAATAGATTTGCCAATTCTCCTCTTACCTTTGTTCTTACATTGATGAGGCATTTAATCTTGTCTGACTTCCTTCAACAAAACCAATGAAACTGTTATATTAGCTAACAAAAATTATTTTTTTAGAAATTTGAAGCTTTGCTGTCAAATCTTAATCAGAACATGTGCTCCCAGGCCAAGTAGAAATCTATCACCAAGTGGGTGGAATCTTTCTTCTGCAACAGCAGTTGCCCTGTCTCCAAGTCCAGAGCAAAGAAAGACCTTTTTGACTAAAGTCACTGAAAAGACAGGCCAAGAATAAAGTGTAAATGCCAACTGTTTTTGTAGAACAGGCCTGTCCTTCTTTAAGACAGAACTTTATAATTAGATTAAAATTTAGATTTTGAATATAAGAATCAAAGAGGCTTTTTTTTCTTTTTTTTAAATGTCCTTTTTACCCAAGTTTTGTAGAAAATATTGCTGGAATATGACCATAAGTTTAACATATTAAACTGGATAAAATCTGAAAAATATTTTTAGTACAACTAGTTTATATTTCCAATGTACTACTTCCATTCATTTTTCTACTACCTCTCTCTTGGTCAATTTTCTACTCCTTTGTCTTTCCTTTATTCCTATCCTTAGCTTGGGGAAGCTTCCATGACTCAACCTTCTTCCAGTTTCTTTTCTCTCTCCGTTTGATATTTCATAGGAGGGTCATAGCTGGATAGCACTTTCTACATTTTACAACAATTATCACATTTGGGCCTCATGGCCATCCTGAGACATAGTCCTGGAAGATACTATTATGTTCCATTCTATACCTACCTGAAACTATATACCTATTAGATGGTAACATAAAATCTCACAAGAATCTTCCCATTTTTTTCATCCCCTCCAAAGAGACCAAAGAAAAAGGGACTATATCTTTTTCATCAGCGTGGCCCCAGCAGCTAGTATAGTCCACAGCATGTCATAGATACTCAGCACATACGTATTGAATAAATGAATGAGCGAATGAGTGAATGAAAGCTATACTCATATTTATATGACACCTTACACTTGTCAAAGTTCTTTTATATATATGAACTACTCTGACAAACACAACGTCTTATAAATTAGAAAGATCAGTTACTTTGGTCCTCCATGTTATGATAAAGAAATTTTGGCTCAGGAAAGCAAAAGAAATTTATTCATGAATGGTCAATAGTTGTGTCAAGCTTAGAGCCTAAAAAATGTTAATATGAGAAGAATTTTCCACCCCATATGAACCTGTAGACTATTCTCTATTATAAAGTTACAGTTAGGATAAATGAGTTATTGCTAGTTATTTTCATCATTCCGCATAGTCCCAACAGGGTGTATGTGTATATATTTATGTCACATGTGCTAGGCTATTGAAATATGGAAAAAAAACACCTTGCATATTTTTACTAACTGATTGCCTCTAAGCAGTACATCAAATTAAACTCAATCACTTGGTTCTTTCTAAATTTTAAAATATGTAATTCAAAGATCAAAGTTTTCTAATAACTATTTAAGCTAACAGTCCCTCATGTCACTGTTCTATATTAATACTCCTTTAAACAAAAAGCATTTGTGACCTGAAACATTACATGTCTGTTCACATGCGTGTGCACGTACACTGTTTCCTGCAATATTCATCACGATTCACAGCCTTGCCTTTTGAGCCTCCAGACGGCCCATTGGTTCTGTTCAAACTGAACTTCAGGATTCCTCTTTCCTAATTTCTGGCTGCCAGCAGGAGCTGCTTGGGGCAGCTGTTCCCCCATGGCCAGTTGCTCCATCCCACTGCTGGGCCTAAGTTTCAACATAGTCTTCAGGCTCTTCCTCTGGCTACCTCGCTCATAGTCATAGCCAGTCCTTGATCAGCTATGCAGAAAGGGGAAAGGGGCAACATTAATAATGGGAAATATCATCATCAAAGGAAAACTTTTTGAAAGAACAGGAATTATTATACCAGGTGAGACCTGTGATCTCTGTTTCTGGTCTCTGATGGCAGCAACTAGACTTGTGGGAGAATTTGTATATTTGTGTATAAAGGGTGTATTTCTTGTTATTCATTCATTCATTTATTCAATGATTTTAATAAAGAGTGTAGAATATATAAGACCTGGGAGCTGGAGAGAGTTGGAGAATACAGAAAAAAAAAAGGACCGAAAGAAACACAAGTCACCGTCTTCAAGGAACATAAATCGAGACGTCCAGCTAACTACATAACATGTGCTCTGTTCTCTCGGACTCTGTGCTCCTGTACCTGCTGCCCCTCTGCCTGCACAGCCCTACACCCCATATCACTCCTTATGCCACTCTCCACTCTCCCTCCTGCCTAGTTAATGCTGATTCATCCTGATATCTGACATCCAGTGCTGCCCACTGGACGCCCTCCCTCAACCCACCTGCCAAGCACAGTAGTTGCCCCTCTTCGATGTGCCTTCCACTTCTACCTATCATCACATTTGATATTAATTGTTCTATATTTTAATTATTCTATATTTTATTTTAATTATATTTAAAGTATATTTAACATAACTATATTTTAAATATAATATATATGTGGTATATTTTAATCATATTTAATTCTATTTAATAAATATATTGTTGTACATTTTAATTACTTACTCTCAATCTCCCCGGAACCCAATATCATTTAGGAGGCCCCCAATAAATGTTTCCAAGTAAAACAATGAATTATTGCATTATAGCTATAAGACAAAATGATGCAAGCTCTTAGAGGTTAAAAATGCAAGTTTTGAGTCAGATTGTTGAGCTCAAATCCTTTTCTGACACTTACTAACTGAGTAAACTTGAGCAAAGTACAGAGAATAAAGTCTCCTCAAGCAACAGGAGATTTTTGGTGAGGATCCTGTTATGGTTAATTTTATATGTCAACTTGGCTAGGCAATTGTTCTCAGTTGTTTGATCAAGCACCAGTCTAGATGTTCCTGTGAAGGTATTTTTTAGATGTGACTAACATTTAAATCAGTAGATTGGTTAAAGCATGCTGTGGGTAGGCCTCATCCAATCAGTTCAAGGTCATAAGAGAAAGGACTGGTTTTCTGAAGAAGGAATTTCTCCTCAAAAATGCAACATACAAACGCTGCCTGAGTTCCTGAGTTTCCAGCCTGCTGTCCATAGAATTTGGACTCAAGACTGTAACACGAACTCTCACCTGAATTTCAAGACTTCAAGCCCTACAAATTTCAGACTTTCCACTCCCCACAAATGGCATAAGCCAATTCCTTAAAATAAATCTCATGATAGAGAGATATATGGATAGATAGATAAAATATATCATATATAATATTATATAATCACATATAATTATATTATAAAATTTCTAAATACATAACCATAGATATAATATTGGTTATGTTTCTCTGGAAAACACTGACTAACATAGATCTATTCTAGGGCACCATCAGTGGCTACAGCAGAGACCCCTTCTGACATATACTCAGTTACTCTCAGGAACAGGGAAGACTTGGAAGTTCCATTCGTTATGATAATGGAAGGGACTGAGTTAGGGATGATGGCAGTATTCACGGTGTTAGTATGAATGAGCATTCATATAACATTCACAGTGCTCATAGTATTGCAGTGAGTCCTATTATGTTATTATGACATTATTAAATTGGGGAGTAGAAATGCTTATGAGTTTGGAGGGAGGTGGTGTTTGACCAGGAGTAGTCCAAATTCTGGTGCAATGTTCATCTACATCATAGACTAACTGCCCCCTCTAAAATGCAGTTCCTTTATGTTATGGGAAATTGCTGTGAGTGTCTTGAATGTTCTCAGTGGGATCAGTGTGGGCCCTTACAGATCACTCCAAGTTTGGGAAATATTACTAAACTAAACTGTTGCAAGGGCATTACTGAGTAGACAGGTTTTATACCCACTGGATTGGTATTGGGCTGTATCATCCAATATAGTAGCCACTTGCTATATGTGGCTAATTACAGTTAAATAAAATTAAATTAAAAATCTAGTGCTCAGTTTCATTAGCCACATTTCAAGTGTCCAGTAGCCACATCTGACAAATGGCTATTATATTGAACAGTGCAGATATAGAACATTTCTGTCATCACAGAAAGGTCTATTGGATGGTACCAGAATGGCATGCTCACTGTAAGGCTGAGGATGAAGGCAATGGGAACACAGTCTTACCAGAGCTTTCCTTACTGAAGGATGACCTTAAGATTTCTAGGAAGATACTTGTAGAGAGAGATGCCAGGAAAAGAATTGTTGAGTCCTTTGCCTCAGATATTGAATTTTTAAAGCTGATCCATTTCCTAGAAAGTGAAATGAATACATTGAAAGATATGGCCAGATCTCCATGGCAATCCCCAGCCCCACTGCATCATGAAAAAGTTATGCTCAGATAGTGGGGCACAGGTGGGGTGCATAATTCAACAGCCCCTTTTGGAAGCCATGAAAATCAGAAAATTGGTAATTTTCTGGAGTAATCCTGTACAAGTCCCTGAAAAAGAGATTCCTGGAAGCTGGTTAAACCATACAGCTAAGTTGAGGAAGGGCAAGTTCAAGAAAGAAAACCATGGAATCCAATAGAGAGTTTGTGAGTCCTTCTCTCAAAGGCAGCCACATCCTCAGGCAACTGAAGATACACAGGTGGTGGGGGCTATGGGAAGCTTAACCACGTAAGCAGCAAAAAGAAAAAAGGCTGGAAACATTACAAGAGACAGTACAAGGAAGAGAACTGGATAAATAACTGGAGGTGGAAGAGCTTCTGGGCCTACAATTTCCAGTGTTGACAGTTACAGCAAGAACATTTTCCCCAAGATCCCACCAAGGTCAGAAGGGACAAGACGGTGAAAGGGCTCCAGGACTTGTACCCAAGTCCTCACATTATTTTTCTTGTTTAGTCAACAGTATGAATCACATTCTTTTCCTTTTTTAACCATCTCATAATGGGAACACATTTGTATACATATAATAACTATAGGCTTTAGAAATAATTACTTTATTCTTTGCATTGTAATATTTATCAGTAAAGTTCTCTTAACCTATTGGACTGCAAACTGGGTGGCCAATAACGTAGCCTATGATTAGTGCATACATATTTCCCAGTTTGCCTCCGATGTCTCCAGTTAAGGTTATTATCCAAAAGTAACTATTAATAGTGCTCCCTTTCACTCACAAAAGTCACAGTTTGGACAAGAAAAAAGATAGTTACCTACCCATGATGCTATTCTCTAAATGTGTTCCAAGATGCCAAGGGCGTAATGTGTTGTTTTTCAGAGGCTGGTGGTTTCCTGCCACTTTCCATCTGGGCAAATGTCACCTTGGATAGAAGACATTAGTTCACCAAGTTGGCACTGTTGACCATTTTCAGAACTATTTCATTTCAATTCCTTTTTTTAACCTCTCTGTACTTCTAAAATTCAATTTGAGTGTCAATTTTCTTTAGCACAGTCTTCTTCCTGTCCATTTTTTAAGATTTTTTTCCTTTGGTTTTCTATTTTCTTATCCCTGTTGCCTATTTTTCTACATTTACTGTAATGTGCACCTCTATTTGTGGTTTCCTTTCTTCCCATGTTCAATTTGTCTGTCATGTTTTAAATGACTATTTTTGAGTAAATGATAGCAATGATAGCATTTCACAGACATCCACTCGTAAAATGAGCAATACCTGATAACTAACCTTTTCATTCTACCTCAAATATATTATATTGAACTTTAGTCTGATAGGTGAAAATTTCTAGTGCTTTTTGAAATATCTGAAAAGCAGTGTTCTCTGACAAATGTTTACCAACCAGCTTACCAACCAGCTTGGGGCAGGGGGTGGGGGCAGTACTGATTTGTAGTGTTTGCTGGTTTCCATGGTGTAAATACCCCCATCATGGGCAATTGTGGGATACCAACAAGACCTCAACCAGTTTGCAAAATTTGGAAAAATTTAAAAATTGGCTGTAATGAGCCAATGTGAGCCAGCTCCAGTAGACCACTGCAAAATCCTTTTCAGAAATACAGAAAGTAAAGTTTTGAAAAACAAATCACCACGAAATAATTATTCTAATTACTTGAATTCTGTTTTATCATAAAAGTAATATGAGCTTATATCTGAAAAAATAACATATAAGGTTCCATTTGGTAACTAAAAAATTCAGTAGGAGCTATTTCTGGTCCATAAAAGTGCCAATGAGGCGAACTTGATTATTCTACTTTTTTACTCCCCCAGATATTTTTACCAAATCCCAAACACATTATTATGCAAAGAGGAACTCCAGGTTCTACGACTGCCACACTAAAGCAAATGCGTGGCCCAGAAGACTTCCATGAGCTGGAACAGAGCCTCGGGCAAAAAGAAAAAAAAAGACACTTTCAGAGCTGTAGATCAATGTACTAGCTATTGGAAATCCTTTGGTATTCAGCCAAAGTTATAAGATTGCCTTTTCTCTCTTCTGAAAGATTGCAGAAGCCCTAAAGATCACATTTGGGGATCAGTGATTTTTCACAGATCTAAGTATTATTTCTATTCAAAGGCAATTTATAGTTTTGTTTAGTCCTAGTAGCTTAAAATATAATAGAGACTTACGCAGGTTAGAAGTGGGGAAAGCCCTTTGAGAAATAAATAGTTTAAGCACTACTCACATCCATTCAAATACTTTAATCTAGTGCAAGAGACTCTACACAGATTTCACTAGCAAGAGACACCCAGTGAAAGCCGAAATAAATATTTTCCAGACAATGTTCTGCAGCCAACACAAAATTACCTCCAAACTTTAAATATTTGACCTTCATGGAAAAAACCTAAAGGCTTAAGATTTACTGACCCCAAAGTTAAGATAATCATGGGTGTCTTTGAACACTTCAGTCACATATATCACTGTAGTTTTTTGTTTGTTTCTTGTTTTTTGTTTGGGTTTCTTTCTTTCTTTTTTTTTTTTTTTTTCTTTTTGTGGTATCTATACTCTACGGAATACTATTTAGCCTTAAAAAAAAAGAAAAGAAAAGAAAAGAAAATCCTGTCATTTGCAACAACATGGATAAACCTGGAGAATATTGTTAAGTAAAACAAGCTAGGTATAGAAAGACAAACACTGTATGATCTCACTTTTATGTAGAATCTAAAAGTGTTGAACTCATAGAAGTAGAAAGTAGAGTAGTGGTTACAAGAGGCTTGGAGTGATATTGGTCAAGGATATAAAATTCCAGTTAGAGAAGAGGAATAAACTTAAGAGATCTACTGTACAATATGGTGACTGCAGTTAATAAAAGTTACTGTACATTTGAAAATCACTGAGAGTAGATTTTAAATGTTCTCATCACAAAAATAAGTATATGAGGTCATGTGTTAATTAGCTTAATTTAGCTATTGCACAATATATATATATTTCAAGAGATCGTATTATATGGATAATTATATATAATTTTTACTTGTCGATTCTAAAATTAATTGGTTAAGTTTTAGAAAGTAAAAACCCATATGTTAAACTTTATAAATACTAGATTAAAAATAACATAGACTGTTTATAGACATAAATTGATTCATCATTTCTAGATATAGATCACATTTATTAAGTTAGACATTGTGTTAAATTATTTTATTTAATCTGTTAAAAACTCTAGGAGGTATATACTATCATCCACATTTCACAGATTAGGAAACTGAGACTTGAGTCAGTTTCTTACCCAAATTCACACACCTAGAAAATGGCAGAATCTGAGTTGAAATCCATGCATGATCCAGAGCACCCACATATAGCTAAATTACTGCCCTGCCAAAAAACTTACAATTATTTTATATTCTTTGAGCCACTCATTCCACCACTACAAACCTATCCCAAGGTAATATGTCACAGGCAGACACAAATATAGCCAAAAAATGGGGAACAATATAAATGTTCAGCAACGCAAGAATGTTCAATGACCTATTCATACAATAAAATATTTTCAAAGACTTGCATTCAGCAAGGATGTTTCATGAAGTGAGAAATTCGTCTTATAATACCAAGTGAAAAAACAGGTTATAAAACAGAAAAAAACAGTATCTCACTATATAAAATAAACATACAGGTGGATTGGCGAAAAAGCTAAAAGGAAACACACCAATGTGTTATCCCTAATTTCTACTGTTTCTTCCGTACCTCTCCATCTTTTATGTTTTTTATGATGAGAAAATACAATTTTTACAGTGAGAAAAGAGTCACTTTAAATTCAACAAAAGCATTGGGTCACGCTCCTGTATCTATAAGTAAACACTGTATATAGTTCTCGATGCCTTATCTCATGAAGGAAATGTTGGAACTAAGAATGGTCAAATAAAAGTAACTAGAAGGGTCAGAGGAATGAGTAATAAATTAACATTACCAGATATGGGAATTATTTTTAAAATTCTGAAACACACAGGCAGGGAAGATCACAGCTGGCTTGGCCGAGGAGCACAGTCGACAGAATTCCCAATAGGAACGGGGCAGAGGCCCAGGCCAACCCCTTCGTCTCTCACCTCCCTCACAGCCAAGACCTTTCAAAGAGTTGCCTTCCCTTCCTGCCTCCACTCACCATAACCTTGTCTGTTCCCTCTAATTTCCTCCCCGCAACTCTACAAAAGTCACTCTCATACTGCCATCAATGTTCTCTGTATTGTCAAAGGCAAGAATCACATTCAATCTTGTCTTGTAGGAATGACCTCTCAGCTACAAATGATTCTTTGAATATCTTTCCTTGAATCCTGTGACATGTCCAGTAACAGATATACCATCAGTTGTCTCCCCAAAAGGCATCACCCCATGCATGACACCCATACCTACTCCTTGCTCATGTGGTACCTTGTGTTCAGGCAAGGAACAGCAGTCTGCTCAGAGGAAATAGGCCTCTCCTGTGCCCCAAGAGATGAACCATGTTGGCCTAAACCAATCCAGGAAATCTTTGTTGTGATGGGCTTAGGAGTTGGTACATACAGCCCGGTTCTGGCCAATGTGACCTGAGGATAAGTTCCTCCGTGCTCAATTCAGTTGCTGATATTTGGTTCTGTGGCAGCTTTTTTGTGGCCATGAGAGAAAAGCCAAGAGAATCCCCAACAGCTAGCATAGAGCCCTAATATGGAGGAAATGCTCAATTAACTAGCCCTGGAACCACCCACCTGCAGACTTCCTGCATGGGAGAGAGTAAGGCCCTGTTGTTTCAGCCACTCCTAAAGGTTCAGTTCCTTGCAGCCAAAGATAGCCTAGTTGATACCAATATGTTTTCCCTTCTGGCTTCCCTTCTACACCCACAAGTTCTACAGGCCCTTTCCTGAACTCTACCCCCTCTTTGCATATTAGCGTTCTGGAGTTTCACCTTTGATCTCCTTCTCTTATTATTCTATTCATTTTCTCTCTATACTCTCTTCTGTTACTTGGATGATTTCAAATATACACATTTATGCATAGGTATACATGAATATTTGCTGAGGGCCTACTATGAGCCAGATCCTGTTCCATGTTCTGGGGGTATACTGGGGATGAATAAGACCACTGAGGTCCCTAGACAAAAGAATGAATGACAAACACAAACCTATATACATATACATTCATGGGGGGGGGAGTTGAGGTTGAGGATCTTTTCATGTTTTTAGTTATTTAAATATTCTCTTTTGTGAAGGTGTTCAATTCTTTTGCCTCTTTTTCTATGCGATTGCCTTTTTCATATTGATTAGTAGGAGTTTTTATTCTAGACACTACTCTTTTTCTATTCTCTGAATTTGTACAGTATTGGATAGTAGTTTCTTAAAGATTCTGTAAAACTTCTGGGAAGTTATCTGGATATGGAGTGATTTTGTAAGAGGGCTTTTTTAAAAATCTTGTCTTGAGCCGGTTTGGGGGAGTTATATTTTTCTAGGAATTCATCTATATTTTCAAATGTATTAGCTTAAGTTTTCTTAAATATATAAATTTAAGGCTAAAATTTCCCACTGTGTACAGCTTTGATTGCATCCCACAAGTTTTGATATGTAGTCTCTTTATTTAGGTGTGGTTCTAAATAACTTCTCATTTATATTATGATTTCTTCTTGGACCCATGAGTTATTTAGAATGTTCTTTCTTAATTGTCTCATATATTGAATTTCCTGCTTATCTTTTTGTTAGTGACTCTAACTTAATTGCATTTGTGGTCAGAAAACATGCTCTGTATTATTTTAATTTTTTAAATTTGTTAGACTGCCGTTATAACCCATGATATATCAATTTCTATAAATAACCATTTGTTCTTAAAAAGAAATTCATTCTTCAGTTCTTGGATGTTCTATATATGATCATTAGGTCAAATTTGTTCATATGTCATTCAAATTTTCTTCCTATTGATTTTGTTGTTTGTTACTAAAAGAGATGTTTTAAAGTCTACCATCGTGATCATAGATTTCTCTTCACAGTTCTGTCATTTTGCTTTGTAAGTTTTGAAGCTGTATTATTAGGTACATCCAAATTTAAAATTGTCACATCACTAAAGGGAATTCAACATGTTATCTTTATTTCTAGAAATTTTTTTTGCCTTAAAGTCTATTTTTTTATAAATTAATATAGCTGCACCCACTTTCTTTTGGTGAGAATTTGCCTGATTTATCTTTTTCCATCCTTTTAATTCTAATCTTTCTTTATCATCTTCACTGCTTTTTAAATGATTCCATAATACTGCTGCCCCTGTAATGCTCTAATTGTAGTTTTAGCTTCCAAAATAAGAGTATTCACTTCTCAAGAGAAACAAGAAACAGAACTGGCATTTCTGGAATTATGGTTTGTGGTTTTGAATAGGATGGGTTAGATAGAGTAAACCCTGTTCTTTCTCTAAAGATCAGTTCTTGTTTTTACTGAGCTCATGGGCTCTGCTGGAAAAACGTTATCTGTGTGGGTGGATGCCAGGGCAGGAAGAGGGAAGACGCAGCAGGAGAGGTAGTGGTGGGAAAGCACTGCTAGTGGAGGCAGGTGTGACAAATCCAAATGTCTACAAGGGCCAAACAGGTAGCTTAAGCAATTACACAAGATGTTGGAGAACTGGGGCTATCACCTGCCCTTCTAAAAGCAGCTATTTGTCATCGATCAATCATTACCCTGTTGACATGTTGCCAGATCTTTCTGAGAGAAACCTAAATCTAGATCTGGGTGAGAAATCTTCTGCGTTTGAAAATTTTGCAACTATTTCTTTTTTCAATTCTATGCAAGTCAAATAAATCCTGTCTATTTCCTACATTTGCAAATCCTTGGCTTCACCTGCAAATCTTGGAAGGATTTAGAGGAAGAGAATAATTGGGAAAGGCCTTTCCCCATTGCTGTTTATCCTCCCAAATGGGCTAACCCACTCTGCTTTTTAAAGGGAAATTCCTCCTGCAGAACATAAATTTAACACATATCCTAGCTCTCGGAAAATTGGATTGAGATGCTTGGCTTGGTCGACTGCCACAAACAGCATGATGTACTGGTTCTCTGGAGGAAAAAATGGGAAATGGTTGGAAGTCAGAGTGGGGCTCACAAATGAAGAGATACCAAAAAGTTGCTGCCAAAATTAAACTCAGAATTTAGTGTGGGGACCTCTGTCGACACTGCCATGTCAACATCCAAATTTGTACTAATCTCATTAACTTGAGCCCAGCTTAGCCCAGTGGAAACCAATTCAGACCCACCTCTCCTTATTCAGTTCATGTCTTTCCCTTATTGAGAAAAATATGGAAAGAAGAGGGAAGGAAAAGAAAAGATGCCTATGTATGGGCTGGCTGATAACACCAAAGCCATGGGTTCGGATCCCATATAGGGATGGCCGGTTAGCTCACTGGGTGAGCGTGGTGCTGACAACACCAAATCAAGGGTTAAGATCCCCTTACCGGTCATCTTTAAAAAAGAAAAGAAAAAGAAAAGATGCCTATATATATATATATGATATATATATATCATATATATGTGATACGTAAGTGCAAGCATACGTGTGTACATATGAAGACCATAATTCTTCTGCTCATTTGTTATTATTTTAAAATATTTTAAAATAAAGTATTTGTGAAATATCTCCAGGGAACCTTTAGAATATACACTGCAACCAAGAGAAGCTGATTCAATAATTAGATGAACAGCAAGGTCTTCTTTGGGGAAAAAAAAAGGTGAGGGGGATTGAGCTCCTATTACTGACAAATCATTTTTAGGTGCTTTCATCTATGTTATTTTATGTAGTGCTCCAAACAAAACTTTGAAGTGCTTCTATTTCACATTGAGAAAACTGAAGTGCACAGAAAACAAATAACTTGCCAAAGTCACAGATTTAATAAGCGTTAGTGCCAGGATTCAAAACCAGGTCTCCTGAGTGGAAATCCTGTGTTTTCCACTCTGTCGCACCTTCTCTGGCTGACAGTCAGATGAGAATCTCAGCTGCAGCAGCCTGATTCTGACTTCTGCCAAAGTGAGGGACCTGGTAGACACAGATAGCAAGAAGCCCAAACCTTAAGAACTCAGAAATGAGCAGCAGGGCTCACTGCAGGCAGCAAAGGCAGGGCCGCTGGAGGGCTGCACAGAAACACTGAAGTTTGATTAAAACAAAGAACTAAATAAACAAACAAACGAAAATCCTGTGATTTCTCGCCTTCCCCACAACTGAATCCCCCTTCCCTCCCCTCCACCCACAGACAAGGTACCCACTTTACTTCTCTAAAATAAAAGTCATTTTACCCCGAAGTCAAAGAAACTACTTTTCTAATTTCCCTTTTTTCATCCCCTGCCACAACCCAATTGACTATTTACTTACTTTGGCTTAGCAAATTTCAACTTTATACGAGATTGTTTCATTATTCACCTTCTGATGCCTCAAGTATATTAAATAGGTAAGTCAATACCATATTACCTCAATTAAAGAAAACATACTCCTGTGTAGATCAGAACATTTTGGGAAAAAATTCTATCTGCCTTCTTCATAGTTTCAGTTAACAAAATTGCATTTACTCGTGTTTAAAAGTACTGATCACATAAAGCATGTATCTCTCGCATGCTATTGTGGCACACTTTTGGACTGGTTCTATGGTAATTGTATTGAGTTAGTTATACAAGAACACCAGGTGTTTTCTTTTAGATAAATATAACTAAATAAATTAACAACAAAGAGTAGGTTATTAGATGAATTGTCATTCTCTTCAACATGCACAGTATACAATTTCTCTGGGAATTGTGATAAAAGAGATTTTACTGGAAAAGAAAATCCATAATTCATATGCCATCTCTCTGGTCAATTCTCAGATTGTCCCTTCAGAGGAGCCTGTAATTATTCTCCAGCATTTTCATTATCAAAGGTTTATTTTACAAATAAGAATTATATTTGTGTAATGCATCTCCCAACATAATGAAATATAACTTATTCTGGGCTTTGTCAGAGGTATGGGAGATCCATTCTGAAATGAACAGCTTCTCCTTGCAATCCGATCTCAGGCCCTCCTTGCCCACACTGCTTTCCATTTCTGAAAATTCATAAGGCCTTTAATGAAACATTTAATAGCAAAGACATTGTCTTGTTTACTTCAGTCAGTATCTACCACAGTGTCTTGGAATGGATCACAGAAGGAAGGGAGAAAGCATATAAAAACAGTGGACTCCCAGGTATTTGCCCACAAACAACATTAAGCTTTAAGTGTAGGTTTCATCCAGAAATGACTCAAACATATCTTTGAAGAGTTCTCTCATTTCCACCAAGAAGATAATTGAAAAACAGAATCGTTTACATTTAACTGAGAATTTATTTAAACGTTTTTGTTATGAAAGTGTAAGTCTTCAAAAATACTGGCTTAGTGATATCTTTTGGCAGACTTATAGCCACATATAGCACATACTGAAATTCTTTGCAAAAGAAAATCATTTCAGCTTTTCTAACTTTATTATAAAGTTCTGACTGTTCGTATAAGAAGCAGTTATTATCTTATGAGGGACCAATGATTATAAAAAAGAATTATGTTTCTCTTCATGAATACAAAAATTCATGAAGTACTTTTATGAAGAACATTTTTTAAATCTCTGGCGGTTTTTTTATCCGTATTTCCAGGACCTTTGGCTGAAACTAAAAATCCATTAGCTTTCCTGAAACATCTCACTGAGCACTGCAACTTCTGTAGAAACAGGCTCCCCCAAGGATCCATGTTATCCTCACTGACACCTACATCACAGTATCATATAACTCACGAGTTGGGCCCAGTGAATCATGACCAAACAACAGCAGACGAAGTCAAATGAAGTCTGACAGTGTTCTGCCATTGACTAAAGAGGATAAGGACATCTTGGTTATATTTTCCCCCTTCAGCCCCAAATTACAATAATCTATAACTCATAACAATGTCCACTCCAAAGACTATAATTCCAATTCTAAGGTATCTTGTAGAACACCATTATATGTTGATAAAATACAGTGGGTGTATCTACCTCATGAAAACTGGAAAGAGAAGTAAAATGGTGAAATGATAAAAGTTCAAGATATAGCAAAGAATATTCTCTCTCCTTCTGAATATGAATCTTCTGAAACAGGAAGTTAGACAGAGACAGGAACGGGAGGAGGAAGCCCGGTTACTTGCAAGTGGGAAAACTGGAAGCAGGCATGCACATGAGCAAAAGTGGCCACAGGAGACAAAGACAATTCCAGACAGGGAGCTCCGCCCCCACGTTGGGCACCATCCAGTTGGACCAATGAGCTCCCACCAGCTAGGGCACCAATCAACTGAGACTACACTCAGGGCTCAACCAATGACCAAATGACACGAATCCAGCTAACCGATTAACCCCCTGGAATGTACCTGTCGGGGGGTCTTGAGCCACTCTCTTGCTCGAGCTGGCTCCATCCTCTCTGGAGTGTATTCTCACTTTGCTAAATAAAGCTGTTCTTTGCTTTTCACCTCTGGCGTGTCTTGTCCAATTCTTTGTTCGAGATACCAAGAGCCTGGATTTAGGCAGTGGAACCCCTCAATTTCCCTTAACACTTCTAGGTCACTTATTCACATTTGTCCCATATCTGGGGATTGCTCCAGCACATCAGATGATCCTACAGTTCATCTCCCCTACTGGTCCCCACTTGCCATTCTTACTGAGAAAGAACTCAGTAGAATAGATGAGTCATAAATGAGATACCAAATGAAAAGTAAATTAACAATTCACTTCCAGAAGAAAAAACACAGACTTTGAGATACTAGAATTATGAATTCTATAAATAAACTATTTGTCCAAGAACCGCAGAGTAAACTCTTAATAGACTACATTAGTTTCCTATGACTTCTGTAACAAATTACCACAAATTCAGTGGCTTAAAACAACAGAAATTTATTCTCTCACAATCTAGAGGCCAGATGTCCAAAGTCAGTTTCACTATGATGAGATTGAAGTGGTTGGCCCGGTCACACTCCCTCCAGAGGTATAGGGGAAAATCCATTCCTTGCCTATTACAGCTTCTGTTGGCTACAGCATTCTTGGACTTACAGCCACATCACTCAATTGTCTGATTCCTTGGTCATATGGCTTCCTCCTATTATTTCTGTATTCAAATCTCCCTCTGCCTCTCTCTTATAAGGACACTTGTGATGGCATTTTAGGGCCCACCCAGATAACCCAGGATAATCTCCTCATCTCAAAATCCTTAAATCAACATCTGCAAAAACACTTTTTTCACAATTACAGGTTCCAAGTATGAGGATGCAGATACCTTGGGGATGTGGGGGCAGCGTTTTTAGCCTATCATGCAGACCAAGACCACAGTTCGAGAAATTAAAAGTAAAGGGCCGGCCTGTGGATCACTTGGGAGAGCGTGGTGCTGATAACACCAAGGCCACGGGTTCGGATCCCTATCTATATAGGGATGGCCGGTTAGCTCAATTAGGAGAGCGTGGTGCTGACAACACCAAGTCAAGGGTTAAAATCCCCTTACCGGTTCTTTAAAGGAAAAAAAAAAAAGAATTTAAAAATAAGCAAACAAAATGGTGAAAAGAAACCTGAGTTTCCCAAAAGCCTCACACAAGCTTTTTTCATAACATGGCTATGTAACATCAGCTCAGAGAGTTGTGCGCAGGGACTCAGGCACAATGATGTTTATGGTTTAATGGATTATCTGCCTTCAAGGCAATCCTCGACCAATTAAAAAGCTGATTCTCCTACTGTTTATCTAATAATAACGTTATTTATAATGGAAGGGAGTAATATTTTTACCTGACACTGAAGAGGGACAGAACATGTTCTCTGATTATCCTATAAGACTTTCTATAAAAGTGTTTCAGCTCAAAAGGTACCTGGAGACTAGGGCTGTTTTTGTTTTTCTCTAATCATTCACAGGACATTATCACTGACTGAGATAGTCACAAATAGGAAGGCAAAGTTCATTTCAAAAAATAAGGTGAGGTTCTGGGGAAAAAAATCTGGCCAGATTTGAGTTCCTTGTGCTTAGCTTTCAGCTGCTAACGTATGTAAATGAGCCCATCCAGGGGCCCAGCTGTTGTATGTTGAAATGTGCTGATGAAACTGAATTGGGATTCTAGGGAACACAAATCAAATTGTAAGCAAAATTACTGAAATACACCAGCCCTCCTTTGAAGCATTATGGGCCAACCCAAGAGAAATGACTAATGGGTAATAATACATAGTCCTGACAGGAATCATAAGCTAGGAAGGAAGTTGCATGTAAAATAATAATAAAGAATATTAAATTGCCACCAGGCCCTGCCGGAGACAAATAAAATCAGACCAGATTCTCACCATCAGTCACTTATTCACTCCCTTTGAAAATGTCCCAGGAATCTGCAAACAAAGAATGCTTTTGCTCATATTCCCTTTCTACTAGAAAAGAATACTTTCTCAGATCTGGAAAAGGCAGATAAAGGATGCCCGACTGAAAAGGAGGCCAGGAGAGGCACCATCCTATCCGGATCATTGCTCTCCCGTGGGAGGTGAGAAACCAGGCTGCCCATACTAGTTACTTGTAGAGAAAACTACTGCATGCACTTACCCTGAGATACCAGTAATTGGATGGCTTTTCATTTCTCTTATAATGTTACTCCTTTTATATACATAATATATACACAAAATATAAAATAATTTTTAATTGTCCATGAACTTATTTAATATTGTATTTACTCCTAAGTGATTTCTTTTCATTACAAGGTGGTACCTCAGCACTTCAATTTGGAAACTCTCTGGAAGTTTAAATCTAAAGTTTAGTCATTTGTCACTAATAAGAAGTGAGCCCCAGCTGCCTAATTCTGCCTCTTTCATCATCAAGATCTAAGCCTTGATAGCCTCTGCAAAACCCAGCCTCAACCCCCTGGCATGTGCACCTCCCAGCCTCAGCCCACACACAGACCTGCAAATGCCAGATGGCAAAACACCAGGGCAGAGGACAGCAGCCCCTAACCTGAGGATGGCAGCTTATTTGGGTATTGTTCCTGTCATCCTGTTTCTTCCTCTTAGACTTTATTGACCTAAGGCAGCAGTCCTCAACCCTAGCTACACTTTAGAAACATTTGGAAAACATCTGTAAACATACTTGAAGTTCAGAACTCATTGTCAAGCACTTGGGTTTAATTGGTCTGAGATGGGACCCAAGTATCAGTATTTCTTTTAATTTCCCAAGTGACTCTATTGTGTACACAGTCTGAGAACCATGTTCTACCAGCTAGCTTTTGTTACTTTTTACCTCCCATGACTTCCCAGACTTACTTTCACATTCGCCTATGCAGGCCCACCCAATTTCATCTATCCAGGGTCTGTTCACCTTTATTTTGCTGCCTGTAGCTATAGTACTGTCTTGTTCTTCTATAGATTTGACACATTGCTTGGAAAGACTTTCTGTTCAACTCTTCTCCTGGTCTTGGCTCCCTTTACCAGCCCCAAAACGACACCAACCAAGAGGACAAAATACATTCCCAGGAGTCTGTCCACCCCCCTGCCATACCCCTCCTTCACTTTAGCCCATCTCAAATTGGACAAGCCACATAACCTTTTCCTCTGGCAACTCAGTGACATTCAACACCTTGGTCCACATTTGGGCCAAACCCTTTTCCATGGCTATTCCCTTGCCACCTGCACATTCTCCTTTCTATCACGGGGCTTCATAACTTCAGAACTGTCACCTCTTAGGGCCTATATTAATCTATGTTGTGGGGGGGCTGTTCTGTATATTAATAGGATATCTAGCAGCATTCCTGGTCTCTGCTCACTAGAAGTCAGTAGCACCCTTCCTCTAAGTGACGACAACCAGAAATGTCTCCAGACATTGCAAATATTCCCTTGGAAGGGGGAAGAATTGCCCAGCTCCAACCCTTGGAGAACCACTGCTCTATCTGTATGTCTAATCTCCCAAAATACTTCAGTGGGGTTGGTTCTTCTGTCATCTGGTATGTGTGTGTGTGTTTATATATTTATATTGTGTGTGTGTGTGTGTGTGTGTGTATTTCCCGGTTTCAATTTTTACCCAAGTTTACAATCTATTACTCTGAAGCATCTTCTTCCCCCTGAGTTGGCAACCTTCAGCTTTGAGTCAATTTCCCAAAGGATGCCAACCCCAAAACAGCTGAGACAGATTCTTACATATGCAGGCCATCCTTAACCCTCCCACTGCAGATGAATCTTGAAAGGATTTTGTGAAATGTATCCCAGTGCATAGTTTCAATCAATGTGGAATCTATTTATGTATTCTGAAACCTGAAAATCAAGACTGTGATTTCTCCATTACATACCTTTGTTCCATAAAGACTGGCCTTGTGCTCTAAATCCTGTAAATTAATTTATATAATAATGAGAGTGTTAATAGAGAGAACATAGACCTAGACCTTTCATAACAGTAGAAATGCTAACTTGGTTCCTGACTCTAAATACTAATTCATATTCTCCTGAACAATTATTTATTCCTTCCTCTGATTTGTGGAATGGGAATTATAATGTTCTTGCAAAGCCTTTTGAAATTCTAAATTGGGTGGAATTTCACTTCAATTCAATTTGAGCACCAACTCTTAATTATTTGAGCTAATGGAGAAGTATGAAGCACCAAAAATAGAAAATCCACATAACACAGATTTAAGCACATACTGACACAGACACATACTCTCAAGTTTTCAGAAATCAAAAGATTACCAAAAGTAGTAGACTGGTTTTATTGTGTGATTTATAACTCTTCCAAATGAAGAGCTCCTGATATGTTTGAGCACTATGTTACAAGCACAGCACAACAAGAGGAGTGACTTCCCATAGTTCCTCATTGTAATCGGAGATGATTTCAACGTCAATTTTTTTTTACTAGGTTTATACAAAAATTTTTATTCTCTTTATAATTTTCTACATATTCCATGTTATCTTCATTAAGCTCATATTTTATTATGGTAAAATATACATAACATGAAATTTACCATTTTAACTATTAAGTATACAGTTCTGTGGCATTATGTACATTCACATTGTCATACAGCCATCACCACCATACAGTACCAGAACTTTTTCATCTTCCTCAAATCAGCATTTTTAAACAGGTAGCCCCTCTCTTTTGTTAACTAATAATCTGCTGAATATCCTTTTAAGTAGATTGCCTGTAGCTCCTATTGAAATATGTGTAAAGTCTTCAAAAAATAATTATTTTGAAAGACATCATTTACATACATTAATTTGACTTTCTCATATAAAAAGAGCATTTTTATACATATGTACTTTTATTTAGTAATGAAAAGGGAAATATCAGCCAACATCCATTAACACATAAGCAAATTAACAGACATTTTTTGAAAGAAGATATACAGATGGCAAATAAACATGTAAAAAACTCTCACCATCAAGAACAGAATAGAGAGCACAGAAAAAAATACATAAATTGACAGCCAACTGTTTTTCAACGAAGCTGCCAAGATCATGCAATGGGGAAAGAACAGTCTCTTCAATAAATGGTGTAGAGAAAACTGGATATCCACATGCAGAAGAATGAAATTAGGCCCTTATCTCACACCATATGCAAAAATCAACTCAAAATGGATTAAAGACTTAAACATAAGATCTGAAACTGTAAAACTACAAGAAGAAAAGATAGGATAAAAGTTCCATGGCATTGATGTGAGCAATGATTTTTTGGATATGACCCCAAAAGCACAGGCAACAAGAGCAAAAATAGACAAATGGGATTACATTACACTAAAAAGCTTCTGCACAGCCAAGAAAACAATCAACACAGAGAAGCAACCTATGGAATGAGGGAAAATATTAGCAAGCTATATATCTGATAAAGGATTAATATTCCAAATGTATAAGGAACTCACATAACACAATAGTAGAAAACAAATAACACAATTAAAAAATGAATAGACATTTCTCAAATGAAGACGTACAAATGGTCAACAGGTGTATGGAAAAATGCTCAACATCATTAATCATCAGGGAATGCAAATTAAAACCACAGTGAGATATTATCTCACACCTGTTAGAATGGTTATTATCAAAAAGTTGAAAGATAAATGTTGGAAAGGATGTAGAGAAAAAGGGAATCCTTGTACATTGTTGGTGGGAATGTAAATTAGCACAGCCAATATGGAAAACAGTATGGAAGTTCCTCAAAAAATTAAAAATAGAACTACCATATGATCCAGCAATCCTACTACTGGGTATATATCCAAAAGAAATGAAATGAGTATGTCAGAGAGAATCTGCACTCACAAGTTCATTATAGCATTATTCACAATAGCCAAGATATGGAATCAACCTAAGTGTCCATCAATGGATGAATGTATTTTTTTAAATGTGGTGTATATATACACAGTAAAATACTATTCAGCCATAAAAAGAGGGGAATCCTGTCATTTGTAACAACATGGATGAACCTGGAGAACATTATGTTAGGTGAAATAAGCCAGGCACAGAAAGACAAATGCTGTACAATCTCACTTACATGTGGAGTCCAAAAGAGTCAAACTAATAGAAGTAGAGAGTAGAATGATGGTATATTAGTTCGTTTCTGTTGCTTATAACAAAATACCTGGAACTGCGTAATTTGAAAGAAAATGAAATTTATTGCTTACAGTTTTAAAGGCTGGGAAGTCCAAATCAAGGGAACATATCTCCTGAAGGCCTTGTTGGTGGTGACTTCAGCAACACAGGGTATCACATTGCAAGATGGCAGAAGCAGAGAGAGAGAGAGAGACTCTCCCATGCTCTTCTTTTAAAGCCCTCAGAACCATGCCCATGACCACCATTATTAATCCATTCATTAGGGCATGGTCCTCAGAGTCTAATGATCTCTTCAAGGTCACACCTTTCAGTTACCATAATAGGATTTCCCACCCTCTACACCATCACAATGGGAATCAAGATTCTAATACATAAAACTGGGAGGACACAATTCAATCCATATCAAATGGTTAACAGGGGTTGGGGTGGATGGGGTGGGGGGTTGGGGAGATATTGGTCAAAAGTTACAAAATTTCAGTCAGAAGAAATAAATTCAAGACATCTATCAAACAACATGGTGACTATAATAACAATTTATTGTATTCTTGAAAAATGCTGAGAGTAGATTTTAAGTGTTCTCAGCACAAAAATAACTATGTGAGGTAATGCATATGTGAATTAGCTCAATTTAACCATTCCATGATGCATATATATCTAAACATCATGTTGTGCATACTATATACAATTTTTCTGTCAATTTAAAAAATAAAATAAAATGTTAAAAAATAAAAAGAGCATTTTTGTCTTTTCATAGTTATGATACATACATTCCCACTTCTCAATGCCTGACTAACCCTATTCTTTCTCTATTTCCCTTTCAACAGGCAAGGGGAACTTAACATGAGCTTCTGGTTGTCTTGAACAGTTCAAAGATATAGCACAAGATTGCTGACTAGACTAGTAGGCTTTTATAACTATAAAACTGAAAAGTTATTTTAACAAATATACCTCATTTTGTTTAAAAAGATATTATGTACATTGGTTAAAGGATATTAAGACAAAAGCATACTCATCCCTTTTTTTAAAGCCTTCAGCATTTTGACTAAACCATTTTTGGTTTAACAGATGCAAAATATTAGCTACTAAAGAAGAAGTTTCATAAAGCTTTATTAGTAAAGTTTATTTTGGCTTCCCATAGTCCTAGCTTTAATAAAGTCTATTTTAACTGTCCGTAGCTCATAAGAACTACAGAAACTTCTTCAGAATATATCTACAGTAATGAGCTACAAAAATAAAAATCCTTTAAATTTCAAAATTAATAAGCAAATATTTATCTATCACAAAATGCCAAATTTTGGATTTGGAGGAAACATTTCTACATTGCTCTTTGTGCTAGAACTTCAGACATTCTCACTTTCTGAGAGATAAGGACTAAAATGAATGCTGGTGACTGTCACTACCCATGTCTCCAAGATCAATTTCCTTCACAGAATCCCTAACAAAAACCCACATAGAACTCTGGGCCCTAATTTTAAAACTTCCCTATAAGGTAATGTCAATGTCACAATTAAGGGAGTGAAATTTTCCTAGTTCCTCACTAAAGCATCTGGCAATTTTAACTACAATCTTTTATTTAAAAGAAGGTGGTTCCCTCTGTCTGCTCTTTCTTGGCTAATGATCATTCCTGGTTAGTTTCCTATGGCAAAATGAAAGTTAATATATTAGTCAGCTCAGGCTGCCACAAGAAAATACCATAGACTAGGTGGCTTAAACAACAGGAATTTTTCTCGCAGTTCTGGAGGCTGGGAAGTCCAAGATCTTGGTGTCGGCAAGGTAGATTTCATTCTGAGACCTCGTCTCTTGGCTGGTAGGTGTCCACCATCTGTCCCTGTGCTCATGCGACCTCTTCTTTGTGAGTGCAAGAGCGAGCTCTGGTCTTTCTTCCTCTTTATATAGTGAGATTAATCCTATTGAATCAAGACTCCACCTATATGACCCCATTTAATCTTAATTACTTCCATAAAATCCGTACCTCCAAATACACTTACAGTGGGGGTTAGCGCTTCAATATATGAATTTGGGTGGATACAAACATTCATCCCATAGCCGTTGTGTTATCCTTTTAACTGGGAAGTCGCTGGTAGATTTATCAACATAAATTCAAGTCCAAAAAGTAAAATGGGGTTAAAGACAAATATCAAAGGACCAAAGCCCAAAAAAGCCCTTTTTATCTGTTAGATCCAGAAACTAAAACAAAAGTATTGATTTGCCTTACTTATCCCCAAATTAATTCAAACCTAGAATTAAACTACATAACATGAAATCTTTTCAAGAGTTCTTCTAAGACACTGGGAGAATGAGACTACACAGAGGAAAAAGACAACAATATAATGAATTTCCACTTTTTTTTGGTTTGGTTTGGTTTGGTTTGGTTTGGTTTGGTTTGGTTTGGTTTGGTTTGGTTTGTCTTTCGCATGTTTTAAAAGTAACACTCCCAGAGCTAGTGGGCAAAATTCTGACCAATAGCTCTGTTTCTGACTTTAGCTCATGGAGAGAACTTATATTTTGAACACACGTGGTTCTGACCAGCATATTCACTATTTAAGGTCAGAGCATCATTACACAGATCCTTTATTTTCTAAAATCCCTCACAACTATCATTTTAAAAACCCACAACTCTCACCAGCAGAACATTTGAAACTGTATACACCAGCATTTCAGGGAGGTCAAATTTCTTTCCTGCAACTCTTAGAGGCACCTCTTAAAACTTTGCAGTTAAGATATTCAAAACTTTGTACCAAATAATAGCTCCAGAGGAAAGCCTATAATACAGCTGTCAGTGACCTTGACTTCCATCATAAAATGGAGACATTGTCAAGCATTTTCTCCTTTACACAGAAATTCACATGGGGCTTTGGAGCAGCTGCCATGTAACAACTATGCAGAAAAAAATACCCAAATCCATTAGGTCTCATTCTAATTTCTGTGACTTTCAAGTCAAATGGAAGGACATTTATCTTTATTTATTTATTTATGAAACCATAGGTATAAATTCTCAAATATATATGTATATATAAGAAGGAATATTAATTTTTGGTACTATTCTTTTTAAAAAGTAAACATTGGCAAATTTTAAGCTATTTCTTTTTCTCGCTGATAAATAAAAAAGAATGAATTAACATAAGCATTCATTCATTTATTCAACAAACTTTTATTGATGTTCTATTATGTGCTATGCACTATGTTGAGCCCTGGAGCAAAATAAAGAAATAAATGCTTTTTCCCATTCTATAAATGGGCAAATAGATGTCAAAGATGAGTGAATGCTATGGGTTAAATATGCCCCCCACACATTTCATATACAGGAAACTTAATCCCCACTGTGATAGTGTTAAGAGGGTGGGAAATCCTATTATGGTAATTGAAAGGTGAGGCCTTTAAGAGGTGATCAGATTGTGAGGACTGTGCCCTCATGAATGGATTAATCCATTGATGGCTTAATGGGTGGTAATGGGTGTGGTTCTGATGGCTTTAAATGGAGAGCAAGTGAGGAGGTTACTCTCTCTTGCTCAGCCCATTCACCATGTGACACCCTGCATTGCTGTGAAGAGTCACTACCCCAAACAAGGCCCTCACCAGATGTGTTCCCTGGACTTTGGACTTCCCAGCCTCCAAAACTGTAAGAAATGGATTCTATTTCTTTATAAATTACCCAATTTCAGGTATTCAGTTATAAGTAACAGAAACAGACCAATACAGTGAAGATTAAGACCACATCATAAAGTAGAAGCAAGTAATCCCAAGTCGCCAATGAGCCTAAACCCTTAGTATCATTTCCCTGTAGTTTCTCTCACTAGAAACTGTGATTTTCATTCAATGCTTTCCAAAGAGGAAAGATAAAGACAGAGCAAGAAGATATTTCCATTGCCCTTTTCTTCGTATATACCAAAATTAGGGTTTGCTCTAACCTACTCTCCCCTCATCCACCCAGAAAGTAGATGGAGAAGGGTTATGAATTAATGAGGAACAAGTGGTAAATAACATGAGAAATTTTGTCAGTTACTATAACAAGAGAACTTTAAATAACTAATTTAGAATCTATTATTACTGTGCTTTATCTTTTTCACTTTGAAAAACAGGAAGAAAAATCATTCTTAGTAGCTATTAAATGTATTTAAAAGAATTGTGGGGAGTACGGAAGGGAGTGCTCATAAAACTCCAACCACGCGGAATGTGTAAAGCCCAAGGATGCTAAGTTTTTCTGTAATTTCAGGCCCTTTAATTGGCCAGTTGACCGTTTTGCTTTCTGTTGGTGGTAACAAAAGCATACCTGAGAGAAGAGAGCTGTGTCTCAAATACATTAGGGGCTCCATTAATTATTGTTGAAATTGAAAGGATTAGTTGATATTTCAGGACTCTTTATGCATAATAATAGGTGCTCAGTAAAGTGCCCACTAAGTAAATAATTTATTAGGTCTCTTTAAAGACTCTATGTCTCTTGATTAAGAGACCTAGGGATTATTAGAAGGAGTACCTCATTCAAACATGATGTTTACAATATAATTGGAAACAAGTCTCTCTCGTGTAAAACTGCATAGCCTGAGAGGTTGGAAGGGAGAACGGTGAATAAAACTTTATACCACCACTGCAGCCAGGTAATCTGCATGTGACAATGGGACCCACTCATCTGGACTCCCATAAACAGTTTCCTAACTGGTTTCTAACTCCTGGCTGTGCCTGTCAGAAACATCCTCCACATGGCCCCAATGGTCTTTGCAAAATGGAATTCTCTGATTACTTCACACCTTGCTTAAAAAATTCTTCAATAAACCCTAAGAACAAAGTCCAAGCCTTTGAACAGGGTAAATGAGGCTCACCCTGATCTGGCTCTTACTGCTTCTCCAATAGTTTTTTGTTTGTTTGTTTGGCCTTGTTGTTTTGTTTTTGTTTTGCTAATGGGAGTAGAGGGTTTTTGGTTTTGTTTTTGTTTTCCCATCAGGTTTCAGCAACACAGAGCTGCATCTACTTCTGGCTGTCTCCTGGTCTGTCCTCACTAAGCTGGCTGGTGCTTACAAGGCCCCTCCCCTTCCTCTTTACTTGCTCCCCTTCCTTTTTATCTTGAAGGCATCTCCTCCTCTAGCAAGCCTAAGGCATGAGTTAGGTATCCCCCTTTCTGACTCCTATAATTGCTCAGACTATTTTAGCACTACATTTCCAAGTATTTTATCATTATTGGGCTCCCTTACTAATCCTCGGCACTTTGTGTCTTATTCCTGTGTCCCTATCAGATTGGCACAGCCCGGCACATAGTAGATACTGAAGAGATTTTCAATGAATGAATGAATGAATACTGAAGGGCTGTACATGGGGGAGAGTTGCAACAGCCAAGTTCAGACTTAATGGCATACAGTGGCCCTGAAAGGCTCCTTTCTACTTAGCCCTGTGGGCCACTCTTGGGGGATCTGTGAGTGGAAAGAAAGGTGTATTTTGGCCTCAAAGGAGCATTTACTTTGAAACTTCTTACCTAAGCAGAGTAAGTCAGAGAACTTGGGCCAACATTTTCTCTAAACTATCCATCAAAAATCAGCCCAGTATATACCAGTGGAAGTTCTCAGCCCTACCCCTTCCGCCACCATCAAGTTCTGAATGGCAGAAGAAGGTAAACTAAATCTTGGAACGCTATAAGTTCAGGATATCTTTAACATTTAAGGTTTTATTTGTTAAATTCATGTAAGCTTGTCATTCTTTCCATAAACTAGGAGGTTTTTGTAAATCACTTACCATTTAAATGACCTAACTCTCCAATTCACATACACATCTCAATTAGCAAAACTGATATTCCAGAAGGTCCCCCATATTTATCCTATAACTTCCCATCCTTTTCCAACTCCCTCAGAGGTGTCTGGTTAAGAAGCATAGGATATGTTATGGCTCGTATACATACATTATATTGCTAAAAACCAAATGTTGGTCATAATTCAAAGAGAATCTAAAATAAAAATGGAAGAGAAATAGGAAAAAAAGGGATGGGGCCTTATCCCCAATATGAAAGCTACATAAAACTTCACACTTACAGGGCCAGCCCGTGGCTCACATGGGAGAGCGTGGTGCTGACAACACCAAGTCAAGGGTTAAGATCCCCTTACCGGTCATCTTTTATTAAAAAAAACCAAAAAGAAACTTCACACTTATATACCTAATGGCTCTAGAGTTATACCACCACCATCTCCATTTTCTAGAGAGCTTCTATTGAATCCTATTATTTCCATAGTCCCTAAAGATGGAAAAATTACCAGGCCATTTCTCTCTTGACATCACTTCATACAAAAAAGCTAGACTCAGATCTATTTGCATACATCTAAAAAGATACTCAGTATAGCACTCTTTGGGGTATGTAGCAGATTGAATGTCCCCCCCAAATTCATTGAAGCTTGAATTCTGTCCCCCAAGTTTTATGTATTAGAAACTTGGCCCCCACTGTAACTGTTAAGAGGGTTGGAAATCCTGTTATGGTAATTGAAAGGTGAGGCCTTGAAGAGATGATGAGATTGTAGCACCATGCCATAGTGAATGGATTAATAATGGTGGTCAGGAGCATGGTTTGGAAGGTTTTAAAAGGAGAGTGAACGAGGTTAGTATTTTTCTTGCTCTCTCTGCTTCACCATTTTCTGCCATGTGAGACCCCTGCATTGCTGTAAAACCACCACCAAATAAGACTAATCAAATGCGTTCCCTGGACTTTGGACTTCCCAGCCTCTGAAACTGTAAGCAATACATTTCACTTTTTTTATAAACTACCCAGTTCCATGTATTTTGTTATAAGCAACACAAATGTACTAATACAGAACTGGGGGGGTGGGAACCTGGAAACTTAAATGCCTATCAATAAATGACTGGTAAAGTAAATGACAGCACATTTAGACAATGGCATGTCACATCATGTAGCTATCAAATAAAATGAGGTAGATCATGCTACACGTTCATGCATTGCAAGAGCTCCAGAACATGCAGTAAAAAGAAGCAAAGCATGGAACAGGTATAAGTCCGACTGAATAGAAAAAAGAAAAGGAAGGATAGAAACGTATATGCTTATATATGTATAGAATGTCTCTGTAAAGATACACCAGTAGTTGTTTCTGGGAAAATCTAGGAGTTACTGGAGGAAGAAATATTTTTCATTGTACACATTCTTATATTGCTTAAACTTTCCACCATATACAATAAATTTTCAAAAAATAAATCATGTGTGTTTATGTATACACACACACACACACTTTAAAAACAAAAGCTATCTAGAGGAAGTACTCACAAAAGAAAAGAGGAAGGGTGAAGCCCGCCCACTCTACCCATCCAACTCACGGCTTCCTGTGCCATAACCCAGCAGACTCGAGATTCCGGGATTTCCCAATCAGTAGTGCTGTGCTTTCTTTAGAGAGAAGGGACATCAATGACTGGAGATGAAGCAGTAAAAGGGCCCCAATATCAAAAGTGCAGATCTTCATTACCGACATTCTCTAGAACCTCATCTTCATGAACTGTACTTCTAATGAAGGCATATCCCATAGCTTGTTTCCTTGTCCCTACACACTTTGAGAGGTCATCTCTATGTACAGTCCTCATATGCACAACTGGCAGATGCTGCAAAGACTCAGGTCAAAGAAAATGTTTGTCAAGGATGTCCCTTCCTCATTGAGTACCAAACCAGCTATGTGTTCTTGGCAATAAACTCTGGGGAAAAAACCTGCTAGGCCTGGCCCAGCTGCCCAATCCTCAGTGAAAAGTTTCTCTGATGACATCCTGCTCATCATTAGTCCCACAACAATTTGAGAAGCATTCCCAGGGTTTAAAGAACCCCTTAAATGAAATTAGAGCAGCATTCAAGGCAATCTATACTGAGGAGCCAAGAGGAATAATTAAAGCAGTGAATGTTTTATTCTTTAGTGTTTAATAGAATACATAACAAGTCACATAATCAATGATTCGTTACTTCACATACAGGGAGGAAAACAGTACTGAATGTCTCTGTTATACAACTGGTTGTGAACAGGGAGAACAAAAATCTCTATAGAGCATTTAGATGGTTGGAAAATCCTCAAAGTTTGGGCACGTCTGAAAAGACTTCATCAATGTCTTTTCTAAAGTAGAGAGTGGGGTTTTTTTCTTTCTTGGCTGTTTAATTAGAAAAGTTTGATATAATAATTTTTTTCTCTCCTTATATTTTGAGAAAATGGCTCAATGAAAGGTACTACTTGTCATACAGCATATTTAACAATTTCAGAATCCCAGACAGCTCTGTGGGAATCTTCCATTGTTTAGCAGATAATTTTTCAGATGCCTGGAAAAATTTAAACAATTAACATCTTCAAAATTAATATCCATGATGGATGTTTTAATCCTTTGTCACTAAATGATTACTAATGCTGTCTGAGTGGTCACAGATGAATGGTCATCATTTATATTCAATAGTAACAGCAAAATTTATCTGCCTGTCTAGTCACAAAGACAGTTGTATAATAGTTTACATTACGATTAATGTCCACATACTTCAAAACACATTTAGAATTTTTAAAAATGGCTTGAAAAAAAGTCACAAGATATATAAGTGACAAGAATTCTTGGTTAACTAGTCCATCCTCCTACCACACACGATTTTACTCTAATGTAGATACTCAGGTTGAATTTCTTCTAAGTTTCAAAGGCCCCAGTAGAAAATCTAAATCCTCAAGTGCAAATACTTTTAGATTTTTATTGACCAAAACTGTGACAATGAAAAGTTAACTTCAACATAACTTGTTCCTGCCTATATGAACACCTATTTCAGGTACTATAGACACAGGAATAAGAGTATCTTTTATTTTTCAAGATACAGACTTAAGTCATCTAAGAAAACTAATTCTGTTTTTAAATTACTTATAGTAAGGAAAAACAGAAAAAAAAAATCAAAGCGAAGAATTGACTCTGGTAGGTTTACAATAAAGATATTCAGCTATCTTAAAAACTTAAGTCAATTGAGTAAAGCATTTGTGATTTAGACTATAAAAGAAATTCTTAAGGAATTCAACTCCTCCAGTCTATACTTTTCTAAATAACTGCATCCTAATTTAGCATTTTTTATGTGGGAGTACAAAAATGATTTTAATATTAGATTGGAATTTACCATTAACTTGAAGAGTAAAAAACTATCAAAGCTTCACCCTACATGGCTTTAATGTAATAATATTCCATGAAAAATTCCAATAAAAATTGGAATGTTATGAGCACTGCCAGTTGCCCATTTTGTCTGAGTATTCGCAGATTATGCATTTCCTCAGAGAAGCACCAGGCCCCATAGATACATATATATGGGTCTGGTTTGAAAAAGAAGACAATTTTGGCTAGTATTATAAATTATCACTTTGTGTTAATCCAAAAAATCAAACAAGAAACACAAGAGTAAAAACAGTATTGAAAGAAAAAAAAATTAAGTCTCACACCTTCAAGGAATATTTTCCACAACATAACATTTGAAAAATTAGAATATGGTTCATAGTCTACATGTATTTAAAAAAAAATAGACAATGTGTCAAACACTTGGTGCAAAAGCATGGAATATGGTACCTGTTTTTTAACCACCACTGTCAACAATTCCTTTTTAAAAAATTAAATGTTATTAAAAGTTTAAGGTCACCCAGTTGTATTTATGAATGTAAATAGTAATTAGAGCAACATATGTAAATGAATGCCTCTCTGAGTCAGATTTATGTAGTCATAATTATCCAAACGATTTATAACATTCAGCATCTTTGAATGGTATCTTTAGAGGTCTTAGTCAAATGGACCCTCAATACTATGTCCAAGTTCATAGGTGATAACCACTTAGTAGACCTCAAAGTATCTTTCTGTGCCCAAAGTACATGGAGGGGCAGGGATCCAAAGGTGCTCAAGCCAAGTCATCTTACCTCAGTTATACTATTTACCCAATGTAAAATGAGTTCCCTATCTAGCTTTCATTCTGGGCTAAAAGTAGAAAGTTTTCATGTATCAACTTCAAGTTCAGAGGGAACATAAATCCCTAGAAAAAGAGGTTGGTTTACTGTCCCTAACCATTAAACTCCCAGTCTTTCAAATAATGAAGGGGGTTCGGGGCAGGGTAAGAATAAGTAAGATGTCTATGCACAAGACAGTGGAATAGCTCAAAGTTTCACAAGATAAAATTCATAAGACTTGAGTGGCAGAGACAAAACTTTAGCAGCTTCTCATGACTGACTCCTGGGGCTGAGTCTTGCTATATGTTAGTGGTTCTGATCTGTCCTAAGATGTTCTCAGTCATGTGCTTTTTGGTGAGCAATCTAATAGCATGCCATACAGGGTGGAGAAATCTCTATGACACTCATTTTCAGCCAGTGAGAGACAGTCCTACATGATTCCAGTAAGTTCTGATGCATTACCTAGTCTGAGAACAAACTCAACACATAAGCAAACACAACTTCCTGGATCCTGCTTCCATTTAGCTTCCAGATACAGTCTTTGCATATAAAGGCAACTTTACTTTTCTAAAAATACAACTCTAATAAAATACCTCAAATCTTTCTTGTCCCCAATTTTAAAATAAAAAGAATTAGTGGATTAAAAATACAGGTACCTTGATTTTAAGTAGACAGTTAATCAGTATATGATTAGCATACAACTAATATCCAAGCGAAAAGGTATAGAGCAAACTCAGTTTTACAATTATGTATTTTTCATAACCCAATTTACCCATAGTCAAGGATATAAGAAACTCATCAAAACGTAGCTTTAGTATATACATCATCTGATACACATTATTGGGAGTAAATATAGGAAATGTATATAGTATTAGTAAATGAATTAAAAAACTAAATGATTCGTGTAAAATGTTCATATATGGTATATACAGATTGGATCACATGAGTCTAAGAATAAAACTTCCAATTTGTAACATGTTATGGACATAGTAAGATACAGTACAAGATTCATTTTTAAAAAGAAAGAAAAATTGCACTAATTTAAACACTGAAAATGGGTCTTACAAAATCTTTAAAAACACACTTCAGAGAAAGATGCTGGAACAAACAAAAAAAATAGAAAGGTTTCTCCATCATCACAGAATATCCAAAGGACACCTCACAGCATGAAGCATGACAAGGATTCATTTCCCTTTACTTACAGTGTACACAGGATATGCATTGGGAATTTCTTCCACATGAAGATAAAGGCATAAGGCAACCAGGTCGCTTCCTGTTTCTGTTGCATTTACCTAAAACACCGTTTTATTGCTCAGCTCACTGTTAAGTACTTATCTGCCTTCATTTAAAAATACTCCATTTTATAGCTATCCCCAGATGGGCAGCCCTTGGTGATTTATTTCTCTGCAGCTGTCACTTGCAAAGATTCCACCTTAACTTCAAACAAATTGCATGAAAGTGGCATTTTCAGAAGGTTTTCAAGTTGGCCCAGCAGTCAACACTTGCTGGGTGTGGAGAAAATGAAGATTTTCAATAAGAGAGCTTAAGTCTAAGTAACGAAAATCAAACTTATTTTGCTCAAGTAAATAGATTTTAAAATCAGGATTTATAATCAACAAGAAAATGAAAGTTCAAAAACTAAAACCCTACTGGGTAACTCTTTGGTCAGATTATATAAGTGTTAACAACCTCTAAGTTTAGGACTCAAAACAGTTAGTTCAATAAACTGCCAGGTAAGAGTAGGTCTGTTGTTTAATCTTTATAAAATGCCTTGCATGTTTGCATTTACTATTTTATATTTTTAAAGGTGCATGTAGTCAAACGGATGGCACGAACTTCCAACTTTCGTATAATAAATGAGTATGTCTGCTCCTCCCTTCCCACCCTTCTACCCTCTTTCCTCCCTCCCCAGCCCACCCCCCAAGTCTTAAGCTAAGGAAGGTCCTACTGCCATTCACCACAAGAATACGGGCTTTCCTAACACCCGCGGCGTGCATCCCTGCCCAGCTCCGTTACAGTCACTGCCAAGTGACTTCCCGCAGCGCTTGGAGACCAGGGCAGCGTCGCCCTCCGGGAGGCGGTGCCCTTTCTCTCTCTTGCCAGTAACAGCTACCATGTCAACCAGCTGAACCAGAAGCTTCTGGCGATGAGCCGAGGAGAAAGGGCGCCTCCGCAGGCAGGAGGATCACTTTCTACAAGTATAAGTCACAGGCGAAGATCTTTTATCTGTATGGAAAAGATACGATCCTTCACTGTGCCAGCACTAGATTCTGCTTCTACCTGTAACTTCTCAAAACTTTACTCAGTCACTGAACTGCCTCCATGCGGTCCTAATTCCAGGATCAGAGGCTTCCATTCAGCCTTCTAAAACTCTGCCTTTAAAGAGGGTCAAAAAGATTGTGTAATGACCTTTCAAAACACTATCCCCAGACAGTGTTATCAGTCCTGATCTCTTAAACCGCGAATGAGTCATAAGGGCTCGAGAAGATTTCAAGGAATCTTCTACACACTGGACACGGTCCAATCAGGTTCTGAACAATTCAATCATTCCCAAGTACTTGGTGACTCTGTGGCCACACTGCCCCCCTAGATCCAGCCTGAAGTGCGATCTGGGGAGGGGCGGTTTGAGGCAGGGAATCCAGGTAGTGAGGGGTGGGGGTACATCTGGGCGCTCTCGGTTAGTCGGGTCCAAAGAAGACGGAGAAGCCGAGAGGATCTGCGGCTGCAGGTTCTGAAGTAGGGTGGGCTACTGGGGGGGGGGTCGGGGGGGTCCCGGGGACAGAGGGCAGGGGACGTGGGGGGATCTATAACCATCTCCCGGACAGGACGGAGGGGGACTGGGCGCTGGAGTCACGAGGGGGTCTGGGGAGCTCACTCCCTGCAGAAGACGTACTCGGTGTAGCTGGTCCAGATCTTGTCCTCGCTCTGGTCGGTGCCGCTGGCAAAGGCGCAGGTGCCCGTGGAGCTGCACGCCACCATGTGGAAGCCCGACTCAGACAGCTTGTCGAAGGCCTGCTCCAGGAAGTTGAACTTGAGGTAATAGCGCGAGGTGTAGCGTTCCGGGGGCCGGTCGGGGTCCCGGCTCTCGTTCAGGGTGTCCCCGAACACCTCTTTAGCCAGCGATGTCTTGCCGCACACCGTGATGCGCGCCACCCGCCGGAACTTGGCGTCCGCCTGCGCGTCCCGCCCGATGGTGTAGGAGCCGCGGTAGCCAATGGTGATGTAGCCCGAGCGCCGGCTGCCGTCCAACGACTGGGACGGCGTGAGCAGCGGGCCCGCCGCGCCCCCGGACGGGCTGCGGCTGGCCAGCTCCAGCGTGGGCGACGGCGCCCCGGCCGAGGCGCCCTCCTGCTGCTCGGGCTCCGCGTAGCCGAGCGGCAGCAGCTCGTCGCCCAGCGAGCCCTCCTTGTGCACCCCGCGCCGCGGGGGCGGCGGCGGCCCCGGGCCGGGCTGCTGGGGCGCCCCGAGGCGACGCACGAGCTCAGGCAGCTCGAAGTACTCGGCCTCGCGCTGCAGCCGGCTGCGCTCGGGGAAGTAGTCGGGCAGCACCAGCTGCAAGTCCCGCAGGTAATCCAGGATGTAGCGGAACAGGAAGCCGTCCCGGTCCAGAAAGAAGCGGCCTTTGCTGTCCCGGGCCAGCTCCTGCGGCTGCTGCTGCGTGAACATGCGCCAGAGCAGCGAGTCAGGCACCGACACCACCGTGCAGCGCCGGGTCACATACACCTGGCCCCCCACGTTCAGCTCCACGATATCGGGGAACAGCGGCGGCTCCGCGGAGGACGACGACGAGCCGCTGCCGCCCCCGCCGCCACCCCCGTTGGGTAGTCCACGTGTACTGTCCGCCAGAGCCATGGCAAAGAGGTGGCCGGGCTGCGGCAGTGGCAGGGAGCAGGGCGACGCTCAGGAGCCGCAGCCGCCTTTCCCGGAGCCCCGGCGCCGGGACGCTCGCTCAGCCCCGAGCCCCGGCCGCCGCCGCCGCCACCACCGCGAGCCACACGGAGCCAGTACGAGCGCGCCGCCGTGCGCCCCCGCGAGCCCCGCTGCGCTCCGCCCGCCTCACCGCGCGCTCCAGGCGAGTGCCGGGTCGCGGCCCGCGCACCGCTTAAGTAGAGTCGCCTGCGCCGCGGCGCGCAGGAGGCGTGGGCGGCTGCGGAGCGGCGGAGCCTCGCTCCCGGGCGGGGAATCGATTTGCCTCTGAAACGCTGACGCCGCGCCCAGCCGCTGGCTCCACCCCGGCCTGCGCGCGCGGGGGGCGACCGGACTCCCGCCCGGCACCCCCAGCCCCACCCCGCTCCGCGGTCCCACCCCTTCCCGCTCCCGCCCAACTTTCTTCCTCTTCCGAAGTGTTCAGAGCCTGGGGCTGACGCTCTTCTTTAGAGGGGCAGTCACTGTGCCCCCTGTCTTACTAACCCCACCCCACACTTGGGGACTCTGGAAAGAGGATGTCAACTTTCGGGCTCCTCACGCCTCGGGAGTGGAAATGCGTGGCCGACTCCGAAACCGGCCACTTCACACGGTGCAGCTGTGGTGCTGCCTTCGTCGGTCGTCGTGTCGCCGAAAGTTCTCGAGAGAAACAAAAAAATCCTGGAGAGACCTGGGGCCGCCCCAGCCAGGGGTAACCAGATTTTATTCATGTTGCGGTGTAGCCTCGAAAAAACCCTGGAATCGAAAAGCAGGTCTCAGTATTCTGCCGTAGTAGGACGCAATCCGATAGCTTATTATCTGGGTGCAATTGGTTGGGAGACCTCAAAATGAGGAAATGAGCTGATATGGCAACGGGGGAAATTGGGTGCGCTAAACGTGTGTCTTCGGGGCGCTCTTGCACGAGGGTGGCTGACGCGGCCACCTCCCCGCAGTGCCACCTCTGGCTTCTCGGCTGGGTGGGGCCTCTCCCGCTTGCTCGCTACACACGGCGTGCATAACTCCCAGCACATTCTCAGGTTTTATATTTTTTTATTTATGAGTGGTTTATCTGATCACTGATTTGGGGAGGGGGGTAGAGAGAGAGAGAAAGCCAAGAAAGGGTGAGAGAGGAAGGAAGGAAGGTAAGAAATAGAAAGAAAAACTCCTGAGCGCTGCAGGAAGAAGACAGGAGTGGGTAGAGGAGGGTGGTAAGAAATCAGCGGGTCGTTGAATATTTGCTGTGCACTTGCTGTTTGCTGGGTGCCAGGTAGTGAAGAATGCAAAGGTGAAAAATCTCCAGGGCGCTTTCAGAGGAGCCGAATAGGCAAAGGGTCAGAGGTCTGAGCAGTTTTCAGATCAGTTTGGAGTACAGACCGTCAATCAGGATAAATCAGGCGAGATCTTTGTTCTCAATAACAATGTTTACCCTTTTGTGTAACTACCCAGTGAGCTTTACAGTCTCCTCACGGAGATGTGTCATTTTCATTTTGAAATGTTTATGTCTGCGGCACAATTATCGCGCTCGTGTCAGTGTGCTGAAATAAGATCAAGCCCCAAACCAGCTCGCTTAATTACAAGTACAGATTTTGGTACTGAATATATTTCACCATTCTTTTTTGTTTTGTTCTTTTGGATAAATAATAGATGACACAAAGGTTCCAGGTTCCAATGCTGGATTTCTAGGTAGTTGTGCTACTAACCGTTTTATCAGTGTCACAGGTCTGACAGAATCAGTCTCTTTTCTATAAATCCAAGAAAAGCCTTCTCTGTATCAATTCTGAACATGTTTTTTCTTTCATTACTTTGTTCATTGAATCAGCAAATCCTGTCAGCTCTACCTTTGAAATACTTCCTCACTGTTATATATGTTTCACCATCTGCCTGTCAACACCCTGATACGAGCCACCATCACCTCTTGCCTGGATTACGGCATTGGTCTCATAACTGTTACCACCTTTACCACTGTTATAACCTAAGTCAGATAAGTCACCCTGCCCGGAGTCCCCCAGTGGCTTTCCATCTTACACAAGAGCAAAAACCAAAGTCTTTGCAGTGGCCTGCAAGACTCTACATGTTTGGAGCTGTCCCACTAGCACCTCTCTGCCCCACCTCCTGCCCCTCTCCCAGCAGTTCACTGGCTTTAGCCATATAGGCCCGTCCTGTTTCCTCAGGGCCTTTGCATTTCTTTCTTTGCCTGAAAGACTCCTTTCCAACCCTCTGCTCCTCCCTCCCCCCACACCCCCGTATCTTCCTCACCTTGTTCAGGTGCCTCCCTTCTCACCTTCTGCAGGTCTCCACAGCAAGACCTTTCCTCAATCACCCTATTTAATGCAGCACAGCCCCGCTCCAGCAGCTTCCCTTCCCTGCCATATTCGTTGACTGTCAACCCATGTTGGAATGTAAAGTCCAAGAGTTCAGAGATTTTTGTCTACTTGATTCAAGCTACATCCTCAGTACCTAGAACAGAGCCAGCACACTACAGGCATCGGATAACTATCTCACTCATTTATTCCACCAATATTTATTCAGTGCCTACTACTATGTTCCAGGAAGCATGTTAAAAAAATGATCACTGCCCTCTTGGAGCTTACAGTGTTGTGAGAGAGACAGATAATACATATATGGATAAATAAGCCCATTTCAGGTAGTGTTAAATGTCACAAAGAAAATAAAATTGTGAAATGAGATAGAGGAACTGAGCTTACAGTGTTGTGAGGGAGACAGATAATACATATATGGATAAATAAGCCCATTTCAGGTAGTGTTAAATGTCACAAAGAAAATAAAATTGTGAAATGAGATAGAGGAACTGAGCTTACAGTGTTGTGAGGGAGACAGATAATACATATATGGATAAATAAGCCCATTTCAGGTAGTGTTAAATGTCACAAAGAAAATAAAATTGTGAAATGAGATAGAGGAACTGATGGTGGGGATACTACTTTATATAGAATGCCTGGGGAAGGCCTCTCCATGGAAGTGACATTTGAGCTGAATGATAAGAAAAAGACAGCCATGTGAAGTTCTGGAGGGAGAACATTCCAGGCAGAGGGCCAAGCAAGTTAAAGGGTTTCAAATGAGTTTAGTACATCTCGCAGTAGAAGTTTATGTATTTTATCATCTGCTTGTATCCTGTGAATCTCCAAACTACCATGGAAGTGATCAATATAAACTCAAATGTGAAAGATACTCCGCGCTTATACCCAAAGTATTGTCATTCCCTACCTCTTGAAATAAAATATTCATCCACCGCAAGCTAGTCTACTGCAGAAAAGCCATTGGTATTTCCTTATAGAAACCAGGTTGTGCATGAAAGACATAATAATGAATGTGACAGGTGATTTGAGACTGAAGGAATAATTTTATAATTAATTTTGTGTGCTCTATTTCTTGCCTATTGGTTGGTGTCACAAAATTCAAGAGAAATACAACTGGGGAACTTTGATGCTGGGATTTGAGAGCCTGAGTATGGGAGGAAGGGAGTCATAACTCTTTAGCATCTCCAGTATGTTAAATATGCTTAAATGGAAGTGGGTATAGGAGGATTCGGAAAACCTTATCCCTGTGTTTAGTCTCAATCTAGTTTCTGGTGATGGATACACTGATGGTCATTGTTCCTTTTCAAATGGCTCCTTATACTTTCCTAAATAAGAGACAGTGTGCATTCCAAGCACTCTGTCCTTTGATCCTAAAATGTATGATATTGGAAATGTCTTTGGACCTAAGTTCTCATCCCAATTGTATCTTCCTCCCCACCTACTATCTTTTCTTCCAGCCAACTTCCCTTTCCATCCCCCACCAAAGTACTTAGTAAATATTCTGTGTATCAAAAATTTGAGAAAAAGGATGAGGAACATTAAGAGAAATATAAAGTTAAAAGGGAGGAAGAACTGGGGTAAAATGAACTGAGTGCCTCTGAGGTTTGAATGAATTTAATATATGTGAAAATGATCTGTAAGCTGTAAAACACCATTCAAGTGTCAGAATCATTATTTTCCACCATCTGTCATGGTGCCTGACAAGTCTGCTCAATAAATACTGAATGAATAAAAGCATGGCAGAAACACTAAAATGAGTGCTGTAGAGGGGAGGAGGGACAGAGTCAGAAATTGCCCTAAACAAATGTTTAGTTCATTTATCATCCTCCCAATTTGTGTGAATCTTTTCTGGCTTTAAAAATCATTGACTTTTTGCATTCAGAGAAAGAAAAGAATCGGACACAAAGATAACATTAAGTTTAAGTAAATCAGGAGGCAAATGATCTTGATAAAGCTTTGACTAAAGATATGACAATATCGAATCTTAAAAAAAGAGAGAAAATATTATATGAGGGACATTGCCAAAATACTAGGTCTAGAAAATAAAGAAAATCTCAACATTGTGTGATCATCCCTATTGAATGATTTTTATACTTAATAGGACCAAACAGAAAAACAACAGTTAACCATGTTGGAAATTTTTAAATCTTTATTTCCATATCCTTACAAACATTGTTTGAAGCTTTTCCAGGAAATAAGTAATAATATAATAGCAAGCATATACGAGGGTACCTCAAAAAGTTCATGGAAATATTCCTACTATCTTTTAATTCTATTTTTCCACGAACTTTTTAAAGTACCCTCACATATAGCACTTACTATGTACAAGCCCTATTTATAGAACTCTACACGCATTAACTCATTTAATTCCCACAATAACCCTAATGTTGGTACTGTTATTACCCAATTTTTAGATGAGAAGCTAAAGCACAAAGAAGTTAACTCATTTTCCCAAGATCATGCAGCAAATAAGCACCGGAGCTGGGATTTGAACCCAGTCTGTCTAGCTTTAAATCTGTGCTTTTAAACCCTGCATTTGATAGCCTCTCACTTCTATCACAGCTTTACACATGAGGATACTTCAGAAAGTTCATAGGAAGATTTATCTTTCATTTCTATTTTTCCACAAACTTTTTGAAGTAGCCTCATATTAAGAAGTAAGTTATCTCTCTGCTCTCTCTACTTCCACCATCTTGCAATGTGAGACCCCTGAGTCACTGTCGCCACCACCAGGTGGACTTTGGATTTCCCAGCCTCAGAAACTTTTTGGAGGCTGGGAAGTCCACAGTCCAGAGGGCGCATCTGGTGAGGAACTCTACAGGATCCTTTGGTGACTAGCATATCACATGGTGAGAATTGCTTTAGCCAGAGAGACTAATTTCACTTGCTTATCTCATAAAATCATCAGAACCACACCCATGACAACCCATTAAACCATCAACCCCTTACTCCAAAAAAAAAAAAAAAAAGAAGTAAGTTCTATTGTTTTCCCTACTTTACTGATAAAAAGAAAAAAACCAAGGCAAAAAATGTAAGTAACTTGACCAAAATAACACAGCTATTTATCTCTGCTGGGGGCAGAAATAGTACTCTAAAGTCTATGTGCTTATGCTCTATAGTACTGGTAACCAGAAACTCAAAGTAGCCACTGTAAAAGAACCAGGATTAGGAAAGAGTTAAGTCCTTGTCTCTCATTTCTTCCTTCTGCCATATATCGATGGCACAATCCTGCCTCTAGTGAGAATCTCTGAGAATATATTTGAGTCCATGAATAGAGCTGACACACTACTATCCTACTCTTTGCCCAACTCAGTCCTGGACACACAATAAACATGACTTTATTTCTGGCTCTCTAAAATACCATTATGGTTTGCAAAGCACTAGGTTCTTAACATGTTTATTTGGTTTTATTCTGATCTTATTAACTCTAGACAAGGATAAAGTGAGGCCATGGAAATTGCTGAGATCTTGGTTCCAGTATTCTAAAGCAAGCAGTATCCACTGGTCTACTGGGACTTATAAAATTGAACAAATATATTGTATTTGTGGCTTTACATATCACACTTAGCACAAAAATAGCTGGACTTCACACAAACAGGTGATTCTGGAATTTCTTACCAAGGTTAATTGTTAACAGCACTGATGTTTCATAAGAATGAGAAGGCCTTGGTTTCAAATTGTGGTATTAGACTTGGAGGTTAACTACACATGAGTTATCACATTCTAGTTCTTTGCTGTTTTGAGTGCTTTTATATTATCAGGTTCACTTAATTGTCACAACGATTTTGAGAGGTATTGTATTAGTCCGTTTCTTTTGCTTATAACAGTAATATCTGAACTGAGTAATTTAAAAAGAAACAATGTATTTATTACAGTTTTGGAGGCTGGAAAGTCCAATGTCCAGGGAGCACATCTGGTGAGGTGACTATAGCAATGCAGGGTGTCACATGGTGAGAATGGCAGAGCAGAGAGAGACTAACCTCCCCTCTGGTTCTACTTTTAAAGCCCTCACAACCATGCCCATGACCACCATTAAACCATCAATGGATTAATCCATTCACCAGGGCACAGTCTTCACAATCTAATCACCTCTTCAAGGCCCCACATTTCAATTACCATAATAGTATCTCCTACCCTCTTAACACTGTCAGTGGGAATTAAGTCTCAATGAGCTTTGAGGGGATATCTAATCCACAGCATTCCGTCTCTGGCCTCTCAAAATTCATGTCATTTTCACACACAGATACATTCATTTCATCCCCAAACTCTCAACTTGTTTCAACTCAAAAGTCCAAAGTCTCATCTGTGAGATCCAAACAAGTCTCTATATTTCTAAGATACAATGGTGGGACAAACATAGAGTACATATTCCCATTCAAAAGGGAGAAATAGGCCAAAAGAAAAGCATAACAGGTCCCAAACAAGTCCAAAACCCAGCAGGGGCAGGAACAGAATGCAACCAAGTTCCTTGCACATTCATAGCAAGAGTGATCTTTACCCCAGTTTCTAATAAGCTCCATCTCATTTACATCTGAGATCTCCTCTATATGTCCTTTACTGTCCACATTTCTATCAGCCTTCTGGTCACCACCATTTAACCAGTCTCTAAAACGTTCCAAACTTTCCCTGGTTTTCTTGTCTGCAAAGCTTTCACAGGCTTCTATACTTCTATCCTGTTCCTCCAAATTCTTCCACACTCTGCCTAACACCCAGTTCTAAAGCTGCTTCCACATTTTCAAGTATTTGTTATAAGCAACACCCCACTTCTCTGGTACCAATTTTTTGTATTAGTCTGGTTTTGTCCATTATAACAGAAATACCTGAAACTGGGTAGTTTGTAAAGAAACAGTATTTATTGCTTACAGTTTCACAGGCTGGGAAGTCCAAAGTCCAGGAAACACATCTGGTGAGGGCCTTGTTGATAGTGACTAGACACAGACATGCAGGGCCTCACATGGTGGATGGCAGAGCCAAGAAAGAACTAACCTTTTAAAGCCATCAGAACCACATCCATGACCCCCATTAAACCACCCACTTATTACTCAGTGAATGGATCAATCCATTCACTAGGTATGGTCCTCACAATCCAAACACCTCCTAAAGTCCCCTCCCCCCTTTCAATTACCATAATAGGATTTTCCACCTTCTTAACACTGTCAGTGGGGATTAAGCGTGAATGAGCTTTGGTGAGACATCCAACCCATGGCAGGTGTTATCCAACCTGTGTTACAAATGAAGAAAGAAACTCCGAAAGGTTAGGTGACTTATAGTACCTCTCAGGTAGTACCAGAATACAAATGTTGCCTCTTAGCTAATTAATTTAATGGATACTTACTGACTCTATGTTTACTATTCTTCACAGTCTTTAGCAACCATATCAAATCGACTCAATGCCCCAACTGCGGGTTGTCATTCAAAATAGTCACCTTGGAGACTACACATTTATTTGAGAGATGTTGGAATCATTCGTCTTTTTTGACACATCTGTTTAGGAATTTTCGTCAAAGCCAGTTTGCACAAGAACATTGTCCTATTACTTTATACTTATGCCAATTTTTGGTTGATCTCTTTTTATAGGACTCTAAAACAGGGCACCTCACCGCAGGACAGAGCCACATACCTGAAAATAAATTAGAACAAAGCCAGTTATCATGAGTGTGAAACTAAGGCGATGATTATCAGTTATTCACCTTTTAACATTGGGTTTTAACGATCTCATCCCTGGAGTTCTCTAATATGCTGAATAGTATTGAGTTTAGGTTACTCAGAAAGAAGAAGGGCTGATTCAACTGCAGAGATTTTTAATATGTGGTTCCAGAAAGTCTGCATATTTCACTGTGTGGTTTGGACAAGAAGCCAAGCCACTGACTAGACTGTAATGGTTGACTTCTTATGTAATTGTATGATCATTTGTTTGATATAATTAAGGGGGTGAAAAAACCTTTCTCCAATTTGCTTTACAGTACTACAGAAATATGCATAATATGTCACAGTAAGGAAATGGCCTCAAAACATTCTAAACCTTATATTACTTAATATGATTTGCTTTTAGAAAATATGTTTCTTTTCCTAAAGTAAAATATAAATGGAAAAATCATATATTTTGTAGTTTGATGAACCTACAGTGTATTCTTCTCCTGGATTTATTTAAAATGTAGGATATTGGGCAAAGTCATATAAGTATTACAAAAACACCTACCTCGTCAGATTCCTGTGAGATTGAATGAGATGATATAAAGCATTTTATTCCACAGTGTCTGGTGCATAATGGACACATTGTGAATGTAAGTTTCTGTCCCCACCCTCCCATTCTCCTGTCACCATTAAACTTGTATAATCCAGAGTTTCTTGTTGAGTTTGCTTACCTTGTCCTGCTAGTTTTATTACTCTCTCTTGGATGACGTCTCCTTCATAGGATCTGAAATGGACAGGGTAAATGGCATTTCCTCTGCAGTTCCCCATTCCTTCCCAGTAGTCAGGCATTTCTAACACAAATTTGCTCTCTGGTTGGAAGACATAGTCAAAACCAGCAAATTGGAACTCTCAGTTTCAGGGCTTATTTCTCAAATTAGACTTTGCAACTTGAGTGACAATTTGCTAAGTTTTATCTCTTTAACTTAAAGTTTAGTCATTGGCAACACCTAGGAGGTAAAGTCTGGGTAGGGGTGGGCAGAGGTGTTCTAGAATCCAAAGACTAGAATATTTATATGCCCTAGAATCCAAAGACTTCCTTTCTGTGCCCAAGCCAGGGGCATAGACCAGGAAATGAGGAAGAACCAAGTCTAAAAAAGGGCAAGAGCATCATCCTAAACAACAACTGTATTGTTTCCCCATACCTTTCAGGCTGCAGTGGCTCCACGAGAGGAAGAACACACGTACACAGTGCAAAGGAAGCGGAACTTTTACGTGATTGCAGCAGATATTACTGGAAGAAATAGCGACAGTGCAAGAGACGTTTAGCTCCTCTTTACTCCTCATCCTTTTGAATGTTTATGGAGCATCTGTATGTGCCTGATCTTGTTGGAAGTCATGGATGGCTCCACAGGTTGATAGCGCAGGAGAACTTCCACAATGTCAAAGAGACCTTCACATGTGAAAATGGTAGGGAGGAAAGTTACCTTCCCGTGTGAGTCAGGGTTTTCAGAGAAGCAGAACAGACAATGTAGATAGCTCACCTCAAGCAAACCAGGTCAAACAAAACCCTTTTCCTCAGCATTGCTGATCTCATGCACCGTGGCAATACTGTAGACACAGTCACTTATATTTTTGCAAGGTATTTGACACCTCATTCATGCTGTCCTTTTGGACAAGATAAAGAAATGTAGGCTGGACAATAATATCAATTAAATGGACACATCTTTGATAAAAACAGGTATATTCAAAGATTGTTGATGAATGGAATGCTGTCAAAGTGAAGAGAAAGGACCAGGAGCAAGATTCTGTATGAGCACTTTTCTGTTGGACTTTTATTTTGTCAACAAATTAAACGAACATGTAGAAATTATGCTAATAAAATGTATAGATGACACAGATCTTGATGGGCTAACTAATCTAAGAAAGATGGAATTAACATTCAAAATCATCCACATAGTCTTCAGCAACAAAGAGAAACAAACGAGAGGATGTATGTAGTAAGGGTAAATGTAAAATCATGCAGTTGTTTATGATGCAGATTAGCAGCAATTCACAGAAAAAATGATCTGGGATGCTGCATCACTGCAAGTTCAAGAAGCCCATACAGTGGCATGGCTATAACACACACATGCATGTGGGCGTGCGCGCACGCACACACACACACACACACCAAATTCAATAGCTTTTAAAAGTTGGGAAGGACCTTAGATAATATTCAAATCAAACCTCTCATTTTACAGATCAAAGCTGAGCATGCGATCATAGAAGCACAATAACTGATAGTAAAACTACATCTAACATTTATGTGTGTTTGAGTCTAGGCATCACAATCTTGAGTTACTTTAATAGGCAAGGGTGTGTTTAAAGAAGTGTAAGGAAGGTTTTAAAGAATCTTAAGAACATTATAACTGCAAGGGTTTTTTATTCTCATTATTTTAGCCTAGAATTTACTAGAATAGTCTAGAAGGGATAACTATTAGAGGCAGTATGTCAGCTTGTTTTAGTCTGTTTGTGCTGCTATAACAAAATACCATAAACTGGGTGGCTCATAAACAACAGAAATTTGTGTCTAACAGTTCTCAAGACTGAGAAGTCCAAGATCAAGTCACCAGCAGATTCAGTGTCTGGTGAGAGCCCACTTCCTGGCTCACAGATGCAGCTTTGTCTCTGTTTCCTCACATGGTGGATGAGACAAACAAGCTCCCTCAGGCTTCTTTTTAAAGGGCACTAATCCCATTCATAAGGACCTAATCACTTCCCAAAGGCCCCACCTCTCAAGACCATCACATTGGGGGATAAGTTTCAACATGTGAATTTTGGGTAAGACAGAAACATTCCAACCACGGTATAGCTATATTCTTTCCAATACCAAAGGGCAAAACTTGGACATATGAGGATACTTCAAAAAGTTCATGGAAAAATAGAATTGAAAGATAGTACAAATCTTTCCATGAACTTTTTGAGGTACAAATAGAACTTAAAAGTTAAGAGAAACCTTACAAGAGAAAGTTCATGTTTAGCTTAAAGACAACTTTATGAACAACTGGAGCTACCCATTTACAGGAAGGTCCACTTCCACAAGAGCAGAGTTGCCATCACTGCTGTAGCTCTAAGCTGTAGACCCGTCTAAGACAGGCAACACAACATAAATGCGACTCTTGATTTTGGTTTAGAAGCTGCGCTAGATGATCTCTACTTCCTTTCTAATGTCAAGCAATTTTCTTCAACAACAAAAGGCATTTTTTCATATTTTTTTCTCTTGTTTTCAGGGGTCAAAACTTGATTTAACAGCTCAAATGTTAGGGAACTTAGAATTGTAATCAATATCTACTAGGTCTATACTTTCTATGTCCCAGGATCTGTGCCAAACAGTAAATCAATCATGTCTTAGATGCTTGAATACCTAGGGATTAGCAGATTTGAAAAAATGGCATAACTTTTTCTTCTCATTAAATCTTTGACTAAATGTAAAAGCAATACTCTCATTATCAAACACTTCCAAGTTTTATAATCAGTTTTATTCATTTAGCTCAATAAATCCAACCACACAAGTATAACAAGTGAATATTTATTAATAAATCTACTTTCATAAGTATGTTACAGTGCAAGTAAAAACCTATTAAGTAATACAGCATCAATCCACATAATTTAAATTATTTTATTGCACAAATTGATTTTTTAATTATATTGGTTTCTCACCTGTTCATATTACTAAAATTTATACTGTGTTATTTAACCCTTACGCTGGATAAAAATTGAAGCAATCATTATGCATTTGGCAAATGTACAAAGCAGAACAAATGAACTGTACAAAGCAGAATAAATCCTAATGTAAAATATGGACTTTAGTTAATAATAATGTATCCATATTGGTTCATCAGCTGCAACAAATATTCCACACTAATGCAAGATGCTAATAATAGAGGAAATGGTGGGGAAGATAGAAGAGTATATGGGAACTCTCTGTACTTTATCTACAGTTTTTCTGTAAACCTAAAACTTCTCTAAGATATAAAGTCTATTCATTTTTTAAAAAAAATTAAAACCATCAGATTTTCAACATCCCTTTGATTATCTGCACTTGGGCCATGCACCAAAGGAGTCTATCACGCTGCATTCATAGTCTTTACAAATATCTTATCCATATAGATATAGAGATACTACAGATAGAAAAAGCTTTTGTTTATCTCAGGAACTGTCTCAATGTGTGACATTGTCACAGTCTGGAAGTTTAATTTTACCATATCCAATTTAATATAAGACCAGGTGCCCTTAAATACTCCCCAAGGACAGCGGGATTGTTGTTCATGGTTAAGAACTTCATACATATTTGGGTGATCTGATCCCTTTTCCTGAAACAATCTCTGTCATCTTTCTGACCTTTCTAGCCTGTTATACTGACCCACCTAAACTGCTCGAGGTATTCAGCATTTTTGGTCAGTAGAAGTAACTGTCTCCATTTGTTGAATGACTATCACGTGTAAGGCTTTGTGTTGGGTGCTGGGATACAGCTATGTTTATGGCAGACAGAGTTCCTATCCTCAGCAGAGGGCACAGACATTAAACAAATTTGACAGTAAATAAAGAAGCCTATGTTTATCACATTCATAATGCACTCAACAAATATTGGTTGAATGAATAAATGAACTTGTCTGATTAAGAAAATAACCTGGGTTCTATTAAATTTTTCCTTTCTACACAGAGTTTGCCATAATACCATAGACAAAATAATGAATACATATTCAAACTGCTCCAACTGAATATCTTTTAAAATATTGGCATGATCATTTATTTGATGTTATAAATTTCAAGTAAGCCCTGACTATTTTTTTTTTATTTAAGAATAACATTTCCCTCTAGTTAGAGAGCAGTTTCAACTGACCGAATGATTATCCCTGAATGCTTCATCAGAGCACTGAAGAAAGTCTATATATACACAATGTGTGTTAGGTATTTGAATGTTCCAATCAAACCTTCAGATGTTCCATCAAGAGAAGCAGGGAGTGAACTCTCTTTTTGTCCTATCAGCAGGGTAAGGCAATAACAATGCACCCTCTACAGGACCATCAAAGGCACATGTTTTTTTCCTCCCGCTATTTTCAGCTACTCAGGTGAAGCTAAGAGTTAGATTCACCCAGGGAGGAGGCTGAAGGGGTAGACAAGGGAGTGAGAAAAATGATGCAATAAATCCAAGCTGTGCAAGCAGGGAAATGAGGGGACGAATGGGGCTTTCTCAAAATAACACTTAAAGA